>NC_138964.1:43911071-46311071 GCF_055761805.1 Camellia sinensis
AACTATTTAGCTCGTCAGATTTATACTTTTTTTTCGAACATACACCTTTTGTGAAAGCCAAACTTAAGCCTTTTTCTGAAGTCAGTTATATCTTTTGTGAAAAAAAAAATTCATCGAATTTACAGATTTTGCCTAAACTTACACTTTGTCGTGAAAAAACTTACACTGTTGCTGAAAAGTTACTCCTTTTGCGAAAGAATTTTTGGAATAAGATTTATACCTTTTATGAAACTTACACTTTTTCTGAAAGCCCAACTTAAACCTTTTTCTGAAATCACTTACATCTTTTGTGAAAAAAAAACATTCATATAATTTATATCTTTTGCTAAAATTTACACATTTTCGTGGAAGTGCTTATATCTTTTCTGAAAAGTTACTCATTTTGTGAGATAATTTTGAAATTATTGTAAGTTCAAAAGGCGTAAGTATTATGTGTAAGTTTTAAAAAATTTATGAAATAAAATTTTTCACATATGGTGTAACTTTCAGAAAAGTTATAACTTGTTTTACAAAAGATGTAAGTATTATGTGTAAGTTGCCATTCACGTATGGTGTAACTTTCGGAAAAATATAACTTGTTTTACAAAAGATGTAACTATTATGTGTAAGTGACAAAATTTTATGAAATAAAAATTTTCACATATGGTGTAACTTTCAAAAAATGTATAACTTGTTTTACAAAAGATATCAGTATCATGTGTGAGTTGTCATTCACCTATGGTGTAACTTCCAGAAAATGTATAACTTATTTTACAAAAAATGTAAATTTTTTTCAACTTACACATAATACTTACGCCTTTTGAACTTACAATAATTTCAAAATCATTTCACAAAATGAGTAACTTTTCATAAAAGATATAAGCACTTCCACGAAAATGTGTAAATTTTAGCAAAAGATATAAATTTTACGAATTTTTTTTCCCACAAAAGATGTAAGTTACTTCAGAAAAAGGTTTAAGTTTGGCTTTCAGAAAAGGTGTAAGTTTCATAAAAGGTATAAATCTTATTACCAAAATTCTTTCACAAAAGGATAACTTTTCAGCAGCGGTGTAAGTTTTTTCACAAAAACTGTAAGTTTAGGCAAAATGTGTAAATTTCATCAATCATTTTTTTTTTCCACAAAAGATACTTCTCACAGGAGGTTTAAGTATTTCAACGAAAATGTGTAAATTTTAAAAAATAAATTATTTCACAAATGTTTAACCTTCCACAAATAGTGTAAGTGTTTTCACGGGAGATGTAAGTAACTTCGCAAAACCTGTAAGTTCCTAAGTCCAATCAACTATATTTGTCTTCTTCAAATAATGGCAATGTGAGAGAGAAGGGCGTTTCGGAGGGCTTGCTCTTTCTCTCAGTAGAAGTCCATTTCAGAGAAGACGAGTTTGGGAGGGCTTGGAATAGCGACTCCAAGTCCAAATCCAATGAAGAATGTCAATGTAAAAGAGAACCGTTTTAAATATAGAGCAACGGACAGACAGAGAGAGATAGACTGAGATCAACAGACAAAGACCTAGATGGACAGTGATCGTCAGAAACAGCCAGACCAAGATCGACAGAGAGGGACCGAATCGACAGAGACAGCCAGACCGAGATCGACAGAGAGGGATCGAATCGACAGAGATAGCCATACCGAGATCGACAAAGAGGGACCGAATCGATAGAGATCGACAGAGAGGGACCGAATCGACAGAGAAGAGACCACATGGACACAGACAGACCAAGATCGCAGGAGACAGACCGAGAGAGACCGACATCGACGGCCGACATCGACAGAGAGAGACCAAGATCAATAGCCAGAGAGAAAAAAACCTTCGATTTGCGGTGGCGGTGGCCGTAGAAGTGGAGGTGGCGGTGGCCGTGGAGGTGGCGACGGCAGTGAGCACCGAAGGCCACCGACGCTCGGGTGATCAGCGGGGGTCACGAACCCTTTGATTTGTTTAGTGGTTGTCCCAATTTGTTTATGAACACTTTGAAGTGTTACTCCTTTTGTGGTTATGAACACTTTGAAATGTTACTCCTTTTGTGTTTATGAATACTTTGAAATGTTGCTCCTTTTGTGAAATTACTTTTTCCATAAAATTTATACTTTTTATTTAAATTACACCTTTTGTGAAAGCCAAACTTAAACATTTTTCTGAAGTCATTTATATATTTTGTGAAAAAAAAAATTCATCAAATTTACACATTTCGCTAAAACTTACACCTTTTTGTGAAAACACTTACACCGCTGCGGCAAAGTTACTCCTTTTGTGAAAGAATTTTTGTCATAAGATTTATACATTTTCTTGAAACTTACACTTTTTGTGAAGGCCAAACTTAAACATTTTTCTGAAGTCACTTATATATTTTGTGGAAAAAAAAATCATCAAATTTATATACATTTTGCAAAACCTTACACCTTTTTGTGAAAACACTTACACCGCTGCGGTAAAGTTACTCCTTTTGTGAAAGAATTTTTGTCATAAGATTTATACCTTTTCTTGAAACTTACACCTTTTGTGAAAGCCAAACTTAAACATTTTTCTCAAGTCACTTATATATTTTGTGAAAAAAAAAATTCATCAAATTTACACATTTTGCTAAAACTTACACCTTTTCGTGAAAACGCTTACACCGTGCCGAAAAGTTACTCTTTTTGTGAAAGAATTTTTGTCATAAGATTTATACATTTTCTTCAAACTTACACCTTTTGTGAAAGCCAAACTTAAACATTTTTCTCAAGTCACTTATATATTTTTTGAAAAAAAAATTCATCAGATTTATACATTTTCTAAAACTTACACCTTTTCGTGAAAATACTTACACCATGGCGGAAAAGTTACTCCTTTTGTGAAAGAATTTTTGTCATAAGATTTATACATTTTCTTGAAACATACACCTTTTGTGAAAGCCCAAGTTAAACCTTTTTCTGAAGTCACTTATATCTTTTATGAAAAAAAAATTCGTAAAATTTATATAGTGTAACTTTCAGAAAAGGTATAACTTGCTTTACAAAAGATATAAGTATTATGTATAAGTTGTCATTCACATATGGTGTAACTTTCAGAAAATGTATAACTTGTTTTAAAAAATATGTAAGTATTATGTGTAAGTTGTCATTCACATATGGTGTAACTTTTAAAAAAGTATAACTAGTTTTACAAAAGCGGTAAGTATTATGTGTAAGTTGTCAAGATTTTTTGAAATAAAATTTTTCACATATGGTGTAACTTTTAGAAAAGGTATAAATTTTTTTACAAAAGATATAAGTGTTATGCGTAAGTTGTCATTCACATATGGTGCAACTTTCAGAAATGTATAACTTGTTTTACAAAAAATCTAAGTATTATGTGTAAGTTGTCAAAATTTTATGAAATAAAATGTTCCACATATGGTGTAACTTTGACAAAAGGTATAACTTGTTTTACAAAAGATGTAAGTATTATGTGTAAGTCGTCAAAAGTTACGCCTTTGGTGAGCAATTTTACAAAAGTTGTAAGTTGTCAGAAAAGTGTAAGAACTTTCACAATAAAGTGTAAGTTCTCACAAAAGGTGTAATTTTTCAGAAAAGCAATAAGTTTTCAAAAACGGTGTAAATTTTCAAAAATCCCTTACGCCTTTTTCTGAAATTACTTAGGCCTTTTGTTAAAATTTACACCTTCTGTGAAGATTTACACATTTTGTGAAATTATTTACACATTTTCTGACAAAATTACACTTTTACTCATATAATATATTCTTTTATTCATTTACCTGTTGGTGACCTATGTGTTAGTTTTCAAATATTTGGGTATAACTCAATACCCAAAAAGGTGTAAAGGTAACATAGAAAGGTGTAAGTACCTTGCATACCATATGCAAGGCACACTTAAGAAAAGTCCTAATAGGAACTCATATGAGGAAATTCTTAAATTATTATTTAAAAATTAATTCAAATTTTATTCTTTTAATAGTATCATTTTATACTTAAATTACATAATTTTGAATCAATTTTTTTTTCTGTTGTTAGTTATCTTTTATAATCAAACGAAAGTTGCGGACGTGATACTGAAACTTCGTTTAAAAATATACCCTCCAAATTATTTAAAAAATATCAATTAGAACTCACCTTTATTTTTTTCATGGGTCTAATTCATATTTTGAGAATAGTTTGGGAGTAAATAAAATTTTAAATGAAATTTGAATGTCATATCAATAAATTTTGTTTGATTATAGATGGTAATTGACGTTGGAGATAAAATTCATGCAAAATTAAATAATTTAGGTATAAAATTGATATTATTAAAAGAATAAAGGATGAATTGATTTTTGAGTGATAGTTTAGGAGAAAATAAAGTAGCGTTTGGTAAAGTTTTAGAATTATGATTTTAGAATAGAGTTGTATTTTGAGTTTGTGAGTTTTGAAATTATGATTTAAGTGTGAAAATTCTGTTTGGTTATAAGTTTTGAAAAGAATTTTGAATTGAGTTTGAAATGAATGATGTAACATATGATATTTGATTCAAAAACTTATAACTCGTAACCAAACACACAAACCCACAAATATTTACAAATGATATCTAAGAGGGAGATTAATGATCTGGTACTGGGCCGGACAGATCTAGGCCAGACAGAGTTTTGCCGGACAGATTTGGGTCGGGCAAGTGTTGGGGGATGTGTGGCCCAGTTTGGAAAGAAGTTGCTCGGTTAAGGCAACGCTTGGTTGGACCGAGCTACATGTTTGGCGGAGGCGAAGCCAGTCAAGTTAAGTGACCGGCGCCCGCAAAGGCAAGGTTGGACCGAGGTACCTGTTTGCTCGGCAGGTAGGTCGACCGCAGATAAATGTGAGTAGTCCCGAGCTCGGCTTTGCCGAGATGCCGCCGAGTCCGGTCCTCATCTGAGCTTAGCTGTTGGAGTACTTGGGCATGAAACGCAGCATGGCAGACGATGGCCGAGATGATACTGCCCGGCTGCCGAGCTCCCAGGAGCATGGGTAGGCAGTTGGGTTAGGTGGTGCTCAGCAAGGTTTATGCTGACAGATGGGATAGCAATGCCACGTGTTGAGAGATCACTGGGAGTAGATTTAGGGCGCAGAAGGTATATAAGCATGACTGCGCCCCCCATACGGGGACAACGAACACTGGGTAAGGAACACCTACTCTCAAACACTCTCCCGCTCTCTCTCTCCTCTCCCTAAGGTGTGTGCTAATTAAATCGTCGGAGGGGTTTTTCGGCCACACACCGCCGGGTAGCTCACCCTCATTGTGCTTTCAGGTGATCGGACAGAAACGGAGCTTAGAAGAAAGGAGTACGGGCTTGCTGAAATATTTGTTCCCCGTACAATTGGCGCCGTTTGTGGGAAGCGTGACAGACAAAACCTTGTCTTCCAGGCTCGTCTGATCGTCGTCCATGGCGAACAACGATGAGTTTCCGTTGTCTGCCATAGACGGAGCCACCCCGGAGTATACCCGAAGGAGAGAGGGACCTCCCGCCATCCATCCAATGGTGGACTTGGAGACGCCCACCGGAGGACAGTCAGGAGACGCGCGGGATAAGCACGGAAGAAGTTATGGTCATTCACGAAGTCCAGGCGGTCATCAACGGCGGAGAGAATCACATGCCCGACGTCTGGAACACAAGTTGAGGAACCATGACGCTGTCATCCGGCGAATGGCAGCGGAGATGGAGGAGCTCAAACGGCATGTCAAAGGGAAAGGTGTAGCTGGAGTGGGTGACCACAGTGAGCGCACCCCATCCCGCCGTTCAGGCGGACAGAGTCAGCGACGCACTCCATCCATTTCTATCACCAGAAGTTACCAGGTTGGTGATTCCGACATGCATGCAGAGAAGTCTAGCGCGTATGACAGCACCTACCGGCCCTCACGTCCGGTGACGACATCGAGGTACTCTTACTCCGCTCATTCGGAGGATTTACAGGCGGTCTTGAAGGAGCGGGCTCGCCGACGTGAAGCTCAGAGGATATCGGCGTTCCAGCGGTTATCCTACGGGGTTCACGCCAGCAAAAAGGTCGGAATGCCTCCACCCCGCCAAGCAGCGCCACTCCTAATGGATTCAGATTTGGCCAAGTTGAGTGCCACCCCTTTTTTCTTGGAAATAGAAACAACACCGCTTCCGGCAGGCTTCCACCAGCCTAAGTTCACACTCTACGAGGAGCCACTTCCGACAGGTTATGGCTGGACATAGGTGAAATGACGGACTTATGTGCCTGATCTTCCCGTCGAATTTAGGCGAGCTGGGCTTGAAGTGGTTCGAGAGGTTGCCGGAAGGGAGCATACAACAGTGGCATCAGTTGGCCGAAGCCTTTATGACGCGCTTCAAAACCAACACAAAAACACCAAAAGAAGTCGATCATTTACTTAGTGTCAAGATGGAACCGAGCGACACATTGAAGGCATACAACTCAAGGTATTGGGAAACCTTCAACGAGATCTTGGATTGCCTGGTCAACCTTGCAATCACGCAATACAAGCGTGGTCTTCCGGTCGGACATAGACTGCGGGACTCGCTTACCATGCACCAGCCGACATCCATGGGCCAACTCATGCAACGCATCAATGAGCATATTCGAGTTGAGGATGGCGCGTCGGCGTCTACCGCGAAATCAGTTCCGGCAGCGATAGACAAGAAGGCTGGAAAAGTGCATACAGTCGGACAGGAGTCCGGCCGATCTTCTGACCGCGCTGAGGAATCAGACCGTAGATCGAATCGGAAAAACCGGGGTAGAGGACGTCGTAATGACCGGGATGACTACCCCCGAGATGATGTAGCGGACGCAAACAGAAGGTTGAAGTCAAGGACTGGCATAACCACGGTCTTCAAGATTCCAATCTATCGCATACTTAGTGAAATCCGAGACGAGGAGTATGTCCGGTTTCCTACTAAGTTGGGCGATGGACAAAAGGGCTACAATCCGCGGTATCGTTGTACGTTTCATCGGGAGCGCGGCCACCGGACTGAGGATTGTTTGCCATTGAGGCAACACCTGGAAGAGCTAGTCGCGGCCGGGCACCTGGATCTTTACATTGATGGGGGCGTCAAGGCAAATCAAGTTTCGGTTGATCCGCGGGGACCGGACGACCGAGATGCACCTTCTCAAGGGGTTGTGAATGTCATCCACGGCATAGTGGAACCGGCGCGCGTTTGCGAGCTCCGTGGTATGATCAAAAAGGCAGAGCACATGAGGGAAGTTTTGTCAGTTCAGCTTGCGCTCAAGAGGGGGAGGACGGAAGCGAAAGAAGTGATCAGTTTCTCCTCGAGGGACTTGGAGCGCATTCAGACACCGCATAATGACGCCTTAGTAGTTACACTCCGCGTCAAAGACTTTGAAGTGAAATGGATCTTGATCGATCAAGGAAGCTCGGTCGAGATCATGTACTACGACGCTTTCCAACAGCTCAAGCTCCGAGATACGGATTTGGCCCCGGCGACATCGCCGTTGGTTAGTTTCAACTCACAACCTGAGTGGCCTTTGGGAAAGATTATCCTGCCAGTCAAAGCGGGATCTGTGGTCAAACAGGTGGAGTTCTGGGTATTACAGGTGCCATCTACTTACAATTTGATCCTTGGAAGGGGGTGGCTTCACGCTATGCAAGCCGTGGCATCGACTTTCCACCAAGTAATGAGATTCCCCTCGGCTATGGGGGAAATCGAGGAGATTTGGGGCGATCAGGTCATGTCCAAGCAGTGCTTCGTGGCGGTCAATGAGAGCCGGGCTGCCAAAAGATTTGTTCAAATGATTGAGGGACCGGAGGACCAAGGTGTCTTGGATGATGTGGGCACCAAGGCCGAAGACAAAGCTGTCGAGGAATTGGTGGAGGTGCGAATTGATACAGAACAGCCGGACAAGTTCTTCTTGCTCGGCTCAAGCCTTACGGCCATAGAACGGACCGAGATGGTTGAGTTTTTGATGGCCAACATCGAAGTTTTTGCATGGTCGCCTTACGACATGCCCGGCCTCGATCCTAGTTTTATTTGCCATCATCTCAATGTCTTCCCCGGTGCCAAGCCAGTTATTCAGCGGACAAGGAGATCGGCGCTGCATCACGCCGAGGTAGTTGCGGAAGAAGTCAAGAATTTGCTAGAGGCACGAGCAATTCAAGAAGTACACTATCCTTGTTGGATCTCAAATACAGTGGTGGTACCGAAGAAATGGGAAGTGGCGGGTTTGCGTTGATTACAAGACCGTCAACTGAGCTTGTCCGAAAGATAGCTTTCCCTTGCCTAGAATTGACCAGCTTATGGATTTGACGGCTGGACATAACAGGCTAAGTTTCTTGGATGCCTACCGCGGCTATCATCAGATTGCCATGCATGGCCCCGACCGAGAAATCACCTCCTTTACTACACCGAGGGGACTCTTTTGCTACTGAGTCATGCCTTTTGGTTTGAAGAACGCCGGGACGACTTTTCAGAGGATGGTGACCAAAATGTTTGCTCCTTTGCTTGGCCGGACAATGGAGGCTTACATCGATGATATGGTGGTAAAGAGCCGACATGAGGCAAACCATTTGTCCGACTTAGCCGAGATGTTTTCCATTCTAAAGAAGCACAAGCTGCGCTTGAATGCGTCAAAGTGTGCCTTTGGCGTGGGATCCGGAAAATTTTTGGGGTTCCTAGTCACGAACCGAGGCATCGAAGCAGACCCTACTCAGATCAGAGCCGTGCAAGAGTTGAAGCAGCCCAGCTCGGCTAAGGACGTGCAGTATCTGGCCGGGATGGCCGCCGCGCTTAATCGATTTATAAGCCGGTCATCAGATCGCTGCCGCCCTTTCTTTCAAGCATTGAAGTCAAAGTTCTCGTGGGACGAAGAGTGTGATCGAGCTTTGGCCGAGCTCAAGGAATATCTGTCTTCTCCGCCACTGTTGGTTACACCAAAGCCGGGTGAGGAACTCTACCTTTACCTTGCCGTCTCCCAGCACGCAGTCAGTGCGGTGCTAGTCCGCGCTGAAGGAATCAAGCACCTCCCAATTTTTTATGTCAGTAAGACCTTGCTGCCGGCTGAGACGAGGTACTTGCCGCTGGAAAAACTTACGTTGGCGTTGATGATGGCTTCAAGGAAGTGGGCGCATTATTTTCACGCCCATACCATCATCGTATTGACCGAGTTTCCCCTTAAGGCCTTGTTTGAACGGGTAGACTTTTCAGGCCGAATTCTCAAGTGGGCGTTCGAATTGGGACAGTTTGATGTAAAGTTCCAATCGTGCACAGCCATAAAGGCCCAAACTTTGGCCGATTTCATTGCTGAATTCTCGCCAGGAACTCATCTGGTATGCCCGGTTGATATCGCCGTGGCAGAAGAAGAAGGGACTACAAGCCTGACCGAGATACCACAACTGGGTGGAGTTGCTGACGCGGAATTTGCGCGCCCCACTGTAGTACCTTCAACTTGTACAATTCAACCAACGGAGTCGGGTATTGTTGTCCCACCCACTCTGTCCGGTACCGCGTCGTCAGGGGGTGAAGTAATGGAACTACTCAGCACAGAGCCTGCGGCCGACATAATACCGCAACCTGGTGATTCGCCTACGGACTTAAGCATTGTAGACCGACTTGCTGAGTCCGGTGCCGAATCACCAAGGGGGGCTAGAGTGGAACCAATCAACACAGAACTTGAAACCAGACAGCCAAGAAACCGTGATCCCATTGCCCTTCGCAACTCTCAGGACCCATCAGACTGCTGGAAGCTTTTTGTGGGGGAAATGTGGAAGCTTTTTGTTGATGGAGCGTCCAACCGTCATGGTGCCGGCCTAGGTATCGTCCTTATCTCCCCGGATGGCCTAACCATTGAACATTCTATCACGCTTGGCTTCCAGCATCTAACAACGAGGCTGAGTACGAGGCCCTTCTCGCCGGGCTCAAGAGCGCTATTCAAATGAAGGCTGCCGAGCTACTGGTGTACAGTGATTCCCAGCTTGTGGTTAACCAAGTCTCTGGGATTTACGAAGCAAAGGATGATAGAATGGTGAAGTACCAAGCTCTGGTCAGGGAACACATCAAGCAATTTCAGGCAATCAGTGTCCAACAGATTGGCCGTGAAGAAAACAGTCGAGCTGATGAGCTAGCTGGCCTCACTTCGATGGTAGATATTACGTCTCCAAACCCCCTGTTAATTGACTTTTTTCCACGGCCAAGCATTGAAGACGCCGGGCAGACGGATGTACTCTGCGCCGCGCTAGGTCCTTCCTGGATGGACCCCTTAATCTTGTTCCTCAGAGACCGGACTCTACCCACGGACAAGAAAGAAGCACACAAAGTCCGGGTGAAGTCAGAGCGGTTTTGGCTCTCTCCATCTGGTGCGTTGTATAAAAAGTCCTTCACTGGTCCTTATCTAAAGTGCGTGCACCCGAATAGTGTGGAGGCCTTCTTGTACGAAATTCACGAAGGCATTTGTGGCAGCCACATAAGGGGCAGGTCCTTGGCCTACCGAGCTATTTTGCAGGGATACTGGTGGCCATGCATGCAGGCCGACGCACAAAAGTGCGTCCGCAAGTACGAAAAATGCCAGAAATTCGTCCATCAGATCCATCAGCCTGCTAGGGAACTTCTTCCCCTCACCAGTCCTTGGCCCTTCGCCATGTGGGGGCTAGATATAGTGGGGCCACTGCCAACAGCACCGGGCAACCAGAAATTCTTCATTGCGGCCACAGATTACTTCACAAAATGGGTTGAAGCTGAGCCCTTAGCAACAATCAAAGAGAAAGACGTGAAGCGGTTTGTCTGGCAGAACGTGGTCACGCGGTTTGGCGTCCCCAAAATCTTGATCTCTGACAACGGCACCCAGTTTGACGGTCGCCTATTCAGAGGATTTTGTGAAGATTTGAAGATTGAATTCTACAACTCCACTCCGACTTACCCACAGTCCAATGGCCAAGCCGAGCCATATACTGGATGGGTTGAAGAAACGGCTGGAGAAGGCAAAGGGAAAATGGGCTGAGGAATTACCCAGCATCCTTTGGGCATACCGAACAACCCCGCGGCGATCTACCGGGGAAACTCCATTTGCTTTGGCTTATGGCATGGAGGCGATCATACCTTTGGAAGTTGGCATGCCCACCCTAAGAAGCGAGAGTTTTGAGCCTGAACTGAATGCCGAGGCTATCGCCTTGGAGCTGGACCTAGTGGAAGAGCGTCGGGAGAAGGCCCTCATCCATGTGGCCGCCTACCAACAAGAGCTCTCAAAGAAGTACAACAAGACGGTGCACCCCAGACCGTTCAAAGTTGGTGATTGGGTTTTGAGGAAAGTTATGGGCAACACCCTGGTGCCAGGTGAAGGCAAACTAGGGGCATATTGGGAAGGACCCTACAAGATCACCGGTCTGGCGGGCAAGGGGGCTTACCACCTGGAGGATCTAGAGGGAAGAGCAATACCCCGGCCATGGAATGCGGCCAACCTGAAACTGTATTATTTCTAAGCTTTTGCTTTCTTTTCTTGTGCAAAGGAATTTTTTGGCTTGCACTTCAGAATCTAATTCTTTTTGTCAATATATAGAAGTAATTTTGATTTAGCACTAGGGCTGTTGTATTAATGTAAAAACCGAGATGATTTACTCCGGTTGGAAGAGTTGGTGTTTTGCCCAACTTCGGATTCCCAACCGAGATGATTTACTCCGGTTGGAAGAGTTGGTGTTTTGCCCAACTTCGGATTCCCAACTGAGATGATTTACTCCGGTTGGAAGAGTTAGTGTTTTGCCCAACTTCGGATTCCCAACCGAGATGATTTACTCCGGTTGGAAGAGTTGGTGTTTTGCCCAACTTAGGATTCTCAACCGAGATGATTTACTCCAGTTGAAGAAGTTGGTGATCTGTTCAACTGTTATTTCTAGCCGAGATGCTTTATCCCGGCTGAAGACGTTGATGTTTTGTCCAACATAGTTATTTCCAGCCGAGATGGGTATTCCGGTTGAAAAAGTTGGTGAGTTCAACTTGGGTGTTATGTTCAATTTTACAATTTATACCGAGATGCTTTGCTGAAAAAGGAATTGATGACGACCGTCCAAACACTTGGTGAAATCAAAGCTTTTCATTGATAAAAAGTTAATACAAAAGGTGGGGAACTTAGCCCGGTTACATTTACAGAAACAGAAAAAAAAAAACCTAAGCTAGGGGGGAGAGATCAGGGAATTCCTCATCAGCCTCCAGGTTGACCGTGGCAGTTGGGTCCTGGACACCGTTCCCAGTCTGGCCGGCCCGCTCCTGTTTGGTTTGGTCCTCTCCTTCAGCGTCTGACTCACCCTCTTCTTCAAGTCCTTCCTCGGCCTCAGCTTGCAGCACGCTGAAGACGTCATTGGCATATGGAATGAGGTAGGTCGGTAAGAAGACAGCCGGTGGAGAGGCAAACACGTCAGTGTCAGGACCCTGACCGAGCTGTTGACAGGCAGCCTTCTATCCATCCTTGAAGTAAATGTCCTGGGTGGCGAAGACTTGTTTCTTGTAGTTTTCTTCGGCTTCGTTGAAGCCGGCGTTATTGGCGTCCTCGCGGTCTTTTTTCCTGGACTTCTTAAGCGGGTCAAGCTCGGCCTGGAGCCCGTCTTTCTGTTTCTCCGCTGCTTCAAGTTGGCCGAGCAGCCTGTTGTTGTCGGAATTGGCGGCTTCGAGCGAGGACTTTGCTCGGCCAAGCTCGGTTTGGAGGCTTTCAACTTGGCTGGCGGT
Source organism: Camellia sinensis (assembly GCF_055761805.1). NCBI lineage: Eukaryota > Viridiplantae > Streptophyta > Magnoliopsida > Ericales > Theaceae > Camellia > Camellia sinensis. Next base: position 43,923,699 of record NC_138964.1, read on the forward strand.
ATCACTCGCCTTCTGCCGAAGTCTATGGATGCGCTCCATGACTAAGTGCTGCTTTTGGATGGCCTGCAAAATGAGAATTTGATCAGAGAAGAAACCGTGCGAACACTTGTGAAAATTGAAGCAGAAGATTGAAATTCTTACCCTGGTCATGGACTTCACGGCGGATTTGACCAGCCGGGTGTCAGGAACGTAGTCGCTGCCAACCACGTCGCTGGGCAGCAGCAGAGCCTTTGAGAGGTCGAAGGCAAGCAAGTGCTCCTTGTCGCCTTTGACCGAAGCATTTGCCGAGATCTCTTTGCTCCGGTGCTTCAGCTGCGGCCGCCATGCTGGGATGGGGCTGACCGTGTCAGCAGGTTGCTCGGTTGTTAGTTCGGCGACGAGCTCGGCAGAGGGATCTGCCCGTGGTCTTTTGCCATCCCGGCGTGTTTCTTTGCTAGACTGCCCAGCGGCTGGAGAAGCTAAGGCGACCACGGCGGCACTTGATTGACCGGCAGCTGGAGAGCGGGCGACGACGCTCGGTATCTCGGTCGAGGTTGCAGTGAGAAGGTTTTTGATTCGGCTTCTTTTGGCCATTTCTTGTTCGTCTGTCAACCGAATTAAGGGGACGTCAGGAAGGGTAGGGTTTGGAGGTGGCGATGGAGCACGGAGGAAGTCTGTTACTTTACTCCGGCGCGGAGCAGAGTACCTGTAGGTTGGGGTGTAGCCGAGCAAATCGTTGCAATCTCGGTGGCGGTAGCGGAGCACGGTTCGGATGGCCTCAACGTTTGGATAATGATAGTTGGCTTGTAAGGCTTGAATTGCTGCAAAAGAAACGAGAAAAATGGTTAAGTACAGAATAATAGAGATAATAAGCTAACCGAGCAAGTTTGCGCGGCTTACATGTGGAACCGAAGTTCTTGCTTATGAACCAGCCCGGTACCTCGGCTGTTTCGTAATTACCAGACACCCATAAGAAATCGTCGTCGTGTAAATCCTTGTCCGGTGTGCCGGTCACAATTTTCTCTTTGCCCGGCTTGATCTTAAGATAGTAGGCGAGGCCGTCGCCAGTATGACCAAGGGTGTACTGCCGCAGTATCTCGGCTAAGCCTTAGTTTGTGCCTAGCCGGTTGTTTAGTTCGTGCACACCGTTTATTATCTGGTAGGTGTTGGTGGACACTTGGGTGGGTGCTAGCCCGGTTCGGCGCAGGAACTCGGTAATTAATGGATTGAGTGGGAAGCGCAGGCCTCCTTCGATGATAGACAGCACGGTGAAGGGGCATTGTTCTGGTCTGCCCCAAGGCGTTGTCTCTTCTGCTGCAAGTTCAAGATGAACGTCGGCCGGAATGCCATACTCCTCCCTGAACGCAGCCAGCGCGGCCGGAGTATCCACTAGGAAGCGGAATTTCTCCATTTGAGGCCGGCCTAGGATAGCTCGGCTGAGGGGTTTGGCACTGTGGTAATTGGTTGTTGCTCAGCCTTGAGAGCCTCAGGAATGGACAGTGGTCCCCTTGGACTCTGCAGGAAAATGATGGCAAGTCTAAGTATGAGCGCGGTCGCGCGAAGGGAGCTGGACTCTAGCTCGGTCATTAAGAGTGCCAAACCACCTCGGTCGTCTAAGCTAACTAAGGAGCTCGATCGCCCAAGCAGACCAGATGTTAGCTCGGTTGAGCGACCAATTCCTTTTGCTATATCGGTTTTTGCTGGGGTTGAGACAAACATGTTATTTGTTCGGTTAGATTGATTTTTTGGATCAAATGAAGACCAGGAGCCCAGTCCGCCCCAGTTCTTCAGTGTTCTTCAGGAAAAATGAAGAACACCGTTAACAATGGAGGGTTTGGGATGGTTTTAGGTGCCCAAGGCCTAAAAGCTATGATTTCATGCCCTAATATGTGAAATATCAAAGAAAACGACAGCAAAAGAGAAGTTTGAGGACTTACGAGCGTAGGGCAGAGTCCTCTTCTTCAAGCACAAACTCAGTGTTGGCAAGGAACAAGGGGTATGAGCTCTGTGAAGCTTGATAAGAAGGAGAGGCAGTAAGAACAGAAGGAAGATGGCAGGGGCATGTACATAAAGGGTAAGAAACCGCCCAAATTCAAATTTGCAAAGACGGCTGGGTTAGCCGCTCGAGGGCGAATAGAAGGATGACACATGTTCCCATTAATGCAGCGTCAGAGTTGAAGCGACAGGAAGGTCAGGCGAGACAACGACCGAGGAGTCAACCGGGCTGGTCTTGAAGACAGGAATGAAAAATCGGGAAGTTGAACCGGGCAAGTTCTGAAGCCAGGAATAATAACCGGCCTGATCGCCATTCTGCAAACTACGGACCGAGGAAAAGATTATCCCGGTCAGCATATGTAATCCCAGTCACGCTCGCACGGACGGAATTAAGGGGCAATTGAGAGGGAGATTAATGATATGGTACTGGGCCGGACAGATCTAGGCCAGACAGAGTTTTGCCGGACAGATTTGGGTCGGGCAAGTGTTGGGCCGAGGATGTGTGACCCAGTTTGGAAAGAAGTTGCTCGGTTAAGGCAACACTTGGTTGGACCGAGCTACATGTTTGGCGGAGGCGAAGCCAGTCAAGTTAGGTGACCGGCGCCCGGAAAGGCAAGGTTGGACCGAGGTACCTATTTGCTCGGCAGGTAGGTCGACCGTAGACAAGTGTGAGTAGTCCCGAGCTCGGCTTTGCCGAGATGCCGCCGAGTCCGGTCCTCATCTGAGCTTAGCTGTTGGAGTACTTGGGCATGAAACGCAGCATGGCAGACGATGGCCGAGATGATACTGCCCGGCTGCTGAGCTCCCAGGAGCATGGGCAGGCAGTTGGGTTAGGTGGTGCTCAGCAAGGTTTATGCTGACAGATGGGATAACAGTGCCACGTGTTAAGAGATCACTGGGAGTAGATTTGGGGCGCAGAAGGTATATAAGCATGACTGCGCCCCCCATACGGGGACAACGAACACTGGGTAAGGAACACCTACTCTCAAACACTCTCTCGCTCTCTCTCTCATCTCCCTAAGGTGTGTGCTAATTAGATCGTCGGAGGGGTTTTTCGGCCACACACCGCCGGGTAGCTCACCCTCATTGTGCTTTCAGGTGATCGGACAGAAACGGAGCTTAGAAGAAAGGAGTACGGGCTTACTGAAATATTTACTCCCCGTACAATATCTGAATCACATCTATTTTTGTTATAGAGTTACAAATATTTATTCAACTTAATTTTTTATATAAATAATTTATTTGATAAATCTTACTATACACGTGATTGAGATTATCAAAAGTGAATTAGGACAACACTCCATAAAGAAGTTCAATTCAATACAAAACATAATGGGGTGTTTGTTTCAACTTTTCAGAGCCAACTTATGGCTTTTACCTTTGAAAAAGTTATTTTGGACTGTTTGGTTAAACTTATTTCAAACAGCTTCTATTCTAACAGCTTATTTTAACTCAAAAAAGCTGATTCTGAGAAGCTGCTCACCTCTTACTTCTGATTATTAGCTTCTGCTGTGGACATGTTAATTTATGATTATATTCTTAAATTTTTTTATTTTTTATTTTTTTTAAAATAAAAAAAGACTCAAATGGACTATAGATTATTATTATTATTTTTTATGAGAAATGTAGACAAACAAAAAATAAAAATTAATTGAAAAAGCTATTTCACAGCTTATTTAACAAACACTACTCAGCAACTTAAATATAAAATCTAACAGTTACACTAAACAGATTAACAACTTCTGATTAAAGTCATAATCTATAATCTGTTAAGTTATAATTTATAAATTATTTTAACAGTTATACCAAACGGGACCAATAAATACTGCTTTACCAAAAAAGCAAAAATTACCTTGGGACAGCTTTTCAGAAAGTAAAATTACTTTGGCATTAGGGTGTAAATACGCACTTTATTATAACCCAGTACTTATTTGGAATATTTTATAGAAAAGTCAAAACTATTCCCAAAAATCAAGGATGGAACATGCACAACACGACACGGTGACAAAAAGACCAAATGACTCTTCTTTGCATTGGAAAAAAAAAAAAAATCAGCTTGCTTGTTGTCTTTTTTCAAAAAATATTTTTCAAAAAATTTTATTTTTTTATTTTTCGTATTTTTTTATTTTTACTGATTTTTTTTAATATTTTAAATAATTTTTTTACTTTTTAAACATATCTAACATAAATATACCTAAAAAATAAAAAAATTGTAAAAAAAATCTTTTAAAAATTTACTAAATATCAAAAATACAAAAAATACAAGAATTCAGTACATTTTTTATATTTTTATGTATTTATTAATTTTTTAAAATATTTTTTCACAAATTTTTTACTTTTAAATACATCTAACTAAGGTGCATCTAAAAAAATTAAAAAATATATTTAAAATTTTAAAAATATTCACTAAAAATAAAAGAATACAAAAATTAAAAAACTCAATTTTTAAAAATTTTAATTTAAAAAACTCAAATCAAACAAACTAAATACTAGTCAAATTTGTAACGAAGTGATAATACAAATTGAAAACAGGAAACATGTTCAAAATAAATAAAGCAATATGGCGGTGTCAGTATGCAATCAACTTCAAAGCAATCCGTATTGACCTACTTCAATCGTCACTGTCAGTACGCATAGGGGCATAGGAGTGAAAAGATAATTTTGTTATTTTATATAATATTTTAATAAATATTTTTTAAAAAAAAATTAAAAATTTATTTTAAATAATAATTTTTTTTCTTCTTATTTTTTTATTTAAAAATTTAAAAAAATATACTTATATAGTTCATTCCAAACAACTCCTAATTTAGAGTTAACTATTTTAATTAGTTTTTAATTTTTTAATCATTTTAGTTTGGTTTAAAAAGTCATATTTAAAAAGATAATTAATTTTTTTAATTAATTTGAAAATTGTAACAGAAAAAATAAAATAATTATAAAGAAAATATAATATTTTATATTATTTTATTATATTTTATTTTTATTAACTATTTTAATCTAAATAACCGTTCTCAAAGAGGCCCTAACCTAAAAAGACGTGTCGAAAGATGACTCAAAAACAACATGGCTGTGTTTGCTTTTGTTTTCAAATTATTATTTAGATCAAAAAATGAAAAATAAAAAAACATGTTTGGTTAAAATGTTTTTAGAACACAATTCAAAAAAAATTTTTCTTTCTCCTCTCTATTTTTTTTTATTATCAATAAATAAATCGATTAATTTTTTTCTCTCATCTCTCAAATTCTACACATTAATTAATCAAAAAAATTATAAATTATTTTAAAACTATTTTCAAAACGCATAACTAAATATATTTTTTAATTTTCAAAACAAATTTCAATCACTTATCTTTTAAAATATAATTTAAAATAATTTTGTCTTTTGAAAAGCTGTCCAAAAAACAAGATAACGTTTGCTTTTTGATAAAGCAAATATAGTACAGCACTCTGTGTGTGTGGTGGAGATTATTTTAAGTTAAAAGTTGATAATTACAAAGTAAAAATTAAAAGTATTTCACATTCAATTTTTGAAAAATCAATTTTTTCACCTTATTTAAACTATTTTTACTTAATAAATTATATTGCACTAAATAATCTTGCATGAACTCCTATATTAAAAAAAAAAAATTATAAGATGCTTCTATAATTCTCACCAAATACCCAATTCCAATTTTTTTTAAAAAAAAATTAAAAAATAATAAAAAGATCTTGAAAAAAATTCAAAATTATAGAAAAATTTATCATCTTAATTATTAAAATTAATAAGTTTTATCACAGATTTGTAATTTTTTTTGAATCTTTTCACGGATTTGTAATTTTTCTAAATTTTTACAGATTGGGTCACTTGATAAGGTTAAGTTTCACAAATTTTAAAAACAAAAAACTTTTCAATTGAATTTTTAAAAATAGTTTTTGATTTTTTTTTTGTTTTTTTTTTGTTTTTAGTGATTTTGTTTTTATTTATATTTTAGACATTTTTTTAGATGCACCCAAAAATAAAAAAAATATTTATGAAAAACGTATTGTGTTTTTTTTTATATTTAGTGATTTTTTTAAAAAAATATTTTACTTTTTAAGTATGTTTAGATTAAGTGAATTTTAAAAGTAAAAAAAAAATATGTTTAAAATATTTGCAAAATTCATCAAAGACAAGCAACACAAAAAACAAAAAAATTTCAAATTTTTTTTTTTTAAAATTTAGAGTTATGGTGATACCATATCACAATTGACACTTAGTATTTTACTTACCAATAATAAACCTACTTTGCTACATATTGAAATGGTAATACCAATGACATATATAAGCATTGTATTGAATGTTTCTTTCTTATTTAATGTGTTGCTTTTTTTTTTTAAAAGAATCAAACTATATAAAATACTATCAATATCTGTATATTATATCTATCTATCTATATCTATCTATCTATTTATCTATCTATCTATACTATACTATACTATATATATAAGCAAATGTAATTATCTTGTCAAAAGCTTACAAATATTTATTCTTAAATTCTCATAATTTTAAAACTCTCACTTTCCTACGTGGCAATCTTCTTTGATTGCCTTTTATGTTTTCTATTTTTCTTCATTTTCAATTTGTTTGATTAATTAAAATTAAAATTAATTCCATTGATTATGGATAAAGATTTGAATTTCAAAATTCTTCCATATAGATAAACATATAAAATTTGAAAATTAATTTTATATTCTACAAATAAAGATAAAAATTAAACAATTAATTTAAAAAAATTAATTTCATAACTTATAGATAATTTAAAATTTCTTCCCGTAAATAAACATATAAAAGTTGATAAATAACTTATGAAAATTAATTTCATGGCCTACAAATAAAGATAAAGATTAAATAATTGATTAAAAAAAAAAACGAAATTACATTCTTATAATTTTAAAACTCTCTCTTTCTTATGTGGTAACTTTCTTTGATTGCCTTTCATGTAAAAATTAATCAATTTATTTTAAAAAAATTAATTTCATAACTTTTAGATAATTTAAAATTTCTTCCCATAAATAAACATATAAAAGTTGATAAATAACTGATAAAAATTAATTTTATTGCCTACAAATAAATATAAAGATTAAATAATTGATTTAAAAAAAGAAGAAGAAATTACTCCTTTTTTTTTCCGTCATTTTGTACTTTAGTTAATTTCATTATAGACAAACATATAAAAATTCATAAATAACTAATGAAAATTTATTTCATAACCTATAGATAAAGATAAAAATTAAAAAAAAATTATTTAAAAAAATTAATTTCATGACTTATAGATAAATAAACATATAAAAATTGATAAATAATGTAATGACCCAGAACCGTATACCATGATTACCAGTAATTAATTATGTGTTAGTATGATTTAATTGAAGATTATCTGTTGAACTTAGAAAATACCTGTTGAGATTACGACTTCGAGACTGAAATTGATGACCGTAATGGGTTCAGAAAACGAAATTGAGCACGCCTATGTGATACCGGGAATTTTTAGAGCCAGTTGGGAAAATAAATTGAGAACTGAATTTCGTCTGATTCGTTAGGCCATGTTTGGCTCAAAGTTTGGCACAATTGTTTATAAATGATATATAGATAAGTATAAGGGCCTTTATTGACTCATTGACTCAAAAACAAAAGAGAGGAAAATATCTGAGAGAGAGAGAGAGAGTGAATTTGTGGAAGAGAGAAACCAAGGGGAAGAAGATAGAAGAAAAAGGGGGAAAGACATGCTAACTTCTCAAATTCACCATCTAAGGTAAGATTTTCATGAAATAGATTGTTGCTTCTTGGCCTCTAGCATGTTGATCTCAAGATTATGGCATAATAGTATGAAGTTCATGGTCAAAATCATGGTTTCCTTGCATGTTTGTCATATTTGAGGGAGAACCTCCATGGATGTAAGAAATGAAGCTTGTATGTACATGTTCATGGTTTCCTATTTTAATTCAAAGTTTGATCGTGTAAAGGATTCATGTGGGTTTTGATTTGAAGTTTTGATGTTGATTTAAGATGGGTTTGAAGTATTTTGGGTCTTAGATTTCATAAATGTGGGAAGTGATTTTGTAAAGAGGAGAATGAAGCTTGGAAGAAGAACCAAAAATTCAGATTTTCGCGCAGTGCGCTCGAGCGGAGGTATTCCCGCTCGAGCGTGAAAATCAGCCTCCCAGCAGTTTTGGGACTTTTTACGGTACGCTCGAGCGGCCAAAGTGGCGCTCGAGCGGGAAGGTCTTTTTCAAGAAAATTTTGGGGAAGTTGCAGACTTGATTTTAACATGTTAATTGCATCATTTATCATCTTATGAACATGAAATGAGTATGAATCAAAGTAAAGAAAGATTAGAATGAACATGAAATGAAGTGAAGGAAAGAATGAAGTGCATGAATTACAGGATTTAATGTTAATGTGTATTGAGAAATGTGTGATATGTTGATATTTGCAGGTCAAGATTTGAAGACCGTGCATTCGGTTTCGGAAACCCTCTGTGAGTAACATTTCTGTAAAGATATGTTATTATGAACTATGTTTTAAATGTATTACGTTATGCTATGCTTTGAAATGAGAATGTTTTCCGTGAATGAATGTCCTGATTTGCGAATCTAGTATGGCATCCATAGATAGTTGGGTCATGGGGGCGGGAACATGCAGGCCCATGCGTCATGAGTCATGGGGAACGGCATGGAAGGACAAGCCCATGACTAGTTACGAGATCTCGTAGACTGTTGACTGATAGACTGTATGAAAGGTTCTGTGGAGTATGCCATTACGTATGTTCTTATGATGACTGATGACTGATATATGTTTATGATTGATTTATTATGGATTTATGAAAATGTCAAACTTCGTTCACTAACCTCTTTACTGTTATGTTACTTGCTGAGCTCTAGCTCATTGTTTGTAATTATGTATTATAAGTGAGCATTCTGGAAGTCAAGCCTAGGCGGAGTCCGAGCCGAGCCGCCGTTTTGAAGCCTACCCAGTGTTTGGTGTGCTCCGAGCCGGGGCTAGGCCTGGAAGGCCGTTTTGAGAGCTTTGTCTTGTTGTATCTGTGGCTTTTGCCTATGTGTTGTATATGATCTTTTATTACATGTGATGTAATGTAGTGGGTAAATTAACACCTTTTTGGCATGTAAATACTTGTTCATATAAATGCACAGCTCTTTGGACTATTAGTGGTTATTGTTTTCGCTTCCGCGAGCCCCTTTTATTTATGTTTTGTATAGCAAGGCCTGTGGTAATCTAGGATTACTGGTCGGTCTCGTTGCCAAACTTCTAGGGGCGAGTTTGGGGCGTGACAAATAATTTATAAAGATTAATTTTGTGACCTATAGATAAAGATAAAGATTAAATAATTGATTTACAAAAATTTAAAATAGTAAAATTTAGATAAAGATATGATTTGTTAATCTATATATCTATCAAAAACATAAATATATCTAAATCTTTATTTTGATTTACTCATATTTTTTTCTCCTTCTATCACATATTATCTTTTTATTTATTTTAAATTTTTTATCTTATGAAATACCCTTATCTATAACTTCTTATCTCTTATTAAATTCTTAACATTTTCTTGATAATTTTTATTATTCGTTATTATCTACTAAGTGATAAAGATAAAAAATAAAAAAAAAATTATGGGCTCTAAATGAGAAGAGTATTAATAATGAAATTGGTTGGCTCTAAATGAGAAGAGTATTAATAATGAAATAATGAAAGCTGCATAGGAGAAGGCAGCACAAAAATTTCACAAAATTGATTGTCATCACTATATTTATCCAAGGTAATAATTTGATATTCTTTCTATTAGTTATTAAAAATAGTTTGCATTAGATCCTTGTTATGTTTTTTTTTTAATTTTTTTTTTATAAGTCTGTCATTCGTTATAGTATTATCTTATGCTAGAAAAACCACTTCACAAAATTAAAATATTATGTAATTGACATAATATTTTAGTATATTTAATATTTATAATAAACTCAAACACATATAAGTTTGATATCATTTTTAAAACCTCTTTTTTTTTTAAAGAAAAAAATTGGAAAAAACTAAATACTAATTTAGTGAAAAAAATTAATTAAACCACTTATCATTTTCATATAATTTTAGTTTTTTGGGGGTAAAAATATTTTTTTGATTTCAAATTTATCAAATTAATTTTAATTTTCAAAAAATATTTTAAAAATTAATTATAAAATTGAAACCAAATAATTAGATATGTTGCACATTAAAAAATCTCTCTCTCTAATTTTTTTTTAAATGGTATGAAACAACAGTCAAACAAAACAAATTATTTATAACCCACTACATCTCTCTCTCTCTCTAATTTTTTTTTGGGATAAATTATGTAAATAGTCCAAGTAATTTACAAGATGTATTAATTTGATCCTTATTATTTTAATTTGTTCGATTTTGTCTCTTAATTTAATAGATTGTGTCATTTTAGTTTAATAAATAACAGTTGTTAAGTTTGGTGGACGGAAAGTCTACACAATGTGTCAATTTGGTCCTTATAGTTTACACAATGTGTCAATTTAGTTTCTATAGTTTTAATTTACTCAATTTTGACAATGACCAAATTGACACATAATTTGACTTTCCGTCCACCAAAAGTCTGCACAACGTGTCAATTTGACCCTTGTAGTTTACACAATGTGTCAATTTAGTTCCTGTAGTTTTAATTTACTCAATTTTGACAATGACCAAATTGACACATAATTTGACTTTCTGTCAACCAAACTTAACAACCATTATTTATTGGACTAAAATGACACAATTCGTTAAATTAAGAGACAAAATCGAACAAATTGAAACAATAAGGACCAAATTGATACATCGTATAAACTACAGAAACTATTTGTATAATTTACCTCTTTTTTTTTAAATAGTTTGCTCCTGATATTTCGATATAATGTGTTTGGTAATCAAACTCTTTGAACAATATTTATCTAACTTAGATTTTTGAATTGTTTTTTTCAACTACTTCTAGCTCTATTTGCATGAATCTATAGATACTAGGGATGTGAACCTAGTTGATGGTTGTGTTTAAAATATAAATTTTAATTTTGAATTTAATACGTATTTTTAATATTGTTTAAGTGGTGAAAGTATTCTTTATTATATCAATCAACACTTATTGGTCTTTTTTTTTTTTAAATAGAACAATTGATACTTGACGTACGGAGAGAATACTACTTGGTAAAAAGAGAGAGAGAGATTCATAAAATCAAGTGAGTTGTTAACCTTTAATAATAATAATATAAATAGAAGATATATACATCTATCATGTATCTTCTATCTATATCTATATCTATATTATTATTAAGCGAAGGTTGGTGTCTAAGCCTTCTCCTCATGTCATGTGCCATTTTTTTCTATCCCAAAAACAAAAATTACATGCAGTGTTGAAAAAGGTTTGAATTGAAGATCTTTTGTTTCATTAAGAAACCTCTCACTACTTGAACAACATACATATTATAATATTAATTTCTTTATTATTTATTTTTATTTTTACTTATTTGAATTGTATATACAATGTGTGTGCCACTCACTAATTTATACATATGGAAACACAATATATATATATATATATATATATATGTGTGTGTGTTTATAGATTCAAACTTTTTTTTTTTTTTTTTAAATACAGGATACATACATATATGTATGTAATTTTCTAAAAGCTATTTATGCCATTTTTTGTTTGGCACCAAATTATATTATTTTTAAAATTTGAATCTATTAGAAAATAAGTTTATTAAGTAAACGTATTAGTCGGATTGATTTGTCCAACTCACACTCAACTTAACCCAATCCATTTAAATCCAACCAATAACTGGGCAGATTGGGTTGAATTATGTTATTACCTAACCTGCTTTAACCCGCCCATTTGCCACCTCTACAAATTACTAATGCTAGGGATTAGACAAGACTGGCAACTTCAGCAACTTCAATGAATGAGAACCCTTTATAAATTTAAGTTTTACAAATTTTAAAAACAAAAAACAACTTTTAAACTAAATAACATCTATTGCGTTTTGGTTCTAAAGTTTTAAAAGTAGTTTTTGATTTTTTGTTTTGTTTTGTTTGTTTGTTTTTTTTTTAATTTTATTTTGTGTTTTGTCGGTCTTAGTGAATTATATATATATATATTAGTAATTTTTTTTATTTAATTACTAATATATATATATATATATTAGTAATTATATATATATATATGTGTGTGTATATTTTTTTTTGTGAAATATGTACTGGATTTTTTTTTTTATATTTAGCAATTTTTTATATAAAAAAAATCACAAATATTTTTACTTTTAAGTATAACTAAATTAAGTGAATCTAAAAAGAAAGAAAGAAAAAAAATCTGCTTAAAATGTTTAAAAAAATTCACCACAAACTTACATGCAGAGTAAAAATTATTTTTGAAAACTGTTTACTAAATAGAGTAAAAATTATGTGTCGCGATGATATCGTTCCACCATTGACACGTGATATTATCTACTAACAAACTTACATGTAGAGGGTGAACCTGCTCAAAATATAACTATATTACGATATATACATGAGAAGATAAATGACAAGATATTATTGGATGAGATACCAATAATATAATTGTGTGGGTAAAAATCTGACCACACTGCCCGTTTAGTGATCAGCAGCAAAGCACCGGCAGAATAGATGACTCCAGCAACCTGTAACAGAAAGGAAAAGCTCCGGCGGTGGTTCTTCCACCCGGGGGCACTCCGACGATCAAGTCAGTATGTTTCTCAAGGATAATCAAGTATTAAACTGAATACTCAAAGTATGAATTACATACCTTAGACCCACGGGGGTGCCTCTCTTTTATAATATACTTAATCCAAGTCCAACTAGAAATATGACTTCTATGTACCCCAATCTTAGTACTTACTCTGGACTCTTTAGGAGATAGAGATAAAACTCCCTAAGAGGTTTATCCTTATCTTAATTAAGTCCCCTCTTTGCTTCAGGACTCTTGTCCCTTATCTTCGGATTCCGACATCTTCGGAGATGACCTCGGCTTCTCCGAGATTACCTCGGCTTAACTACCAGGGCACGTGGCACCTCGGCTGACACGTCGGCGTCACCATGCCACGTGTTGGTATACAGAAAATATATCCCCACAACTGCCCCCTAGGTTCTATTACCTCGGCATTCTGAGGTGATGGAACCTATTCCGAAATTTTATCGCTTTTTTCCTGAGTAATGGCTCAAAAAAACTGTTTTGCCAAGATTATCTTCTTTCAGCCGACGTGTTCTCTTCGGAGAACGAGGCTTCGGTCGTACTCCCCTACGCGCATGAGCTGTCATGCATATCCAACTGTTTCTTTTACGTGTTTCGTCTTTATTGGAGCGTGTCAGTGACGCGCCTGAAGCCGTCTGTTCGTTCGTCTGCGCCGTCTGACGCGTGCGTTGCTCTAGGCGCAATAATTGCCCTATTTTTGCCGCCGTTTCAAATTTTTGACAAAACTCTTTTTTGCCTCTTCTTTTCCTTCACTTTTTCATTCTGTCTTCTCGTTCTCTCTCTTTCTGAAAGCTTTTTCTTCTTCGAATCCGCCATTGCTTCAAACTTTCTTCTGGAACTGCTTTTGATCCTTCATTCTTGCAAAAGCCCTCTTTGTTGTTGCAACTGGTTTCTGGGTTCGGTGAGCACTGCCTTGGCTTCATTTCTTCTGGTAAGACCCTTTCTTTTAATTCTTCAATTCTCTTTATTTGCTTTTGTCTGTCTACTGCCATTACTGATTTTGTTCGAGGTCTGGGATTTATTTGTCTCTTGAATTTGTGGCTATACTTTGAGCTTCTATGCTTTTTCATCATTCTCTTTGCCGCTGTTTCTTGATTTTTTCTGTATTTCTATTACTTCTGAGAACTATACCTCTGTTCTTGAATCTGAAACTTCGTCTTTGTTTTCTTCTTTTTTGTATCTGTCCCAGATTTGTGCCCTCGATCTTTATCTTCATAGTTCATAGATTTGGGATTTGTCTGTAGAACCCTTAATCTTTAGGGAAACCTGAAAAACGCCCACCTTCTGAAACAGATTCCTCTTAGTTTAAGCCAACATAATGGGTATGTGGAGGCATAGGGTGAATACCCCAACAAAACTTGAATACTTTAGACAAGAATTCTCTATCCCAGCCGATGTTCATCTTAAATTGGCTGGGGATAATGATACCATCATACCCACAGATCATACAATGCCCTTTCCAATAGTTGCTTTTACCGAATGTGGACTTCGGCTTCCACTCGATCCCCTTTTTCGTCAAGTTCTCCATTTCTATAAGCTGAACCCTATGCAACTTACTATCAACTCCTATAGGGTAATTAACGGTATTATTGCCTTAGCTAGGCAAGAAAACCTTAGAATCACCCTAGCCGACCTTCAATATTGTTATACCATGTGCCCTCTCGATCTGAAGGATAGGGGTTTTGTCTATTACCTTAAGCCGAGATCCACTCAGTACAAAATTATAGCCGACCTTCCAGACTCCAACAAGGGGGCTGGAGATGATTTTCTCATTGCTTCTGGAAATTGGGAATTTGGCCCAGATGAAGATGTCCACCTCTACCCTCTTCCTCGAACACTTACAGAGGGCAAGAGTAAGAGCCCTGAGTCAACACTTAGTTGTTTTTACTTAAGACTTTAATACTTTATTTCTGACGTCTGTTTCTTTGCAGATCTTCATCAGCCACCGAAAAATTTTCGCCAATCCTTCTTCCCAGGAACAGATCTGAAAACACTTTTTGGCCTCCCAATCCATAAACGAAAAGCCCCAGTATTACTAAACTTCATCCCTACATACAAATCCACCTTACCCGACGTCCCAAGAAAAAGGAAAAAGAGCCTTTCTCCACCTACAGCCACAACCTTAACTGCTTCTACATCCCGAACAGATCAAGAATCCACATCTGACCCAGCCGATCTTCCATCAACTTCGGCCCCCTACTTAATACCAATTCCAGAACGTAAACGCCGAAGAAAGCTTATAAAAACAGCCGAAATGGTTCGTCCAAGGCCTGTCGTCCAAGATCTTCTTGCCGACATTCCAACTGATGCCGAAGTCGCACCAACGCAAACAATGCTTCCACCCAAACCGAAGAGGGTAAAAAAGGCTCAGCCTAAGGCCAAGGCTACAGATGCCGAGGCTGAGGATGCTCTGCCGATTTCGAAGCTAGCTGAAAGCAAAAAATCAACCTCTACTTCAGCCAAAAGATTTGCTGAGGGCCAACCCTCAGGGTCTACTCAAACAAAAAGGCCAAGGTCATCGTCTGCGACGACCTCGGCTTCGAAGAAGCCCGACGTCCCCTGGGCCCCTGATCTATCCCTGGAGGATAGGCCTATCATGGCTAGTGAAAGTGCTGATGACATCAACGTTGCTGTCGCCCTTAGCACTGCTCTTCTTCTACCAAATGACTTGGAGCGAAATGCCAAGTTTAGTGAGTATGAAAATTACGCTCTGATGCTCCAACACTCTGCTCAAGTAAGTATTTCTGTCTGCACTTGTGATTCTTTCTTCCGTTCTTCACTGAGAGTACTGTCTCATATTTCTGTTCTTTTTGCAGGCCATTCAGCATGCCCACTCTTTTTCCATGCAAGCCTTTGAAAATCGTCAAAGGTTGGTTGATATGAAGAGAGAAGCATCTTCTATGAAGAGAGAGATCAGGTCTCTTGAAGCAAAAATGAAAAAATTGGAGGATCAAGCCGAGGCTGCAACTAAGGTTCAAACTCTAGCTCTTGAGAAGGCCGAGGCTGCTGAGGCCGTTAAAAAGGTTGCTGAGGCCGAGAAAAGAGAGGCCGAGGTTCAGAAGGCCCAAGCGGAGAAAGAACTACAGCAAGCTTTGGCCACCAAAGAGGCCGAAATCAAAGAGGCCGATGAAAAGGCCTATGCTCAAGGTATGGCCGACGTTGCAGAAGACTACAAGCTTCAAGTCAGGCAGGCATGCAACAGGGGATTTTCCCTTGGTTGGATGTCCTTGATAAAGAAGCTTGACCTTCCTGCTGACTCGCCATTGCGTCAGGCCGACGCTATTCCGTTACCATTTCCTCCACCTCCTCCTGAAGGTGAATCAGAGTCCGAGGCCGAGGAGGAAGATGAAGAAAAAGATGATGGTGAGGCCTTGGTGAGAAAACCCAAGAATGCTGCCGAAGTCAAGTCCCCTCCTCCCGCTGAACTGGTTATGGACTTAACTCAAGATGAGGGGGGTGATGATGCTGAGGAAGTGCCCAGGGAGTCTGTTCAAGGGTATCTATCATCGGACCTCCTTCTGACTGAAAGAAGTCTTGACACAACATTGGCAGAGATGGATGCCGAAATACAAGCGGAGAAAGTGGCCGAGGAGATTCCAGCTGAATCATCCGAGGTTCCAGTTCCTGCTGCTGCTGATGTTCAAGAGTCTTGATTTTCCCTTCTTTCTTTTCTGGATTTTGGACTTTGTTTTTTCTTTTAATTCCTGGACAATGTATATTCCTTCTTATGGCCGATGTGCCTTTTTCAGTATGTAATTGCAACTGTTCTTGCTATGGATATTTCAATCTTATGATGTTCTGTTGTTTGATTCTGCGTAGTTCTATACTTAGAAATTTTTGCTTGCTTTCTGCTTTCTTTGTGCAATCTTCTCGGGGTTACATACCTCGGGTATAACTGCAAAGCTTTTACTTCGGCAAGATACTGACCTGCAAACCTTGTATAAATTTTGATAAGCACAAAACATATACTCCTCAATGTATACTTTTGCCATCTTTTTTTCAAGTTTTCAACAAGTATTTAAATAATGATTTCGTTCTAATCTACTTGTAAATTGCTACAAATTTCAACAAGTGTCTAAACAATATACTTAACCTTTGCTTCAGTCCGTTAATTTTCTGTATTCCTCAGTGGGTGATCATACGTCGGCTTAACATAAACTTGTAAATTGCTACAAATTTCAACAAGTGTTAAGCATCTTCTCTAGGGTTTAAACAACCCACATATTGCTATGAAAACTTAAGCAATAACCTCGGCCTATCTTCAACTTGCAAATTGTTACAAATTTCAACAAGTGAAGATAAGGAATCAGCTTAATTCCAACTTGTAAATTGCTACAAATTTCAACAAGTGAATTAAGGAATAACATCGGCTTATCTTCAACTTGTAAATTGCTACAAATTTCAACAAGTGAAGATAAGGAATTAGCTTGATTCCAACTTGTAAATTGCTACAAATTTCAACAAGTGGATCAAGGAATAACATCGGCTTAACTTCAACTTGTAAATTGCTACAAATTTCAACAAGTGAAGATAAGGAATCAGCTTGATTCCAACTTGTAAATTGCTACAAATTTCAACAAGTGGATCAAGGAATAACATCGGCTTAACTTCAACTTGTAAATTGCTACAAATTTCAACAAGTGAAGATAAGGAATCAGCTTGATTCCAACTTGTAAATTGCTACAAATTTCAACAAGTGGATCAAGGAATAACATCGGCTTATCTTCAACTTGTAAATTGCTACAAATTTCAACAAGTGAAGATAAGGAATCAGCTTGATTCCAACTTGTAAATTGCTACAAATTTCAACAAGTGGATCAAGGAATAACATCGGCTTAGCTTTGAGTTTGATATGTCTTCAAAAACATCCATGCATAACTTTATCAATCGATCATGTTGAAAGGATTCTGAAAAGATTTTATTGATAACATCGGCCAAACAATGATGTTTTTCTAATGATAGAAAAATTTCAAATTACAAGTATTCCAAGGTCTGGGCAATGCTTTGCCCTCATTGTCCTTAAGCCGATATGCTCCATTCCCAAGTACTGAAGTAACTCTGTAGGGTCCTTCCCAGTTTGGGCCAAGCTTGCCCTCCCTGGGATCCCTCTTGTTCCCGACGACTTTTCTTAGGACTAAGTCGCCAACTTGAAAATCTCTTGGATTGACTCTCTTGTTGTAAGCTCTGGCAAGCTGTTGTTGGTATACTGCGAGCTGAATTGCAGCCTTCTCTCTTCGTTCTTCCAATAAATCCAGGTCTCGGGCTAAGAGTATGTCATTGGTGTCATTCTCTACTCCCTGGGTTCTGATCCCTGGGATGCCGATCTCCAATGGGATGACTGCTTCTGTGCCATATGCCATGGCGAATGGGGATTCTCCTGTTGATCTTCTCGGCGTAGTCCGATATGCCCAAAGTACGTTGGGCAATTCGTCCACCCACTTTCCCTTTGCTGCCTGGAGCCTCTTCTTTATTCCATCCAGGATTACTTTGTTGGATGCCTCTGCTTGCCCATTGCTTTGAGGAAAACTTGGTGTTGAGAAATAATTCTTGATCTTGAATTTTGCACAAAAGTTTTTGATAAGTTTGCTGTCGAATTGTGTTCCGTTGTCGGCAACTATAGCTCTTGGAATCCCAAATCTGGTGATTATGTTTTTCCAAATAAAATTCTTGACATCCACATCTCGGATTTTGGCAAGAGGTTCTGCCTCTATCCATTTTGTGAAGTAGTCTGTTGCTACCAGCAAGTATTTTCTCTGCCCAGTTGCCTGGGGAAGTTGTCCAACCAGATCCATGCCCCATTGGGCGAACGGCCAGGGGCTGGATACTGGGTTTAGGTCGGCAGCTGGCTGATGTATCAAAGGTGCAAACTTTTGACACTGTTCACACTTCTTTACATAAGCTTCGGCATCCTTTTGCATGTAGGGCCACCAATACCCCTGGGTAATGGCCCTGTGGGCTAACGATCTGCCCCCTGCGTGGCTTCCACAAATTCCTTCATGAATCTCGTAAAAGAAATCTTCAACCTGCAAAGGATGTACGCACCTTAAAAGTGGTCCAGTGAAGGACCTCCTGTAGAGATGGCCTTCCTCTGTTAGACTGAATCTGGCCGATTTCAGCCTAATTTTATGTGCTTCTTTATGGTCTTCTGGCAGCTTTCCCTCTTTTAGGAATGCAATGATTGCATCCATCCAACTTGGTCCAAGGCCCACGCACATTGCTTCTTGTTCAATGCTTTGTTTATCTATGCTCGGGGCCGACATGTAGTCGATCATAATTGTCCTTGTTTTTCCAGTTTGAATTGAGCTGGCCAAGTTGGCTAACGCGTCGGCGTGGGTGTTGTCATCTCGGCTTACTTGGAGTAATCTGCAGTTTTGGAATAGGGCTGCCAGTCGGATGACTTCCTTTGCATATTCCGACATTCTTTCGTCCCTGGCTGCAAATTCCCCTGTTGACTGGTTAACAATCAATTGTGAATCACAAAAAACAATTACCTCGTCTGCCTCTGCTGCTGCTGCTAGTTTTAGCCCCGCAATTAATGCTTCATATTCTGCTTCATTATTGGAGGCTTTGAACCCCAGACGGATGGACTGTTCTACAATTTCTCCATCTGGAGATATCAGCAGTACTCCTGCTCCTGCTCCCTGGCGGTTTGAACTTCCATCGACGAATAGTCTGAATGAATCGCCGATGTAGATGCTGCATGGTCTGAGCTTCTTTTTTTCTTGCTTTTTTGTCTTTGACTGGGATTCTTTTTGCTTGTTGGGGCAATGTTCCTCTTGGCTCGACGGAGCCCGAGGTGTGATGGCTTCAGGTGTGAGTTCTGCGACGAAGTCGGCCAAAACTTGGCCCTTTATTGCTGTTCTTGGCCTAAATTCTAGGTCAAACTGGCCTAGTGTTACTGCCCATTTTGCTATTCTTCCTGTTAAGTCTCCTTGATGTAATAAGGACTTCAGTGGGTGCTCTGTTAGAACCACAATCTTGTGTGCCTGAAAGTAATGGCTCAATTTCTTTGAGGCCATTACCAAGGCTAGCATCAATTTTTCCAGTGGTAGGTACCTTGTTTCCGCGTTAGCCAGAGTTTTGCTTACGTAATAGACAGCCTTTTGCTCCCCTTTTTCCTCTCGGACTAGCACTGCACTGACTGCGTGTTCAGAGACTGCTAAGTACAAAAACAATTCCTCCCTTGGGATTGGGTTAGAAAGGACCGGGGTTGTGGTCAAGTACTTTTTTAGGTCGGCTAAGGCAGCTTCACATTCTTCTGTCCACAGGAAGTCTGTGGCTTTTTTCACCAGGTTAAAGAAGGGTCTGCACTTGTCTGAGCTTCTGCTGATGAATCGGTTTAGGGCTGCGGCCCTTCCAGTGAGCACTTGAACTTGCTTTGCCGATGTTGGGCTCTGTAGTTCCAGGATGGCCTTGATTTGGTCTGGGCTGGCTTCAATGCCTTTTCTTGTTACCAGATATCCTAGGAATTTACCTGACCCAACTCCGAATGCGCACTTTGAGGCGTTGAGTCGGAGCCGATATGTTTTGAGTATGTCAAAAGACCTCTTTTAGGTCGGCAAGATGACCTTTTGATTCCTTGGTCTTTACGACCATATCATCGATGTAAACTTCTACTGTTTTGCCAATCAGGTGTCTAAACATCTTTGTCACTAACCTCTGATAGGTTGCTCCTGCGTTTTTCAGCCCAAAAGGCATTACCCTGTAACAGTACAGGCCTTTCGGGGTGATGAACGCGGTCTTCTCTTCATCTGGAGGGTACATAACAATCTGGTGGTACCCTCTGTATGCATCTAAAAAACTCATCATTTCATGTCCCGAGGTGGCGTCTACCAGTTGGTCGATTTTGGGCAGAGGAAAGCTGTCTTTCGGGCAAGCTTTGTTGAGGCTGGTGAAATCTACACAAACTCTCCACTTGCCATTCTTCTTTTTTACTACTACTGTGTTGGACAGCCACGTTGGGTACTGGACTTCTCGGATGGCCCTGGCTTCAAGGAGTCTGTCTACCTCTTCCTCGACTGCTTCGACGTGCATTAACGTCGGCCTTCTGGCTCGTTGAATCACAGGTTTTGCCGATCTGTCGACATTCAGACTGTGGCAAGTGACCTCGGGGTCAATGCCAGGCATTTCATAAGGTGTCCAGGCGAACGCCTCTATGTTTGCCCTTAAAAAATCTTCCAGTTCTTTTTCTTCTTCTCTGGCTAAGCCTGAGCCAAGAAGAAAAAATCGTTCTTCGTCGCCCTCCTGGACGAGGATTTTCTTTAGCGCTTCTTCGCTTTTCTCGGCTGGCTCTTTCCCAACATCTTCCAGGACTTCCATGTCCTCATCTTCAACTTCTGCTTTCTTTGGTTCCTGTACACTACAGGTGGATTTTATTGCTGCCATGGAGCAATTTTTAGCTTGTAGTTGATCCCCTCTGACTTCTTCAATCCCATTCTCTGTTGGGAACCGGAGTAGTTGATGCAATGTCGAGGGGACTGCCCCCATTGCATGTAACCACGGCCTTCCCAGGATGATGTTGTATGGTGAGGGTGTGTTAATGACCAGGAATTCCGTTCTGATCTTCTTAGTGCCGGCTTGTACTTCTAAGCTTGTTGCACCCAGTGGCCATGTCGGCGTTCCGTTAAAGCCGACCATCGGGACGCTTGATTATTCTAGGTCATCGGGGTGAAGGCCTAGCTCTTTGTAACATCTGACATACATGATGTCGCAGGAGCTGCCTTGATCTATTAGGATGCGTTTTACTTGGCACTCCCCGACCTGTAGGGATACTACCAAGGCATCATTATGCGGGTGTTGGACCAGTTCTAGGTCGGCTTCAGTAAAGGCTATTATTGGCCCTTGGCATTCTTCTGGCCGATGTCTCTTTTCCCCGACTTGATAAATATGTTGTAAATGTCTTACCCTCTGGGTTTCTCCTCTGATTTCATTTTCATTGACCCTTGAGTGGATTACATTGACCACCCTTGGTTCTCCTGCTTGTGGTAGCTGTGCTGGGGGAGGGGGTGCTGTTGGTGCTTGTGGCAGCCTTGCCTGCTCTTTCTTTGTTCTGGCCTCATCGACCAGGTCCCTTAGAAGGCCTTGTCTTACTAGGTCCTCCAAGTGTGCTTTTAAGGCTCTGCAACCTTGAGTTGGATGCCTTCTTCATTGTGGTAGGCACAACGTCTACCAACGTTCCTTCCCATGAATTCCCCTGGTGCTCTTGCCGGAGCCCTGAAATAAGGTTGATTTCGAATCCGATCCAAGATTTTATGGATTGGGATCCGGAATACTGTGGTTACCGCCTGTTTATTTCTTAATTCTATTTCTTGTCTGGTCGGCCCATTGTTGACTCGGCCTCGCTTTGGCGAGCCGTTTCCCTTTTCTTGCTTCACCTCTTTGTTTCCCGACGTATCTTCCTCGGCCCTGGCGTATTTCTCAATTCTTGCCATGAGTTCTTCCATGCTTTTTGGCAATGTTTTTGCCAAAGACTTCCGTAGTGGGCAGTCATCTTTCAGGCCGTTCTTGAAGGATACGACTGCTACTTCCTGGTTGCATTCAGGTATTCGGTTGAACACCTCGTAGTACCTCTTCGCATAGGCCCTGAGGCCTTCTTCTTTGGTGATTCGTAGAGCCATCAAAGCATCAACCCTCAGGGGTTGCAGCTTGTTGGTCACGAATCTGGCCACAAACATCTCGGCCAAGCCTTCCCATGTCTTTATACTTCATTTTGGTAACTTGTGGAACCAATCAGATGCAATTTCCCCAAAGGATGAGGGGAATACTTTGCAGAGCAACGGCTCGTTTCCGCTATATAGTGCCATTGAATTTAGGTACAACCCAACATGAAAGTTCGGATCTGATTTACCGTCATAGATTTGAAACCTCGGCATACTGAATCTTTTGGGTGGTTCAAATTTGTCCAGTTCCGCCGAGAAGGCTGTCTTTGGTTTCACTGGGGAGTTTACCTCGGCTTCTCCATTCTGTTGCCTCCTCTTGAGGTAGTCCCTCAAGTCTTCTTTGCTCCTCCCTGGAGCTCGGCTGTCTTTGGATTTTAGTCTTTTTGGTACACTGCTTTCGGCCTCGTGGTGGGGTCGTTTGGATCTTTCTTCGTGGGATGCGTCAAAATGGAGTACTTGCCCCTGAACATGTCGATGTTCTTTGGGGTCTGGATTCTTCATGTGGTGTGTCCGTCGGGACTCCTCTTGCCTCGGCTTTTCCCGTCCGACTTCCCTGGCAGGCCGGTGTGAATGCCTTCCGCTTCTGGTATGCTGGGGGACCTCGGGGATTGTTCTTCCTACCTCCTTCTGAGTGTTGTTCGCTGGCATCGGCGTATCTTGCAGCGGGTATGGTGGCTGCATAACATTATTCTGCATCATGAAGTTGACGACTGACTGGAGGTCCGCCAACTTGTTTGCTAGTTCTTTTACTTCCTCATCCCTCCGTAGGCACCTGTCCCTCCATACCTGGAGGTTATCTTCATTGTAGTATTTTCCTTGGTTAGCTCTTTTTGACGTGTCGCCTTCTGGGATGACGTCGTTCTCTCTGTGACCCTGGTCACGGGCTTCTGCATTGCGGTTATCTCCTTCGATATCAAGATCTATTGGGCTATCACTCCCAGTGGGAGCGTCCTCCCCAATATTTTGCTGTCCGTTACTGGCCATCTATTCTTCCTTCGTTCCCACAGACGGCGCCAAATTGTGTGGGTAAAAATCTGACCACACTGCCCGTTTAGTGATCAGCAGCAAAGCACCGGCAGAATAGATGACTCCAGCAACCTGTAACAGAAAGGAAAAGCTCCGGCGGTGGTTCTTCCACCCGGGGGCACTCCGACGATCAAGTCAGTATGTTTCTCAAGGATAATCAAGTATTAAACTGAATACTCAAAGTATGAATTACATACCTTAGACCCACGGGGGTGCCTCTCTTTTATAATATACTTAATCCAAGTCCAACTAGAAATATGACTTCTATGTACCCCAATCTTAGTACTTACTCTGGACTCTTTAGGAGATAGAGATAAAACTCCCTAAGAGGTTTATCCTTATCTTAATTAAGTCCCCTCTTTGCTTCAGGACTCTTATCCCTTATCTTCGGATTCCGACATCTTCGGAGATGACCTCGGCTTAACTACCAGGGCACGTGGCACCTCGGCTGACACGTCGGCGTCACCATGCCACGTGTTGGTATACAGAAAATATATCCCCACAATAATATTACTATTGTATTGAACATTTTTTTAAAATTTAAAGGTATCTTGTAATTTTTAAAAACAACATAACAAAATAAAATATTACCAATACAAATAAACTTCTTCTTTTTTTTTTTAGGAGCCTTGGTTATATAGTGGCCTCGCCCTTCAGAATTGCGGCACTTGTTGAAAACACTGATTGAAGAATCTGTGTAGCTTGAAGGTGTCGACTCTGACAAATATATGAGCATGCGGTATAAGGAACCAAACCAAATTGAGGAGCTCGCCTCCTTCTCTAAGCTGTTGAAGATGGTAATTTTTTGGACAACTAATTGCAGCGTAGCATAACATCGCCAACCACACATTTTTCAATTTTTCCCATTTCACCTCCTTATTACCTTCATCGATGAGGTCAGAAAATATTGCCTGAAGTAACATAGACTTCTCTTCAATTTTTTCCATTTTGCCTCCTTCTTCATCACGAGTAACTGCCAGCTCTTTGATTCTTCGCATATCCATGGGAAACATGCGTCCTCCTGTAACTTGTTCATTAATATACCTGGAAAACAATTTGGCATCGTTCATGACACGTATAAACTGACTATCCTTTACAACAACAGGCAACAACCAACGGGAGGTGAGGAGTAGATACGTCATGTAATTTGATAGAGTTTTGCATGTTTCCTTGTCACCATCATGTCCACATGAGTTAGCACTATTTTCACTATTTTCGGAAGTGCATGCAACCGACTCTAAATCTGACTCTGACTTACTAGTATCATCATAACGGTGACACATATCTGTTATGATGTGCATGATAAAAACTAGCTCATGAAAAGGTGTAGAGCCAATAACCCCCTCAAGCCACCCAAAGTCAATAAGGTTGTCTGTAGCTGAGGCACTACAAATAAATCGAACAATCCTGGGGTATAGCGTCGAAGGGATACACACACTAGTCGAATGCATGTACCTATAGAACTGGTCTTGAATCCCCAACCTCCCAACTATTCTACTCCATTTTTTATGCTTGTCTTCCTTTTCCATTACATCGATTTGCCACATCTTTTTAGACCACTTCTTCTTTTCAAAAAACCAAGAAAATTTCTGCAACAATAGGATTGCCCATTTGCCTCTGCCGCACTTAATTAGCCAAAGCATCGCCCAATCAGAGAATAATAACAACATGACTGCATAAATCTCCAAAGCTAGAGCGCCGACCAATAATACCCCTGTGATGACAATATCAACCATGGAGGAGTGCTGCTTGTGCCACTTCGCTTCCATGTCGATAAGCCGGAAGAGTCCTACCAACACAGACACCGTACACATGAAGCTGATAGAGCGAAAAATGCACCCTCTCTTGGTAAATGTTATGGGTGCTTTTGTATATAATAAATCGTACATGAGCCCCATTTCAACCTCCAATACATTCTCAAAATATGGTTTAACATCCAGATTTATCACATCCAGAAATTTTGTATACCGTATTCGGAAAGATCTACGAATGTCATAATTCTCCATATAATCTTTAAATTCCGTCACCAGTTTGTGGGCCATAATTAAAACAATTTCACATCTTGTACTATTTGTTGCTAGACCATCTCGGACTCCTAGATCATAAAAGGGTACAATGTTTTTTGATTCATCATTGCATGCCAACTTAAGAGCCCATATCCTCTCCCCATACTTAATAATTCCAGCCATGAATGCCGGAATTAATATAAATGAAAACCAGAAATGCCTCCAAGACATAACAATGACATAAATTGCCACAGTAGCTTGAACACTCATGCCCAAAAAATGCCTTATCCACAATTGATTATCATTCAAAGAATAAGCAGTTATGGTATCTGGGCCACCAAGATGCAATAAAAGCAAGGGTGCCCATAATGCCTGTAATGTATTATTGGGATTAGGAATATTATTTAGGGTATGAGAGAGCTTGCCAAGGGCGACGGTTGCCACCCAATTGGCCATTGTGTAGGCCAACCAGACCATCACATTAGTCCATTGTGACAACATATTCTTTCTGCGTTTGCCAAAGACGAAAAGAATGATTTGTAAAGTGAGACTAAGTAAAACCAGCATCTGAACTTGCCACGCATCCCATAGTATCTTCCACGATGCTGGAATCAAATTCATCACACCCTTCTCTTCTTTATCTACATGGAGTGAAAATTAAGTTACTATATGTAAACATAGATGGATAAATTTAAATTGAGCATTTCTATTCAACTTAAAAAATTAGACGCACTTTTGAAACTCAATGATATGACACTCAATGAGAATATCTAAGGTAATATTCTCTTTCATATATTCTCTAATCATCTATCAATTATCTTAATTACATATCATTGAATCCAAAAAGCGGACTTGTATATCATTTTCATTTAAATTTTATATATATCATGGTAGCACATTATAATAGATAATGACTATTCAAAAAATTATGCAACACAATTTTATTTTTTTTTATTGTGTACCATATGCAAGTTGTAACAATTTATGGTATCGATAGTATTGCATAGTTAAAATCATATGTATATTTAAGCACAACACAATTATTTTTTATGTGACAAAAAAATATGTGCAGCACACGTATTTTTTGTTTTAATTTCTCTTTGGTTAACAAATGTGCTATAAATATTTTGATGCCTAACTGTTTTTTTAATTCTATAGATGCCACATAAATTGTTTAGTTTCAAAAATAAAAATAGAAAATTTTGAAATAAATATTTTAAAATTTTGAAATTATATAAGACTAATTTCATATTTGGAATTTCTTTTAAAGATTTTTAAATTTCAAATTAGAGATGGCTAAATTTCTTTTTTCAGTTTCTATATTAAGTTTTTGAATTCCAAAATTATAGATATGGTTAGATGGCCAATATTTCTATGCCATGTGCATTTCTTAAAATTTAAAATTTTAATAAATTTAGATTAATACTTTGGAGCTCATAGAACATTTTCTGATGAAAAGTTTTTTTTAGGGGAAATTATAGTACAATGAGATAGAGAAAAAAAATTATAAAAACATGTGGGGTGCAAGTGATTTTATAACATGATACAAGTGAAATGCTCTTGTACCCCTCATGTTTGTGTAAAATAAACTTTTTTATCCCATTGGATGTAATTCCCCTTTCATTTTACTTAATATATAGTATAACTGTGGTACACACCCTTAAAAGGTGTGTGCCATATACATTTTATAATTAAAAAATAAAATTGCATAATTTCATACTTTCTAAGTTATAATTTTAAAAAAAAAAGAATAATTAAACACAATATGAGATATAACTAAAACAGTCATTAGTCATAACTAAAATAATTATTTTGCAATACCATAGCACCATATGGTATGACTTCCATAGAACCATAGAACCATAACAGCACATAACATAACATAACACTTGTTTTTTGCAATACCAGTTAAACAAGGGACCCATTCCCCTGCATATCTAAGGCTTTCAAACGAATATATTTATTAGTTTTATATTTTTGAAATCATAAATCATTTTAGGTCTTTGTTGCTTTATTAATAATAGAAGGGGGCCCTTTGGGTTTGATCTACAAACAAAAATAACAAAGCAGTCACAATTCTTTAGCCGCAGAGCAATTACTTAGGGTGAATCACATTCCTTTAGTTAATAAGAAACGTTAAAAGATGAAGTATTAGAAAATCCCATACAATATGCCTTTTGGGAGGAGGAAAAAAAAAGAAGAAAGATAATGAAAAAGAGTCCTTTTGACACAAAAAAAAAAAAAAAAAAAAAAAAAGAAAAAAAAAAAAAAGAAGAAGAACTAACCTCTTTATATATAATTACATGCAAGTTAATATAAATCAAAAAAAATTATAGATCATGGACTTGTATGATAACCCATATCATACAAACAGTGATATAGAAAATTTCCAACTAATCAACAAATAATATGAAGCACATATGGTATACTTGCATGTGCTCTGTCATCCAAACTAGAACAAACAAGAATATACATATACATATATATATATATATATATATATATATCATTTTTTGTTTTTTGAATTGTCTAGAGAGTAAGATTTGAGGCCATCCGTTCAAACATCCACTCATTAGGGTTTTGAAAATTAGGGAAAACAAACAAATTGGTTTTCAAAAGTAGGGAAAACAAAGGAAAATAGAGAAATTGAGCGAGAGAGGGAGAGAGAGAGAGGACCATACCTGTTCTCGGGGCTGTTTGAAGATAGGGGAACTACTAGTGCCAGAAAAATGGTGTTCGTGGTGCTGTTAGGTGCAAAAATAGAGAGCAACCATGTGAGTAAGAGGAGTAATGGAAAACAAATACAAAGATTGAGAGAGAGAAATACATACATAACAAAGGAAGCCGTTAACTTCTCGAAGCACTGCTGATGCTTGCTTGAAGAAACGACGCCGTCAACTGTGATGACGAAGGAGAAGTGACTTTGGTGACTGCAATTGAGCAAGAGAATCGACAATGAGGTGCGTGCGTATGAGGAGTGATGCGCGGGACTGGTGCGTAGTACATACCGTATAAAGAGTTTTAAAAATTCACTCTAGTGTGGAGCAAGGATCCTCTAAAGTTTTTTTTTCTTAAAGTTTCCTAGAGTGGTGCATTGTGTAGTTGAGATTTAATGACAAGTCACATCAATTTTTCAACATTAAATCTCAACCACACAATACACCACTTTAGGAAACTTTAGAAAAAAAAACACTCTAGAGGATCCTTGGTGAGTGGTATTGGGCAATTTTCCCCTACAAACTGTTTGGTAAGTAATTTCCTTCAATTTAGTTAAAGAACCATCAAAAGGACGTAGTTTTATAAATTGCGACCAAATTATTTTAGTCGCCAAATTTTTTTGTATTCCAGCTTTTTTTTTTTCCTCTTCGACTTTTACCGACCAAATTTCAATTTTAGTCAGAGAAAATTATATTTTGACAACTAAAAAATATTAGTCGGCAAAACTCCAAACTTTTGCCTAGCAAATTTTTATTTAGTCGCCAAATGAAAACTTTCTACGACTAAATAAAAGTTAGTAGGCAAAATTGGTCGGGAAAAATGCAATGTCATAACTAAATAAGAAAATAGTATAACTAAGAGCGCATATAGTACACTATTTTTAAGAGTGTGTATAAATTAGAATTTCTTATAGTTATAAATCGATAGATTATTCAATTAGTAAAATAGATAGAAGGGGCTGACTAGCACGAGACAACCCTCTCTCAACATTAATTATGTGAGTATCTACCTGTTGGAAAATCAAATATGAGGTCTTAAACGAGCTCAGCAACGTTGGGAACCACAACAAGGGATCTACAAGTAACTCTCACAAGTAAGAAGTTTCATTTGAAGCTACCATATAAATTATTTCTACATTATTTTGCAAAATATTCGTACCTCAAAAAACATTTCTCACAAACAACATTGTTAAGGCATTATGAATATAGAGATAAGGATAATGTAGGACAAATCAAAATTAACTTTATAGAAGTTAGAATCTCACTTGGTGACTCTTGCAATGATATCAAATTCTTATTGTGGATAACATGTAAACTGAAAAATAGAAGTAAGAAAATGCCAACTTGCCAACTGATTAAAAAGAAAAAATATAAATGTATATACATATTCTTAAAAGAAAAATGGAAAAACACTATTTTGTACCTCTATATAGTAGCCTGTGATGACTCGAAAGCAAGAAGATCAATGACGATATGGTACTCCATATTACCTCCCAATCCTTATATTTATATAGAAACAAAGTATGTCAAAGGACAAAAAAGAAGAGAATATATTACTTGCTTGCATTTTGATTTAGGAAAAAAAGGAGGAGAGAACAAATTACTTGCTTGCAATCTGATTTAGAGAAAAGGGACTACGAATTACTTGTTCCATACATTTAGATATACAAAAAGTGTATCAAAGGACAAAAAAGAAAATTAAAAATAAAACAATTTACTAGCTTGGAATCTAGTTTAGAAAACAAAGCCAATTTAACTTGACATATGGCGTTTAAATTTTCACAACATTTGTCCTACACTTGACATTAAACAGAATTTAGCCCATTGACTAGAGCTCTTCCACTGTACTAGGAGGTAAAGAGGTTGATACCTCCTACCTATGTGAGGGTCCTATTCGCCTTGTAGTCCTCTTGGGTATCTCTTTCCTTCTTTGGGAGTTTATTTGTAGTTCTCTATCTTATAATTGTTAATTCAAACTACTTAAATGTTTTGAGAAAAAAAATGTAATTTAAAGAGGGTTAACTACACTAATGATCTTCAAAGGATACGTCATACTATATTTTAGTCCCAATTTTAATTGTTCTTCTTTTGTTCTCAAAGTATGTGATTTGTTACATTTTAATCCCTGACGTTAATGTCATTCAAAATCAATAACACAAAAGAAGTATTTTAAAAAAATTTCATGAAACTCAACAAAATCAAAATAACGAATAACAAAGACTTGATGGAATTAATCAAAAGCCATCTTTTTGGAATTAATAAGGACTTGGTGGAATTAATCAAAAGCTAGTTTTTTGGAAAGTAGGTCAAAAGTTAAATTTTTAATTTTTTTGGTTTTTTTTGAAAAAAATGTACAAAAAAGTATAGAGCTGGTGTAACTAAAAAAAGTAAAAAAGTCAAAAAGTTGGCTTTTAATCAACTTGCCAAATATGCATATTTTTCATAGAAATTAAAACAAAATCATAAATTCAGGACCAAAATCAAACCAATTGAAATTATAATAACCAAAATGACACAAAGACTAAAATACAGGACGGTTTCAATTTGACCTTCTTGTAATTAAAATTTTAAGCATTGATATTGAGAGCACTTTTGGATAATAATTTTTTTAGTTGAGCTTTGAATATGAAGTTTTTATTTATTGACCCTTCAGAAAATGAAGTTATTTATTTATTTATTTATTATTATGTACCATTACTCAAAGAATAAAATTCTTTTTTGGGCCTCTTGATAAAGAAAATTTTTCTCAATTTTTACAATTGAAGACCCTTGGACAAAGATAATTTGGCTGGGATTTGATAAAAAAAATGAATTTCTTAGGGCTTGTTTCACTTTCAAATCAATTTTTGAGAGTTCAAAACTAAAATTTGTTTGATTTTATAATTTTTTCAAAGTTGTTTTTAATAAATTTTTCTATCTCCTCTATCTTTCTCACACATCCTACATATCAATTAATCATTTTCCTCTCTCTCTCTCTCTCTTCTCTCTCTCTCTCTCTTATCCTACACATCAATCAATCACGTTTTCTCTCGCATCCATCTATTCATCTACAAAAAAAAAAAAAAAAATTACAAATCATCTCAATTTATAGAACTCCAACTACAAAACTATTTTTAAAATATATAACCAAATAAATTTTAAAATTTTAAAAACTCTTTTAGAAAATTTATCTTTGAAAATTGATTTCAAAACCAAATTAAACAGATCCTTTTAGTCTTTCGGATAAGGGAAGTATTTTTTTTGTTGGATCTTTAAACCAAATTAAAAAATGACTAAGAAAATTCTGGAGACTCATCCAATATGAGGACTAAAGCCATTGTCTGAGTGGCCTAGGACATGAGTCGGCCGAGTGCTTGACTGTGATGATCGGACGCGACCAGTTGTGGCCAATCATTTTCTATATGTAGTACCAAAGTATATCAATATAAAAGGACCAAAAAGAAGAGAATAAATTACTCGCTTACACTTTGGTTTATAAAAAAAAAATGGTACTTTTTTCAGAAATCTCTTTTCTTTTATTTATATTCTATTTAGTTTTCATTATTTTCTTATATTTTATTAAGTCTCATGAGTGACATAATTCCCGCAATACCTCTAATAATATTCACATTTATAGTGTGAATGTTCAGTGATGTAAATGTTCACACTATTAATGTGAATATTAACATATTAATGTGAATGTTCACACTGTCAATGTGAACATTCACATCAATGCAAATATTCACATTGTAAAATATGAATGTTCACATCATCAAATTGCTAACCGTTATAAAAATATTTATAAGGGTAGAAATATCTATAAAATACTTTAAATATGAGAATTATGATTTGATAAATCGAATGTTCAAATAATATGACTTATTGGAAAACAAGAATATCTTATAGACTAATTAGGATACAAACACTTGAAAAATGATTTTCTAATAAATCCTCCTAAAAAAAAAAATAAGGACAGAACAAACTACTTGCTTGCAATCTGATTTAGAGAAAGGGAGAACAAATTACTTGGTCGTTCATTACATTCATATATACAAAGAAAGTGCATAAAAATAAAAATAAAAAAGTATATAATTTACTTAGATTGGAAAGAAAACAAAACAGAATTTTACTAGCCATGGCATTTAAATTTGAATTTGGGGTGATTGTGGTGCTTTATGCACAGGGTCACCGTTGTGCGGTTAATGGAGTTCATCATGGGCCCTATTTCGATAATTCAAATAGTTCATTTTTTAGGGTATATAAAATAGAATATACCTGTAAAAAATCAAATTGATCGAATATTGATAACTTTTTCATCTAATTACATTTGTAGTTTGAAAAATGAATGCGATTTTGTGTATAAAACTGAATACAAATGAACTTAGATGAAAGGGCTATCGATATTGATTAATTTAATTTTTTAAAAATATATTCAATTCGATATACCCTAAAAATTGAAAGATTTGAATTATTAAAATAAGGCCCGAAGTGAGCCCAATTAGTCGCACAACAATGACTGTCGTGTCTTATGCACAACAGCTACCCATCTTCCTTAAAATTTGGCAATATTTGTCCTTCCGTTAGCATTTAACAGAATTAATCCATTGGCTAGAGCTCTTAAACTCTACTAAGAGGTTAAAAATTTTACTTTGTCCACCTATATGAGGGTCTATATTACATTTGTAGTCGTTTGGGGTATCTCTCTCCTTCCAGAGTTTATTTGTATCTATGCTATAATTGTTGATTCAAACTACGTCAATGTATTGAGGTACGTTGTAATTTTTTTTAAAGGGTAATTACACTAATGGTCTTCGAACCATACATTATGTTATATTTTAAATCCCAATATTTTAATTGTTCTATTTCATATCTCAAAGTATGCGATCCGTTACTCTGTAATTCTTGATGTCAACACCGTTCAAAATGAGTAAAAAAAAAAAAAATTATTTATAAAATTTTACATGAAATTACAACAAAATTAAAATGATCAATAATGAAGAGCGTAATAGGTTTGACTTGGTGACTCCAGTCCCAGTCGATGCTGGACTTTAGAAAGAAAAAAAAATTATATTAATTTGATGTGTCTAAATAAAATAATAATAATATTTTTTTCAAAAAAATAAAATAATACTATTGGGTTGTTTTACAATACTTTTTTTTTTTTGAGCATATACGTCATCTGTATCATAAATGTTATAATTAAATCACTTTTATATTCAAAATCAAAAATAATATAATGGATCCTAATCAAATATCACTTATGACATAATTATGACTTTTTCAGTCATAATCAAAATAATAATTACAATAAGTTATAACATTATAACAAATTAAGGTTTTAAAAACAAAGATTTAGAGATAAAATCACTTTTTAGATACGTAATATTTTTTTTCTTAAAAATAGCATTATTTTATTTTTAGAGATAAAATTAGACATATAGTGATAAATTTTTTTTTTTTTAGACCAAAGTAATAAATCTTTTTGTGACCAAATTATTGTTCCTAAAAATGCATCTATCAGCAACAATTTAAAATTTTTGTTGCTAAAAGTTCTTTCTTTCTTTTTTTTTTTGAACTTTTCGAATTGACCTTTTAGTGACTATTCTCATGACAACACAAATTGGTCCCTAAATTTTTTTACAACAAAATTTTTATATTTTGGGACAGAAATTTGATTTTTAAAACTCCTATTTGTTGTAGTATAACCAACATTACAACATAACCAAGGGTCATAACTAAAGACCAATTAAGACATAATCAAATACCTTTTCAGACATAACTAAAATAAAACAAGTGATTATAATCAAATTATAATTAATATTGCAATTAGTCATAGTCAAGTTATAAGTAATACCAGAACAAGTAATAACCAAAAACCACAAAAATCATAACTAGACGTGTATTATAGAATTTTCCCAACTAACATCCACTTACACTAATATATATACCTCTTAACTTGTCCACTAGTGATTCTAATATAGATTGTAGCTGGAAGGGTTATTTATATGGAGACCCTCTAAATTATTCAAATGTATCATTTTGATCATTAAATTATGAAAGTGTACAAATGGACTCCCTAAATTATTGTGAAAATGTTACTTTGCCCCCTAAACTATAAAAGCGTATAAATAGACCTTATAAATTATAAAATCCGTACAAATTGGACTCCTAATGAAAAGAGTCAGAATGAAGCACACCAATAGTCTATAAAACTATACAAGTTAGACCCCTAATGAAAGGGACGCAAACAGTTTAGGGGGTCAATTTTTACGCTTTTATAATTTAAGGGATAAAGTGATACTTCGCAATAGTTTAAGGCATCTGTTTGCATGCTTTGATAGTTTTGGAGGTTAAAATGATATTTTTTTTAATAGTTTAGAAGATCATGGTGTAAATAATCCCAGCTGTAATTATTTGTTGTATTTCCACATTATTTGATAAGACTCTTCTATTTTGCTAATAAATGCAAGAGACAAAACAATACAAAGGTATCTTCAACCAGGGAACATAAGTTGCATTTTTTTTTTTTGGTTTAATGGTAAAAGGCTGCATTTTGATGCAAACTAACAAAAATATTGCCTTTTATTTTATAGGGCATTTCATGGCTCTTGCTGAGTGAAAGGACAAGGAAAAATAGAAAAAATAAACCACCACAAAATGCTTCTTTTTTTTTTTTTTTTTTTTTTCAAAACGAAAGTGTTGATTGCCTAGAAAATGGTACATATCATATTTGAAATTTCAAGCCTCTTGTTTCTTATAAGAAAGAAAATATGAGAAAGAGGCACAAAGAGACTACAAATGCTGCAAGCTTTAACAAATGATTAGCCTCCTCTGAAATCACTCCAATCCTTGATCAGTCTCACTATACCTTCACATTAAATTGTGTAGATTTTGCAAGTTAGAGAGAGAGAGAGAGAGTAGATACTAGTAAAGTCTAAACACTACTATACCTATTTAGATCCAAACAAAACAAAAAATAGTATTGTAATATCTAGGAGCATTACTAGAAAAAAAAAAAAAAGAAGTACTTTTTGCGATGACCATAAGCCATCACAAATAATAAAAATACAGTTACAAAAGACATTTTGTGATGGGCCATGTGACTGCAAATGGGGAACGCAAATATGGGGGTGGCAAATACTTTTTGCGACAGTAAAGCAGCAGTTGCAAATTATTTGTGACTACTAAAACTACTTTTTGCGACAGTTATTTTGCCGTAAACAAAAATAAAAAAAAAATACTTTTGGAGACCATTTTTTACCGTTGCAAATAATTATTTATTATAAAATTCATATATACATTTTCTACAACAAAAAAATAAATTGCAAGCACCTAACAATTATTTTAATGAAAAATAACAAAATTAACAAATTAATTACTTTCTCAAAAAAAAAAAAAAAATTTATAATAGAAATATTAACCTATATTCACATATATATAAGTGTGCAAACAAAATATAAACTTTTATACATGCAAAACAAATATCCATCAACCATCCTTAAGATACATCGTACTAAAAGATTCAAGTCTTCAAAAAAAAAAAAAAAAAAAAAGAGTAAGATAATCTTGGCTTGGCTCCCAACATTACCCGCTTGATCATATCAACTACTCCCTTAAAAAAAAAATTAAAAAAAAAAAATCTAACTTGGCTTGAAAATTTAATGCACTTTAATGTGTTAGTTTAACTTGAAAGAATCAAATAAATTATTTGAAAAGAAATTGTCAAAAGAAAAAAAGAGGTCATTTTCTAAATTCTTTTGCTTTGAGTAAATTACAAAAATAAAGATGCCAATTCATAATTTTCACAAATAAATAGGCAAGAAAATAGTCACCCAATCCAATCAGATTAATGAATAAACCAAAAAAATTGAAAAATGAACACAATTAACATAATCTCTATCCTAGAATAAGTTAATACCAGAAGGAAGCAACAAGAAGAAATTTGACTTCACTATTTAGAAGTTAATTATCACTAATTGCATAGTGACATTGAGTTACTGATTCCGCTATGTAATTCAAGAATTAGCAATCAAGAATTTGGGAAATAAATTCAGTCAATCAATAACAAAGGATTACAAAAGTGATTTGCATCACTCCAAATGGATGAGAACACTTGCCTTCTCAAATCAAGAAGCCCATTAGTAGATTGAATTGATAGATAATCCAATCTGAAAGTTTTGCCTCCAAACACATTTTGGCCAAGAGCATTTAAATAGTTGAACACCTGTTGCATGTCTGTGATTTTTATTGCTATGTGATGCATTTGATCTAGAGTCATAAACTTCCAAAAATATTTATACAAATATGATCAATTTGTAAATTTCTACAAATAGATAACGTTAAGAAAGGGGGGAAAAAAATTACTTTTGTGATGAACCATTGTAGACACCCCATTTTTGACCGTCCTCAGGGCTTGGACGTCACCGTTTGAACACTTGGTGATCATCCATGTTCGTGTCCGTTTTGAGTTCTCTGAGGTCTCGGCCGCGCGCCTCGCCTCAAGATCTCTCAACTTGACTATTTTGTGCTTGGTTGTGGACCAAACACTTGTATTTCTATTTTTAGGGGAAGGGGGTGGCTTGTTGGACAATCCCCTCAACCCACCGGCCAAGGCATGATGCCACCGGCCCTTTTTTCTTGCCATCGGCCAAAGGTTGTGGCCGGTCGGCATCTTTTGTGGTCGGTCGGCCACATTTGTTGGTCAATCGGCCATTTCTGCTGGTCGACCCCTTTCCATCTGCTTTTGGCAGATATTTTATGACAGCTGACATCCACAATACACCCCCTCCATACACGTGTATGGAGGGATTTGCTCCCTTGTGTTAGCTTCTCTTAGAAGCTTAGGAATTGAATTCCTATAAGAGGGGAGGCCCTCCTCCCTTCTCAAAGGATCTGAAAAATTAGGGTTAGAGAATTTGTATCTATCTATCTCTATAATTTCCTCTTTTTATATTTGTGTGTGCGTTTTATGCTCTAAAGGGTGTTTTTGTTCACACTTTTGCACACAAACACCTAGCATTACACCATCCCCTTTGAGCTGAGGTCCTTTGAGGTTGATTTTAGAGTGCATGGTCGGGTTTGAACTCAGAAAACCTGCTGGAACTTGGTTATTGAAGAGATTCTACAAGGGTGAGTTCCTTGCTTTATATACCCCATTTTGGCTTAGGCTTTTAGCCCTTCTTGCGTATTGTTTTAAGCTTCGACTATAACTGATAAAAGTTCTAATTTTACTTGCTTTAGAACTTTGTTTCAGGTCACTTTGAGGTTTGGGGTTGTTTCCCCCCTCCAAAGTCTTGTTAGGCCTTGTTTTAGGCCATCCGTTTTGGCCATTGCTCTTAGCTTTGCATGACCTCTTTACCACTGAAATCCAGAGGATTTTCAGTGGTGAAGAGGTGGTTTTGGTGTCCTAAATGGGAGAGGGTCATCCCCTCTCCATGTTGTCTTTGATGCTCGCACAAATGGCTTGTGTTGTAGCTTGTTGTAGACGTCCCCGAATGTCCCGGGAGGGAATCCCGTTTTGTTCATATGGGGCTCGCTATAGTTCGAACTCAAATTGTCACAGTTCTGAATCTG
Source organism: Camellia sinensis (assembly GCF_055761805.1). Lineage (NCBI taxonomy): Eukaryota > Viridiplantae > Streptophyta > Magnoliopsida > Ericales > Theaceae > Camellia > Camellia sinensis. The sequence goes on from NC_138964.1 coordinate 43,961,407, forward strand.
ATCTCGCAAAGTGCAATGCAAGATTGATAAATCACCAAAGAGTCCAAGTCCGACAAATCGTTTTGGAAAACAGATTTTTAGAAAGAAGTGCCAAACATGGACTGCTTTGCCAAATACAGAGTCGCCACCTAAATGTTTTATTTTTGGAAAATTTAGGAAACCCTGATTCGTTGCCTAAGGCCACATGTCCGTCATCACCAAAGTTGCCTCGGCTCGGGAACTTGGGTATGATTGGGGAAGGTCAGCTATGAGCACCCCCGCTCGCCCGATCAAAGATCGGCCACTACAAAACATGATATCTCGTTTTGAAAACATATGTGTTCTTATTCCGATTAATTAGCTAGAATTTACTATGTGATGCACACAACACACAAGTATAGACTAGATCGCCTAATTTGGAACAAAGCATCGCATATCCGTTTATTTTGAAAAATGGTTTGGGGTTTGCTACTCTCGAGCAAGCTAAAACACGGATTTCAATGAATTGATCCAATTCAAGTAATCCAACCTTCACCCACAGGCATTCAAGCAGTTATATCACATACGCACATAGCCTCATGGTAAGCATGTTGTCATGTTAACACTTACACACATGCAAGATGCTAAAGCATAAATACTCACAGTGTACTCCGAGCCAAAACAAGGAACATGTTAGTAATCAAATGTATGATCCAAGTCCATGTTAAGATGGCTAATGCAACGCATACAAAATGCAACTAGAATAGGCTCGGCTAATCTAAGGATGGCATGTGAAATGCAACAACTCGATACACGTATTCAACTTGGAATTTGAAATACTATGTAGTTAGTATGATGCGCCGAGCCCAGTGCATGCAATACAGATGAATGATGCAAACATGCATAGCATAAGGATGCTAATTGAAACGTGCCCTAGAACTAACCATCATAAGCGGTTAAGTAAAAGGGAGAGAGAAATGGTGGTTGGAAGACACGCATCACACACACGCACGCTTATTACAAAATTGCCCTCTCTCGGAGGGTCCGAATGAACAATACAAATTAATTAACTAACAAGCTAATTAAATATTACAGACCCTTAATTAATTAAACAAATTAATTAAATTACTGAAAGCAGTAAAACAACCTCGGGAAGAAAGACGAATGCAGGCACGCTTGGCTCCGCTCGGAAATCCACCGCCATACTCATGTTGCCTCTGTTTACACTGCTCTGCACCTCTGAGGACTGCACAAGTCTCAAGGTTACTTCTGGACTACTCCCTGAGCACTGTGGGAGGTCACCGACCAAGAGGAAACACCACCGGCCAAGGAATCATGGTCATCGACCAAAAAAAAGATCACCGGCACTAGTTTGGTAGTCGACCGGCACTGAAAGTTGCCGACCGGCCATCTCCTCCTGCAGAACACTGGTTGACAGCAGCAGAAGACAGACAGAGCATGGCAAAGCATTTACAATGCAATATATGCACAAACACCCTCCTTATCATGTTATGAACTCAAAGGAGTGTGGTCCTTGACCCTCGGGCCATCAATCACGCGTTTCAATGCATGATGGCCGAAAACGCCAAGTGTGCAATTTTAATGTCAAATGTAATGCACACAAACACACAATATAAGACCCTAACCTCTATGATAATTGGTCAAGAGGCAAAGGATGCACACATGCTCAATGCTATGCAACCTAAACATGCAAGCTAAGCATGCAATATGAGCATGTGAACAAGTACGCAAACATGCAAGTATGTAACAAGTATGCAAGCTAACAAGCATGCAAGATGCAATTTAAACATGCAAGACATGTAACAACATGTTAAGCAACTTAATCAAAGATGCATGCCTAATGCAATATCACTTAAACATGAAACAACATGTTAATAGTCCTATCATCTAAACGTACAAACATACATAGCATGCAACCACATGCAAAGGGGCCAAGTATGCGACAACATGCAAGGCAAGCCTGTAACAACATGCAAAGGATGGTCTTAAACCAATATGGGCAGCTCTCAAATAGGCCCAAATCAGCGTCCAATATGCTAAGGGATGAGGGACAAAGTCACATACGAACATGCATGTATAATGGTCCAACACTTAAGCATGAAATGGCAACTTTTAAGGACACTTAAAAGGGACAAACATGGACATATGGTAAGCATTTTAATGCTCTGAAAACATGCAAAGGATGATGCCAAATCAACCTAATAATGCAAACAAGTCATGCACAAAAAGCTTGAACCTAGCCCAAAGGCTCAAACTATGATCATGTGACACATGAAGCAAATGACCAAAGTGGACCAAAATAGTTCCAAATCATGCCAAAGTAAACCTAAAACATGCAATGGCCAAAGCTAAAACAAGCTAAAACAAAAGGGGCAAGGCATGAGGCATACAAGGCCACCAAAGAGGTGCTACACTACACCCAAGACAAGCAAACATGGCATGATTTAGGCGACCAAAATCAGAGATATGACATGCTAAAATGAGCCCCAAAACCCACTTAGATGGTATCATAAATGCCTAGACATGATGGCATACACAATGACACAATCATGGAGCATAGAACACCAACCTTTTAAAGCATTAAAGGAATGATAAGATGCGAGCATGTGAGCATGAAACAAGGACTGAAATATCATAACTAATGGTGCCAAACCACTGAAATGATGCAAATAGAGCATGGTAGAGGAGCCAACACTCAAAGCATACAAGCTAGGTTGCATGGTAGCTATACAAAGCAAGCCATGGATGACCCAAACAGGCAAAATTAGACCTAAAGCATGCCAAAACATGCATAAAAACTTCAAGGAGTCAAGCCAAAATCATGCTAGAAAGACATGTTACAACATGATGTATGTTAAGGTCAAAACATGGGATTACAAGACAAGTGCATGAAGCATACATGGCATGTCTAAACTAACTTGAAACAGAGGTATAACATGGCAAAACAAAGCCTAATACCTACTGAAATGAAGCTAAAGCAAGCTAGGCATACACGCTACAACACAAGCCACTTATGCTAGCATCAAAGACAACATGGAGAGGGGACAACCCTCTCCCATTTAGGACCTCAAAACCACCTCTCCACCATTGAAAATCCTATGGATTTCAGTGGTAGAGAGGTCATGCAAAGCTAAGAACAACGGCCAAAAGGTATGGCCTAAAATAAGGCCTAACAAGGCCTTGGAGAGGGGGGGGGGGACAACCCCAAACCTCAAAATGACCTTAAAAAAAGTTCAAAAACAAGTAAAAGCAAAACTTTTCTCAGTTATACACTAAGCTTAAAAACGGATGCAAGATAGGTTAAAAGCTTGTGCAAAAATGGGGAATAAAAGGGTAAGTTTCTCACCCTTGTAGACCTTCTTCAAGAACAACACTCCAGCACTTTTTCTGAGTTCAAAACAACACAAGAACTCCAAAACCAACTCCTTAGCACCTCAGCAACTCAAGGATGGTGTAACACTAGGTGTCTTAGTACAAAAATGTGAACAAAACACACTTTTGGTCACAAATACACACACAAATATATAGAGAGAGATATAGAGAAATAGAGAGATATATGAACTCCAACCCTAAATTCCAGAACCTCTGAGAAGGGAGGAGGGCCTCCCCTATTATAGAAATCCAATTTCTAAGGCTTCCAAGAGAAGCTAAACAAGAGGCAAATCCCTCCATACACGTGTATGGAGGGGGGCAATTGTGGATGCCAGCTGTTCCAGTTGGCATAAAAATATCTGCAAAAGCAGATGAACAGGGTTAGGCCAGCAAAAATGGCCGATTAACCAACAAAGGTGGCCGGCCGACTAAAAACAGTGCCGACCGGCCAAATATTTGGCTGGTGGCAATAAAAGGGGGCCGATGGCTTCAAGCCTTGGATGGTGAGGTGTGGGGATGACCAACAAGCCATTCTCTGCCCTCAGAAGCAAAAACACAAGTGTTCGGTCCATGACCAAGCACAAAATAGCCAAGTTGTGAGATCTTGAGGCAAGGCCGTGTAGCCGAGACCTCCGAGAACTCAAAACGAACACGAACATGGATGATCACCGAGTGTTCAAACGGTGACGTCCAAGTCTTGAGGACGGTCAAAAATGGGGTGTCTACAGTTGCCCCTCTTTGACAGAACTCAAAAGTCATAACAATGATGGGAGTGAGTGTCAAAGCCTAGAGACGACCCATTTTTGACAAGGCTGAAGACTTAGACAAAGCATACAAGCCAACAAAGATATGCGCCTGAAGGCAGGGGCAGGATGCAAGAACAATGTACAAAGCCGAGCATAACTTATGATCATGCAAAGAAAGCTGTAACGAAGCATAACATGCAACAGTTTTAAGCAAGCCAAAGACCAAACTACATTACAATGCAGAAAGGATGTAAGACAATTATGTAATTCTCGCTACGCTTGATGCGGAGAATACAATACCTGTGCGGTTCGTCTGGTCGTGCCAGCTTCAAATGAACCGTTCATACAATATCGTGCCTGAAAGAGAAAGAAAACTTAACAGGTACAACATCGTTAGAAGTATGCATAACAATGCAATTGAAAGGTGCGTGACAACGTAAGTGAAGTTGTGCATAACAATGCAATGAGCTAACAAGTGTAGGTAGAGTGCACCGGATAGCGCGAGATGAAATGCATGCAAAATGCAATATGAAATGTAATGCACTAACAAGTGCATGTATATAGTGCGCAAAATAGTGCGATGTGCAAAATAGCGCGATTGAATGCACAAGATAGTGCGATGCGCAAAATAGCGCGATTGAAATACATGCAAAATGCAATGGGATGTAATGCACTAACAAGTGCATGTATGCAGTGCGCAAGATAGCGCGATGCACAAAATAGCTCGATTGAAATGCACAAGATAGTGCGATGCGCAAAATAGCGCGATTGAAATGCATGCAAAATGCAATGGGATGTAATGCACTAACAAGTGCATGTATGCAGTGCACAAGATAGCGCGATGCGCAAAATAGCGCGATTGAAATGCACAAGATAGTGTGATGCGCAAGATAGCGCGATTGAATGCATGCAAAATGCAAAGGGGATGCAAAAAACAGTGCGATGCGCAAGATAGCGCGATTGAATGCATGCAAAATGCAAAGGAGATGCACAAAACGGTGCGATGCGCAAGATAGCGCGATTGAAATGCACAAGATAGTGCGATGCGCAAGATAACGCGATTGAATGCATGTAAAATGCAAGGGGATGCACAAAACAGTGCGATGAGGTGATAGTGTAGTAGATACAAAAGGGTGTATAAACACATGTAAGTAAAACACACGCAAAAACGTATGCAATGTGTATAAGAACTTGAACACATATAAGTAAAGCACGACGCGACAACGCATGCAATGTGTATAGGAACTTGAACACATATAAGTAAAGCACGACGCGACAACGCATGCAATGTGTATAGGAACTTGAACACATATAAGTAAAGCATAACGCGACAACGCATGCAATGTGTATAGAAAGTTGAACACATATAAGTGAAGCACGACGCAACAACGCATGAAATGTGTATAGGAATTTTAATACATATAAGTAAATCACGACGCGACAACGCATGCAATGTGTATAGGAACTTGAACACATATAAGTAAAGCACGACGCGACAACGCATGCAATGTGTATAGGAATTTGAACACATATAAGTAAAGCACGACGCGACAACGCATGCAATGTGTATAGGAACTTGAATGGAAGAGTGCAAGACAATGCAACCTAAGAATGAAACAATGTGGGCGGGAGGATGCAAGACAATGTAACCTAAGAATGCGAAACAACGCGGGTGGAAGGATGCAAGACAATGCAACCTGAGAATGAAACAATGTGGGCGGGAGGATGCAAGACAATGCAACCTAAGAATGCGAAACAACGCGGGTGGAAGGGTGGAAGACAATGCAACCTAAAGATGAAACAATGTGGGCGGGAAGATGCAAGACAATGCAACCTAAGAATGCGAAACAACGCGGGTGGAAGGGTGCAAGACAATGCAACCTAAAGATGAAACAATGTCAGCGGGAGGATGCAAGACAATGCAACCTATTGGAATGCATGACAATGCAAATGGAATGCGCATGACAATGCAAGATAAGAGAAATGCATGACAGTGAAAACGAGACATGCATGACAATGCAAGATAGAGGAATGCATGACAGTGCAAATGAGACATGCATGACAATGCAAGATAGAGAAATGCATGACAATGCAAATGTGGCGTGCGTGACAACGCATAACATATGTGCATAATAACGCAAGCAGGAGTGCATGACAATGCATGTGAGGTACGCATGACAATGCTACCTAAAGAAGATGCATAACAATGCAAGCATGGCGTGTGCGACAACGCACAAAAAGTGTGCATAACAATGCGAGTGAAATGATGTATAACCCACACGTGTTCACGACAAAACGTTGTAACGTAACGCATGTGGAGCAACTTCCGAATCTCGCAAGAGACAAAAGGATACCAAAAGGATACACTGCATACGTATCAAGTACCTCGCACAGAAGACATGGCTCGAGGCCAATACGAAGGCCGGTCAAGCTTCGGAAATACACTCTCTTGCACTGTGTTGAGCAAAGAAGGTCCCAAACCACATCAATGACCCAAAAAAGGGTGTAGGAGGTTCACCGGCCCCCGGAGAAGACCACAGGCCATCCATCGGCCACAAAACAAGGTCATCGGCCATCTATTTGGCCGATCGGCCAACAATGTGGCCGACCAGCCAAAAATGCCTGTATCGGGCAGTTTTGTCCTTTGGCCACGGGTCTTTAAATATAGGGCTTCAAGCCCTATATTTCTCATTTGCCCAAGCTCAAAAACTTCTTCCCTCTCTCTCTAGGTTATTTTCCGACCCTTGATCCTTGTTTTTCCTTGGTTTTAGAGCCCTTTTCGTCGTTCGATTCGCTAAAACCTCCCCATTTCGCACGTTTTGAACCGAACAAATCTCAGTTTCGGTGACTTTTTCTTGGTTTCCACCACTTGGGGCTTACTTTCCCCAAGTTTTCCTCGATCTTTGTGTCTTTTCCACATTCTGACCTTTCCACCCATTTTTCACCCTCTCGGGGTTGACCTTAGGGTTGACTTTTCATATTCGTGCTCGGTTTTCATATTTTTGGCCATTTTCACACTATTCTCGTCAAGGCAGTCGATCTCCCACAGGGTGGGGCTCCCCCGGAGATGGACGTGGATCCCAAGGTCGAGCTTCTACCTCTCCACATTCGGCCATTCGACCCGGCGACCTACAGGGCGGCGATTCACGTATTGCCTCCCGACGGCATCCGCCACTTCAGCAGCTTTGCGAGGGGTGTGGCACCGGAGCTTCTACTGCGCGAGCCAGAGTCACACTTGTCCTTCGGCGCTTTCGAGGTACACTCTTCCTCTGTTTCATTTCCCGCAAAGTAGAACATATAACTGCAATAGTCAAACTTGTTCTTTAACTGCTTGAACCATGATACACTGACACATCATACGCTGTAATTCCTGTGAGGACACCCACACTTGATATCTATTTGAATCTGAACACGCGCACACACATTGCATTTTCACTGAACCACTTAAACACACTGATACATCATATGCTGGAGTTTACCGCGAGCCCACCTGCACCCGATATCTATTTGAATCTGAACACATGTACACACACTGCATTTTAACTGAACCATGAGCGCATACAATACTGTATTTATAACACTGCTGCACAACTGTTTGTTTTGACCACAGAGAGATTCCAATGCATTCCGAGGGTATGGGAATACTACCGCCAGGAGTTAGTACATGGAGCTACCTGACGTGGTTCGTCGCATCGTCGACCGGGCTGGCTTTGGGACTTTTTGCATGGGACTCTCGCGCCTCACTGCGAGTAGGCCGCTCCTTGCTGCTCTGGTGGAGAGGTGGTGGAACACCACCGACTCTTTCTATCTTTCTGCCAACGGAGAGATGACGCTGACTCCCTTCGACTTCTCCATGCTCACAAGCATCAGAGTGGGGGGTGATCTGATCCCCTTTGATACAGACATGGACGAGTGGGACGCCGCTCAGAGGTACCTGCTCGGCGCTCGACCACCTCTTGCTCAGGCAGGGTTTGTGCGATACTCATGGTTCGAGGATCATTTTCGGATCTAGGCGCCCACTACCCAGGAGGAGGAGGAACAGTACTCTCGTGGCTTAATTATGTTTCTGCTAGGAACGACACTTTTCGTCGACCGGGCGAACACCGTGGCCCTCTACTTGCTGAGCGCACTGGTGGATGTGACACAGATCCGTCGCTATGACTGGGGTGGCGCAGGCTTGGCCACTCTCTATGGCTACATGAGTTTGTCCTCCCGCCTCAGCGGACAGTTGCTCGGAGGCTACTGGCGAGCTTGAGAGGTACATATTTCCTTTTCTGTCTTTTCAGTTCTGTTTCACATTATCTGTACACTGCACACACTGTACACTCTGCACGATGCACTGCACATACCGCTTTCTGCTTTATCTGCATACTGCTTGACCTGTATACTGCCTTATCTGATAAGCATGCTCATATCTGTTCTGTTACACTGTACAGTTGTGGGTGTATGCCTACTTCTCGAGCCTTGCCCCAGTGCCCGATGAGGAGATTCCCCTTGGTGTCCCGTTTTCTCACCGCTTCGACGTGAGGTCCAAGTGGAGACCACGGGAGTCTCTCATGTTCTTCCGCCGCTACTTTGATACCATCATTGCAACCGAGGTATGCCGAACATCACAGTTCATTTAAGCTTTGTTTTACATTGCTCTTTCAATATCAGTAGGTAACAAACTGTATTGTATTTGAAGATTACCTGGCAGCCTTGGGCTCCATTGCCTACCACAGTTCGGGACCGGCATGCTGGTGCCCGAGAGACGGCCCGATTCAGAGTTCTATTGGAGGGCCCCGTCTGCCGTGCCTAGTACCTGGGCGAGTGCTTCTTGCGGCAGACCTTAGGCATGCCAGAGTAGACAGTTCCGGAGCTGCCTCCTATGACCATGAGGCAGACAGAGATGTACACTCTGGAGGAGATGATAGACTACACGATCGGCTGGACCTCCGCGGGATTCAGAGGCGAGGGCGACTACACTGAGTATATTCAGGCCTATCTGATGACACCTCTGACCGGTCCTTGCCGAGCTGAGAGGGAGAGACCTGCGGCACCAGCGGTCGGAGTGGGAGTATGGAGGGCGGATCGGGCTCGCGGCAGGAGCGGATCTCGGAGAGAGCAGAGAGGCGAGTGGCCAGCTTTACCCACGATGATGACCTGCCGAGGGCAGGGTGGGGAGACTTACCAGATCCCTATTGCTCCCCCTCCAGCTGATCACGAGCTAGTCGGATTCCACGGCTTGCCCCCGGTATGTATTATTGTATTTTGCGTCCTGCACAGTCATTTCACTTCATTTCTCTTGATGTTCCACAGAATACTGATGTTTCTAACACTCTTGCAGACTTCTGCCTAGTACACTTGCTAGTCTTTCGAGTTGACCGCCTCTGTGATGGGGATGTTGCAGCGGTGCCTCGACTTGCTAGCTATTTACAGTATCCCGGTAAGTTCTTTCGACTACAATCTCAAACCCTACATAATCTGACGCATCGCATTATCAACACAGTACTTGATACACGGCCCTCACGGCGTTGATACATTGTAACCCGCATACTGTTCATAGCATTGCTTACGACATTCATACACTGCGCTCAATCACTGTACTCTATACTGACGCATTGCTCATAGCATTCATACATGACTTTCTGCACTGATATACTGTTCACAGCATTCATACACCGCACTCGTACACTGCATTCTGTATTCATACTCTGCTTTGCTGATGTATTTACCATTTGCCCTTTTCAGCCCCCATTCCAGATGTCGGTTGTAGGGGGTGCTCCAGCAAGACCATCTGCATCCACCCGAGGAGGAGGGAGAGCAGGGCGAGGGACCGCAGTACACCCCCGCACCAAGGCAGGGCGCACTCATGTTGGGAGCAGCTCACAGGCACCGATTCCGGACGATGATGAGTCCGAGACGGAGGCAAAGGCAGAGTCATTGGAGAATAAGACTGGAGATGATTTGGACTCGGGCTCAGATGGTGGAGCCGGCGATGATACTTCTGGACCTTCGTCCAGGAAGAGGACGAGGACAGGCTCTCATGCCTGAGACCATTGATCTAGACTTTTGCTACTTTTTTTTTTTCGTTTTTCTTTTTGCTGGTAGATTGAGCACATTGTACTGCTTGAGGCAGGTTTTACTTTCCCAAAACTATGTATTTGAAAGGATCATGGAATGAAACAAGCTTTTTGCTGAAAAAGTGTTGCATTTGTACATCGCATCGCATCACATCGTATCATACCATATCACATGACAATGTAATCGGATGGAAATTGAACATGCATATACTACCAGGTCAGGTAGACCAACGTAACAAAATTAACTCAATAAGCAAAAATGAGACCTTAACAAGTTTACAACTCGATAAGCAGAGAGCAACAACTCGATAAGCAAAATGAGTAACAACTCGGTAATCAAATGAGTAACAACTCAATAAGCAAATGAGTAAGAACTTGACAAGCAAATGAGCGACAACTCGATAAGCAAAATGAATACGGTCAAAAATGGGGTGTCTACAGTTGCCCCTCTTTGACAGAACTCGAAAGTCATAAGAATGACGGGAGTGAATGTCAAAACCCAGAGACGACCCATTTTTGACAAGGCCGAAGACTTAGACAAAGCATGCAAGACAAGCAAAGATATGAGCCCGAAGGCAGGGACAAAATGCAACTGATAATGCTAGAAGCCGAACATAACTTATGATCATGCAAAGAAAGCTGTAACGAAGCATAACATGCGACAGTTTTAAGCAATCAAACACAAATCCAACAACATTACAATGCAGAAAGGATGTAAGAGAAATATGTAATTCTCGATACGTCTCACTCAGAGAATACAATACCTGCCCGGTTCATCTGGTTGCACCAGCCTCAAATGAACCGTACATACAATATCATACCAGAAAGAGAAAGAGAACTCAACAGGTGCAATATTGTTAGCAATCATGCATGACAATGCGAAATGAATGCAAAATGCTAATGCAATTGTAGCACGCGCCCGCGAGGGGGCCCTCGCTACAGTTCGGACTCGATTCGTGTCACGGTTCTTAATCTGAACCAAAGAGTCTAAATCTGGAAAATCGTTTTGAGAAAACAGATTTTTTTGAAAGAAGTGCCAAACATGGACTGCTTTGCCAGATACAGAGTCGCCACCTAAATATTTTATTTTGGGGGAATTTAGGAAACCCTGACTTGATGCCAAAGGCCACGTGTCCGTCATCACCAAAGTTGCCTCGGCTCGGGAACTTGGGTACGATCGGGGAAGGTCAGCTATGTGCACCCCCTTTCGCCCGGTCCGAAGACCGGCCTCTACTAACCATGATATCCAATTTTGAAAACGTTATGTGTTCTTATCTGATTATTAGCCTAGAATTACTATGTTATGCGCACGGCAAACAAGTATAGACTAGATTGCCTAATTTGGAAATAAGCGTTGCATATCCGTTTATTTTGAAAAATGTTTTTGGAATTTGCTACCCGCAAGTACGCTAAAATACGGACTTTCAATGAACTTTTCCAACTCGGGCAGTCCAACCTTCACCCACAGGCATTCAAACAATTTATCACATAAGCATTTAGCCGCATGGCAAGCATACTGTCATGGCAACACTCAAACGCATGCGGGATGCTAAAGCATGAATACTTACATCGTACTCCGTGCCAAAACAATAAACTAGTTAGCCAACATGCATGGTCCTAATTCATGTCAAATTGCCTAATGTAACACATACAGGATGCAATCGAAGTAGGCTCGGCTAACCTAAGCATGGCATGTGAAATGCGATCAATTGATGCACGTATTCAATTTGAAGTACAAATACAGTTAGCGTGATGTACCGAGCCTGATGCATGCAATACAAATGCATGAATGCATGCATGCATAGCATAAGGTATGCTAATTTTAAATATGCCCTAGTCTACCATCAAAAGCAGGTAAATAAAAGGGAAGAAAGACGTGGGGTTGGAAGACATACACACACTCACGCACACTTATTACATCATGGCCCTCGCTCGGAGGGTCCGAATAAATATTACAGTCCGAATGATAAGTAAATAAATTATTACAGAATTTCTAATTTACTTAACAGAATGAGTGTCAATAAAAAAGGAAAGGTGGCCACGGCCCCCGCCTCGGGATGCGCGAATGATGCATGCTCGAACCCGTCTCGTCCGGAAAGCCCGCACCATACCATTGCTGCCTCTGTTTTTACTGCCTTGCTTCTCTGAAAAATGCCAAAATCTTGGGACAGGCTCCTTGCACACTGCAGAATATCACCGGCTGGGGGAAATTACCACCGGCAGTGTACAACTTCCATCGGCTGCTAATTGAGTCATCGGCCATTCACAAATGGCCAGTCGGCAATGAATTCTGCCGGTCGGCAGAAACTTCCTGCAGAAGACAGTTTTGACAGCAACAGAGGACAGACAGCATATGGCATAGGATTTCAGGCACATGTGAGCTTGGTCATGTTTCCCATCATGTGTTGAACTCAGGGAATCACGGCCCTCGATCCTCGAGCCATCAATGGTGCATGATAGCCCAAGGGATCAAGCTTGCCACTTGATGTAAAGATGCATGCAACACACAAATGAGGACCAAGGCCTTATCATGTCGAAGTCAAAGGCCCCGGTGACCGAGAGTTAAGGCACGTTGCATCACTTACGGTATGAACGCTCCTTAACCCTCACACTTGGTTTGACACCCCAAACCAAGTAATGCAATGCATGTTATGCTCACATGGCTCAAAATGCAACATGATGAGAGGAAAATGCAAGGCATGCCAAATGCCATGCAACTAATATGGCAAGTATGCGATGTTAGGCATGCAAGATGCAAATGTAATGCAAATATGGACAATTTAAGCAATGGGATCAACATATTACAACATTTGATGAAGTGATTATGCAATGGACATGAGACAAGCATGCAAAGGGGCCTTAAACCAGATAAGGACAGACCCTAATCCACCTCAAAACAGTGGCCAAAAGTGTCCAAAAAGGTAGACAAACACTCATGCCAAGATGAAAGCCGATGGACCTAAGGCTAAGGCACCAAAAGGGGGCATTTTACTTCCACCAATATGACCAATCATGGCATGAATTAGACAAGTAAAAGCAGAATTTTGACATGCAAAAATGGACTCCAAAACCACCGAATATGACAGCTTAGGTGGCTCCAACGAAATACATGCACCAAAACTCATTTCTAGGCATAAAAGGGGACACCCTCAAGGCATGAAAGAGGTCACATATGCAAGCATGCAAGCATGATTTATGGGCTGAAATGTGACCCTAAATGATGGCAAATCATGAGGATGGCCTAAGCTATGCATGTTGGAGGTCAATATGCTCAAGGCTCACAAGCCAAAACACAAAGAGGTGACACCAAACAAGGTAAGCATGACTGAAATAAATGGCCAACAGACCTTAGACATGGTAAAATAATGCCAACACCTTCATGGAACTAAGCCAACACATGCAAGAATCATGGCCTAAACACAAGGTGCATTTCTAGGCCAAATAGAGGAATGTAAAGTAAGTATGTTAAGCATGGAAAAGGGCACAAATCTGACCAAAAACAGAGATTACATGTGACCTAAAAACACCCAAAAACCTCTGAAAAAGGGCCAAAATTAATCAAGAATGCATGTTACCCTTTAAGCCAAAATGCAAGGAAATAAGACAATGAACGGAGAGGGGTGTCCCTCCCCTATGAAAGACTTCAAACCACCTTCCTCACCACTGAAAATCCACTGGTTTTCAGGGGTGAGAAGACCAAAACACTCAAGCAAACAAGGCCTCATAAGGGAAGCACTAAAAGGGCCAAATAAGGCCTAAAAGGGTGAGTTTGAACTCAAACCACAAAACAACCTTAATGAAAGTTCTTAAGCATGAAAATATAAGCCTTTTTTATGTTATGCACAAAAACTAAATCAGCAAGCAAGATAGGTAAAAGACTAGTGCAAGTTTGGGGAAACTAAAGCAAAGTGATTACCCTTGAAGATCCTTTGAAGAACAAATGGTCCAGCCCTCTTCTTTTGATCAAAATCAGTCCAAAAACTCAAGAATCAACCCCCCAAGTCCCTCAATCTCGGAGCAAGGTGTAATAGTGTGTGTATTAGTGCAAAAGTAAGGTAAAAGCACACTTTTAGGCCAAGAAACACACACAAGGGAGGAGAGAGAGGGAAATATAGAGAGAGGGTGTATCTATATGTATAAGCTCTGGTTTTTGCCTACAAATTTTCTAACCTAGAACAAAGAGGAGAGCCCTCCTCTTATAGAAGTCCCTCTTGCAAAGCTTATACAACAAGCTTGCTTAGAGGCAAATCCCTCCATACACGTGTATGGAGGGAAGTAGAGTTGGTGCCAGCTATCACAGCTGGCACAAAATATCTACATAAAGTAGATGAACAGTAGTCGGCTCTTCAAAAATGCCATTTTGACAAAAAAGAGTGCCGACCGGCAATATATATTGCCGACGGCTGCAAAAACCAGCCGGTGGCCTCTGGCCATGGCCGGTGGTGTGTGGGATGCCTCACAAGGCATTCCCTGCCCCTCCAAGGCAAAATGAAAGTGTTTGGTGCAAAACCAGACACTAAACGGTCGAGTTCGGAGATCCTGAGGCAAGGCGCGTAGCCGAGACCTCCGGGAACTCCAAACGAACACAAACATGGATGATCACCGGGTGTTCAAACGGTGACGTCCAAGTCTTGAGGACGGTCAAAAATGGGGTGTCTACAGTTGTCCCTCTTTGACAGAACTCGAAAGTCATAACAATGACGGGAGTGAATGTCAAAGCCCGGAGATGACCCATTTTTGACAAGGCCGAAGACTTAGAAAAACATGCAAGACAGACAAGGTATGCACCCGAAGGCAGGGGCAAAATGCAAGACGATGCACAGAGCCGGACATAACTTATGATCATGCAAAGAAAGCTGTAACGAAGCATACATGCAATAGTTTTAAGCCCGCATACACCAAATTACACTGCAATGCAGAAAGGATGTAAGAGAATTATGCAATTCTCAATAAGTCTTACTCGGAGGATACAATACCTGCGCGGTTCGTCTGGTTACACCAGCCTCAAATGAACCGTACATACAATATCGTGCCTGTAAAGAAAACAACTCAATAGGTACAATATCGTTAGCAACATGCATAATAGTGTACTTGAAATGCGTGACAACGCAAAGCAAGTGGGAAGCATAACAATGCTGTGAAAGCACAGACACGTAAGTGGAGCATGCGGTCTACGCAGGCAACGAAATTGATCAAAAACACGCGGTCTACGCAAGTAATGAAATTGAATGCAAACATGCGGTCTACGCAAGCAGCGTAATTAATTATAAGCATGCGGTCTACGCAAGGAAAACACGCGGTCTACGCAGGTAAAACATGCGGTCTACGCAAGTAACGAAATTGACCAACTATGCGGTCTACGCAGGTTATGAAATTGAACGTAAGGATGCGGTCTATGCAAGTAATGAAATCGAACAATCATGCGGTCTACGCAACAAAACATGCGGTCTACGCAGGTAATGGGATGATTACGAGCATGCGGTCTACGCAAACAAAACATGCGGTCTACGCAAGTAATGAAATTGAACAAACATGCGGTCTACGCAAGAAAAATGCGGTCTACGCAAACAAAATATGCGGTCTACGCAAGTAATGAAGTTGAGCAAATATGCGGTCTACGCAAGCAAAACATGCGGTCTACGCAAGCAAGACATGCGGTCTACGCAAGAAAAACATGCGGTCTACGCAAGTAATGAAATTGAGCAAATATGCGGTCTATGCAAGCAAAACATGCGGTCTACGCAAGTAATGAAATTTGAACAAACATGCGGTCTACGCAAGCAAAACATGCGGTCTACGCAGGTAAAACATGCGGTCTACGCAAGTAATGAAATTGAACAAACATGCAGTCTACGCAAGCAAGACATGCGGTCTACGCAAGCAAGACATGTGGTCTACGCAAGTAATGAAATTGAGCAAATATGCGGTCTACGCAAGCAAAACATGCTGTCTACGCAAGTAATGAAATTTGAACAAACATGCGGTCTACGCAAGCAAAACATGCGGTCTACGCAGGTAAAACATGCGGTTTACGCAAGTAATGAAATTGAACAAACATGCGGTCTACGCAATCAAAACATGCGGTCTACGCAAGTAATGAAATTGAGCAAATATGCGGTCTACGCAAGCAAAACATGCGGTCTACGCAAGTAATGAAATTTGAACAAACATGCGGTCTACGCAAACAAAACATGCGGTCTATGCAGGTAAAACATGCGGTTTACGCAAGTAATGAAATTGAACAAACATGCGGTCTACGCAATCAAAACATGCGGTCTACGCAGGTAATGAAACTTGAACAAACATGTAGTCTACACAAGTAATGTGTATGAGAAGAGTTGAATGTACACATGTAAGTAAAAAAACATGTCATTCACGATGCTGGAATGTAAAGTATTGTAACACAGCATAATTGAAGCGATTTGTGGAACTCACAAGGCATGAAAAGGATACGAGACGGGACGTTCCTCGTACGTATCGAGCATTGCTCGCAGAAGTTGTGGCCTGAGGTCAACTCGAAGGTTCATGTTTCAAAAGTGCGCTTTCCCGCATTGTCTCGAGTGATGAAGGTGCCAAACCACGTAGTTATCCCGAACAACGGCGCGGAAGGTGCGTCGACCGCAAAGGGGAGTTTTATTGGTATCAATTCCGACACTTTGCTACCCTGCCATTCTATGCTTTACTTCCCTTTTTACTGGTAGTTCAAGCACATTGCACTGCCTCGGGCAAGTTTTATTCTTTTTTCAAAATTACACATTTTGCAAAACACGTGATGGGAATGAAACAACCGTTTTGTTCAAAAGATGTTGCATTTGTAAACTTTCTATGCATCGCATCGCAAGGTATCTCACCACAATGTGAACGAAATTGAACTTATTTGAACACTGAATATTTGCATCGTAATAATCAGGTAGTGAACCGAATTACAACTCGATAAGCAAAACAAAGACATGATATAACCAAACAAGTGTGAATACAACTCGATAAACAAATCAAGAGCTCAAAGAGAGTGAAATACAACTCGATAAGCAAATGTGCAATAACTTGATAAGCAAACAGGTGTGACTCCGCAAGAATCGATCTGCTGGGGAGGGGATTGGAGTTGGTGGAGCTTCCCAATCCCTAGCATAAACAGCTCAGGGAACCAGGAGGAAGCCCATCGGCCAGGGGTAGGGGCCATCGGCCGCAAGGAATGGCCACCGGCCATAAAATTGTTCAGTCGGCAAAGGATAATGGTCGGTCGGCATAATATTCGGATGGCCGGCTATGAAATGAGGGAATCACCAGAATATTGACACTTGTCCTCCACCCAACCTTATCTCCTACAAAAGGCCCCAGCTTCGTAGTTTTTCTCAATTCCACACTGATTTGGCCTAATGGAAGAGTTTCTTGCCCAAAATCTCACAGCTTGGATTGCTAGCTTGGATGGCTCGGAAAAGTTGAATTTCCGGGGTTTCGGCATAAATGCACTATTCACTCTGGGTCGTACCCCATTGTACCTCCCGTTTCTTCATGCCGCGGCAAGGTTTTGGAATCCGGTGACGCATGTCTTTAGCTTCGCTGGGCAAGAGATATGTCTTACCTTTGAAGATTTCCGAGCCTTAATGGAGTCCGAGCGCGATGAGGAGCTCCTGCCTCAACTTAATTTTGGCCATGCCCAATCCTTAGGGCGAATGTGTGAACTCAGTATGTGTGACGCTCGGTCTCTGATTTGTGACAGGATGCTTGACATTCCGAGTTTGACCGATCGGCTTTCTGATGCTGGTGATCGCAACAACCATCACTGGCAAGGCTTCCGGCGACACGCCCTCTGTTTGTGCGTGCTATCTCATTTTCTATTTGTCTCAGGCTCCGAAGGGTCTAGCGTCCGGCTGATCGAGGTTGCCCAAGGCTTGAAGGAGGGCAAGAGTTGTATTGCCATGACTCTGGCTGAGACGTTGATGGGCTTAGATGCCTTTTATCGTCATGAGATGACCAGATTAGCAGGGAGTCCACTGCTACTACAGGTAATGTTTCCCACCCAATCTCACATATATGCATTGCTCACATCACTCGACCCTCAAGCTCGGTCTTTTCTCACAAAACCCCATTCTCACTTTTCTCTCCTCGTACATCTCTCTATTCTTTATTCTCTCATTTTTCATCCCTTCCCAGGTATGGTTAATGGACAAACTGCAGGTTGTGGACTCTTGCCCAGCATATTCAGCTCGCGGCTACTTCTTCCGGCACCGTCTAGTCAATGCCCTGGATGAGGGGTGGTGGTTCGCTTGGATGTGTCGCTTGTCTGCAGACCGTATTGCTTGGCGGTGCCCTTGGCTGAGCCTTCCAGCAATGAGTTATAATATGCCCCGGTAGACTGGGATTCAATTGATTGGTCTCACTCACTGTGTATTCTACTTCCCATTTCGGATTCGACGCCAATTCGGCCATGATCAGACTTGCCCGCCAGAAGGGATAGAGTATCCTGCTACGTTCCCAGCCCGAGGCACACAGCTTGCTTGGCAGGCCACCGCGTGGAGGACGAGGGAACTCCTGGCCCCCGCTCCTACTTTCAGTTGCACTTTGTCTGATGAGTGCTTGGATTGGCTTAATGAGGAGGCACAGGTCGGGCCCATCTTGGCGTCAGAGGCTTCGACCAGCTCTAAGAGGGGGCGCAGGAGCACCTGACTTGACTATGCCCTGGATTTATTGCTTTATTAGTACGTTCAAGTTTTCTTTATGAATGTAATAAAAAAGCAACTTCGATTGTATGCAAGAGCAGGAGAACTCTGTTTTTGAAATCAATGAAATTGAAGGTTGTGGTACTGAAAATTTTCCGCTTTGGCCCAAAAATGGTCAAAGTCGTAAAAAGATTATTTTGAACAAAGGCCGCTTTTATTAAAACTTTCCAAAATCATTTTCGATGTGGATCAGAACTAGACACACCTGAGATCTGTCACCGAGATGCACAACCCCGGATCCCTGCAACTGGAAAGTTGCCCCTAGTCTGAAGAGCACTGCAGCACTGCACAACAACGGAAAATTGCCCCTAGTCTGAAGAGCACTGCGCTGGAGATTCCAATGGATGCTGATAGCAAAAGATGACTGAGATGATCAAAGGGACAAAGTTGATCGGGGAAGTGTTATGGCTGAACTTCAGGATGAAGTTGCCTACGTATCCCAAAGATGGGAATCAAGCCTTACGTAGTTTAGGCTTAGGTTCACTCGAGTATTTTCACTCTCCTTTTGCGCTCTAACTTTTGCCAAAGCCGCCCATTGCGGGTTTTCAGCCTTTGCGAGCTCAGTTTTTATATTTTCTAATTTTTTGTGCTCTAACTTTTGCCTAGGTCGCCCTTTCGAGTTTTCGGCCTAGCGAGCTTCTCAAGGGTAATATTTCTTCAACTTGTCCATGTTGATCGGTTGGGAAAATTCCAAGCCATCTAGGTCCATCAGAACCACAGCTCCACCTGACCAGATAGCTTTGATGATGTAAGGACCAGTCCAATTAGGTCTGAACTTGCCCCTTGGGTCATGGATGGGAGTTCGGTTGTCCTTGAGCACCAAATCTCCTTCCTTTAGATTCCTGGACTTAACTTTCTTGTTGAAAGCCCGGGCAATTCTGCGCTGATAACTTTGAACATGGTACAGTGCTTTCAGTCTTCTCTCATCAAAGAGCATGAGTTCCTCAAACCTGCTCTGCTGCCAATCTGCTTCGGCTATTTGACACTCAGCCAATACTCGTAATGACGGAACCTCAATTTCGATAGGTAGAACGGCCTCCATCCCATAAACCAATGAATACGGAGTCGCTCCGGTAGAAGTTCTAATTGAAGTCCTGTAGCCCCACAGAGCAAACGGCAACTTATCTGGCCAGTCCCGATAGGTTTCCACCATCTTCCATAGTATATGCTTGATGTTCTTGTTGGCGGCCTCAACCACTCCGTTGGTTTGCGGCCGGTACGTGGATGACTTATGGAAAGCCACATTGTATTTCTCCAACAAGTCAATTACTTCCTTCTTAAAGTGGGAACCATTATCCGAAATAATCTCGTTTGGGACCCCGTAGCGGCAGATGATGTTGTTTCTGATAAACTTTGCAACGTGCGATGCCTTAACACGGCATATGATTGGGCCTCGACCCACTTTGTAAAGTAATCTATCGCGACCAAAATAAACTCATGCCCATTCAATCCCCTCGGAGTAACAGCCCCAATCACGTCAATTCCCCAAACCGAAAATGGCCATGGCGAAGTCATGTTATATAGTTTTGACGGCGGGATGTTCATGCGGTTCGCATGGATTTGACACTTATGGCATCGCCGAACAAAACTAATGCAATCCTCCTCCATGGTAGACCAGTAGTATCCCTGTCGAAGGATTTTTCGTGCTAGCATTACTCCGTTCATATGCGCACCGCACTCCCCTCCATGGATGGCCTCCATCAGGCGCTTTGATTCTTCGGCTTCGACACATAGCTTGTGCATTCCCAGATGGCCCCTCTTATATAGCTTACCCCCACAGATGATGAACTGAACGGCCATTCTTCTGATCGCCCTTTTATCCTTGGCATTTGCCCCTGGTGGATACGTCTCTTTCTCCAAGAAGTTCCAAATGTCGTAATACCAGGGGTTGTCGTCCTGAGCCTCATCTATGGCGGAAATCGACTCATATGCTGGCGCAAACTTCTGGTCGATAATGACTGGACGCATCCGGACTCCAGACAGGATGTCTATCATGGAAATAGAGTTGCTAGTGAATCTGCGAACCTGTTATTTTCTCTCACTAGGTGGGTGAAATTTAGCTTCTCAAACCGAGGGATTAACAAATCCAAAGTCTGATGGTAAATTATCATCTTCTCCTCTTTGACTTTCCAATCTCCTTTTGCTTGAGACACAACAAGGTTCGAGTCCCCAATGACGTCCAACCGCCTTGCCCCTAGTTCTAGGGCTGCTTTTAGGCCGGCAATACATGCCTCATATTCTGCTTCATTGTTCGAGACTTTGAACCGGAGCTTGAATGCTAAAGGGATACGGGAATCGTCAGGTGCTATCAACAACACTCCTATTCCATACCCATACTGGTTTGACGCCCCGTCAAAGTACATCGTCCAAGTTTCATCTTCGACGTGCAGAATGGCTTCGTCTGGGAATAGGTACTCAACCGCCTCATCCCTTTCAACCGGGTGGTCGGCAAGGAATTCCGCTACCGCTCTTCCTTTTACTGACTTACGTGTCACATACTTCAGATCAAATTCAGAAAGCAACAGCAGCCAACGAGCTAGCCTACCCGTAAGTGCCGGTTTCTCGAAAAGATATTTGATGGGATCCAAGCGTGAAACCAACATTACAGAGTGAGCTAACAGGTAGTGTCGCAGCTTCCTGGTAGCCCATACCAAGGCCAAACAAGCCTTCTCCAGCGGAGTGTAGCGGGTCTCGTAATCCAGCATCTTCTTGCTCAGATAGTAGATGGCCCTTTCCACTTTGTCCTCTGACTCTTGTGCGAGCATGCAACCCATCGTGGTTTCGGTCACTGAAAGATACAATATCAACGGTCTTCCCTGCTCTGGCGGCGATAACACGGGCGGGTTCTGTAAATATTCTTTGATCTGTTCAAAAACTGCTTGACATCGACCGTCCCATTGGAACTTCTTTCCTTTCTTCAGGAGACCAAAAAGTGGTTCACAAGTCAAGGTTAATTTTGAGATAAACCGTCTTATGAATTGCACTTTACCTAGAAAGCCTCGCACCTCCTTTTCAGTCATTGGTGGTGGCATTTCCAAGATGACCTTGATTTTGGAAGGGTCGACCTCGATGCCCCTTTGTGTAATCAGAAACCCTAGCATTTTCCCCTCTGTAACACCGAATGTACACTTCTGGGGATTCAACCGCAGCCGAAACTCTCTGATCCTTTGAAAAAAATTTTGTAAGGCGGTGTAGTGGCCCTCTCTTTCTTTGGACTTGACAATCATGTCGTCCACATACACCTCGACCTCTTTATGGATCATATCATGCAATATTGTGGTTGCTACCCGTTGATAAGTAGCTCCAGCGTTCTTCAACCAAATGGCATCACTCTGTAGCAATATGTACCCCACGGGGTAGTGAATGCAGTCTTTTCCCGGTCTTCGGGTGCCATTACTATCTGATTATAGCCTGAGAAGCCATCCATAAATGAAAGCAAGGCGTGTCCTGCGGTGAAATCTACCAATTCATCAATGTGTGGCAAGGGAAAGTCGTCCTTCGGACTGGCCCTGTTCAAATCTCTGAAGTCTACACATACCCGAATTCTGCCATCCTTCTTTGGCACCGGAACAATGTTGGCCAACCAAGTCGGGTATTCAGATACCAGTAAGAAGCCTGCATCGATTTGCTTGGTGACTTCTTCCTTGATTTTAATGGCCCAGTCAGGACGGATCCTTCTGAGTTTCTGCTTGACAGGTCGGGCCTCGGGATCAAGAGGGATCCGGTGCTGTACAATCTCAGGATCGATTCCAGGCATGTCTTCGTAGGACCACGCGAAAACATCTTTGAAATCTTTTAATAAAGCAACTAAGCGCTCGCGTTCCTCCGAAGACAACGTGGACCCGATCTGGACCAGCCGCGGGTCCTTCTCAGTACCAACATTCACGATAGTGATTTCATCCATTAAGGGTTTGACAAATCTCTCCTGCTCTTGATCAATTAATCGTTGCAAAACCGGAGGAATTTCTTCCTCGTCGTTTTCATCAAAATTTTGAAAATCCTGATTTAAGCAATAAATTAAAGGCACAGAAAAATACTCAGAAGTCACATCCACATCATTCTCATTAAATACTTCCAAGCCGTCGGATTCTTCTGTTACAACAGACTCAAAAGAGAAAGAAAAAGACGACCTAGACAGGACTGTGGCATCCGGGTTATCACCCCCAGGTATACCGGACTCAGACTCAGTTGAGCTGGAACCTGATTCCGACTCACAAGACTCGGTGGAATCCGATTCCGGCTCACTACCTGACCCGGTGCTGCTAGATAAAAATCCCTCTTCATATTGCCAGACGAGAGAGGGTGCGATGGATGCATCCAAAATAGTTGATGGTAGGCCCGCAACCGTTTCGTTCCCGATCACACATACCGAGGAGCTATCCCCCAAGCACTTCTGTTCGATCGGAGGATCTGAAAGCAGACACGCCAGTGCTACCCCTATTTCATTTTCAGCGTCCTCATACTGCACTTCCTCACTTTGCTCAGCCTCGGCCAATGGGCCTGTTTGCTCTTCGGCGATGCCATTCTCAGGTAGCTGTAGATCAAAGAAAATCTCAAACCCCGGTACGCGCTTCCTCTCTGCGTTTAGCCACAGCTCGGGGAAGCCACAGAACGGAAAGTCCTCTCCCTCCCGGACGAAGCGTCCGTTTAGGGTACCCCGAATGGGCCGGTGCATCAAGTCAAAGGGCTTCCCCATTTGTTTCGCTCTGGCTCTTCCGGCCATTTCCTTTCCTTTCCTTACCTAGTCCTCTTTGGTGGGTAGATAACCCAATCCAAAGGTATGAGGGTTATGTGGCACTTCGGCCAATGCCGCGACGCCTTTCCGGCCGCTCTTCCCCAATCCCATCCCGGGGATGTGCTGGAGTTTGTTCATGAGATAGACTGCTTGGGCACTGACATATACCCCTTCATTAGCTGCCATGATGTCCTGTACAACCCGAGCCTCAGCCAAGGTAAAACCTGATATGAACACATCTTCCATACCGTGTTCGATTTCTAGAACAGGCGTAGATACCTCCGGCGGTGGATGAATTGATGAGTTTCCGAAAACAATGGCTACTCCCTTCCCATAGGGGTATTTCACCACTTGATGTAGGGTGGAGGAGACCGCCTTTACCTGATGCAGCCACGGCCGCCCCAAAAGCAGGTTGAACATTGCAGGGACCTCCAAGACATGGAAATCTATCTCATGCTGTCCCGGCCCAACCTTTGTTTGAATCTTAACTGTCCCCATTACTTCCCGGCTCGTGTTGTCATACGCCCGAATCACCTGGGCCGTTGGCATAAAGTCCGCGATTTTTAAACCGATCGCGTAGGCTGTCCTTGCCGGACAGACGTTGATGGCGGACCCCGTGTCGACAAGCACCACGGGTATCCATTTATCTCTGCACTCCACGGAGATGTAGAGTGGCTTGTTATGGTTCGCACCCTCAGGTGGCAGCTCTTTATCGGAAAAAGTCAACATCGGGGCGGCCCCTCCCGAAAAAACTAGGCCTACCAGCTGTTCGGGCGTGGTGTCTATGGAAAGCTTGGCTTTGTCCATGGCTGAGAGGACAGCCTGTCTATGTACTCGAGAAGCCATAAGCAGCCCCTAAATGGAGATGTCTGCTTGTATCTTTTTCAATTGTCTCAATACGGCCTCATCTTCGAGTTGCTTTTCTTTTTGCTTCTCTGCCTCCCTATCTTTCCCAGACGCCTCTGGTTGATCAAGGTGTGGAGGCTTGAAATACCGTCCACTCCTGGTCATGTGATCGACTTCGCCGACATACCAGGTATCATCTGGTTGGTTACTCCCCCAATCTTCGTCGGTGTGGGCAAGACACAGATCATCATCCTCCCACCACATTCCATCTGCGGCCGACAAGCACCTGTCCGGTTCTGGCATGACTGTTCTCATACTTGCAGCACCTTCTATTCCTATGCTCGCGGCATTCTCCCTTTCTGTACTCGCAGCAGTCTCAATCCCCACATGGGCTTTTGCTTTCCTGATTCTCTCGGAATCTTCGAATCTTTCCTGTTCTGACCGTGTCAATGCAGCCGACTGTTCAATAATCCCCGTACTTGAAATGCTCCAGTCCCGAGCGAAATTCTTGACACCGGCGCTCTCCGGCGATGCACTCCGCTCTCCGACCCTTCCGGCTGTCATTGATATTCTTGCCCCTGCCGGGCCTTGTTGTGGCTGAGATTCTTCCACCACATCTGGTTGGTCGTCTAGCCATCATGTAGCCTCTGTTGATTCCTCATAATCGAACCAGTTGATGGCTAAGTCCGCTGGATCTTGGTTACTGTAAGACTGAAGCTTGGCAAGGTCTTCTTCCACAGCCGTTACATCATCCGTTCCCTGTCCTGGACCGTCCCCTTGGATTGCACACAGCTCTCCTCCTGCTGGAAATTCCACATCTGGTCTATTCTGGCCCATCGGTGAAATGTAGTCACTCGGACTATAAGCATTCCTAACATCACTCCCAGACTCCGCAGACTCTGGCTCGATAACCCCCTTCTCCTTTGGAGTCTTCTCTCTCCTGCTCTCGATGGTCACCACCGCTGGCTTGGGTTGGGTTATGGAGGCGTCCATCATGCACAAATTAGTGCAATCGGGAAGGAACACTTCCGGCTTAGGCAGGTAGGAAGGTGTGATATAGATACTAGGATCGTAGGACACGACCCCAGCTTGGATGAAGTTAACTCTTTTGGGTGGTGGAGTTTGGTTATGTGTGGGGAGAGGGTTTGTAGTAACGTTGGGTTTCTCGGGAGGCAAAATCACCCCGTTGTCGATGAGATCTTGAATCTCATGGCGCAATCGGAAGCACAGGTCGGTGTCATGACCGTGCTGTTGGTGAAATGCACAATATTTGGAGGGGTTGTGGGTAGCGGGGAGTCTTTCTGGTAAGGGCCGCGGCTCTAGGGGCTTCAGATGCCCTTTTCTGATTAAGACCTCCAAAGCTTTGGATAGGGGCATATAAAGTGCAGCGAAGGTTCTGGTGTTTTTGGGTGGGTATTTGGCTATTTGCGGGTTGCTTCCGGACGCACCGGAGAATGGTGTGGCTGCCATAGTTCTTGAGGGAGGGTTGGTGGTGACCATACTCACTTTGGAGGTCCTGGTAGTTGCAGCGCCACTCGGGCCTGTATTAGTGTTACGATTGAAAGTTCTGCGGGGTTGCTCCCGGTCATTATCAATCAATCCTTGCTTTAAGGCATCCTCAATCTGCACCCCCATTTCATGTAGGTCAGAAAAGGTAGGGAAGGGGAGTACAATCATCTTTTGCATCAACTTCGGCTGAAGATTGCGCACAATCATCCGAATCTGGTCTTTGTCTGTGGGCCTTAAGGCCATCATCGAAGCCTTAGCCTGCCATCTGGTTACAAATTCCGAGAAGCTCTCTTTGGGTTCTTGCCTCGTTGTCTCAAGATCCCGGGTCGTAATCTCGATTTGTGTATTGTATGAGTACTGCAAGATGAAGGCTTCAGCCATCTCGTCCTAACTTCTCTTGACGTCATCTTCCAACTTGGCATACCATATGGCCGCTACACCCGATAGGGTCCGGCCAAATAGAGACAGCTTCTGCAGTCTAGTGAGGCCCATTGGCCTTAGGATATCTGAGAACAATCTTAGGTGCACCATGGGATCTCCAGACCCATCAAATCGATCAATGTGCGGCATCTTGAATCTGTCAGGCAGCGTCACAGCTGCATCGGTATACCCATCTTCGATGTCAGGGATGGTCTTGACTGCCTGGGACTTTTTGAACATCTTTTCCAACCTGCTCAATTTTAAGGCTGTGGGGTCCACTTCAAACTCGAAAGGAGAGTCCGGTATATTGATAGGCGTGGGTGCCTTGGATAGTTGTGGCGGAATCGGCGGCGGAGCTGGCCCCGCTGGAAGGTCAGTATCCTCTTGGACATTCTGGGCGTTCGGTGTTTCTTCGGGTATCGGAACCCTTGGTGGGGGAGGGACTTGTTGTGAAGCAGATGCTCCGGTTAGCTGCTGTAACCTTACGATTAACTCAGCTTGTTCATTCATAACCGTGGCCTGCTGCTTGGCGAACTCCGCCTGCCGGACAGCATCCTGCTGTATCATTTTCATGCTCTCTTGGAGTTGGCGCACCATCTCCTCTAAACTAGCCATACTGCTTTGTTCTGACTGAGTTAACGGTATATGTTCCCTCTCTGTGGGTGAAACAGAACCCTGATCCCTACTGTACACAGGTGGGGTAGATAAAGCCCTCTGTACTGACTGTTGAACTGATGCCCTCTGCCTAGCTGTCCTCCGTCTAGTAACTGGGGGTAGAGAGTGGTACACTGGTTGTCCGTCTACCAGATCCTCAGATCGATGGAGCCGACGTCCTCTAATCCAGAGTGCTTGGGGAATATCTACCGGGTTGGAAGCAATGGTGCTAAACTACCTAGCAAAAAGATAAATAAAGCAGTAAATAAACAAACAATCGGACGGCATAACGGCATAAAATAAACACATGCAACGCGCAGTTGGGTATTCACAATACACAGTTGGTAAGCCGAACATACTGTTCGTCAATACTGATCACTGTTCCATAGAATCACTGTTCCCAAAACTGAACCTGATACCCGCAGATAACTGATCCTCATAAACTGATACTGATGCCCTCAGGTCTATCTTGCAAACAGACATGTACGTTCCTGTAGAGATACACTCTAAAAGCACATAGCAGGTAAGTGAGAACCAAAATACCCCTATGTTGGGGTAGGGTTTCCCTGTCCTATTTTGTCAGGAGCTAGGGTTCCACTATGCACGCAACAGTTTTCCAACAACCTAACATCGGGTAAGCAACCTGTCCTAACTTGGAATGGTCACTATGGATTTCGATATGCACTAGGTCGAATGGTCAAAAGGGGTGCCCCGGTAAAATCAGAGTTTGTGTTCCCATGCTGTCAGAGCCCATAACCGGTTAGCCTTATGGTCATGCCTTGACAAGACAAGCCTCCGGCAAACCGTTCAGGAATGGCAGATGGCAAACACGGTGTCCTAGGCGCACCAATGCACATGTAATGCAAAGAGACACATAATCGAAATCAAAATAGGATATCACGAGTTCGAGTCAAGCTCTCTAAATTTCCCCAGCGGAGTCGCCAGAAACTGTAGCACGCGCCCGCGAGGGGGCCCTCGCTACAGTTCGGACTCGATTCGTGTCACGGTTCTTAATCTGAACCAAAGAGTCCAAATCTGGCAAATCGTTTTGAGAAAACAGATTTTTTTTGATAGAAGTGCCAAACATGGACTGCTTTGCCAGATACAGAGTCGCCACTTAAATATTTTATTTTGGGGGAATTTAGGAAACCCTGACTCGGTGCCAAAGGCCACGTGTCCGTCATCACCAAAGTTGCCTCGTCTCGGGAACTTGGGTACGATCGGGGAAGGTCAGCTATGAGCACCCCCTTTCGCCCGGTCCGAAGACCGGCCTCTACTAACCATGATATCCAATTTTGAAAACGTTATGTGTTCTTATCCGATTATTAGCCTAGAATTACTATGTTATGCGCACGGCAAACAAGTATAGACTAGATTGCCTAATTTGGAAATAAGCATTGCATATCCGTTTATTTTGAAAAATGTTTTTGGAATTTGCTACCCGCAAGTAGGCTAAAATACGGACTTTCAATGAACTTTTCCAACTCGGGCAGTCCAACCTTCACCCACAGGCATTCAAACAATTTATCACATAAGAATTTAGCCGCATGGCAAGCATACTGTCATGGCAACACTCAAACGCATGCGGGATGCTAAAGCATGAATACTTACATCGTACTCCGTGCCAAAACAATAAACTAGTTAGCCAACATACATGGTCCTAATTCATGTCAAATTGCCTAATGTAACACATACAGGATGCAATCGAAGTAGGCTCGGCTAACCTAAGCATGGCATGTGAAATGCGATCAATTGATGCACGTATTCAATTTGAAGTACAAATGCAGTTAGCGTGATGTACCGAGCCTGATGCATGCAATACAAATGCATGAATGCACGCATGCATAGCATAAGGTATGCTAATTTTAAATATGCCCTAGTCTACCATCATAAGCAGGTAAATAAAAGGGAAGAAAGACATGGGGTTGGAAGCCATACACACGCTCACGCACACTTATTACATCATGGCCCTTGCTCGGAGGGTCCGAATAAATATTACAGTCCAAATGATAAGTAAATAAATTATTACAGAATTTCTAATTTACTTAACAGAATGAGTGTCAATAAAAAAGGAAAGGTGGCCACGGCCCCCGCCTCGGGATGCGCGAATGATGCATGCTCGAACCCGTCTCATCCGGAAAGCCCGCACCATACCATTGCTGCCTCTGTTTTTACTGCCTTGCTTCTCTAAAAAATGCCAAAATCTTGGGACAGGCTCCTTGCACACTGCAGAATATCACCGGCTGGGGGAAATTACCACCGGCAGTGTACAACTTCCATCGGCTGCTGATTGAGTCATCGGCCATTCACAAATGGCCGGTCGACACTGAATTCTGCCGGTCGGCAGAAACTTCCTGCAGAAGACAGTTTTGACAGCAACAGAGGACAGACAGCATATGGCATAGGATTTCAGGCACATGTGAGCTTGGTCATGTTTCCCATCATGTGTTGAACTCAGGGAATCACGGCCCTCGATCCTCGAGCCATCAATGGTGCATGATAGCCCAAGGGATCAAGCTTGCCACTTGATGTAAAGATGCATGCAACACACAAATGAGGACCAAGGCCTTATCATGTTGAAGTCAAAGGCCCCGGTGACCGAGAGTTAAGGCACGTTGCATCACTTACGATATGAATGCTCCTTAATCCTCACACTTGGTTTGACACCCCAAACCAAGTAATGCAATGCATGTTATGCTCACATGGCTCAAAATGCAACATGATGAGAGGAAAATGCAAGGCATGCCAAATGCCATGCAACTAATATGGCAAGTATGCGATGTTAGGCATGCAAGATGCAAATGTAATGCAAATATGGACAATTTAAGCAATGGGATCAACATATTACAACACTTGATGAAGTGATTATGCAATGGACATGAGACAAGCATGCAAAGGGGCCTTAAACCAGAAAAGGACAGACCCTAATCCACCTCAAAACAGTGGCCAAAAGTGTCCAAAAAGGTAGACAAACACTCATGCCAAGATGCAAGCCGATGGACCTAAGGCTAAGGCACCAAAAGGGGGCATTTTACTTCCACCAATATGACCAATCATGGCATGAATTAGACAAGTAAAAGCAGAATTTTTACATGCAAAAATGGACTCCAAAACCTCCTAATATGACAGCTTAGGTGGCTCCAACGAAATACATGCACCAAAACTCATTTCTAGGCATAAAATGGGACACCCTCAAGGCATGAAAGAGGTCACATATGCAAGCATGCAAGCATGATTTATGGGCTGAAATGTAACCCTAAATGATGGCAAATCATGAGGATGGCCTAAGCTATGCATGTTGGAGGTCAATATGCTCAAGGCTCACAAGCCAAAACACAAAGAGGTGACACCAAACAAGGCAAGCATGACTGAAATAAATGGCCAACAGACCTTAGACATGGTAAAATAATGCCAACACCTTCATGGAACTAAGCCAACACATGCAAGAATCATGGCCTAAACACAAGGTGCATTTCTAGGCCAAATAGAGGAATGTAAAGCAAGTATGTTAAACATGCAAAAGGGCACAAATCTGACCAAAAACAGAGATTACATGTGACCTAAAAACACCCAAAAACCTCTGAAAAAGGGCCAAAATTAATCAAGCATGCATGTTACCCTTTAAGCCAAAATGCAAGGAAATAAGACAATGAAGGGAGAGGGGTGTCCCTCCCCTATGCAAGACTTCAAACCACCTTCCTCACCACTGAAAATCCACTGGTTTTCAGGGGTGAGAAGACCAAAACACTCAAGCAAACAAGGCCTCACAAAGGAAGCACTAAAAGGGCCAAATAAGGCCTAAGAGGGTGAGTTTGAACTCAAACCACAAAACAACCTTAATGAAAGTTCTTAAGCATGAAAATATAAGCCTTTTTTATGTTATGCATAAAAACTAAATCAGCAAGCAAGATAGGTAAAAGACTAGTGCAAGTTTGGAGAAACTAAAGCAAAGTGATTACCCTTGAAGATCCTTTGAAGAACAAATGGTCC
The DNA here is from genome assembly GCF_055761805.1 of Camellia sinensis. Lineage (NCBI taxonomy): Eukaryota > Viridiplantae > Streptophyta > Magnoliopsida > Ericales > Theaceae > Camellia > Camellia sinensis. The sequence goes on from NC_138964.1 coordinate 43,992,440, forward strand.
AGCCCTCTTCTTTTGATCAAAATCAGTCCAAAAACTCAAGAATCAACCCCCCAAGTCCCTCAATCTCGGAGCAAGGTGTAATAGTGTGTGTATTAGTGCAAAAGTAAGGTAAAAGCACACTTTTAGGCCAAGAAACACACACAAGGGAGGAGAGAGAGGGAAATATAGAGAGAGGGTGTATCTATATGTATAAGCTCTGGTTTTTGCCTACAAATTTTCTAACCTAGAACAAAGAGGAGAGCCCTCCTCTTATAGAAGTCCCTCTTGCAAAGCTTATACAACAAGCTTGCTTAGAGGGAAATCCCTCCATACACGTGTATGGAGGGAAGCAGAGTTGGTGCCAGCTATCACAGCTGGCACAAAATATCTACATAAAGTAGATGAACAGTAGTCGGCTCTTCAAAAATGCCATTTTGACAAAAAAGAGTGCCGACCGGCAATATATATTGCCGACGGCTGCAAGAACCAGCCGGTGGTGTGTGGGGATGCCTCACAAGGCATTCCCTGCCCCTCCAAGGCAAAATGAAAGTGTTTGGTGCAAAACCAGACACTAAACAGTCGAGTTCGGAGATCCTGAGGCAAGGCGCGTAGCCGAGACCTCCGGGAACTCCAAACGAACACAAACATGGATGATCACCGGGTGTTCAAACGGTGACGTCCAAGTCTTGAGGACGGTCAAAAATGGGGTGTCTACAACAATATATACAAAACTATGTATAAACAATGCAAATGATATGCAATGTATTCGAAACAATGCAAATGATATGCAATGCATTTGAAACATGATCAAATCATAAGCAGTTCAAAAACCACACAAATGTCATAGAGATGATGGAAATGCAAAGTCCGTCTACCATAGAAAAGGTGTCGCAACCCTCAAACCACAATATCAGCTGTGGAATAGGCGCGCACACATGCAGAACTATGAGTAATGTAGACGGACACAAGAACAAGTAATTGGGTGAGATGACAAAAGTGGGGAATGACCCGCTAACGAAAGAACATGATCCTAAATGCTGGACGCAACAAATTACACTACAATGTAATATACACAATGGATATGGCACGCGGGCCAAACCAAATCTTGCCTAGGAAAGGCATGTACACAAACAAACCGCATCTAACACAGAAACGGTGCCGCGCCCCTCAAACCACAATACCAGCAATGGAATAGGCGCGTACACATGCAGAACTGTGCTTCAACGCGAAAAGTATGGGCACATACCAAACCAAGCTCAACATGGAAAGACGCAAGCCATAGATGGATGTGATGCAGTGGATGCATGCAAGCTACAATGCAATATATACCATATGCAATGGATGGACGTAAATGCAATATTTACAGTAAGATGCATGACATATGCACTATATACAAGGGAATGCATGACATATGCAATGTTTACGACGCAATGCATGACAAATGCACTATTTACAATGCAATGCCTGACAAATGCACTATTTACAATAAAATGCATGACATATGCAAATAAAGGGAAAATGAGAGCTAATGCATTTTTTTTGTTGTTTTTTGAATGCATGACAATGCAAATGAAGGGAAAATGCATGATAATGCATGTTTTTTTTTTTGTTTTTGAATGTATGACAATGTGAAATGATGCATGTGTTTTTTTTGTTTTCGTTTTTTGAATGCATGACAATGCGAAATGATGCATGTTGATGCGAATGCGTGACACCGCACGTCTTTTGATGTGCATGACAATGCACATGATCTTGAATGCGTGACCACGCACGTCGCTTAAAATGCATGATAATGTATGTGAACTCGAATGCGCGATGACGCGCGTCGCTTGAAATGCATGATAATGCATGATGATGCGAATGCACGTTACAACGCGTGTAGACATGCATAACGATGCAAGGGATGATGTGTGCTACAATGCATGCAGACATGCAAGCACCAAAGGTTTTGCACCTTCAGAGGATTTAAGGTCTCCTAGACCGGGCGTATTTAAGGTCTCGCCAGACCGTAGGCTGGAGGTGCATAATAGTGCAAGTCGTGCTCGTATAACTTAACACGCGCTCACGTCAAAGCGTTGTAAAACAACGCATATGGGACAACTTTTGAATCTTGGAAGAGACAAAAGGATACAAAAAGGATACACCGCACCCGTATTCAAGTGCTACGTACAAAAGACACGATCTGAGGTCAAAACGGAGACCGGTTGAGCTTCGGAAATGCACTTTCTTGCACTGTCTTGAGCAATGAAGGCCCCAAACTACACATCTGACCCAAACAAGGGTGTAGGAGGATCACCGGCCACTGGAGGAGATCACCGGCTGTCCATCGGCCATCAAAAACTTCCATCGGCCATCTATTTGGCCGACCGGCCAACAGTGTGGCCGACCGGCCAAACATGCCTGAATCGGGGCAGTTTGGTCTTTCAGCCACGGGTCTTATAAAATAGGGGTTTAAACCCTATTTTCTTCATTCCTTGTTTCTTGAAATCTCCTCCTCTCTCCCTCTAGACTATTTTTCCTCCTTTATTTCCCCGTTTTCCTCGGTTTTAGCTCCCGTTTCGTCGTCCGATTCGCGAATACCTTTGCATTTCGAACGTTTTGAGCCGAACGAATGTTCGTTTTGGTGTCTCTTTTTCGATTTCCGCCACTCGGGGCTTGTTTCCCTCGAGTTCATCTCGATCCCTTTACCTTTTCCACATTCCGGCTTTTCCGGCCATTTTTCGCCCTCTCGAGGTTGACTTTTTGGTTGACCTTTCGTATTCTCACCCGGTTTCCACATTCCCGGCCATTTTCACATTCTCTTCGAGATGGCAGACAATATTCCAGGTGGTGGGGCTCCCCCAGAGGTAGATATGGACCCAGAGGCCGAGCTCTTCCCTCTTAGCGTCCGTCCATTCGATTCGGCGACCTACAGGCCGGCGATTCATGAGCTGCCTCCTGACGGTCTTCGCCAGTTCAGGAGCTTTGACAGGAGGGTGCCAGCGGAGCTGCTTCTGCGTGAGCCTGAGACACACTTTTTACATGGCGCTTCCGAGGTATATTCTTTCCCCGGTTTCATTTTCTGCAAAGTAGAATACACAACTGCCATAGTCGATTCTGCCTTTAACTGTTTGACCTGGATACACCGGTATATCATATGCTATAGTTGACTGTGAACACGCTTGCACTGATATCTGTTTGAATTGGAACACACGCACACACACTGCACTTGCTCTGAACAACTCAAACACACTGACACATCATACACTGTAGTTCACTGCGAGCACACCGGCACCCGATGTCTGTTTGAATCTGAACGCGTGCACGCACGCTATATCTGTACTGAACCACTCAAACACACTAACACATCATATGTTGTAGTTCACTATGAGCACACTGGCACCCGATGTCTGTTTGAATCTGAACACGTGCACACACGCTGTATTGTTACCAATTCTGAATGCTCTTCAAAATTGTATATTGAATATTGCTTCGCAACTGTTGTTGTTGTTGTTTTTTTTTTTTGAATACAGGGGGATTCCTATACCTGCCGGGGGTATGGGAATGTCGCCGCCAGAGGATGGTATATGGAGCTATCAGACACAATCCGTCACATCGTAGACCAGGCCGGCTTTGGCGCCTTCTGCAGGGGACTTTCCCGTCTTACCGCGAGCAGGCCTCTCCTTGCCGCTCTGGTGGAGAGGTGGTGGGACACCACCGACTCCTTCCACTTCTCTGCCACGAGAGACATGACGATGACTCCCTATGACTTCTCGATGCTCACCGGCATCGGGGTAGGGGGTGATCCGATCCCCTTCGACACTGATATGGATGAGTGGGAGGCCGCTTAGATATATTTGCTCGGTGAGCTGCCGTCTCTCGCTCGGGCAGGGTTTGTCAGGTACTCGTGGTTCGAGGACCACTTCAGGATTCAGCCAGCCCTAGCTGAGGAGGCGCCGATGACTCAGGAGGAGGTGGAGCAGTACACATGCGGCTTCCTGATGTTCTTGTTGGAGACGACCATCTTCGCCGACCGGGCGAACACTGTGCCCCTCTGTTTGCTAAGCGCCTTGGTGGATGTCACACGGATCCTGAGCTATGACTGAGGTGGGGCATCCTTGGCCACACTCTACGGATATATGAGCTCATCCTCCCGGTGCAGCGGACAGTTGCTCGGGGGCTACTGGCGAGCTTGGGAGGTATATCTTCTTTTCTGCATTTACATTTCTGCTTTACATTATCTGTACTCTGTACACTGCACGCACTGTGGTCTGCTTCACGTTGACTGTATACTGTACACATGGCACACATATAATTTGCTTTACACTGACTGTACACTGCACACACTATACACTCTGCACAATACACTACACAACACACGGTTCTGCCCTTTCCGCTTTATTCTGCATTCTACTTTATCTGATAAGCATACTGGTATTTAATCTGCAGTTGTGGGTCTACGCCTACTTTCCGAGGCTTGCGCCAGTGCCCGACATGGAGACCCCTCTTGGCGTTCTATTATCCCGACGCTTCGATGTGAGATGCGTGCGGAGACCCCAGGAGACGTTCATATTCTTCCGCTGCTACTTCGACACCATTACCCCCGCAGAGGTGTGTTCAACTTTAGAGTTTATTTCAAGCATCGCTTTGCACTGTATTTTCAATAACAGTAGATAACAAATTGCATATCGTTTGCAGATCACCTGGCGGCCATGGGCTTCATTGCCAGCTGCGGTTCGGGAGCGGTTTGCCGGTGCTGAGGAGACCGCCCGGTTCAGGATCTTGCTAGAGGGCCCGGTCTATTGGGCTTGGTACCTGGGTGAGCGCTTCCTGTGCCAGACCTTAGGTTTACTAGAGCAGATAGCCCCGGGTCCACCTCCTACGACCATGAGGCAGACAGAGAGATACACCCCACGGGAGATGGCCACTTATACGATCGGCTGGGATGCGGAGGGCTTCAGGGGTGAGGGCGACTACACGGAGTACCTCTAGACCTATATCATGCGACCTTTGAGCAGTGGCCGTCGAGCTGAGAGAGAGAGGCCTGCGGCACCAGCGGTTGGAACGGGAGCGGGAGCAGGGGTAGGAGCACCTAGGATGGCTTGGGCCCGTGGCAGGAGTGGGCCTCGGAGAGGGCGGGGAGCTGGTTGGCCAGCACTGCCCACGATGATGACATGCCGAGGGCAGGGTGGGGAGACCTATCAGATCCCTTTCGCTCCCCCTCCGACTGATCACGAGTTAGTCGAGTTCTAAGACTTGCCCCCGGTATGTACTATTGCATTTTGTATTTTGCACCGTCATTTCATTTCATTTCGTTTGATATTCCGCAGAATACTGATGCTTCTAACACTTTTGCAAGCGTCCTCCAAGTATACTCGCCAGTCCCTGGAGTTGAATGCCTCCATGATGGGGATGCTACAGCGGAGCTTCGACCTGCTGGCCATCTACGGCATTCCGGTATGTTCTTCTAACCACAGTCTCAAACCTTACACAATCTGATGCATCGCACTGTCAGCACAACACCCGATACACGGCCCTCACGGCATCTGATACACTGTAGCCCATAGACTGTTCACAGTATTACTCACGGCATTCATACACTGCACTCAGTCACTGTATTCTATACCAACACACTGTTCACAGCATTCATGCACTGTACTCACACACTGTATTCTGTACCGACACATTGTTCACAGTATTCATACACTGTACTCAAACACTGTATTCTGCATTCATACTCTGCTTTGTGTAACATACTGATGCGTTTGCCATTTGTGCTTTTCAGCCTCCATTCCAGATTCCTGCTGCAGGAGGTGCTCCGGTTGGGCCTTCTGTTCCTGCTTGAGGGCAAGATGGTAGAGTATACCCCCGCACCAAAGCGGGGCACACTCATGTGCGGAGTAGCTCACGGGCACCGATCCCAGATGATGATGATGAGTCTGAGGCGGAGACGGAGGCGGAGGCAGAGTCGTCCGAGGAGGAGACCGGAGATGGCTCAGACTCAGATGACGGTGTTGATGGCGATGCTCCTAGACCTTCGTCCAGGAAGAGGACGAGGATAGACCCGTAGGCTTGAGATGATCGATGCGGATCCAGACTTTTGTTGTTTTTCTTCTTTTTGTTTTGCTTTTCTTTTTGTTGGTAGCTTGAGTACCTTGTACTGCCGCAGACAGGTTTTTGTTTTCTCCAAAACTTTGTACTTGAAAAGATGATGAAATGACACAAACTTTTTATCTGAAAAAGTGTTACATTGGTACATTTCGTATATCGCATCGTGTCACATCATATTACACATCAATGTAAATGAGATTGATCTCCTGTCTGAAAAATCGAACACTTGTATTGTAATAACCAGATAATGAACTGGCTAATAGCGAAACAACTCAAACAAACCACTACTCATTCTGAACACACAGCCCATCGCACAGTGCTTGGTTTACTCTGCATACAGCCCATATACATAGTTCGTACAACGCACTGCTTATTCTGAACACACAGCCCATTCTGAACACTGCTCATTCTGAAGTCATAGCCCAGAGCAGCATATTACCCATTTTGGATACACGGTTCATTCTGAACTCTGCAGAAGTTCAAACACACTCAGATGCTCCAAAATTTCTCGCTTCGCAATCTGGAACCCCAAAGCTTCAGATAGGTCCTGGTTCTACTGTTTTGACATGTCCTGGGTTAAACCTTGCGGTTGTTGAAAGAACCAATCTTACTTTGCACAAATGTGCAGAATGGCACAGCACTCTGAGCACAAATGATTTGAGGAGAGGGTTTTCAACCGGGTATTGAGCCTACGACTGAACACAGCATACTACGACTCAACTAAAGGTATGCGACCTAAACATAATAGAACAGACCCAAAACAAGAGTTAAGGTAAACAAAACAAAAGACACGACAAGCAGACGCGTTATAAAACGAGAGACTTCTCAGATCACGAGGAGCCAGTTTCTCTGGGTATTATTTCCCACATTCTTCCCATTTGTGATTCTCACATCACTCGGCCCTCAGGCTCGGTTTTTCTCTCAAAACCCCTTTTGCTCACTTTTCTCTCGACTTACACCTCTCTATTCTTCACTCTCTCATTCTTCATCCCTCCCCAGATATGGTCGGTGAATAAACAATAGGTTGTGGGTTCATGCCCAACACTGATAGCTCGCAGCTATTTCCTCCGGTGACGTCTAGTCGATGTTCTTGATAAGGGAGTGGAGTATCTTGATCCATTCTGGTTCGTGCTTCGTACTTGGCTCGATACCTCGTTGCTCGGAGGTTAAGAGAGCTTTCAGCCCTTTGTTGTTAACTTCAGTTGTGCCCTCTTCTGGCAGGTAGAGTGCCCTTCTTGGCAAGTATGTTGAAAATGGGGGAAAGACAGGAAGCCTGACTCAATTGTGCCCCTAGTTCATTATTTTGACCATTTTTTGTTTTTTGGCTTTCTACTAAACAATTTTGACCAAAATGAGAGTCAGATTAACATGCTTGTCCGATTTTCTGATTTAAAATCGTGCAAGTCAGGTTATGAGCACTGAAAATTTTCCTTTTTTGGGTCCAAGAAAATGGTCCAGTTTTGGAAAAGATGGAATAATTTTCGAGAAAATGGTCAACCTCAGTAAAAAATTCTCAAAAACTATCTTCGCGAATGGTCACTGCTCAACGAGCACGGAACTTGCTCTCGAGATGCATAACCTCGGATCGGAGGCAATGGAAAATTGCCTCTTGTCCCAAAGGGCATAGCACGGCAACGGAAAGTTGCCCCGGGTTTGGATGGCGACTCATGGCAACAGAAAGTTGCCCCTTGTCTGGATAACGCCGTAGCATACTGTAGTCAGTCCTCATTAGTGATGATTGCAACCGGACTCTCGGATACAGAGAAGACGAAGATGGTCAAAACCAATATATGGACACAGTCACTTTGAAAGTGCGTGGGGCTGGACTTCAGGATGAAGTTGCCTACGTATCCCAAACATGGAAATCAAGCCTTACGTAGTTCGGGCTGAGGTACACTCGTGTATTAACCCCCACTTTTTAGGCTCTAACTTTTGCCAAGGCCGCCCTTCTGGGTTTTCGACCTTGCGAGCTTTGTTCTTCTTTTCTTTTCAATTCTTTTTTGTATCTTTTCATTCCTTTTTTCTTCTTTTTTTTATCTTTTCTTTTCTCTCTGTTTTTTTTGCATCTTTTTTGTATTTTTCTCTTGCTCTAACTTTTGCCTGGGTCGCCCTTCCGCGTTTTCGGCCCAGCGAGCCTCTCAAAGGTTAAAAGTGTAACAAGTCCATGCCAAATGGTTTTAGGGTTTTGAAGCCTCCATATCCAGGAGAGTGGCTGTTGTATTGATTTACAGAAAGATCCACCTTCGGCTTTTCGAGCACATCGGACATTTTTGCCCCTAGTTCAAGTGGCGTTTCTGATTTAGCTTTGCAAGCTTCTTCTGATGAGGTCTGATCTTCTTGATCTGACTCTCTTGCCTCTTGTTCGAGGGCTGCTTTGAATCTGGCCACACAGGCCTCATGTTGTAGTTGACCGTTGAACATTCTGAACTAAGGTCCAAGGTTTGAAAGCAAGAGCTCAAGTCTTGAGGCTGAGAGCGATCCTAACCTGCACAATCTCAAGAGCGATTCCACACAGGTCTTCGCTGGACTGCGCAAAACATTTTGTTTTTGAAAGTTTTTAAGAAAGCGACAAATCACTTGCGCTGAAGATAGTGCAGAACCAATCTGGATCAAGCTAGGGTCCTTCTCAGTACTCACGTTAACAAATATGATTTCAATCATTAAGGGCTTAGCATGCCTCTCTTTCTCTCAAATGATCAAAGTTTTGCAAATCCCGAGGAATTCCTTCCTCTTCGTTTTCATCACCACAGTGTTAAAAAAAGTTTTGAAAAACTTAGGTCATTGTAATGAATTCGAGGTGCAGAAGAGTAAGTGAGATGCTCCGCCGTTTCTTTCAAATGCTCTAGCACAACTAGTTCAAAGTAGCAATAAGCACAGAAACATGATAGCCGCAGCTGTTTCATTCAGATTTCCTGGTTGCAACTGGCTCCACAGCAGAGACAGACTCAAAAGAAAGCAAAAGGATAATTACAAAACAAAATAATGATATCCGAGGCAACAACCCCGGAATCACCTGATTTTTATATAGTGGGATTGACTCGACACAACAAGACAGATTCTTAAGCAAAAAGACTGACTCAAGGCAATGAGACAGACCCAAAACAAAACAAAGAACTGACTCAACACCCAAGCCAGAAATTACAAAACTATATTCGCAAATGCTCCCGACAGTGCGTGCCAAACGCCACATCTGAAATACACCGAGCGCCGCCCGCAGGTGGTCCAACCCTTGATCACATACTCGTAGTATCCTCGAAGTCTAACAGCTCAGTGGTAATAGACTTTGCTGAGGTAGGTGGGAGGATGACCTCATTGTCGATCAAATCTTGAACTTCATGGCGAAGGCGGAAACAATCGTCGGTGCTGTGACTAGTTTGCTGGTGGTAGGCGCAGTACAAGGCAGCATCATGTGTAAGAGGGAGATTCTTTGGGAGAGGTCGAGGTTCGAGGGGTTTAAGATGCCCCTTTTTAGCCAAAATTTGAAATGCCCTAGACAAAGGCATGTAGAGGGCATGAAAGACTCTGCGCCCTCGAGGCAGGTACTTCAAAGTCTGAGGGTTCTTGCTAGACGCGCTAGCGAAAGGGTCGGCAGGCACTGCCTTGGCTTTCTGATCTTTTCCTAGTGCAGGGTTGGGAGTGGAAGGAACTGTTCTGGCATGACGGGGCCTATCTCGATTTTTCGCCTGGCTTAAACTGCCCTCGGCTGGAGTGGGGAAAGCATCATCCACAGCTTTAGTCATGACTGCGAATACTTGCTGCTTATTCATTTCCCCGGCTTTCAAAGCCTCGACTGCCCATAGCAATTGTTCAATGGGATCAACGTCTGCCTTCATCTTATTCTTGCCTTTAGCCTCAGCTTGATCGAGGGTTTGGGTTGCTATATCAGAGCGGAACCCGGTTGTTGTTGACATGTCATTGCCATAGCTTGGGACAGCCTCAGGCTGGCTGAGCTCGATCACAATTCGTCCTAGTAGCGGAGGCTCTTGTGGTATGAAATTCTCGGCATATGGTGCAGCTGGTGGTGAAACCGACATTCCATAGGCCAGTTCGGCCATAGATCTCTTGAGGTCGCCGATCATTCCCATCAATTCAAACGTGGTGGGCTCACGAGCTTGAAATAACTGGGGCTCCCAGATCGGGCGTGCGGCGGGCGACCTGGGCGGATATGGTATTTCGACATTAGGCTCATCCCACAAAATGGTTCCTCGGTCTAGTGCAGCTGCCATAACCACGATTTCTTCTGAACTCTGCGTCATCATAAGTCCGCTGAACTGAACGGTGATGATGCAACCAGCGATTGACGGATCAGACGTCTGCCTTGCCTCAGCGAAGGAGAACACCAAATCTTTGAAACCAAATCTCTGAACTGAAAGGGAAAACAAGCAGCATTTCAGTCCAGACGGAACAGACACAGGCGTAGCTGAATAACTGTACTCTACTACTGATCACGGTTCCCCAAAATCACTGCCCTAAAAAACTGAACCTGATACCCGTAGATATAACCGATTTCCCAAAACACTGATACTAATGCCCTCAGGCCTGGTACTAAACTTGCAAACTGACATGTGCGTTCCTGTAGAGATACATTCTAAAAGCACAAAGCAAGTAAATGAGAACCAAAACACCCCTATGTTGGGGTAGGGTTTCCCTGTCCTATTTTGTCAGGAGCTAGGGTTTCACTACGCACGCAGCGGTTTCACACAACCTATAATCGGGTATGCAACCTGTCCTAGCTTGGAATGGTCACTACGGATTTCACATGCACTAGGTCGAATGGTCAAAAAGGGTGCCCCGGTAAAACCGGGGTTTGTGTTCCCATATTGGCAGAGCCCGCAACCGGTCAGCCTTATGGCACGCTTTGACAAAGCGAGCCTCCGACAAACCGCTCAGGAATAGTAGATGGCCAACACGGTGTCCTAGGCGCACCGATACACATGCAATGCAAAGAAACACATAAGTGTAGTCAAAACAAGATATCATGCGTTCGAGTCAAGTTCTCTAAATCCCCAGCAGAGTCGCCAGAAACTGTAGACGTCCCCGAACGTCCCGAGAGGGAGATCCCGTTCTGCTCGTTTGTGGATCACTACAGTTCAGACTCAAATTGTCACAGTTCTTAATCTGATCTTGCAAAGTGCAGTGCAAGACTGATAAATCACCAAAGAGTCCAAATTCGGCAAATCGTTTTTTGGAAAATAGATTTTTTAGAAAGAAGTGCCAAACATGGACTGCTTTCCAGATACAGAGTCGCCACCTAAATATTTTTATGGGGAAATTTAGGAAACCCCGACTCGTTTTCCTAAGGCCACGTGTCCGTCATCACCAAAGTTGCCTCGGCTCGGGAACTTGGGTACGATTGGAGAAGGTCAGCTATGAGCACCCCCTCTCGCCCGATCCAAAGATCGGCCTCTACTAACCATGACATCTTGTTTTGAAAACATTATACGTTCTTATATCGGTTATTAGCCTAGAATTACTATGTGATATGCACAACAAAACAAGTATAGACTAAATTGCCTAAGTCGGAACAAAGTATCGCATTTCCGTTTGTTTGGAAAATGGTTTAAATTTTGCTACTCGCGAATAGACTAAAATACGGATTTTGATGAATTATCCCAATTCAATCAATCCAACCTTCACCCACAGGCATTCATGCAGTTATATCACATAAGCATATAGCCACATGGTAAGCATGCTATCATGTTAACATTCACACTCATGCGAGATGCTAAAGCATAAATACTTACATCGTACTCCGTGCCAAAACAATGAACTAGTTAGTAATCATATGCATGATCCTAATTCATGTTAAGGTGGCTAATGTATCTCATACAAAATGTCACTAGAATAGGCTCAGCTAATCTATGAATGACATGTGAGATGCGACAGATAACATGTATTCAAGTTTGATTTGAAATACTATGCAGTTAGTATGATGTGCCGAGTTCGGTGCATGCAATACTGATGAATGATGCACGCATGCATAGCATAAGGATGCTAAATTAAATATGCCCTAGTACTAACCATCAAAGCAGGTAAGTAAAAGGGAGAAAGAAATGGGGGTTGGAAGACATGCACATACGCACCCACACTTATTACAAATTTGCCCTCGCTCGGAGGGACCGAAAGAATAATATAATTTAACTAACTATCAAGCTAATTAAATATTACAGACAATTAACTAGTTAAGCAAATTAACTAAGTTAATTAAGCAGCAAAAGTAGCCTCGGGAAGAGGGCCCAATGCATGCGCGCTCGGTTCCGCTCGGAAACCCACCACCATGCACAAGTTTGCCTCTGTTTCCCCTGCTCTGCTCCTCTGAAAATTGCACAACTCCCAAGATATGCTCCATGGACACTGTGGATCACCACCGACCAAGTGGAAACCCCACCGACCATGTCCGGATGGTCATCGACCATTTGTTGAGCTCTCGGCCATCAATAATTGATCGGTCGGCACTCCATGTAGTCGACCGGCCAAGTCTTCCTGCAGAATCTGTTTTGACAACAGCAGAGGGCAAAACAAGGCATGGCAATGTATTTCAAGCAAATGTGTGCACCAACACATCCCTTATCATGTTTGTGACTCAAAGGGGTATGTTCCTTGATTCTCGGACCACCAATCGCGCATTTCAATGCGTTATGGCCCAAGGAACCAAGTCGTGCATTTTGATTTCAAATGAAATGCAATGCATAGAAACATACCAAGGGGCTTTCAACCTCTATCATGGCTTAATCAAGAGGTGAAAGATGCATGCAATGATATGCAACCTAGACATGTGAGCTAAGTGTGCAACATGAGATGCAAACAAGTAAGCATGCAATAGGCACACAACCTAAGCAAATAAGTATGCAGGACATGGAATAACTATGCAAGCTAATCGAGCATGCAATGTGCAACTTAACCATGCAAGCATGCAAGGTGCAACATGGACAGCATGTTAGGCAACTTTGCCAAGAGAATGTGTGCCAAATGCAAAGTGATTGAAGCATGCAACACATGCAATAGGCTAAGTATATGACAACACACAAGGTGAGCATACGACAACATGCAAACAATGGACTTATACCAATTTGGGCAGCCCTATACTAGGCCCAAAACAGTGGCCAACATGCTAAGGAATGAGAGGCAAAACACACACAAACATGCACATGTTAAGGCCTAAACACTTAAGCATATGGAGACAACTTTTAAGCACACTTAAAAGAGGATAACATGGACATATGGCATACATTATAAGCTCTGAAATCATGTTATAAAATGATGCCAAATCAATCTAAACAAGGCAATCAAAGTATGCAAACAAAGTCCAAGGTCTAAAGCTCACCAAAGGGGTATTGAACTACCCTTAACAAAACCAAACATAGCATGAATTGAACAACTAAAATTAGAGTTTTAGCATGTTAAAACAAAGCTAAAAACACAATGACATGGCATCCTAGAGGCCTAAACATGATGGCATACATGAAGGCACAAACATGGAGCATGAAACACCAACCCTTTAAGGCCTTAAAGGAACACCAAATGCAAGCATACAAACACACCACAAGGGCTGAAATGGCATGGCAAGTGGTTCTAAACCACTGAAACAACGCAAGCATGGCATGCTAGAGGGGTCAATGCTTAGGGCATACAAGAAAGGTTGCATGGTAGCTATACAAAGCAAAGCATGGACTACCCGAATGACCAAAAACAGACCTTTAGCACATCAAAACAAGAACAAAAGCTTCACAAAGCTTGGTCAAAAACATGCTAGAACAAGGCTCAAAGCACAAAGCATGTTAAGGCTAAAACATGGCATTACAAGACATGTATGCAAGGCATGCATGGTGTGTCTAAACCAAGTAAAAACAGAGGGAAAACATGGCAAAATACTACCAAATACCTACTGAAACATGGCCAACATGAGTTCAAAAATGGTGCTCACACATGAGGCTTAAATAGCATATATTAAAGACAACAAGGAGAGGGGATGGCCCTCTCCGTCTTAGGACCTTAAACCACCATCCTCACCACTAAAATCCCTCAAGATTTCAGTGGTGAGGAGGCCCAAACAAGGTGGTCCCAGAGCTCACCAAAATAGCACAAAAATGGGGCCAAACAAGCCCTAAGAGGGGTCAAACAATCTCAAACAACAAAGTGACCTAAACAACTATTTAAAGCACTCAAAAACAAGACTTTTATTATTTATATACAAAGTCTAAAAATAGTTGCAAGATAGGTTAAAAAGCTATGTAAAAATGGGGTAAAATGGGCAAGATTGTTACCCTTGTAGACCTCCTTCACAAACAATGCTTCAGCTGGTTCTTTGAGCTCAAAACCAGTCAAGAAATTCATGAACAGCTCCCTAGCACCTCAGTAGCCAAGGTAAGGTGTAATGGTGGGTGTTTGTGTGCAATAATAAGACCAAACACACACTTATACACAAAAGAGAGAGATATAGAGATGGGGGATATGCAAACCCTAACCCTAATATCAGAGCCCTCTGGAAAAATGTTGTAACCCTAATGGAGGGAGAAGAGGCTCCCTCTTATAGAGATTCACTCTTGCAAAGCTTCCAAAACAAGCTAAGCAAGAGTGAAATCCCTCCATACACGTGTATGGAGGGGAGCAAAGTGTATGCCAGTTAGCACAGCTGGCATAAAAATATCTACAAAAGCAGATGTACAGTGGTCGACCAGCCAAAAATGCTATTTTGACAAAATAAATGGCCGACCGACCATCTAGAGTGCCAACCGGCCAAACATCTGGCCGATGGCAACAAAACACTGGCCGGTGGCCTCAAGCCATGGCCGATGATGTATGGGGATGACCCACAAGCCATTCCCTGCCCCTCCAAGGCAAAACACAAGTGTTTGGTGCAAAACCAAAACAAAACAGTCGAGTCGAGAGATCCTGAGGCAAGGCGCGCGGCCGAGACCTCCGGGAACTCAAGACGAACACGACCATGGATGATCACCGAGTGTTCAAACGGTGACGTCCGAGTCTTGAGGACGGTCAAAAATGGGGTGTCTACACTCCCCTGGGTGGTTGATGGATAAACAGGAAGTTGCAGGCTCTTGCCCCTAGCATTCTGCTAGATTCTCTTCTTCTGCTCACAACAGTGAACTCTCCCACAGAGGGGTTATACTACAACTAGGTGTGTAGCAAATCTGCAGCTGACATCGGTTGATGATGTTCCGCTGGGGAGTTTGGACATGATCAAATGTGACCAAACGAGGAAGTGGAATATCTTGATCCATTCCAGTTCATGCTTCACACTTGGCTTGACACCTCGTTGCTTAAAGGATATAAGAGCTTTCAGCCCTTTATTGTTAACCTCAGTCGTGCCCTTTACTGGCGAATATGGTGCCCTTCTTGGCAAGTAGTTGACAACGGGGAAAAGACAGAACACCTGACTCAACTGTGCCCCTAGTTCATTAATTTGACCATTTTTGTTTTGGTTTTCTACTAAAACAATTTTGACCAATATGAGAGTTAGATTAGCAGGCTTGTTCAATTTTTCTGATTCAAAATCATGCAAGTTAGGTTATAAGCACTGAAAATTTTCCTGTTTTAGGTCCAAAGAAAGGTCCAATTTTTTTGGAAAAATGGAATAATTTTTGAGACAATTAGCCAACCTCAGTAAAAACTCTCAAAAACTATTTTTGCAAACAGTCACTGCTCAACGACCACGGAACCTACTCTCAAGATGCGCAACCTTGGATCCATAACAATGGAAAATTGCCCCTTGCTTGAACGGCACTGCACAACAACGGAAAGTTGCCCCTTGTTTGAATGGCGTCGCGGCGCATTGGCAACGGAAAGTTGCCCCTTGTTCGGACGGGCACCGCAGTTGTAATCAGTTTGCAGAGTGATGATCACAACCGAAACTCTTGGATTCAGAGAAAACAAAGATGATCAAAACCATTGCATGGACACAGTCGATTTGGAAGTGTTTGTGGCTGGACTTCAGAATGAAGTTGCCAACGTATCCCAAACATGGGAATCAAGCCTTACGTAGTTCCGGTTAAGGTACACTCGGGTATTAACCTCTTCTTTTGTGCTCTAACTTTTGCCAAGGCCGCCCTTCCGGGTTTTCAACCTTGCGAGCTATGCTCTTCTTTTCTTTTCAATTCTTTCCATTTCTTTTCTACTTTTTTCTTTTTCATCTTTTCCTTTCATTTTCTTCATTTTTCTTCTTTTTCTTTTTTTTCATTCTTTGCATTTTTTCTTTTTTCTTCTTCTTTTTTCTTGCTCTAACTTTTGTCTGGGTCGCCCTTCCGGGTTTTCGGCCCAGTGAGCCTCTCAAGGGTAAAAGTGTAGCTTTGTCCATGTTGAATGGTTTTGAGATCTCGAAACCATCTGAATCCGGGAGAGTGGCTGTTGTTTGCTGATGATGTCGGAGTTCATCCAATGGGGGCTGAATTTGCCCCTAGTGTTGTGGATAGGAACTCAGTTGTTCTCCGGCGATGTTTTCCTCTTTCCTCCCTTCTGGGATTTGGCATTCTTGCCGATCTTCGTTTTGGACTCTTCGAGTCCATTATCTGACGTCTTTTGCCTCTTGCTCGAGAGGTGCTTCTGATCTGGCCATACAAGCCTCATATCGTGATTGACCGTTTGAACATTCTGAATGCAAGTTCAACTGTTTGAAAGCAAAAGGGGGTCGAGTCTCGAGGATGAGAGCGATCCTAAGCTGCACAATCTCAAGAGCGATTCCACACAGGTCTTCGCAGGACCACGCAAAATATTTTTTGAAATCTTTTAAGAAAGTGACAAATCGCTTGTGCTGAAGACAGTGTAGAACCAATCTGGATCAAGCCAGGATCCTTCCCAGTACTCACACTAACAAGCATGATCTCATTCATTAAGGGCTTAGCACGCCTCTCTTTCTCTCAATTGATCAAATTTTGCAAAACCCAAGGAATTCTTTCCTCTCCGTTTTCATCACAATATTCAAAAAGGTTTTGAAAAACTTAGGTCAATACAATGAGTTCAAAGCATAGAAAAGTAAGTGAAAAGCACTGCCACTTCGTTCTGAACATTGTTGGCACAACAGACTCAAAGTAGCAACAAGCACAAAAGCATGACAACCACAGCTGTTTCAATCAGATTTCTTGGTTGCAACTAGCTCCACAGCAGAGACAAACTCAAAAGAAAGGAAAAGACAAGCACAAAAACGACAATGGTGTCCGAGGTAACAACTCCGGGATCACCCGACTCCTATACAACAGGACTGACTCGATACAACGAGACAGACCTTTAAGCAAAAAGACTGCCTCAAAACAAAGAGACAGACTCAAAACAAAACCACAGAATTGACTCAATACCCAAGTCAGAGTGTACAAAAGTCATCATTCGCAAAATGCTCAAAACAGTGCGTGCCAAACGCCATATCTGAAATAAGCCGAGCGCCGCCCGCAGGGGGTCCAACCCCTGATCACATACTTGTACTATCTTCGAAGTCTACAAACTCAGTGGTGATAGACTTTGTTGAGCTGGGTGGGAGGATGACCTCATTATCAATCAAGTCTTGCACTTCGTGGCGAAGACGAAAGCAATTGTCGGTAGTGTGACCAGTCTGTTGGTGGTACGCACAGTACTGGGTAGCATCATGACCCGGTGGAAGATGAGCAGGGAGAGGCCGAGGCTCAAGGGGTTTAAGATGTCCCTTTTCAGCAAGGATTTGAAGTGCCTTAGACAAAGGCATGTAGAGGGCATAAAAAACCCTGTGCCCTCGGGGCAGGTACTTCGAAGTCTGTGGATTTTTGCTGGGTGCACTAGCAAAAGGATCAGCAGGTGCTGCCTTGGCCCTCTGATCTTTCTCAGGTGCAGGGTTAGAATGGAAAGGAACCGTTCGGCTATGACGGGCCCTATCCCAGTTTTCCCTTTGGCTTGTACTACTCTCGGCCTGAGTGGGGAAGACATCATCCACAGTCTTAGCCACGACCGAGAGTACTTGCTCCTTATTCAATCCCCCGACTTTCGGAGCCTCAACGGCTTGCTGGAGTTGTGCATAGGGATCTGCGTCTGCCTTCGTTTTGTCCTTTTCACTAGCCTCAGCTTGGTGGACAGTTTGGGTTGCCTGATCAGAGTGAGGCCTTGTTGTTGTTGACATATCATTATCGGAGCTCAAGACAGCTTCCGGTTGGCTAAGCTCAATTACAATTTGCCCCAGTAGTGGGGGCTCCTGCGGCGTGAAATTCCCGGCATACGATGCAGTCAGTGGCGGGGCAGACATTCCATAGGCTAGGTCAGCCACAGATCTCTGAAGGTCGCCAATCATTCCCATTAACTCGAACGTGGTGGGTTCACGAGCTTGAAACAACTGGGGTTCCCAGATCGGGCGGGCAGTAGGCGACCTGGGTGGGTGTGATATCTCAACATCGGTCTCACCTTGTAAGATGATCCCTTGGTTTAGTGCGGCTGCCATAACCACAACTTCCTCTGAATTCTGTGACATCATGAATTTGCTAAACTGAACGGAGGTGATGTAACTGGTGACTTGATTGATCAGATATCTGCCTTGCTTCGGTGAAGGAGAACACTGGCTATTCTGAACTCAAATCTCTGAAACCCCCTTCCTCCTGAAAGAGAAAACAGGCAGCGTCTCAGCCCAATTTTACCCAAACAATCATAAACACAAGTGAATAACGGTATTTGATCACTGATCACTGTTCCCCAAAACTACTGCCCCAAACTGAGTCTGATACCCGCAGATATAACTGATTCTCAATACACTGAACAGATACTCGCGGGCCTGATGCCCAGCTTGCAAACGGATATGTGCGTTCCCTATAGAGGTCAGATCTAAAAGCACATATAACAAGCAAATGTGAGCCAAAACACCCCTATGTTGGGGTAGGGTTTCCCTGTCCTATTTTGTCAGGAGCTAGGGTTTTACTACGCACGCAGCGGTTTCAAATAACCTATAATCGGGTAAACAACTTGTCCTATTTTGGAATGGTCACTACGGATTTCGAATATGCACTAGGTTGAATTGTCGGAAAGGGTACCCTAGTAACAACCGGGGTTCGTGTTCCCATCGTGGCAGAGCCCGTAATCGGCCAGCCTTATGGCACGCTTTTCAAAGCGAGCCTCCGGCAAATCGTTCAGGAATAGCAGATGGCAAACACGGTGTCCTAGGTGCACCAATGCAAATGCAATGCAAAGAAACACGTAAGTTTAGTCAAAACAAGATATCATGAGTTCGAGTCAAGTTCTCTAACTCCCCAGCGGAGTCGCCAGAAACTATAGACGTCCCCGAACGTCCTGGGAGGGAATCCCGTTTTGTTCATTTGGGGCTCACTATAGTTCCGACTCAAATTGTCACGGTTCTGAATCTGATCTCGCAATGTGCAATGCAAGATTGATAAATCACCAAAGAGTCCAAGTCCGGCAAATCGTTTTGGAAAACAGATTTTTAGAAAGAAGTGCCAAACATGGACTACTTTGCCAGATACGGAGTCGCCACCTAAATGTTTTATTTTTGAGAAATTTAGGAAACCCTGACTCGTTTCCTAAGGCCACATGTCCATCATCACCAAAGTTGCCTCGGCTCGGGAACTTGGGTATGATTGGGGAAGGTCAGCTATGAGCACCCCCGCTCGCCCGATCAAAGATCGGCCACTACTAAACATGATATCTCGTTTTGAAAACATATGTGTTCTTATTCCGGTTAATTAGCTAGAATTTACTATGTGATGCGCACAACAAACAAGTATAGACTAAATCGCCTAATTTGGAACAAAGCATCGCATATCCGTTTATTTTGAAAAATGGTTTGGGGTTTGCTACTCTCGAGCAGGCTAAAACACGGATTTCAATGAATTGATCCAATTCAAGTAATCCAACCTTCACCCACAGGCATTTAGGCAGTTATATCACATACGCACATAGCCTCATGGTCAGCATGATGTCATGTTAACACTTACACACATGCAAGATGCTAAAGCATAAATACTCATAGTGTACTCCGAGCCAAAACAAGGAACATGTTAGTAATCAAATGTATGATCCAAGTCCATGTTAAGATGGCTAATGCAACGCATACAAAATGCAACTAGAATAGGCTCGGCTAATCTAAGGATGGCATGTGAAATGCAACAACTCGATACACGTATTCAACTTGGAATTTGAAATACTATGTAGTTAGTATGATGCGCCGAGCCCGGTGCATGCAATACAGATGAATGATGCAAACATGCATAGCATAAGGATGCTAATTGAAACGTGCCCTAGAACTAACCATCATAAGCGGTTAAGTAAAAGGAAGAAAGAAATGGTGGTTGGAAGACACGCATCACACACACGCACGCTTATTACAAAATTGCCCTCTCTCGGAGGGTCCGAATGAATAATACAAATTAATTAGCTAACAAGCTAATTAAATATTACAGACCCTTAATTAATTAAACAAATTAATTAAATTACTGAAAGCAGTAAAACAGCCTCGGGAAGAGAGACGAATGCAGGCACGCTTGGCTCCGCTCGGAAATTCACCGCCATGCTCATGTTGCCTCTGTTTACACTGCTCTGCACATCTGAGGACTGCACAAGTCTCAAGGTTACTTCTGGACTACTCCCTGAGCACTGTGGGAGGTCACCGACCAAGAGGAAGCACCACCGGCCAAAGAATCATGGTCATCGACCAAAAAAAGATCACCGGCACTAGTTTGGTAGTCGGCCGGCACTGAAAGTTGCCCACCGGCCATCTCCTCCTGCAGAACACTGGTTGACAGCAGCAGAGGACAGACAGAGCATGGCAAAGCATTTACAATGCAATGTATTCACAAACACCCTCCTTATCATGTTATGAACTCAAAGGAGTGTGGTCCTTGACTCGCGGGCCATCAATCACGCATTTCGATGCATGATGGCCGAAGAGGCCAAGTGTGCAATTTCAATGTCAAATGCAATGCACACAAACACACAATATAAGACCCTAACCTCTATCATAATTGGTCAAGAGGCAAGGGATTCAAACATGCTCAATGCTATGCAACCTAAACATGCAAGCTAAGCATGCAATATGAGCATGTGAACAAGCACGCAAACATGCAAGTATGTAACAAGTATGCAAGCTAACAAGCATGCAAGATGCAATTTAAACATGCAAAAATGCAAGACATGTAACAACATGTTAAGCAACTTAATCAAAGATGCATGCCAAATGCAATATCACTTAAACATGAAACAACATGTTAATAGTCCTATCATCTAGACGTACAAACATACATAGCATGCAACCACATGCAAAGGGGCCAAGTATGCGACAACATGCAAGGCAAGCCCATAACAACATGCAAAGGATGGTCTTAAACCAATATGGGCAGCTCTCAAATAGGCCCAAATCAGCGGCCAATATGCTAAGGGATGAGGGACAAAGTCACATACGAACATGCATGTATAATGGTCCAACACTTAAGCATGAAAGGGCAACTTTTAAGGACACTTAAAAGGGACAAACATGGACATATGATAAGCATTTTAATGCTCTGAAAACATGCAAAGGATGATGCCAAATCAACCTAATAATGCAAACAAGTCATGCACAAAAAGCTTGAACCTAGCCCAAAGGCTCAAACCATGATCATGTGACACATGAAGCAAATGACCAAAGTGGACCAAAACAGTTCCAAATCATGCCAAAGTAAACCTAAAACATGCAATGGCCAAAGCTAAAACAAGCTAAAACAAAAGGGGCAAGGCATGAGGCATACAAGGCCACCAAAGAGGTGTTACACTACACCCAAGACAAGCAAACATGGCATGATTTAGGCGACCAAAATCAAAGATATGACATGCTAAAATGAGCCCAAAAACCCACTTAGATGGTATCCCAAATGCCTAGACATGATGGCATACACAATGACACAATCATAGAGCATAAAACACCAACCTTTTAAAGCATTAAAGGAGTGATAAGATGCGAGCACGTGAGCATGAAACAAGGACTGAAATATCATAACTAATGGTGCCAAACCACTGAAATGATGCAAATAGAGCATGGTAGAGGAGCCAACACTCAAAGCATACAAGCTAGGTTGCATGGTAGCTATACAAAGCAAGCCATGGATGACCCAAACAACCAAAATTAGACCTAAAGCATGCCAAAACATGCATAAAAACTTCAAGGAGTCAAGCCAAAATCATACTAGAAAGACATGTTACAACATGATGCATGTTAAAGCCAAAACATGGGATTTCAAGACAAGTGTATGAAGCATACATGGCATGTCTAAACCAACTTGAAACAGAGGTATAACATGGAAAAACAAAGCCTAATACCTACTGAAATGAAGCTAAAGCAAGCTAGGCGTACAAGCGACAACACAAGCCACTTATGCTAGCATCAAAGACAACATGGAGAGGGGACAACCCTCTCCCATTTTGGACCTCAAAACCACCTCTCCACCACTGAAAATCCTCTGGATTTCAGTGGTAGAGAGGTCATGCAAAGCTAAGAACGGCCAAAAGGTATGGCCTAAAACAAGGCATAACAAGGCCTTGGGGGGGGGGGGACAACCCCAAACCTCAAAATGACCTTAAACAAAGTTGAAAAGAAAGTAAAAACAAAACTTTTCTCAGTTATACACTAAGCTTAAAAACGGATGCAAGATAGGTTAAAAGCTTGCGCAAAAATGGGAAATAAAAGGGTAAGTTTCTCACCCTTGTAGACCTTCTTCAAGAACAACACTCCAGCACTTTTTCTGAGTTCAAAACAACCCAAGAACTCCAAAACCAACTCCTTAGCACCTCATCAACTCAAGGTTGGTGTAACACTAGGTGTCTTAGTGCAAATATGTGAACAAAACACACTTTTGGTCACAAATACACACACAAATATATATAGAGAGAGATATATATAGAGAGATATATATATATATATATATATATGAACTCTAACCCTAAATTCCAGAATCTCTGAGAAGGGAGGAGGGCCTCCCCTCTTATAGAAATCCAATTTCTAAGGCTTCCAAGAGAAGCTAAGCAAGAGGCAAATCCCTCCATACACGTGTATGGAGGGGGGCAATTGTGGATGCCAGCTGTTCCAGCTGGCATAAAAATATCTGCAAAAGCAAATGAACAGGGTTCGGCCAACAAAAATGGCCGATTAACCAAAAAAGGTGGCCGGCCGACTAAAAATAGTGCCGACCGGCCAAATATTTGGCCGGTGGCAATAAAAGGGGGCCGATGGCTTCAAGCCTTGGCCGGTGAGGTATGGAGATGACCAACAAGCCATTCTCTGCCCTCAGAAGCAAAAACACAAGTGTTTGGTCCATGACCAAGCACAAAACAGCCAAGTTGAGAGATCTTGAGGCAAGGCCGCGTAGCTGAGACCTCCGAGATCTCAAAACGAACACGAACATGGATGATCACCGAGTGTTCAAACGGTGACGTCCAAGTCTTGAGGACGGTCAAAAAATGGGGTGTCTACACTTGTATACTTAGCCTGTTTTAGCTTCATTTCAGTATATATTAGGCCTTGTTTTTCCATGATATAGCACTGTTTTGACTTGGTTTAGACACTCCATGCATGCTTTGTATACTTGTCTTGTAATCCCATGATTTGCCTTAACATGTACCTAGCATTTAGACTACTATGCTTACTTGTTTTGGCCTAACTCCATGAAGCTTTTAGCCATGTTGTGACATGCTTAAGCTCTGATTTTGTCTTCTTGGTCATGCTTGCATTGTTTTGTATAGCTACTATTTCATCTAGCTTGTTAGCTTCGGGTGCTCAAGTCACTAGCATGCTCTATTTGGATGATTTCAGTGGTTTGGCGTCACTTATAATGTCATTTCAGTCCATATTGTATGCTTGAATACTTGCACTTATCGCTCATTTGATGCTTTAAAGAGTTTGTGTTGTATGCCTCATGGGCATGTCATTGCATATACTACCACGCTTAGGCATTTGGGATGACATCTAAGCAGATTTTTGGGCTTATTTTGACATGTCATACCTCTGATCTTGGTTGCCTAAATCATGCCATGTTTGGTTGTACTAGGTGTAGTGTAATACCTCTTCGGTAGCCTTGCATGCCTCATGTTTTTGGTATCATGTTCTAGCTTGTGTTGGCTAGTTTCAAGCCCACTTTTGGTCTTGTTTAGACCTCCCTTGGGACTATTTTAGGTCCCCTTGCCCCTTTGGGGCTTGCTTTATGTAGCCTTGGTTTGAGTCCTTCGGCTAACTTCAAGTTTTAGGCTCTCTTGCATGCTTTGCTTGCTTTGTTTAGTTGGTTTGGCATCATTCCTAGCATGTTTTCAAAGTCTAACATGTTGGTCACATGTCCATGTTTGTCCCTTGTAAGTGTGCTTAAAAGTTGTCCTTTGATGCTTAAGTGTTAGGTCAATTACCATGCATGTTTGTATGTGATTTTGTTCCTTATCCCTTAGCATATTGGCCACTGATTTGGGCTTATTTGAGAGCTGCCCATTTTGGTTTAAGACCATCCCCGCATGTTGTTGCATGTTTGCCTTGCATGTTGTCACATACTTGGCCTATTAATATGTTGTTGCATGTTTAAGTGGTAATGCATTTGGCATGCATTCTTTTGGTTTTACGTTACTTAACATGTTGTCACATGTTTCCCTTACATGTTGTTACATGATTGAATAAAGTCACATGCTTGTTTGCATGCTTGTCTTTGCATATTGTTATATGCTAATTGCCTTGTGTAACATTGTGGCTTGTATGCTCACTTTGCACTAGTATGCTCACATGTTTAGGTTGCATAGCACCGAGCATGCATCCCTTGCCTCTTGATCAATCATGATAGAGGTTGGGCCCCTTTACGTGTTATATGCATTTCATTTAATATTGAAGTTGCACACTCAGCTTCTTTGGCCATCATGCATTAAAATGCGTGATTGGTGGCCCGAGAGTCGAGAATTATACTCCCTTGAGTCCATAACATGATAGGGAGAGTGGTAGTGCACACATTACTTTGAAAATGCATTGCCATGCTCTGTTTGTCCTCTGCTGCAGCAAAACAAGTTTCTGCAAGAAGGGATGGTCAACCCACCATATTCAGTGCCGGCCGACTAACCATGGCTGGCCAATGTCCTAATTTGTGGTCGATGACCAATCCCCCGTGGCCGGTGGCCATACCTCTTGGCCGATAGACTCTCAGAAGGTCCCCAAGATGATTCAGAAGCATCCCTGAGACTTGTGAAGTTTCCAGAGGTGTAGAGCAATGTAAACAGAGGCAGTGTGAGCATGGCAGTGGATTTTCGAGTGAAGCCATCCAAGCACACATGCATCCCTCTTCCTGAGGCTGTTTTTACTGCTTTCATAGCTTAATTAATTTGTTAATTAGTTAAGTGGTTTTGTAATATCTAATTAGCTAGGATAGTTGATTATTTATTCGACCTGTATTATTCTTTCGGACCCTCCGTCGAGAGGGCGAATTTTGTAATAAGCGTGCGTGTGTGTGATGCATGTCTTCCAACCCCCATTTCTTTCTCCCTTTTACTTAACCGCTTACGATGGTTAGTTCTAGGGCACGTTTCAATTAGCATCCTCATGCTATGCATGTTTGCATCATTCATCTGTATTGCATGCACCGGGCTCGGCACATCATGCTAACTGCATAGTATTTCAATTCCAACTTGAATACGTGTATCGAGTTGTCGCATTTCACATGCCATTCTTAGATTAGCCGGGCCTATTCTAGTTGCATTTTTGCATGAGGGGCATTAGCCATCTTAACATGGATTTGGATCATACATTGATTACTAACATGCTCTTTCTTTTGGCTCGGAGTACAATGTGAGTGTTTATGCTTTAGCATCTTGCATGTGCGTGAGTTCTGCCATGATAGCATGCTTTCCATGAGACTAAGTGCTTATGTGATATAACTATCTGAATGCCTGTGGGTGAAGGTTGGATTATTTGAATTGGAACAATTCATTAAAATCCGTGTTTTAGCCTACTCGCGAGTAGCAAACTTCAAAACATTTCCAAACAAACGGATATGCAATGCTTTGTTCCAAATTAGGTGATCTAGTCTATACTTGTGTGTTGTGTGCATCACATAGTAAGTCTAGGCTAATAATCGGAATAAGAGCACATAATGTTTTCAAAACCAGATATCATGTTTAGCAGTGGCCGATCTTTGATCGGGCGAGCGGGGGTGCTCATAGCTGACCTTCCCCAATCGTACCCAAGTTCCCGAGCTGAGGCAACTTTGGTGATGACGGACACGTGGCCTTAGGCACGAGTCAGGGTTTCCTAAATTCCCCCAACATAAAATATTTAGGTGGCGACTCTATATCTGGCAAAGCAGTTCATGTTTGACACTTCTTTACAAAAAATCCGTTTTTCGATGAAACCAATTTTAGTTGAAAGCTAACTCCTTAAGGAAGGTTTTGACATAAAATAGAGGTTCAGAATATTTTTGTACATTTTTCTGGAATTTTTGAAAGTTGACTGAAAAAAACAAGTTTTAAGGTGGAATGCCCAAAACAAGGAAATTTATAAAAAAAAAGGGGTTCCACCATGGGAAAGTTTCATTTCTTTTGTGAGGAAAATATGATAACTATCACATGTTTAACTCAGAAAATTTGTTTGAAAGAGTGCCCTTGAAAAGTTGAGAGATTTGTACAAAAAGAAGATGGTTTGTGCCAAAATGGGGAAATACAAGAGAGATGGTCCCAATACTCAAATCTTTGTATTTTTAACATAAAAACTTGATAATAACAGATCTGGAAAACATTATTTAGAAACTTTAGAACATGCATTAGAAAAGGAAATGAAGAGAAGGTTGTGTTGGTGGCTTACCTTCTAAGCTTTGCACAAGAAACTCTCTTTTCTTCCTCCTTCTTCTCCTCTAGATTCTCTTTCTTGCTCTCCTCTCTCTCTTTCTCTAACCAAAATGTGTGTGTAAGTGAGTGTGTTGTGTGTATGTTTGCAAGCTAGGGAGGGTGTGGTATATATAGGCAAATTTTGGTGTAAAAGGACATAAAAGCCCTTTAGTTGGAATTGGATGGAAAGTTAGGATTTTGCTTGAATTCTAAAGGAATGGAAGGGATTTGGGAGGCTTGTTCATTGGTTTAGGCAACTCCTAGTTGTAATGAAATTAGTTCTTGGATTTTGCATCCTAGGTCTAGGTCACTAGGTTGTTTTTTTCCTAGAATTTCATGATGATGTGCTTTGAAAAATGGTTTCCTCACTTTCTCCTAGAAGGGGCTATTTTTTATTTATCTATTAATTTTAGGCTCTAGGACACACTCCTCAAGGTGTATATATATATATATATATATATATATCTTACAAGATTGATGGTACTAATAATATTAGAGTACATGTACTAGTTTTGTGGATTATTTTGAATTTAATAAAGAAGTAAGAGCTTGGTGTTAAATACATGTAATTTATGTAGAATTAAATTAGGTTAGGGAACCTAATCTGGCTAGGGTAATTCCTGTTCCGATAAAAATTAAAAATGCTAACTGACAAGATTCGAAATAATTTAAGAAACTCAGGAGCTTTAAGGAAATAATTCAAATACATTTTTCTGGGGCTTCACATTAAATGTAATGAAATGAGGAGGATTAGAACCTTAATCATTTATTTAATTATGATCTAATATCTTCTAGTTAGAAGTACACACATATATATAGCAAATCTTTATAGGTACCAAAGTTATTATTGCTCCAAGATTTCAAGAGATTTTAAAGTACAATGATTATAGTCTAGGGGGGTATGATGGCTAGCCATGTGATGGTGAATTGATGGACATGTTATATATATATATTTTGTACAAATCTTGGAAATTGTAAAATATATTATTAAAAAAGATTTTTGGGTAAAAGTGTATATATATAAATATATAATAGTACTTGTTTGGGGTCAATTTGTGATTTAATAAAAATGTGCAGGCTTGGGTTCAATTAAAGTATCTATTTCAAGTGTAAAATGATTCAGTTTGTATTATCTTGCTTTGAATTTAAAGGTAAATAACCGAACGATGACTGTAAAAATTGAAAGTTAAGGTTTAGAGCGATTAATCTAAAATTTGAGAGTTAAATAATTAATGTTAGAGTGTTAGAAGTGATTTCTAAGCTTCCAGGATCGATTAGGGTTTGTATGGATTCGCCCGTGATGCGTTTTCAGTCCTAGGGCTTAATTTGCGATTAATCGACGAACTAAGAGATTTATTATAATAATTCAAAATTTAGGAACCTAATAAGGTTTACAAAAAAAGTCAGGGGCCTCACAACGTTGTTCCATTTACGGAGGAAGAAAAACTAATTTTCTTCCAACAAATGATCGTGTAGGGATCATGTGCATCCCTTATCCCCTCCAACATAGAGCACATTGTTGTAACCTGGACCGAATCGTTCTTGATGTACCTAAAATTGAACCCACACTCTATAGCATACTTGCACAAAACTATTCAGAATCCGTGCGCACCCCCCTCAAAACATTGATCTATATAGGTAACCCTTGAGCCCACGATTCAGTCATTAGTACCTTGTCATTGTACGGGCAGAACTCGGGCACCAAATCAACATTGTTATCAAGTCTTACTTCACCATTGACAAGTAAGTCGTACGATGTGGTGTCTTGCATATAGTGTTGTTCGGTTTCCGCACCCATGCTGATTGCCCCCCTTGGCATTGTTCAATCACCACACGAACGTGTTCCAAACTGAACGTCTGGGCAAGGCATACAAGATTTTCCATGTCCACATCATCCTGTAATGTGAAATTGTTGAATCCTGCAATCTTGTAAGACAATCCCACATTATGAGGGCCCAATCCGCTGAACTTGGAACACACAAAACCAACCAAACCTACAAAAGTGAAATTATTCTGCAAATTATATGTTTCGTTCGTATTGTTGTAAGCACACATCCACATTAGACTCCCCTCCATGCTTGAAAACACGAACACTGACACCGCAAACCACACGTTGCATATTAAGAAAATGGTTGTATCACGCAAAAGCAAAAGAATAATGAATTAACCAAGAAATGCACCACCTCATCGAACACGCACATTATGATTGAATACCCTAACGTGGATAACAATCAACTGAGAACATACGTGATAACACAGAAAATTAAATATATTTCTAATATAGTAACACATGTTGGGCTCAAAAAAACAAAGCTAACCCATAAACAACACCAATGTTGTGGTGTGTTAAACAACATTACAACACTAACAAACTAACATACGCAACAACCCCACATGTACCGCCCTCGTCAACTGCCATTAACACTCTGACCCAGGTCAAAATGCAATAAGACATAAATACGTGAACATTGTCACGCATACAGTATCGTTGGCATGTATGAAAAACGTCGTTTACCAAACATATACACAGTAATAAATGGCGTACCTGATGATGACCAACAATATTAACGTCTACAACGACCCCCAGCACCACCCACAAAACATCCAAACCCTAGTTTGTTGCCTCACACTAATCATACCTCCCCCTGGCAGAAATCTCGCAACCCATAACCAGTGGATCTGATTTACCAAAAGTGGCAAACGACATACCTATCAAAATCTCCAATCAACACCCCAACCCATCCAGTACAATAATAAAAAAGGCAGACTCGTCCGCCACAATATTATCAAATTTCAAAACGGGAGCAATCTGTATACAAGACGTAACACACAGGGCTCATCAATCTAAGAGAATCAACATGGGACCATATAGATTAACATTTTGGTAGATAAGACTTTTTAATAATTTCCCCTATTTTTATTTTTATTTTAATTTATGTGACTATGGCCTATTTTAAGAAGTAGGTTAGAGGTTGAATTTTTTATTTTTTTTACTTTTTTAAAAAAAATACGTGTAAAAAAAATAGATAGGTAATGTGTTAAAAAAAAACTAAAAAAATTAAAAAAATAAATTTTAACTAACTCCTTAAAATAGACCTATTTCTATTTCCGACATTGCTATAAAATTCCAAAAATTAGACTTAATTTTCAAGTTTAATGATATGACAATCAATTAGTATATTTAAGATAACATTTATATGACCAACCCATCATTAAATTTAAAAAATAATTTTGTATATCATTTCAATTTCTATAACATAAAAATTTGGGTCTCTAAAATTTATCCATTTTATAGCACAGAACACAACACAACCATTCATTATCCACACACACCCAGTAAACAAAATACTAGATATATCGATCCCGGTTTTCCCTTCATTGTTTAACAGTATTCCGGACTTAGGTTCCGTAGAGTTGGTTGTTGTGTATGTCTTGTTGTCATCCTTTAATTCCTTATATTTGAGTTTTAGGATGTGTTGGGCGTGTTTCGAACAGGTTGGTTGAGCTTTAGTCCCATTCCTTGTTGCCTAGATTTTTGGTGGTCCGCTCGAGCGGGTCCCTTTGCGCTCGAGCGGAGTTTACACACTTTCAGCATTTTGTGCCTCTGCAAAACTTCTGCAGGTGCATTTTTCACGCTCGAGCGGATTTTCTTATTCTTGAGCGGGTCGCGCTCGAGCGGGTAGCGCTCGAGCGAGTGTTCAATGTCTGTAAAAGTACTGGAGGAGTGTAATCTATGCTCGAGCGGCTTTTCTTTCGCGCTCGAGCGGGTGTGTTTTGCAGTTGTGTCTTGGCGCTCGATCGAGCGGGCATTTTTGCGCTCGAGCGGGTTTAGTTTTTTGTGCTTGATGCTCGAGCGTCCTATTCTCCGCTCGAGCGGACTATTCTCCGCTCGAGCGGACTAGTCGTATATCAGTTGGAAGCTGGGTGATTTTAAATCACTTTTCAACTTTCACTCTCTCTCTTACTTTACCAAAAACTGATTTTGAGAGCTCCTCTCTCTAGAAAATACCTTCTCTCTAAGGTTTGATCTAGTTAGAGTGATCTCCCACCTTTGTCCCTTTGTAAAAAGTGTAGAGCTTAGTGTGAGCTTCCTATCAATCCGAAAATCTTGAAATTTAGGGCACTTACAGTTTTCATCATCTTCTTCCTTGGAGCTCCGAATTTAAGGTAGGGATTCCTACTCATCTTTATGGGCTTTAACCTAAATATTGAGCTTTTTGTATAAATGGTTGATTTGGGAAGTTAGGGTTTGTAATGTGTTATATTGGAAAGAGGGATTTTGTTCTCTTGATTCAAACATATGTGTTTTGGGTCTAAAAATGAGGTTATTGATGTTGTTGATAATATTTGGACCTTTGGGTCAATATTGAGGAAAATGGGGAAAATGCCATGTTTGGGTATATTTGGGTCATTAGTGTAATTAATGACAATTATTATGGAAATATGAAATTGAGTTGGAAATAATGAAATTGGCTCATTGTGAGATAGAATGGTGGAGTTGGATTTATTAATCGCTCACTTTGAAAATGTTGAGATTATATATCTGTTGAGGCATTTATTATCTATTTAGAAATAACTGCTTTGGGCTATCGGTGGAGGATAGTCTTGATTGTTGTAGACAATGCATGATGATTAGGCGAACTAAAACTAATCAATTGAAAATGTCATCGATTATGACGGTTGGAATAACACATCAAATTTATGTATTGATTGTTTATGTATATGACACGTGTTTATATACATTGTGTTGAGTGGGAGACGATAGGAGATGTACTCCACGGTTTAGGGGAAGATAGGGGATGGACTCGTAAACCGGATATTATTTGGGAGGAGATAGGGGATGGACTCCATTGATACAGCAAATATGTGTATCTATTGAAGGATTGATACAGCAAATCTGTGTATAATGTGTGAAGTATGGAAGTGTTTTTATGTGTTATCGATACAACAAATCTGTGTATCTATTGAGGCTTATGGAAGTATTTTGATATGATTTGTTATCTCATTCGAATTGTTGAAATGGAAGAATTATTGATATGAGATGTAATCTTATTTTAAGTATATGGCCAGGTTCTGAGCTAGGGTCATGAATTGAGTAATTGGATAAGAAATGGAAAATGGAATGAAACATAGACACTTTTGTCATGTAATTGAAATGGGTTATCAATTGATTTATGTGAGTTAAACATTTATCAAATGTTAATGTTTTAGTTATTGCTCATATTATGTTTAGCATATCTCTACTGGGCATTGGCTCACCCTATATGGGACATCATTTTTAGGTACAGGCAGCATGCCACCTCCAAGGACGTAACTTGAGAGGCTTAGTGGCTGGGACATCTTTTGTGATTACATTCTTGTATTACATGTATATAAAGCCAAGGGCTTATTTTCTGTTTTGAGTTTGTACTCTCCTTTTTGTAACCAAGTGTTGGCTTGGAAAGTTGTAAGCCCACAGGGCATTTACTTTTGTTGTCAACATGTAATACATTTTGTAATGAATACTCTGATGAAATGTAATTATGCTTTATTCTCTTATGTCTAAGCATGTCAAGAATGTTTGATTTATGGGTTTATTTTGAGGGCGTTACACTAGAAGAGTTCCTTCATCTCAACCAAAACAACATATAGCATAGAGAAAGCAACAATGGTGTCGTCCTCAACAATAACCTTCTCTTTTGCTTTCAAACTCTTATCCCCAATTGCTCGATGTTCTACTACTAGTCTTCGTACCTCTCCTACCATTGTTCACCTCTCACAATTCACCAAGAAATCGTCACTCAACCTCAGTTCCTGACACACCATATGTGGCTTCTCCCCAATCCTTTATCGTCTCACCTTTCCCACTAAAACCCCCCAATCCCTCACCATCATCTCTGCAAAAGGGTACAAAATGAAAACCCACAAGGTCTTTCTTTCTCTATCTCTGTGTTTTTTTGTAGGTAATTGAGGAATTGGGTACTTATTTTATTTGTTTTTTGGGGTGTTTTTACACTTCGGCGAAGTGATTTCAAGTCATGGGTAGTGGGGAGATTATGAGGAGAGCTGGGAAGCAACATTTGCTTAGAAAAAAGAATACCAAGAGGAATTTGCAACTCTCCAAGATGGTTAGGGCTTTTTTTATTTTTATTTTTTTTAACTCATTCTCAATCTCTTCTTTATGCACAATTTTATTGCTATGTGGTTCTTTCACCCTTTAGTTATGTGTTAGAATAGGAGGTAGTAATTGGGTTTTTATTTCATTCAATTTTTCAGTTTATATATATATACACATGTGCGCATTGTTTTCAAATCACAAATCGAGTCCTAAATTGTTTTGGCTAAAATAGAGAATAGAGAATAGTGAACAGTATTGAATCGTGAGTCATAAGATTAATTTTATTTAATACAAGATATAATCTTAAAAATTTATAGTGTTTAAAATGATGTAAAAATAAATATAACTCAATTTTATATACGTATATACTTATAACATCATGTATATGAATATAACTAATTGTTCTTTTCTATATGTCTTGATAGTTTGGCGAACATGATGTTATTTGATGTATTATGTAAGAGAAAACAAAAATAGAACTGAATCATAACAAATCATAGTGAATCTCAAATTGAATTGCCCAATTCACTAAATCCTGATTCAATATCACGATTCGAATTGTTTTTGTTAAAACTTATATTGAATCATATGAATCAAATTGTGAATCGTACGATTCTAACAACCATGCATGTATGTGTGTATATGATAAGTAAAGATCAATATTAGTTCTTTAGATATGATTAGGCTTGGAAGATGAAAGCTAAAATCCACTAGTAAGATTGGCATTTACTCAATCATAATTTGTTATGAAGTTTGAAGTTTTCTAAGGAATTCAATATTGGATAGTGATTTCAAGATTTCAATGTTGAAGTTTATTACTGGTAATCAAATTCTGCAGATTTGATTATTAGTGTCATGGTTTTCATGATTATATCAACAGTATTCTGATCCACTGTCGTCGGTGCAAATGTCGATAGACTTGATCCTTAGATCAAACTTCATTGTATCTTGGAGGTGGGTGCAAATATTGTCTTTAGGAAAACGACTAAAGTAATGGGACTTGAAGCGTTAATTTTCTATTCTATGTAGAGAAGATCATCGCCAGGTTTTGAAGACCCGAAAGCCACCGACTAAAGAATTCAAGGCAAATTAATCCAACAACGTGTAGGCCTTGCCCACTGCTCCAAGCCAACTCGACTTCTGCTGGATCAAACTGCACGTGTGGGCCTCTCTTGTCACATGTGCAGGAATGGCTGAAGGTTAGAAATTTGTCTAAAGCATTCCCATACTTCTCAATTTCGTCCTTATACTCAAAACTCGAAAATTTCAAACCCAAAAATATTAAGAAGGTTAAATCAAGTGGGAAACAAAGTATAAGAACATTACATGGTTCTCGAGCCTCCGAACACATAGATAAACTAATTTAAGTTGGATCTAAGACCCAGAACATCACAATTGTACCCAATATTTTATATACCATATGAGGTATCACTACTATATTGATAATAGGGATGGCAATGGGGGTTAATGGGCATTCCCCTATAATAACTTTTCCCCATTCCCTATTCCCCATTCCTCATGGATACTACCCTCTCCATCTCCTAATGGGTTTGGATTGTCCCCAACCCAACTTGACCCTTTTTTTTTTTTTTTTTTTGAAAGGTTCACAACCAAAACTAAATATACATTCAATCTCGTTTTATTTTATTTGGCTCAACAACAAAATCAAATACACATTTAATTAATTAATTAAAAAGTTCATTTTAAAATAATCAAAATATATAATTTTGAGACAATCAAATATGTTTTTAGTAATTGGAAAAAAAATTTGAAAGAAAGTGGAAGATAAAAAATAAATAAATAAATTACAACCATCTATCTCTCTCCTATAATGTTATAAGAGCCTGTTTGAAAAAATAAAATTGTATAAAAAATACTAATACTAAGAATACATATTAAAAAAATATATTGATTAGTTGAAATTTATTTTGAATATAAATCTCACCACTTTAATCTCAACTATCCATTACATTTTTCTAATTTAATAAAAGAAAAAATGTTTTATAATTTTTATTTATGTTATTTTAACCCATATATATATATATATATATATTCAACTAGTATGTCTTCTCCCTTCACCCAAATTATTCAGCACCACGTCTAACTAACTGGTTTGCTCCTCTTGCGGGGAAGCTGAAATTGAACACTAATGGAAGCTCTAAAGGAGATCCAGGCCAATCTGAGTATGGTGGGCTCAGGGCCGGCCCTGGGGCATAGGCCACAAGGCCATGGCCTAGGGCCCCTCAAAATAGACTAAAAAAAGGGGCCCATTTCTATTATAATTTAGTGTAATATATTAGGTATGTTTTAAGTCTAAAAAAAATTAAAAGGTCGATACTAACTTAAAATAAATTGACCCATTAAAAAATTAAAAGGCTATTCAAAAAAATTAGCATTGTTATCCATTGAAAATAGACCCAAAAAATGGGTCTCTCTTATTATAGTTTAGTCTAATATATTAAGTATATTTTAAGTCCAAAAAAAATTAAGGAAAGCCCAAATTAATTTAAAATAAATTGATCCATTAAAAAATTGAAAGGCCCATTTAAAATAATTAGCATTGTTATTCATTGAAAATGATTTTGCAAAAAAAAATTAGATTATGAAAGTATGATTGATTTATTTGCTTCTAAAAATACAAGAGGAGTGAGGATCAAGCGATAATTATTGGTTATTGTAATATAATGCTAAGTATTTTTTTGTGATTTTGACACAAATCTTTTGTCCTTTAATTTCAATTTTTTTTTTTCATTCAATAAAAAAAAATGTGAAGGGCCCCAGAAATTTATTAGTTGATTATTGACATTGGGCCCCGAAAATCTCAGGGCCAGGCCTGGGTGGGCTACTGAGAGATGAAGTAGGCACTTGGCTGTGGGGATACCATGGCTATATAGGGAACTGCACGAGCTTAGAGGCTGAACTTTGGGGACTATACCGAGGTCTAACCATCATCATGCAGAAAGGAATGGCAAACATAGAACTTGAGACAAATTCCCAAATGGCAATGCAGCTTATCAAAGATGGAGCTCAGAGCTCTTGCCCATATAGAGCATTGATTAAAGATGCAAACTTCATACTGAGAAGATGCAACTGTAGCAATTCATATATTCCAAGAGAAGCTAACCAATGTGCCGATGCACTTGCCAACATTGGAGTCAGCCAAATAGAGCATCTTGTCTTCTTAGATGACCCACCCGGTTCTATCCTATCCTTTCTAGTTGCAAACATGGTGTTTGCTAGCTCAGAAAGGTCTAATTACCTTTTTGTTTATTTGCTTGTACTAAACTCTTAACTCTGTTATCCTTTCATTAGAATGAAAAAAAAAAGAACTAGTATGTCTTCTCAAGGTTCCAAAGAAGAAAGAAAAGAGAGAGAGAGAGAGAGAGAGATAGAGAGAGAGAATTTTTCTATTTTCTGGTTATTGTTTGCTCTGTTCCTAAACTTGGTTGCAAAGTGTAGTCAAATTCATTGCTTCTCTCTCTCTCTCTATAACTATTCATCAATGGCGAAAGAGAAAGAGAAGAAGATGTTTGTTGGGTTAGCTTGTAACTGTGCTGCAAAGCTCAAATTCCTCATCATTGCTTCGTTTGTTGGGTTGCAAAGTGAATTGTTGAGGGATTTCATGTATGTTCAGCAACAAATCAATGAAATTTGTCTTTAATTTTAGTAAGCGAGAGAGAGAGAGAGAGAGAGAGAACAAATCTCTGCGTAGAAGTAGAAGAACCAGATCTATGTCTCCATTAAGAACACCTTTGAATGAGAAGAAAAGAGAACTTTAAACACAAACATATGGGGAAATGGGCCGGTACCCATCCCCGACCCATATCCTATGAATATTTAAAAAAATATCACTTAATTGACCCGTCGGATAAAAAAAAGGAAAAAATTCATATATTTGGGTCGGGTCTTCATGGGTATCCATAGGGTAGGATTTCCATTGCCATTCCTAATTGATAACAGATAAGTGATGGGATGAACCCATTAAATAATGATGTAATAACATACAAGATAGTATGCAAAATGTGATAAGATAATGCGGTCAATATAACATTATTGGTTTGTAAAATGAGACAAAAAAATGTTGCGGGTCTTTACATTTTTGAAAAACTAAAAGGTTAGGGGGCACTATTTCAAGAATATATATATATATATATATATATTTTTGCATAAAATATGCATATATAATTTTGATTAAAGGGGTTGGGGTGGCGGGCTTGTCGCACACCAGTGTCTTATTGGCTCCATTCTGGAGGTTATATAATTGGGTGTGTAATAATTTTTTTTTTTTTTTTTTTTGGAGAATCTCAAACTCAAATTGTGAAATAATATCATATCACATAACTAAATGCAGAGCTCGTTTATCATGTTATTTTTAAATTTTTATTTATTTATTTATTTTGTTATGAATAATATAATTTTTAGGATTAATCGTTAATGGCATGTTGTGGCTATGGAGGTCCACCATTGAACTACGACAGTCGAGTGGCCTATGGCCCAGCAAAAGTGATAAATGAGAGCTCAGTCACAACCAAATGTTGCAATAACAGTACTAAATATGTGAGTTGGGACAAAATTCACTACACCGTAGCTGCAATTTCTTCCCAAATTCTGACGTTCCGAAAATCATTATTTTATTTTTTTTGAAAAAACTATAAATGTCACGCCCTCAAAATAAACCCATAAATCATACATTCGTGACATCCATAAACATAAAAGAAATAAACATATTTCCATTCATCAGAGTATTTAATCCAAAGATATTACATGTTGACAACAAAAGTAAATGTCCTACGAGCTTATAACTTTCCAAGCCAACACTTGGTTACAAAAAGAGAGTACTAACTCAAAACACAAAATAAGCCCTTGGCTTGAATTACATGTAATACACAAAATAATTACAAAAGTAAGCCTTCAGCTTCTAAAACCTACCAACCTAAGTCTTTGGAGGCGGCATATCACCTGCACCTGAAAATGATGTCCTATATAGGGTGAGCCAACGCCCAGTAGAGATATGCTAAACATAATATGAACAATGACTAAAACATGAGCATTCCATAAATGTTAACACTGATCAACCAACTTACAACACCATCCAATCCCATGACAAATATGTCCATGTTCATTTTACTTTCCTTTACTTAACAAATTTTCAATTCATAAACATGGCTCAGAACCTGGCTAACAATTTAAAAGAGATTACAACTCATAATAAAACACTTCCATACTTCACAATAGATACATATTTGTTGTATCAATGTCATATTAAAACACTTCCATACTTCAAAAATGATACACAGATTTGCTGTATCAATGGAGTCCATCCCCTATCTCCTCCCAAATAACATCCGGTTTAGGAGTCCATCCTCTATCTTCCCCGAAACTGTGGAGTGCATCCCCTATCTCCTCCCACACAAAACGATGTATATAAACAATTATCACGTACACGATCAATCAATACACAGATTCGATGTATTATTCCAACCGTCATATTCAATGACATATTCAACGTGATTAGTTTCAGTTTTCCCTAATCAACATGCAGTGTCTACAACAATTACGACTATCCTCCACCGATAGCCCAAAGCAATTATTTCTAGACAGATAATAAATGCATCAACAGATAAATTATCAATATTTTCAAAAGTGAGTGATTAATCAATCCAACTCCACCATTCTTTCTCATAACTTCCCAATTCCACTATATCACAATGAAAGTCATTAATTACACAAATGACCCAATAAAAACCAAATATGGCATTTCCCCCCATTTTTCCAATATTGACCCAAAGGTCCAAATATTATCATTAAACATCCACAATCTCATTTTAGGACCCAAATACACATGTATTGCCCAAAAGAAAAAAAAAACCCCGCTTTTCATATTTGAAACCCTAACACCCACAATTACCCAACTTCAACATTAGACCAAAATGACAACAAGTTTAGGTCAAAGACCATAAATATGAGTAGTTATCCCTACCTCAAATTCGGAGCCCAAAAGAAAAGGTGAAGAAAATCGAAAGTGCTTCAAATCCCAAGATTTTCGGATTGATAGGTAGCCCAAGCCAAGCTCTACACTCTTTGCAAAGGAACTAAGGTAGAAGATCACTCAAACTAGATCAAACCTTAGAGAGAAGATGAAATGTAGTGAGAGAAGCTCTCAAAATAGGTTTTTGAAAAGTAAGAGAGAGAATGAGAGTTGAAAAAGTGATCTAAAATGACCCAGCTGCCAACTGATATACGCATGACCCGCTCGAGCGGAGAATAGGACGCTCGAGCGTCAAACACAAAAACTGGAGCCGCTCGAGCACAATAATACCCGCTCGAGCGCCAAGACACAACTGCAAAACTCCACCCGCTCGAGCGCAAAGGAACACCCGCTCGAGCGTAGATTACACTCTTTCAGTACTTTTACAGACATCGAACACCCGCTCGAGCTCAAGGATACCAGCTCGAGCGCGACCCGCTCCTGCGTGAAAAACATGCCTGTAGTACTTTTGCAGACGAACAAACTACTGAAGGTATGCAAACTCCGCTCGAGTGCAAGAAGACCCGCTCGAGCGGATCACCAAAAATCTGGGCAGCACGAGTTGGGACAAAAGCTCAACCAACCTGTTCAAAACACGCCCAAGACAATTCTAAACTCAAATACAAAGAGTTAAAGGACGGAAATGAAATATAGACAACAACAACTATCAACGGAACCGAGTTCGGAATACAGTAAATATGAGAGGGAAGACCGAGATCGCTATAACCTCCCCCCCTTAAAGAATTTCGTCCCCGAAATTAGATACGAGTTTCAAAAACAAGTTTTCTCAATTCTTAACAATATTACAAGTCAATATTCAACAACCTGACCCACTACCGATCGTCTCATCTCCTTTCAAGAGGCAAATCACAATATATTACTCAATATGCATTATCAACATGCTTTCCCTTGAAATTTACCAATTTCAACACATATTCCACCATTCAATTTCATATTCAATGCCAATAATATAATTGCATTTCTAAAAAAGAATCAACATATGTAATGTTAAAATAAACTTCCATTTCAAGGCAAGTTCCATAATACTTCCATAAATCGAAACATTTACAATGTTTTACAACTTAAGACATATTCAATGCTCTTAAAGTTCATCAATACAACAAAATATACAACATATGTTCAAACATCCATAAATAGATCCGGATACTTCTCTCGGACCTCCAGTTCACGTTCCCAAGTGGCTTCTTCCACTCCGTGATGTTTCCACAAAACTTTCACCAAGGGAATGGTTTTGCCTCGCAAGACTTGTTCTCACCTATCCAAGACCCGTACCGGTCTCTCCTCATACGAGGCATCCTCGTCTACCTCTAAGTCGGTCCAATCCAATACATGCGACGGATCCGGCTCCTACTTCCGAAGCATACTAACATGAAACACGTCATGTATCCTGGACAACTGCGGCGGTAAAGCTAAACGGTATGTGACCTCCCCAATCCTCTCAAGGATCTCAAAGGGACCGATAAACCGAGGGGACAATTTCCCACTCTTCCCAAACCTCATCAAACCCCGCCTAGGTGATATTTTCAGAAAGACATGCTCACCCACCTCAAATGCCAAAGGCCTCCCCCTACGGTCGGCGTAACTCTTTTGGCGACTCTGGGCTGTAACAAGCCTCCTACGGATAAGCTCAACTTTCTCCGTCGTTTTCCTCACCAACTACGGGCCCAACAAAGGTGCATCACCCACCTCGGCCCAACAAACTGGAGACCTACACGGTTGGCCATACAAGGCCTCGAATGGTGCCATATCGATACTCGACTAGAAACTGTTGTTGTAGGCAAACTCGACCAAGGGCAAGTGCCTCACCCACGTCCCACTAAAGTCAAGGACACAACCTCGAAGCATATCCTCAAGGATCTGAATAGTATGCTCGGACTGCCTGTCAGTCTGAGGATGCCGTGCTAAAGGTCAACCTAGTGCCCAAGGCACTCTGTAAACTCTGCCGCAACCTAGCAGTAAAACGCGAATCTCTATCTGAGACGATTGACACTGGGACCCCGTGCAACCTCACTATGTCCCGAATATACAAGTCGGCAAGATGATCTACCGAATCTCTCACGCACATAGGGATAAAGTGCGCCGACTTAGACAACTGGTCTACAGCCACCCAAATAGCATCACTACCCCGCTGAGTCCTCGGAAGACCTACAACGAAGTTCATAATGACATGCTCCCACTTCCACTCGGCAATAGGCAAGGGTTGCAACAAACCCGCTGGCCTCTGATGCTCGGCCTTCACTTGCTGACAAGTAAGGCACCTAGACACAAAAACTGCCACATCTTTCTTCATTCCCCACCACCAAAACTGGTGACCCAAATCATGATACATCTTAGTGCCTCCCGGATGCACCGCAAGACGTGAATGGTGAAACTCTTGGAGTACTTCCTCTCGGCAAGACTCCGGCACAAACAGACGGTCTCAGTATCTCACACTCTGGTCGGGATACATAGTCAAACCCTTCTCAACCTTCCCACTGGAGATCTTCTCTCGGAAGGATTCTACCTCAAGGTCACCTCTCTGTGCCTCTAACACTCGAGTCACAAGTGTAGGCTGGGCAACAATGGAAAACAAGGCTGCAACCTCAACGGATTCGCCCAGAAGCAAATCGAACTCGCCAAGTGCACCCAACATCTCCCACTCCCGGATGGCTATACAAGCTACATCACTAATGGATTTCCTACTAAGGGCATCGGCCACAACATTGGCCTTTCCCAGGTGATAGTGCAACTCAAAATCATAATCCTCAATGAACTTCATCCACCTTCTCTGCCTCAAATTCAAGTCTCTCTGTGTAAACAGATACTTCAAACTCTTATGATCCGAGAACACCTCGAATCTCTCACCATAAAGGTAGTGCCTCCAAATCTTCAAGGCAAAAATTACTGCTGCTAGTTCTAGGTCATGAGTAGGGTAATTCCTCTCGTGTATTTTCAACTGACGTGAGCCATAGGCTACCACTTTCCCCTCTTGCATCAACACACAACCCAAACCCTCTCGTGAGGCATCACAATAAACCGCATAACCCAAACCTCTCTATGGAATAATCAAAATCGGAGCGGTGGCAAGTTGAACTTTCAGCTCTTGGAACGACTTTTCACAAGTCTCACTCCATACAAATTTGACCCATTTTCGCGTCAATCTAGTCAACGGCGAAGCTTGCCTGGAGAAGTCCTTCACAAATCGACGGTAATACCCAGCTAATCCCAGAAAACTGCGGATCTCAAAAACACTCTTAGGCTGTGCCCAATCCTGCACTGCCTCTATCTTGGATGTATCAACAGACACCTCTTCCCTGGAGACTACATGGCCTAAGAATTTAACCTCCCTTAGCCAGAACTCACACTTCCCAAACTTAGCATATAGCTTATAGGCTCTAAGCAACTCAAGCACCACTCTCAAGTGTTCCTCGTGCTCCTCCTCCGAAGGTGAATAAACCAAAATGTCGTCCACGAAAACGACCACAAAACGATATAAGAAGTCCTGGAAGATCTGGTTCATCAAATCCATAAACACTGCCGGCGCATTGGTGAGCCCAAAAGGCATCACCAAAAACTCATAGTGGCCATATCGCATACGGAATGCCGTCTTTGGGATATCCTCCTGCCTGACCCTCAACTGATGGTAACCCGATCTCAAGTCTATCTTAGAGAAACAACGGGACCCTTTCAACTGGTCAAACAGATCATCTATACAGGGCATAGGGTACTTGTTTTTAACCGTAGCCCGATTCAATTTCCGGTAATCGATACAAAGTCTCAAGGCACCATTTTTCTTTTTAGCAAAGAGGGCCGGTGCTCCCCACGGCAAAGTACTAGGGCAAATAAAGCCCTTATCTAGCAATTCCTGGAGCTA
Source organism: Camellia sinensis (assembly GCF_055761805.1). Classification (NCBI taxonomy): domain Eukaryota; kingdom Viridiplantae; phylum Streptophyta; class Magnoliopsida; order Ericales; family Theaceae; genus Camellia; species Camellia sinensis. The sequence goes on from NC_138964.1 coordinate 44,035,295, forward strand.
AATCTTCAACTCACTCAACTCGGCTAGGGCAAAACGATAAGGTGCCATAGAAATCGGCGCCGTGCCGGGCACTAAATCAATAGAAAACTCCACCTCTCGATGTGGTGGCAAACCAACAAGATCCTCGGGAAAGACGTCCGAGTACTCACAAACCACTCTCGGCAATACAGTCTGGGTCTCATCACACTCACCACTCATAAAGCTAGCGAGAAGACCACTAAGGTCACTCCGCCCTCGCGGATCATACACTGGTGGCAACACTCTACCAACCCGATCCCCCAAGAAATGGAAACAATCCCCGCTTAAGGTGCATACAGTGACCCTCTGGCGGTAATAATCAATAACAACCCGATATGACGATAACCAGTCCATATCCAAAATCACATCAAAACCCGACATAGCCATAACTACAAAAGAAAATGGAAGTCGGCGGTCGGCGACCTCTATATTGCAGCCCCAACACCCTTGTTTCAAAATCAACTCACTCCCAACAGGTGATACGACACAAATAGGAGATGCTAACTGCGCCAACTCCAACCCCAAAATAAATGCAAATGCAGCAGATATAAAGGAATGGGATGCACCCGTATCAATCAACACATTGGCAACCAAGTTACAAAACAAAAAAGGTACCTCTCACAACAAATTAAACCGGTACAAGATCCTGCGCGGTAACAGCATACATGCGCCCTAAAGGTCTCTGGTCTACCTGCTCACCTCTCGGAGCAAAAGACTGTTGCACAGACTGGGACGATGAAGCTTCCTGATTGGCCCTCGAGGCCTGAACTGACCGTGCTGGCTGAAAACTCCGCGTCTGCCTCGAACCAGACGCACCAAATGTGCCACTCAACTGCGGGCAGAACCTCTTCAGGTGCCCCGCCTGACCACACTGGTAACAAGAGAGCGGCTGGCCTCTGCCCTGACTCTAGCTCTGAGGTCGAGCCGAAGATGAAGCTGCTCTCTGCCCTCCTCCTCTCTGCGGGCAAGCTGGAGACTTGTGGCCCAGCTGACCACATTTGTAACAAGTAACGTCTCCCAGAATGCCTCTCCCAGAGCCTGCACTCGGCACTGGAAAGGTAGATCTCGCAAAAGGACCCTGGGACTGCTGAGGGTTAAAACCCCTCTGCCTCCGACCATTCCCCTAGCCATCCTGACTCCTCTTGGAGCCCCTCATCCTCTCCTCCTCCTCCTGCATCATAATCTCCATATGGGTCGCAGCATCCACAAGGCGCCCATACTCTCGGGTCATGGATCCCCCAACTCTGGTCTTGAGCCTATGCCTCAACTTCCTCTCAAACTCAATGCAACGGCGTTCCTCAGACGCCACTAGCTCAGGTGCAAACCTGGATAAACTGGTAAATGCGGCCTCAAACTCGGCCACTGGCATACTCAGCTGCTTGAGCTGACAGAACTGGTCCCTCAACCTTTCCCTAATAGCTGGAGACAAAAACTTCTCCTGGAAAGCATCTACAAAGGCCTCCCATGTATCACCAATATGACCCCTCATGAACTTCCACCACTGACCCGCATCTTCCTTCAACTGGAAAGACGCCAAGGTCGCCTTCAAAGCCCTGTCTTCGATGCCAAGCATCTCAAACGTCTTCGTCATCTGCTCAAGCCACTCTTCAGCCTTCAGTGGCTCTTTCGAATCCCCAACAAACTCGTCCGGATTAGACCGGAAGAACTCCCTCTTCAGAAAGGAAGGCCCTGCCTCAACTACATGGGCCTGGGCTTGATTCTCAGCCCTGAGAATGCCCATAGATTCCCTCAAAGCTCCTGCCATCTCGCGGGCTAAGGCACCCATGGCCCGCTGACCTACTGGCTCGGCCACATTGGCCTGGCTAACACCCTCCTGCTGTGCCAGAATCTCATCCAGTATAGGCATCTCCTACCTGCCACGCCTACCACGCCTACCTCCGCGTCCTCGTCCTAACATCCTAATAAAGGTAACAGGAACATTAGCACATTCACAAATGTGCCGAAACTATAACACTCTCGTCCTAATGCAATGGACAACTGTAATTCATTCCACATAAGCATATAATCACATAAGCACTTACGAATTTCATTTCCGGATAATGATAGTCCCGAGGCGTTACTAGAGTTCCAGTTAGAAACAGCATTGATCAAGTGCTTTTCCAATAGGACTCCCAGAAACCCAAGGATCCAATCAACATCCTAGAAACTAAATCCCATACCCATATAGTCACATAAACATGTTATCACATAAGCACATGACATTACACTTAAGTCTCTAACAAGCGAGACAAACCCATTATGGTACTAACCACTTCCCGCGTACCCAAAGTATTCGAACCCGGTATGCTCTGATACCAAGTTGTCATGCCCTAAAAATAAACCCATAAATTATACATTCGTGACATCCATAAACATAAAAGAAATAAACATATTTCCATTCATCAGAGTATTTAATCCAAAGGTATTACATGTTGACAACAAAAGTAAATGCCCTACGGGCTTACAACTTTCCAAGCCAACACTTGGTTACAAAAAGAGAGTACTAACTCAAAACACAAAATAAGCCCTTGGCTTGAATTACATGGAATTCACAAAATAATTACAAAAGTAAGCCTTCAGCTTCTAAAACCTCCCAACCTAAGTCCTTGGAGGCGGCATACCACCTGCACCTGAAAATGATGTCCCATATAGGGTGAGCCAACGCCCAGTTGAGATATGCTAAACATAATATGAACAATGACTAAAACATGAGCATTCCATAAATGTTAACACTGATCAACCAACTTACAACACCATCCAATCCCATGACAAATATGTCCATGTTCATTTTACTTTCCTTTACTTAACAAAATTTTCAATTCATAAACATGGCTCAGAACCTGGCTAACAATTTAAAAGAGATTACAACTCATAATAAAACACTTCCATACTTCACAATAGATACATATTTGTTGTATCAATGTCATATTAAAACACTTCCATACTTCAAAAATGATACACAGATTTGCTGTATCAATGGAGTCCATCCCTTATCTTCTCCCAAATAACATCCGGTTTAGGAGTCCATCCCCTATCTTCCCCGAAACTGTGGAGTGCATCCCCTATCTCCTCCCACACAAAACGATGTATATAAACAATTATCATATACACGATCAATCAATACACAGATTCGATGTATTATTCTAACCGTCATATTCAATGACATATTCAACGTGATTAGTTTCAGTTTTCCCTAATCAACATGCAGTGTCTACAACAATCATGACTATCCTCCACCGATAGCCCAAAGCAATTATTTCTAGACAGATAATAAATGCATCAACAGATAAATTATCAATATTTTCAAAAGTGAGTGATTAATCAATCCAACTGCACCATTCTTTCTCATAACTTCCCAATTCCACTATATCACAATGAAAGTCATTAATTACACAAATGACCCAAAGGTCCAAATATTATCATTAAACATCCACAATCTCATTTTAGGACCCAAATGCACATGTATTGGCCAAAAGAACAAAAACCCCTCTTTTCATATTTGAAACCCTAACACCCACAATTACCCAACTTCAATATTACACCAAAATGACAACAAGTTTAGGTCAAAGACCATAAATATGAGTAGTTATCCCTACTTCAAATTCGGAGCCCAAAAGTGAAGGTGAAGAAAATCGAAAGTGCTCCAAATCCCAAGATTTTCAGATTGATGGGTAACCCAAGCCAAGCTCTACACTCTTTGCAAAGGAACTAAGGTAGAAGATCACTCAAACTAGATCAAACCTTAGAGAGAAGATGAAATGTAGTGAGAGAAGCTCTCAAAATAGGTTTTTGAAAAGTAAGAGAGAGAATGAGAGTTGAAAAGTGATCTAAAATGACCCAGCTGCCAACTGATATACGTATGACCCACTCGAGCAGAGAATAGGACGCTCGAGCGTTAAACACAAAAATTGGACCCGCTCGAGCGCAATAATACCCGCTACATAACTGCAAAACTCCACCCGCTCGAACGCAAAGGAACACCCACTCGAGCGTAGATTACACTCTTCCAGTACTTTTATAGACATCGAACACCCGCTCGAGCGCAAGGATGCCCCCTCGAGCGCGACCCGCTCGAGCGTAAGGAACTCCACTCGAGCGTAAAAAACAAGCATGTAGTACTTTTACAGACGAACAAACTACTGAAGGTATGCAAACTCCGCTCGAGCGCAAGAAGACCTGCTCGAGTGGATCACCAAAAATCTGGGTAATAAGAGTTGGGACAAAAGCTCAATCAACTTGTTCGAAACACGCCCAAGACAATTCTAAACTCAAATACAAAGAGTTAAAGGACGGAAATGAAATATAGTGTAGACGTCCCCCGAACGTCCCGGGAAAATCCCATTTTATTCATTGGGCTCACTACAGTTCGAACTCAAATGTCACGGTTCTTAATCTGACCTCACAACGTGCAGTGTGAGATTGATAAATCACCAAAGAGTCCAAATCTGGCAAATCGTTTTGAAAAACTTATTTTTAGAAAGAAGTGCCAAACATAGACTGCTTTGCTAGATATAGAGTCGCCACCTAAATATTTTATTTTGGGGAATTTAGGAAACCCTGACTTGTGCCTAAGGCCACGTGTCTGTCATCACCAAAGTTGCCTCGGCTCGGGAACTTGGGTACGATTGGGGAAGGTCATTTAATGAGCACCCCCACTCGTCCGATCAAAGATCGGCCACTACTAAACATGATATCTTGTTTTTGAGAACATATGTGCTTTTATTCCGGTTTATTAGCCTAGAATTGCTACGTGATACGCACAGCATACAAGTATAGACTAGATCGCCTAAGTTGGAACAAAACATCTCATTTTTGAAAGCGGTTTGTTACTCGCAAGTAGGCTAAAATGCAGATTTTGCCACCCTCAAGTGGGCTTAGGAAACTCACATTTTGATGAATTGTTCCAATTCAAGTAATCTAACCTTCACCCACAGGCATTCAGGCAGTTATATCACATAAGCAAATAGCCTCATGGCAAGCATGCTATCATGTTAACACTCACACTCATGCAAGATGCTAAAGCATAAAAAGCTTACCTAGTACTCCGAGCCAAAACAATAGCTAGTTAGTAATCAATGCATGATCCTAGCTATGTTAAGATGGCTAATGCAACACATACAAAATGTAACTAGAAATAGGCTCGGCTATTCTAAAATGGCATCTGAAATGCAACTTGATAATCATGTATTCAAGTAGGAATTGAAATACAAGGCAGTTAGTATGATATGTCGAGCCCGGTGCATGTAATACTGATGAATGCATGCAAACATGCGAGCATAAGGATGCTAATTGAAACATGACCTAAAACTAACCATTGAAAGCAGGTAAGTAACAGGGAGAAAGACGTGGGGTTGAAAGACATTCACACACGTGCGCACACTTATTACAAAGTTCGCCCTCTCGACGGAGGGTCTGAATAAATAATACAACACCAACTAGCTAATCTAAGCTAATCTAATTAAGCTAGTTATTACACAACCAAAATGAATAATAAATTACAGCTAATTATTACACAACTCTAATTAATTAACAAACTAACTAAGTGAGCAATTAAACTAGCATGCAAACTACATGAATGTGGACTGCCTCAGCTCTGCCTTGAATGATAAAGGATGCATGCATGCTCGAGTTGCCTTGTTCGAAAATCCCTCGTGACGCCCCAACTTACCTTTGTTTGCAATTGATCTCAGAAACTTGCACAAAGCTCCAGAGAGATGAAACTCCACCCTGGGAATCTGTGGGAAGGTTGCCGACCAGCTTATAGGCATGGGAGGCCACCTGCCGACCACCTTTTGTGGTGGAAACCAAAAAAGTGGTTGGCCAGCCAGTAAACCTGGTCGGCCGACCAGTTTCCTCTCCTGGTTTCTGGTTTTTCTGCAACAAAGGGAAAGAGAGAGGCACGGCAAAGTATTTGCAACATATGTGTGCACGACCACTCTTCCCATCATTGCATACGCTCAAGGGAGTGTAGTCCTCGACCCTCGGGCCACCGGTCGCGCATCTCGACGCATGATGGCCGAGGAGTCGAATTTGCACGACTCAATGTGAAATGAATGCAGACACAAGCACCTAAAGCCAACAACTTCGTCATGGGTATTCAAGAGTGTTGGCGACCGGGAATCGAGGCACGTTTCGTCACTTTGAGTACGAAACGTCGCTCGTTTCCCGTGTTCGGACTAACTCCTATTCCGAACACAATGCAACAAACAATGGCATGCGCAATGCGACTTTAAGTATGCAACCCAAATGCTATGCACCTAAATGCTATGCAAGCATGCAACTAGCATACACAATGCTATGAACTAACAATGGCACGCTCAATGCACATGGTACTTAGCATACACAATGCACCTAAGAACTAACATACTCAATCAGATGAACAAGGCATGCACAATGTAATGATCAATCATGTGACAATGTGGCATACTCAATGCTATGGAATACAATGGCATACTCAATGCAAAAATGGATTTAAACCAAAATGAATGGGCCTCAGCCACACCCAAATCAGTGGCCAAACATGATGAAAACAAGACTCCAAAACTCATGCTAGCATACACAATGCAAGGACCTAAGCCCATGGGCACAAAATGCAACTCTACAAAAGCATTGAAAGGATGAAATATGGCATACAATGACACATGTTCCAGCTCTGAAATGACATACAAAATGGCTCCGAATCATGCAAACAACTCACACAATACATGCTGAAAGGCTCAAGTACCGAAGCTAGTGAAGCACATTACACTAGAGGCATGCAAGGCGATGCTCAAATGACAAAACCAACTCCAAACAGACCTTAAGCAGGCCCAAAACAGTGGCAAAATGAGCCAAGATGGTGACTTGAAAGGCATAAGAATGAAGCTCAATGCAAAGGCTCATAAATGGGGTATAATGATGCAACTCTCAAACACATTGAAAGAGTGACAAACATGAGAATATGGCCAAGAAATAAACTTTGAAATATCATGCTCAATAATGCTAAAACATGCAAACACCTCAAGTTAAGCATGCAAGGGGATTCAAAACTCAAGGCTAAGCAAGGCTATTACACTACAACCATACATGGCAAGCATCATTCGACCAAGGGACCTCAAAACAGAGCTAAGGAAGCCCAAAATATGAATAAAATCAGTTTGGAGCATGGCCAAAATATGCAAGCATAGAGGGCCAAAACAACATGCATTATAAGCTAGTGAACATGATTTACACTACAAGCATGTGAAGCATATGAGAGGCTATCAAACCAGCCAAAAACAAAATCATGGCATGCCAAATGATGGCCAAAAACCCATTGAAACATGACCAATACATGCAAGAATGAGGTGTTACTTTGATAGGCTACGCAAGGGATTGTTCTACACATGCAAGAGGCAAACAAAAGGTGACCAAACCAGCCATAGACAGAGTCTAGGCAGGTCCAAAAAGTCACTAAAAAGGGCCTGAAACAAGGCTAGGAAGTGTGGAAATATATGGTCCTTTGGAAAGCCAAAAATGCAAGCAAACAAGGCCAAAAGAGAGAGGGTCACCCCTCTCTGATTTTGGCCCTCAAAACCACATGCAAATCACTGAAAATCTGCTGGATTTCAGTGGCTAAAGGGCCAAGAAAAGCTCAATACAAAGCTCTCATGGCATGGCTCAAAACAAGGCTAAATAGAGCATGCAAGAGAGTAGATGACCCCCAACACCAAAAGAGCCTTAAACAAACATGAAAATCACTTAAATATGAACCTTTTTTCGGTTGACAACAAAGCTCAAATAAGCATGCAAATGAGGCTAAGAGAACATTCAAAATAATGCTTAAAAGAGGGAAAAGTGATTACCCTTGAAGCTCAGCAAAACTAGCAAACTTTGGGACCAAAAACCAACTTCTTAACCTCTGAAAACAACCTCCAAGAACCTCAAATCAATGGTGGAAGTGTATGGCTATAAGGTGTAGTGTAAAGGGGTCAAGAACAATGCACCTTATGAGCCAAAATATAGAGATATAGAGAGATATGTATTGTTTTGCCTTAGAGAAATTTTGAACCTAGTTTAAGGAGGGGGAGAGCCTCTCTTATAGACAAACAAGGCAAAAGTTTCTTCAAGAAGCTAAAAAACAAGGCTCAACATCCTCCATACACGTGTATGGAGGATACAGTCTGTGCCTTCCAGCTGGCAAAGCTAGCACCCACTCAAACAGGCAAAACGAGAGAGAGCTGGCCGACCAGAAAAGGTGGTCGGCCGACCAGGGTAGGTGGTCTCCTACACAAAAAAGTGGTCGGTGGCTCCATTTGGTGGTCTCCACTTTGAAAGCAAGCTAGTGTTGTGGTGGGAGACTAGCAAATGTGGCCCAAAGACCAAGAAAACCAGCTTCCCGAAAAGAAAATCGGCTGGCGGAGAGAAAGTGGCCTCGACGGAGAAAAGGTGGTCTCCCACCCTTGTACCACTTCCCAAACAAGGAAAACAAGGTTCATGCCAAAAATGAACCAACATGGATGCAAAACGAGAGTTTGGGGGGCAAAGCGCGCAGCCAGGTGCCCCCAAAACTGGCTGTTGAGCTCCAAAAGTGGCGTACGGCCACAAAAGTGGTCTCCCAAACCACAGTGTCCCTCTAGACAGAGGAAACAAGGTGTGTTCCAAAAACCGTGCCAAACGGAGAATGTTAAGCGGTCCCGAGCCGACACGCGCGGCCGACGGCTCCGAAAATCGGAAACTAGTCTCCAAACGGGAACAGTGGCCTACGACCACGAAAAGTAGTTTACGACCACTGAGAGATGGTCTACAAGACCTCTCCCTCCCATTGGGAAAAGAAAACAAAACTTGGTCTGCGGACCGAGTCAAAGCACAAAAAAGTTCCGAGGCTCGGAGGCAAGGCACTCATCCGAAACTTCGAAACCTCGAAACGAGCACAACATGCGCGATCACCGAGCGCTCAATCGATGACGTCTGAGTCTAAAGGTCGGTCAAAAATGAGGTGTCTACATATAGACAACAACAACTATCAACGGAACCGAGTCCGGAATACAGTAAACATGAGAGGAAAAACCGGGATCGCTATAATAAATTTATCTGTAATATTGTAAGTCCTGATTGAATTTAGAAATGCAAGGATTGTACTTCATTATTTGCTTCAAAAACGTTATTTCGGGCAAATTTTTTAAGATTTTAGATTGGATTTATAAAAAAAAAAAAATTAAATATACATCTAAATAAAATTTCAAATTTTGTAACTTTTTTTTTTTTAAAAGTTATCTTTCAAAATTAATTTTGAAAATCAAACCAAATTGACCACTTTTGTTCATTTGGAAAAAACATTACATTACACAAATTTCATTCATTGATTTTTTTTTCCTTTTTTTTTTTCCAAAAAACAAACTTATAACATTACCACTAAACAAAATTTAGTACATCAATAAAACCCAAAATTTAAACATTATTCAAAACAATTTATTGGCACGTAATCTACTATAAACATAATTTAATATCAATTAGGTTAATTAAAATAGTAATATGACACTCATTAAGTCATGTAGAAACTAAACCCTATGCTTGTATTTTGTAGTTGTCTAGGAATGTTTTTGGGACATGAGCAAACAATAAATTTTCTGCTATTATTGTTATGTTTTATAATTAAGAGAGAGAGAGAGAAAAAAAAACCAAACACAAAAAGAAAAAAACAAAAAACAAAAGAGTGATAGGAGAAAGAATGTCTCTCAATGAGTGAACGCAAATTGTATAAAACATATAAAACAATCTTTTTTTTTTCTTTTTTTTTAATATTTATTTCCTGAAGCTAGGTGGGGGTAATTGCCTCAATTAAACTAGGGTTCTCCTAGGGGTGCCTATTATCACAAAATATGTAATATAAAATTTTATAACATCAATCATAAAATACATAATCTCATTACAAATTGACATAATAAAAAATATCATAATTAAATTACAAAGTTTTATAACATTAACCACAAAATTGTAGATATTTTTGTGGTGAGAGTATACATTTTATAGTTGATATTACAAAATTTTATGATAAAATTATACATTTTATGATAGGGTGCATATGGTATGCACCAACCATAGCGTTTTCCCTTAAACTAATGTAATACTACACATCACTGTCAGCCATTTTTATGAACACAAATTTGATTAATTGAATAAGTTAAGATTATTTGATTATTTATTTATTTATTTTGATAATATAAACGAAGAGGCATACAAAATGAATGATTAAAATTATCAAAATATGATCTATGATAGGCCCACAAGCTTAAACGAGCACCCTTCTAGATCTTGATTTCAAGAGACACCACCAGACCCTGGGCGTGTTTGATTGGGGGGATTGGAGGGGGGGACTATCCACTATTTGGATTACAATCCAAATAGTGTTCCTTATCCGCCGTTTGATTTTTTTTTAGTCCGCCGGACATGGAGTCCGGCCGGACTCCATGTCCCCCATATGGGGGACTATTGTGTCCTAGGGGGGGTGGGATAGAATGTGGGGAACTATTCACTGTTGGGATTAGATGCGAAAATGACCATTTTGACCCTCTACTATTTAATTATGTATTATATTTAATAAAATTCAATAAAATTTAAATGTCTCAATTTAAAAATAAAATAATTTTATTTAACTTTTTATTGATGTTTTATTTATTTAATTTTTTAAAATAATATTTTATAGATATTTTATTGATGTTTTATTTTAAAATTTTGTTTATAATTTATTTAATTTCATTATTTAAATTTTAATATGTGTTTTATTTAAAATTTATTTAAAATTTTAATTACAAAAATAATATAGATTTTTTATACAGGTTATACAGTATTTTATTAAATCAAATTTAGTGGTTATTTATTTATTTAATTGTGTAAAAAAATAAATTTATTTAATTGTGTAAATAAACAAACACAGTAAAGTTTTGCATGTAAAAAAAATAATGATTTGTTATACAGTAATGATTTAAAACAAATTTTATTGATATTTTATTTATTTATTTATTTAATTTAAAAAAAACGAATTTATTTAATTAAAAATAATTAAAATATTAAAAATATGTTTAATATTGCTATTACGTAGTAAATAATTGAAAAAGGGTAAAATAGTCTTTTGTTCATTTATCCTATCCAGTCCGTCCAACCAAACGTTGGATTCACTGAAAATAGTCCTATCCAGACATCTAATCCCATGAAAAAACAAACACAGGATACATATCCAATCCGACCAAATAGTCTGGGGGATTCACAGTCCCATGACTCAAGTCCGATGGATTCTAATCCCCCCTTTTCCAGTCCGTCCAATCAAACACACTCTTAAAGTCTATTTGGTAATGTATATATTTAGAGGTAATTATGAATTAGTCTCATTAAAGAGACTTAAATACCATTAAGTCATATTATTTTTTCTTCAATGATAAATTTATCAATTTCTCTTATTTTTATGAATAAATTTATAACGATAAATTTATCAGTCAAGACTTGTAAGTAAATAAGTCTAGTCAATAGGATCAGCTTGTAAATACCCCTTATATTTACCCTTTTTTTTATTTTTGTTTATATTTACATAATTTTTGAAAATGATAAACAAAACTCATTTGATTTTTATTTCCGTTTTCAAAAAGTTATAAACAGTTTACAAATTTATTAAATTTTGTAAACACAAAAGTTGGTTTTGTTTTCTATTTAATATTTTTTGACATTTCTTTTTCTTTCTCCCATTCTTTCCTACTACCACCCATTACTCTTCCATCCCCGATCTACCCCATCCTCGTCTCAATTTTTTTTTGATATAATAAAATTAAAAAAAATAAAATATTATACTTAATGTTCATTTTTACTCATTTTTTTATTAGTTTTTTTAAAACTACAAAACTAACCTATTCCCGCCCTTGATATGATATGGGACAAAGGTGGAGGATGACAAATTTGCTCCAAACTCGTCTTGTTGCCATTCAATCTCATCGCCATCGGCTACACTCATAACAATAACTTCACCCGTCAACCACTTTCAGCACTAATACAATAATATTTAAATATCAGACAAGAAAAATTAAAAGAATCTCACTTTTATTAAAAGTGTGATTAGAAAAATTAAAATAATAGTTTAATCACACTCAAATAATTAAGTAAGATAGTATTTATTTTTAATCTCTTCTTCCAAATATGTGTGATTGTATATATATTTTTAATCACAATTCGTAAATAAATGTGATTGTATATATCTTTCCAATCTTGTTTTTATATAAAATAATAAAAATAATTTGAAGTTCTAGAAAAAGAGTTTTAGAAGAGCTCTAATAATGTGAATTGTGTGTCTGTATTATTTTATTTTATTTATTTATTTCTTTTTTTCAACTCAGTAAAGCTCAAATTAAAATTCTACTCTTACCCTATATTTGGATTGAGAGATTTGGAGAGAAAAGAAAATAAATGAAAAGATATGTATTTGGAATTGGGGTCACTACTGTAACTGTTGTCCTCATTTTGTGGTGTATTATGAATTTATTTTTATAATCTGAACCGTTCATGTTGTAAGGTTTGTTGAGTACTTCATGCCTACCAAAAATCATATTAATCTGATACCAATAACTATATGATTGATAACCAAAAAAAATAAACAAGAAGTTTTTCTTTTGAAAAATAGTATAAAAATATGCAATTCGATCATATAGTTATTGATATCCGATTAATATGATTTTTGACAGGTTTGAAGTACTCAACAAATCCTACAAAATAAACGGTTCAGATCATAAAAATAAGTCCATAATGCATTTCAAAATGAGGCACAACAGTCATTGCTGTGCCAAAGGCACAACAGTGACCCCAAGTCCTATGTATTTCTCTTTTTTGTTTAGATAACTTAAATGAGAGAAATGGGAAGTAATGGAAAGAAATGGAGATAAACGGATAGAAACTCATTTATTTTATAATCATCATTTTCAATCTTTCCAAAAGTGGAGAGATTGGGAGAGAAAAAAAAAACAATAGATTCTTATATTTTCATAATACCAATTTTGTCCTTGTAAAAATAAAAGAAATAAAATGATTGATAAAATATAAACAAGTTATTTTGATAATATAACATAAAACATTTTCTTTTCTTTTCTCTTCTCTTATGAAATATAACCAAATAAAAAAAAAAACTACAATCATTTTTTTTTCCCTTCTTTTCTTTTATAACTTAAAACTTAAGTAATCAATTTTTTTTTTTTTTTTTTTCTTTTATCATGGTTTCAAACATAGTGGTAGAGTTCTTTTTACACTTCTGTATTGTTCATAAAATAATTTCTAATTTCGAATTGTTTTAGATTGAGGCCAAACACACGACTCTTCCTTATAAACCCTAGGGACTCCCTCACCCATGCTCTCTCTCTCGATCGACCACGACAACACCAAATCTACCTCCACTGCCACCACCGCTTCTTCTTCTTCCTCCAAGTCTGCCGCCGCGGAGTATCTGATCGTCAGTTTCCGGCGACGGGCGGAGGCGGCGGCGGAGTCAGAGGGAGCCGGCGGCGGCGAAGCAGTTATCATTACCGGTAACTTCCCGGTGAGGGGTGAAACTTGAAGAAGTCTTTGATTATGAAGAAAGCACAAGAAAGCAACAAGACCAAGCACACCTTCATCCCGAATGCTGTGAGGTTTCTTTCCTCTTGTTTGAAGATTGTCTCTTCCAACGTTTGCTCCGCTGGAGCCTCCGTCGCCGGTTCTATCTCCGGCGCTCCCGACGACCTCCACAACTCTACTTCTGTAAAATTTTGTCCCTCTATACAGATTCTATATCTGATTCTATGAATTAGTTTTTATATTCTTAAACTTATTATTAACACCAGCTCTTCAATAAATTTTTTTAACACCTTTTTTTTCTTCACCTAACAAACTGCCATTATAGCTAAGGCTGTGTTTGTTTGGATGGATTGGATATATTATTTCTGGACTATTTGGTTAGATTGGATTTTGATTATTTTTAATGAATTCAATGTTTGATTGGACAGACTGGATAAGAAAATATTCAAAAATTATTTTACCTTTATAATTTATAATTTTTATTTAATATATAATTTTAAATTTATAATTTATAATTTAACAATACTAAAAAATTTTCATTTATAAGACTGTAATTTTTAATTTATTATTTTCAATTAAATTAAATTTATAATTTATATTTTTTATTTAATATATAATTTTAAATTAACAACACTAAAAAATAATTTTATTTAATATACAAATTTAATTTTTTAACAACACTAAAAAAATTTAATTTATAAGATCATAATTTTTAATTTGTTATTTTTAATTATATTAAATTTATAATTTATAATTTATAATTTAATTTTAAATTAACAACACTAAAAAAATAATTTTACTAATATATAAATTTAAATTTTTAACAACATTAAAAAAATTTTAAGGCCATTAATTTTAATTTATTATTTTTAATTAAATTAAGTTTATAATTTATAATTTATCTTTTTTATTTAATATATTATTTTAAATTAACACCACTAAATTTTTTTTTTTATAAATGTTCGAAAGACTATTTTACCATTTTGTAATTGTTTATTAAGTAATAGCATGAGGGTAAAATGAATATTTTACACATTAGTTTTATGAGATACCAATTTCATTGAAATAATAACATCCTTCCCCCTAGGATACAATAATCCCTCATATAAGGGACTAATAGTTCGGAGAGAATAATAGTCCAAAATAAAAAAATTGAACCAAACAATGAACTATAGTCCCGATCCCATAAAATAATCCCTCAACACAAACATACTCTAACTGGGGCTCACTTGAACTCATGAATGTTTGATTCTTGCATTTCTTATTCCAGACTTTTTCAGAATTCAAATTCCAAGTACTTGCAATTCAATTCATTAAAAACCTTGCTTGACATCGAAATAATTAAGTATTGATTTTTTTTATTTTTTTTTTATTTTTTTTTTTAAATTCTGATTGTAGTTGTGTTTTTAATTTTGATGTTATCATTGTTTGATTGCGTGGTTTTAGTTGATAGTAGTTGAGTTTGGATTTTGATTTTGGTTTATTGGTTTCTAGGAAATTAAAAATAAAATAAAATGTAACGTCCTCAAAATAAATACATAAATCATGCATTCACGACATCCATAAATGTAAGAGAAATGAACATATTTCTATTCGTCAGAGTGTTTAATCCAAAAGTATTACATATTGACAACAAAAGTAAATGCCCCACGGGCTTACAACTTTCCAAACCAACACTTAGTTACAAAAAAAAGAGTACTAACTCTACACAAAATAAGTCCTTGGCTTGATATATATGTAATACACAAAAATAAACAAAAGTGTCTTCAACTCCCACAACCATCCAAGCTATGACCTCGGAGGCGGCATACTACCTGAACCTGAAAATGATGTCCCATATAGGGTGGGCCAATGCCCAGTAGAGATATGCTAAACATGATATGAGCAATAACTAAAACATTAGCATTTGATAAATGTTTGGCTCACATAAATCAATTCATAGCCCATTTCAATTACACGACAAATCTGTCCATGTTTCATTCTATTTTCCATTTCTTATCCAATTTCTCAATTCATAACCCTAGCTCAGAACTTGGCCGTATACTTTCAGTGAGATTACATCTCATATCAATAATTTTTCCATTTCAATTGAGATAACAACTCAAATTAAACATTTCATACTTCACACTAGATACACATAATTGCTGTATCAATCTCAAACAAAACACTTCCGTACTTCATATATGATACACAGATTTGCTGTATCAATACTTCAATTGATACACATAATTGTTGTACCGATGGAGTCCATCCCCTATCTCCTCCCAAACAGTATCCGGTTTAGGAGTCCATCCCCTATCTTCCCCTAAACCGTGGAGTACATCCCATATCTCCTCCCATACAACACAATGTATATAAACACATATCATATACATTATCAATCAATACATGAATTTGATGTATTATTCCAATCGTCATATTCGATGACATATTCAATTGATTAGTTTTAGTTCGCCTAATCATCATGCATTGTCTACAACAATCAAGACTATCCTCCACTGATAGCCCAAAGCAGTTATTTCTAAACAGATAATAAATGCCTCAACAGATATATATAATTTCAACATTTTCAAAGTGAGCGATTAATAAATCCAACTCCACCATTCTACCTCATAATGAGCCAATTTCATTATTTCCAACTCAATTTCATATTTTCATAATAATTGTCATTAATTACACTAATGATCCAAATATACCCAAACATGGCATTTTTCCCATTTTTCTCAATATTGACCCAAAGGTTCAAATATTACCAACAACAACAATAACCTCCTTTTTAGACCCAAAACACATAAGTTTGAATCAAAAGAACAAAACCCTACTTTCCAATATACACATTACAAACCCCAACTTCCCAAACCAAACCATTTATACAAAAAGCTCCACATTTAGGTTAAAGATCATAAAGATGAATAGGAATCCGTACCTCAAGAGATGAGACCCGAAAGAGAATGTGAGAAACTCGAATATGCTCCAAATCCAAAGATTTTTAGACTGATAGGAAGCCCACACCAAGCTCTACACTTTTTGTAAAGGCTCAAGGGTAGGAGATCACTCTAACTAGATCAAACCCTAGAGAGAAGGTGAAATGTAGAGAGAGAAGCTCTCAAAATGTGTTTTTGAAAAGTAAGAGAGAGAGAGAGTGTGTGTGTAGAAAGTGATCCAAAAAGACCCAGTTGCCAACTGATATACGACTAGTCCGCTCGAGTGGAGAATAGGAGCCTCGAGCGTCAAGCACAAAAAACTGAACCCGCTCGAGCGCCAAGACACAATTGCAAAACGCACCCGCTCGAGTGCGAAAGAAAAGCCGCTCGAGCGTAGATTACACTCCCCTAGTACTTTTACAGACATTGAACACCCACTGGAGCGCCAAGAGACCCGCTCGAGCGCCACCCGCTCGAGCGTAAGGAAATCCGCTCGAACATGAAAAACGCACCTGCAGGAATCAGAAGTTTTGTAGGGGCACAAAATGCTGAAAGTGTGTAAACTCCACTCGAGCGCAAATGGACCAGCTCGAGCGGACCACCAAAAATCTGGGCAACAAGTAATGGGACTAAAACTCAACCAACCTGTTCGAAACACGCCCAACACATCTTAAAACTCAAATATAGGGAATTAAAGGATGACAACAAGACATACAACAACCAACTCCACGGAACCTAAGTCCGGAATACTGTTAAACAATGAAGGAAAACTGGGATCGCTATATAAAATAATAATAATAATAATAATTTAAGTTAGTCAATTTTTGTTAGCAAAATTTCCTTTCTTTCTATTTTGGTTGAGTGAGGGTTTCTTTCTTTTGTGAGCAAAGAGAGGGTTTCTCAAAGTTACCAATATCAGTTTTGTTGTAATTATTCTTGAAGCTCTCCTATTGGAGAGAAGAATTTAGGGGAAAAGGGGGAAGAGATCATGGTTTTTAATAGAGATGAATCGGCTATATTTATGCTAATCTCTTGTAAATTCCTCCAAATCGAAGAGATTTTTTTAATCTGTATCATCAGTTAGTTGGCTATATTTTTGGACTGTTTTAGGGTTATTTATCTGTAGGATTGAAAGACTGAAAAATACAAGGAAATTATCAAATCTGGAACTGTAAGTAGGAATTTATTTGCTCTTCATTTATGATTACTTGTTAGTTCATCTATGTGGGTGATTATTCTGGATGAATGATTTCCAAGAAAATGGATTTGTCTTGTTAATGGGCAAGTGGAGCCCAGACCTGGAGTTTTGAGATTGATGGATGGGGCCAAGGCTGCTGTAAGATAGACATTTTACCTTATAAATGCAATCGTCACTTTGTCATGGCTCTTAAGTTTTCATTGTATTTGCATCTGTTATCCACAGTTAATTAGGAAGACTACTTTTATTGCCAATATTAGTCAAATTCCATGTTCCCTTTCTTACATGAAGAATCATATTTGAATTAACCTTTTTGGCTGACGATTATAGGGTAAAAAATTAGCACTCTGCTCTGCTGCAACTAAAAAAGTTATTTATCAATCCTCAAGCTTTTTTTTTTTTTTTTGGTCTATCGAATTTAAATTTGATTAAAAATTGCTCAAAATCCATCTCCAACCTTTTCATACAATGCTTATCAAATCAAGGGAAAAACACTTTCTTCATCGCATTGAGTGAAGCATTTGGAATATTCTCTATATTGAGTGAAGCATTACCAAATTTCATCAACAACATGAGCACTAGGCAGGGAAAGTTCTCCTGAACCAGGTGCTTTGGCTTATGCTCCCATTTAGGTATTATTCTCCTGAACCAGGTGCTAGTGGCAGAAATAAGGTCAAGAGACATGTGCATATATTTAGTTCTTATAAGAAGGTAAAGCTCTTACAACAAGTGAATAAACATGTATTAAGGTAGGCTGATGTACGCCATAACTCATGACAATGCTAAATTTGGTAGGTTTATGATTTGTTTGACTAGAGTGTTTACATATCTTTCAATGTGCGGTATTTTATTTGAGTTTTTTTTTTATTTTATGAAATGTTTAGCTCATATAAGAAGGTAAAGTTCTTGTAAGTGAATTAACATGTATCAAGGTAGGCTGATGTACACCCTAAATTGAGTATTTACATATATTTCAAATGTGTCATATGTGACTTGAGCTTTTAATTTTCTGAAAGTCGAGCGTTCATGCTACATTAGTTCTAGGTGCTTTAACTTTCTAATAATTTAATCTCATTATGTGAGTGTATAATCTAGGTGTCTATATTTATATGCCTGTAGGTTAGTGTCATTGTCTTTCTAATTTTGGGCCGAGATATGACCCTTCATAGTTCATGGGGATGCTCTGAACTTATAGATTCTTTAGCTAAAGCTTATTTGTGGTTCTCATTTTTCTCTTCCTTTTTGATTTCAGTAATTTGTGTTTGTCATGTGTTCTAGTTTTTGCAACTAACTTCTGCAGCTTGTTGGGTCGTGTGCTGCCATCTGTTACATGGCAATTTGGGTTGGATACACAGACGTGCACTTAATCTTTGGTGTTTCTACAACTTTAGAGCATGTGCAGCTTAGCAGGGAGAGCTGAATAATCAGTTGAAGCAGTAGCTCGAGAAGATCTAGGTATGCTATTCCAGTTTTTATCTCTACCAATGATAGGAATTACAACTTCTTTTGTAACTGACTTTAGATACTCAGTATGATAGTTTTATCTGTTTCTCATTCTTTAGATGTTCTAGACAATTCTTATTCAAGCTTTGAAACTTGATGTTGTTGATGAATATTTTTTTAGATTGTGAATGCTTCATTCATTTGCTTGCCTAGTGCTCATGTTATAGGGCTGTAAACAAGCGAAGTTCTTATGGTCATTTGCTTTGTTGTCATCCATGAACTTGTTTGAGTGCTCATTAATGACATCATTCTTTGTTCTACAGGAGAAACAAAATTCCAAGAAGGAAATTGAATAGCTTGAGTTGAAGTCTTGTTTTTACAAGCATCAGTTCGCCAAGAGCATTCACTAGCATACCTAATAAACCAGGTATCCCATGGCTTAAACACACTGACCAACAATTAGCAGCATGCATGGAAGCTGCCTATAATTATAATATATCTTTGCATTATTAGCCAAGCAAGTTGACTCAAATCTTGTTGACCTTTGATCCATTTTGCTTTGTTGTCACTTCTTTTAGGTCTCCAATTCTAGGTGGCTTTTTGAATGCAAATATAGTTTATTAGAAGACCTTTACAAAGTGCTTGCCTACTACTAACTTTACTGTGTGTATATATATACACATAAATTTTCCTATGTATATGGTGATCTCATGTGCTTCTTCATGTTGATTCCTTTGCATTTTTGATTTAAATGTAGTGCCTCTGTTCAGCTTCTTGCCTAATCATAATGTTTTAGAGATTGCTTACACTAATCAGAGTGTATTTGTTCTTTCTTCTTCTTCTCTCTCCCTCTTTTTTTTTTTTTTTTTTTTTTTTTTTTTTTTTTTTTTTCATAGAGGAGGCAATAACTGTAATACAACACTCTGAAAATGGCAAACATAGCTGGGCCTTATGTCAAAGTTACAATTAACTTCTTAATTGAAATCTCGTCCTCGCTGTGATTTATTCCTTCCTCTATGATTCATTCCTTCATATATAGCGCCATGTTCTGAGATTAATGAACCATCTTTTCATCTTCTAAAGTTGATGACCCTTTCCCATTGTCAAGCATAAGGTTTTTATTTTTAGCTGCTCTGTTACTTCAATTGGTATTGATTTTTAATAACCTTAGTTTTTGTTCTATTTATTATTTATTTAATGGAAATGGTTAAGTTTTATCAACTTAAGCACTAACTAGGGACAAGATCATCTGTTATTGCCAGCTGAAGCAATGAAATTTTAGTATATTGAAGTTGAGGCTTTTGTATTATTTTGGGATTGGCCAAGCACTACGTTAGTGCTCTTTCATCCCTAACCCGAACCCTAATTCATTTTTTATATGAATTACTTCATTTTTCACATTATGGAGTTTGAATTATTTCGTTGGCCCCAACTCCACGAGCTGTTCTCTAGAGAGACTCTAAATCGTGTTAAGAGTAATGTGATTCTGTGATATTTCTTTACTGGAAAATGCTTCACATGTCAACAAAACACTAAAGTATCCCTCTTTTGTGTAGTGTATTGCTCAGCCCTCTCTCCATTTTAATCTGTTCTTCTTTGTTCTTAGACCACTTCTCAAGAATTTTATATTTTTCCTTACCTATCCAGTTGATGTATCTGGATGATGTTACCCCTGCATTTAATTTCAAGTCTAGTTGATTAATTCGAACTCTGATAAATTCTATAAACTTTTTAGATTTTTTTCTTCTAATTTTTGTTTTCTTTAATTTTGAACAAATTAATAAGTTTATTTCTATGCTTCTGTCGACTTCTGAACTAATTTGTGTTTTCATTATTCAACTCAAAAATTACTTGGAGAGATAGAAAATATGGTAAAAGAAGACCGCATATTCAAGAACTTTGAGTTTTCCTTAAGTTTTTTTATTTTTTTATTGAGATTTTATTGTGTAATCACAGTAAAAAAAACCTTTTATTCCTTAATTTTCATTGTATATATTTTTGCAAAATTCGAGTTTTATTTATGAAATATATGAGGTTATTAACTATTCATATGTGGTCAATATTGTGATTCGAAGGAAATTTTTATACAGATAATATTGATTATGTTTTAGATATTACTTCTGTTTAGATTTTAATCACAATGTATACTCTATAATTGATAGTCACATTTTGTGATTGAATCTTTTTTTTTATCACACTAACCATGATGAGAAATATATATAACTGTGATATTATCTCATTATTAATCATGGATTATGTAAGTTTAATCTTAGGTTTTATTGATTATAAATCACACTTAAAATTTGTGATCTAAATGTTTATTATCACAGTCAAAACAAATGGTGGAATTATCTTTTAATGACAGTCAAAAAGTGTGAAAAAATTATCCTTAACAACCACACTCTCAAATATCACACTTTGACAAAATAAAAAATCGATGATTAAATAAAGTACATCATACTTAAAATCCATAATCTATTTATGATTTGGTAGTAGTGCGGCCACCACGTCCCTCAACCACTAATTACCTTCCATAGCCACAAACTATCTCTTACTGGCGATAACAATCTTTGACCACCACTTTTTATTGAAAATCACTTTCAATTACAACTTTAGGCAGTTGACAGGTCATCATCTCTAATAATTTCTTGTGGCCAATAACTACCTCTAGTCATTACCTCTCGTTACCAACAACCACCTCTGACTACCATCTCTAACCGTCGACAATCACCTCCCGAAACTTCCATTTTCACTTGTTTTCAAAATATAATTTTAAAATACTTATATAGAAAACATATTTTTGTTTTCGTTTTTACTGAAAGTAAACATAAACATAAACATATTTATTGTTTCTTGTAAAAAAAAAAAAACAATAAACTATAAATTTTGCCAAAGGACACCTTAATTGTAAACTGTTTTCTGCAAGTGAACTTTATAGATTAACGAGTTAAGTTTGGCAAGAGCTATGTTATCACAAACATTCATTGGAATTTTCTATTTTCTGTCGACTCACAAGTTGGTGAGCATAAAGAATGAAAATACACACGACAAATTGCACTTATGAGAGAGGAAGGAAAATGTCGAAAGATGGGTAGAAAAACGACAATAATTGTCCATTTATAAATTTTTAGGATTTTAAAAATATTTGCAAAACATGAAAGATAAGAAAAATCAAATATATTAAGTTTTATATGGAAACAAAAGTTAAACAAATTCGAATCCCCTTTACAAATTTTCTAGAGCTGGGAAGATTGACCCGAACCCGCCAATTTGCCTATAATTTTATGGGTTTAGACCCTATTATGATATTAGAGAGGGATAAGAGAAACTCTGTATTGAATAGTATGAATAATGAATGAGTACAAGTTTTTTAAATGGTATGAAACAGCAGCAAAACAAAACAAATTATCTACAACCCACCGCATCTCTCTCTAACTTTTTTTTTTTAATTTTTTTTATATATATTTTTAATCTGGTTTGCTTCTGATTATTTGGATATAATGTGTTTGGCAACAAAATTCTTTGAACAATATTTATCTCTCCCTCTAACTTCGATTTTTAAATTGTTTTTTTCAAATACTTCTAGCTCTATTTGCATGCATCTATATATACAAGGAATGTGAACTCACTTGATGGGTATACTTAAAATATAAATTTTAATTTTAAATTTAAAATATATTTTCTATATTGTTTAAGTGGTGAAAAGTGTTCTTTATTATGTCAATCAATGGTCATTGGTTGAGGTCTTATGCCCCCTTGTGTAACTATGATTTTTTTTCTCCTTTCGAATAGAAAAATTGACACTTAGCGCAAGAAGAGAATGTCACTTGACAAAAGGAGTGAAAAGGTTCATAAAATCAAGTGAGTTGTTCACTTTTAATAATAGTATAAATAGAAGTATAGAAAAGAATGTCACTTGGCAAAAGGAGAGAAGAGGTTCATAAAATCAAGTGAATTGTTCACTTTTAATAATAGTATAAATAGAAGATATACACATTTATCTATCTATCTATACTATTATTAAGTGAAGGCTAGATTTGGTATCCAAGCCTTCTTCTCATGCCATGTGGCATTTTTTTTTTTTTATCCTAAAAGCAAAAATTGCATAAAGTGTTGAAAGGGGTTTGAATTTAAGACCTTCGGTTTCATTAAGAAGTCTCGCATCACTTAGACAACATATACATATTAGAATATTAATTTCTTTATTATTTGTTTTTATTCTTACTTATTTGAATTACACACGCAAACGCGTGTGCCACCCGCTAGTCTATACATATGAAAACACAATATATATGTATATATATTATTATATATGTGTTTAGGTTCAATTTTATTTTTATTTATTTATTATTATTATTATTATTATTATTATAAGATAGGACTATATACATGTGTATGTAATTTTTTAAAAACTATTTATGAAATTTTTTGTTTGGCACCATTTTTTATTATTTTAAAATTTGAATGTATTACAAAATAAGTTCATTAACGTAAACGGGTTAGTCAAGTTGATTTGTCTAATTCGCACTCAATTTAACCCAACTCATTCAAACCAACCAGTAAATGGGCGGGTTGGGTTGAATTATTTTATTACCTAACTTCTTTTAGCCGCCCATTTACTACCTCTACAAATTACTAAGACAAGGGATTACATAAGAGTGGCGACTTCAGCAAATTTGATGAATGGGATCACTTTATAAATTTAAGTTATACAAATTTTAAAAACAAAAAACAACTTTTAAACTAAATAACATTTATTGTGTTTGGTTCTAAATTTTTAAAAGAATTTTTTTTTTTTTTTTTTTTTGGTCCTTAGTGAATTATATATATATATATATATATATTTTAGTAATTTTTTTTAGATGCACCTAAAAATTATTTTTTTTTGTGTGAAAAATGTACAGAATTTTTTATATTTACTCAATTTTTTTATATAAAAAAAATCACAAATATTTTATTTTTTAAATGTATCTAGATTAAGAGAATCTACAAAAAGAAAGAAAAAAAATCTGCTTAAAATGTTTAAAAAATTCACCAAAGACGAGTAACCTCAAATACAAAAAAAACTCAAGAAAATTTTGAAAATTGTTCACTACACGGAGAAAAATTTAGTGTCACAATGATATCTTCAATCTTATTCAAGTCCATGTGGAGAGCGATAACAAGACTATTATCGAGCTGAGTGTATCCGAGTTGGATCCTCTTTGGGACTGTCAAGCCATCATCTATGACATTCTCCATGCTCGAGTGCGTAACAACATTACTTTCTGCTATAGTCTCCTAGAGAATCAAACTGTGTAGCTCATTGGGTTGTTTCCATGAACGTAAAAGAGCTCGTTTCCTTTAGATTGGGTTGCCAATCCCCCTTGTGAGCTCTCTACTCTCTTGTTTGCTGATGTTTTGTAAGCCTTTTGGCGTTTCCGAGTGGAAAAAAAAAAAAAAACAAACAAACAAACAAACAAACAAACTTACATATAGAGGGTAAATCTACTCAAAATATAACTATGTCGCCATATATACATGAAAAGGTAAATGATAGAATATTATTATTATTATTTTATTTTTTTTGATCAACAAAAAAACTTTATTGATAGCATCAAACACACACACACACATATATATATATATATATATGGATGACAACAATAAAGCAAAGGTGAGCAAAAGTATCATAGTGAAACCCTTCATCCCAACAAAGTTGGCACCAAGGGAAGCACTCAATCATATGCTAGCTCAAGCCAAAGAGGTGGCGAGAAGCCAAACCCAAAAAACAGAAAACAAAAAGCTATAGAATAGCAGCACCCAAGTCACAAAACAACCAAACTAGCATCTGAGACTTAAACAACAAAACATAACAAAAAAACCAACCCCCCCCTCAGACCAGAATAGCTCGATCAGCAAAAAAAGAAAAACGACAGCAGCAACTTCATCTTCATAAGCAGCTCAGGACCTACACCAGAAGATAAAACCTAGATGTAGCACCCACAGCAGCACCTCCATCTTCATCTGAGTCTCAAAATACCAGCATCATCCTTCCCAGCAACATTAGGAGCTCCATACATCAGCAGCAACCTCTGTTTGCATCCAACACACCGGCAGCAACCCCATATCTCTGAGCATCACCCCAGCACCTCTGCAACGACACAGCAATAGGAACCAAACATTGAAGCAAAGCAGAGCTCCTGTTCTGCAAAAACCCACAGATCGAACCAACCCAGTGCACACCGAGTAGGGTAGCCCCCGGATACCAACAGATAACTCAACCCCCCTTATACAAGCTCGAACCTGATTAAGATTATAAATAAAATCACTAACCGAGTAATTCCACCCCTTTGATGATGAAACCAGCCAAATAGCCACTCTAGCTTTAATCAACTCAGAAAGGTCCCCAACATCTGCAATAGCACCATTAAATGTACATTCATTCCGAAACTTCCATATAGACCACAGTGCCACCAGAGGAACAGACCTCCAAATCTTCTTTTCATGCTTCAAAAACGTCCCACCCACCAACTCAGCAGATTGGCAACAGAACCTGGAATGACCCACTTGAGCCCCCACCACGCTAATAAAGATGACCATACCTCCCACAGAAAAGAGCAGTGCAACAACACATGAAGAACTGATTCCTCCTCGGTTTTACAGAAGCAACACAATGAAGAAGCACCCCCAGCAAGAACCCCAATCCTACGTAAGAAAACTGAAACTTTAATCCTATGTTTCCACGCAAGCCACCCAAAGAATTGCACTTTAGGAGGCAAACAATTATTCCAGAGCAACATACTAGGTCTAGATCCAGAACACACCCCCACAGTGGCAGAATTGTACAAAGATGAGACAGAAAAAACACTTGAGGAATTAGCTGACCACCGTGGGTAATCCACTCTCCTGAAGCTAACTGCAGGGCCAGATTGAAGAACTGAGACAAACCTCAACATTTCATCTCTTTCCCATACAAAAAACTTCCTTCTTGGAAATATATGCCACTCCCCTGAAACCTCCTTCAGCTTAACAAACAAACTCAGAGCTCCTTCCTTCTCCCTAGACAACTAAATAATCTAGGAAAAGCATCTTTCAAACAAACATAACCATACCAATAACATAATATTACTATTGTATTGAACCTTTTTTTTTTCTTTTTTTCTTTTTTTCATTTTATGGGATCTTTTAATTTTTTAAAACAACCAAAAATATACAAAATAAAATATTACCAATGCAAATAAACTTTTTTTTTTTAAGAGCCTTCGTTGTTTTTTGGCCGCGCCTTTCTGACATCTGGCATTGATTGAAAATACTTATTGAAGAAGCCGTTTAGAGTGAAGGTGTTGACGCCACAAAATATACGAGACTGCGGTATAAGGAACTGTACGGGAAAAAAATAAATCTTCTCGTATAATCCTGATGATCAAGTCTGTGCTCCTCCGTACGACGTCGCTTTAGCACCTGAAAACACAAATGTGAGCTAGCCGGCGGGTGTGTGCCGAAAACCTCTCCGATGCCTAAGTCAGCAAGCTTGACAAATAAACAAAAGCTCTGTGTATTCAGAAAACAAAGCTGTGTGTTACCTCCTCAAAGGTGATGTTTGTGAGCTTTTATAGGTTTTGCGTGGCACAATCCGAATAGGACTTCGACTCCTCCATGTAGAGTCCTCCTAGGATTCATACTCCTGAAAGATAATGCTTATCCTTCAACACCCCCCTCACTGCTTAAACCAAGTGAGATGGTTTTTACCATGGCCGAACTCCAACATGACCGAAGTAATCATGATCACGCCGAGCCACAGAGTAGACCGAACTATCGTTAGTTCGGTTCTACCTTCAGTGTTCTTAAGTCTAAACCGATCTAACTTCTAGCAAGGCTTTTAGACCGAACTAACCATACTGTGCCTTAACCGATATAAGTTCAACGCATCCTTAAACCGGTCTAACTACAAAGCATCCTTCAACCGGACTAACATCAAGAGTAACTCGGACCGGTCTACCTTCTGGGCTTGAGATCGGGCTAACTTTAAGCCTCTTCAAGGCCGGAGTAACTTTATGGCCTCTTTACTCAGCCCTTCGTACTGAGGCCCATAAAGGCCCAGCTTGGCCCAATTTTGCATATAAATTACCATCTCAATTGCCCCTTAATTCCATCTGTGTAGCATGATAGGGATTACCTGTCTATAAACCGGGCTAAAGTTTTACCTTTTTAGCCGAGCTAAAAAAAAACCCATTAGCCTTTCCAGCCGAGCTAAAACTCTCTTAGCCGAGCTAAACCTAAGCCGAGTTGTGCTTGTCCGGTCATAACGTCCCTTCAATCACAGAAACTGAATTGATTCTTATCCCTATGACATGTGGCATGCTGATATTGGCTTACTACAATTGTCGCGCCGCCTTCGTACTCCGCAAAATTTGAACAGTTCCCGCCTTTTGCCCATTCTCTTTCCACAAAACAACCCTTTCATTCTTTGAATCACCCTCATCGATCATTTTTACTGTTTTCAAGCTCCTCTCTCTCTTTTTGCCTCCTTTGTTCTCTATCCTCTGCAACTGTGAAGCTCGTGCTTGCTGCCATTTTCTACTTCCATCTCCAGTTCTTGCCTCTTCATCTGGTAAGCATTGCACCTCTATCTTGCTTTTCTTGTTTTCGCACTTTGTTTTGTGTGTTTTTGTAAAATACAGTTTTTTCCATTTGCTTTGCTTCTTCTAAAAGCACTATGTTAGTATAATCCTCAGGTATTCATGAAATAACCTGTAGAACACTGCTTTTGATCCAAAATTACACATAATCGAACTAGTAAACCGTTTGTAGTTTGATGCCAGTGAGACCAGACTATACAACCGAACTAACACTCGTACCAGTAGTTTCAATAAGTCAAACCTTTTCTTGATAGACCTTAGCCGAGGTAAACAAATCGAACTAAGTCCAAACGTAGCATACTGAAACCTTATCTTTCGACCGAGCTAGGTCTTTGGGGCTAAGCCAGCTTTCTAAGTTTTTAGACCGAACTCAGAAAGCTGCCCCTAGTGGCTCAACCGGTCTGACTAAGCCTTCTCTTTAACCGAGATAACGAATCGCTTGCCAAGACCGAGCTATCGAACCCCCTGCTCAATCCGAGCTACTAAGCATTTTGTTGAAACCGAGACAGAATCTGTAGCATCCACATAGCCGAAGTAGGACTCTTATTCTTGCTTTTATTTTGTAGCACGGTCCAATGATCTGTGCTTAACCTCTTTGTTTTCCACTTTGCAGACTTAGATTGCCCAGGCACTCTACTGCGCGCTCAACCGAGCTACTGAGCACAATTTTGTGACCGAACTAAATTATCCATAACTTAAAAAAATAAATGGGGAAGTATAGGTTTTTGGTAGAAAACCCCTGGTGGCCTGGCCGAATTCCGAAGGGATTACAACATCCCTGACGACGTTCAACTTATTCTGGCCGAACAAGATACCCTTCCATGGGAAAAACAGGGCTATGTACCTTTCACCCTCCTATCAATAATAGAAACCGGACTAAGATTCCCCGTTCAACCCTTGATTTGTGAATTCCTAAGACAAGCCAGAATATGCCCAACTCAGCTTTCCACCAATTCTTACCGTATAATAATGGGAATAGCCGAACTAAACCGCCGAGCCGGTCTTAACCTCGGTCTAGCCGAAATACTCCACCAATACTCCATTGGCTCTAAAGATGACGGCTGGTCTACTACCTTAGGATACGCCGCCGCAGAGAAAAAATAATAAAAGATACGCCAGATAAGGACTTAAACGATGATGACTTTTTCTGGGTGTCTGGCAATTTTGAAGACCAGCAAGCCCAGATCCCTGGCCGCAATATAAACTGGAATAAAGGAGAACCTGGTATAATTACTTCGATTTTTGGCATGCTTTGCTTTATTTCGGTTACCTGCTCTTGAATCGAACTAACATTTTGTCTTGTTTATGCAGATTCAGCCCATCTTCAATCTTTGTATAGTTACCCCAACTTGAACACGCTTCGTGCCGCACTACGTTTTTCAGAAAGAAGTTGGGCCAAACTTCTTAATTTTGAGCCGACATACCGTTATAGCGGTCGCCGAAAAGCCAGAGTGACTGACTTCTTGTTGGAAGGCGCTCTTAAATCGGACCCCACCTTGCCACAAATTAACTTAGTCCCTCTGACAGCCGAACAAGAAATGGCAAAAAAGAACAGAGTCAGGGCCCTCCTGACTGAAACCAACAGGGCTGAGGTACCACTACCGAACCAAACTCAAGAGACCGTGGTGGCCCTTCCTTCTCAACAGCCGTCTTCATCACGCCGAACTAAACGCGCTCGGACTACCCAGACCGAACAACGGTTAGTTGATGAAGACGAAACCACCTTCCCACCGAGCCACCCACCGAGTCCGTAACCAGAGCCATTTGACCGAGCTACCTCCAAGTGGGCACCGAAGCTCACTTATCAGAACTGAGATATTAAGGAAACTGATTCGGTGGTTGCAGAGAAGGATCACATACTGGCCTTCAACCTTGCCAAAAGTGTGTGTCTTCCAAAGGACATGGAGCACCACAATCAGCTAAACACCGAGCTGAAGGCTATCCGTTCTTCAACAAAATCCATGATCCTGGTAGGTAGCACTCTCTTTTGCTTTTGTACCTTTCTAATTCTTCCTACTTTCAGCTCGGCTAAAAAGGAAAGCTTCTATTCTATTGCAGGCCATTCAGAAAAACCACATTGCACACAAGCGGGTGTTGGAGCTCAGGAGAACATCAAGGGAGGCCATGGCAGAGGCCGAAGCCAAAACCGCCGAGCTCAAAAAAGAACAAGTGAGGATGGCCGAGCTGGAGGCCGAGGTGACTCGTCTGACCGGCCTAGTTGCTTCGGCCGATGCTGTCAGACAGAGAGCCCTAACTGAGATGAAAGATAAGTATTTGCGGGAACTGGCGAAACTTGAGGGTGTCAAGGACGCCGAAATAAACGTTTTGAAGAAGAAAGCTGAAGATGCCGAGGTGAAGGGCTTCAAGGAAGGTGAAGCTGCATACATCCAGCAGTGTGAAGCTGTGAAGGACTTGTTCTTCAAGTGCGGCTGGAGGGGTGCCATGGAGCAGCTCGGTTGCGGTCCCGACACTGAGGTCTTCAATGCTCCTCAGTATTTTATTTCGGCCTCACTGGCGGAGTATGCATCCGATCTACAGAAGCAATTCCTTGAAGCGTCTGACGACGACGATGAAGAGAATGAGCCGACTGACACTCTGGTTGACAATGTTTCAGCTAACCAATCAGTTCGGGTGGAGCCTGTGGTAGAAGATCTGACCATTGAGCAACTAGCTGAAACCGAGCTCCAGGTCGAGACCGAGCCCCCAACTCAGATTGTAATTCTGTCTGAAACCGGACTCCGGGTTGATGCCGAGCTGGATGCCGAAATAGATGACCTTTTTAGCTGATTTTGTATTTTTTCTTTTTCTTCTTTTTGCTTCGACTTGTAACCGGGCTGGGAGCCCTTCCCTTGTAATTGCTCTGAACTTTGATCAATGAAAATCATCTTCTTTTGTGCTAACTGTTATTCCGGTTTGTTCTATATGCTTGTGCCTGTAATGACTTTTTAATGACTTCTATTGTTCCAACTGTAATCTTGGTTTACTTTCCTGTTTGAGCATGCTTTCTAACTGTAACTTGAAGCATACTATTTTTCGGCCGAGATACTTTATTTCGGTCTTACCTGTGCCAACTGACTGACCTTACTAGCCAACCACTCTTTAGCCGATATGCGTACTTCGGCTGAAGAGTACCAAGAGTGGTTTAATCCAGTCAACCATTCTTCAGCCTATACCCTTATTTCGGTTGAAGAGTAGTAAGAGTTGGTTTAATCCAGCCAACCGCTCTTTAGCCGATGCCCTTACTTCGGCTAAAGAGTATCAAGAGTTGGTTTAATCCAGCCAACCACTCTTCAGCCATACCCTTACTTCGGCTGAAAAGTAACAAGAGTTGGTTTAATCCAGCCAACCATTCTTCAGCCTATACCCTTATTTCGGCTGAAGAGTAATAAGAGTTGGTTTAATCCAGCCAACCACTCTTTAGCCGATGCCCTTACTTCGGCTAAAGAGTATCAAGAGTTGGTTTAATCCAGCCAACCACTCTTCAGCCATACCCTTACTTCGGCTGAAGAGTAACAAGAGTTGGTTTAATCCAGCCAACCACTCTTCAGCCATACCCTTACTTCGACTGAAGAGCAACAAAAGTTGGTTTAATCCAGCCAACCTTTAAGTTAGTTTTTCCAGCCAACTTAGAATAGAATGTTTAGTTATTTCGACCAAACGTCCTGCAGCCTGGATCCTTATCCTGGGCTTAGGAGGGGTGTTGGTTTAATCCAGCCAATCACTCTTTAGCCGATGCCCTTACTTCGGCTAAAGAGTATCAAGAGTTGGTTTAATCTAGCCAACCACTCTTCAGCCATACCCTTACTTCGGCTGAAGAGTAACAAGAGTTGGTTTAATCTAGCCAACCACTCTTCAGCCATACCCTTACTTCGGCTGAAGAGGAACAAGGGTTGGTTTAATCCAGCCAACCTTTAAGTTAGTTTTTCCAGCCAACTTAGAATAGAATGTTTGGTTATTTCGACCAAACGTCCTGCAGCCTGGATCCTTATCCTGGGCTTAGGGGGGTGTTGGTTTAATCCAGCCAACCTCTAAGTTAGTTTTTCCAGCCAACTTAGAATAAAATTTTTGGTTATTCCGACCAAACGTCCTGCAGCCTGGATCCTTATCTTGGGCTTAGGAGGGGTGTTGGTTTTTCCAGCCAACCTTACTTTTGATGTCCCTTACTCACTAATACAATCTCATACAAAAAACAAATTATGCTGAAAAGAATTGACTTTGTTTTATTGAGAGAAAGGAAAATTACACATACTCGTAAAAAAAAACTAAAAATAAAATAGTTTGAGATTGGCAGTGTTCTATGGCCTTAGAATGGCTTTGTCGTCCTCATCTTCCAGGTGGTATGCCCCTTTGCCAGTTAATCCGACCACTTTGTAAGGTCTTTCCCAATTGGGCCCTAACTTGCCATCTCCTGGTATCAAGGTGTTTCCTATCACTTTGCGCAGCACCCAATCTCCGATCTTGAATTGTCTTGGATGCACTATTTTGTTGTATTTCCTGGATAACTCTTGTTGGTATGAGGCAATGTGAACCAGTGCTCTTTCTCTTCTTTCTTCCGCAAGGTCGAGCTCCAATGCTATGGCTTCTCTATTTAAGTTTGGATCAAAATTTTCGCTTCTAATTATGGGGAGGCCGACTTCGAGTGGGATTACTGCTTCCATACCATAGGCTAAGGAGAATGGAGTTTCTCCTATTGACCGTCGAGGTGAGGTGTGGTAAGCCCATAAAACATGAGGGAGTTCTTCCGCCCACTTGCCTTTGGCTTTTTCTAATTGTTTCTTCAGTCCATCAAATATTACCTTGTTTGATGCTTCTGCCTGACCATTTGCTTGAGGATATGCCGATGTAAAGTTGTAGAACTCTATCTTGTATTCTTCACAAAAGCCTCTAAAAACTTTGTCGTCGAACTGAGTGCCATTGTCAAATATTAGTGCTTTAGGTATGCCGAATCGTGTAATGATATTTTGCCAGAAGAACTTTTTCACATCTTTTTCCTTGATTGATGCCAATGCTTCTGCTTCCACCCACTTTGTGAAGTAGTCTGTTGCTGCGAGAAAGAACTTCCTGTTTCCGGGCGCTGTTGGAAGTGGTCCTACTATGTCCAAGCCCCACATTGCAAAAGGCCATGGGCTGGTTAATGGTAGGAGTTCTCTGGCCGACTGATGTATTTGATGTGCGAACTTCTGACATTTCTCGCACTTCTTCACATATTTCTCTGAGTTTGCCTGCATGTATGGCCACCAGTATCCTTGCGAAATGGCCCTGTAAGCTAGCGATCTTCCTCCTTGATGGCTTCCGCACACCCCTTCGTATATCTCGTATAAGAATGCTTCCACTTTGCTGGGGTGGACACACTTTAGATAGGGTCCTGAGAACGACTTTTTTGTATAATGCCATAGATGGAGAGAGCCAAAATCGCTGCGACCTTGCTCTAATTTTGTTGGCTTCTTTCTTTTCTTTCAGTAAGATGCCGTCTTTTAAGAACAGTATAATGGGATCCATCCATGAGGGGCCTAATTCAGCGCAACATACCTCTTCTACTTCAGGGTCTTCAATGCTTGGCCTTGGTAGGTAGTCAATTAGTAGTGGGTGAGGGATGGATGTATCTGCCATTGACGCAAAGCCTGCTAGTTCGTCTGCTCTGCTGTTTTCCTCCCTGCCAATCTGTTCTATCCTTACTACTTCAAATTTCTTGATCTCTATTCTGACCAATTCTTGGTACTTGGCCATTTTATCATCCTTTGCTTCATAGTCGCCAGAAATTTGGTTTACTACCAGCTGTGAGTCGCTGTAGACCATTAATTCGGTGGCCTTCATGTAGAATGCTGTTTTGAGTCCTGTAAGAAGTGCTTCATACTCCGCTTCGTTGTTTGATGCTGGGAAGCCAAGATTGATTGCTTGATCCACAACCAGGCTGTCTGGTGAGATGAGGACTATGCCAAGTCCTGCACCATGCCGGTTGGATGCTCCATCCACAAAGAGCTTCCACATCTCTCCAACGAACAACTTCCAGCAAGTGGAGGAGTCAGATGATGTCGTGGGGTCAAGAATGTTGCTGGTGTTTTCTTCAAGGTCCATGCTTGCTGTCTGCCCCTCGCTATCTGATTGTACCAAGTCTTTATTTGTTGGTGAGTCTTGGTTTGGTGTAGCTTGGTTTGCTTCTTCCTTGCTGTCTTTAGTCTGGTCTGCCATGGGATCTGATTGAATATCCTGCACCAGGGGTTGCGCTATTCCGGCGTCAATTTCTATTCCTGGTTCGGTTGTATCAGTCAGGTTGACTGGGCAGATATGATGACTTCCTGGAGTGAATTCTGCGACAAAGTGTGCCAAAGCTTGGGCCTTTATCGCGGTCCTGGGTTGGAACTTGATGTCGAATTGTCCCAACTTGACTGCCCATTTCAAGATTCGCCCTGAAAAGTTTGCCCTCTCAAACAGAGCTTTTAATAGGAAAGCTGTGAGGACAACTATGGTGTGGGCGTGAAAGTAGTGAGACAACTTCCTTGAGGCCATCATCAAGGCCAATGCCAGTTTTTCCAGTGGCAAATACCTTGTTTCGGCTCCCAGCAATGTCTTGCTGACATAATAGATGGGCAGATGTTGAATTCCTTCCGCACGGACCAACACTGCACTAATTGCGTGCTGAGAGACTGCTAGGTACAGGAAGAGTTCTTCTCTAGGTATTGGGGTGACCAGCAATGGTGGAGAAGACATGTATTCTTTCTAGCTTTCTAGAGCTTGGTCGCATTCTTCATCCCATTCGAACTTGGCTTTTAGTGCATGGAAGAATAGTTGTAGTCTGTCTAACGACCGGCTGATGAATCGGTTGAGTGCAGCCGCCATACCGGTGAGATGCTGTACTTCTTTCACCGAGTTAGGCCTCTCCAGATCCTGGATTGCTTTGATCTGGGAGGGGTCTGCCTCTATACCCCGGTTGGTTACCAGGAAACCCAGGAATTTGCCAGATCCTACTCCGAATGCAC
This sequence comes from Camellia sinensis, assembly GCF_055761805.1. Taxonomy (NCBI): domain Eukaryota; kingdom Viridiplantae; phylum Streptophyta; class Magnoliopsida; order Ericales; family Theaceae; genus Camellia; species Camellia sinensis. The sequence goes on from NC_138964.1 coordinate 44,070,021, forward strand.
ACTTGGACGCATTGAGGCGCAACTTGTGCTTCTTCAGGATCTCAAACATCTCGCCTAGGTCCTTGAGATGGTCATTCTCATCTTTACTCTTGACCACTATGTCGTCGATGTAAGCTTCCATTGTTCTGCCTAACAACGGTTCAAACATCTTGGTGACCATCCGTTGGAATGTCGCCCCTGCGTTCTTTAGGCCAGTATGGTCCTCTTGGAGTTGTAAAGGATGTGACCTCCTGGTCTGGTTCATGCATGACGATTTGATGGTAGCCTCTGTATGCATCTAGAAAGCTAAGTCGGTTGTGCCCCGCCGTTAGGTCGACCAGTTGATCTATCCGTGGTAGAGGAAAGCTGTCTTTCGGACATGCCTTGTTCACTGTTTTGTAGTCGACGCAGAACGCCACTTGCCATTCTTCTTTGGCACTACGACTGTGTTGGAGATCCATCTTGGGTAGTGCACTTCTCTAATTGCTCCTGCCTCCATCAGGTTTCCTACTTCTTCAACCACTATCTCGGCATGGTGGAGTGCCGATCTACGGGTGCGTTGAATAATTGGTCTGGCGGATGGATGAACATTGAGTTGGTGACAGATGAAATTGGGATCAATACCTGGCATGTCGTATGGTGTCCAGGCGAACACTTCGATGTTAGAGGTCAAAAATTCCAACACCTCTAATCTCTCAGTGTTGGACAACGACGAACCGAGCAAAAAGAACTTATCCGGGTTCTTTTCATCTATTCTTACCTCCACCAAGTCCTCCACCGCTTTCTGATCAGCCGCTTTGCCGACATCTGCGAATAGCTCATTGCTCTCAGGTTCTTCCACCGAATGAACGTATCCTTTGGCAGCGCGACTGCCATTCACCGTGACGAAGCATTGCTTCAACATGATCTGATCTCCATAGACTTCTTCAATTACCCCAGTATCGTTGGGGAACCGCATTACTTGGTGGTAGGATGACGCCACCGATCGCATGGCATGCAGCCATGTTCTGCCCAGAATGATGTTGTAAGTGGAGGGGACCTTCAATACCCAGAACTCCACTTGTTTCGTCACGCTTCCTGCTCTGACTAGAAGAATTATTTTGCCGACGGGCCATTCTGGCATTGAGTTGAATCCAATTAGGGGAGATACGGCAGGCACCAAGTCTTTGTCTTGCAGCTTCGATTGTTTAAATGTTTCGTAGTACATGATTTCACATGAACTACCCGGGTCAATCAGAATCCGCTTGACGTCAAAATCCTTGACTCGGAGAGTGACGACCAGGGCATCATTGTGAGGGCAATATATCCGTTCCAAGTCTTTATCCAAAAAAGACATGACGTTTGTGGCCTCTGTCTTCCCCTTCTTGATGACAGGTTGGGCACTTAGCACCTCTCTTAAGTGTTCAGCCTTTTTGATTGATCCCCTGAGCTCGCATACACGCTCAGGTTCAAAGACTCCATGTATCACATTGATAATGCCTTGAGGTGGGGCGTCAAATGGCATCTCGTTGGGGTTATTATGGTCCTGGGGGGCTGGTTGCGTCCCTCCTTCAATGTATTTATCCAAGTGTCCTACTGCCACCAACTCCTCCAGGTGCTGTCTCAATGGCGTGCAATTCTCAGTGCGATGTCCCTTTTCTTTATGGAAGGTGCACCGTGATCTTTCGTCATAGTCCTTCTAAGCTTCCCCAAGCTTAGCTGGCCATCTGACGAAAGGCTCATCCCGTATTTCACTTAGAATTCGGTAGATCGGTTTCTTGAAGACCGTGGTTATGGCAGTGCGGACTCTCAACCATCTTTTATCCTGGTCCTCTCCGTTGTCTGGCCTGCCTCGTCCGTTTCTGCTTGGACGATCTACCGCATTGACCTTTGTCGAGGCCTTTTTCTCTAGCACTGCAGTGGTGCCAAATTTTGTTTTGGCATGGGCACTATCCTCTTCCACCCTGATGTGCTGATGCACTCTTTCCATCAAGGCTTCCATGGAGAGGGGTGGTGTCATAGTGATCGAGTCCTTTAGTCTATTCCCGACTGGAAGGCCTCTTTTGTACTGTGCAATGGCAAGATTGGTGGGGCAGTCCCTAATCTGGTTGAATGTCTCCCAGTAGCGACTATTGTAGGACCTTAGCGTCTCTTTTTCACCCATGTCGATGAAGAGTAGTTGGTCAATCTCCACCGGGGTTTTGGTGTTCGTTCTGAATCTTGTGACGAATGCCTCCGCCAATTGTGCCCAGGAGGCTATGCTGCCTTCTGGAAGTTTTTCGAACCAAGTCAAGCCTAGGTTGCCAAGGCTTGATGGGAAGAGGATGCACATTAAAGTCTCGTTTCGCCGATATACCGCCATAACCTGGCGGAAGTGGCTTAGGTGAATGTAGGGGTCCGATTTCCCCTTGTACGTAGTGAATTTGGGCTGAAGGAAGCCTGTAGGTAGGGGTGCGTTTTCAATTGCTGGAACGAACGGCGAGGTCTGCAGCCTTGCTAATGCTTTGTCCGTCGGTTCGTAGGCAGGGTGTGGTAATGGCATTCCAACCTCGACGCTTCCATGCGATCGAGGAGCCAATCGTTGAAGGGAAGAAACTCTGCGAGGGTCGCGCGCCCTGGTGTCCTCCTTCCATCGTGCCTTTTCTTCCAGCATGATCCGCAAATCAGATGATCTGGGCAACTCTGTCTGTTTGGATGATGTTTGGTGTGAGTGTGAGGGTCGGTAGGTACTTCCCTCCGTGTAAGACCTCAATGATCTCGTTCTCTCAGACCTGGAGTAACGAGTTCTGGAGGTTCTAGACTGAGTATCGCCTGTCCTGAGGCTTCTACTCTCTGCTTGTGATGGTGTGGAATGCCTTCCATGGTCTTCTGAGTGGCGAGGGGGCGTCTTGCTTTTGCGCCCCTCTCCTGTCGCCACTCATTTTCCCTTCATCTGGCGCTTCAAGGCCTCCATGTCTACCGCCATCTTTCTTATTAATTCGTCTTGCTCCTTCACACGGTCCTCCAGAACTTGAGGATCAATCCTCTGCCTTTGCCTGTCAGGACTTTGTGAATGAGAGTGATGGGGGCTGTTAGTCCGCCTTTCCCTCGTATCCCTCCTGGAGTTATGTCGTTGGGGCTCCAAGTCCGCCATAGGAGGGATAGAAGGTAATCCTTCACGCCTTGCACCCCCATCTGGTGTTTGCCCGTCGATGGCGGACTGTGGTAATTCTTCATTATGCGCCATTGTTCCTAAAGAGGTAAAGCTTGATCAAGAGGTTTTGTCCTGTCTGTTTTTCCCACAGACGGCGCCAATTGTACGGGAAAGAAATAAACCTTCTCGTATAATCCTGTTGATCAAGTCTGCGCTCCTTCGTATGACGTCGCTTTAGCACCTGAAAACACAAATGTGAGCTAGCCGGCGGGTGTGTGCCGGAAACCTCTCCGATGCCTAAGTCAGCAAGCATGACAAATAGACAAAAGCTCTGTGTATTCAGAAAACAAAGCTGTGTGTTACCTCCTCAAAGGTGATGTTTGTGAGCTTTTATAGGTTTTGCGTGGCACAATCCGAATAGGACTTCGACTCCTCCATGTAGAGTCCTCCTAGGATTCATACTCCTGAAAGATAATGCTTATCCTTCAACACCCCCCTCACTGCTTAAACCAAGTGAGATGGTTTTTACCATGGCCGAACTCCAACATGACCGAAGTAATCATGATCACGCCGAGCCACAGAGTAGACCGAACTATCGTTAGTTCGGTTCTACCTTCAGTGTTCTTACCCCAGTTCCTCCATTGTCAACAGTGTTAAGTCTAAACCGATCTAACTTCTAACAAGGCTTTTAGACCGAACTAACCATACTGTGCCTTAACCGATATAAGTTCAACGCATCCTTAAACCGGTCTAACTACAAAGCGTCCTTCAACCGGACTAACATCAAGAGTAACTCGGATCGGTCTACCTTCTGGGCTTGAGATCGGGCTAACTTTAAGCCTCTTCAAGGCCGGAGTAACTTTATGGCCTCTTTACTCAGCCCTTCGTACTGAGGCCCATAAAGGCCCAGCTCGGCCCAATTTTGCATATAAATTACCCTCTCAGGAACCAAACCAAATTGAGGAGCTCGCCTCCTTCTCTAAGCTTTTGAAGATGGTAATTTTTTGGACAACTAATTGCAGCGTAGCATAACATGGCCAACCACAAGATTTTCAATTTTTCCCATTTCACCTCCTTATTACCTTTGTCGACAACGAGTTCAATAATCACATCTTTATAGAAATCCATCGCCTCTACGAAACGCAATTTGGCTCCTTGTTCAATTTTACCTTCTTCAAAACGAACAGATCTTGCCCCCTCAATGAAATTTTTTATCATATCCGAGGGATTGCGTCCTTCTTCATTATCTTGTGTGTTCATAACACTACATATAAGAGTTTTAGAAATTAATTTTTTTATCTCTAAAAGTATAAATTTTGTTTAAAAAAATATTTAAGAACTAACTTCAATTGTCGCGAGTATAGTTGCAAAAAGTCATATCGAAAAGTAAGAAAATGAGTTTTTAGGAACAAAATTTGAAAAAATATTGCTAATAAATGCACTTTTAGGGACAAAATAATTTGTTTTCAAAGATTTATTTTTTGAGACAAAACTTGTGGTTTCAAAAGGCTAGTAATTCATTGCTAAATGTCTAATTTTATTGCTAAAAATAAAATAATAACACTTTTTGTGACAAAAATATTTGTCCTTAAAAAGTAATATTGTCCCTAATGTTTTTGGTCTCAAATCATAATTTCTTGTAGTGATAACATCCGTAATATACCTGAAACAAAAACTGTAATATACCTGAAACAAAGACGGACGTAGCTTATGAAATCCTTCAACTGACTATCCGATACAACAACAGGAAACAACGAATGGCAGGTGAGGAGTAGATACATCATGTACTTTGATAGAGTTTTGCATGTTTCCTTGTCATCAGGACGTCCAGATGAGTTAACACTATTTTGGGAAGTGTGTGTATCATCATAACGGTAGAATATCTGTTATGATGTGCATAATAATAATTTGGTCATGAAAAGATGTAGAGCCAAAGAACCACCCAAGACTCCCAAGGTCAATTGAGATGTCTGTATGTGTGGATACACACACTAGTCGTACATGAGCTCCAATAGAACTTGCCTCGAATCCCCAAGCTCTTACGTATTCTACTCCATTTTGAACGCTTGTCTTCCTCTTCGAATAGATCGATTTGCCCCATCTTTTTAGACCACTTCTTTTCAAAAAACCAAGAAAATTTCAGCAACAATCAGATTGCCCATTTGCCTCTGCCGCACTTAATTAGCAAAAGCATCGCCCAATCAGAGAATAATAACAAAATGACTGCATAAATCTCCAAAGCTAGAGCTCCGACCAATAATACCCCTGTGATGACAATATCAACCATGGAGTAGTGCTGCTCTCTCCACTTCGCTTCCATGGCGATAAGCTACAAGACTCCTACCAACATAGACACCGTACACATGAAGCCGATAGAGCGAAGAATGCACCCTCTCTTGGTAAGTGTTATGGGTGCTTTTGTGTATAACAAATCGTACATGAACCCCATTTCAACCTCTAATATATCCCCAATATACGTAGCATCATCCAGATTCATTGGATTCAGAAAATTTTCTTCTGCTTGCGATTGCTGGAATTCATATCTACCAATGTCATAATTCTCTATATAATCTTTAAATGTAATCACCAGCGTGTGGGCCATTCTTAAAACTTTTTCATCTCTCTCCTCTTGTTTGATAGGGCGAGCAAGACTATCTATGATATAATGACCATAATAAAAGGGTACAATGCTTCTTGATTTATCATGGCATGCTAACTTAAGAGCCCATGTTCTATCCCCATACTTAATAATTCCAGCCACGAATGCCGGAATTAACATAAATGAAAACAAGAAATGCCTCCAAGACATAACAATGACATAAATTGCCACAGTAGCTTGAACACCCATGCCCAAAAGATGCCTTATCCACAATTGATTATCTTCCAAAGAATAAACAGTTATGGTATATAGCGATCCCAGATTTTCCCTCCTTTGTTTATTGTATTCCGGGCTCGGTTCCGTGGATGATGGTTGTTGTCGGTATTGCATTTCCGTCCTTTAGCTCTTTGAGTTTAAGTTTAGAAATGTCTTGGGCGTGTTTTGAACAGGTTGGTTGAGCTTTGGTTCCTGTTCTTGCTGCCCAGGTTTTTGGTGATCCGCTCGAGCGGGCCTTTTTGCGCTCGAGCGGAGTTTGCATACTTTCAGTATTTTGTGCGTCTACAGATATACTGCAGAGGTGTTTTCCACGCTCGAGCGGTGTTTATTGCGCTCGAACGGGTATCTTGCGCTCAAGCGGGTGTTCGAAGTTTGTAAAAAATACTAGAGGAGCGTAATCCATGCTCGAGCTGGTCCCTTTGCGCTCGAGCGGGTGGAGTTTTGTGTTGTGTCTTGACGCTCGAGTGGGTATATTTGCGCTCGAGCGGGTTCAATTTTTGTGTTTAACGCTTGAGCGCTCTATTCTCCGCTCGAGCGGGTCATACGTATATCAGGTCTGGACTGTGTTATTTTAAATTACTTTTTCAACTCTCTCACTCTCTCTCTCTAACTTTCTAAAAACCTAATTTGAGAGCTTCTCTCACTACATTTCACCTTCTCTCTAAGAAATCATCTAGTTTGAGTGATCTTCTACCATAGTTCTTTTGCATAAAGTGTAGAGCTTGGCTTGGGCTACATTTTAATCCAAAAATCTTTGGTTTTGGAGCACATCGAGTTTCATCATCTTCTCCATTTGGTCTCATCTCTTGAGGTAGGGATAACTACTCATATTTATGGTCTTTGACATAAACTTGTAATCATTTTGATGTAATGTTGAGGTTGGGTAATTTAGGGGTTAGGGTTTCAAAATATATAAAGAGGGGTTTTGTTCTTTTGACTCATACATGTATATTTGGGTCTTAAAATGAGGTTATTGATGTTTAATGAAAATATTTGAGCCTTTGGGTCAATGTTGAGAAAAGGTGGAGGAAAGCCCTAATTTGTTGATATGAATTAATTTGTACAATTAATTTGGAAAGTTATGAAAATATGAAATTGAGGAGTTATGAGAATGAATAGTGGAGTTGGATAAGTTAATCACTCACCTTTGGAAATATTGATAATTTATCTGTTGATGCATTTATTATCTGTTTAGAAATAATTGCTTTGGGCTATCAGTGGAAGATAGTCTTGATTGTTGTAGACAATGTATGTTGATTAGGGAAAACTGAAACTAATCACGTTGATTATGTCATTGAATATGACGGTTAGAATAATACATCGAATCTGTGTATTGATTGATCTTGTATATGATGAGTGTTTATATACATTATATTGTGTGGGAGGAGATAGGGGATGTACTCCACGGTTTCGGAGGAGATAGGGAATGGACTCCTAAACCGGATGTTATTTGGGAGGAGATAGGGGATGGACTCCATTGATTCAGCAAATCTGTGTATCATTTGTGAAGTATGGAAGTGTTTTATTATGAGTTGTTATCTCATTTGAAATTGAAGTAATGTTGATATGAATTGGTAACTCATTTGAAAGGAAGTGTTTTGATATGAGATGTAGTCTCATGAAACTGTTTGGCCAGGTTCTGAGCCATGTTCATAAATTGAAAATTTCTTAAGTAACAGAAAGTGAAATGAAACATGGCCATATTTGTCATGGAACTGGGTAATGTTGTAAGTTGATTTATAAGTGGTAACATTTATCAGATGCTACTGTTTTAGTTATTGCTCATATTATGTTTAGCATATCTCTACCGGGCGTTGGCTCACCCTATATGGGACATCATTTTCAGGTACAGGTGATATGCCACCTCCAAGGATGTAGCTTGGGAGGTTGTAGAAGCTGATGGCTTCCTTTTTGTAATTATTTTGTGTATTACATGTAAACCAAGCTAAGGGCTTATTTTGTGTTTTGAGTTAGTACTCTCTCTTTGTAACCGAGTGTTGGCTTGGAAAGTTGTAAGCCCGTAGGGCATTTACTTTTGATGTCAACATGTAATACTTTTGTGATGAATACTCTAATAAATAGAATTATGTTTTATTCTCTTAAGTTTATGGATGTCTTGTATATACGATTTATGAGTTTATTTTGAGGGCGTTACAACTTGGTATTAGAGCGTACCGGGTTTGAATACTTTGTGTACGTGGGAAGTGGTTAGTACCACAATGGGTTTGTCTCGCTTGCTAGAGACTTATGTGTGATATTACGTGTTTATCTGATAACATACTTATGTGACTACTTGGGTATGGGATTTAGTTTTTAGGATGTTGATTGGATCCTTGGGTTTTTGGGAGTCCTATTGGAAAAGCACTTGATCAATGTTGTTTCTAACTGGAACTCTAGCAATACCTCGGGACTGTAATTATCCGGAAATGAAATTCTTAAGTGTTTATGTGATTATGTGCTTACGTGGAATGAATTACTGTTGTCTAAAGTATTAGGACACGAGTGAAATAGTTTCGGCACATTTGTGAATGTGCTAATGTCTTTGTTACCTTTATTAGGATGTCAGGATGAGGACGTGGTGGTAGGCGAGGTAGGCCTAGGAGGTAGGAGATGCCTATACCGGATGAGATTCCGACACAGCAGGAGGGTGTTGGTCAGGTCAATGTGGCCGAGCCAGTAGGCCAGCAGGCCATGGGCGCCTTAGCCCGCGAGATGGTAGGAGCATTGAGGGAATCCATGGACATTCTCAGAGCTGAGAATCAGGTCCAGGCCTATGTTGCTGAGGCAAGGCCTTCTTTTCTGAAGAGAGAGTTCTTCCGGTCTAACCCGGACGAGTTTTTAGGTGATCCGAAAGAGCCACTTAAGGCTGATGAGTGGCTTGAACAGATGACGAAGACGCTTGAGATGCTTGGCATCGAAGACAGGGCCTTGAAGGTGACCTTGGCATCTTTCCAGTTGAAGGGAGACGTGGGTCAGTGGTGGAAGTTTGTTCGAGGACGTATTGGTGGCACATGGGAGGCCTTTGTAGATGCTTTCCAGGAGAAGTTTTTGTCTCCAGTTGTCAGGGAGAAGCTGAGGGACAAGTTTTGTCAGCCCAAGCAGCTGCGTATGCCAGTAGCCGAGTTTGAGGCCGCATTTACCAGTTTATCTAGGTTTGTACCTGAGCTTGTGGCATCTGAGGAACGTCGTTGTCTTGAGTTCGAGAAGAAGCTGAGGCACGGGCTTAAGAATAGGGTTGCTGGGTCCATGACTCAGGAGTATGGACGCCTTGTGGATGCTGCGGCGTATCTTGAGATTATTATGCAGAAGGAGGATGAGAGGATGAGGGGCTCCAAGAGGAGTCAGGATGGCCAGGGGGATGGTAGGAGGCAGAGGGGTTCTAACCCTCAGTAGTCCCAGGGCGCGTTTGTGAGGTCTACTTTTCCAGTGCCGAGTGCAGGCTCTGGGAGAGGCAGTCAGGGGGACATTACTTGTTACAAGTGTGGCTAGCTGGGCCACAAGTCTCCAGCTTGCCCGTAGAGGGGAGGAGGACAGAGAGCAGCTTCATCTTCGGCTCGACCTCAGAGCCAGAGTCAGGGCAGAGGCCAGCCGCTCTCTTGTTACCAGTGTGGTCAGGCGAGGCACCTGAAGAGGTATTGCCCGCAGTTGAGTGGCACATCTGGTGTGTGTTGTATCACCTGTTGGGGGCGAGTTGATTTTGAAACAAGGGTGTCGGGGTTGTGATACAGAGGTCACCGACTGCCGGCTTCCATTTTCTTTTGTAGTTATGGCTATGTCAGGTTTTGATGTGATTTTGGGTATGGACTGGTTATCGTCATACCGGACTGTTATTGATTGTTACCATCAAAGGGTCACTGTATGTTCCTTGAGCGGGGATTGTTTCCATTTCTTGGGGGATCGGGTTAGTAGAGTGTTGCCACCGGTGTATGATCCGCGAGGGCGGAGTGAGCTTAGTGGTCTTCTCACTAGCTTTATGAGTAGTGAGTGTGATGAGTCCCAGACTGTATTGCTGAGAGTGGTTTGTGAGTACTCGGACGTCTTTCTCGAGGATCTTGTTAGTTTGCCACCACATCGAGTGGTGGAGTTTTCTATTGATTTAGTGCCCGGCACGTTGCCAATTTCTATGGCACCTTATCGTTTTGCCCTAGCCGAGTTGAGTGAGTTGAAGGTTCAACTCCAGGAGTTGCTAGATAAGGGTTTTGTCCGCCCTAGTATTTCACCGTGGGGAGCACCGGCCCTCTTTGCTAAAAAGAAAGATGGTGCCTTGAGACTTTGCATTGATTACCGAAAATTAAATCGGGCTATGGTTAAGAACAAGTACCTTATGCCTCGTATAGATGATCTGTTTGACCAGTTGAAGGGGTCCTGTTGTTTCTCCAAGATAGACTTGAGATCGGGTTACCACCAGTTGAGGGTCAGAGAGGAGGATATCCCGAAGACGGCATTCCGTACGCGGTATGGCCATTATGAGTTTCTGGTGATGCCTTTTGGGCTCACCAATGCACCGACAGTGTTTATGGACCTGAAGAACCGGATATTCTGGGAATTCTTAGATCGTTTTGTGGTCATTTTTGTGGACGACATTCTGGTTTATTCACCTTATGAGGAGGAGCACGAGGAACACTTGAGAGTGGTGTTTGAGTTGCTTAGAGCCCATAAGCTATATGCTAAGTTTGGGAAGTGTGAGTTTTGGCTAAGAGAGGTTAAATTGTTAGGCCATGTAGGCTCCGGGGAAGGGGTGTTTGTTGATACATCCAAGATTGAGGCAGTGCAAGATTGGGCATAGCCTAAGAGTGTTTTTGAGATCCGCAGCTTTCTGGGATTAGCTGGGTATTACCGTCGGTTTGTAAAGGATTTCTCCAGGCTAGCTTCGCCGTTAACTAGATTGACGCAGAAAGGGGTCAAATTTGTATGGAGTGAGACTCGTGAAAAGTCATTCCAAGAGTTAAAGGTTAGACTTACCACCGCTCCGATTTTGATTGTTCCGGAGAGAGTCTTGGGTTATGCAATTTATTGTGATGCTTCACGAGAGGGTTTGGGTTGTGTGCTGATGCAAGAGGGGAAAGTAGTAGCGTATGGCTCGCGGCAGTTGAAAATACACAAAAGGAATTACCCTACACACGACCTAGAGTTAGCAGCTGTGATTTTTGCCTTGAAGATATGGAGGCACTACCTTTATGGTGAAAGATTCGAGGTGTTCTTGGATCATAAGAGTCTGAAGTATCTGTTTACACAGAGAGACTTGAATTTGAGGCAGAGGGGGTGGATGGAGTTCAGTGAGGATTATGACTTTGAGTTGCATTATCACCCAGGAAAGGCAATGTTATAGCCGATGCCTTTTGCAGAAAATCCATTAGTGATGTAGCTTGTATAGCCATCCGGGAGTGGGAAATGTTGGGTGCACTTGGCGAGTTTGATTTGCTTCTGGGCGAATCCGTTGAGGCTGCGGCCTTGTTTTCTGTTGTTGCACAGCCTACATTTGTGACTCGAGTGTTAGAGGTACAGAGAGGTGACCTTGAGGTAGAATCTCTCCGGGAGAAGATCTCCAATGGGAAGGTTGAGAATGGTTTGACTGTGTATCCTGACCTGAGTGTGAGATACCGAGACCGTTTGTTTGTGCCGGAGTCTTGCTGAGAGGAGGTACTCCTTGAGTTTCACCATTCACGCCTTGCGGTGCATCCGGGAGGCACTAAGATGTATCGTGATTTGGGTCGCCAGTTTTGGTGGCGGGGTTTGAAGAAAGATATGGCAGTTTTTGTGTCTAAGTGCCTTACTTGTCAGAAAGTGAAGGCCGAACATCAGAGGCCAGCGGGTTTGTTGCAACCCTTGCCTATTGCCGAGTGGAAATGGGAGCATGTCACTATGGACTTTGTTGTAGGTCTTCCGAGGACTCAGTGGGGTATTGATGCTATTTGGGTGGTTATAGACTGGTTGACTAAGTCGGCGCACTTTATCCCTATGCGCGTGAGAGATTCGGTAAATCATCTTGCTGACTTGTATATTCGGGACATAGTGAGGTTGCACGGGGTCCCAGTGTCGATGGTCTCAGATAGAGATCCACGTTTTACTGCTAGGTTGTGGCAGAGTTTGCAAAGTGCCTTGGGCACTAGATTGACCTTTAGCACTAGATTGACCTTTAGCATGGCTTATCATCCTCAGACTGATAGGCAGTCCGAGCGTACTCTACAGATCCTTGAGGATATGCTTTGAGGTTATGTCCTTGACTTTAGTGGGTCGTGGGAGAGGCACTTGCCCTTGGTGGAGTTTGCCTACAACAACAGTTTCCAGTCGAGTATCGGTATGGCACCATTTGAGGCCTTGTATGGTTGACCTTGTAGGTCTCCAGTGTGTTGGGCCGAGGTGGGTGATGCACCTTTCCTGGACCCGGAGTTGGTGAGGGACATGACGGAAAAAAGTTGAGCTTATCCGTAGGAGGCTTGTTACAGCCAAGAGTCGTCAAAAGTGTTATGCTGACTGTAGGAGGAGGCCTTTAGTATTTGAGGTGGGTGATCATGTCTTCTTGAAAATATCACCTAGGCGGGGTTTGATGAGGTTTGGGAAGAGTGGGAAGTTGTCCCCTTGGTTTATTGGTCTCTTTGAAATCCTTGAGAGGATTGGGGAGGTTGCTTACCGTTTAGTTTTACCGCCACAGTTGTTCGGGGTGCATGACGTGTTTCATGTTAGTATGCTTCGGAAGTACGAGCCGGATCCGTCGTGCGTATTGGATTGGACCGACTTGGAGGTTGATGAGGATGCCTCGTATGAGGAGAGACCGGTGAGGGTCTTGGATAGGCGGGATCAAGTCTTGCGAGGCAAGACCATTCCCTTGGTAAAAGTTCTGTGGAAACATCACGGGGTGGAGGAAGCCACTTGGGAACGTGAGTTGGAGGTTCGTGAGAAATATCTGGACTTGTTTGATAATGTTTAACCATGTGTCGAAAACTTTGTTATGTTGTTGAATTTTGAAGACATTGTATATGTTTTAGATTGTGGAAATGTTATAGCCATCGAATATGGTTTGGAAATGGAGGTTTATTTTAACATTGCATATGTTAATTCTGTTTTAGAAATGCAAATATATTGATTGGCATTGAATATGTAGTTGAATTGTGGAATATGTGTTGAAATTGATAAATTTCAAAGGAATGCATGTTGATAATGCATGTTATAATCGTATGTTGTAATTTGCCTCTTGAAAAGAGATGGGATGACGGGTAGTGGGTCAGGTTGTGAAATATTGAATCGTAATATTGTTGAGAATTGAGAAATCATATTTCTGAAGCTTATTTGTCTAATTTCGGGGACGAAATTCTTTAAGGGGGGAGGTTATAGCGATCCCGGGTTTTCCCTCCTTTGTTTATTGTATTTCGGGCTCGGTTCTGTGGATGATGGTTGTTGTCGGTATTGCATTTCCATCCTTTAGCTCTTTGAGTTTGAGTTTAGAAATGTCTTGGGCGTGTTTTGAACATGTTGGTTGGGTTTTGGTTCCGGTTCTTGTTGCCCAGGTTTTTGGTGATCCGCTCGAGCGGGCCTTTTTGCGTTCGAGCAGAGTTTGCATACTGTAACACGTCCGCGAGGGACCCCACTACAGTTCGGACTCGATTTGTGTCACGGTTCTTAATCTGAACCAAAGAGTCCAAATCTGGCAAATCGTTTTGAGAAAACAGATTTTTGAAAGAAGTGCCAAACATGGACTGCTTTGCCTGATACAGAGTCGCCACCTAAATATTTTATTTTGGGGGAATTTAGGAAACCCTGACTCGGTGCCAAAGGCCACGTGTCCGTCATCACCAAAGTTGCCTCGGCTCGGGAACTTGGGTACGATTGGGGAAGGTCAGCTATGAGCACCCCCTCTTGCCCGATCCGAAGATCGGCCTCTACTAACCCTGATATCCAATTTTGAAAACGTTATGCGTTCTTATTCCGGTTATTAGCCTAAATTTACTATGTTATGTGCACAGCAGACAAGTATAGATCAAATCGCCTAAATTGGAACAAAACATTTCATGTTTGTTTCGGAAATGGCTTGCTACTCACAGGTAGGCTAAAATGCAGATTTTGCCACCCTCAAGTGGGCTTTAGAAAAAAATGATTTTACCACTATCTAGTGGGCTTAAAACTCACAGTTTTAATGCATTATTCCAATTTAGGTGATTTCACCGCCATCCACAGGCATTCAAGCAGTTATGTCACATAAGCAGCTAGCCTCATGGTAATCATGCTATCATGGCAACACTCACACGCATGCAAGGATGCTAAAGCAAAAGAACTTACAGAGTACTCCAAGCCAAAACAGAAACTAGTTAGTAATCATATGCATGATCCTAGTTCATGTTAAGATGGCTAATGCAACACATGCAAAATGCAACTAAGATAGGCTCGGCTAATCTACAATGACATGTGAAATGCTACAACTAACACGTATTCAATTTGAAATTAAAATACAAATGCAGTTAGAGTGATGCGCCGAGCCCGATGCATGTAGGACAAATGTGTGGATGCACGCATGCATAGCATAAGGTATGCTAATTTAAATATGTCCTAGTCTACCATCATAAGCGGGTAAATAAAAGGGAAGAAAGACGTGGGGTTGGAAGACATACGCACACTCACGCACACTTATGACAGAATTGCCCTCGCTCGGAGGGTCCGAATAAATATTACAGTCCGAATAAATAATACTAAATTAATTATTACAAAATTTCTAATCTAATTAACAAATTAAATGCAAAGAGAAGATGGCCGTAGCCCCCGCCTCGGGATGCGTAAATGATGCATGCTCGGATTTATCTTGCCCCGAAAGCCCGTACCATACCACTGCTGCCTCTGTTTACACTGCCCTGCTTCTTTGAAAACTGCCAAAATCCTGGGACAGGTTACCTGAACCCTGTAGGACACCATCGGCTGAAAGGAATACCCACTGGCCATGGAACTTATCCATCGGCTGGGGTTTCATATTATCGGCCACCAATCCATGGCCGGTCGGCACTCTACAGTGCCGATCGGCAAAAACTCCCTGCAGAAACTGGTTTTTGCCAGCAACAAGGACAGATAGTATATGGCATGGAATTTCAAGCAAATGTATGCGCGGGCACACTCCCTATCATGCAAGGGACTCAAGGGAGCATGACCCTCGACCTTCGGGCCATCAATCATGCATTTTGATGCGTGATGGCCTAAGGAGCCAAGGTTGCAATTCAATGAAAATGCATGCAACATATAAATGAATACCAAAACCCTATCATGCCAAAGTCAAGGGCCTCGGTGACCGAGAGTTGAGACGCATTACATCACTTGTAGTATGAACACTTCTCCCCCCTCACACTTGGTTTGACACCCCAAACCAAGCAATGCAATGCATGTTATGCAAACATGGCTCGAAAATGCAACATATCACTAAAATGCAAAGCATGCCAAATGTAATGCAACATATCATGCCAAGCATGCAATGTTCCTAACATGCAATGCTACAATGCAACTCATCATGCAATGCTAATATGGTACAATGCAAGCATGCGATTAGAGGCAACAAGTCACGCATACAACCATGTCCGAGAAGGGACTTAGACTGAAATGGGAGGCCTCAAACACTCCCCCCAAAACAGTGGCCAAAAGTGTCTCAAGTGATGGACAAAATGCACTACAAGCATGCAAGTCAAAAGGGGCCCAAGGCTAAGGCATAACAACAGGGCACGCCAGTACCACTAACCCAAACAAGCATGGCATGAACTATACAACCCAAAAACAGAATTTTAGCATGCAAAATAGCTCCAAAACCCGTTGGTATGGCAGCCCTAAAATGACCCAAACACATAGGCATACACAATGCACATGTCAAGGCATGAAAACACAACACTTCAAGGCATTGAAAGAGACACAAAGGACAATGTAAGACCACATTATATGGACTGGAATATGATCTCAACTAATGCCAAATGATGATAATAGGCCAAGCTTGGCATGTTAATGATCCATACACTCAAGGCTCATGATCCAAAATGCAAAGCAACTATATCAAGCATGCTAAACAAGACCAAATCAGTGGCCAACAGACCTCATGCATGACAAAATATGGTCAAGAACTTCACAAAGTGAAGCCAAAATATGAGAGCATGGTAGTCAAAAGTCATGATGCATTTCTAGGCACCAACAAGGGAATACAAAGCAAGTATGTTAAGCATGCAAAGGGCCACCAATCCGACCAAAAACAGAGATAACATGTGACCTAAATAGCACCAAAAACATCTGATATGGAGCCAAAAACAACCAGGCATATATGCTACCCTTATGAGCCCAAAACATGCACAAATGAGACACAAAGGGAGAGGGGTGTCTCTCCCCTATACAAGACTTCAAACCATCTTCTTCACCACTGAAAATCCACTGGATTTCAGTGGTGAGGAGGCTAATACAACAAAGCAAATAAGGCTTAAAGAAAAAGACACCAAAAGGGGCCAAAAGAGACCTAAGAGGGGGATTTCGACCCCCAATGCCAAAACACCCTTAATAAAAGTTCTTAAGCATGAAAATATAAGACTTTTTTTAGTTATACACAAAGCTCAAATCAATATGCAAGATAGGTCAAAAGCCAATGCAAGATTGGGGAAAATAAAGCAAGAAACTCACCCTTGAAGAACACTTCAAGAACAGTTGGTCCAACCACTCTTTTCTGACCAAAATCAGTCCAAAACCTTAAGAATCAACCCTCAATGTCTCTCAAACTCGAAGCAAGGTGTGGTAGTGTGTGTCTTAGTGCAAAACAAAGGTAAAAATGCACTTTTAGGCCACAAAACACACACAAGAGAGGAGAGAGAGTAAAATATAGGGAGAGAGGGTGTATATATCAGATATATATATGTATAAGCTCTGGTTTTTCTTTCAAAACCACCAACCCTTGACAATGGGAGAAGAGGGGTCCTTATATAGGCAAAGGGAAATGGTTTAAGCTTCTCAAAGAAGCTAAGTGAAAGGGGCAAAGGGGGCAAAGGAGTCAAGGCTTCTTGAGGAAGCTAGGACAGCTGGCCAATCTTCCTCAAGAAGCTTGGCCAAAGGGTTCAACCTTCTAGAAGGAAAAGGGGTGCAAAGGCTCAAAACAGCCACTTCATGCATGGGGAGGAGTGTTGGTGCATTCCAGTTGGCACAACTGGCATGCACCAAGTCTGAAGGGTGCCAAAAAGGTCACACCAGCCAGCAAAAAAAGGTCACCGGCCAAAACAAAGTGCCGGTCGGCAAAATATAGTGCCGACCAGCCATTGGTTTTAAGAAACCACTGCCGGTGGCACCAATAAACGGCCAGTGATGTGAGGAGACAGCCGGTGGGGTGTGGGAATGGCCAACAAGCCATTCCCTGCCTTTCAAGGCAAAAACACAAGTGTTTGGTACAAAACCAGACACCGAAAAGTCGAGTCGAGAGATCCTGAGGCGAGGTGCGCAGCCGTGACCTCTCGGAAACTCGAGATGAACACAAGCACGGATGATCACCGAGTGTTCCAACGGTGACGTCCAAGTCTTGAGGACGGTCAAAAATGGGCTTCTACAGTTGTCCCTCTTTGACAGAACACGAAAGTGATAACAATGACGGGAGTGAATGTCAAAGCCCAGAGACGACCCATTTTTGACAAGGCCGAAGACTTAGACAGACATGCAAGACAAGCAGGATATGTGCCCGAAGGCAGGGGCAAAATGCAAGACAATGTGCAAAGCTGAACATAACTTATGATCATGCAAAGAAAGCTGTAACGAAGCCCACATGCAACAGTTTTAAGCTAGCATACACCGAACTATACTATACTACAGAAAGGATGTAAGAGAATTATACGATTCTCGATATGTCTCACTCGGAGTATACCATACCTGTCCGGTTCGTCGGGTTGCACCAGCCTTAAATGAACCGTACATACAATATCGTGCCTGCAAAGAAAACAAACTTAACAGGTACAATGTGATTAACAACATGCATATTAATGTACTTGAAAATGCGTGACAATGCAAAGCAAGTGGGAAGCATAACAATGCTGTGAAGGCACAGACATGTAAGTGGAGCACGCGGTCTACGCAGGCAACGAAATTGATCATAAGCATGCGGTCTACGCAAGCAATGAAATTGGTTTCAAATGTGCGGTCTACGCAAGTAATGAATTTGAACATAAGAATGTGGTCCACGCAAGCAGAACATGCAGTCTACACAAGCAAAACATGCGGTCTACGCAAGTAATGAAATTGATTACAAACATGCGGTCTACGCAAGCAAAACATGCGGTCTACGCAAGTAATGAAATTGATTACAAACATACGGTCTACGCAAGTAGCGTAATTAATTATAAACATGCGGTCTACGCAAGCAAAACATGCGGTCTACGCAAGTAATGAAATTGATTACAAACATGCGGTCTACGCAAGCAAAACATGCGGTCTACGCAAGTAATGAAATTGATTACAAACATACGGTCTACGCAAGTAGCGTAATTATTTATAAACATGCGGTCTACGCAAGCAAAACATGTGGTCTACGCAAGTAATGAAATTGATTACAAACATGCGGTCTAAGCAAGCAAAACATGCGGTCTACGCAAGTAATGAAATTGATTACAAACATGCGGTCTACGCAAGTAACGTAATTAATTATAAACATGCGGTCTACGCAAGCAAAACATGCGGTTTACGCAAGTAATGAAATTGATTACAAACATGCGGTCTACGCAAGCAAAACATGCGGTCTACGCAAGTAATGAAATTGATTACAAACATGCGGTCTACGCAAGCAAAACATGCGGTCTACGCAAGTAATGAAATTGATTACAAACATGTGGTCTACGCAAGTAACGTAATTAATTACAAACATGTGGTCTACGCAAGCAAAACATGCGGTCTACGCAAGTAATGAAATTGAATACAAACATGCGGTCTATGCAAGCAAAACATGCGGTCTACGCAAGTAATGAAATTGATTACAAACATGCGGTCTACGTAAGCAAAACATGCGGTCTACGCAAGTAATGAAATTGATTACAAACATGCGGTCTACGCAAGTAACGTAATTAATTATAAACATGCGGTCTACGCAAGCAAAAAATGCGGTCTGCGCAAGTAATGAAATTGATTACAAACATGCGGTCTACGCAAGTAGCGTGTATGAGAAGAGTTGAATGTACACATGTAAGTAAAAACATGTTATTCACGATGCTGGAATGTAAAGTACTGTAACACAGCATAATTGAAACGATTTGTGGAATCCACAAGACATGAAAAGGATACGGGAAGGGACGTTCTTCGTACGTACCGAGCATCGCTCGTAGAAGTTGTGGCTTGAGGTCAACTCGAAGGTTCACATTTCAAAAGTGTGCTTTCCCGCATTGTCTCGAGTGATGAAGGTGCCAAACCATGTAGTTAACCCAAACAAAGGTGCGGAAGGTGCGTTGACCGCAACGGGAGTTTTACTGGTATCAATTCCGACACTTTGCTACCCTGCCATTCTATGCTTTACTTTCCTTTTTACTGGTAGTTTAAGCACATTGCACTGCCTCGGGCAGGTTTTATTTTTTCTCAAAATTACATATTTTGTAAAACACGTGATGGGAATGAAACGACCATTTTGTTCAAAAGATGTTGCATTTGTAAATTTTCTATGCATCGCATCGCAAGGTATCACACCACAATGTGAACGAAATTGAACCTGTTTTGAACATTGAGTACTTGCATCGTAATAATCAAGTAGTGAACCGACTTACAACTCGATAAGCAAAACAAAGGCATGATATAACCAATCAAGTGTGAGTACAACTCGATAAACAAATCAAAAGACTTAAAGAGAGTGAAATACAACTCGATAAGCAAATGTACAATAACTCGATAAGCAGACAAGTGTGACTCCGCAAGAAGCGATCACCGGGGAGGGGGGATTGGAGGTGGTGGAGTTCCCCAATCCCTAGCATAAACAGCTCAGGGAACAAGGAGGAAGACCATCGGCCAGGAGTAGAGGCCATCGGCCACATGAAATGGCCATCGGCCAGAAATTTGTTCAGTCGGCAAAAAGTGATGGCCGGTCGGCACAATATTTGGCCGGCCGGCCATGAATGAAGGAATCACCAGAATGTGGACACCTGTCCTCCACCCAACCTTATCTCCTACAAAAGACCTCAGCTTCGTAGTTTTTCTCAATTCCACACTGATTTGCTCTAATGGAAGAGTTTCTTGCTCAAAATCTCACAGCTTGGATTGTTAGCTTGGATGGCTCGGAAAAGTTGAATTTCTGGGGTTTCGACATAAATGCACTATTCACTTTGGGTCGTACCCCGTTGCACCTTCCGTTTCTCCATGCCGCGGCGAGGTTTTGGAATTCGGTGACGCGTGTCTTTAGCTTTGCTGGGCAAGAGATATGTCCTACCTTCGAAGATTTCCGAGCCTTAATGGAGTCTGAGCGCGACGAGGAGCTCCTGCCCCAACTTAATTTTGGCCATGCCCAATCCTTAGGGAAAATGTGTGGACTCATTATGCGTGATGCTCGGTCTCTGATTTGTGACGGGATGCTTGATATTCCGAGTTTGATCGATCGATTTTCTGATGCCGGTGGTCGCAACAACCATCATTGGCAAGGCTTCCGGCGACAGGCCCTCTATTTGTGCATGCTATCTCATTTTCTATTTGTCTCAGGCTATGGAGGGTCTAGTGTTGCCCAAGGCTTGAAGGAGGGCAAGAGCTGTATTGCCATGACACTGGCTGAGACGTTGATGGGCTTAGACGCCTTTTATCATCGTGAGACGACCAGATTAGCAGGGAGTCCACTACTACTACAGGTAATGTTTCCCACCCAATCTCACATATGTATCGCTCACATCACTCGGCCCTCAAGCTCGTTTTTTCTCACAAAAACCCTATTCTGACTTTTCTCTCATCGTACATCTCTCTATTCTTTATTCTCTCATTTTTCATCCCTTCCCAGATATGGTTGATAGACAAACTGCAGGTTGTGGACTCTTGCCCAGCATATTCAGCTCGCGGCTACTTCTTCCGGCACCGTCTAGTCAATGCCTTTGATGAGGGATGGTGGTTCGCTAGGATGTGCCGCTTGTCCGCAGACCGTATTGCTTGGCGGTGCCCTTGGCTCAGCCTTCCGGCAATGAGTTACAACATGTCTCGGCAGATTGGGATTCAATTGATTGGTCTCACTCACTGTGTATTCTACT
The DNA here is from genome assembly GCF_055761805.1 of Camellia sinensis. Classification (NCBI taxonomy): domain Eukaryota; kingdom Viridiplantae; phylum Streptophyta; class Magnoliopsida; order Ericales; family Theaceae; genus Camellia; species Camellia sinensis. Next base: position 44,091,169 of record NC_138964.1, read on the forward strand.
TCCCATTCCAGATTCGACACCAATTTGGCCATGATTAGACCTGCCCGCCAGAGGGGATAGAGTATCCTGCTGCATTCCCAGCCCGAGGCGCACAGCTTGCTCGGCAGGCCATCGCGTGGAGGACGAGAGAACTCCTGGCCCCCGCTCCCACTTTCAATTGCACTTTATCTGATGAGTGCTTGGATTGGCTTAATGAGGAGGCACAGGTCGGGCCCATCTTGGCATCAGAGGCTTCGACCAGCTCTGGGAGGGGGCGCAGGAGCACCTGACTTGACTATGCCCCGGATTTATTGCTTTATTAGTACTTTCATGTTTTCTTTATGAATGTAATAAAAAGTAACTTCGATTGTATGCAAGAGCAGGAGAACTCTGTTTTGAAATCAATGAAATTGAAGGTTGTGGCACTGAAAATTTTCCGCTTTGGTCCAAAAATGGTCTTAGTTGTAAAAAGATTAATTTGAACAAAGTCAACTTTTATTAAAACTTTTTAGAATCATTTTCGATATGGTTCAGAACTGGACACACCTGAGATCTGTCTCTGAGATGTACAACCCCGGATCTCTGCAACTGGAAAGTTGCCCCTAGTCTGAATAGTGCCGCAGCACTGCATAGCAACGGAAAGTTGCCTCTAGTCTGCAAAGCACTGTACTAGGGACCTTAATCAAAGTTCTTGAATGCTGATAGACAAAGATGACCGAGATGATCAAAAGGACAGAGTTGATCGGGGAAAAGGTTACGGCTGAACTCCAGGATGAAGTTGCCTACGTATCCCAAAGATGGGAATCAAGCCTTACGTAGTTCAGGCCTGGGGTTCACTCGGGTATTTTCACTCTCCTTTTGCGCTCTAACTTTTGCCAAGGCCGCCCTTTGCGGGTTTTCAACCTTGCGAGCTCAGTTTTTATATTTTCTAATTTTTTATATGCTCTAAATTTTGCTTAGGTCGCCCTTTCGGGTTTTCGGCCTAGTGAGCCTCTCAGGGGTAATATTTCTTCAACTTGTCCATGTTGATCGGTTGGGAGAACTCTAGGCCATCTAGATCCATCAGAACCACAGCTCCACCTGACCAGATAGACTTGACGATGTAGGGACCGGTCCAATTGGGTCTGAACTTGCCCCTAGGGTCGTGGATGGGAGCTCGGTTGTCCTTGAGCACCAAATCTCCTTCCTTCAGATTCCTGGACTTAACCTTCTTCTTGAAAGCCCGAGCAATTCTGCGCTGATAACCTTGAACATGGTACAATGCTTTCAGTCTTCTCTCATCAAAGAGCATGAGTTCCTCAAATCTGCTCTGTTGCCAATCTGCTTCGGCTGTTTGGCCCTCAGCCAATACCCGCAATGACGGAACCTCAATCTCGATAGGTAGAACGGCCTCCATCCCATAAACTAAAGAATACGGAGTCACTCCGGTAGAAGTTCTAATTGAGGTCCGGTAGCCCCACAGAGCAAACGGCAGCTTATATGGCCAGTCCCGGTAGGTTTCCACCATCTTCTGCAGTATGTGTTTGATATTCTTGTTGGCAGCCTCGACCGCTTCGTTGGTTTGCGGCCGGTATGTGGATGACTTATGAAAAGCCACGTATTGTTCCAACAGGCCAATCACTTCCTTCTTGAAATGGGAACCGTTGTCTGAAATTATCTCGTTCGGGACCCCATAACGACAGATGATGTTGTTTCTGATGAACTTTGTGACGTGTGACGCCTTCAACACAACGTATGATTGGGCCTCGACCCACTTTGTGAAATAACCTATCGCGACCAGGATGAACTAATGTCCATTCGATCCCTTCGGAGTGACAGCCCCGATCACATCAATTCCCCAAACTGAAAATGGCCATGGTGAAGTCATGTTGTACAGCTTTGACGGTGGGATGTTCATGCGGTTTGCATAGATTTGACATTTGTGGCATCGCCGAACAAAACTGATACAATCCTCCTCCATGGTGGACCAGTAGTAACCCTGTCTGAGGATCTTCCATGCTAGCATTACTCCGTTCATGTGTGCACCGCACTCTCCTTTATGGATGGCCTCCATCAGGCGCTTCGATTCTTCGGCTTCGACACACAGCTTGTGCATTCCCAGATGACCTCTCTTATACAGCTTACCCCCACAGATGATGAACTGAACGGCCATTCTTCTGATCGCCCTCTTATCCTTGGCATTTGCCCCTGGTGGATACGTCTCTTTCTCCAAGAAGTTCCAAATGTCGTAATACTAGGGGTTTTCGTCCTGAACTTCGTCTATGGCGGCGATTGATTCATACGCCGGCACAAACTTCTGATCAATGATAACCGGACGCATCCGGACTCCAGACGGGATGTCTATCATGGAAGATAGAGTTGCTAGCGAATCTGCGAACCTGTTGTTCTCTCTTACTAGATGAGTGAAAGTTAGCTTCTCAAACCGAGGAATTAACAAGTCTAAGGTCTGGTGGTAAATTATCATTTTTTCTTCTTTGACTTTCCAGTCTCCTTTTGCCTGAGACAGAACAAGGTTCGAATCCCCGATGACGTCTAACCGTCTTGCCCCTAGTTCCAGGGCTGCTTCTAAACCGGCAATACATGCCTCATATTCTGCTTCGTTGTTTGAGACTTTGAACCGGAGTTTGAAGGCTAGAGAGATACGAGAATTATCGGGTGCTATTAGCAACACTCCTATTCCGTACCCGTATTGGTTTGACGCTCCGTCAAAGTACATCGTCCAATACTCATCGTCGATGTGTAAAATGGCTTCATCTGGGAATAAGTATTCAACTGCTTTATCTCCTTCTACTGGATGATCGGCTAAGAACTCTGCTACTGCTCTTCCTTTTACTGACTTACGCATCGCATACTTCAGATCGAACTCGAAGAGCAACAGCAACCAACGAGCTAGCCTACCCGTAAGTGCTGGTTTCTCGAAAAGGTATTTGATGGGATCCAGTCGTGAAACCAACATTACGGAGTGAGCTAACAGGTAGTGCCGCAGCTTCCTGGTAGCCCATACTAAGGCTAAGCAAGCCTTCTCCAACGGTGTGTAGCGAGTCTCATACTCTAGCATTTTCTTGCTCAGATAGTAGATGGCTCTCTCCACTTTGTCCTCTGATTCTTGCGCAAGCATGCAACCCATCGTGGTCTCAGTCACTGAAAGATACAATATCAACGGTCTCCCCTGCTCTGGCGGCAACAACACGGGCGGGTTCTGTAAATATTCTTTGATCTGTTCAAAAGCAGCTTGGCATCGGCCGTCCCATTGGAATTTCCTTCCTTTCTTCAGGAGACCAAAAAGTGGTTCACAAGTCAAGGTTAATTTTGAGATAAACCGTCTTATGAATTGCACTTTACCCAGAAAGCCTCGCACCTCCTTTTCAGTCCTCGGTGGTGGCATTTCTAAGATGGCCTTGATTTTGGAAGGGTCGACTTCGATGCCCCTTTATGTAATTAGAAACCCCATCATTTTTCCCGCTGTAACACCAAATGTACATTTCTGAGGATTTAGCCGCAACCGAAATTCTCTGATCCTTTGAAAGAACTTTTGCAAGGCGGTGTAGTGGCCCTCTCTTTCCTTGGATTTGACAATCATGTCGTCTACGTACACCTCAACCTCTTTATGGATCATATCATGCAATATTGTGGTCGCAGCCCGTTGATACGTAGCTCCAGCATTCTTCAACCCAAACGGTATCACTCTGTAGCAGTAAGTCCCCCACGGGGTGGTGGAAGCAGTCTTCTCCCGATCTTCGGGTGCCATCACCATCTGATTGTAGCCTGAGAAACCATCCATAAATGAGAGCAAAGCATGCCCCGCTGTAAAATCCACCAACTCATCAATATGTGGCAAGGGAAAGTTGTCCTTCGGACTAGCTCTGTTCAAATCCCTGAAATCCACGCATACTCAAATCTTGCCATCCTTCTTCAGCACTGGAACAATGTTGGCCAAGCAAGTCGGGTATTCGGATACTAACAGGAAGCCTGAGTCGATTTGCTTGGTGACCTCTTCCTTAATCTTCAGAGCCCAGTCCGGGCGGATCCTCCTGAGTTTCTGTTTGATCGGTCGGGCCTCGGGGTCAAGAGGGATCCGGTGCTGTACAATCTCAGGATCGATTCCAGGCATGTCTTCGTAGGACCACGCGAAAACGTCTTTGAAATCTTTTAATAAAGCGACTAAGCCCTCGCGTTTCTCCGAAGACAACGTGGACCCGATCTGGACCAGCCGCGGGTCCTTCTCAGTACCAATATTCACAGTAGTGATTTCATCAACTAAAGGTTTAACAAATCTTTCCTGCTCTTGATCAATTAATCGTTGCAAAACCGGAGGAATTTCTTCCTTGTCGTTTTTGTCAAAATTTTGGAAGTCCTGATTTAAGCAATATATCAAAGGCACAGAAAAGTATTCGGAAACCACATCCACATTATTCTCATTAAATACTTCCAAACCGTCCGATTCTTCTGTTACAACAAACTCAAAGGAGAAAGAAAAAGACGACCTGGACAGGACTGTGGCATCCGGGTTATCACCCCCAGGAATACCGGACTCAGACTCAGTTGAGCTGGAACCTGATTTCGACTCACAAGACTCGGTGGAATCAGATTCTGGCTCTCTACTTGACCTGGTGCTGCTTGATAAAAATCCCTCTTCGTATTGCCAAACGAGAGAGGGTGCGATGGATGCATCCAAAATAGTTGATGGTAGGCCCGCAGCCGTTTCATTCCCGATCATGCATACCGAGAAGTTATCCCCCAAGCACTTCTGTTCGATCGGAGGATCTGAAAGTAGACATGCCAGCGCTACCCCCATTTCATTTTCAGCGTCCTCAGACTGCACTTCCTTACTCTGCTCAGCCTCAGCTAATGGGTCTGTCTGCTCTTCGGCAATGTTATCCCCAGGTAACTGCAAGTCAAAGAAAATCTCAAACCCCGGCACGCACTTCCTCCCCGCGTTCAGCCACGGCTCTGGGAAGCCACAGAACGGAAAGTCCTCCCCCTCCCGGATGAAGCGTCCGTTTAGGGTACCCTGAATGGGCCGGTGCATTAAGTCAAAAGGCTTCCCCATCTGTTTCACTCTGGCTCTTCCGGCCGTTTCCTTTCCTTTCCTCACCCAATCCTCTTTAGTGGGCAGATAACCCAAGCCAAAGGTATGTGGGTTATGTGGCACTTCGGCCAATGCTGCGACGCCCTTCCGGCCGCTCTTTCCCAATCCCATCCCAAGGATATGTTGAAGCTTGTTCATGAGGTATACCGCTTGGGCACTGACATATACCCCCTCGTTAGTGGCCATGATGTCCTGTACAACCCGAGCCTCAGCAAGGGTGAAACCTGACATAAACACGTACTCCATGCCGTGCTCAATTTCCAAAACTGGCGTAGATACTTCCGGCGGTGGATGGATCGTTGAATTCCCAAAAACAATGGCTACTCCCTTTCCATAGGGGTATTTCACCATTTGATGCAAGGTAGAAGAGACTGCCTTGACTTGATGCAGCCACAGCCGCCCCAAGAGTAGATTGAAAGTAGCGGGAACCTCTAGGATGTGAAAGTCAATTTCATGCTACCCTGGCCCAACCTTGGTCTGGATCTTCGCTGTTCCCATGACTTCTCGGCTTGTGTTGTCATACGCCCGAATCACCTGGGCTATTGGCACAAAGTCCGCAATTTTCAAACCGATCGCATAGGCTGTCCTTGCCGGGCAGACATTGATGGCGGACCCTGTGTCAACAAGGACCACCGGTATCCATTTATTCCTACACTCCACAGATATGTAGAGTGGCTTGTTATGGTTTGCCCCCTCGGGTGGTAATTCCTTGTCGGAAAATGTCAGCATCGGGATAGCTCCTCCCGGAAAAACCAATCCAACCAACTGCTCCGGCGTAGTCTCTATCGAGAGTTTGGCCTTGTCCATGGCTGAAAGGACAACCTGTTCATGTACTCGAGAAGCCATAAGCAGCCCTCAGATGGAGATGTCTGTTTGTATCTTTTTCAATTGTCTCAATACGGCCTCATCCTCGAGTTTCTTTTCTTTTTGCTTCTCTGCCTCCCTATCTTTTCGAGACGCCTCTGGTTGATCTAGGTGTGGAGGCTTGAAATACCGTCCACTCCTAGTCATGTGATCGACTTTGCCGATATACCAGGTATCATCTGGTTGGTTACTCCCCCAATCTTCGTCTGTGTGGGCAAGACATAGATCATCGTCCTCCCACCACATTCCATCTGCAGCCGACAGGCACCTGTCCGGCTCTGGCATGACTGTTCTCATACTCGCAGTACCTTCTATCCCTATGCTCGCGGCATTCTCCATTTCTGTGCTCACAGCAGTCTCAGTCCCCACATGGGCTTTTGCCTTCCTGATTCTCTCGGAATCTTCGAATCTTTCATATTCTGACTGTGTCAATGCAGCCGACTGTTCAATAATCCCTGTACTCGAAATGCTCCAATCCCGAGCGAAATTCTTGACACCGGCGCTCTCCGGCGATGCACTCTGTTCTTCAACCTTTTCGGCTGTCACTGACATTCTTGCCCCTGTCGGGCCTTGTTGTGGCTGAAACTCTTCTACCACATCTGGTTGATCGTCCAACCATTCCATAGCCTCTGTGGATTCCTCATAATCGAACCAGTTGACGGCTGAGTCTCCTGGATCTTGGTTACTGTAAAACTGGAGCTTGGCAAGGTCCTCTTCCACAGCTGTTAAATCATCCGTTCCCTGTCCCAGACTGTCCCCTTGGATCACACACAGCTCTCCCTCTGTTGGTAGTTCCATATCTGGCCTATCCTGGCCTACTGACAAAATGTAGTCACCTAGACTATAACCTTTCTCAACACCACTCCCAGATTCCGCAGACTCTGGCTCAACAACCCCCTTCTCCTTTGGAATCTTTTCTCTCCTGTCCTCGACAGTCATCACCGCTGGCTTAGGTTGGGTTATGGAGATGTCCATCATGCACAAATCGGTGCAATCGAGAAGGAACACTTCCGGCTTAGGCAGGTGGGAAGGAGTGATATAGATGCTTGGATCGTAAGGCATGACCCCAGTTTGGATGAAGTTGACTTTTTTGGGTGGTGGAGCTTGGTTATGTGTGGAGAGAGGGTTTGTAGTAACGTTGGGTTTCTCGGGAGGCAAAATCACCCCGTTATCGATGAGATCTTGAATCTCATGACGTAATCGGAAGCACAGATCGGTGTCATGACCGTGCTGTTGGTGAAATGCACAATATTTGGCTGGGTTGTGGGTAGCGGGGAGTCTTTCTAGTAAGGGCCGCGGCTTTAGGGGCTTCAGATGCCCTTTTCTGATTAAAACCCCCAAAGCTTTAGACAGGGGCATATAAAGCGGAGCGAAGGTTCTGGTGTTTTTGGGTGGGTATTTGGCTGTTTGTGGGTTGCTTCCGGATGCACCAGAGAATGGTGCGGCCGCCATTGTTCTTGGGGGAGGGTTGGTGGTGACCATACTCACTTCGGAGGTCCTGGTAGTTGTAGCACCACTCGGGCCTACATTAGTGTTACGATTGAAAGTTCTGCGGGGTTGCTCCCGGTCATTATCAATTAAGCCTTGCTTCAGTGCATCCTCAATCTGTACCCCCATTTCATGTAAATCGGATAAGGCAGGAAAGGAGAGTACGATCATCTTCTGCATTAACTTGGGCTGAAGATTGCGCACAATCATTCGAATCTGATCTTTGTCCGTGGGCCTTAAGGTCATCATCGAAGCCTTAGCCCGCCATCTGGTCACGAATTCTGAGAAGCTCTCTTTGGGTTCTTGCCTCGTTGTCTCGAGATCCCGGGTCGTAATCTCGATTTGTGTATTGTATGAGTACTGCAAGATGAAGGCCTCAGCCATTTCGTCCCAACTTCTCTTGACGCCATCCTCCAATTTGGCATACCATATGGCCGCTACACCCGACAGGGTCCGGCCAAATAGAGACAGCTTCTGCAGTCTAGTGAGGCCCATTGGCCTTAGGATATCTGAAAAGAACCTCAGGTGCACCATGGGTTCCCCGGACCCATCAAATCGATCAATGTGCGGCATTTTGAATCTGTTAGGCAGCATCACAGCTGTGTCGGTGTATCCATCTTCGATGTCAGGGATGGTCTTGACTCCCTGGGACTTCTTAAACATCTTTTCCAACTTGCTTAATTTTAAGGTTGTGGGGTCCACTTCGAACTCAAAAGGAGAGTCCGTTATATTGATAGGCGTGGGCGCCTTGGATAGTTGTGGTGGAATCGGGGGCGAAGCTGTCCCCGCTGGAAGGTCTATATCCTCTTGGACATTCCGGACATTCGGTGTTTTTTCGGGTATCGGAACCCTTAGTGGGGGAGGGACTTGCTGTGAAGCAGATGCTCCGGTTTGCTGTTGTAACCTCATGATTAACTCTGCTTGTTCATTCATAACCGTGGCCTGCTGTTTGGCGAACTCTGCCTGTCAGACAGCATCCTGCTGCATCACTTTCATGCTTTCTTGGAGTTGGCGCACCATCTCCTCTAAACTAGCCATACTGTTCTGTTCTGACTGAATTATCGGTATATGTTCCCTCTCTGTGGGTGAAACAGAGCCCTGATCCCTACTATACTCTGGTGGGGTAGATAAGGCCCTCTGAACTGACTGCTGAACTGATGCCCTTGGCCTAACTGCCCTCCGTTTAGTAACCGGGGGTAAAGAATGGTACACAGGTTGTCCGCCTACCAGATCCTTGGATCGATGGAGTCGACGACCTCTAGTCCAGAGTGCTTGGGGAATATCTACCGGGTTGGAAGCAATTGTGCTAAACTACCTAGCAAAAAGATAAATAAAGCAATAAATAACCAGACAATCGGACAGCATAACGGCGTAAAATAAACACACACAACGCACAGTTGGGTATTTATAACACACAGTTGGTAAGCCGAACACACTGTTCCTCGATACTGATCATTGTTCTCAAATCACCGTTCCTAAAGCTAAACTTGATACCCGCAGATAACTAATTTCTCAACAACACTGATACTGGTGCCCTCGGGCCTAATACTCAATCTTGCAAACTGATATGTACGTTCCTGTAGAGATACACTCTAAAGCACACAGCAGATAAGTGAGAGCCAAAACACCTCTATGTTGGGGTAGGGTTCCCCTGTCCTATTTTGTCAGGAGCTAGGGTTTCACTATGCACACAGCGGTTTCAAACAACCTATGATTGGGTAAGCAACCTGCCCTAGCTTGGAATGATCACTATGGATTTCGATATGCACTAGGTCGAATGGTCAAAAAGGGTGCCCTGGTAAAACCGGGGTTTGTGTTCCCATACTGTCAGAGCCCACAACCGGTCAGCCTTATGGTCATGTCTTGACAAGACAAGCCTCCGGCAAACCGTTCAGGAATGGCAGATGGCAAACACGGTGTCCTAGGCGCACCAATGCACATGCAATGCAAAGAAACACATAAATGAAATCAAAACAGGATATCACGAGTTCGAGTCAAGCTCTCTAAAATCCCCAGTAGAGTCGCCAGAAACTGTAACACGTCCGCGAGGGACCCCGTTATACTTCGGACTCGATTTGTGTCACGGTTCTTAATCTGAACCAAAGAGTCCAAATCTGGCAAATCGTTTTGAGAAAACAGATTTTTGAAAGAAGTGCCAAACATGGACTGCTTTGCCAGATACAGAGTCACCACCTAAATATTTTATTTTGGGGGAATTTAGAAAACCTTGACTCGGTGCCAAAGGCCACGTGTTCGTCATCACCAAAGTTGCCTCGGCTCGGGAACTTGGGTACGATTGGGGAAGGTCAGCTATGAGCACCCCCTCTCGCCCGATCCGAATATCGGCCTCTACTAACCATGATATCCAATTTTGAAAACGTTATGCGTTCTTATTCCGGTTATTAGCCTAAATTTACTATGTTATGCGCACAGCAGACAAGTATAGACCAAATCGCCTAAATTGGAACAAAACATTTCATGTTTGTTTCGAAAATGGCTTGCTACTCACAGGTAGGCTAAAATGCAGATTTTGCCACCCTCAAGTGGGCTTTAGAAAAAAATGATTTTGCCACTATCTAATGGGCTTAAAACTCACAGTTTTAATGCATTATTCCAATTTAGGTGATTACACCTCCATCCACAGGCATTCAAGCAGTTATATCACATAAGCAGCTAGCCTCATGGTAATCATGCTATCATGCAACACTCACACGCATGCAAGGATGCAAAAGCAAAAGAACTTATAGAGTACTCCAAGCCAAAACAGAAACTAGTTAGTAATCATATGCATTATCCTAGTTCATGTTAAGATGGCTAATGCAACACATGCAAAATGCAACTAAGATAGGCTCGCCTAATCTATAATGACATGTGAAATGCTACAACTAACACGTATTCAATTTGAAATTAAAATACAAATGCAGTTAGAGTGATGCGCCGAGCCCGATGCATGTAAGACAAATGTGCGGATGCACGCATGCATAGCATAAGGTATGCTAATTTAAATATGTCCTAGTCTACCATCATAAACGGGTAAATAAAAGGGAAGAAAGACGTGGGGTTGGAAGACATACACACACTCACGCACACTTATGACAGAATTGCCCTCGCTCGGAGGGTCCGAATAAATATTAGAGTCCGAATAAATAATACTAAATTAATTATTACAAAATTTCTAATCTAATTAACAAATTAAATGAAAAGAGAAGATGGCCGCAGCCCCCGCCTCGGGATGTGTGAATGATGCATGCTCGGATTTATCTTTCCCCGAAAGCCCGTACCATACCACTGCTGCCTCTGTTTACACTGCCCTGCTTCTCTGAAAACTGCCAAAATCCTAGGACAGGTTCCCTAAACCCTGTAGGACACCATCGGCTGAAGGGAATACCCACCGGCCATGGAACTTATCTATCGGCTGGGGTTTCATATTATCGGCCACCAATCCATGGCCGGTCGGCACTCTACAGTGCCGGTCGGCAAAAACTCCCTGCAAAAACTGGTTTTGACGGCAACAAGGACAGACAGTATATGGCATGGAATTTCAAGCAAATGTATGCGCGGGCACACTCCCTATCATGCAAGGGACTCAAGGGAGCATGACCCTCGACCCTCGGGCCATCAATCATGCATTTTGATGCGTGATGGCCTAAGAAGCCAAGGTTGCAATTCAATGAAAATGCATGCAACATATAAATGAATACCAAAACCCTATCATGCCAAAGTCAAGGGCCTCGGTGACCGAGAGTTGAGACGCATTACATCACTTGTAGTATGAACACTTCTCCTCCCTCACACTTGGTTTGACACCCCAAACCAAGCAATGCAATGCATGTTATGCAAACATGGCTCGAAAATGCAACATATCACTAAAATGCAAAGCATGCCAAATGTAATGCAACATATCATGCCAAGCATGCAATGTTCCTAACATGCAATGCTACAATGCAACTCATCATGCAATGCTAATATGGTACAATGCAAGCATGCGATTAGAGGCAACAAGTCACGCATACAACCATATCCGAGAAGGGACTTAGACTGAAATGGGAGGCCTCAAACACCCCCCCAAAACAGTGGCCAAAAGTGTCTCAAGTGATGGACAAAATGCACTACAAGCATGCAAGTCAAAAGGGGCCCAAGGCTAAGGCATAACAATAGGGCACTCCACTACCACTAACCCAAACAAGCATGGCATGAACTATACAACCCAAAAACAGAATTTTAGCATGCAAAATAGCTCCAAAACCCGTTGGTATGGCAGCCCTAAAATGACCCAAACACATAGGCATACACAATGCACATGTCAAGGCATGAAAACACAACACTTCAAGGCATTAAAAGAGACACAATGGACAATGTAAGACCACATTATATGGACTGGAATATGATCTCAACTAATGCCAAATGATGATAATAGGCCAAGCTTGGCATGTTAATGATCCATACACTCAAGGCTCATGATCTAAAATGCAAAGCAACTATATCAAGCATGCTAAACAAGACCAAATCAGTGGCCAACAGACCTCATGCATGACAAAATATGGTCAAGAACTTCACAAAGTGAAGCCAAAATATGAGAGCATGGTAGTCAAAAGTCATGATGCATTTCTAGGCACCAATAAGGGAATACAAAGCAAGTATGTTAAGCATGCAAAGGGCCACCAATCCGACCAAAAACAAAGATAACATGTGACCTAAATAGCACCAAAAACATCTGATATGGAGCCAAAAACAACCAGGCATATATGCTACCCTTATGAGCCCAAAACATGCACAAATGAGACACAAAGGGAGAGGGGTGTCTCTCCCCTATACAAGACTTCAAACCATCTTCTTCACTACTAAAAATCCACTGGATTTCAGTGGTGAGGAGGCTAATACAACAAAGCAAATAAGGCTTAAAGAAAAAGACACCAAAAGGGGCCAAAAGAGACCTAAGAGGGGGATTTCGACCCCCAATGCCAAAACACCCTTAATAAAAGCTCTTAAGCATGAAAATATAAGACTTTTTTTAGTTATACACAAAGCTCAAATCAATATGCAAGATAGGTCAAAAGCCAATGCAAGATTGGAGAAAATAAAGCAAGAAACTCACCCTTGAAGAACACTTCAAGAACAGTTGGTCCGGCCACTCTTTTTTGGCCAAAATCAGTCCAAAACCTTAAGAATCAACCCTCAATGTCTCTCAAACTTGAAGCAAGGTGTGGTAGTGTGTGTCTTAGTGCAAAACTAAGGTAAAAATGCACTTTTAGGCCACAAAACACACACAAGGGAGGAGAGGGAGTAAAATATAGAGAGAGAGGGTGTATATATCAGATATATATATGTATGAGCTCTGGTTTTTCTTTCAAAACCACCAACCCTTGACAATGGGAGAAGAGGGGTGCTTATATAGGCAAAGGGAAATGGTTTAAGCTTCTCAAAGAAGCTAAGTGAAAGGGGCAAAGGGGGCAAAGGAGTCAAGGCTTCTTGAGGAAGCTAGGACAGTTGGCCAAGCTTCTTGAGGAAGCTTGGCCAAAGGGTTCAACCTTCTAGAAGGAAAAAGGGTGCAAAGGCTCAAAACAACCACTTCATGCACGGGGAGGAGTGTTGGTGCATTCCAGCTGGCACAGCTGGCATGCACCAAGTCTTAAGGGTGCCAAAAGGGTCACACCAGCCAAAACAAAGTGCCGGTCGGCAAAATATAGTGCCGACCGGCCATTGGTTTTAAGAAACCACTGCCGGTGGCACCAATAAACGGCCGGTGATGTGAGGGGACAGCCGGTGGGGTGTGGAAATGGCCAACAAGCCATTCCCTGCCTTTGAAGGCAAAAACACAAGTGTTTGGTGCAAAACCAGACACCAAAAAGTCGAGTCGAGAGATCCTGAGGCGAGGTGCACAGCCGAGACCTCCGGGAACTCGAGACGAACACAAGCACGGATGATCACCGAGTGTTCCAACGGTGATGTCCAAGTCTTGAGGACGGTCAAAAATGGGGTGTCTACACATACTTTCAGCATTTTGTGCGTTTGCAGATATACTGCAGAGGTGCTTTCCACGCTCGAACGGTATTTATTATGCTCGAGCGGGTCGAGCTCGTGCAGGTATATTGCGTTCGAGCGGATGTTCGAAGTCTGTAAAAAATACTGGAGGAGTGTAATCCACGCTCGAGCTGGTCCCTTTGCGCTCGAGCGGGTGGAGTTTTGTGTTGTGTCTTGACGCTCGAGTGGGTATATTTGCGCTCGAGCGGGTCTAATTTTTGTGTTTGACGCTCGAGCGTCCTATTCTCCGCTCGAGCAGGTCATACGTATATCAAGTCTAGACTGTGTTATTTTAAATCACTTTTTCAACTCTCTCTCTCTCTCTAACTTTCTAAAAACCTAATTTGAGAGCTTCTCTCACTACATTTCACCTTCTCTCTAAGAAATCATCTAGTTTGAGTGATCTTCTACCATAGTTCCTTTGCGCAAAGTGTAGAGCTTGGCTTGGGCAACATTTCAATCCAAAAATCTTTGGTTTTGGAGCACTTCGAGTTTCATCATCTTCTCCATTTGGTCTCATCTCTTGAGGTAGGGATAACTACTCATATTTATGGTCTTTGACATAAACTTGTAATCATTTTGATGTAATGTTGAAGTTGGGTAATTTTGGGGTTAGGGTTTCAAAATAAATAAAGAGGGGTCTTGTTCTTTTGACTTATACATGTATATTTTGGGTCTTAAAATGAGGTTATTGATGTTTAATGAAAATATTTGAGCCTTTGGGTCAATGTTGAGAAAAGGGGGAGGAAAGCCCTAATTTGTTGATATGAATTAATTTGTACAATTAATTTGGAAAGTTATGAAAATATGAAATTGAGGAGTTATGAGAATGAATGGTGGAGTTGGATAAGTTAATCACTCACCTTTGGAAATATTGATAATTTATCTATTGATGCATTTATTATCTGTTTAGAAACAATTTCTTTGGGCTATCAGTGGAGGATAGTCTTGATTGTTGTAGACACTGTATGTTGATTCGGGAAAACTGAAACTAATCACGTTGATTATGTCATTGAATATGACGATTGGAATAATACATCGAATATGTGTATTGATTGATCTTGTATATGATGAGTGTTTATATACATTATATTGTGTGGGAGGAGATAGGGGATGTACTCCACGGTTTGGGAGGAGACAGGGGATGGACTCCTAAACCGGATGTTATTTGGGAGGAGATAGGGGATGGACTCCATTGATACAGCAAATCTGTGTATCATTTGTGAAGTATGGAAGTGTTTTATTATGAGTTGTTATCTCATTTGAAATTGAAGTAATGTTGATATGAATTGGTAACTCATTTGAAAGGAAGTGTTTTGATATGAGATGTAGTCTCATGAAACTGTTTGGCCAGGTTCTGAGCCGTGTTCATAAATTGAAAATTTCTTAAGTAACAGAAAGTGAAATGAAACATGGCCATATTTGTCATGGAATTGGGTAATGTTGTAAGTTGATTTATAAGTGGTAACATTTATCAGATGTTACTGTTTTAGTTATTGCTCATATTTTGTTTAGCATATCTCTACCGGGCGTTGGCTCACCCTATATGGGACATCATTTTCAGGTACAGGTGATATGCCACCTCCAAGGATGTAGCTTGGGAGGTTGTAGAAGCTGAAGGCTTCCTTTTTGTGATTATTTTGTGTATTACATGTAAATCAAGCCAAGGGCTTATTTTGTGTTTTGAGTTAGTACTCTCTCTTTGTAACCAAGTGTTGGCTTGGAAAGTTGTAAGCCCGTAGGGCATTTACTTTTGATGTCAACATGTAATACTTTTGTAATGAATACTCTGATAAATAGAATTATGTTTTATTCTTTTAAGTTTATGGATGTCTTGTATGTACGATTTATGGGTTGATTTTGAGGGCGTTGCATGGTATCTGGGCCACCAAGATGCAATAAAAGCAAGGGTGCACATAATGCCTGTAATTCATTATTGGGATTCGGAATATTATTTTGGACATGAGAAAGCTTGCCATTGGCAACACTTGCCACCCAATCGGCCATTATGTAGGCCAACCAGACAATTATTTTAATCCATTGTGACGACATATTCTTTCTACGTTTGCCAAAGATGAAAAGAATGATTTGTAAAGTGAGACTAAGTAAAACCAGCATCCGAACATACCACATATCCCATAGTATCTTCCACGATGCTGGAACCAGATTCATCACACGCTTCTCTTCGTTATCCACATGGAGAGCAAATTAAGTTACTATAAGTAAACATAGACAGACAAACATGAATTGAACATTATTATCCAACCTAAAAAATTAGACTCACTCTTTAAATTTGATGATGTGGCACTTAATTAGAATAGCTAAAGTAACATTTTTCTTATATCTTCTCTATCATCAACCAATCATCTTACTTACACATCATTGGGTCGAAAAAGTGAACCTGTATATCATTTTCCATTGTGGTAATGCATTATAATTGAGAATGAATATTTAAAATTTTCTACAATACAACTCTTTTTTTACTATTATTTATTGTGCACTATATGCAAGTTATAATAATTTATGATGTCAATAGTTTTACTAAGTGTCTTAACCAAACCACTTTCGGTCAAAACTAAAGAAATCAAAATGGGTCATAACTAAATATCTTAATAAATTATAATTAACACCACAATGACTTATAGTCAACATTAAAATGAGTCAGAACCAAACACCACTTGCATCATAACTAAAGACTTTTTTAATCATAACCAAAATAATAATCACAATTAAAAAAAAATTAAAAAAAAAACAATAATCACTAATTTTTGCTGATAAAAAAAATAACAACCATGATAAATCAAAACAAAGTCCTAACCAGTACCCTTAATAGGTAGTAACAAAGTCAAAACCAATACTCCTTTTTTTGAGGTGTGTTTTCATAGAATTTCCCATTAAAGTGAGGAGAAACGTTATAAACTTATAACTTATTAAGTCTCTCAATTTACTCACAAAGGCATAATAAGAGAATTGGACACCTTATATGATTGAATTTGTAACATATAAAAATTGACACATAATCTATCAACTCTGTGTGAGACTTAAATTATGAATCTTAATCTTTTTTTTCTAAAATCAATTAAAGAAACACGTATTTTTCTTTCCTATTTAAAAATAATATGCAACGTCTTTCATTGACAATTAATAATGATTAAAAAGAGAACATGTCATAATTTTTTTATTTTCATCCAAAACACTAATTTTGAAAATACAACACCTGATGTGGATTCAACTAATTAACATAGTTTCATTTACTATTATATCTAGTTAGGGTGTTAATCGATAAATTAATTAATATTTCTAATATTACTATGAAATAATTGTCTTGGTTTATGTCTAACTTGTGAATCACCTCACCTATTTATTTATTGGTCTTGCTAATAATATATCCCTAAGGACTATCAATAAGAAACACAAAATGCCAACCAAACAAAAAAATAAAATAAAATAAAATAAAATTTATAATCTAAATACACTTTTCACATATTTTTAAAAATTAAAACAAATAGAAGGGTTAGATATTATTAAAAAAAAGATATAATTTAAACAATATATATTTTTAAGCATGACACATGTATTTTTGAATGCGACATAAAAATATGCACTACACATATTTTTTTAATTTATTTTTATATGTGCCATGCAAAGTTTCTGTTTTTGATTAATAAATGCATCGTAATTATTCTGACCGCTAAAAAGTTTATAATTCTTTAGACACCATATATATTGTTTAGTTTTGAAAAATAAAAATAGATATATTTTGACTCGGACCTAGGTTAGATATGATGAGTAAAACATTGATAAATTTCTTTTTTGATTTTCGATATTATATTAAAATTTTTAAATTTCAAAAATCATATATATGGTTAGATGGACCTATATTTCTATGATATTTGTACTTCTTAATATTTTTAAAATTTTTACGAAATAAGAAATTTAGATTAATATTTTGGAGCTCATAGACATTTTCAGATGAAATTTAATTTTTAATCGGTAAATATTTTTATAACAAAATAGGAAATATGTATATATTATTTTGGTATATTTATTAACATTTTAAAATTTTAATTAAGAAATTATATATTTATTCTTAAAATAAGTCTAATATCTATTGTATCAATATTAAAGTATATTTATATCTGAAAAACTATATAAGACTAAAGCAGGCTAGTCTATAAACTATATTTTTAGCTTAAAACCCGAAAAAATAAGTGATCATTCCATTTAGAAAATATTTCATAATTATAAATATAAATTTTATCAATTTTCATTTAATGTTTTTCTCAATAAAATTAGGCCATTTGATAATTAAACTTTGTAGCTAAAAATTTCATTCACATTTTCCATTTAAATATTTTTAAATTATATATAATTAAAATTTTATTTAGACTTTTCTTTTAATCTCAAAATAGATGTAACATAGATGTGGTCAGAATTTTATTTTTGACTTTCCATTTACAAATTTTTAAATTACGAAAAAAGAAGAAGATAGGCCAATAGTTTTATATCATGTATATTTTATGACACGCATTTAAAAATTTTAAAAATAAAATATTGCAGGCTTGGATATTGTGAAAAGGTATAGTTAAAATCATAAGTATTTTTAAGCACAACACATTTATTTTCTTATGTGACAAAAAAATATGCACAGCACACCTATTTTTTGTTTTAATTTCTCTTTGATTAACAAATGTGCTATAAATATTTTTATGCCTAAACGTTTTTTTAATTCTATAGATGCCACATCAATTGTTATCAATTGTTTAGTTTCAAAAATAAAAATAGAAAATTTTGAAATAAACATTTTTTAAATTTAAAATAATATAAGACTAATTTCATATTTGGAATTTTTTTTAAAGATTTTTAAATTTCAAATTAGAGATGGCTAAATTTCTTTTTTGACTTTCTATATTAAGATTTTTGAATTCCGAAATTATAGATATGGTTAGATGGCCAATATTTCTATGCCATGTGCATTTTTTAAAATTTAAAAATTTAATAAATTTAGATTAACACTTTGAAGCTCATAGAACATTTTTTGATGAAAAGTTTATTTTAGGGGGAATTATAGTACAAGGGGACAAAAAAAATTAGAAAAACATGTGGGATGTGAGTGATTCTGTGATGAGATACAAGTGAAATGCTCTTGTGCTGCTCTATATTTGTGGAATTTTTTTTTTATTTATTCTAGTGGGATATAATACCGCTTTCATTTCACTTAATATATAGTATAATTATGGTACACACCCTTAAAATGTGTATATTATATGCACCTTATAATTTAAAAATAGAATGGCATAATTTCATATTTTCTGAGTCATAACTTTAAAAAAATCATATGATAACTAAACACAATATGAGGCATAACTAAAAGACTCATGAGTCATAACTAAAATAATATCATAATTAAAGAAAAAATATGTCACGCCCCACTTTTTATTACTTGATGTCGTTAACAAATTCATTAACTTAATTCAAGTTCAGAGATAACATGCGGAAATAAGCTCTTGAGTCCAATGAGTAGAAATAAATAACAATTCTCTCATCCGAATGCAAATTAAATACAACATGAGCGTACAAGATAAAATGCCTGAAGGTTTACATCATTAAAGAATCAAGAAGAAGGGTGTAACCCGTTTACATATATGGCATTCCGCCAACACAAAAGAGGCCCCGTGGCCAACAAGTAAGAAGATCTAAATCTTGTAGCACATCCTGTTTAACACCTGAAAAAGATTCAACAACGTGGGATGAACATATTATCCAGTAGGGATCTCAACATGGCCCTCAACAATAACAACTTACAGATAGCTATGATCATGAATGCTCAATCTCATACTAGAATAGTAATGTGACAGTTTATACAAAATTTACATAAGAATGAACTTTTCTCGTAAACAACCATTTCATTCAACGCTATAAGCGATTCGTCTTTCTTTTCTTTTCATTACCCCTTGTTCCCAAACTTTCATAACAATAACTTCTTAGAAAAAAAAAAAAAAACAATTTCTCTATGCCCATTAATTTTTTTCCCATTTTCCATACTTGCAACAGATGTGCCCTTTTCAAAACATATTTTCAAAATACTCGATTTCCTTCACACCTTCCAAAATCTTGTAATGGCATTCTGGTTCTTTCCCAATACATTCATATCTATACATGCATGCCTTTAATAGAAAGCGAGATAACAAATCATCAACATGTATATAATCAACAAATGAGGCAACTCGGCCCTCCAAAACTGTAACCTTCGCAATCCATGATATACTCAGATACACTGAGACAAAAACAATAAAACTCTGCTCTACCGGCTATATGCACAGTAAGCCAAGGATACAACTCTCACAACGGTGTGCCATTTTACCAGGCGCTAGCTGGAAGGGTGTGGTACCTTAGATTCTCAGCGTAATCAGTTCTGCAGTTGCTAGTTGGAAGGTAACGGTACCTCTGATTATAAGCGCGGTGTACAACACCAATAATCACAATACAACAGAACATAACAAACAAGTGTATTACGTACAGATAAACTATTCAAGATACATAAACAATGTGTTAAAGTATATGAACACATAGGTGTGTGGAGTACATTCCCTATCTCCTCCCACACACTGGAGTACATCACCTATCTCCTCCCTAACAATTATACATAAGTAATGTATCATAGCACTTCATTACATACAATGTTCAATCAACACAGGTGTAATGCATACACGACATTTCAACGCAACCATGTCATCCTCCACCGATGACCATGGACAAAACCTCTAGATGCATGATTTTAATACACCTATTATAAAGACTCAACTCTTATGAGATCTTAAACCCAACAACGACACTAGTACGATAGGTAAGGGTAAGACCCCCAAATGTGTGTATTCAACACTCATGATACAATAATTCAATTCTCATATTTATTTTCTGAAACTCACATAGAGTTAACATTTCATTTCCCATTTCCAAGATCAACTTCCAGGATTTTCCAATTCCAAACCCCTTTTTCATTTCACAAAACCAATTCCATTCATTATAAAGCCATAACCTGACTCAATTTAATACATTCATTTCCAAAACAACCCCAAAGCCATAGTTAATCCCTTAGGCATTAACACCTTCACCCAACTCCTTTTAACAATAGAGACTTACAAATATTGATCAACTACCCTCTATTTTAATTTACGAAATCAAAACACAATTTAGGGCTTTTTCTTCTTTCCATAATAACATGCTAATTTACACTCCAATTAGCCCAAAAAACTATCAATGACAAAATAATCATTCTCAAACAACCAAGCCTAGGTTCCCTCACATGGTTTTCAAAGAAATTTAACATGATATGATTTTCATGCAATACAAAACTACTATATGTCTATCTATAGACGGAGTATTGAAAAAGAACAAGGAGAATCCCTACCTCAAATGGAGAACCCAAGGGGAAGAAGAGCCAACCTCGGAAGTGCTCCAATCCCAAAGTTTTTCGGATGAAAACGAAGCCGACACAACCCTCTAACTTTCTTACAAAGAGATTAGGGTAGGAACACCCAAGAACTAGATCAATCCCTAGAGAGAAGTTGGCGTTTTAGAGAGAGAGGCTCTCAAAATAGGGTTTTGAAAGGTAAGAGAGAGAAAGAAAGTGTGAAAAGTGATTTAAAATCACCTAGCTGCCATCTGATATACGACTAGTCCGCTCGAGCGGAGAATAGGATGCTCGAGCGTCAAGCAAAAAAATTGGACCCGCTCGAGCGCAAGAATACCCGCTCGAGCGCCAAGACACAACTGCAAAACACACTCGCTCGAGCACAAAGGGAAACTCGCTCGAGCATAGATTACCCTCATCCAGTATTTTTACAGACATTGAACACCTGCTCGAGCGCAAAAGGGCCCGCTTGAGCGTGACCCGCTCGAGCATAAGGAAATCCGCTCGAGCGTGAAAAACAAACCTGCAGTACTTTTGCAGACGCACAAAATGCTGAAAGGATGCAAACTCCACTCGAGCGCGAAGCGATCCGCTCGAGCATATCACTAAAACTCTGGGCAACAAGGATTGGGACAAAAGTTCAACCAACCTGTTCGAAACATGCCCAACACAACCTAAAACTCAAATACCAAGAGCAAATGATGGAAATGAGAATAAGGGAACAACACATCCGCAGAACCGAGTTCGGAATACAATAAACAATGAAGGGAAAACCGGGATCGCTATAACCTCCCCCCCTTAAAGAATTTCGTCCCCGAAATTAAAGATACGATAAGACACAAGGTCAATTGATCACATAGCACTCAACACCCGAGTACTTAAGAAAGAAACTATTCTCACAACGAACCTTCGGTTCACTCTCACAAAAGAAAAGGCTTGCCAAGGAAACACGTTCCAAAAGACAACACTTAGGCACGAAAAGCCTCAACAAAACCAAACCTTTCCCGAAACAAATCACCAACAATCAACTAGCGCTTCAAGCTAAGTCACTACTCAACATCATAATATGAGACAACCAAGGCAAATCTTTTGTATAAATGTAAAGGAAATCATTCTCTTGTTTAAGAAACATTTCTCAAAGATAATCAAATTTCAACATTAATATTCCGAAATAAATTTTGCATTTTCCAAGTGAAACTCAAAAGTTTTGTAAACATTTTTTACAAACACAGTGTTATCTAAAACACATAATCATCCTCAGTTCATTTGCCAAAAACTACTCGTTTGGAAATTCTTATAACATTCAAATTAAAGCAAATCCTCAACATTTTCCTTTTAACAATGCCCTTAAAAGGCCATAACACTAGGACGAATTTATTTTTCAATCCCTTTTTCAATAATACCCATCACTCACACAATGATGATATAACCAACACAAAACATAGCATTTCTATAATGATAGTTAATAGAAATAATAACTTTGCTATCAACACATAAGGCATAAGAAATTCATGATTTTGCAATTTCATTCCACCTTCCTCTACTTGACCAATTTAAGATCATAAACATGGTGCATTATCTAGCCAACCAATTTCCATTAGACTATAGCTCATATAAAAACACTCCCAATTATCAACAGTTCAAATGAAATTACAACTTATATTAAAAACACTTCCATACTTCAACTGATACACAAATTTGCTGTATCAGTGGAGTCCATCCTCTATCTCCTCCAAAACAATATACATATACAATGTATTAAAATGCTTATCATACACAATGATCAACCAATACACATGTTTGATGTATTATTCCAACCGTCATATTCAATGACACATTTCGGGTGATTAGTTTCAGTTTTTCCTAATCAACATACGGTGTTTACAACAATCAAGGCTACCCTCACGGTGACCAATGCCAACCCAAAACCCAATGCCAACAAGCTGACTAATCAACTCATTAAACCTCCACACTCAGCAAACTAAACACTGATGTGCCACTCAAACCACTAACCCCAAACACGGAGTTCCCTACACAAATCCTAAATGAAATCTCACCGAACTTCTCAAAATTGAATCACACCGTCAGTATTTCTAAGGGAATCACCACCCCCTATGGCTACATAGCAAGCCTGCCCATCTCCTCAACTCAAGACCGACATGGTCAACCCCAATCACACAAACCCGAACACGAAAGACAATTTTGATCAATGATACTCTCATTACCCGAGAACACAATCTATTCTTCCTTTCAAAGAATGCTGCCAACATCCACTCATGAAATTCTCCTCCTACTCACAAACCATACCTAAAACCAACAACAAGTCACAATACGAACACTACCCATATACATAACTGATGGGATCACAACGAACTCATTAACTAGCAACCCGAGATACAAATCTCACATAACTTTGCCACTACCACATAACTCTCAAAACCATCAAACCAATCACATTCACATACGGATTCCCCGTTTTCAACAAATAGACTTTTAAACTGAACAAGGCTCACAGGCCATCACATAACTATCTCATAATTCAGTATCAAGCATACAACAATACTAGGATCATCGATCCCATTGACAGTTTCTCAACATAAATAAAAGAAGGTGCGAGATTCCATGCATGCCCCCAATACATGAGGATTAAGCAAACAACAATATGCATACATAAACAATACATAATCATGATGTCTCCGCATCCAACAGTACACCGATCAACAACAAAAAGATTCACGTAATACATCACCGGCCAACAATACAAAAGTTCCCCTCCAGGGTAGTACTATAGGGTTAGCTAATAAGTCGCCCCTCGCGAGGCTCTCAAAGCCTGGCCTGCCCGTTTCTGGTACCGATAACGTCCCTAACTGGACGGGTACAATTGAGTCTGACTAGGTTTTCAAACACTCGAAGAATTCACCCGCAGAGGGCATAAATGCCTAACATGGCCCAGCTGACCACAAACAAAACACCCAACAGACCCCCTACTCTGAGACTGGTCTGAAATCTGAACCTCCCTGGACCTCTCAACAGAAGAGTCCGAAACCCCTGGCGAAGATAAGGATTTAGCCTGGGACGGAGCATGTTTTCGCCTCCACCCCTTACTGGGTCTAGAATGCTTATGAGCCATAGGAGTTCCCGAGATGGCCTCCTCCATAACCTGACCAGCACTCTTAACCATGGCCTCCACATGGGCCGCTGCTTCGACTAGACTATAATAATCCTTCCAAAAGGATCCAACTACCTTCTCCCGAATATCGAAACACAACCGACTTTCAAACTCATAACAACGACGCTCCTCTGTTGTCACCAACTCTGGAGAAAACCTTGACAAACTGGTAAACAGCATCTCAAACTGTGCCACAGGAGTAGCATCTTGACGCAACTCAATAAACTGTTCCCTCAACCTTTCCCGAGCAGAAGGAGGAAAATACTTGGCCCAAAAGGCCTAAGTAAAAGCAACCCACGTGCTACCTACAGTATTCTTAACATACTTCCACCAATAACTCGCATCCCCCTTCAATTGAAAAGTCGCCAAAGAAACCCTCAACTCCTCATCTTCGACTCTGAGCATATCAAGAGTCTTGGTAATCTGCTCTAACCAACTCTCTGCCTCCAACAGTTTAGCCTCCCCCACAAACTCTGGTGAACTGGAGCGAAAAAACTCCTTAGTAAGCTTGAGGGCACGCCCGCTGCCACCCTCAGTGCGAGCTAGGGCGTCCTGCACTGCTCTCACAATCCCACGTGCAACATCCTCGCCGACAGTCGATGCTGCAACGACGGCTGTTAAAGGAATTGTTGTGCCTCTCCCGGCACTCATATTACTCACCCGACCTCTACTCCCTCGTGTAGACATCCTATAAAAAAAAAAAAAAAACAAAAAAAAACAAAACCACGCTTAGTACACAACACAATAGCCTTCTCCGAGGCACACACTTGCTACTATTAAATCACAAGACGCACTTAGTCTTATAACATACATTACGATTGCATATAAACATGGAAACATTTAAACACATAACCGAATCAAGACCGCAAAGATAGCCACTCATCCCGGAACTCCCAAGGAACTCCTACCAGAAACCACGTTGATCAAGCATGTTTCCAAGAGGACCTCAAAGCAAGTTCACCGGCTATGAATACTATCCAGGAAACTTATCCCTTGCTCACATAAATGCAACACACAAGTCCTAACATTCATGTTAACTATATGCAACGTCCTCACCATACGTAGTACCCCCACTGTGGTAAAAACCACTTCCCACGAGCCCAAAGTATTCAAACCCGACTTGCTCTAATACCAAGATGTCATGCCCCACTTTTTATTACTCGAAGTCGTTACCAAATTCATTAACTTAATTCAAGTTCAGAGATAACATGCGGAAATAAACTCTTTAGTCCAATGAGTAGAAATAAATAACAATTCTCTCATCCGAATGCAAATTAAATACAACATGAGCATACAGGATAAAATGCCCAAAGGTTTACATCATTAAAGAATCAAGAAGAAGGGTGTAACCCATTCACATATATGGCATTCCGCCAACACAAAAGAGGCCCCGTGGCCAACAAGTAAGAAGATCCAAATCTTGTAGCACATCCTGTTTAACACCTGAAAAAGATTCAACAACGTGGGATGAACATATTGTCCAGTAGGGATCTCAACATGGCCCTCAACAATAACAACTTACAGATAGCTATGATCATGAATGCTCAATCTCATACTAGAATAGTAATGTGGCAGTTTGTACAAAATATACATAAGTATGAACTTTTCTCATAAACAACCATTTCATTCAACGCTATAAGCGATTCGTCTTTCTTTTCTTTTCATTACCCCTTGTTCCCAAACTTTCATAACAATAACAACTTCTTAGAAAAAAAAAAACAATTTCTCTAAGCCCATTAATTTTTTTCCCATTTTCCATACTTACAACAGATATGCCCTTTTCAAAACATATTTTCAAAATACTCGATTTCCTTCACACCTTCCAAAATCTTGAAATGGCATTCTGGTTCTTTCCCAATACATTCATATCTATATATGCATGCCTTTAATAGAAAGGGAGATAACAAATCATCAACATGTATATAATCAACAAATGAGGCAACTCGGCCCTCCAAAACTGTAACCTTCGTAATCCATTATATACTCAGATACATTGAGATAAAAATAATAAAACTTTGCTCTACCGACTATATGCACTGTAAGCCAAGGATACAACTCTCACAACGGTGTGCCATTTTACCAAGCGCTAGCTGGAAGGGTGTGGTACCTTAGATTCTCAGCTCAGTCAGTTCTCCAGGCGCTAGCTAGAAGGTAACGGTACCTCTGATTATAAGCGCGGTGTACAACACCAATAATCACAATACAACAGAACATAACCAACATGTGTATTACGTACACATAAACTATTCAAGATACATAAACAATGTGTTAAAGTATATGAACACATAGGTGTGTGGAGTACATCCCCTATCTCCTCTCACACACTGGAGTACATCACCTATGTCCCCCTTAACAATTATACATAAGTAATGTATCGTAGCACTTCATTACATACAATGTTCAATCAACACAGGTGTAATGTATACACGACATTTCAACACAACCATGTCATCCTCCACCGATGACCAAGGACAAAACCTCTAGATGCATGATTTTAATACACCTATTATAAAGGCTCAACTCTCATGAGATCTTAAACCCAACAACGACACTAGTACGATAGGTAAGGGTAAAACCCCCAAATGTGTGTATTCAACACTCATGATACAATAATTCAATTCTCATATTTATTTTCTGAAACTCACATAGAGTTAACATTTCATTTCCCATTTCCAAGATCAACTTCCAGGATTTTCCAATTCCAAACCCCTTTTTCATTTCACAAAACCAATTCCATTCATTATAAAGTCATAACCTGGCTCGATTCAATACATTCATTTCCAAAACAACCCCAAAGCCATAGTTAATCCCTTAGGCATTAACACCTTCACCCAACTCCTTTTAATAATAGAGACTTACAAATATTGATCAACTACCCTCTATTTTAATTTACGAAATCAAAACACAATTTAGGGCTTTTTCTTTTTTCCATAATAACACGCTAATTTACACTCCAATTAGCCCAAAAAACTATCAATGTCAAAATAATCATTCTCAAACAACCAAGCCTAGGTTCCCTCACATGGTTTTCAAAGAAATTTAACATGATATGATTTTCATGCAATACAAAACTACTACATGTCTATCTATAGACGGAGTATTGAAAAAGAACAAGGAGAATCCCTACCTCAAATGGAGAACCCAAGGGAAAGAAGAGCCAACCTCGGAAGTGCTCCAATCCCAAAGTTTTTCGGATGAAAACGAAGCCGACACAACCCTCTAACTTTCTTACAAAGAGATTGGGGTAGGAACATCCAAGAACTAGATCAATCCCTAGAGAGAAGTTGGAGTTTTAGAGAGAGAGGCTCCTAAAATAGGGTTTTGAAAAGTAAGAGAGAGAAAGAAAGTGTGAAAAGTGATTTAAAATCACCCAGCTGCCATCTGATATACGACTAGTCCGCTCGAGTGGAGAATAGGACGCTCGACCGTCAAGCAGAAAAACTAGACCCGCTCGAGCGCAAGAATACCCGCTCGAGCGCCAAGACACAACTGCAAAGCACACCCGCTCGAGCGCAAAGGGAAACCCGCTCGAGCGTAGATTACTCCCATCCAGAATTTTCACAGACATTGAACACCCGCTCAAGCGCAAAAAGGCCCGCTCGAGCGCGGCCCGTTCGAGCGTAAGGAAATCTGCTCGAGCGTGAAAAACAAACTTGCAGTACTTTTGCGGACACAAAAAATGCTGAAAGGATGCAAACTCCGCTCGAGCGTGAAGGGATCCGCTTGAGCGGATCACTAAAAATCTGGGCAACAAGGATTGGGACAAAAGCTCAACCAATCTATTCGAAACATGCCCAACACAACCTAAAACTCAAATACCAAGAGTAAAGGATGGAAATGAGAATAAGGCAACAACACATCCGCGGAACCGAGTCCGGAATACAATAAACAGTGAAGGGAAAACCGGGATCGCTATAAAATAGCATAATTAAAAATGCATATGATATACTCTTTTTAATAGTGTGTATATTAAAATTTCCCATAGTTATAAATCGATAGATTATTTAATAGTAAAATAGATAGGAGGGGCCGACTAGCACGAGACAACCCTCTCTCAGCATTAATTATGTGAGTATTTACCTATTGGAAAATCAAATACGAGATCTTAAATAGGCTCAGCAACGTTGGGAACCGCAACAAGGGATCTGTAAGTAACTCCCTCAAGTAAGAAGTTTCATTTGATGCTACCCTATAAATTGTTTCTACATTATTTTGCAAAATATTTGAACCTCAAAAAACATTTCTCATAAACAACATTGTTTAGGCATTATAAATATAGGGATAACAATAATGTAGGACAAATCAAGATTAACTTTATAGAAGCTAAAATCTCACTCGGTGACTCCTGCAATGATATTAAATTCTTATTGTGGCTAACATGTAAACTAAAAAACAGAAGCTAGAAAATGCCAACTAATTAAAAAGAAAAAATATATATTTTTAAAGAGAAATTAATTTATAAGTCCTATTTGGAAGACTTAATTAATGTGAAGTCCGATGAATATTCTTTTAGAGTTTGAAATCCTATTTAAATAGGAATGTGTTCCATAAGGTCCTATGAGTTGTAAATAAATGATATTACTGTACTTTTATACCCCTAATTTGTTTTCATATTGTTCCTTATTTTCCCATTCATTATATCATGCATGGGAAGGTTTTTAGGAAAGACAAGTCTACAGGCAACAACCGCTAGTTTTTTCGCCTTGATCACGAGATTCCTAATGGATTTTCAAAATGTTGCTTAAATGGATGTGGATATGGTCGATGATATGATGAAATTTGAGGGTTGTGTGTTGATTCTTTTGATAGATTTCGACTCTAATTGGTTGAGAGAAAGTGGTATTTATTTATTTATTTATTTATTTCTTTTTTCAAAGTGTGGATTGTTCATTTTTAATAGAGTATTGACAATCTATTACACTCATTGATAGGCACACTTTGGACAATGTTTTGATTGAATGTGTATATTTAATATTGTGATGGTTGATGCGTTTTGATAAGTTCGATGTGTGGGGTGGTGTGTATAGGTTTACGGGTTGGGTTGGGTTGGAGGTATAAGGTTTAAGAGTTGGGTTGGGGGTTTATGGTTTTGTACTTTGGGACTTGGATGATCGTGTTATGATACATGTTACATTTAGTGTGTAACGTTAATCCACATATATCATGTAATAGATGACATTTATATGTTTGTTTAGCTATATATGTGTTTGAATATGTATCATGTCTTTGTTGTAATCAGTGTTTACATATATGTCACATTACATTGCGCAAAATTATTAGGGTTTTGGGTTTGTAATTGAATGTGGATTAAATCTCATCGCTTGATGTTGAAGTTACGCTGGTTGGAGGTGATGATGGTTCAATACATGGGTTGGGTTAGAATGTTACATGTTACATTAAGGAGGTTACATTATTCGTAATTCAACGGTGGAATATTGGAATGTCACGTTGGGTTTGGGATGAAAAGCATATGGGAATGTCATGGTGGGTTTGGGATGTTACATGTTACATTTACGCTGGGTTTGAGATAAGAAGTATATGAGAATGTCACGTTGGGTTTGGGAATGTCACGTTGGGTTTAGGATGTTATATGTTACATTTATGTTTTTAATTTCAAATTTCCAACCATATAGATATGATCACAGTCTATGGTAACATTTGATTCCCCATATATGGTATTGTCATTAATCAAGTTATTTTGAATTTCTGAAGTATATGAGAATGTCACATTAGGTTTGGGAATGTTACATTGGGTTGGGATGCTAATATTACATTTACGTTTTGAATTTTAAATTTCCAACCATATAGATATGATCATAATCTACGGCAACATTGGATTTTCCATATATGGTATTACCATTAATTATGTTATTTTAAAATTTAAATTTCTGACTATATAGATATGATCACAATCTAGGGTAATATTGGATTTCTCATATATGGTATTGCAATTAATTAGGTTACTTTGTAATTCAAATTTTTAACCATATAGATAGAATCACAATCTATAGTAACATTAGATTTTTCATATATGGTATTATCATTAATCAGGTTATTAATTAATTAAGATTGGGGGTAGATGTGTCTACAAGAAAATCATAGGACCTATTAGGTTATAAGTTTTTTTTATAGGACCATATCTTGTATAAGTCTTCCAAATAGGACTTATAAATAATTTACCCATTCTTAAAAGGAAGAAAAGAAAAACTCTTTCATACCTCTATATAGTAGCCTGTAATGACTTGAAAGCAAGAAGATAAATGATGATATGGTACTCCATATTACTTCCCAATCCTTATATTTATATAGAAACAAAGTGCCTTTTTGGGAAGGAAAAGTTTAGCTTATTTTAGGTTAAAATTCATAAAAAGACAAAATAGGTTAAAATAGCCAATAAGACAAAATGTCACATTAAAATAACCAAAAACTAAAGTAACTTACTAAAATAACAACTTTCCAAGCACCCACAAAGTAAAAGAAGCGTGTAAGTTACATGCCTGCATTTTAGTTTAGGAAAAAAAAGAGGAGAGAGCAAAGTACTTGCTTGCAATCTGATTTAAAGAAAAGAGTGAACAAATTACTTGTTCCTTATGTTTAGATATACAAAGACAGTTTATCAAAGGACAAAGAAGAAAAATAAAAATAAAACAATTTACTAGCTTGAAATCTAGTTTAGAAAACAAAAGCGACTTTAACCAGTCATATGGTGTTTAAAATTTGAGGAAATACCATTTTACCCCTCAAACTTTCACGCATTTTTCAATTTGACCCTCAGATTTTGATTAATATCAAATTACACCCAAACTTTCTAAATTTTGATCAATTTGGCCACTGTCGCCACATTTTCTCTACAATTGGACGGAATGTGTTGACGTCACACCAAAATTCATTTGGAATTTCATTTTATCCCCAACCTATACCTTAAAAATCAATTTGCTTATAATGGCCTAGGTTTGGAGCTGACCCATTTTATGTTATCAAGTTAGGACACGGGCTTGCCCCAGGTGGTTGTGGCCTTGCCGATGTGGGCTAGGGCCTTAGGGTGTCTTGGGAGACTTTCTGTCTTGAGCAGGTCACGCCCGCAACCATGGGGCTCGTGGCCGTGATGATTTGGCTTAAAGGTCGCGCTCGTGATGGGCCGCCACTGGCTACGACCAAAACTGGGGTTCAGGTCTTTGTATAAGGGAGTGAGTACATTGCCCGCGCTAGGCCGCAGTGTCAAGCAGCGAATAAAAGGCTTCCTCGGTTAGGGTGGTCGTGCTCACAACCAAGGTGACTGGGTGGTTGTGCCCACAGTGTTGGAGGTCACACCTGCGACCTACTGAGGTGGCAAGTCCGCGCCAGCGATGGTTCGTGTATTTAAGTCCGTCAGTGCACTAAAAAGTCACTTTTCGAGATATTTTCTCTCTTTTCTCTCGCATGTCCTCCATAACCAAGCTCCCAAGCTCTTCTACCCTGATTTTCATCTCTTTTGAGTGATTTCCTACC
Organism: Camellia sinensis; assembly: GCF_055761805.1. Classification (NCBI taxonomy): domain Eukaryota; kingdom Viridiplantae; phylum Streptophyta; class Magnoliopsida; order Ericales; family Theaceae; genus Camellia; species Camellia sinensis. Next base: position 44,122,681 of record NC_138964.1, read on the forward strand.
TCTAGTTTTATTGATCAAAACGTAGAGGATCGCAAGAGCTTTATTTTAATCTGAATGGAACGTGTTTTCGTCATCGTGGATTTTTTTCGACTTTCTCCTCGTCACTTCAAGAGGTAGGAATTTCTTTATTCTTTTTTAATACCTCGTCTATAGATAGACATGTGGTAGATTTTATTGCTTAAAAAATCATATCCATTATGGATTTCTTTGAAAATCAAGAAAGGGGATCTAGGGTTTGATATTTGGGGTTGAAATTGTTAAATTGATTGTTGTTTGATTAATTCGGGAGTAGTTTAACATGTTTATGTTGAGAGGGAGAAAAATTCCTAATTTAATATTATTTACTGAATGAATTAAAAAGGAGTAAATGTGAATAATGGTTGCATTTTGTTTAATATGGATTGTGCAAATGTGTTAATAGCTAAAAGTCAAAATTAATCATGATACTAGAATTGTTTGGGATTAATCACGTTAAGTTGAGTTGGGTTATGGCTTTGATATCTATAGATTTTAGTTTATGAAATGAAGAGAATGGATCTTGGATAAAGATTAGAGTATGGTAATTTGGAAAATGAGAAAATGGATTTTGAAAAGAGAATGAAAATTTAGAAATGAACTTGAGGTTAGATTATGAGCATTTTATTTACTAATGTTGTTGTTGGACTTAAGGTCTCATGAAAATTGGATCATTGTATTACGGGTATTAAGTACATGTGTTTAGAGGTTTTGTCCTTAGTCATCAGTGGAGGATGACACTACTATGTTGAATAGATTATGCGTATGTATTACACTTGTGTTATTGTGCTCTTAACATGTTGTGATGGTTGGCAATGTATACTGTGCTGAGAATAAGAGATACCATTACCTTCCAGCTAGCGCCTGGAGAATTGGCTGTGCTTAGAATGAGAGGTACCAGTACCTTCCAGCTAGTGCCTGGAAAACTTGGCAAAGGTACCATTACCTTTTAACCGGTGTCTAGTAAATTGGCATTTCGTTATAGAAAGGTGTATCATTGGCTTACCATGCTTAAGGCAAGTAGAGCAGACTATTGTTTATCATTATTGTCTCAGTGTATTTGTATATGTCAATGTGTTATGATGGTTATGGTTCAGGAAGGCCAGGTTATCTTATATGTTGAGTAGGTAGTTGTTGAGTGTTTGTTGTTTTCATTTTTGTGTTAGATGTTTATGTGTACATCTGGGCATATCAAATTAATTGTTGAAAGTATCCCTTTAACTTGGCCTTAAGGCCTGGAAATGTGATGAACGTATTGGAGACGAACGTAGGTTATGTATTGAGTTTGTGAATAATGTGAAGAAATTGGATTTTTGAACATGTTTCAAAAACAAAATGGTTGTTATGTGATATTTTTGAAATGGAAAATGAGAAGGAAATGTGAACCATCTGTATTGTTGAAAGAATTGGATGATTTTGGGAAAAGTACTTATGTAAATATACTTTGGTTACAAACCATTACATTATTTATATAGTATGACTTGAAACATTCATGATCATAACTATCTGTAAGTTGTAATTGTTTAGATCATATTGGGATCCCTATTGGACTTTATGTTCATCCCATGTTGCTAATCTCTTTTAAGGTGAATGTCAAGAAGTGTATCAAGATACAGGATCTTCTTTATCTAGTGGCCATAGGCCTTTTATTTATTGACAAAATGTCATTGTTGTAAAAGGGTTGAACCCTTCCTTGTATATGTAATGATGTAAGCTTACGAGAAACTTATTTAATTGTATCTCTTGTTGCATTCATTATGTATTCAAAAGAGAGAATCTCCATTTATTTATTCTTGTTAATGTTTAGAACTTCCATATGTTATCTTTGAAATTGTATTATAATAATGGATTTGGTAATGACATCCATGAAATAAAAAGTGGGGCGCTACATTGCACCCCAAATATAAAATAAAAAAAATTAAATTTAAATAATTAATAAATAATTTTTTATCTCAATAATGAAAAGATTAATTTTTTTTTTTTTATATTTGGGTGGCAAATTGATTTTTAAGGTATACTTTGAGGGGTAAAATAAAATTTCAAATGAACTTTGATGCCACGTCAGCACAATCCGTCCAATAGTAGACGAAATGTGATGGCAGGGGCCAAATTGATCAAAATTTTGAAAGTTTGGATGTAAAATTGATATTAATCGAAATCTAGGAGTCAAATTGAAAAACGTGTGAAAATTTGACGGGCAAAATGATATTTTCTCTTAAAATTTGGCAACATTTGTCCTGCACTTGACATTTAGTAGAATTTAGCCCATTGACCAAATCTTTTGCACTGTACTAAGAAGTCAAGAGTTCGATACCTCCTACCTGCGTGGGGGTCCTATTCGCCTCACAGTTGTTTTGGGTATCTCTTTCTTTCTTTGGGAGTTTATTTGTAGTTCTTTATGTCATAATTGTTAATTCAAACTACTTCAATGTTTTGAGACTAAAATGTAATTAAAAAAAGGTTAACTACGCTAATGATCTTCAAAGGATACGTTATGCTATGTTTTAGTCTCAATTTTTAATTGTTCCATTTTTGTTCTCAAATTATGTGATTTATTACACTTTAATCTCTGACGTTAGTGTCATTCAAAATTTATAACACAAAAAAACATTTTAAAAAAAAATTATGAAACTCAACAAAGTCCAAATAACGAATAACAAAGGCTTGGTGGAATTAATGGAATAATATGGATAAAATTTTAAAAATTAAGGGAAATGAAACTAATTGGGTTGTAACCTTATGCTCTGTTTGTTTAGGTGGAAAATATTTTTAAATGGAAAATATTTTTTACAAAAAAAAAAAAAAAAATTCCAAGAGAAAACATTTGCCCATATTTAGTGGTGGTGGTGAAACGAAGGTGGAGGTGGAGGTGGAGGTGATGGCATGGTGGTCAGGCATTGATGGCAGTGACGGTGGCAGTAGCCATGGCTATGGTGATGGTGATGTGGTGGTTGAGGTGAGGTAACAGTGGTAGTGTGGAGGCATTGGTAAGATTTTAGTCCGACAAACGTTTTCTACATTCTAAAAGTGAAAAATATTTTCTGTCCATATAGATTTATTTTCTATTGATCATAGAAAATATTTTTTGCTGACTTTCATTTTCTATTGTTTCAACTATCGAAAAATACCAAAAATATAGCGATCCCGGTTTTCCCTCATTGTTTAATTGTATTCCGGACTCGGTTCTGTAGATGTTGGTTGTTGTCTTATTTTCATTTCTATCCTTTACCCTTTGTGTTTGAGTCTTGGGTTGTGTTGGGCAGGTTGGGAACAGGTTGGTTGTGTTTAGAAACTAAAAGATGATGCCCAGATTTTGGCCTTCACGCTCAAGCGGGGCTTTTGACGCTCGAGCGGGCCCTTTGTTTTTTTGCTTCTCCGCTCGAGCGGGCATTTTGACGCTCGAGCGTCTCCCAATATTTTGTTCTGTAGGTCATTGGACGCTTGAGCGTCCACTTTCATGCTCGAGCGGGGACCATCGACTGCAAAACTTCTGGAAGTGTGCATCCGACGCTCGAGCGTGAGTCTGTGTCTGACGCTTGAGCGGGGAGTTCCACGCTCGAGCGGACCTGTTTGTATATCAATTCGAAAAATAGCTTTTTGGATCACGTTTTCGGCATTCTCTCTCTCTCTCTCTCTCTCTCTCTCTCTCTCTCTCTCTACCTTTTCAAAACCATCATTGGAGAGCTCCTCTTTCTAGAATACAACTTCTCTCTAAGAAATCATCTAGCTTGAGTGATCTTCTCCTTTAGTTCCTTTGCAAAAAGTGTAGAGCTTGCCTTGGGCTACATTTTAATCCGAAAATCTTTGGTTTTGGAGCATTTCAAATTTCTTCATCATCACCTTTGGGTCTCTCCATTTGAGGTAGGGATAACTACTCATATTTACGGTCTTTGACATAAACTTGTAGTCATTTTGATGTAATGTTGAAGTTGGGTAATTTTGGGGTTTAGGGTTTCAAAATATATAAAGAGGGGTTTTGTTCTTTTGACTCATACATGTATATTTTGGGTCTTAAAATGATGTTATTCATGTTTAATGAAAATATTTGAGCCTTTGGGTCAATGTTGAAAAAAAAAAAAGGGGGAGGAAATCCCTAATTTGTTGTTATGATTTAATTTGTACAATTAATTGGAAAGTTATGAAAATATGAAATTGAGTTGGAAATAATGAAATTGAGGAGTTATGAGAATGAATGGTGGAATTGGATAAGTTAATCACTCGCCTTTGGAATTATTGATAATTTATCTGTTGATGTATTTATTGTCTGTTTAGAAATAATTGCTTTGGACTATCGGTGGAGGATAGTCTTGATTGTTGTAAACACTGTATGTGGATTAGGGAAAACTGAAACTAATCACGTTGAATATGTCATTGAATATGACGGTTGGAATAATACATTGAATATGTGTATTGATTGATCATTGTGTATGATAAGTGTTTATATGCATTGTATTGTGTGGGAGGAGATAGGGGATGTACTCCATTGTTTGGGAGGAGATACGGGATGAACTCCATTGATAGAGCAAATATGTGTATCTATTGTGAAGTGTGGAAGTGTTTTAATATGTCATTGATACAACAAAAATGTGTATCTGTTGTGAAGCATGGAAGTGTTTTGATGTGAGTTGTTATCTCATTTTAAAAGAAAGTACTTTAATATGAGTCGTAGTCTCATTAAATTGTTGGCTAGGTTCTGAGGCATGTTATGAATTGAAAATTGGTTAAGTAAAGGAAAGTGGAATGAAACATGGACATATTTGTCATGGAACTGGGTAATGTTGTAAGTTGATTTAGAAGTGGTAATATTTATCAAATGCTAATGTTTTAGTTATTGCTCATGTTGTGTTTAGCATATTTCTACTGGGCGTTGGCTCACCCTATATGAGACATCATTTTCAGGTGCAGGTGATATGCCGCCTCCAAGGATATAGCTTGGGAGGTTGTAGAAGCTGAAGGCTTCATTTTTATGATTATTTTGTGTATTACATGTAAATCAAGCCAAGGGCTTATTTTGTGTTTTGAGTTAGTACTGTATTTTTGTAACCAAGTGTTCACTTTGAAAGTTGTAAGCCCGTAGGGCATTTACTTTTGATGTTAATATGTAATACTTTTGTAATAAATACTCTGATAAATAGAATTATGCTTTATTCTCTTAAGTTTATGGATGTCTTGAATGTATGATTTATGGGTTTATTTTGAGGGCGTTACAACTTGGTATCAGAGCGTACCGGGTTTGAATACTTTGGGTACGTGGGAAGTGGTTAGTACCACAATGGGTTTGTCTCGCTTGCTTGAGACTTATGTGTGATATTACGTGTTTATCTGATAACATGCTTATGTGACTACTTGGGTATGAGATTTAGTTTCTAGGATGTTGATTGGATCCTTGGGTTTCTGGGAGTCCTATTGAAAAGCACTTGATCAATGCTATTTCTAACTGGAACTCTAGCAACGCCAGGGGGCTGTCATTATCCGAAAATGAAATTCGTAAGTGTTTAGGTGATTATGTGCTTACGTGGAATGAATTATTGTTGTCCATTGCTTTAGGACGTGAGTGAAATAGCTTCGGCACATTCGTGAATGTGCTATTGTTCTTCGTTACCTTTGTTAGGATGTTAGGACGAGGACGTGGTGGTAGGCGAGGTAGGCCTAGGAGGCAGGAGATGCCTATACCGGATGAGATTTCGGCACAGCAGGAGGGTGTTGGTCAGGCCAATGTGGCCGAGCCAGTAGGTCCGCAGGCCATGGACGCCTTAGCCTGAGAGATGGCAGGAGCATTGAGGGAATCCATGGACATTCTCAGAGCTGAGAATCAAGTCCAGGCCCATGTTGCTGAGGCAGGGCCTTCTTTTTTGAAGAGGGAGTTCTTCCGGTCTAACCCGGACGAGTTTGTGGGTGATCCGAAAGAGCCACTTAAGGCTGATAAGTGGCTGGAGCAGATGACGAAGACGTTTGAGATGCTTGGCATCGAAGACGGGGCTTTGAAGGTGACCTTGGTATCTTTCCAGTTGAAGGGAGACACGGGTCAGTGGTGGAAGTTTGTCCGAGGATGTATTGGCAGTACATGGAAGGCCTTTGTAGATGCTTTCCAAGAGAAGTTTTTGTCCCCAGCTATCAGGGAGAAGATGAGGGACCAGTTTTGTCAGCTCAAGCAGCTGAGTATGGTAGTGGCCAAGTTTGAGGCCGCATTTACCAATTTATCTAGGTTTGCACCTAAGCTTGTGGCGTCTGAGGAATGCTGTTGTCTTGAGTCCGAGAAGAAGCTGAGGCACGGGCTTAAGACTAGTGTTGCTGGGTCCATGACTCGGGAGTATGGACGCCTTGTGGATGCCGCGACACATCTTGAGATTATCATGCAGGAGGAGGAAGAGAGAATGAGGGGCTCCAAGAGGAGTCAGGATGGCCAGGGGGATGGTAGGAGGTAGAGGGGTTCTAACCCTCAGCAATCCCAGGGTGCTTTTGTAAGCTCTACCTTTCCAGTGCCGAGTGCAAGCTCTGGGAGAGGCAGTCAGGGAGACATTACTTGTTACAAGTGTGGCCAGCTCAGCCACATGTCTCCAGCTTGCTTGCAGAAGGGAGGAGGAAAGAGAGTAGCTTCATCTTCGGCTCGACCTTAGAGCCAGAGTCAGGGCAGAGGCCAGCCGCTCTCTTGTTACCAGTGTGGTCAGGCGGGGCACCTGAAGAGGTATTGCTCGCAGTTGAGTGGCACATCTGGTGCGTCTGGTTTTGAGGTAGACGCAGAGTTTTCAGCCAGCACAGTCAGTTCAGGCCTCGAGGGCCAATCAGGGGGCTTCATCGTCTCAGTCTGTGCAGCAGTCTTTTGCTCCAAGTGGTGAGCAGGTAGATCAGAGGCCTTTAGGGCGCTGTATGCTGTTACCGCACAGGATCTTGTACCGGCTCCATCTGTTGTGAGAGGTACCTTTTCGTTTTGCAACTCGGTTGCCAATGTGTTGATTGATACGGGTGCATCCCATTTCTTTATATTTGCTGCATTTGCATCTATTTTGGCCTTGGAGTTGGCACAGTTAGCATCTCCTATTTGTGTTGTATCACCTGTTGGGGGTGAATTGATTTTGAAGCAGGGGTGCAGAGGGTGTGATATAGAGGTCGCCGACTGCTGGCTTTCATTTTCTTTTATAGTTATGGCTATGTTGGGTTTTGATGTGATTTTGGGTATGGACTGGTTATCGTCATACCGGGCTGTTATTGATTGTTACAGCCAGAGGGTCACTTTATGTACCTAGAGCGGGGATTGTTTCCATTTCTTGGGGGATCGGGTTGGTGGAGTATTGCCACCAGTGTGTGATCCGCGAGGGCGGAGTGAGCTTAGTGGTCTTCTCGCTAGTTTTATGAGTAGTGAGTGTGATAAGACCCAGACTGTATTGCCGAGAGTGGTTTGTGAGTACTCGGACGTCTTTCCTGAGGATCTTGTTAGTTTGCCACCACATCGAGAGGTGGAGTTTTCTATTGATTTAGTGCCCGGCACGGCCCCGATTTCTATGGCACCTTATCGTTTTGTCCCAGCCGAGTTGAGTGAGTTAAAGGTTCAACTCTAGGAGTTGCTAGATAAGGGTTTTGTCTGCCCTAGTGTTTCACCGTGGGGAGCACCGGCCCTCTTTGCTAAAAAGAAAGATGGTGCCTTGAGACTTTGTATTGATTACCAGAAATTGAATCGGGCTACGGTTAAGAACAAATACGCTATGCCCCGTATAGATGATCTATTTGACCAGTTGAAGGGGTCCCGTTGTTTCTCTAAGATAGACTTGAGATCGGGTTACCACCAGTTGAGGGTCAGAGAGGAGGATATCCCGAAGACGGCATTCCATACGCGGTATGGCCATTATGAGTTTCTGGTGATGCCTTTTGGGCTCACCAATGCACCGGCAGTGTTTATGGACCTGATGAACCGGATCTTCCGGGAATTCTTAGATCGTTTTGTGGTCGTTTTCGTGGGTGACATTCTGGTTTATTCACCATCTGAGGAGGGGCACGAGGAACACTTGAGAGTGGTGCTTGAGTTGCTTAGAGCCCATGAGCTATATGCTATGTTTGGGAAGTGTGAGTTTTGGCTAAGAGAGGTTAAATTCTGAGGCCATGTAGTCTCCGGGGAATGGGTGTTTGTTGATACATCCAAGATTGAGGCAGTGCAAGATTGGGCACAGCCTAAGAGTGTTTTTGAGATCCGCAGCTTTTTGGGATTAGCTGGGTATTACCGTCGGTTTGTGACGGATTTCTCCAGGCTAGCTTCGCCACTAACTAGATTGACGCGGAAAGGGGTCAAATTTGTATGGAGTGAGACTTGTGAAAAGTCGTTCTAAGAGTTGAAGGTTAGACTTACCACCGCTCCGATTTTGATTATTCCAGAGAGAGGCTTGGGTTATGCGGTTTATTGTGATGCTTCACGAGAGAGATTGGGTTGTGCGCTGATGCAAGAGGGGAAAGTAGTAGCCTATGGCTCATGGCAGTTGAAAATACACGAGAGGAATTACCCTACTCACGACCTAGAGTTAGTAGCTGTGATTTTTGCCTTGAAGATTTGGAGGCACTACCATTATGGTGAAAGATTCAAGGTGTTCTTGAATCATAAGAGTCTGAAGTATCTGTTTACACAGAGAGACTTGAATTTGAGGCAGATGAGGTGGATGGAGTTCATTGAGGATTATGACTTTGAGTTGCACTATCACCCGGGATAGGCCAATGTTGTAGCCGATGCCCTTAGCAGGAAATCCATTAGTGATGTAGCTTGTATAGCCATCCGGAAGTGGGAAATGTTGGGTGCACTTGGCGAGTTTGATTTGCTTCTGGGTGAATCTGTTGAGTCTGCGACCTTGTTTTCTGTTGTTGCGCAGCCTACACTTGTGACTCGAGTGTTAGAGGCGCAGAGAGGTGACCTTGAGGTAAAATCCCTTCGGGAGAAGATCTCCAGTGGGAAGGTTGAGAAGGGTTTGACTGTGTATCCTGACCTGAGTGTGAGATACCGAGACCGTTTGTTTTTGCCGGAGTCCTGCCGAGAGGAGGTACTCCGGGACTTTCACCATTCACGCCTTGCGGTGCATCCGGGAGGCACTAAGATGTATCGTGATTTGGGTCGCCAGTTTTGGTGGCAGGGTATGAAGAAAGATGTGGCAGTTTTTGTATCGAGGTGCCTTACTTGTCAGCAAGTGAAGGCCGAGCATCAGAGGTCAGCGGGTTTGTTACAACCCTTGCCTATTGCCGAGTGGAAGTGGGAGCATTTCACTATGGACTTTGTTGTAGGTCTTCCAAGGACTCAGCGAGGTAGTGATGCTATTTGGGTGGTTGTAAACCGGTTGACTAAGTCGGTTCACTTTATCCCTATGCGCGTGAGAGATTCGGTAGATCATCTTGTTGACTTGTATATTTGGGACATAGTGAGGTTGTACGGGGTCCCAGTGTCGATCGTCTCAGATAGAGATCCATGTTTTACTGCTAGATTCTGGCAGAGTTTACAGAGTGCCTTGGGCACTAGATTGACCTTTAGCACGGCTTATCATCCTCAGACTGACAGGCAGTCCGAACGTACTATACAGATCCTTGAGGATATGCTTCGAGGTTGTGTCCTTGACTTTAGTGGGTCGTGGGAGAGGCACTTGCCCTTGGTGGAGTTTGCCTACAACAACAGTTTCGAGTCGAGTATCGGTATGGCACCGTTTGAGGCCTTGTATGGCCGACCTTGTAGGTCTCTGGTGTGTTGGGCCCAGGGGGGTGATGCACCTTTGTTGGGCCCGGAGTTGGTGGGGAAAACGACGGAGAAAGTTGAGCTTATCCGTAGGAGGCTTGTTACAGCCCAGAGTCGCCAAAAGAGTTATGCCGATCGTAGGAGAAGGCCTTTAGTATTTGAGGTGGATGATCATGTCTTCTTGAAAATATCACCTAGGCGGGGTTTGATGAGGTTTGGGAATAGTGGGAAGTTGTCCCCTCGGTTTATTGGTCCCTTTGAGATCCTTGAGAGGATTGGGGAGGTTGCTTACCGTTTAGCTTTACCGCCACAGTTGTCCGGGGTGCATGACGTGTTTCATGTTAGTATGCTTCGGAAGTACGAGCCAGATCCGTCGCATGTATTGGATTGGACCGACTTGGAGGTTGATGAGGATGACTCGTATGAGGAGAGACCGGTGAGAGTCTTGGATAGGTGGGATCAAGTCTTGCGAGGCAAGACCATTCCCTAGGTAAAAGTTCTGTGGAAACATCACGGGGTGGAGGAAGCCACTTGGGAACGTGAGTTGGAGGTCCGTGAGAAATATCTAGACCTTTTTGATAATGTTTAACCATGTGTCGAAAACATTCTTATGTTGTTGAATTTTGAAGACATTGCATATGTTTTAGATTGTGGAAATGTTATTGCCATCGAATATGGTTCGGAAATGGAAGTTTATTTTAACATTGCATATGTTAATTCTGTTTTGAAATGCAAATATATTGATTGGCATTGAATATGTAATTGATTTGTGGAATATGTGTTGAAATTGATAAATTTCAAAGGAATGCGTGATGGTAATGCATGTTGTAAACATATGTTGTAATTTGCCTCTTGAAAAGAGACGAGATGACCGGTAGTGGGTCAGGTTGTGAAATATTGAATGGTAATATTGTTGAGAATTGACAAATCATATTTTCGAAACTTATTTATCTAATTCCGGGAACGAAATTCTCTAAGAGGGGGAAGTTATAGCAATCCCGATTTTCCCTTCATTGTTTAATTGTATTCCGGACTCAGTTTTCGTGGATGTTGGTTGCTGTCTTATTCTCATTTCTATCCTTTACCCTTTGTGTTTGAGTCTTGGGTTGTGCTGGGTAGGTTGGGAACAGGTTGGTTGTGTTTAGAAACCAAAAGTTGATGCCCAGATTTTGGCCTTCACGCTTGAGCGGGGCTTTTAACGCTCGAGCGGGCCCTTTGTTTTTTTGCTTCTCCGCTCGAGCGGGCATTTTGACGCTCGAGCGTGATTATTCATCTCCAGTATTTTGTTCTGCAGGTCATCGGACGCTCGAGTGTCCACTTTCACGCTCGAGGGGGGACCATTGACTGCAAAACTTCTGGAAGTGTGCATCCGGCACTTGAGCGGCACTTTTGACGCTCGAGCGTGAGTCTGTGTCTGACACTCGAGCGGGGAGTTCCACGCTCGAGCGGACCTGTTTGCATAACTTTTTGGATCACTTTTTCGGCATTCTCTCTCTCTACCTTTTCAAAACCCTCATTTGAGAGCTCCTCTCTCTAGAATACAACTTCTCTCTAAGAAATCATCTAGCTTGAGTGATCTTCTTCTTTAGTTCCTTTGCAAAAAGTGTAGAGCTTGGCTTGGGCTACATTTCAATCCGAAAATCTTTAGTTTTGGAGCATTTCGAATTTCTTCATCATCACCTTTGGGTCTCTCCATTTAAGGTAGGGATAACTACTCATATTTATGGTCCTTGACATAAACTTGTAGTCATTTTGATATAATGTTGAAGTTGGGTAATTTTGGGGTTTACGGTTTCAAAATATATAAAGAGGGGTTTTGTTGTTTTCACTCATACATGTATATTTTGGGTCTTAAAATGAGGTTATTGATGCTTAATGAAAATATTTGAGCCTTTGGGTCAATGTTGAAAAAAAAAAAATGGAAGGAAAGCCCTAATTTGTTGTTATGAATTAATTTGTACAATTTAATTGGAAAGTTATGAAAATATGAAATTGAGCTGGAAATAATGAAATTGAGGAGTTATGAGAATGAATGGTGGAATTGGATAAGTTAATCACTCACCTTTGGGATTATTGATAATTTATCTATTGATGTATTTATTATCTGTTTAGAAATAATTGCTTTGGGCTATCGGTGGAGGATATTCTTGATTGTTGTAGACACTGTATGTGGATTAGGGAAAACTGAAACTAATCACGTTGAATATGTTATTGAATATGACGGTTGGAATAATACATCGAATATGTGTATTGATTGATCATTGTGTATGATAAGTGTTTATATGCATTGTATTGTGTGGGAGGAGATAGGGGATGTACTACATGGTTTGGGAGGAGATAGGAGATGGACTCCATTGATACAACAAATATGTGTATCTATTGTGAAGTATGGAAGTGTTTTAATATGTCATTGATATAGCAAATATGTGTATCTGTTGTGAAGTATGGAAGTGTTTTGATATGAGTTGTTATCTCATTTTAAAAGGAAGTGCTTTAATATGAGTCGTAGTCTCATTAAATTGTTGGCCAGGTTCTGAGCCATGTTATGAATTGAAAATTGGTTAAGTAAAGGAAAGTGGAATGAAATATGGGCATATTTGTCATGGAACTGGGTAATGTTGTAAGTTGATTTAGAAGTGGTAATATTTATCAAATACTAATGTTTTAGTTATTTCTCATATTGTGTTTAGCATATTTCTATTGGGCATTGGCTCACCCTATATAGGACATCATTTTCTGGTGCAAGTGATATGCCGCCTCCAAGGATATAGCTTGGGAGGTTGTAGAAGCTGATGGCTTCATTTTTGTGATTATTTTGTGTATTACATGTAAATCAAGCCAATGGCTTATTTTGTGTTTTGAGTTAGTACTCTCTTTTTGTAACCAAGTGTTGACTTGGAAAGTTGTAAGCCTGTAGGGCATTTACTTTTGATGTCAATATATAATACTTTTGTAATGAATGCTCTGATAAATAGAATTATGCTTTATTCTCTTAAGTTTATGGATGTCTTGAATGTATGATTTATGGGTTTATTTTGAGGGCGTTACAAAAAAAAATATTTTTCAAAAAATGTTTTCCGACCAAACTCAAAAGGTTGTTTGCCATTTCTTTTGATAGGTTTGGAGGATGTTGTTTTGACGTGCCCAACCATTCATGAGGTTAAGGCAAATTAGGTTTTTTAATATTTAAATAATTTTGATTAATTTTTATATTATGAAATATTTTATGAAAATTATATGTTTAATTCTTGTAAGGACAAATTATATTGATGGTCCTTATATTTTGCCCCTTATGTCATTTTGGTCTTTACACTTTCAATTGACACAATTGTGACCCTTAATTTTAAATTATGTTAATTTGATCCAATTGATAATGTCATTAGTGTTTTTGACTAAAAATAATTACTGAATTGGTTGAGGTAACTCCCTGAAGTTAGTAAATTTATAATTTTACTTTAAAAAATATGACACATACCACTTACAATGCAGATTTTTCATTAAAAAAATATCCAGAGTTGTAATCAATTGAATTAAATTAAAACAAAATTATAAGTTCATAATCAAAATCGAGTCAATTGAAATTATAATAACTAAAATGACATAAAAACCAAAATATAAGAATTACTGTCACAATTTGTCCTCCTTGTAATTAAAATTCTAAGTGTAATATTGGGAGCACTTTTGGATAATGATTTTTTTAGTTGAGCTTTGAATATGAAGTTTTTATTTATTGATCCTTCAAAAAATGAGTGTTTTTTTCATTTTATTTTATTATTATTTTTTTTTTATGTATCATTACTCAAAGAATAAATTTTTTTCTAGGCCTCTTGATAAAGAATATTTTTCTCAATTTTTACAATTGAAGACTTTTGGATAGAGATTATTTGGCTGGGACTTGATAAAAAAAATGAATTTCTTAGGGCTTGTTTTACATTCAAATCAATTTTTGAGCGCTCAAAATCAAAAATTGTTTGGTCTTATAATTTTTCAAAATTATTAATTTTTCTATCTCCTCTCTCTTTCTCTCACATCATACATATCAATTAATTTTTTTTTTCTCTCTCCCCTCTATCCCATCATATATATCAATTAATCACTTTTTCTATCATACCCATCTATTCATCTACAAAAAAAATTACAAATCATCCCAAATTACAAAACTTTCTATCTATACTACTATTAAGTAAAGGTCTCGATTAGTGTAGTGAAGCACGACTCTTCTCATGCCACGTGGTAGTTGTGGGAGCCGAATAATTGGCAATGCCGGGAAGAGCGTACTCTGCAGAACATACACTATTCGGCGTTATCCGGCACGCTCAGGAGGTCGAATACAATAGATAGGCCGGATAAGCGTAAATCCATGGAGTCGAATATGAGAAAGGACAATGAGTAACGAGTAGGCCCTGGCCCCGAGGCCCAGGAAACGAGTATAAATACAGGAACTACCGACAAAGAGAAAGGCGGAAAAAAGAAGGGTAAGAATTTCCTTGTTCAACTTAGAATACAAATAACCTAGAGCTTGAGAGTGACTTGTCCGTCGGAGTGCTAATTCCGGCACCCACGTCGGAGTGTTTGTTTCATTTCAGGTGACTATCTGAGGACTCCTAGCGTCTCCCAGGATCCGAAGGCTATTTCCAAACACTTCCACACAATTGGCGCCGTCTGTGGGAATACTCGAATACATCCATGGAAGGCGTAACCGAAGATCCTCCGGTAGCCACCGACGAGATTACACAGAGGGATGACGTTACTCCAGCAAATATGCTCGGAAAGGAAACCATCGCTGCAAGACGCACTTTGAACTTCGACTCACCAACGACTTCAGCGCAAGAGACAATGCAAGCAATTATGGAACAAGCAAAGCAGAATGAACAGAGGCTGGAGAATATGATCGCTGAAAATGAACGTCTCCGTCAAGAGTTGGCCCTGGAAGTAGCGAAATCCAGAGAAGCCGCGTGCCAAGATCCCGAACGACCTCCAAGGGCAGGTGAACAACGACCTCGAGCCCGACCAAGGGACACCGATAGTGACTCCAACTCATTATCCACAGAGCCTGACAAGAAGGGACGATCCGAAACCTCCAGCTCCTTCGAAAAAAGTCTACGAACAAGGAATAAGCGCAGGAGAAACAGTTTGGATGAAGAAGATCAGCACGATCCCTTTGTCTGACGGATTACAAGGGAAATTCTGCCCAAGAAGTTCAAAGCTTCGTCATTTATCCTCTACGATGGAAAATTAGACCCCACCGATCACATCCGTCACTACAAGCAAGCCATGACATTGCATGCAGACAACGAGGCCCTCATGTGCCGAATATTCCCCAGCAGCTTGAGACCTTTCGCAGTCAGGTGGTATTACAAACTAGAGCCGGCTTCGGTCAAAAGCTTCCATCAATTACAGAAGTCCTTTACGGCTAGATTTATCACCAATGAGGTCCAGCCGAAACAAGCAGACTCTCTCTGGGCGATGCAAATTCAACCTGAAGAAACACTGAGAGCGTATTCGGCGCGCTATTGGGAATGCTTTAATCTTGTTGACGACGCTTGCAATGACTCCATGGCCATCACCGCCTTCAAAATGGGATTATAACCAGATAGTGCCCTCCGCAGTTCCTTGACTAGAAGCCCCCCCAAAACGGTTTGGGGGTTGATGAAGAAAGTTGAAGAATACTGCAAGGTAGAGGACAATGCCTTGCGGGTTAAAGCCGGATGCGTATCCAGTAAAACGGCCTCCCCTGAAATTGCTCAGCCAATAAGTTCTGTACCACCTCAAAGCCCAGAACCACGGCAGCGGGGTAAACGAGATAAAAGGCGGGATTCTTTCCGATCGAACGATTAATGCTCTCACCGAACGAATGAACAACTACAAGTCGACAGTAGGTGCATGAGACGTACCGACAAAAAATATACGGAACTGACAGAGCTGATCAATGCGGTAATGTCCAAAATCCAACATCTCTCATTCTTCAAATGGCCGTCGAAGATGGTAGGCCCTCCTGACACACGAAGGCGGGAAAAGCGCTGCGAGTATCACAAAGATCATGGTCACGAAACTGAAAGTTGCAACGCATTAAAGGATCACCTGGAGGAACTGGTGCAAGATGGCCGGCTGCAACAATACGTAAGAAAATGCAACGCAACCAAGGCACTAGCCTTAAGACAACATTCACCTCCACTGGGCGTGATCCATATGATATACAGCCTGTCAGCACCTCTAACCGTGCACACAAATCAATCGCATCCAGTCCCCCGAGAGAAACAGCCCAAAAAAGCTCCGAGTATTGCCTTCAACGATTCAGTTCTTGTCGGCATGACAATCTCCCACATTGATCCGTTGATCATCAGATTACGCGTAAACCAGTTTACCGTCGAACGCATTCTCGTAGATCCAGGGAGCACGTCGGAGGTTATGTATTATGAGACCCTTATCAAACTCGGCTTCAATGAGTCAGATCTATCTCCGGTGCCTTATCCGTTATTCGGCTTCAACACGAATCCAGAGTACCCATTGGAGAAGATCACACTACCCGTTCGAGCGGGCTCTAGAACAGTCAAGGTTGAATTCTTGGTTGTAAAGCTTCCTTCGCTGTATAATGTCATCATGGGGCGAACCTGGTTGCATATCATGCAGGCCGTGCCAAGCACCTATCATCAGCTTATGCGGTTCCCGACAGCCCGTGGCGTTGAAGAGATCCGTGGCTGCCAGCAGTCAGCATGAACAGCTTTATGAAAGTTCTATCACCGACCCGACTTGTGGGCTTTGATACTTGTACTTAGCTGAGTTCTGCAATGAAAAGTCTCATCTTTTTCCATCGTGCAATTCACTTCCCATTATAGTGTCAAATAAGCCTCCGGATTCGGAGCCCCCTTCTGTGCAAAACACGTTGGGGCCGATTAAGTCTCCGGATTCGGAGCGCCCTTCTTGGATATCACGATTGGCTCAAATAAGCCTTCGGATTCGGAGCGCCCTTCGGTGCATGACACCTTAGGGCCGATTAAGCCTTCGGATTCGGAGCCCCTTTCGGTGCAAAACACGTTGGGGCCGATTAAGTCTCCGGGTTCGGAGCGCCCTTCGTGGATATCACGATTGGCTCAAATAAGCCACCGGATTCAGAGCCCCCTTTGGTGCATGACACCTTAGGGCCGATTAAGCCTCCGGATTCGGAGCCCCCTTCGGTGCACGACACGTTGGGGCCGATTAAGTCTCCGGATTCGGAGTGCTCTTCGTGGATATCACGATTGCCTCAAATAAGCCTCTTGATTCAGAGCCCCCTTCGGTGCATGACGCCTTAGGGCCGATTAAGCCTCTGGATTCGGAGCCCCACCTTTGGTGCAAAACACGTTGGGGCCGATTAAGTCTCCGGATTCGGAGCGCTATTCGTGGATATCACGATTGGCTCAAATAAGCCTCCGGATTCAGAGTGCCCTTCGGTGCATTACGCCTTAGGGCCGATTAAGCCTCCGGATTCGGAGCCCCCTTCGGTGCAAAACACGTTGGAGCCGATTAAGTCTCCGGATTCGGAGTGCCCTTCATGGATATCATGATTGGCTCAAATAAGCCTCCGAATTCGGAGCCCCTTTCAGTGCATGACACCTTAGGGCCGATTAAGCCTTCAAATTCGGAGCCCCCTTCGGTGCATGACACGTTGGGGCCGATTAAGTCTCCAGATTCGGAACGCTCTTCGTGGATATCACGATCGGCTCAACTAGGCCTCCGGATTCGGAGTGCCCTTCGGTGCATGACGTCGAAGGGCCGATTAAGCCTCCGGATTCGAAGCCCCCTTCGGTGCAAAACACGTTGGGACCGATTAAGTCTCCGGATTCAGAGCGCTCTTCGTGGATATCACGATTGGCTCAAATAAGCCTCCGGATTCGGAGCACCCTTTGGTGCATGACACCGTAGGGCCGATTAAGCCTCCGGATTCAGAGCCTCCTTCGGTGCAAAACACGTTGGGGCGGATTAAGTCTCCGGATTCGAAGCGCCCTTTGTGAATATCACGATTGGCTCAAATAAGCCTCCGAATTCGGAGCCCCCTTCGGTGCATGACTCCTTAGGGACGATTAGGCCTCCGGATTTGGAGCCCCCTTCGGTGTATGACACGTTGGGGCCGATTAAGTCTCCGAATTTGGAGCGCTCTTCGTGGATATCACGATTGGTTCAAATATGCCTCCGGATTCGTAGCCCCTTCTGCAAATCATATCCCCATTCGGCTCCTGAAGCTCGCATGCACAGGCTGATTCATTACGTCGGTCGGCCGAGTACATAAGCTGAGTCGAATCAGATTATGATTGAACGCAATGCCATTCGTCAACTTAGCGAATTGGGCACATCTTATGAATCCCTTGTTACATACGAAAATTATTACACAAACTAGAAGTCCGCATGAATGAAACAAAAAATGCCAATATGCAAAATGAGGTGCCTAATTGAATATATAAAAATGCCCAGAATAAGGCACAAACGTTCGAAATGAAACATTTTATTTGATTAAAACAGCAGTTACATAAACACAACCCGCATTTGGACATTACAATATCCATTTTCAACCTCAAAAGCGAAAAAAGGGAAAAAGACGCGTTGGTAAAGCGGTAGCGCCAAATCAACGCCCGTCGCCCGGAAGTCCTCCACGGCTTGCAATGCCTTGAGCCAACTGTGCCCAAGCCCATGACTTGCACATTGCCAAACTTCCCCTGATACCCTTGACAATGTCAAGGCAAAGATCCAGGACAAGGAAGGATAAACTCAACGGTCGTTGTCTTTCCTTTCGGGGCGATCTGCTTCGACGACTTGAAGACTCATGCCATCTTCTGGACGGCCGACCTCCCATACGGGTGGGTTCTCTGCTGCGATCCATTGCAACACCAAGCTCGGTCGAAGTTCGAGCTTCTCTAACTAACACCCCCACTTATCTCACCCCATATAACAAGTGATGAGGAATCAAGCGTGTTTATTTGCGCGAGGCGCCCACTCCTTTTATTTTCAATACTGGTAGCAATCTCGAGGCCCCAATCCCGAGGCAATTTCATTAACGCTAAACTCCATGAGACGAATGTCGGTTGACATTCACCACTGCCTAGTTATCCAAATGGCTTTTTGAAGCACATGCACTGGCTGGGCAAGGACAGAATTATCAATCCAACCGACCAAACATCCAGGCCCGAGCTGGGATGAATTTGCCGCAGCCACTCCACTCACTGGTTTTCAGCTTCCTCAAGCCACAATGACCTAGTTATATAGACGATGATCACAGATAAATGGCCTAGTTACAAATGGCCCAATTACAATGGCCTCATTCAAAACAAAACGTCTATCACGTATGGGCCGACCTTGCCTATAAGCCGGCATATCACTGGATATTTAACAGATACTCGGGCCGATCAATGCTTATACATTCATTCAAACATTTATGCAATAAAACAAAACACGTATATGCCGAATACGAACCGCAACGAAATATTTATAAATAGAACGTTTTTATTCAATCAAACAATAAATTACATAGTTTTGAACGTAATCTGCGTTTCAACCTTACAATGAGTATCCTTATACGGCGTCATCCTCATCCTCACTCTCTCGACTTCAAAAGCAGAAAACGGAAAATGTTTACTCTGGTAGAGTGGCGATGCCGAATCAATGCCCGACACTCAAAGAACTTCCACGGCCTGAGATGCCTTGATCCAACCGTGCCTAAATCCACGATTTTCACATCGGCAAACCTCTTCGACAAGCTTCTCCTTGGTCTTTTCGATTCCAACTTTTTGGCCTTCATGAAAACCTTTTTCATAAGCCCTCCCATTCGCAGACTCCATTGCGAGCATACTCGCCGTCTCACGATCGGCGAGCGCGGTACTGATGAGCCGCTGGGTAACCCTTCCTTCCACGATTGGGTTTCCCTGCTCAGCGGGTTGTGCCTGAGCCGCCCTAGCCTTCCTTAACTCACGCTCAGCCGCCTCCACGCGAGCTTCCAAACTTCGAATACGTTCCTCCCTCCTCTCCATTTCTCGGAGGGCAGCGCACAGCCGCATGCCAATTTCATAGGCAGTGTAAAGCCCCTTCACCGCCCCGTGAATGCCTTCACGAAATACTTCGTAGTCCTGTCGACCTACCATTGACTGCTGAACCTCAGGAGGAAAAATTTGTCGAGCAAACTTGACCGCTACGTTTGGGTCTCGAACGATCGAGTTCGCCTCTGTCATGGGTTTATTCCCCACAAATACCGCAAAGCTTAATGGGCACGGATTCGCGTTAGATCCCCTTTCGACTCGGGGTTGCGGCGATCTGCTCTGCGACTGCTTGTCCCGCCTAGGTGACCTGCTTCGACGTCGAGAAGACTAACGCCTCTCTCGATCCCTAGAACTCCTACTTCCTATGCGCAAAGGTTCTCCACCTCGATTCATATCTCCGCCCAGCTCAGCTAGTGTCCTCGTTTCCTCTCTGCTGTTAAAGAAGAGTCTGTTCGACATTCACACGATGAATCTTCCTCCAAGAGCTGGAGTCAGTTGTTCACTAAACTCATAAAATTTTTACCTTTGTTTCTTTATCCTTTACGGAGGCAGCACCCTCGAGGCAATCTTATTAATTGTGAAAACCTCACCGACTGAGTCGACCCTCATGGGGCAAGGATAGATCCATGCGCCCATCCAGCGTATCATGTCCATGAGCCACCTACGGCAGGGGCAGATTTATTAATATAATCGGCTTAAGGGCAGATTCATCAATATATTCGGCTTATGCGTCCTAGCTGGCCCATGAATCAATTCTTCAGAACTCTTAAGTTCGTCTCTTCCGACACCCGAATGATCATGAACCGCCTGGGGCAAGGGCAGATTCATTGAACTATTCGGCATATGAATGATAAGTCAATATGGCCATTCATCAAACTATTCGGCTTAAGTGCCACAGCCAGCCCATGAATCGATTCACCAGCATAATACCCACGAACTATTCGGCATATGAATGATAAGTCAATATTGCCAAGATATTCAATCTTAGAAAGCTCAACAGAATAATCATTTTATCTAAAGTAGTGAAAGGCAAAAATTCTTCACCAGCACAACATCACAAACTGCGCATAAGTAGTAGTGAAATGACAAGGTAATTTTCGTTAATAAATTGTGCGCAAATAGTAACCAATTTATACATGAAAACTACTCGGAACCAACAAAAGTCCTTAAAACAAAAACATACATCAAAAGTGAAAGCATTTCATAAAATTCGAATGCCTCCCAGATCAATCCTTGGGGTCAGACTCAAGTGGCTCAACGTCCACCTGCTCATATGGAATTGGCAAGTCCAATGTAACCCCAGCGGCATCAAGGGCCTTGAGCCACCGATGTTTGAATCCCCGATTCTCAAACTTGGGGACTTCATCTACGTATTCCTCGAAGGCGGCCCCTTTTCCTTCTTCAAATGCGGTAGAAGCCTCAGATTCGGATTTTTCCTTGGCCGCCTTCAACTCTGCTAACTCAGTCTCCACCTTGTTAAGCGCCTCCTTGGCTAGCCTAAGCGATTCTTCACTCGCGTTCGCCCTATCTTCAGCATCAGAACGGAGCCGATCGGCAGACCGAGCCCTTTCCAATTCGGCTTCGGCTCGCGTAGTCCATTGCGGCTCTCATAACCTCAAACTCGGCCCTGCTCTTTTGACCGTCCACTTCTAACTGCAAACGGTCAATCCTCTCAAGGGCATCATGTAGGCGGCGGCCCAAGTCGGTGATCCTGCCGACCGTCTGCAAAACGAGTTGGGATCGTCAGATACCATAGGCAAGCAAAATCAAAACAAGTTAAGGTCACCTACCAAAAGGGCCGACTGCGCAGATAGGGCTACGGCCACCAAATCCGGCACGGCATAAAAGGATGCCTTATCAGTCGGTAGGGAGACTGAAGCCGCCAAGCTCAACGCTACCGCTGGGTCGGTAATGATGTATGCGCCAGAGGAAATCGGCATGTCTCTCATCTTTGGCTGAACAATGAAAGGAACAACCACGTTCGAATTCTCTAAGCGAGGCCTTTTGTCAGCAGGACTATCTTCCGAACCGACCTCTCCCTCAGCGCTACGCTTCTTGCCCTGCTCTTCTGGAATCAACCGTTCTTCAATGACCGGTTGTTCAACTTTTTTCGCCGTTTCGACCGCAACAATCTGAACCAGCTCTTCAATAACGGGTTTGAAAGACTCAATCAAGACGGGTTTAGAATGGGCGGCCTCGGCCTTTTTTCGGGTGGCCATTCGCTCGGCATTTTTCTTTCGAGCCATTTGCGTGAGGTTTTCCCCAGCCATACTTTCAAAAAAATCACCGGGTAGATCTCCCAAACTTGCAAAAATATCTCCAGAAGAAAACTCCGCCCGACCTGAAGTGGACGGTGAGGCAGGCTGATTAAGTCCGGCTACATCAAACGCCGAGTTTAGGTCCTCGTCGACCTCTTCGGCCTCCTCAGCGAACTCTCTGGCTGGTTCAGCGACTACCTCTACCACCGGTGCCACGTCTTGCCCCAAATTAGAAGTTTCGAGACCAACTTGCCTAAGGCTCTTGAAGCTAGGGAAGATAAGAGCCGCAAGGTGTTGATCGCCGGTTGGAATTGGAATGTTGTCCGCGGCCGAAAAAGTAATATAAGTAGGCTCGTATCGAAGAAGTATGTGGGCTGCTCTCCCTTGTTTCTGTACGTTTGGACGGCCGAAGTACCCGAGTGCACTCGTAATCTGCGCAAGGAGTGCGTCGTCAGTAGAAGTTAGAATCTTCTTCAATTTACTGCCTGCAAAGACAAAGGGTTAGACTTGGAGATAAGGCCGAGTAAAAGAAAAGTTCAATAAACGCAAGGAGATACACGGCCACCTGGTTCACCCTTCCGTCTGGGAATAGGGTCTAGGCGGTCCTCGCCTTCGCCAAATTCCCAGTTCCCTCGGACATTGACCATTACGTCATCTACTCGCTTGCCAGAATTGGCAAGCATGGATACCAAATGATGGTCAATATCCTTGGCCCTAAGAAAGTACCGCCCGAGCCGACTGGAAGATTTGGCTAAAGCATAGCAGTGCCGAATATCTAGAATGTGAAGATCGATCCTGAGGCGCTGGTTCAACTCTACGATCCCCATTATGGTTCGAAAAAAATTCACATTGGGCTGAGAAGGAATCAGACCCCAATGGCGGAGGACGGCCCTAAGGAATGCATGTAGGGGAAAACAGACTCTGCCCTCCGCAATGGATAGGAGAGGCAAGATGATTGTGTTGCGATCCTCTCTCTCCATATCCAGAGTATTGTCTGTCACTAGAGATAGATGAACATCATGAGGAATGGAAAAATGTCGTCGGAATCCCGAGATACGACCTTCAGAAAGGAGGTCTTTCAGGTGCTTAGCCATTTTAGCAAAGATCCGAGGGTATACCAAAGCTAAAATAAACACGGAAAATTGGATCGCAAAGAAAGAAAGAAAACTTACGAGAGGTGAAGAAGATGAGGATAGACAGACAAAAGTTGCAAAGAAAAGCGTCAGAAGAGCGATACCGGCTGGGAATCCAGGAGGCCCAAGCATTCAAGAAAAGCATGCATTCGAAAGGACTGAAGTTTCAAATCATATTAAATGAAAAAGGTGCATGAATGAGGCGGGAAAGCATAATGATGACCAAAAGACGTGCGCGCTCTGACACATTGGGATAGGCAGAGCCGCCTAACCTATGTCTTGGCTTTTCAGAATCAAAACCAAGCACACCAGCTAACTACTGTCAATGGCAAGTTTGGGGGGCAATTGTGGGAGCCGAATAATTGGCAATACCGGGAAGAGCGTACTCTGCAGAACAGACACTATTCGGTGTTATCCGGCACGCTCACGAGGCCGAATACAATAGATAGGCCGGATAAGCGTAAATCCATGATGTCGAATATGAGAGAGGACAATGAGTAATGAGTAGGCCCTGGCCCCGAGGCCCAGGAAACGAGTATAAATACAGGAACTACAGACAAAGAGAAGGGCGGAAAAAAGGAGGGTAAGAATTTCCTTGTTCAACTTAGAATACAAATAACCTAGAGCTTGAGACTGACTTGTCCGTCGGAGTGCTAATTCTGGCACCTACGTCGGAGTGTTTGTTTCCTTTCAGGTGACTATCTGAGGACTCCTATCGTCTCCCAGGATCCGAAGGGTATTTCCAAACCACTTCCACACAGTAGTATTTTTTATTTTAAAAAAATTACACAAAGATGTGAGCCCATGATCATCATGAGTTTAAGACGAGAGAACATATACCACTTAAACTAAGTACATATAATTACATTAATTTCATTATTATTTTCTTTTATTATTACTTATTTGAATTGCACACGCAATGCGTGTGCCACCATCTAATTTTTAAAATATCTATACTATTATTAAGTAAAGGTCTCAATTGGTGTAGTGAAGCACAACTCTCCTCATGCCACGTGGTAGTATTTTTTATTTTAAAAAAATTACACAAAGATGTGAGCCCATGATCATCATGAGTTTAAGACGAGAGAACTTATACCACTTAAACTAAGTACATATAATTACATTAATTTCATTATTATTTTCTTTTATTATTACTTATTTGAATTGCACACGCAATGCGTGTGCCACCATCTAATTTTTAAAATATACCATTGTAGACGCGCCCGTGGGCCTCACTACAGTCCGGACTCGATTTGTGTCACGGTTCTTAATCTGAACCAAAGAGTCCAAATCCGGCAAATCGTTTTGAGAAACAGATTTTTGAAAAGAAGTGCCAAACATGGACTGCTTTGCCAGATACAGAGTCGTCACCTAAATATTTTTTATGGGGGAATTTAGGAAACCCTGACTCGGTGCCAAAGACCACGTGTCCGTCATCACCAAAGTTGCCTCGGTTCGGGAGCTAGAGTACGATTGGGGAAGGTCAGCTATGAGCACCCCCTCTTGCCCGATCTGAAGATCGGCCTCTACTAACTGTGATATCCATTTTTGAAAACGTTATGTGTTCTTATCCCGATTATTAGCCTAGAATTACTATGTTATGCGCACAGCACAGAAGTATAGACTAGATTGCCTAATTTGGGAATAAGCATTGCATATCCGTTTGTTTTGGAAAAATGTTTTGGAATTTGCTAATCGCAAGTAGGCTAAAACACAGATTTCAATGAGCCATTCCGACTCAGGCAACCCAACCTTCACCCACAAGCATTCAAGTAGTTATATCACACAAGCAGCTAGCCTCATGGTAATCATGCTATCATGGCAACACTCACACGCATGCAAGGATGCTAAAGTATAAATACTTACATCGTACTCCGTGCCAAAACAAAGAACTTGTTAGCAATCAATGCATGATCCAAGTCCATGTTTAAATGTCTAATGCAACGCATACGGAATATCACTAGAGTAGGCTCGGCTAGTCTATGAATGACATGTGAAAATGCACAAGTAGCATGTATTCAAGTTAGATTTGAAATACTAATGCAGTTAGCATGATGCGCCGAGCCCGGTGCATGCAATACTGATGAATGATGCACGCATGCATAGCATAAGGTATGCTAAATTAAACATGACCTATTACGAACCATCAAACCAGGTAAGTAAAAGGGAGAAAGAAGTGGGGGTTGGAAGACATGCACACACTCACCCACACTTATTACAAATTCGCCCTCGCTCGGAGGGACCAAAAGAATAACGCAACTCAAATGATGAATTAACTAACCTAGCTAATTAATTATTACAGACCAACTAAATTAATTAAACGAATTAATGAATTTAAGAAAGCAAGAAAAAGGGCCTCGGGAAGAGAGCTCGATGCACGCATGCTCGGGTCTTGCTCGGAAGTCCACTGCCATGCGTAGGCTGCCTCTGTTTTCCCTGCTCTGCTTCTCTGAAGACTGCCAAATTCTCAGGATTGCTTCCCTGGACATTGGGAGACACCACCGGCTGGAGGGAATCATTATCGGCTGTGATTTGGTGTTGATCGGCAAAAAATGAATCCATCGGCCATCGATGGATTGCCGGTCGGCACCCCATGCAGTCGATCAGCAAAAAGCTCCTGCAGAATCTGTTTGACAGCAGCAGAGGACAGAGCTTTGCATGGCAATGTAATTCAAGCAATGTATGCATCAACCATATCCCTTATCATGTTTATGACTCAAAGGGACATGGTCCTTGGTTCTCGGACCATCAATCGCGCATTTCAATGCGTGATGGCCCAAGAGACCAATTTATGCATGTTGATTTCAAATGCAATGCAAACCAACAAACAAGTGAGGAGCTCAACCTCAATCATGGATAATCAAGAGGCAAAGCATGCATGCAATGCAACCTAAGCATGTTAACTAGGCATGCAACATGGTAATGCAAACAAGCATACAAGGCATGTGACAACTATGCTAGTTACTCAAGCATGCAAGTATGCAAAGCATGCAACATGTTAGGTAATTCCAACTAAGAGAAATGCATGCCAAATGCAAAGTCACTTAGACATGCCATAACACATGATAGGCCAAGCATGCAATCAACACACAAGGTAAGCATGTCACAACATGCAAGAATGGACTTAGACTAATTTAGGCAGCCCTCAAACTAACCTAAAACAGTGGCCAAGGTGCTCAAAAATGAAGGACTAATAGGCACACAAACATGCATGCAAATGATCTCCAACACTTCAAACATTAAAGAGCAATTCTCAAGCACACTCAAAGGGATGCAAACATGGACATATAGCATGCAAATTAAGCTCTGAAAATCATGCTATAGGAGGTGCCAAACCAACTAAACAGAGCAAGCATATCATGCGACAATGGCCCAAGTACTTAAGACAAGCCAAGGAGGCTTAAACCAAGGTCAAGTCCACCAAACCTCACAAGGCCGAAGGGACTTAAAATAGGTCTAATGCAGACCTAAACAAAGCTAAGGATGTACTTAGATGGTATCTAAGTGGTCAAAAAAATGCAAGCACACTCCAAGGCCTAAACAAGGGGCATAAGGTAACAACCTTTAAACACATTGAAGGAGGATTAAATGCAAGCATATAAGCATGTTGAGTGGACTGAAATGACATGTTAAGAGGTTCCAAACCACTAAATCAAAGCAAGTATTGCATTCTATACACTCACACCCTTAAGGCCAACAAGCCAAAATGCAAAGGGGCTATACAATGCATGCCAAAGTTGACCCAAGCAACTAAGGATAGACCTTAATCATGGCAAAATAAACATGAAAGCTTCACAAAGCCAAGCCTAAAACATGCTAGAACAATGGTTTACAACCTAAGGCATGTTAATGCAACAAAATGGCATTACAAGGCATGTATGCTAAACAAGCATGGTGTACCCAAACCAACTAAAAATAGAGGCATATTATGACATAATAAGCACAAAAATCAGCTAAGGCATGGTCAACATGAACCTAAACATGGTGCTCCCTTAAGAGGCCAAAAATGCCCTTTTCAAGGACAACAAGGAGAGGGGGTGGCCCTCTCCTTCTTGGGACCTCAAGGCACCATCCTCACCTCTGAAATCCCTCAAGATTTCAGTGGTGAGGAGGCCCAAATACCAAGGTCTCGGAGCTCACCCAAAATGGCACAAAATGGAGCCTTACAAGGCTTAAGAGGGGTCAAACAACCCCAAATCACAAAACACTCTAAACAAGCTGTTTAGAGGGCCTAAAAACAGAACTTTTTTTATGTATACACAAAGCTCAAAAACAGTTGCAAGGCAAGCTAAAAGGCTATGCAAGAAAGGGGTAAAAAGGGGCAAAGTTGTTACCCTTGAAGACTTTCTTCACAAATGAAGCTCTAGCAGCTTCTTCAGCTCCAAACCAGCTCCAAGAACTCCAAGAACACTCCTTTGGCCCTCAATAACCAAGAAAAGGTGTAATGGTGGGTGTTTGTGTGCAAAAGTAAGACCAAACACACACTAAACTAACAAGAGAGGGAAATATAGAGATGGAATAGATACAAATTCCTAACCCTAATATCAAAGCTCTCTAAAAATGTTGTCCAACCCTAAATCCAAGAGAGGAGACTCTCTCTTATAGAGCTCTCTCTTGTAAAGCTTGTCAAATAAGCTTGTTAAGAGAGAGATCCCTCCATACACGTGTATGGAGGGGAGAAAAGGTGGGTGCCAGCTATCACAGCTGGCGCAAAATATCTACCAAAAGTAGATGAATAGTGATCGGCCATTCAAAATTGCCATTTTGGCAAAACAAATGGCCGACCGGAAACAAAGAGTGCCGACCGGCAGTATACATTGCCGATGGCATAAAATCACTGGCCGGTGGCCTCAAGCCATGGCCGGTGATGTGTGGGGATGCCTCACAAGGCATTCCCTGCCCCTCCAAAGCAAAACACAAGTGTTTGGTGCAAAACCAGACACAACACGGTCGAGTCGAAAGGTCCTGATGGAAGGCGCGCAACCGAGACCTCTGGGAACTCAAGACTAACACAAACAAGGGTAATCACCAAGTGTTCCAATGGTGACGTCCAAGTCTTGAGGACGGTCAAAAATGGGGTGTCTACAGTTGCCCCTCTTTGACAGAACTCGAAAGTCATAATAATGACGGGAGTGAATGTCAAAGCCTAGAGACGACCCATTTTTGACAAGGCCGAAGACTCAGACAAACATGCAAGACAAACAAGATATGCGCCCGAAGGCAGAGGCAAAATGCAAGACAATGCATAGAGCCGGACATAACTTATGATCAT
The DNA here is from genome assembly GCF_055761805.1 of Camellia sinensis. Lineage (NCBI taxonomy): Eukaryota > Viridiplantae > Streptophyta > Magnoliopsida > Ericales > Theaceae > Camellia > Camellia sinensis. Next base: position 44,151,060 of record NC_138964.1, read on the forward strand.
GCAAAGAAAGCTGTGACGAAGCGTAACATGCGACAGTTTTAAGCTAGCATTCACCAAACTACACTACAATGCAGAAAGGATATAAGATAATTATGCAATTCTTGATACGTCTCACTCGGAGGATACAATACCTGTGCGGCTCGTCTGGTTGCACCAGCCTCAAATGAACCGTACATACAATATCGTGCCTGAAAAGAAAGCAAACTTAACAGGTACAATATCGTTAGCAACATGCATGACAATGCAAAAAATGAATGCAAAATGACATGCAATATATACAAAACTATGTATAAACAACGCAAATGAAGACGCAATGTAATTGAAACAATGCAAACTATATGCAAAGCAATTGAATCATGATCCAATCATGAGCGGTTCGAAACCACACCTATGTCAAATAGATTGATGGAGGTAACAAGTCCGTCTACCATAGAACGATCAACAGAAATATGAGTAATGTAGACGGACACAAGAACAAGTATTGGGGGGGGATGACATAAGTGGGGAAACGACCCGCTGGGGAAAGAACAATGATCCTAATGCTGGATGCAACAATTACGCTACAATGTAGTATATAATGAAAATGCTGGGGAAATGGCAACGGATATGGCACGCGGGCCAAACCAAATCTTGCCTAGGCAAAGCATGTACGCATACAAGCCACGTCTAACATAGAACGGTCCACTGAACTATGCTTCGACACGAAAAGTATGGGCACATACCGGACCAAGCTCAACATGGAAAGGCGGAAGCCATAAATGGAAGGTGATGCAATGAATGCATGCAAGTTACAATGCAATATCTACAAATATGCAATGGAATGGAAATAGATACGATGGATATGGCCTGCGGGCTAAACCAAATCTTGCCTAGGAAAGGCATGTACGCATACAAGCCGTGTCTAACATAGAACGGTCTACTGAACTATGTTTCGACGTGAAAAGTATGGGCACATACCAGACCAAGCTCAACATGGAAAGGCGCAAGCCACAGGCGAAGGTGATGCAGTGAATGCATGCAAGCTACAATCCAATTTCTACAAATATGCAATGGAAATGGATACAATGGATATGGCCTGCGGGCCAAACCAAATCTTGCCTAGGCAAAGCATGTACGCGTACAAGGCACATCTAACATAGAACGGTCCACTGAACTATGTTTCGACGTGAAAAGTATGGGCACATACCAGACCAAGCTCAATCATGGAAAGGCGCTAGCCATAAATGGAAGGTGATGCAAAGAATGCATCAAATTACAATGCAATATACATTATATTACAATGATGCATGACAATGCAACTATTTATGATGGTGCATGACAATGCAACTATTTACGATGATACATGACAATGCAATTATATTTTTTTGTTTTTGTTTTTGAAATGCAAATGCATGATGATGCATGATTTCGAAGTGCGCGACAATGCGCGGCTTTTAAGATGCACGTGAACTTGAATATGCGATGACGCGAGTTGCTTGAAGTACATGTATAATGTAACTTATCAAAAGTCATTCCGGCATGACAAACACCGAAGGACTTGCACCTTCAGAGGATTTAGGGTCTCCTAGACCGTACATATTGCACAAGAAATGCATAACAATTCAAGTGAACTTGAAATGCGCAACAACGTGCGGCTATTGAGATACATGACAACGTAAATGGACTGTGCACATCAATGCGCCAAAGGTCTTGCACCTTCCAAGGATTTAAGGTCTCCTAGACCGTCGTATGTTGCACAAGAAATGCATAACAATGCAAGTGAACTCGAAATGCGCAACAACGTGCGGCTTAAGATATGCATGACAATGCAAACGAACTATGCACATCAATGCGCCAAAGGTCTTGCACCTTCCAAGGATTTAAGGTCTCCTAGATCGTACAAAATTCTCGATATGTCTCACTCGGAGTATACCATACCTGTCCGGTTCGTCGGGTTGCACCAGCCTCAAATGAACCGTACATACAATATCGTGCCTGCAAAGAAAACAAACTTAACAGGTACAATGTGATTAACAATATGCATATTAATGTACTTGAAAATGCGTGACAACGCAAAGCAAGTGGGAAGCATAACAATGCTGTGAAGGCACAAACATGTAAGTGGAGCACGCGGTCTACGCAGGCAACGAAATTGATCATAAGCATGCGGTCTACGCAAACAATGAAATTGGTTTCAAACGTGCGGTCTACGCAAGTAGAACATGCGGTCTACGCAAGTAATGAATTTGAACATAAGAATGTGGTCCACGCAAGCAAAACATGCGGTCTACGCAAGTAAAACATGCGGTCTACGCAAGTTATGAAATTGATTACAAATATGCGGTCTACGCAAGCAAAACATGCGGTCTACACAAGTAATGAAACTCATTATAAACATGTGGTCTACGCAAGCGATGTAATTTAATTATAAACATGCGGTCTACGCAAGTAATGAAGTTGATTACAAATATGCGGTCTACGCAAGCAAAACATACGGTCTACGGAAGTAAAACATGCGGTCTACGCAAGCAAAACATGCGGTCTACGCAAGTAATGGAATTGATTACAAACATGCGGTCTACGCAAGCAAAACATGCGGGCAAAACATGCGGTCTACGCAAGTAATGGAATTGATTATAAACATGCGGTCTACGCAAGCAAAACATGCGGTCTACGCAATATAGCGTGATTGAATGCATGCAAAATGCAATGAGATGCGCAAAACCGCGCGATGCGTTTAGACAACGCAAGTGCACAAGACAGTGCGATTGATTTGAAATGCACAAGACAGTGCAATTGACATGTGATGCACATGGGGCAACTTTTGAGTTTTGTAAAAGCCAAAAGGATACGGAAAGGATACACCTTGCACGAATTCGAGTGCCACGCACAGAAGACACGATCCGAGGTCAAAACGGAGGCCGGTTGAGCGTTGGAAATGCACTGTTTTGCACTATTTTGAACACTAAAGGCCCTGGACCCCACGCATAACTCAAACAAAGGTGTAGGAGGCTCCAAAACCACTGTAGGAGACCACCGGATGTCCACCGGCCATCAAAATGCATCACCGTCCATCCATCGGCCATCATACAATTTCCATCGGCACAATATTTTGCCGACCGGCAAAGAGTGTGGCCGACCGGCAAAAAGTCCCTGTGTCGGGGCAGTTCAGTCATTTGGCCACGGGTCTTTTAAAATAGGGCTTCTAGCCCTATTTTCTTCACTTCCCCTAGCTCGAAATCTCCTCCTCTCTCTCTCTAAGATATTTCCCGAGCCTTATTTCCTTGTTTTCCTTGGTTTTTGGCTCCGTTTCGTCGTTCGATTCACATTCACCCTTGCGTTTCGAACGTTTTGAACCGATTGAAATTTCATTTCGGTGTTGTTTTTTCGATTTCCGCCACTCGGGGCTTGTTTCCCTCGAGTTTTTCTCGATATCTATGCCTTTTCCGTACTTCGGCTTTTCCGGCCTTTTCCGGCCCTCTCGGAGTTGACTTTTTTTGTTGACTCTTCACATTCTCGCCCGGTTTTTCGTCTTCCGGCCATTTTCACATTCCCTTCGAGATGGCGGACGATCTTCCACAGGGCGGGGCCCCTCTCGGGCTCGAGATGGATCCCGAGGCCGACCCCTTGCCACTTCACATCCGGCCGTTCGATCCGGAGACCTACAGGCCCGCGGTTCATGTGATGCTCCCCGATGGACTATGCCAGTTCCGGAGCTTCGAGAGGAGCATGGCACCCGAGCTTCTCCTGTGTGAGCCTACCTCCCATCTGTCCTTCGGCGCTTCCGAGGTAACATTCTTTCTTCTGTATTATTATTTCCCGCAATGTAGAACATAACTGCCATTAGTTGATTCTGTTCTCTAACTGCTTAGCCTGGATGCACCGATACACTGTACACTGTAGTTGATTTCAAACAAACTTACAACCGATATCTGTTTGAAACTTACACGTGCACACACACTGCACTGACCCTAAATCACCCAAACACACGGTGCACGCTGTATTTCACTGCATACACACTGGTACCCGATATCTGCTTGAGCCTGAAAACATGCACACATGCTGTATTTGCCCTGAACCACTCAAACCCGCTGACACATCACACGTTGTAGTTCATTGTAAGTACACCGGCACCCGATGTCTGTTTGAATTTGAAAGCATGCACACATGCTGTATACCTGTATGCTTCTTAAAACTGCGTTTTGAATATTTCCTCGCAATTGTTGTTTTTGATTACAGGGGGATTCCCATACCATCCGCGGGTATGGAAATATCGTCGCTCGGGATTGGTATATAGAGCTGCCAGACGCGGTTCGTCATATCGTCGACGAGGCCGGTTTCGGCATTTTCTGCAGGGGGCTCTCCCGGCTTACGACCTGTAGGCCCTTGCTCGCCGCTTTAGTGGAGAGGTGGTGGGATACCACCAACTCCTTCCACTTCTCCGTTGCGGGGGACATGACGATGACCCCTTATGATTTCTCGATGCTCACCGGCATCGGGGTAGGGGGTGATCCGATCCCCTTCGACACCGATATGGATGAGTGGGACGCCGCCCAGCTGTACCTGCTCGGCACTCAGCCTCCCCTTACTCGAGCAGGGTTTGTCAGGTACTCTTGGTTTGAGAGCCATTTCCGGATCCAGCCAGCCTTGGCGGAGGAGGCGCAGATGACCCCAGAGGATGTGGATCAGTACGCGCGGGGCTTCATCATGTTTCTGCTCGGGACGACCCTTTTCGCCGACCGGGCCAACACTGTGCCTCTATGCCTATTGAGCGCATTGGTGGATGTCAGGCGGATCCGCCGCTATGACTGGGGTGGCGCCGACTTGGCCACTTTGTATGGTTACATGAGCTCTTCTTCCCGCCTCAGCGGACAGCTTCTCGGTGGCTACTGGCGAGCTTGGGAGGTACATCTTCTTCCCCTTTTACATTTCTGCTTCACGTTTTCTGTATTCTGTACACTGCACACACCACGGTCTGCCTCTCACTGACTATATACTGCACGCGCGGCACACATATACTCTGCTTTACTTTGACTGTGTACTGCACACACTGTATACTCTGTACAATACACTGCACAACACACGGCTCTGCCATTTCTGCTTTGTTCTGTATTTTGCTTTATCTGATAGTCATACTTATATCTGTTCTGCAGTTGTGGGTGTATGCCTACTTTTCCAGGCTTACCCCAATACCTGATGTGGAGACCCCACTCGGCGTCCCCTTTTCTCATCGCTTTGATGTGCGATGCGTGCGGAGACCACGGGAGTCTTTTATTTTCTTCCGCCGCTACTTCGACACCATCACCGCCGCGGAGGTATGTTCAACTTTAGAATTTGCTTAGGCTTCGCTTAGCACTGTATGTTTGATAACAGATAGATAACAAACTGCATATTAATTTCAGATCACCCGGCAGCCCTGGGCTTCGTTGCCGGTCGTGGTGAGGGATCACTATGAGGGCGCATGGGAGACTGCCCGTTGTCGGATTCTGTTGGAGGGCCTGGTCTGTCGGGCTTGGTACCTGGGCGAGCGTTTCTTGCATCAGACCCTGGGTTTACCGGAGCAGATAGTGCCAGGTCCACCTCCTGCCCACATGAGAGATACTGAGAGGTTCTCCCTTGAGCAGATGAGGGACTACATCGTCGGCTGGGGTGTAGAGCATCACAGAGGCGAGGGCAACTACGCAGAGTACGTCCGGACCTACATTATGCGACCCTTGAGCGGTGGTCGCCGAGTTGAGAGGGAGAGGCCAGCGGCGCCGGCAGCTGGAGCGGGAGCGAGGGCTGGAGTAGGAGCGTCGAGGAGAGCTCGAGTTCGAGGTAGGGGTGGAGTTCAGAGAGGGCGGGGGACCGGCTGGCCTGCTCTGCCCACTTTACTGACATACAGAGGGCAGGATGGGGCGACCTACCAGATCCCCTTTGCTCCTCCCCCGGCTAATCATGAATTAGCCGGTATCCTCGACTTGCCTCCGGTATGCATTACTTCATTTTGCATCTTGCATTGGCATTTCATTTCAGTTTATTTGATATTCCGCGGAATACTGATATATCTCGTACTCTTGCAGGCGTCCTCCGAGTACACCCGGCAGTCCGTGGAGTTGAATGCCTCCATGATGGGGATGCTACAGCGGACCTTCGACCTCCTGGCCCTCTATAGTATTCCAGTATGTCCTTCTGACGACGGTCTCAAACCATTCATAAGCTGATTCACGTAATCTGATGCACGACACAACACCTGACACACTGATCTCACAGCATCTGATACACTGAATACACTGCATTTATACACTGCACTCTGCACTGATAAACTGCTCACGGCATTCATACACTGTACTCATACACCGTATTCTGCACTGATACACTGCTCACAGTATTCACACACTGTACTCATACACTGCATTCTGCACTGATACACTGCTCACAGTATTCTGATGTATTTGCCTTTTGTGCTTTTCAGCCTCCCTTCCAGATTCCTCCGGTGGGTGGTGCTCCGGCTGGGCCGTCTATTCCTGCTCGAGGAGGGCGTGGAGACACTGTACGTCCCCGTACCAGGACGGGGCGTGTTCATGTCGGGAGTAGCTCTCGGGCGCTGACCCCTGATGATGACGATGATGAGTCCGAGGCAGAGGTAGGGGCCGGGTCGTCTGAGGAGGCTGGAGACGACTCAGACTCAGGCTCAGATGGCGACGCTGATGACGATGCCCCTGGACCTTCGTCCAGGAAGAAGGCGAGGACAGATCCTGGGGCCCGAGACTACTGATGACGATCCAGATTGCTGCTTTTCTTCTTTTTGTACTTTTTTTTTTCTTTGCTGGTAGTTAGATTACCTTGTACTGCCGCAGGCAGATTTTTGTTTTCAAAGCTATGTACTTGAAAAAGATAATGAAATGAACAATCTTTTTGCTTAAAAAAGTGTTACATTTACATATCTCATGTATTGCATCGCATCACATCGTGTTACACCTCAATGTGAATGGAATTGATCTGTTGTTTGAAAAATCGAGCATTTGTACTGTAATGATCAGATAACCAAACGGCCTCCTAGCAAAACAGCCCAGGCAACACACTGCTCAAACTGAACGCATAGCCCATACTCTGTTGGGGATTAGTCTGCATACAGCCCCTAACACCACACTCGGTTCATTCTGCACACAGGAAATCCTGAACAAACGACCCAATCTGACAAGACGGAACACAAAGACGGGACCAGTTGAAGTTGAAGCACGCTTAGATACCCCAAATTTTTTCCTTCTTCTTTTGCTTCGCACAGATGTAGAGAATGGCACAACACTCTGAGCATACAAGATTTTTGAAATAAAAAGGATTTTCAACCGGGGTATCGAGCCTACAACTGAACACAGCGGGGAGGACTCGAACAAAAGGGGACACGACCTAAACACAACGAGACACGCTCGGAAAAGACCTAAAACAAAAGTTAAGGTGAACAAAACGAAAGACACGACACGTGGACATGTTCAACGAAAGACCTCAAATCACGAGGAGCCAGTTCCTCCGGGTATGTTTCCCACCCTTTCTGATTTGTGATTCTCACATCACTCGGCCCTCAGGCTCGGTTTTTTCCTCTCAAAACCCTTTTTCTTACTTTTCTCTCAACTTACACCTCTCTATTCTTTATTCTCTCATTTTTCGTCCCTCCCCAAGGTGATTGACGAATGAATAGGAAGTAGCGGGTTCATGCCCAATGCCGTTAGCTCACAGTTATTTCTTCTGGTGGGTAGAGTGCTCTCCTGGAAAGTATGTTGACGACAGGGGAAAGACAGAACGCCTGACTCAAATGTGCCCCTAGTTCATCATTTTGACCATTTTTTTTTTTTTGGTTTTCTACTAAAACAGTTTTGATCAAGATGAGAGTCGGATTAACTGCACTCTACTACTGATCACTGTTCCCCAGAATCACTGTCCCCAAAACTGAACTTGATACCCGCAGATAACTGATTCTCATAAACTGACACTGATGCCCTCAGGTCTGATACTCAAACTTGCAAACTGATATGTACGTTCCTGTAGAGATACACTCTAAAAACACATAGCAAGTAAAGAGAGCCAAAACACCCCTATAGAGGGGTGGGGTTTCCCTGTCCTATTTTGTCAGGAGCTAGGGTTTCACTATGCACGCAGCAGTTTTCAAACAACCTAACATCGGGTAAGCAACCTGTCCTAGCTTGGAATGGTCACTATGGATCCGAATATGCACTAGGTCGAATGGTCGAAAAGGGTGCCCCGGTAAAATCGGGATTTGTGTTCCCATACTATCAGAGCCCATAACCGGTCAGCCTTATGGTCATGTCTTGACAAGACAAGCCTCCGGCAAACCGTTCAGGAATGGCAGATGGCAAACACGGTGTCCTAGGCGCATCAATGCACATGCAATGCAAAGAAACACATAAGTGTAATCAAAACAAAATATCACGAGTTCGAGTCAAGCTCTCTAAAATCCCCAGCAGAGTCGCCAAAAACTGTAAACGCGCCCGTGGGCCTCACTACAGTTCGGACTCGATTTGTGTCACGGTTCTTAATCTGAACCAAAGAGTCCAAATCCGGCAAATCGTTTTGAGAAACAGATTTTTGAAAAGAAGTGCCAAACATGGACTGCTTTGCCAGATACAGAGTCGCCACCTAAATATTTTTTATGGGGGAATTTAGGAAACCCTGACTCGGTGCCAAAGGCCACGTGTCCGTCATCACCAAAGTTACCTCGGCTCGAGAGCTAGAGTACGATTGGGGAAGGTCAGCCATGAGCACCCCCTCCTGCCCGATCCGAAGATCGGCCTCTACTAACCGTGATATCCGTTTTTGAAAACGTTATGTGTTCTTATCCCGATTACTAGCCTAGAATTACTATGTTATGCGCACAGCACAAAAGTATAGACTAGATTGCCTAATTTGGGAATAAGCATTGCATATCCGTTTGTTTTGGAAAAATATTTTGGAATTTGCTACTCGCAAGTAGGCTAAAACACAGATTTCAATGAGCTATTCCAACTCAGGCAACCCAACCTTCACCCACAGGCATTCAAGCAGTTATATCACATAAGCAGCTAGCCTCATGGTAATCATGCTATCATGGCAACACTCACACACATGCAAGGATACTAAAGTATAAATACTTACATCGTACTCCGTGCCAAAACAAAGAACTTGTTAGCAATCAATGCATGATCCAAGTCCATGTTTAAATTCTAATGCAACGCATACGGAATGTCACTAGACTAGGCTCGGCTAGTCTATGAATGACATGTGAAAATGCACAAGTAGCATGTATTCAAGTTAGATTTGAAATACTAATGCAGTTAGCATGATGCGCCGAGCCCGGTGCATGCAATACTGATGAATGATGCACGCATGCATAGCATAAGGTATGCTAAATTAAACATGACCTATTACTAACCATCAAAGCAGGTAAGTAAAAATGAGAAAGAAGTGGGGGTTGGAAGACAAGCACACACTCACCCACACTTATTACAAATTCGCCCTCACTCGGAGGGACCAAAAGAATAACACAACTCAAATGATGAATTAACTAACCTAGCTAATTAATTATTACAGACCAACTAAATTAATTAAACGAATTAATTAATTTAAGAAAGCAAGAAAAAGGGCCTCGGGAAGAGAGCTCCCTGCACGCGTGCCCGGGTCTTGCTCGGAAGTGCACTGCCATGCGTAGGCTGCCTCTATTTTCCTTGCTCTGCTTCTTTGAAGACTGCCAAATTCTCAGGATTGCTTCCCTGGACATTGGGAGACACCACCGGCTGGAGGGAATCATTATCGGCTGTGATTTGGTGTTGATCGGCAAAAAATGAATCCATCGGCCATCGATGGATTGCCGGTCGGCACCCCATGCAGTCGATCGGCAAAAAGCTCCTGCAGAATCTGTTTGACAGCAGCAGAGGACAGAGCTTTGCATGGCAATGTAATTCAAGCAATGTATGCATCAACCATATCCCTTATCATGTTTATGACTCAAAGGGACATGGTCCTTGGTTCTCGGACCATCAATCGCGCATTTCATTGCGTGATGGCCCAAGAGACCAATTTATGCATGTTGATTTCAAATGCAATGCAAACCAACAAACAAGTGAGGAGCTCAACCTCAATCATGGATAATCAAGAGGCAAAGCATGCATGCAATGCAACCTAAGCATGTTAACTAGGCATGCAACATGGTAATGCAAACAAGCATACAAGGCATGTGACAACTATGCTAGTTACTCAAGCATGCAAGTATGCAAAGCATGCAACATGTTAGGTAATTCCAACTAAGAGAAATGCATGCCAAATGCAAAGTCACTTAGACATGCCACAACACATGATAGGCCAAGCATGCAATCAACACACAAGGTAAGCATGTCACAACATGCAAGAATGGACTTAGACTAATTTAGGCAGCCCTCAAACTAACCTAAAATAGTGGCCAAGGTGCTCAAAAATGAAGGACTAATAGGCACACAAACATGCATGCAAATGATCTCTAACACTTCAAACATTAAAGAGCAATTCTCAAGCACACTCAAGGAGATGCAAACATGAACATATAGCATGCAAATTAAGCTCTGAAAATCATGCTATAGGAGGTGCCAAACCAACTAAACAGAGCAAGCATATCATGCGACAATGGGCCAAGTACTTAAGACAAGCCAAGGAGGCTTAAACCAAGGTCAAGTCCACCAAACCTCACAAGGCCAAAGGGACTTAAAATAGGTCTAATGCAGACCTAAACAAAGCTAAGAATGTACTTAGATGGTATCTAAGTGGTCAAAAAAATGCAAGCACACTCCAAGGCCTAAACAAGGGGCATAAGGTAACAACCTTTAAACACATTGAAGGAGGATTAAATGCAAGCATATAAGCATGTTGAGTGGACTGAAATGACATGTTAAGAGGTTCCAAACCACTAAATCAAAGCAAGTAATGCATTCTATACACTCACACCCTTAAGGCCAACAAGCCAAAATGCAAAGGGGCTATACAATGCATGCCAAAGTTGACCCAAGCAACTAAGGACAGACCTTAATCATGGCAAAATAAACATGAAAGCTTCACAAAGCCAAGCCTAAAACATGCTAGAACAATGGTTTACAACCTAAGGCATGTTAAGGCAACAAAATGGCATTACAAGGCATGTATGCTAAACAAGCATGGTGTACCAAAACCAACTAAAAACAGAGGCATATTATGACATAATAAGCACAAAAATCAGCTAAGGCATGGTCAACATGAACCTAAACATGGTGCTCCCTTAAGAGGCCAAAAAATGCCCTTTTCATGGACAACAAGGAGAGGGGGTGGCCCTCTCCTTCTTGGGACCTCAAGGCACCATCCTCACCTCTGAAATCCCTCAAGATTTTAGTGGTGAGGAGGCCCAAACACCAAGGTCTCGGAGCTCACCCAAAATGGCATAAAATGGAGCCTTACAAGGCTTAAGAGGGGTCAAACAACCCCAAATCACAAAACACTCTAAACAAACTGTTTAGAGGGCCTAAAAACAGAACTTTTTTATGTTATACACAAAGCTCAAAAACAGTTGCAAGGCAAGCTAAAAAGGCTATGCAAGAAAGGGGTAAAAAGGGGCAAAGTTGTTACCCTTGAAGACTTTCTTCACAAATGAAGCTCCAGCAGCTTCTTCATCTCCAAACCAGCTCCAAGAACTCCAAGAACACTCCTTTGGCCCTCAATAACCAAGAAAGGGTGTAATGGTGGGTGTTTGTGTGCAAAAGTAAGACCAAACACACACTAAACTAACAAGAGAGGGAAATATAGAGATGGAATAGATACAAATTCCTAACCCTAATATCAAAGCTCTCTAAAAATGTTGTCCAACCCTAAATCCAAGAGAGGAGACTCTCTCCTATAGAGCTCTCTCTTGTAAAGCTTGTCAAATAAGCTTGTTAAGAGAGAGATCCCTCCACACACGTGTATGGAGGGGAGAAAAGGTGGGTGCCAGCTATCATAGCTGGCGCAAAATATCTACCAAAAGTAGATGAATAGTGATCGGCCATTCAAAATTGCCATTTTGGCAAAACAAATGGCCGATCGGAAACAAAGAGTGCCGACCGGCAGTATACATTGTCGATGGCATAAAATCACTGGCCGGTGGCCTCAAGCCATGGCCGGTGATGTGTGGGGATGCCTCACAAGGCATTCCCTGCCCCTCCAAGGCAAAACACAAGTGTTTGGTACAAAACCAGACACAACACGGTCGAGTCGAAAGGTCCTGAGGCAAGGCGCGCAACTGAGACCTCCGGGAACTCAAGACGAACACAAACAAGGGTAATCACCAAGTGTTCCAATGGTGACGTCCAAGTCTTGAGGACGGTTAAAAATGGGGTGTCTACAACCATCAAATAAATTTTAAAAACTCTTTTAAAATACATATTTTTTAAAATTGATTTTAAAACCACACCAAAGCAAATGGATCCTTTTAGTCTTTCAGGGAAGGAAAGTATTTTTTTTGTTGGATCTTTTGAAAATGATAATTTTTTTTATTTATTTTTCAGTTATTATGCTATACGGGGACTAAAGCCATTGTTTGAATGGCCTACTACGACATGAGTTGGCCGGGTGTTTGACCATCGTGACTGGACTGACTAGTTGTAGGCCAATCAGTTTCTATATGTGGAACCAAAGCATATCAATATCGAAGGACGAAAAGGAAGAGAATAAATTACTTGCTTATGCTTTGGTTTATAAAAAAAAATGAAAGAACAAACTTGCAGTCATGGATATAAAATTTTTATCCAGATCTTACAATTTTACGAGCTTATGATTCATTTAGGTATAATTGATCTGGACTATGTAAAAAATTTCTTATAGGTAGGATCTTTCAATCTGATAATGTGATCTTATAGGATTGCGGAATTTCGATCCGAATTAGATCCTATTTACGAGTCTTATTTTGTATTGTATGACATATTTTATTATAAATTTTATATTTGTTGTCTAAATATCAATTTATGTGGTCAAAATAAATAATAAAAATCAAGTAGTATTAAATCAAATAGTCTATGAAAAATAAATTAAGAAACAAACATTTAAATATTACAATAATTTAAGAAAACTAATTAGTCTGAAAAATAAATTTTGCTTTAGCAGAGCCTAAGGAGGGTAAGATGATTGCAATTTTACTCCAATTTTTGAAGAGACTATTTTTGTGACTCAAATTCGCTCCACTAGAGATGATAACAACAAATCTTATCATTCGGCTAAGCCACTCTTTTAAGTTCTTAATCTATTTTCATATCCAATTTTGTTAAATATTTTTTCTTCACTTCTTATATGCATTATTGTAGATTGTAAAGTATTTTGTTATAGAATTCTTATTCTTCACCTTCTTTTTTGATGAAATACAAAACTTTTACCATTGAGTTTCTATTGTATAATATTATATGTACATTTTATACGGAGTATTATATTTTTCACAATATCTTCGCTTCTTTTTAATAGAATATAGGCTCATTTTGCATATACTTCTTAAAAAATGTTTATTTAAATTAAATTATTACTTAATTTGTCTTTTTTCGGTAGGGTCTTAGTATTCTCGATTCGATTTTATGATTGGATCCTGTAAAAACCTCCAACGATCTAACATAGATTCCCGATTTTAACAACCTTGGTTGTAGTCTAATTTAGAGAAAGGGAGAACAAATTACTTGCTAGTTCATTACATTCATATATTGTCATGACCCGAACCCGCTCCCATGGGTTAAGGACATAACCGACCAGTAATCCTGAGATTACCTATGGCCTCAGACCAAGTCAGACATAACTCATTAGAGTAAAAGGGCCAAACGGAAGCAAAATTTAAAACTTTGTCCATAGAGCTGTGCTTACATGGCATCATAACAAACCATACATATACATATTAATAACTCACATCAGAAATTACAATAGCATAAGGTTCTGTACAAACAGGATCATTTAAGTCTAGGTTAGCCAATCAAAACTATATACAAACGTATTCAAAGTCCTCGCCAACATGACAAAATGTAAGTACATGGCAAAAGGGCGAAGACGAGTCTCGTGCGTGAGACGTAAGGGCTGACTCTTCAATGCTTGGTTGTTCCACACAAACTTCACTGAGGCTGGGTTTGGACCTCCCTTGGCTCACCTACAGACACATGAATGAACGTGAGCGAAAGCCCAGTGAATAATATCAAATAAAGAAGTTATACAAACAGTATTTAGAACAACGTGCTTCAAACGGCCTTGGGCCTAATTCATATTTCTATCTAACATACATATAATTATAGGTCAAGTGATTGCGGTTCCGAACACATCATACGGCCTCGGGCCCAATTCATTCGTATCATTCAGATCAGACTGGCCTTTGGCCCATTCGTACTTTCATTCATGTCAAACTGGCCTTCAGCCCATTTATTCATGTCAAACTGGCCTTCAGTCCATTCATTCACATCAAACTGGCCTTCAGCCCATTCATTCATGTCAAACTGGCCTTCGGCCCATTCATTCATGTCAAGCTAGCCTTCGGCCCATGTATTCATGTGAAACTGGCCTTCGGCCCATTCATTCACGTCAAACTGGTCTTTGGCCCATTCATTCATGTCAAACTGGCCTTCAGCCCATTCAGACTTTCATTCTATTATGTCAAACATTGTCCACTATTCACATTAACGGACTTATGAGACTTACATAGAAGTAAGCAATTGGACAAACAATATATTTCAGATATCTTAATTAAGATATTACTCACAGTGATCGATTGGTTGATTTGCCCTAGAGCTTGACCCTACACATCACACAACACATATGGGTCACAAACGATTTAATCCGTTCTTAATTCAAATATTCCTCTTTAGGCTTCCTTCTTACCCTTTTAATTCATTCATAATGCTCATTGTATGCCTAAGGATACTTAGAAGTGAAAGAGAATGGAAAACGAAACACAGAATGCACTTTCAAAATTTCAAAAACAGGGGTCCCCGCTCGAGCGTGGACTTCCCCGCTCGAGCGTGGACTTCCCCGCTCGAGCGGACCGATGAGGCCTGCAAAAGTACTGGTTATGTCATATTTACGCTCGAGCGTGAAGTCGGGCGCTCGAGCTGAAGGCCTCACTACATAGCTCCCCGCTCGAGCGTGAACTTCCCCGCTCGAGCAGACATCATGTCTACAGAAAATACTGGGAGCTCGCATTTCCTGCTCGAGCGGCAGTTCTCACGCTCGAGCAGACATCATAAATTCTGGAAAATCCAAAATTGTTCTTGAGCTCAAATTCAACATTCAAATCAACACATCTCACATATTATAGCCCAAACTTCACATATACATGTACTAACACGGTACAAACACCAAACTACAACATCATCAAGCTCAATTCCTTGAATCAATTACATGCATGACCCAAATTATCCCAAACTCATCACCAACATGCTAAATTCAAACATTCAAGTTCCACACCTCCATGAATTGTACTTGCATGTGGGATATACTCATTATTCTCAACTCAGTTGGTGAAGAGGTGATTAAATACATGGACTTTGATCAAAATTCAACAAGGATCACACACATTATGCTCAAACATGGAAATTCATAGCAATTTCTTTCATGCATGCATCTATTGACTTCAAATTTATCAAATACAACACAATCCTTGTTCTTGATTACCAATCAACTTTGAATTCTCAAAATTACAAGATTAAACTCATGAATTCATAACCAATTGCATACCTAGAAGCCCAATCTTCCCAATTTATGGCCAAATCTTGAGTTGGTCTTCAAGTTTATTCAAGCTTCAATGATCAAACTTCAATTGTTTCCCTCTCTCTTTTTCTAGCCGACCCTCACTCTTTTCTTGAGTTAAAATCAGCCACATTGAAGCTAAAGAGGAGAATTGAGGGTGTAGTGCCCTTTTTATAGCCCCTCCAAATCACATTAGTTTAATATTAAATAATTGAGCATTTAATTCATTAATTTAATCTATTTAATCCGATCCGAATCAAGTTTTAATTAAATTTCACCGTAGGCTATAAAATTTATGCCAATCACAATGGCGCAATCAATTTCGATTTCTGGGGCCGATAGGGCCTTCAATTTAATTTCCAAAGCAGATAATCAAACAGATATTCTTATAGTGGACATATAGAAATTCAAAACCACATATTTTCACATGATGGCACACAAAATCATATCAAACACATACATTCATAATAGGGACCAATTAGCATAATACGGAACAGGGATATCACATATATACAAAGAAAGTGCATTAAATATTTTTTTTATTTAAAAAGTATACAATTTACTAGATTGGAAAGAAAATAAAACAGAATCTAACAATATTCGAATCTAACAAAACATATAGCGGTCCCGGTTTTCCTTCCATTGGTTTTGTGTTTCGGACTCGGTTCTGTGGATGTCTGTTGTGGGATATGTTTCAATTCCATCCTTTAATTCTTTGAATTTGAGTTTAGAAATATCTTGGGCATGTTTCAAACAGGTTGGTTGAGCTTTGGTCTTTATTCTTGTTGCCCAGATTTTTGATGATCCGCTCGAGCGGGTCTTGTTGCGCTCAAGCGGAGTTTGCACCCTTTCAACATTTTGTGCGTCTGCAAAAATACTGCCGGTGTGTTTTTCACGCTCGAGCGGAGTTCATTAAGCTCGAGCGGGTCGCGCTCGAGCGGGTATCTTTGCACTCGAGTGGGTGTTCGAAGTCTGTAAAAGTACTGGATGAGTGTATTCTACGCTTGAGCAGGTCTCTTTGCGCTCGAGCGGGTAGTGCTTTGCAGTTGTGCCTTGGCGCTCGAGCGGGTATTTTTGCGCTCGAGGGGGTTAAGTTTTTGTGTCTTACGCTCGAGCGTCCTATTCTCCGCTCGAGCGGACTATACGTATATCAGATCGCAGTTGTGTTATTTTAAATCACTTTTTCAACTCTCTCTCTCTCTCTCTCTCACTTTTTAAAACCCTCATTTGAGAGGTCCTCTCTCTAGAATACAACTTCTCTCTAAGAAATCATCTAGTTTGAGTGTGTTTCTATCCTAGTCCCTTTGTAAAAAGTGTGGAGCTTGGTGTGGGCTACATTTCAATCCGAAAATTTTGGGTTTGGAGCATTTCGAGTTTCATCATCTTCTCCTTTGGGTTTCTTTAGTTGAGGTAGGGTTACCCTACTCCTTCTTATGGGTTTTGACATAAATTTTAGTCATTTTGATTAGATGGTGTTATTGGGTAAATTTTGGGAAAGTTAAGGTTTGGTTGAGGTTATAAAAAGGGGGTTTTCAAATGTTAAACTCCATGTGTATATGAGACCTTGGAAAATGGAATTATTGTTGTTAAATTAATGAAATTGAACCTTAGGGTTGATATTTGAAAAAGGGAGAGAATGGCCTAATTAATGTGATAAATTAATTTGAATAATTAATTTGGGGGAATGTGAAATTGAGTTGAGAACCATGAAATTGGAAAATTATGAGATGGAATGGTGTAGTTGGATTATTTAATCACTCACCCATGAAAATGTTGATATTTTATCTGTTGATAAATTTAATATCTGTTTAGAGATACCTGCTTTGGGCTATCGGTGGAGGATAGTCTTGATTGTTGTAGACATTGTATGATGATTAGGGAAAACTGAAACTAATCACATTGAATATGTCATTGAATATGACAGTTGGAATAATACAGCAAATGTGTGTATTGATTGATCATTGTATATGATAATATATGATAAGTGTTTAAATACATTGTATATGTATATTGTTTGGGAGGAGATAGGGGATGTACTCCATGGTTTGAGAGGAGATAGGGGATGGACTCTTAAACCTGTTTGGGAGGAGATAGGGGATGGACTTCACTGATACAGCGAATCTGTGTATCACTTGAAATATGGAAATGTTGAAGTATAGAAGTGTTTTAATATGAGTTATATTCTCCTGTGAATTATGAAGTATGGAAGTGTTTGAGTATGTGTTATAGTCTCATTGAATTGTTTGGCTAGGTTCTGAGCCATAATTGTGAATCGCAACTGTATAAGTGAAGGAAACTGAAATGAAAAATGGATGTACTTGATGTTGAATTTAAAGTGTTGTAAGTTGGTTTATAAGTGTCAACCATATATCAAATGATATTGTTTTAATTACTTCTCATACTTGGTTTAGTATATCTCTACTAGGCATTGGCTCACCCTATATGGGACATCATTTTCAAGTCCAGGTGATATGCCACCTCCAAGGATGTAGTTTGGGAGGCTTAGAGGCGGAAGAACTTTTGTTGTTATCTTTTTGTGTATGACATGTAAATTCAAGCCAAGGGCTTATTTGTCTAAAGAGTCAGAACTCTTATTTGAAAAGTTGTAAGCCCGTAGGGCATTTACTTTTGTTGTCAACATGTAATACCTTTGTACTAAACACTCTGATGTATGGAATATATTTTCATTTTCTTGTGTCATAAATGTATGATTTATGGGTTGTTTTTGAGGGCGTTACAAAACAGAATTTAACAATGCCATGGTGCTTAAATTTGAATTTGGAGTGATTATCAATGGGGTTTATTATGGGCCCTATTTCAATATTTGAATTGTTCACTTTTTTAGAGTATATCAAATAGAATATATTTGTAAAAAATCAAATCGATCGAATATTGATAACTTTTTCATCTAATTACATTTGTATTTTAAAAAATGAATGGTTAATGTGATTTTGTGTATAAAACTGAATACAAACGTAATTAGATGAAATGACTACCAATATCCGTTTAATTTAATTTTTTTCAAATATATTCTACTCAGTATACTTTAAAAATTGAATAATTCATGTTATCAAAATAAGGCCCGAAGTAAGTCCATTTAGCCGCACAACAATGATTATTGTGCATTATGCACAACAGCTACCAATCTTCCTTAAAATTTGGCAACATTGGTCTTTCTGTTAACATTTAACAGAATTAATCCATTGGCGAGCTCTTAAACTGTACTAAGAGTTTAAGAGTTCGACTCTTTCCATCTGTGCCAGGGTCATATTACCCTTGTAATCATTTGGGGTATCTCTCTCCTTCTTTGACAATTTATTTGTAGTTATCTATGCCATAATAGTTGATTACTACGTCAATGTATTGAGATACATTGTTATTTTTTTTAAAGGATAATTACACTGATGGTCCTCAAAGCATACATTATGTTTCATTTTAAATCTCAATATTTTAATTGTTCTACTTCAAGTAGCAAAGCATACGATCCGTTGCACCGTATTCAAAATGAGTAAAAAAAGAAATATTTATAAAATTTTACATGAAATTACAACAAAATTAAAATGATCAATAATGAGGAGCCTAATAGGTTTTACTTAGTGCCTCCAGTCCCCGTCGATGCTCGACTTTAGAAAGAAAACAAAAATTATATTAATTTGATGTGTCTAAATGAAATAATAACATTAGGTTGTTTTACAATACACTTCTTTTTTTTTTTTTTGGGAGTATATATCATATGTAAGTTATGTCATATATATCATAAATATTATAATTAAATCGCTTTTATACTCAAAATTAAAAATAATATAATGGATCATGATGAAATATCATTTATGACATAACTAAGCCCTTTTCGGTCATAAGTAAAATAATAATTACAATAAGTTACAACACTATAACAATTTAAGGTTTTAAAAACAAAAATTTAGAGATAAAATCACTTTTTAGATACGTATGTTTTTTTTTTTGGGTCAAAAATAGCATTATTGCATTTTTAAACACAAAATTGGACATTTAGTGATAAATTATAATCTTTTGGGGGACCAAAATTATACCTAAAAAAATAAATCTTTTTGTGACCAAATTATTGTCCCTAAAAATGCATCTATCAGCGACAATATTAAAATTTTATTGCTAAAAGTTTTTTTTTTCAATTTTTTTTGAATTGACCTTTTAGCTACTATTCTCGTGAAAACACAATTGGTTCCTTTTTTTTTTTTTTTTTTGCAACAAAAATTTTTATATTTTGGGACAAAAATTTGGTTTTTAAAACTCCTATTTGTTGTAGTATAACCAATTTCACGACATAACTAAGGGTCATAACCAAAGACTAATTGAGACATAATCAAATATACCTCTTCAGGCATAAGTAAAATAAAAGAGATATTGACCAATAAGTCTCATATTTTGAATTTGTGATCCATGTAATCCCATATTTTTTCTTATGATCTAGTTGGTCATTTTGGATGTGTAATGACTCGCTTGTCCGCTACAATGGAGTGTCACATTTGGAAAAAGTACACCAATGAGTTTTTAATTTTTTTTGGAGTATTATACCATACGTGCTACGTTGTCACATTTGAAAAAAGTACACTAAGAAATTTTTAATTTTTTTGGAGTAGCACATATAGTTTTTGTAGAGTGTTACATCATATCCGCCAGGTTGAAATATCACATGTTACATTTAAAAAAAATACACTAAAGAGTTTTTAGTTTTTTTGGAATACCACACCATACCTGCTGTCACGCCCTCAAAATAAACCCATAATTCATACATTCATGATATAAGAAATTGACAATATATTCAAGAGAATAAAGTGTACATCTATCTATCAGAGTATTTATCACAAAAGTATTACATGTTGACAATAAAAGAAAATGCCCTACGACCTTACAACTTTCCAAGCCAACACTTGGTTACAAAAAGAGAGTACTAACTCATACACATTAAGCCCTAGGTTTGAATTTACATGTAATACACAAAAAGGTAAACAACAAAAAGGGATCTTCAGCCTCTAAGCCTCCCAAGCTATGTCCTTGGAGGTGGCATATCACCTGAACCTGAAAATGATGTCCCATATAGGGTGAGCCAATGCTCAGTAGAGATATACTAAACCACGTATGAGAAATAACTAAAACAATAGCATTTGATATATGGTTGACACTTATAAACCAACTTACAACACTTTTCAATTCAACATCAAGTACATCCATTTTTCATTTCAACTTCCTTCACTTATACAGTTTTGATTCATAAATGTGGCTCAGAACCTGGCCAAACAATTCAATGAGACTATAACACATATTAAAACACTTCCATACTTCACAATTCACATGAGAATATAACTCATATTAAAACACTTCCATACTTCAACACTTCCATATTTCAAGTGACACACAAATTTGCTGTATCAGTGGAGTCCATCCCATATCTCCTCCCAAACAGGTTTGAGAGTCCATCCCCTATCTCCTCTTAAACCATGGAGTACATCCCCTATCTCCTCCCAAACAATATACATATACAATGTATTTAAACACTTATCATATACAATGATCAATCAATACATACATTTGTTGTATTATTCTAACCGTCATATTCAATGACATATTCAATTGATTAGTTTCAGTTTTCCCTAATCATCATACAATGTCTAGAACAATCAAGATTATCCTCTACCGATAGCCCAAAGCAGTTATCTCTAAATAGATAATCAATTTATTAGTAGATAAAATATCGACATTTTCATAGGTGAGTGATTAAATTATCCAACTACACCACTTACTTCCACAATTTTCCAATTTCATGAATTTTGACTTCAATTTCACATTTCTCCAAATTAATTATTCAAATTAATTATTTAACATAATTAGGGCATTTTTCCCATTTTCTCAATATTAGCCCAAGGGCTAAATTTCATCGATTTAACAACAACAATTTCATTTTTCAATGTCTCATACACACATAGGTTTTAACATTTGAAAACCCCCCTTTTTATAACCTCAAATCAAACCCCAACTTTCTCAAAATGACCAAAATTTATGTTAAAACTCATAGAATAGAGTAGGTTATCCTTACCTTAATTTTCGGAGCTCAAAGGAGAAGAGAGGTGAAACTCAAAGTGCTCCAAATCCATAACTTTTCAGTTTAAAGCGAAGCCCTCGCGAAGCTCTACCTTTCTTCCAAAGGGACTAGGGTAGAAGACCACTAGAACTAGATGAACCCTAGAGAGAAGGTATATATAGAGAGAAAGAGCAGCTGGTCTAGGGTTTGTATAAAAGAAGATGATGAAAAAGTGAAGTGTAACCCGCTGCTGCCAACTAATATATTCGAGGTTCGCTCGAGCGAAGGAGTGGTCGCTCGAGCGACTAGACACAAAGAAACCTCGCTCGAGCGTAGAAAGCCTCGCTCAAGCCAACAAATCGAAGCTTCAGGTATGCAACCCAGAAGCATGCTCGAGCGAAGGAAAGCTCGCTTGGGCGAAGAAACCCAAAACATAGACCTCGCTCGCTCGAGCGAAGGAAAGCTCGCTCGAGCGAATAATTGCAACCTTCAGGCCTAGACCCAGATGCAGATACAAGCTCGAGCGTAAGACTTCTCGCTCGAGCCACTAGACACATCACCCAACTCTCGCTCGAGCGAAGGAACCCTGGCTCGAGCGAAGGATCTAAAATACAGAGCTCGCTCGAGCGAAAACACCAAAATCTGGGCAGCAACCATTTGTTTCAAAACACTCCCAACCTGATACAAACCTGCCCAACACATCCTAAAATTCAAATATAAGGAATTAAAGAACGGAAATGAAACAAATGCAACAATATTCAACCACGGAACCTAAGTCTAGAATACTGTACAGAAAGAGGAAAACCCGGGATCGCTATAACCTCCCCCCCTTAAAGAATTTCGTCCCCGAAATTAGATATAAGTTTCAAAAACATGATTTCTCAATTCCCAACAATATTACAATTCATTAACCAATATCTTGACCCATTACCGGTCATCCCATCTCTATTCAAGAGGCAATTCACAATATAATTCAATATGCATTAACAACATGCCTTTCTTTGAAATTCAAAAATTTCCAATATCATATTCCACCATTTCATAACATATTCAATGTTAAAGATGTATTTGCATTCCCACAGTACATTCAACATATACAATGTTTTACAACTTAAGACATATTCAATGCTCTTAAAGTTTATCCATACAACAAAATATTCAACATACGATCATGCATCCACAAATAGATCCAGATACTTTTCTCGGACCTCCAACTCGTGTTCCTAAGTGGCTTCCTCAACCCCGTGATGTTTCCACAAAACTTTCACCAAGGGTATCGTCTTGCCTAGCAAGACTTGATCTCGCCTATCCAAGACCCGAACCGGTCTTTCCTCACACGAGGCATCCTCATCTACCTCTAAGTCAGTCCAATCCAATACATGCAATGGATCCGACTCGTATATCCGACGCATACTAACATGAAACACGTCATGCACTCCGAACAGCTGCGGCGGCAAAGTTAAACGGTAGGCAACCTCGTCAATCCTCTCAAGGATCTCGAAAGGGCCAATAAATCGAGGGGACAACTTCCCACTCTTACCAAACCTCATCAATCCCCGCCTAGGTGATATTTTCAAGAAAACATGATCACCCACCCAAAATACCAAAGGCCTCCTCCAACGGTCGGCATAACACTTTTGATGACTCTAGGCTGTAACAAGTCTCTTACGGATAAGATCAACTTTCTCCGTCGTCTCCCGAACGAACTCCGGGCCCAACAAAGGTGCATCACCCACCTCGGCCCAACAAACTGGAGACCTACACGGTCGGCCATACAAGGCCTCAAACGGTGCTATACCAATACTCGATTGGAAACTATTGTTGTAGGCAAACTCCACCAAGGGCAAGTGCCTCTCCCACGACCCACTAAAGTCAAGGACACAACCTCGAAGCATATCCTCAAGGATCTGTATAGTACGTTCGAACTGCCCGTCAGTCTGAGGATGATAAGCCATGCTGAAGGTCAACCTAGTGCCCAAGGTACTCTGCAAACTCTGCCACAACCTAGTAGTAAAACGTGGATCTCTAGCTGAGAAGATCGACACTGGGACCCCGTGCAACCTCACTATGTCCCGGACATACAAGTTGGCAAGATGGTATACCGAATCCCTCACGCGTATAGGGATAAAGTGTGCCGACTTAGTCAACCGGTCTACAACTACCCAAACAGCATCACTACCCCGTTGAGCCCTTGCAAGACCTACAACGAAGTCCATAGTGACATGCTCCCACTTCCACTCGGCTATAGGCAAGGGTTGCAACAAACCCGCTGGCCTCTGAAGCTCGGCCTTCACTTGCTGACAAGTACGACACTTAGATACAAAAACTGCCACATCTTTTTTCATATCCCGCCACCAAAATTGGCAACCCAAATCACGATACATCTTAGTGGCTCCCGGATGCACCGCAAGGCATGAATGGTGAAACTCTCGGAGTACCTCCTCTCGGCAAGACTCCGGTACAAACAAACGGTCTCGGTATCTCACACTCAGGTTAGGGTACACAATCAAACACTTCTCAACCTTCCCACTGGAGATCTTCTCCCAGAGGGATTCTACCTCAAGATCACCTCTCTGTGCCTCTAACACTCGATTCACAAGTGTAGGCTACGCAACTACTGAAAACAAAGCCCCAGACTCAACAGATTCGCCCAGAAGCAAATCAAACTCGCCAAGTGCACCCAACATCTCCCACTCTCGGATGGCTATACAAGCTACATCACTAATGGATTTCCTGCTAAGGGCATCGGCCACAACATTGGCCTTCCCCGAATGATAATGCAACTCGAAGTCGTAATCCTCAATAAATTCCATCCACCTCCTCTGCCTCAAGTTCAAGTCTTTCTGTGTAAACAGATACTTTAGGCTCTTATGATCCGAGAACACCTCGAACCTCTCACCATACAGGTAATGTCTCCAAATCTTCAAGGCAAAGATCACAGCTGCTAACTTTAGGTCATGTATAGGGTAATTCCTCTTGTGTATTTTCAACTGCCGCGAGCCATAGGTTACCACTTTCCCCTTTTGCATCAACACACAACCTAGACCCTCTTGTGTGGCATCACAATAAACCGCATAGCCCAAACCTCTCCCCGAAATAATCAAAACCAGAGCGGTGGTAAGTCTAACCTTCAGCTCTTGGAATGACTTTTCACAAGTCTCACTCCATACAAACTTGACCCCTTTCCGCTTCAATCTAGTCAATGGTGAAGCTAGCCTGGAGAAATCTTTCACAAACCGGTGGTAATATCCAGCTAATCCCAGAAAACTACGGATCTCACAAACACTCTTAGGCTGTGCCCAATCTTGCACTGCCTCAATCTTGGATGTATCAACAAACACCCCTTCCCCGGAGACTACATGGCCTAAGAACTTAACCTCTGTTAGCCAAAACTCACACTTCCCAAACTTGGCATAGCGCCTATGGGCTGTAAGTAACTCAAGCACCACTCTCAAGTGTTCCTTCTGGTCACCGCTAAACTAAGGTTGATGCACGACCCGTTTATGTAGGTGAATTTAAAAATAAATAAATAATTAAAATTTTGAGTTTGGTTTCTTTTGCAAATATATATATATATATATATATGAACAAAAATAAAAACAAAATTTTGATACCTTCACACAGAAAGGAGATACCCATACTGAACATATAATTTGTGGACTATTTACCTTTGCTGGACACTTGAGGATTAATTACCTCTGCTGGACATAAAACTTGAAGGACAAATAAAGACTACTGACTACTAACATTTATTTTATTTAATTTTTATTCCTGTACATTTATTTTCTTTTTCAAGGAGGTCTTATACCCCCTTCTATTTCATCACACTTTAATTTATTACATTTCATTTTTGGACTATCGCCTACTTGGCTGGTTTATGTGTGTTTTTGTACAAGAAAAAAAAAGAAGATTAAGTGTGTTGTATGCATGGTTGTCGTTATTGTCATCCAAAATTAGTGTACCACCCTAATCTAGAGCGGACCCTTAGAAATCTTCAGAAATCTAAACCGACTTTAGTAATGGCTGAAGCATTAGAAGATCAACCTAGACAACTGAAGGCACATTTCACACCTACTGTCGATGTGTCAACATCTTGCATTCAATTGCCTACTATCAACGCGATCCATTATGAGATTAGGCCCACCATCATTTAAATGCTTCCATCCTTCCATGGGCTTAGTAATGAGGATCCCTACAAGCATCTTAGTGAGTTTTCATAAACCTGTTCTATAGTGAAATTCCAAAAATGTCACTGATGAAACCCTTAGGTTAAGACTTTTTCTTTTTCATTTAACGACAAAGGGCCAAATGAGGCAAAAAATTGTTGGATAAATATTTTCCCATAGAAAAAATCAATCAGCTAAGGCGTGTCATCCACAATTTTTCTCAAATTGATAGTGAGCACTTCCATAAGACTTGAGACAGGTTTCGAAATTTATTACATCAGTGTCCCCATCATGAGATCGCCCAATGGCAACTTGTTCACATCTTTTATTCTAGTTTGACCAAATCATTTAAGCAAATGGTCAATTCATCCTGTGGTGGGATGTTTATGAATAGGAGTGACGTAGAGGCTTGGGAGTTGTTTGAAAATCTGAGTGAAAACTCTGTGCACCATACGTCTGCCTCTCGGCATCAAAAGCAACCAAACCCTAATGGTTAATTCATAACGTTGATATTGCTCATCAAGTTAAAATGTTGTCCAAAAAAATGGATCAACTGTTAGCAATAGGACACATTTCTTCGCAACCCACACAACCTCCTTACCAAGAGACTTGCTCAATTTGTTTAAGTCCCATTCACTGTGAGATAAAGTGTCCATCAACACCTCAATGTCCCAAGTCAAATTCGGAGCATGTCAATATGGTGGTTTCCCTAAAATAGGTGATGACCCATTCTCGACACCTACAACCCAAAATGGAGAAACCATCCAAACTTTTCTTGGCATTCACAATCATAAGGAAATTCCTATGTTCCACCTCTAACAAAGCAGGATTTTCAAAATTATGCTAATCCACTTCTTTACTAACCTTTGTCTTAATAGTCATACCAATATCCTCCTAGAAAACATTTACCTTTTGAGGAAAATGTGTTACAACTTTTGCAGGCTACAAATCAGCTTGTCCATTCTCATGGTCAGTCCATTGCGAAATTTGAGACCCAAATTGGCCAAATAGTTAACACTTTGAGTAAGAGAGAGGAATGACAATTGCCTAGTTAGCCAATCAAAAATCCAAAGGGGTAGTATTTGATGGAATCATCTAATGGCAAGAACATAGAGCAAATTCAATCGGTCATGACTCTTAGTGGTCTAGAAACACCAAACCGAACTAGTGGGACCGTGAAAAATATGGGAGAGCGGAGTAGTCAAATTCCAAATCCACCAGAACAAAGTGATGATACCAGAAACAATAGTCTTTTCCCATGACCATTGTGTGACGTTACGGCACCTTATGTGCCAAAAGCACCATTTCCCCAATGTTTAGATGCCTCTTCTCTTTTCAATAAGAAAAATGCATCTATTGCAGCAATGATGGAGGTGTTCAAACAAATAAAAATCAATCTCCCTCTATTGGAAGCGATTAAACAAGTACCTTCCTATGCCAAATTCTTCAAGGACTTGTGCATTGTCAAGCCCCTAAAATATGTATTCACTTTAAAGATCCTAATGTTTGAATTATTTTCTTAAAGCCCCTCGGTTATTTGAATTATTTCAGATCTTGTCGGTTAGCATTTTATTTTATTTTTTTAGCAAAACAGGAATTTTTCTAGCCAGATTAGGTTCCCTAACCTAATTTAATTTAATTCTACATGAGTAAGGTTCCAACACATGTATTTAACTCCAAGCCCTTACTCTTTATTTAAATTCAAAATTTACCCCAAAGACTAGTACTTGTACCTTTGTACCATGAGTACCATCCATCAAGATATATATATATATATATATATATATATGTATACACCTTGAGGAGTGTGTCCTAGAGCCAAATTGATAAAACACAAATAGCCCTTTCACCCTTCCCTAGGGCCGGCCATTCTAGGAGGAAGTGAGGATACAATTTTCTAAGTCTATCATCATGAAAATCTAGAAACTCACAAACCTAGTACCATAAACCTAGGATGCTAATTCCAAAACTAGTTTCATTACAACTAAATGTTGCCTAAACCTATGAGTAAGCCTCCCAAATCATCCCTATTCCTTTAAAACTTCAAACAAATCCTAACTTTTCCATCCATTTCCAACTATTAGGCTTTTAGGACATTTTACATCAAAAATTGTCTATATATACCAACACCCCCCTTAGCTTGGCAAGCACAAATAACACACTCACACACACTTTCGGCTAGAGAGAGGGAGGAGAGCAAGAGAGAGAAGTCTAGAGTAGAAGAGGGAGGAAGAAGAGAGCCTTCTTGTGCAAAGCTTAGTAGGTAAGCCACAAACACAACCTTCTCTTTCTTTTTCCTTTTTTTCAATACATGTTTCTAAGGGTTCTAAATAATGTTTTCAGATCTATTATTAATGATTTCTTATGTTTAAAATGCTAAGGGTTGAGTATTGATTCCATCTCTCTTGTATTTTCCCCATTTTGGCACAAAACCATCTTTTTTTATACCAATCTCTCAACCTTCCAAGGACACTCTTTCAAGCAAATTTTCTAATACAAATATATGTTAGTTAGCATGTTTTGTTCACAAAATAAACGAAAACTTTCCCTTGGTGGAACCCTTTTCTCATAAAACTTCTTGTTTTGGGCATGGTACCTTAGAATCTGTTTTTCGCAGCCGGCTTCCAAAAATTCTAAAAAAATGTATAAAATTATTCTGGACCTCTATTTTATGTCAAAATCTTCCTTGAGGAGTTAGATTTCAACTAAAATTGGTTTCATCAAAAAACATTAAGCGGGTTGCAAGAAAATCAAATTTTCGTAATGGTCGACAGATCTGGACAGAATCTACACAGCGCTGGAATGTTTTCTAAATAACTTGAAATCTTGAAAAGCAATCCCATTGTTGAAATATGTTCTAGAAACTAGATCAAATTCTCTACGAGCCATAGGAAGGCCAAGTCCGATGAAAGATCTAAAATAGTCCGTTCATTTTAATCTTTATGCGATACTAAATCTGGAAATTGTGTTATGTATGGATGTTTTATACCCTTGAGTTCATGAGATTGCTTATTAGCTTATGATCATATCTTGGCATGATATTATGTGTTGTGGTTATGTTATTTACTTTTTTCATCTTAAGAATGCATGCTTGTATGGATATTATTGTCTTATAAGTTGGACTAACCTTGATTTAAAACATTTAACTCAACGGGAAACCTAATGGGGAGGGTATTGGGTTTTCGAGCACTTGAGTAATGAAAAGATGAGAATATGTGATATATGGATTGTTGGGATGCGTTCCCTATTTGAAAGTTAAAGTCTTGCGTAAGTGGTTTTTGGAACCCTTGAACGGAGCGGTTGTATTCGGACCCTAGGTGGTTTGGTGTAAGGAGGGATTCGGGCAAGGCCCTATTTTGCCGTCTCTTTTGAGGCCCTGCAGTTGGCGCTACACGGTACATAACCGTTGGTAGGCATCCGAGGTTAGTTCTGCAACAAAGCAGCAAAAGAGGGGGCATACCGAATAATCCGCATCCGATTCTTGTGGTTGGGAGGACGAAATCGCTTTGGGAGATTTCTAGTTTGCTAACTTCTAACTTAACCCTTTATTTATTTATTTGAGTATCATGCTTTACTACTTGATGTTATAATTGTGATTGTGTATTGGACTGGGAAAAAGGGACGGGGTGTGTGTGTGTTTACTGGGTATCATGCCAGGTGACGAAGAGGAACTCATAGCTGGAGACGACGAGCCTGAAACTTTCGAAGACTTTTGGCTATCCTAAAAAAATTAGAAGTTTCTTTCTGGATATTTTGTAAAGACTCATGTGAAGACTTAAGCTTTCTTTTGGGATGTAATGTAATGGGACCATCTTTTGAATTAAGTATATTGTGGTTGTTATGTATTTATATTCTATGTATGAACCTTATCATTGCTTATGAGACCTTGTGTCAATACCTTTTAAGATCTGTCAAAAGGGTAGTGCGCTGCCTAAGAAAGCTGGGCTTAGAAGGGAGGCTATTTTGACTCCTCTGGCGATCTAGGATCTTACTTGGTTATTGACCATAGGACTCATTAGTGACTCTCCCTTGATTGCAACAAATAGTGTAGAATTGGGGCGTCACATGCATGCAAAAGTGTAAATCCATGACCCATGTGACCAAAAAGATTGTACTTACTGAACAAGTGAGTTCCATTCTGACCAACACCACTACCCCCAAGTTTAAAGATCCAAGTTCACTTACCATCTCTTGTACCATTGGTAATCACTTGATCGATAAGGCACTTCTTGACTTAGGTGCTAGTGTCAATCTTTTTCCATATTCGGTGTATGAGGAATTTGGGCTTGGTGAGTTGAAACCCAAATCAATGACTCTTCAATTAGATGATCGTTCCCTTAAAACTCCTCGTGGCATACTTGAGGATGTCTTGGTTAAGGTTGATAGGTTCTACTATGCTATTGATTTCATTGTCCTTGACATGGAACCTATCATACCTGATAAGAAGCAAATCCCAGTCATCTTAGGGCGACCTTTCTTACCCACAGCCAATGCATGCATCAATTATAAAACAGGGGTGATGGAAGTATCATTTGGAAACATACAAGTCAAAATGAATGTGTTTTATACATCCCAACATCCATCCAATGAGGAAGAATGTTATGCAGTTGATGTGGTTGATCAGTTGATTGCACACGTTCTTCCGTCTATCATTTCAATAGATCCTTTAGAGGCATGTCTCATTCATTTCGGGTTTGACAACTATGATATTTGTAACGCCCCACTTTTTATTACTCAGAATCATTACCAAATTCATTAACTTAATTCAAGTTCAGAGATAACATGCGGAAATAAACTCTTTAGACCCATGAATAGAAACAAATAACAATTATCTCAACCGAATGCAAATTAAATACCACATGAGCATACTGAATAAAATACCCGAAAGCTTACATCATTAAGGAATCAAGAAGAAGGGTGTAACCCTTTTACATATATGGCATTCTGCCAACACAAAAGAGGCCCCATGGCCAGCAAATAAGAAGATCCAATTCTTGTAGCACATCCTGCTAAATACTTGAAAAAAATTCAACAACGTGGGATGAACATATAGTCCAGTAGAAATCTCAACATGGCCCTCAACAATAACAACTTACAGATAGCTATGATCATGAATGATCAATCTCGTACTAGAATAATAATGTGGCAGCTTATACAAAAATATACATAAGTATAAACTTTTCTCAAGCAGTCAATCCATTCAACGCTATAACCGATTTATCTTTCATTTCATTTCATTATCCCTTGTTCCCAAACTTTCATAACAATAACAACTTCTTAGCAAAAAATCAATTTCTCTAAGCCCATTACTTTTCTCCCACTTTCCATACAACAGATTTTCCCTTTTTCAAAAATATACTATCAAATACCCAATTTTTCTTCACACTTTCCCAAAATCTCACAATGGCATTTTGGTTTGTTTCCAATACATTCATATCTATACATGCATACCTACAATATAAGGGAGATAACAAATCATCAACATGTATAAAATCAACAAATGAGGCAACTAGGCCCTCCAAAACTATAACCATCACAATCCATGATATACTCAGATACACTAAGACAAAACAATAAAACTCTGCTCCACCGGCTATATGCACAGTAAGCCAAGGATACAACTCTCACAACGGTATGCCATTTTACCAGGCGCTAGCTGGAAGGGTGTGGTACCTTAGATTCTCAGCGCAGTCAGTTCTCCAGGCGCTAGCTGGAAGGTAACAGTACCTCTAATTATAAGCGCATGGTATAACACCAATAATCACAATACAAAAGAGTATAACCAACAAGTGTAATACATACACATAAACTATCGAGATACATAAGCAATGTGTTAAAGTATATGAATACATACGTATGTGTGGAGTACATCCCCTATCTCCTCCCTAACAATTATACATGTATAATGTATCATGGCACTTCATTACATACAATGTTCAATCAACACAGGTGTAATGCATACACGACAATTCAACACAACACAAACTACCATCAATGATAACAAACCCATTTTCAAACAACCAACCTAGGTTCACCCTCATGATTTTCAAACAACCCCAACATGGATATGATTTTCATGCAATACAAAACTAACACATGTCTATCCAGAGACGAAGCATTGTAAAAGGACAAGGAAATCCCTACCTCAAATTCGGAGCTCAAAAGGAGAAGATGATGAAAACTCGAAGTGCTCGAAATCCCAAGATTTTCGGATAAAAATATAGCCCAAGCCAAGCTCTACACTTTTTACAAAGACACCAAGGTAGGAGATCACTCAAACTAGATCAAACCCTAGTGAGAAGTTGCGTTTTAGAGAGAGAGGCTCTCCAATGGAGGTTTTGAAAAGTAAGAGAGAAAAAAGGAGTTGAAAAAGTGATCCAAAAAGTCGAACTTGGGACTGATATACAAGTCGCCCCGCTCGAGCGTAGAACTCCCCGCTCGAGCGTCAGACACAGACTCACGCTCGAGCGTCAAAAGCGCTGCTTGAGCGCCGGATGCACACTTCCAGAAGTTTTGCAGACCAGGTCCCCGCTCGAGCGTCAGACTCCCCGCTTAAGCGGAGAAACAAAAACGAAAGGTCCCGCACGAGCGTCAAAACTCTCGTTCGAGCATACGACGACCTGCCGAGACAAAAATACTAGGAGATGAATATTCACGCTCGAGCGTCAAAATGCCCGCTCGAGCGGAGAAGCAACAACAGAGGGCCCGCTCGAGCGTCAAAAGCCCCGCTCAAGCGTGAAGGCCAAAATTTGGGCAACAACCTTTGGTTTCTAAACACAACCAACCTTTTCCAAACCTGCCTATAGCGATCCCGGTTGTTCCTTTACTGTTCTGTTGTGTTCCGGAACTCGGTTCCGTGAAGTTGGTGGTGGTATCCATCTTGTTGCCATCCTTTAATTCCACTTGATTGAGTTTTAGGATGTTTTGGACAGGATTATTACAGGTTGGTTAGGCCTTGGTTTCAATTCTTTGTTGCCCAGTTCTTAGGCGTTCCGCTCGAGTGGGTCTTCTTGCGCTCGAGCGGGGATTGCACAAAACCAGTATTTTGTGTTCCTGCAAAACTTCTGCAGAGGTGATTTTTACGCTCGAGCGGGTTTGTTTACGCTCGAGCGGTAGCGCTCGAGCGGGTCTGTTGGCGCTCGAGCGGGTAGTACTTTCTGGGTACAAGTTCTGGGAGGGGGAAATCTACGCTCGAGCGGACTGGTTTTGGCGCTCGAGCGGAAGTGCTTTATTCTTGTGTCTTGGCGCTCGAGCGGGCCTTATTGCGCTCGAGTGTGTCCAGATTTTTGTTCTTGGCGCTTGAGCGTTGTGTTCTCCACTCGAGCGGGTCATACGTATATGAGTTATCCGCTAGGGTGATTTTAAATCACTTTTTGCTTTTCTTTCTCTCTCCTACTTTTTCTAAAACCCATTTTGAGAGCTCCTCTCTCTCTAAAACTCTACCTTCTCTCTAGGTATTGATCTAGTTAGGGTGATTTCCTCACCTTTGGCCTTTGTAAAAGTTGTGTTGATCGTCGAGGGCGTTGTTTTGATCCGACAATCTTGGTCGTTGGAGCACTTTGGTTTTGGTCTCTTCTCCATCCGAGCTCTAACGTTGAGGTAGGGATATCCTACTCCTCTCTATGAGCTTTGTCTTTAAATTTTAGTATTTTGAGATGTTGGGGTTGGATTGGTAATTTTGTGAAAGTTTGGGACTTTTGTGTAAATTTACAAAAGTTGGGGTTTTAGCTATATAAAACCTAGATGCATGTTTGGCATGGAAAAGTGAAATTAATGTTAAAACATTAATGAAAATGGAACCTAAGGGTTGTAATGTTAATTATGGAATATGCCCTAATTACATTGGTTAATTAATTTGTATAATTAATTATGAGAAATGAGGAATTGATTTGGAAAGGCATGGGATTAAAGGGTGTAGTTGGATTATTTATCACTCACCTAGTTGGAATGTTGATTATATATCCATTGTTGCATTTATTTTCTGTATAGAAATAACTGCTTTGGGCTATCGATGGAGGATAGTCTTGATTGTTGCAGACAATGCATGATGATAAGGCAAACTGAAACTGATCACTGGAATGTGTCATTGAGTATGACGATTGAAAGAATACATTAAATTTATGTGTTGTGTGATGATGTGTACAATTATTGTTTATATGCATTGTGTTGTGTTGGAGGAGATAGGGGATGTACTCCACGGTTTAGGGGAAGATAGGGGATGGACCTCTAAACCGGATGTTGTTGGGAGGAGATAGGGGATGGACTCAATAGATAGAGCTCATATGCTTATCTAGTAATGTGTTGACAGAGCTCATATGCTTGTCATTGGAAGTGTGATAGTGCTCTTATGCATATCTGTGGAAGTATTTGATATAGCTTGTATGCTTATCTATTGGTATGTGATATAGCTAGTATGCTTATGTACTATGAAATGGGGAAGTGCTTGATATGAGTTACTGTCTCATATGAGTTGTTTGGCGAGGTTCTGAGCCATGGTTATAAATTGAGAATTGAAAAGAATTGGAAAATGGACTGTAATATGGACTTGTATGTCATGAAACCGTAAAGTGTGATAAGGGAAAGTATTAGTGTTGACCATCTATCAACTGCTAATCTTTTAGTCATTGTTCATATTTGGTTTAGTATATTTCTACTAGGCTGTGGCTCATCCTATATGGGAATATCATTTTCAGGTACAGGTAGCATGCCACCTCCAAGGACGTAGCTTGGGAGGCTACAGGCAGGCGGACTTTTGTCGTTTTATTTCTTTGATGTAT
This sequence comes from Camellia sinensis, assembly GCF_055761805.1. Taxonomy (NCBI): domain Eukaryota; kingdom Viridiplantae; phylum Streptophyta; class Magnoliopsida; order Ericales; family Theaceae; genus Camellia; species Camellia sinensis. The sequence goes on from NC_138964.1 coordinate 44,185,751, forward strand.
TACATGTATATTCAAGCCAAGGGCTTAATGTGTAAATGAGTTAGCACTCTTTTGTTGTAACCAAGTGTTAACTTGGAAAGCTGTAAGCCCGTAGGGCATTTGCTTTTGTTGTTAACATGTAATACTTTTGTAAGGGACTACTCTGATGAATTGAAGAATGTTTATCTTTATTACTAATGCATGTCTGTGTTGATGGGCTTTAATGTTTTTTTTTTTTTTTTTTTTGAGGGCGTTACAACTTGGTATCAGAGCGTACTGGGTTCGAATACTTTGGGTACGTGGGAAGTGATTAGGATCACAATGTGTTTGTCTCGCTTGATAGAGACTTAGATGTAGTGTCATATGCTATGTGCTTAATTGATAGCATGCTTATGTGACTATGTGGGTATGGGATTTAGTTTCTAGGATGTTGATTGGATCCTTGGGTTTCTGTGAGTCTTGTTGGAAAGGCACTTGATCAATGCTGTTTCTAACCGGAACTCTAGTAACGCCTCGGGACTATCATTATCCGGAAATGAAATTCGTAAGTGCTTATGTGTTTATGTGCTTACGTGGAATGAATTACAGTTGTCCGTGCATTAGGACGCGAGTGTTATAGCTTCGGCACATTTATGAGTGTGCTAATAGCCTTGGTTACCTTTATTAGGATGTCAGGACGAGGACGCGGTAGGCGTGGTGGGCAGGAGATGCCTTTACCGGAGGAGGTTCCGGCAGTGCAGGAAGGAGTTGGTCAGGCCAATGTGGCCGAGCCAGCGGGTCGACAAGCTATGAGTGCCTTGGCACGAGAGATAGCAGGAGCATTGGGTATTCTCAGAGCTGGGAATCAGGCAGCTGAGGCAGGGCCTTCTTTCTTGAAGAGGGAGTTCTTCCGGTCTAACCCGGATGAGTTTGTTGGGGATGCAAAGGAGCCACTGAAGGCTGACGAGTGGTTGGAACAAATGAGTAAGACGTTCGAGATGCTTGGCATCGAGGACGGGACACTGAAAGTGACCTTGGCATCCTTCCAGCTGAAGGGAGATGCGGGTCAATGGTGGAAGTACGAGAAGGCTCGTGTCGGTGGTACATGGGAGGCGTTTGTAAATGCTTTCCAGGAGAGGTTCTTATCTGTAGTGGCTAGGGAGAAGCTGAGGGATCAGTTTAGCTAGCTTAATCAGCAGGGTATGTCTGTGGCAGAGTTTGAGGCCACTTTCACTAGTTTGTCCAGGTTTGCACCTGAGTTGGTGGCGTCCGAAGAACGCCGTTGCTATGAGTTTGAGCGGAAGTTGAGGCGGGGCCTCAAGTTGAGGGTTGGTGGGTCTTTCATCCGAGAATATAGACATTTAGTGGATGCTGCAGCTCACATGGAGCTCATGATGCAGGAGGAGGATGAGGGGCAAAGAGGCTCCAAGAGGAGCCAAGAGGGCCAGGGCGATGGCAGGAGATAGAGGGGTTCTAACCCTTAGCAGTCGCAGGGTGGTGGGGCTAGATCAACCTTTCCAGTGCCGAGTGCGGGCTCTGGGAGAGGTAGTCAGGGAGGCTTGACTTGTTTTGCGTGTGGCCAGATGGGTCACAAGTCTTCGGTTTGCCCGCAGAAAGGAGGGGGTCAAAGAGCTGCTTCTTCTTCAGCTAGACCTTAGGGCCAGAGTCAGGGCAGGGGCCAGCCTTTGTCTTGCTATCAGTGTGGTCAGCCTGGGCACCTGAAGAGGTATTTCCCGCAGTTGAGTGCTACTTCAGGAGCCTCTGGTTCTAGACAGACGCAGGGATTTCGGCCAGCTCAGTCTGTGCAGGCCTCGAGGGCCAATCCGGGAGCTTTGTCATCCCAGTCAGTGCAACAGTCGTATGCTCCGAGGGGTGAGCAGGTGGATCAGGGGCCTACAAGGCGCGTGTATACTGTTACCGCGCAGGATCTAGTACCGGCTCCATCAGTAGTGAGAGGTACTTTTCTGTTTTGCAACTCGGCTGCTAGTGTGTTGATTGACACGGGTGCATCTCATTCTTTTGTATCTGCTGCATTTGCATCTGTTTTGGAATTGGAGTTGACACTGTTAGCATCTCCTATTTGTGTGGTATCGCCTATTGGTGGTGAGTTGATCTTGAAACAAGGTGTTAGAGGTTGTGATATAGAGGTTGCCGACCATAGACTTCCTTTTCCTTCTGTTGTCATGCCCATGAAGGGTTTTGATGTTATTTTGGGTATGGACTGGCTATCGTCATACCGGACTGTTATCGATTGCTACCGCTAGAGGGTCACGTTATGTACCTTGAGCGGGGAATGGTTCCATTTCTTGGGAGACCGGGTTGGTAGTGTTTTGCCACCAAGGTATGCTTCGCGAGGGCGGAGTGAGCTTAGTGGTCTACTTGCTAGCTTTGAGAGTGGTGAGTGTGATGAGACCCAGATTCTATTGCCAAGGGTGGTTTGTGAGTAGTCGGATGTCTTTCTCGAAGACCTTGTTAGTTTGCCACCTCACCGAGAGATAGAGTTCTCTATTGATCTAGTGCCCGGCACGGCGCCGATTTCTATGGCACCTTACCGTTTTGCTCCAGCAGAGTTGGTTGAGTTGAAAGTTCAGCTCCAGGAATTGCTAGATAAGGGCTTTGTACGCCCTAGTGTTTCACCGTGTGGAGCATCGGCCCTCTTTGCTAAAAAGAAAGATGGTGCCTTGAGATTGTGTATAGACTACCGGAAGTTGAATCGGGCTACGGTCAAGAATAAGTACCCTATGCCCCGTATAGATGACCTGTTTGACCAGTTGAAGGGTTCCCGTTGTTTCTCTAAGATAGACTTGAGATCGGGTTACCACCAGTTGAGGGTCAGGGAGGAGGATATTCCTAAGACAGCATTCCGTACGCGGTATGGCCATTATGAGTTTCTGGTGATGCCATTCGAGCTTACCAATGCACCGGCAGTCTTTATGGATTTGATGAACTGGACCTTCCGGGAATTCTTAGACCGTTTTGTAGTCGTTTTCGTGGACGACATCCTGATTTACTCGCCTTCAGAGGAGGAGCACGAGGAACACTTGAGAGTGGTGCTTGAGTTGCTTAGAGCCCATAGGCTGTATGCCAAGTTTGGGAAGTGTGAGTTCTGGCTGAGGGAAGTCAAATTCTTAGGCCACGTGGTATCCAGGGAAGGGGTGTCTGTTGATGCATCCAAGGTTGAGGCAGTGCAAGATTGGGAACAGCCTAAGAGTGTGTTTGAGATCCGCAGTTTTCTGGGATTAGCTGGGTATTACCGTCGATTTGTGAAGGATTTCTCCAGGCTAGCTTCGCCGTTGACTAGACTGACTCGGAAGGGAGTCAAATTTGTATGGAGTGAGACTTGTGAAAAGTCGTTCCAAGAGTTAAAGCTTAGATTGACCACCGCTCCGGTTTTGATTATTCCGGAGAGAGGGTTGGGTTATGCGGTTTATTGTGACGCCTCACGAGAGGGTTTGGGTTGTGTGTTGATGCAAGAGGGGAACGTGGTAGCTTATGGCTCACGTCAGTTAAAAATTCACGAGAAAAACTACCCTACACACGACCTAGAGTTAGCAGCAGTGATCTTTGCTTTGAAGATTTGGAGGCACTACCTTTATGGTGAGAGGTTCGAGGTGTTCTTAGACCACAAGAGTTTGAAGTATCTATTTACACAGAAAGACTTGAATTTGAGGCAGAGGAGATGGATGGAGTTCATTGAGGACTACGATTTTGAGTTGCACTATCACCCGGGAAAGGCCAACGTTGTGGCCGATGCCCTTAGTAGGAAATCCATTAGTGATGTAGCTTGTACTGCCATCCAGGAATGGGAGATGATGGGTGCACTTGGTGAGTTTGATTTGCTACTGGGCGAATCCATTGAGGCTGCGGCCTTGTTTTCTGTTGTTGCGCAGCCTACACTTGTGACTAGAGTGTTAGAGGCACAGAGAGGTGACCTTGAGGTAGAGTCCTACCGAGGGAAGATCTCCGGTGGGAAAGTTGAGAAGGGTTTGACGGTGTATCCCGACTTGAGTGTGAGATACCGAGACTGTTTGTTTGTGCCGGAGTCTTGCCGAGGGGAAGTACTCCGAGAGTTCCATCATTCACGCCTTGCGGTGCATCCGGGAGGCACTAAGATGTATCGGGATTTGGGTCGCCAGTTTTGGTGGCGGGGTATGAAGAGAGATGTGGCAGCTTTCGTGTCAAAGTGCCTTACTTGCCAGCAAGTGAAGGCCGAGCATCAGAGGCCAGCGGGTTTGTTGCAGCCCTTGCCTATTGCCGAGTGGAAGTGGGAGCACATCACTATGGACTTCGTTGTAGGTCTTCCGAGGACTCAGCGGGGTAGTGATGCTATTTGGGTGGTTATAGACTGGTTGACTAAGTCGGCGCACTTCATTCCCATGCGCGTGAGAGATTCGGTAGATCATCTCGCCGACTTGTATATTCGGGACATAGTGAGATTGCACGGGGTCCCAGTGACGATCGTCTCAGATAGAGATCCTCGTTTTACTACTAGGTTGTGGCAGAGTTTGCAGAGTGCCTTGGGCACTAAGTTGACCTTTAGTACGGCTTATCATCCTCAGACTGACGAGCAGTCCGAGCGTACTATTCAGATCCTTGAGGATATGCTTCGGGGTTGTGTCCTTGACTTTAGTGGGACGTGGGAGAGGCACTTACCATTGGTGGAGTTTGCCTACAACAACAGTTTTCAGTCTAGCATCGGTATGGCACCGTTTGAGGCCTTGTATGGCCGACCGTGTAGGTCTCCAGTGTGTTGGGCCGAGGTGGGTGATGCACCTTTGTTGGGTCCGGAGTTAGTTAGAGAGACGACGGAGAAAGTTGAGCTTATCCGTAGGAGGCTTGTTACAGCCCAGAGTCGCCAAAAGAGTTATGCTGATCGTAGGAGGAGGCCTTTGGCGTTTGAGATAGGTGATCATGTCTTTCTAAAGATATCACCTAGGCGAGGTTTGATGAGGTTTGGGAAGAGTGGGAAGTTATCCCCTCGGTTTATTGGGCCTTTTGAGATCCTTGAGAGGATTGGCGAGGTTGCTTATCGTTTAGCCTTGCCGCCGCAGTTGTCCGGAGTGCATGACGTGTTTCATGTGAGTATGCTTCGGAAGTATGAGCCGGATCCATCGCATGTATTAGATTGGACCGAGTTAGAGGTAGATGAGGATGCCTCGTATGAGGAGAGACCGGTTCGGGTCTTGGATAGGCGGGATCAAGTCCTGCGTGGCAAGACCATTCCCTTGGTGAAGGTTTTGTGGAAACATCACGGAGTGGAGGAAGCCACTTGGGAACGTGAGTTGGAGGTCCGCGAGAAATATCCGGACTTGTTTATTGATGAGTAATCTTGTATTTAGATTTTGTAATGTTGTTGGACTTAAGAGCTTTATATATGTCTTAAGTTGTAAAACATTGGTAATGTTTTGGTATTAATAGAAGTATGTTGTAGAACTTACCTTGATATGGGAAGTTGATTATGATATTGCATATGTTGGCTATATTGTAGATTTGGAGTTGTATCATGTATATTGATTATGATATGAACTGTGAACCATGCATGTTGAAAATGGTTGGAAATGGAAGAAAATTGCATATTGATAATGCACTTGTAATATATGTTGTGAAATGCCTCTTGAAAAGAGATGGGATTGACCGGTAATGGGTCGGGTTGTTTAATATTATGCTGTAATATTGTTGGGAATGGAGAAAACCCGTTTTTGAAAAACTTGTGTTTAATTTCGGGGACGAAATTCTTTAAGGGGGGGAGGTTATAGCGATCCCGGTTGTCCTTTTACTGTTCTGTTGTGTTCCGGAACTCGGTTCCGTGAAGTTGGTGGTGGTATCCATCTTGTTGCCGTCCTTTAATTCCACTTGATTGAGTTTTAGGATGTTTTGGGCAGGATTATTACAGGTTGGTTAGGCCTTGGTTTCAATTCTTTGTTGCCCGGTTTTTAGGCGTTCCGCTCGAACGGGTCTTCTTGCGCTCGAGCGGGGATTGCACAAAACCAGTATTTCGTGTTCCTGCAAAACTTCTGCAGAGGTGATTTTTACGCTCGAGCGCGTTTGTTTACGCTCGAGCGGTAGCGCTCGAGCGGGTCTGTTGGCGCTCGAGCGGGTAGTACTTTCTGGGTACAAGTTCTGGGAGGGGGAAATCTACGCTCGAGCGGACTGGTTTTGGCGCTCGAGCGGAAGTGCTTTATTCTTGTGTCTTGGCGCTCAAGCGGGCCTTATTGCGCTCGAGCGTGTCCAGATTTTTGTTCTTGGCGCTCGAGCGTTGTGTTCTCCGCTCGAGCGGGTCATACGTATATGAGTTATCCGCTGGGTGATTTTAAATCACTTTTTGCTTTTCTTTCTCTCTCCTACTTTTTCTAAAACCCATTTTGAGAGCTCCTCTCTCTCTAGAACTCTACCTTCTCTCTAGGTATTGATCTAGTTAGGGTGATTTCCTCACCTTTGGCCTTTGTAAAAGTTGTGTTGATCGTCGAGGACGTCGTTTTGATCCGACAATCTTGGTCTTTGGAGCACTTTGGTTTTGGTCTCTTCTTCATCCGAGCTCTAACGTTGAGGTAGGGATATCCTACTCCTCTCTATGAGCTTTGTCTTTAAATTTTAGTATTTTGAGATGTTGGGGTTGGTTTGGTAATTTTGTGAAAGTTTGGGGCTGTTGTGTAAATTTATAAAAGTTGGGGTTTTAGCTATATAAAACCTAGATGCATGTTTGGCATGGAAAAGTGAAATTAATGTTAAAACATTAATGAAAATGGAACCTAAGGGTTGTAATGTTAATTATGGAATATGCCCTAATTACATTGGTTAATTAATTTGTATAATTAATTATGAGAAATGAGGAATTGATTTGGAAAGGCATGGGATTAAAGGGTGTAGTTGGATTATTTATCACTCACCTAGTTGGAATGTTGATTATGTATCCATTGTTGCATTTATTTTCTGTATAGAAATAACTGCTTTGGGCTATCGGTGGAGGATAGTCTTGATTGTTGTAGACAATGCATGATGATTAGGCAAACTGAAACTAATCACTGGAATGTGTCATTGAGTATGACGATTGAAAGAATACATTAAATTTATGTGTTGTGTGATGATGTGTATAATTATTGTTTATATGAATTGTGTTGTGTTGGAGGAGATAGGGGATGTACTCCACGGTTTAGGGGAAGATAGGGGATGGACCTCTAAATCGGATGTTATTGGGAGGAGATAGGGGATGGACTCCATAGATAGAGCTCATATGCTTATCTAGTAATGTGTTGACAGAGCTCATATGCTTGTCATTGGAAGTGTGATAGTGCTCTTATGCATATCTGTGGAAGTATTTGATATAGCTTGTATGCTTATCTATTGGTATGTGATATAGCTAGTATGCTTATGTACTATGAAATGGGGAAGTGCTTGATATGAGTTACTGTCTCATATGAGTTGTTTGGCCAAGTTCTGAGCCATGGTTATAAATTGAGAATTGAAAAGAATTGGAAAATGGACTATAATATGGACTTGTATGTCATGAAACCGTAAAGTGTGATAAGGGAAAGTATCAGTGTTGACCATCTATCAACTGCTAATCTTTTAGTCATTGTTCATATTTGGTTTAGTATATTTCTACTGGGCTGTGGCTCACCCTATATGGGAATATCATTTTCAGGTACAGGTAGCATGCCACCTCCAAGGACGTAGCTTGGGAGGCTAGAGGCAGGCAGACTTTTGTCATTTTATTTCTTTGATGTATTACATGTATATTCAAGCCAAGGGTTTAATGTGTAAATGAGTTAGCACTCTTTTGTTGTAACCAAGTGTTAACTTGGAAAGCTGTAAGCCCGTAGGGCATTTGCTTTTGTTGTTAACATGTAATACTTTTGTAAGGAACTACTCTGATGAATAGAAGAATGTTTATCTTTATTACCAATGCATGTCTGTGTTGATGGGCTTTAATGTTATTTTTTTTTGAGGGCGTTACACTGCCCAACACAACTCAAGACTCAAATACACAGAGTAAAGGATGGAAATGAGCATACAACAACAACACCTCCACGAAACCGTGTCCGGAATACAACAAAATAAAGAAAGTGGAAAACCGAGATCGCTATAACCTCCCCCCTTAAGGAATTTCATCCCCGAAATTAAGAACACGCCAAAAGCACAAGGCCAACAAATCACACAGCACCCAACACCTGAGTACTAGAAAAGAAACTATTCTCGCAACAAACCTCCGGTTAGCTCTCACCAAAAGAAAGGCTTATCAAGGAAACACGTTCCAAAAGACAACACTCAGGCACAAAAAGCTTCAAAAAAGCCAAACTTTTCCCGAAACAAATCACTAACATCCGACTAGCGCGTCAAGCTAGGTCACTACTCAACAACATAATTCCCAAAAAGACAACCAAAGCAAATCTTTTGTATAAATATAAGAAAAATCATTTTCTTGTTCATGAGACATTTCTCAAAGATAGTCAAATTTTCAACGTTGACATTCCGAAATAAATTTTGCACTTTCCAGGTGAAACTCAAAAGTTTTGTAAACATTTGTCACAAACATGATACCTCCCATAACATATAAACATCCCCAGTTTATTTGCCAAAAACTACTTGTTTGGAAATTCTCATAACATTCAAATTAAATCAAATCCTCAACATTTTCCTTTTGACAATGCCCTTAAAAGGCCATAACAACTAGGAAGAATTTATTGTCCATTCCTTTTTAAGATAACACTAGCAACATCCATCACTCACACGGCGATGCCACAACCAACACATAACATAACATTTCTATAATGATAGTTAATAGAAATAAACACTTGGCTATCAATACATAAGGTATAAGAAATTCATGATTTTGCAATTCATTCCACCTTCCTTTACTCAATCAATTTAAAGTCATAAACATGATGCATTATCTAGCCAACCAAATCCCATGAGACTACGGCTCATATAAAAACATTTCCATACTTCAATTGATACACAAATTTGCTGTATCAGTGGAGTCCATCCCATATCTCCTCCAAAACAATATACATATACAATGTATTAAAATTCTTATCATGCACAATGGTCAACCAATATACATATTTGATGTATTATTCTAGCCATTCACATTCAATGACACATTCCGGATGATTAGTTTCAGTTTTCCCTAATCAACATACAATGCCCATAACAATCAAGACTATCCTCAAGGTGGCCAATGCCAACGCAAACCTGATGCCAACAAGCTAACTAATCAACTCAATAGACCTTCACACTTAATAAACCACACACTGACGTGCCACTCAAAACCATTTACCCCAAACACGGAGTTCTCTACACAAACCCCAAATGAAATCTCACTGGACTTCTCAAGATTGAATCGCATCGTCACTGTTTCTAAGGGAATCACCACCCCCATGGCTACATAGACCCCCATGGCTACATAGCAAGCCTGCCTATCTCCTCAACTCAAGACCAACATGGTCAACCTCAATCACACACTCCCAAATACGAAGGACAATTTTAACCAACGCTACTCTCGTTACCCGAGAACATAAATTGTTCTTCCTTTCAAAGAATGCCGCTAGCATCCACTCAAGAGATTCTCTTTCCTCTCACAAACCATACCCAATAACCAATAACACCACAAACTCATCTCATCCACACACAGTCACCGATCAATAACAAGTCGCAATACGGATACTACCCATACACATAACTAGTGGATTCACAACGGATTCAATAACAAACAAAAACCCGAAACACCAAATAACACCCCGGTACCACTTCCCGTTAACCCGAGATACAAAATTCACATAGTGATGCCAAGACCACACAACTCTCGAAACCATCAAGCCAAACACATTCACCTACAGATTCCCCGTTCTCAACAAACGACCTTCAAACTGAACAAGGCTCACAGGCCACCACATAACCATCTCATGATTCACTACCAAAAATACAACAACACTAGGATCATCGATCCCATTAACAACTTCTCAATATATAAAAAGAGGGTTCGAAATTCCATGCATGTCCCCATTACCTGAGGATTTAACAAACAACAATATGCATACATATGCGATACATAAACATGGTGTCTCAGCATCCAACAATACACCGGTCAACAACAAAATGATTTACATATTACATCACCGGTCAACAATACAAAAGTCCCCCTCTAGGGTAGTACTATAGGGTTAGCTAATAAGTTGCCCCTCACGAGGCCCTCGAAGTCTGGCCTGCCCGTTTCTGGTATCGATAACGTCCCTGACTGGATGGGTACGATTGAGTCTGACTAGGCTTTGAAACACTAGCAGAATTCACACGCAAAGGGCAAAAACGTCTACCATGGCCCAGCAAACCACAAACAAAACAACCAATAGACCCCCTACTCTGGGGCTGGTCTGAAATCTGAACCTCCCTGGACCTCCCAACAGAAGAGTCTGAAACCCCTGGCAAAGAAAAGGATTTAGCTTGGGACTGAGCATGTTTTCGCTTCCACCCCTTACTGAGCCTAGAGTGCTTATGAACCGTAGGAGTTACCGAGATGGCCTCCTCCCTAACCTGACCAGCACTCACAACCATGGCCTCCACATGGGCCGCTGCCTCGACTAGACTATAATAATCCTTCCCAAAGGATCCAACAAACCTCTCCCAAATATCGAAACACAACCGAATTTCAAACTCATAACAACGACGGTCCTCTGTTGCCACCAACTCTGGAGCAAACCTCGACAAACTGGTAAACCGCATCTCAAATTGTGCCACAGGAGGAGCATCCTGACGCAACTCAATAAACTGCTCCCTCAACCTTTCCCGAGCAGAAGAAGGGAAATACTTGGCCTAAAAGGCCTCGGTAAAAACAACCCACGTGCTACCTATAGTATTCTTAGCATACTTCCACCAATAACTCGCATCTCCTTTCAATTGAAAAGTCGCCAAAGAAACCCTCAACTCCTCATCTTCGACTTTGAGCATATCAAGAGTCTTGGTAATCTGCTCTAACTAGCTCTCTGCCTCCAACGGTTTGGCTTCCCCCACAAACTCTGGTGGGCTGGAGCGAAAGAACTCCTTAGTAAGCTTGAGGGTATGCCCGCTGTCACCCTTAGTGCGAGCTAGAGCATCCTGCACTGCTCTCACAATCTCGCGTGCAACGTCCTTGCCGCCAACCGATGCTGCAACGACGGGTGCTAAAGGAACTGCTGTGCCTCTACCGACACTCCTACTACTCAACCGTCCTCTACTCCCTTGTGTAGACATCCTATAAAAGCCAAAACAAAACCACACTTAGTGCTCAACACAATAGCCTTTCCGAGGCCCACACTTACTACTCTTAAGTCACAAGACACACTTAGCCTCAAGACACATATTACGATTGCGTATAAATATCTAAACATTTAAACACATAATCGAATCAAGTCCACAAAGATAGCCACTCATCCCAGAACTCTCAAGGAACTCCTACTAGAAACCACGTTGATCAGGCGTGTTTCCAAGAGGACCTCAAAGCAAGTTCACCGGCTAGGAACACTATCCAGGAAACTTAATCCCATACTCATATAAATGCAACATACAAGTCCTAACATTCATGTTAACTATATGCAACGTCCTCACTACACGTAGTAAACCCACTGTGGTAGAAACCACTTCCCACGAGCCTAAAGTATTCAAACCCGGCTCGCTTTGATACCAAGTTGTAACACCCCACTTTTTATTACTCAGAATCATTACCAAATTCATTAACTTAATTCAAGTTTAGAGATAACATGCGGAAATAAACTCTTTAGTCTTATGAATAGAAATAAATAACAATTCTCTTATCTGAATGCAAATTAAATACCACATGAGCATACTGATTAAAATACCCGAAGGCTTACATCATTAAGGAATCAAGAAGAAGGGTGTAACCCTTTTACATATATGGCATTCCGCCAACACAAAAGCGGCCCGGTGGCCAACAAATAAGAAGATCCAATTCTTGTAGCACATCCTGCTAAATACCTGAAAAAGATTCAACAACGTGGGATGAACATATAGTCTAGTAGGAATCTCAACATGGCCCTCAACAATAACAACTTACAGATAGCTATGATCATGAATGCTCAATCTCGTACTAGAATAATAATGTGGCAGTTTATACAAAAATATACATAAGTATAAACTTTTCTCAAACAGTCAATCCATTCAACGCTATAACCGATTCATCTTTCATTTCATTTCATTATCCCTTGTTCCCAAACTTTTGTAACAATAACTTCTAAGAAAAAAATCAATTTCTCTAAGCCCATTACTTTTCTCCCACTTTCCATACAACAGATTTTCCCTTTTTCAAAAATATACTATCAAATACCCAATTTTTCTTCACACTTTCCCAAAATCTCACAATGGCATTTTGGTTTGTTTCCAATACATTCATATCTATACATGCATACCTACAATATAAGGGAGATAACAAATCATCAACATGTATAAAATCAACAAATGAGGCAACTCGGCCCTCCAAAACTATAACCATCACAATCCATGATATACTCAGATACATTGAGACAAAACAATAAAACTCTGCTCCACCGGCTATATGCACAGTGAGCCAAGGATACAACTCTCACAACGGTATGCCATTTTACTAGGCGCTAGCTGGAAGGGTGTGGTACCTTAGATTCTCAACGCAGTCAGTTCTCCAGGCGCTAGCTGGAAGGTAACGGTACCTCTGATTATAAGCGCAGGGTATAAACCAATAATCACAATACAACAGAGTATAACCAACAAGTGTAATACATACACATAAACTATCGAGATACATAAGCAATGTGTTAAAGTATATGAACACATACGTATGTGTGGAGTACATCCCCTATCTCCTCCCACACACTGGAGTACATCCCCTATCTCCTCCCTAACAGTTATACATGTATAATGTATCATGGCACTTCATTACATACAATGTTCAATCAACACAGGTGTAATGCATACACGACAATTCAACACAACCATGTCATCCTCCACCGATGACCAAGGACAAAACCTCTAGATGCATTATTTTAGTACATCTATTATAAAGACTCAACTCTCATGAGATCTTAAACCCAACAACGACACTAGTACAATAGGTGAGGGTAAAACCCCCAAATGTGTGTATTTAACACTCAAGATACAACAATTCAATTCTCGTGTTCATTTTCCATTTTCAAAATCGACTTGTTCCACCACTTATTCCAAAAACACTTTTCCCATTTCACAGAACTAATATCATTCCTCTCATTTGGCAAAACCAATTTCATTCTTTCATAACTTTCCAAATCAACTACGCAATTTAATTCATAACAGTAAGTTGGGGCTTTTCTCCCTCTTTCTCAAATTTTGACCCAAAAGGCTCAAATACCAACAACAAACAAGAATAACCTCATTTGAGACCCAAAATACATATGTATTGGCCCAAAGTACAAAACCCCTCTTTTAATTTATCAAATGAAATATAAATTAGGGCCTTTTTCTTCTTTCAACAATTATATACTAATTTACACCCCAATTAGTCCAAACTACCATCAATGATAACACACCCATTTTCAAACAACCAACCTAGGTTCACCCTCATGATTTTTAAACAAACCCAATGTGGATATGATTTTCATGCAATACAAAACTAACACATGTCTATCCATAGACGAAGCATTGTAAAAGAACAAGGAAATCCCTACCTCAAATTCGGAGCTCAAAAGGAGAAGATGGTGAAAACTCGAAATGCTCCAAATCCCAAGATTTTCGGATAGAAATGTAGCCCAAGCCAAGCTCTACACTTTTTACAAAGACACCAAGGTAGGAGATCACTCAAACTAGATCAAACCCTATTGAGAAGTTGCGTTTTAGAGAGAGAGGCTCTCCAATGGAGGTTTTGAAAAGTAAGAGAGAGAAAAGGAGTTGAAAAAGTGATCCAAAAAGTCAAACTTTGGACTGATATACAAGTCGCCCCGCTTGAGCGTGGAACTCCACGCTCGAGCGTGACGCTCGAGCATCAAAAGCGTCGCTTAAGCGCCGGATGCACACTTCCAGAAGTTTTGCAGACCAGGTCCCCACTCATGCGTCAGACTCCCCGCTCGAGCGGAGGAACAAAAACGAAAGGTCCCGCTCGAGCGTCAAAACTCCCGCTCAAGTGTACGACGACCTGCAGAGACAAAAATACGAGGAGATGAAAATTCACGCTCGAGCGTCAAAACGCCCACTTGAGCAGAGAAGCAACAACAGAGGGCCCACTCGAGCGTCAAAAGCCCCGCTCGAGTGTGAAGGCCAAAATCTGGGCAATAACCTTTGGTTTCTAAACACAGCCAACCTGTTCCAAACCTGCCCAACACAACTCACGACTCAAATACACAAAGTAAAGGATGGAAATGACCATACAAAAACAACACCTCCACGGAAACGAGTCCGGAATACAACAAAATAAAGCAAGGGGAAAACCGGGATCGCTATAATGTTGACAAATCCATTGAGGAGGTCAATGCTTTGCTTGACTCTCACCTGAACTTTCAACCATGGGAACCCCAATTTGAGCCTCTACCTGCCTTCTCTAGTGAGCCGGCATTACCTTTCATTTAGTCACCACCAAAACTTGAGTTGAAAACCCTTCCAGCTTCACTTAAATACTCTTTCTTGGGGGCTGATAACACGGTTCCTGTGATTATCACATCTAACCTGTCTAGTAAGCAAGAGTGTTCCGTTTTAAGAGTGCTCAAAAAGCATAAGAGTTCCATAGGGTGGTCAGTGGCTAATTTAAGTGAAATTGATCCCTCTGTTTGCATGCACTGCATTTATCTTGAAGAGAATGCAAAACCTTCACGTGAGATGCAACGAAGATTGAATCCCAACATGAAAGAAGTACTGAAAAGGAAGTGGTGAAAATGCTAGATGCGTGTATCGTTTACCCCATCTCTAATAGCAAGTGGGCGAGTCCCACACAGGTTGTACCCAAGAAATCAAGAATTACAGTGTTTGAAACTGAGAGCGGTGAGCTAATTCCTACATGTACCACTACTGGGTGGCGCGTCTGTATTGACTATAGAAAACTCAACTCAATGACTAGAAAGGATCACTTTCCATTGCCCTTTATTGATCAAATCCTAGAGCAGTTAATGGGTCAAAATGTTTATTGTTTCCTAGATGGCTATTCTAGATACAATCAAGTGCCAATCTTTCCTGATGGCCAAGAGAAATCAACTTTCACTTGCCCTTTCGGTACATTTGCCTACCGGTGTATGCCATTTGGGTTGTGTAATGCACTAGCAACCTTTCAAAGGTGCATGACGGCTATCTTTTCTGACATGGTAGAAAAACTTCTTGAGGTTTTCATGGATGACTTCTTGGTTTTTGGCCCATCTTTTGAGGAGTGTCTCCAAAATTTAACTAAGGTTCTTAAGCGTTGCATAGAAACCAACCTTGTCCTGAGATTAGAGTTTTATGGTTCAAGAGGGTATCGTGTTAGGTCATATTGTGTCAAAGCAAGGAATAGATGTTGACAAAGCAAAAGTCAATCTAATTTCTGGCCTTTCCCCACCTACTTCTGTACGTCAACTACATTCCTTTCTAGGACAGGCGGGTTTTTACCATAAATTCATCAAAGATTTCAACAAGATTTCAAGCTGTTTGTGTAGTCTTCTGGCTAAGGACACCCTTTTTGTCTTTGATGATGCGCAAAAAATTACGGGCTGCTCTATTTGTAACCCCCATCATACAGTCACCTAATTAGTCCTTACCCTTCAAAATCTTGTGTGATGTATTTGACTATGTAGTTGGTGCGATCTTAGGTCAAAGAGTGAACAAAAAGTCTCATGTCATTTACTATCCTAGTAAGACTGTTAATGATGCCCAATTAAGCTATACCACCACTGAGAAAGAGTTGGTAGCTGTTGTCTTTGTTGTAGACAAATTTTGATCATATTTGCTTGGTTCTAAGGTTGTAGTCTTCACTAATCATGTTGCTTTGGGGCATTTACTTTCCAAAAAATAGACTAAACCTAGGTTGATTAGGTGTATCATTTGTTAAAAGAATTTGATCTTGAGATTCAAGATAAGAAAGGTTGTGAGAATGTGGTTGCAGATCATCTCTCTCGTATTTCAGTTAAGTACACTAGTGACCCATCAGCTTTGCACGATTCATGTCCAGACGAGCAACTTTTAGCTGTGTCACAAGTAAACCCTCCGTGGTTTGCTCACATCATGAATTACTGGGCAATTAATCAACTTCTTGCCCATTGGTCTAAACAAGATAGAGATTGTTTCTTTGCCCAGATTAAATTCCATTTTTGGGAGGATCCTGAGTTGTTCAAGTACTGTCCGGATCAAATGATTCGACGGTGTGTGCTCGAGAGTGAAATCCATAGCATTCTTACCTTTTGTCATTCTGGAGTATGTGGCGGTCACTTTAGTGGGTGAAAGACAGCCACAAAAGTTTTACAAAGTGGGTTTTATTGGCCCACCATTTTCAAAGATACCCATGTTTTTTGTCACACTTGTTTGAATTGTCAAAAAATGGGTTCCATATCCCGTCGAGACATAATGCCAATGACCCCGATCCTTGTTGTGGAAATTTTTTATGTTTGGGGTATTGATTTTATGGGTCCATTTCCACCTTCATTTGGGCATGAGTACATTCTTGTAGCGATCTCCAAGTGGGTAGAGGCAGTAGCCACTAGGACAAATGATCACAAAGTTGTTGTCAAAATTCCTTTATGACATTATATTATGTTGTTTTGGCTTTCCACGGGAAATCATTAGTGATGGTGGGAAACACTTTTGTACTCAATTTTTTGAAGCCTTGGTATGAAAATATTCCATCACTCACAAAGTGGGTAACCTCTATCATCCCCAAACTAGTGGTCAGGTAAAAGTGTCTAATAGGGAGATTAAACACACCCTTGAGAAGCCAGTAAGGCCAGATAGGAAGGATTGGTCGACTTGTTTGACTGATGCTCTTTAGGCCTACCATACAGCCTATAAGACCCCTATAGGAATGTCCCCTAACAGGATAGTATTGGGCAAAGCACGTCACTTGCCAATTAAGTTAGAACACCGAGCGTTGTGGGCTATAAAATAGTTTAACTTTGATATGGCCACTGCAGGATCAACTCAGAAACTCGAACTTAATGAGCTAGACGAGATACACAATGATGCCTATGAAAATGCTAGGCTTTACAAAGCTAGAACCAAAGCATTCTATGATAAGCACATCAATTGCAAAACCTTTGAGCCTAACCAAAAGGTGTTACTTTTCAATTCTAAATTGCGTCTCTTTCCTGGTAAGCTCCGGTCTCTTGGGATGGTCCTTTTGTAGTCATTGAAGTATTCCCAAGTGGTGCGATAGAAATTCAAAACCCCCGTGATGGTCAGACTTTCCAAGTAAATGGTAAGCATTTAAAACCATGCATAGATGGTAATCATGATAGGGACACAATTATGTCCATTGCATTGATAGACCCTGCTCACTAAACCAATTGATCTATCTCTTTGTCTGGATGAAGACATTAAACTTAGCGTTGCATTAGAGGCAACTAATGGACCGATCTTGTGTTCAAACGATTTGGTGTGTGAAAAATCTTGACGTACCTCTTGATGTCAAGCTCATCATTTTAATGAAAATTAAAGAGGCCTTCGAGTAGGAAATGTATAACGGTTCCGGTTTAGACCTAACCCATTTCTTGTTTTTGGATCTATGAACCCATGTACTTAACTATTGTTCATCTCATTTCCATCTTGTTGCTTGTTGAGTTTGGCTATTGGGAGTTTTGGTTGTGTTTGAAACAGGTTAGGAAGTTAGTTTTTCAATGAGTTTTTGCCTAGATTTTTGCATGTTTGCTCGAGCAGTCTTTCTTACGCTCGAGCAGTCTTTTGTAGTCTGCAAAACTAATGGAAATGCGGTATCCTCGCCTGAGCGATCTTTTGCAGGTTTAAACTTCTAGCAGGGGGTCATTGTGCACTCGATGTAAAGCCCCGAAATCATAACTATAATTCATCCCATGATATTAATTAAATAACAATGTGCACTGAAATAATTATCTTTCATTCATATGATTTCATTGTACAAAAGGTAACACATGCAACTACATTCATAAGTCTTAACCCTGAATCTATAGCATGTGTCATAAGTTAATAATATGAAATAAAAGTTAAGCAGATATATGAATGCCCAAATGGCTACAATATTTCCAAGGCAATGCTTGGTTACAACAAAGTGAGTTTCAACTCAATACAGCTTAAGCCCTAGGCTTGTACAAAAATAATAATTACAATAATAATAAAAGAATCTCTTGGCTCCAAGTCCTCCCAAGCTACGGCCTTGCTAGAGGCATATCATCAACACCTGAAAATGGTTTACCACACATGGTGAGCCAAAGCCAGTAGAGATGCTCTAACATAGTGTATGAATCATAACAAAGCTATAAGGTGAATGCATATGCAATACTCGTGCCAAAACATTTTATATCTCTTTCCAAACCATGCAATGCCAGATTTATATCACAATTCATGAAATCATGTCCGTTACAATAGAAAACATGGCAGTGGATGCAACACTAGGAATCTCTAGATGCGTGTCTGCAAGTAGGCTATACAAACACCACCAATTGCCATTTTTACTGGTACTAACTGGAAGACTCGACACCTAACCGTGCGGATTTTTAGACTTTTACCAAGGACACACAGGCCAACAATAATACCACAACCACACCCCCTACCCAGATTCACTAAGGTATTCGCCTTTTTTTATTCTCAAAACAATATACATTTTCAATATGTTAAGTAAGCAACAATGCTCAATCCAAATAGATGAGAAATTAGTTTCAATTCTCCAAATTCTCATGCAATTTGGATAACAATCATAGTTATCCTCCACTGGTAGCCCAAAATAGATTTCTCTACACAGATAGATAATTTCCAACAATGATATACTTTCCAAAATTTCAAAATGGGAGTGATGATGCATATCCAACTCCACCATCATCATCATCATAATTCCAATTCCATAAAACCCAACATCATTTCCATTTCTTTACAAAATCAAATATTCACATTTTAGGCCAAAATTTCCCTTTTCTTTATAAATCAATTCCAAGGATAAAAATCCATTATTTCATCATAACTCAACCACATTTACAATTCCACCACCATTTTCAAGAATCCATTTGAAAACCCCTCTTTTGATTTCAAACCAAAACCCTAGATTTGTTCAAAAATATCCAATATCAAGATTTCTTTAAAAAACACAAATAACCAAGTTAAAAACCATACTAAAGTGCGGAGAACCTACCTTGAAGCTAGAAGACAAGAGAGAAAGTGGAGGAACCTCAACGAAACTGGAAACCAACTTTGTTTTGATTAAAATGAAGCTTTAGGTGAGTTCTATCTTTTTATCAAGGGGACTAGGGTGTAGAAACTAATAGATTGAGAGTATTTTGAGATTGAAGATGAGTTTTAGAGAGAGAAAGTCAAGATTTAGGGTTTTAAAATGTTTAGAGAGAGAGGTATGAAAAAGTGATTCAAAAAGTGACTTCTACGGACTGATGTACGCACAGACCACTCAAGCGAGCAGACACAAAAAGTGAGACCGCTCGAGCGAATAGCACCACCCTCCTAGTACTTTTGTAACCCTGCAAAAGTACTGAGAGTTCCCAAAGACCGCTCAAGCTCAAGAAGGACTGCTCGAGCCAAGATCGCTCGAGTGCAAGAAACACTGCTCAAGCGAAGAATGCCATACTCCCAGTAGTTTTGCAGACCTACAAAAGTAGTGGAAGTTCTCAAAGTTCGCTCGAGTGAACAAGCCAAAATCTAGGCAGCAATAGTTTTGAAATACTAACTCCCAACATGTTTCAAACGCAATCGCAATACCCACACAATCCAACTCAACAAGGAATAAGATGAACAAGGACATGAACAACCATTAAGATAAGGAATCCGGATCCAAACAATAAACATATCAGGTCTAAACTAGAATCGTTATACTCAAGCGGTGTCACTTATTGTGTCTGTCACTCAAGTGATGTTTTGGTCACTTGAGCGGTCTGTGTGTATATTAGTCTAAAAAGAAGGCTTTTTAAGTCACTTTTTCATCTCTCTCTCTCTCTAAACATTTCAAAACCCTAAAATCTTCACTTTCTTTCTCTAGTTCTTGCCTTCTAACTCTAAATACTCTCAATTCATTGGTTTTCTCACCCTAGCCCTTTGGAGTAAAAGATTGAGCACGTCTAGGGCTTCATTCTAATCGATGAAGTTATTATTTTTGGCTCCGCCCAAGTTCTACCTTTCGCTCTCTTTTGTCTTCTACTTTCAGATAGGGATTTCTTCGACCTTTAATATGATTTTTAGCTTAGTTATTTGCTCTTTGAAATGGGCTAATCATTTGGGGATTTTTTTAGAAAACCTAAGGTTTGATTTTAAAATCAAAAGAGGGGTTTTCCAAATGAGTTCTTGAAAATGGATGTGGGGATGTGTTTATGGTTGAGATATGTTAAAATTGTGGATATCCTTTCTTAAAACTGATTTTGTAAGTAAAGGGGGCTTTGTTTTAAAATTTGGAATATTTGGATATATGAAAGGAAATGGAAAATGATGGTGGGTTTTGTAAGAATGGAACAATGCTTATGTTGATGATGATGATGATAGAGTTGGATATGTAATATCACTCCCATCGTAAAATAATGAAATTATATCTTTTGATTGGAAACTATCTGTTATATAGAAATATCTGTCTTGAGCTATTAATGGAGGATAGTCTTCATTGTTATAGACATTTCAAGAGGATTAGGTTAAATTGAAACTAATTTCTCATACATTGTGCATTGCGCATCATTTCTTATTAAACATTGTAGATGTATTGATTTTGAGAAAAATTGGTAAATACCTTGGTGAATCTAGTTAGAGGGTGTGGTTGTGGTTGTGATTATGATGTTGGCCTGTATGTCCTTGGTGAAAGTTCAGAAGCCCGCATGGTTAGGTGCCGATCCTTTTGGTTAGTATCGGTAAAATGGCTTTAATAGTGCTTATATAGCCTATTGGCAGACACGTACCTAGAGATTTCTAGTGTTTTGTATCCATTGCCCTATTTTCTGCTGTAAAAGGATTTATTTTCATGAGTTGATTTATAATCTGGCATTGCATTATTTTGAGATGAAAAATAAGGAATGTTTGACAAATGGCATGCATTATAATTTTGCTAAGATTCATATACTGTGTTAAAGTATCTCTACTGGGTTTTGGCTCACTCTATGTGGAAAACAACTTTCAGGTGCTGATGATATGCCTCCACCAAGGATGTAGCTTGGGAGGACTTGGATCTAAGGGCTTCATTTTTGTTTATTGATGTAATTATTTTTGTTTAAGTCTCGGGCTTTACTTGTATTAAGTTAAACTCATTTTTGTTGTACTCAAATATCGACTTGGAAAGTTGTAGCCATTAGGGCATATAATTATTTGGTTTTATTTTTAGTTTAATTCATGTATCCATGCCATATGCTACAGATTCAGAATCTATAATTTATGAATATATATTGCATATCTCATCTTTTGTATTTATCAAAGTTATGAATAAAATAGAAAATGTTATCTTGTTGATCATTTGTAAATAATGTTATGAGACGGATTATTGTTATTTATATTAGGGCGTTACAACTTGGTATCAGAGTTACCGGGTTTGAATGCTTTGGGATAATGGGATGTGATTTTTACCACAATGGGTTCTCTTACTAGATAATATTTAGAAATAGACTCGGTATGCCATGTGATGACATGATTATGTGACTAAATGAGTATGGGATTTAATTTCTTAGATATCGATTGGGTCTATGAGTTTCTAGAAATCTTGTTTGAAGACCACTTGATCACTGCTATTTCTAACTGGAACTCTGGCAATGTCGCGGGACAGTTACTATCTAGAAAGGAAGTTCGTTTTTGTTTATGTGATTAGGTGCTTATATGAAATGAATTATTTGTTGTCTACCGTATTAAGACGTGAATGAATTAGCTTCGATAAATTGTAAATGTGCTAATCTATTGTGTTACCATTATTAGGATGACAGGACGTGGACGTTGCAATGGTAAGCATGGTAGGCCTATGCGGCAGGAGGTGCTGTTACTAGATGATATTTCGGCGCAGGAGAAGAGAGTTGGTCAGGCCAACATGGCTGAGCCAGTAGGTCGGCAAGCCATGGGCGCTTTGGCTCGTGAAATGACTAGTGCTTTATGGGAATTTATGGATATTCTCAGGGCTGAGAATCAAATCCAAGCCTATGTTGTCGAAACATGGACATCCTTCCTGAAGAGGGAGTTTTTCTGGTCTAATTCAGATAAGTTTTTGGGGGACCTGAAGGAGCCACTGATGGTAGATTAGTGGATTGAGCAAATGCAGAAAATGTTTGAGATGCTTGGCATCGAGGATGACGATTTGAGGTTGACCTTGGCATCCTTCCTGCTTAAGGGAGATGTGGGTCAATAGTGGAAGTATGCACGAGGGCGCATTGGGGTGACTTCGAAGGCCTTAGTCAACGCCTTCCAGGACAAGTTCTTTCCTTCCACTGCTCGAGAGAAGTTGAAGGATCAGTTCTTAAAGCTCAAGTAGCTGAAAACACCTCTAGCAAAGTTTAAGGCCACTTTTACTAGTCTCTCTATGTTTACATCGGAACTTGTGATGATGGAAGAACGCCGTTGGGTCGAGTTCAAAAAGCAACTGAGGACTGGGCTCCATTTCGAGGTGGTTAGGTCTATGATTATGGATTATGGTCGTCCTATGGAGGCAATAGCTCATTTAGAGACTGTGATTTAGGCAGAGGAGGAAATAATGAGGGGCTCCGGGCAAAGGAGTCAGACGGTTCAGGAGGAGACTCGGGACAATAAGAGGCAGAGGTGTAACGCCCTCAAAATAAACCCATAATATATAACATTGACATGCATTAATAAAAGAAAACCAACCATTATACCATTCATCAGAGTATTCTTATTGAAAAGCATTACATGTAACATCAAAAGTAAATGCCCTACGGGCTTACATCTTTCCAAGCCAACACTTGGACACAAAATGTGAGTACTAACTCAACTACAAATTAAGCCCTTGGCTTGATTGTTTACATGTAATATCAAATAAAATAAATAACAACTAAACTAAACAGAGTCTTCAACTCCTACTCCTTCCAAGCTAAGTCCTTGGAGGTAGCATATCACCTGAACCTGAAAATGATGTTCCCGTATAGGGTGAGCCACAGCCCGGTAGAAACATACTAAACCAAATATAAGCATTGAATAAAGCAATAGTATTCAATAGATGGTTAACACAACTATTAACTTTCCCAACATACAGTTTCATGACATTAATGTCGATGACACGTTTCATTTTCCATTATTTGTTCAACTTTCCATTTATATCAATATGGCTCAGAACCTGGCCAAACTATAACAGTGAACTAAATATCACATTAACATTTCTTCCAATATCAACAAAACAAATGAGACTAAGGCTCATACCAAAACACTTCCATACTTTCCGATTGATACACATTTTAGCGCTGTATCAACAACATGCAAAAACACTTCCATAAATCAATAAGCACACATATAGTGGTGCTAATGGAGTCCATCCCCCATCTCCTCCCAAACAAAATCCGGTTTAGAGGTCCATCCCCTATCTTCCCCTAAACCGTGGAGTACATCCCCTATCTCCTCCCAAACAAAATGCATATACAATGTATTAAACACTTGGCATATACAACACACAATCAATACACGTATCTTCCGTATTAATTCAACAGTCAAAATCAACGACTTAACCAATGTGATTAGTTTCAGTTTTTCCTAATCCACATGCAATGTCTACAACAATCACGACTATCCTCCACCGATAGCCCAAAACAGTTATTTCTAAACAGGAAATAAATGAATCAACTAATATAATTCCAACATTTTCATAGGTGAGTGATTAAACAAATCAACTACACCATTTAATTAACAAATTCCTCAATTTCATGAACTCAACTAAATTCCCCAAATTTTCCCTAAATTAATTATACAAATTAATTTATTACAACAATTAGAGTTTTTCCCAAAATTACCAAACAACCTCCAACATATCAAAATACCAAAACTTAGGACAAAACCTATAATATGGAGTAGGAAATCCCTACCTCAAAGTACATAACCCAAATGGAGAAGATGAAGGCCAAAAACCAAAGTGCTCCAAATCGCCAAACTTTCATATTAAAATGAAGCCCTCAACCCACTCTACCTTTCTTACAAAGGACTTAGTATAGATTTACACTAGAGGGAGATGAAAACCTAGAGAGAAGGTGTGTAGGGAGAAAGAGAGAAGATGGTTCTAGGGTTTTGAAATCAAAAGGAAGATGAAAAAGTGATATCGAAAGGTTGTTATTAAAGCCCATTAATTGGAAAATGAAAAGACAAGTTAAAATTAAATGAACACTAATTGAAATTAAATGAACACTAACTAGCATTAAATGAACACTAGTTAGAAATATGAATGGACAAGTTTGTCATAAAATCCCACTAATGGAATATGAATGGATCACTAATTGGAATTGAATGAACCATCATGAAAATTTAATAGACACTAGTTGGAATTAAATGGACATCAACCCTTTGTTTCCAAACACAACCAACCTGTTTCAAACCTGCCCAACATATCCTATAACTCAAAAATAAGAAATTAAAGGACAACAACAACAATTATATAACAACGGGGTCTACGGAACATAAGTCCGGATACAACAACCGAATGGGAAAAGACCGGGGTCGCTATAACCTCCCCCCTTAAAGAATTTCGTCCCTGAAATTATGCATAAGTTTTCAAAAACAGGTTTTTCTCAATTTCCAACAATATTATATTACAATAATAAATAACTTGACCCAATACCGGTCATTTCATCTTTTATCAAGAGGCATCTCACAATATATATATATATATATATATCAACCTGCACTATCAATATGCAATTTCCTTTCAATTTCAACAGTTTTCAATATACATGATTCTCATTTCCATATCATATTCAATTTCATGATATAACTCCAATTCCACAATATATTCAACATATTCAATGTTACACTAAACTTCCATTATGAGGCAAGTTTCAAAATATTTCCATTAAACCAAAACATTTTCAATATTTTCCAACTTAAGACATATATAAAGCTCTTAAGTTCAACAATATTACGAAATCTAAATACAAGATTACATATCGACAAACATGTCCGGATATTTCTCGCGGACTTCCAACTCACGTTCCCAAGTGGCTTCCTCCACTCCGTGATGTTTCCATAGAACCTTCACTAAGGGAATGGTCTTGCCTTGCAAAACTTGATCCCGCCTATCTAAGACCCGAACCGGTCTCTCCTCATATGAGACACCCTCGTCAACCACTAAATCGGTCCAATCCAACACATGTGATGGATCCGGCTCATACTTTCGAAGCATACTTACAGGAAACACGTCATGAACTCTGGATAATTGCGGTGGCAAAGCTAAACGATAGGCAGCCTCACCAATCCTCTCAAGGATCTCGAAAGGGCCAATAAACCGAGCAGATAACTTCCCACTCTTCCCAAACCTCATCAATCCCTGCCTAGGTGATATTTTCAGAAAGACATGATCACCCACTTCAAACACCAAAGGTCTCCTCCTACGGTCGGCATAAGATTTCTGACGACTCTGGGTTGTAACAAGCCTCCTACGGATAAGCTCAACTTTCTCCGTCGTTTCCCTCACCAACTCTGGACCCAACAAAGGTGCATCACCCACCTCGGCCCAACAAACTGGAGACCTACACGGTCGGCCGTACAAGGCCTCAAACGGTGCCATACCGATACTAGACTGGAAACTATTGTTGTAGGCAAACTCCACCAAAGGAAAGTGCCTCTCCCACGACCCACTAAAGTCAAGAACACAACCCCGAAGCATATCCTCAAGGATCTGAATAGTACGCTCAGACTGCCTGTCAGTCTGAGGATGATAAGCCGTGCTAAAAGTCAACTTAGTGCCTAAGGCACTCTACAAACTCTGCCACAACCTGGCAGTGAAACGAGGATCTCTATCTGAGACAATCGTCACTAGGACCCCGTGCAACCTCACTATGTCCCGAATATATAAGTCGGCAAGATGATCTACCGAATCTTTCACGCGCATAGGAATGAAGTGCACCGACTTAATCAACCGGTCTACAACCACCCGAATAGCATCACTACCCCACTGAGTCCTCGGAAGACCTACAACGAAGTCCATAGTGACATGTTCCCACTTCCACTCGGCAATAGGCAAGGGTTGCAACAAACCCGCTGGCCTCTGATGCTCGGCCTTCACTTGCTAACAAGTAAGGCACTTAGACACGAAAGCTGCCACATCTCTCTTCATACCCCGCCACCAAAACTGGCGACCCAAATCCTGATACATCTTAGTACCTCCCGGATGCACCGCAAGGCGTGAATGATGGAACTCTCGGAGTACCTCCTCTCGGTAAGACTCCGGCACAAACAGACGGTCTCGGTATCTCACACTCAGGTCAGGATACACCGTCAAACCCTTCTCAACCTTCCCACTGGAAATCTTCTCTCAGAGAGATTCTACCTCAAGGTCACCTCTCTGAGCCTCTAACACTCGAGTCACAAGTGTAGGCTGCGCAACAACAGAAAACAAGGCCGCAGCCTCAACGAATTCGCTCAGAAGCAAATCAAACTCCCCAAGTGCACCTAACATCTTCCACTCTCGGATGGCTATACTAGCAATGTCACCAACAGATTTCCTGCTAAGGGCATCGGCTACTACATTGGCCTTCCCCGAATGATAATGCAATTCGAAGTCATAATCCTCAATGAACTCCATCTACCTCCTCTGCCTCAAATTCAAGTCTTTCTGTGTAAATAGATATTTTAGACTCTTATGATCCGAGAATACCTCAAACCTCTCACCGTAAAGATAATGCCTCCAAATCTTCAAGGCAAAGATCATAGCTGCTAACTCTAGATCATGCGTAGGGTAATTCTTCTCGTGTATTTTCAACTGACGTGAGCCATAGGCAACCACTTTCCCCTCTTGCATCAACACACAACCCAGACCCTCTCGTGAGGCGTCACAATAGACTGCATAACCCAACCCTCTCTCCGGAATAATCAAGACTGGAGCGGTGGTCAGTCAAACTTTCAACTCCTGGAACGATGTTTCACAAGTCTCACTCCATACAAATTTGACTCCCTTCCGAGTCAATCTAGTCAAAGGGGAAGCTAACCTGGAGAAATCCTTCACAAACCGACGATAATACCCAGATAATCCCAGAAAACTGCGGATCTCAAACACACTCTTAGGCTGTGCCCAATCTTGCACTGCCTCCGTCTTGGATGTATCAACAGACACCCCTTCCCCAGAAACCACATGGCCTAAGAACTTCACCTCTTCTAGCCAGAACTCACACTTCCCAAACTTAGCATAAAACTTATGGGCTCTAAGTAACTCAAGCACCACTCTCAAGTGTTCCTCGTGCTCCTCCTCTGAAGGTGAATAAATGAGAATGTCGTCTACGAAAACGACCACAAAACGATCCAAGAATTCCCGGAAGATCCGGTTCATCAAGTCCATAAAGACTGCCGGTGCATTGGTGAGCCCAAAATGCGTCACCAGGAACTCATAATGGCCATACCGCGTACGGAATGCCGTCTTCGGAATGTCCTCCTCCCTGACTCTCAACTGGTGTAATCCGATCTTAAGTCTATCTTAGAGAAACAACGGGAACCCTTCAACTAATCGAATAGATCATCTATACGAGGCATAGGGTACTTATTCTTAACCGTAGCCCGATTCAACTTCCGGTAATCTATACAGAGTCTCAAAGCACCACCTTTCTTTTTAGCAAAGAGGGCCGGTGCTCCCCACGGTGAAACACTAGGACGTATATAGCCCTTATCTAGTAACTCCTGAAGCTGAATTTTCAACTCAACTAACTCGGCTGGGGCAAAACGATAAGGTGCCATAGAAATCGGAGCCGTGCCGGGCACTAGATCAATAGAGAACTCAATCTCTCGATGCGGTGGCAAACTAACAAGATCCTCGGGAAAGACGTCCGAGTACTCACAAACCACCCTTGGCAACACTATCTGGGTCTCATCACACTCACCACTCTCAAAGCTGGCAAGTAGACCACTAAGCTCACCCTGCCCTCGCGGATCATAACCCGATGACAAAACACTACCAATCTGATCCCCCAGAAAATGAAAACACTCCCCGCTCAAGGTACATAGTGTGATCCTCTGGCGGTAGCAATCGATAACTGCCCGGTATGACGATAACCAGTCCATACCCAAAATAACATCAAAGCCCTTCATGGGCATAACTACAAAAGGAAACGGAAGTCTATGATCGGCGACCTCTATATCATAACCTCTAACACCTTGCTTCAAGATCAATTCACCCCCAAGAGGTGACACTACACAAATAGGAGATGCTAACTGTGCTAACTCCAACTCCAAAACAGATGCAAATGTAGCAGACACAAAAGAATGAGATACACCCGTATCAATCAAAACACTAGCAGCCGAATTGCAAAACAAGAAGGTACCTCTCACAACCGATGGAGCCGGTACAAGATCCTGCGCGGTAACAGCGTACACGCGCCCAGATGGTCTCTGATCAACTTGCTCACCCCTAGGAGCATAAGACTGCTGCACAGACTGGGACGATGAAGCCCCCTGATTGGTCCTCGAGGCCTGAACCGACTGAGCTGGCTGATGACTCTGAGTCTGCCTCAAACCAGATGCACCAGATGTGCCACTCAATCGCGGGCAATACCTCTTCATGTGCCCTGGCTGGCCACACTGATAACACGAGAGTGGCTGGCCTCTACCCTCCTCCCCTCTGCGGGCAAACCAGAGACTTGTGGCCCAGCTGACCACACTTGAAACATGTAATGTCTCTCTGACTGCCTTTCCCCGAACCTGCACTCGGCACTGGAAAAGTTGATCTAGAAAAGCTACTCTGAGACTGTTGAGGAGTGAAACCTCTCTCTCTCCTGCCATCACTCTGGCCATCCTGACTCCTCTTGGAGCCTTTCTGCCCTTCCTCCTCCTCCTGCATCATGATCTCCATATGGGCTGCAGTATCAACCATACGCCCATAATCTCGAATCATAGTTCCTCCAACTCTCAGCTTGAGGCCACGCCTCAACTTCTTCTCAAACTCAATACAACGGCGTTCCTCAGACGCCACCAACTCAGGTGCAAACCTGGATAAACTAGTAAATGCAGCCTCAAACTCGGCCACTGAAGAACTCGACTGCTTAAGTTGACAGAACTGGTCTCTCAGCTTTTCCCTGACAGCTGGAGATAAAAACCTCTCCTGGAAAGCATTTACAAAAGCCTCCCACGTACCTCCTATACGACCCTTTGTGAACTTCCACCACTGACCCGCATCCCCCTTCAGCTGGACTGATGCCAAGGTCACTTTCAACCCCTCGTCTTCGATGCCAAGCATCTCAAACGTCTTCGTTGTCTGTTCGAGTCATTCATCTGCCTTAAGTGTCTCTTTAGGATCACCCACAAATTCGTCCGGGTTAGACCGGAAGAACTCCCTCTTCAGAAAAGACGGTCCTGCATCCGCAACAACAACCTAGGCTTGATTCTCAGCCCTAAGAATGCCAACTGACTCCCTGAATGCCCCTGCTATCTCTCGGGCCAAAGCGCCCATAGCCTGCTGGCCTACTGGCACAGCCACATTGGCCTGGCCAACACCCTCCTGCTGCTCCAGAACCTCCTCCGGTATAGGCACCTCCTGCCTACCACGCCTACCACGTCCTCGTCCTCGTCCTGACATCCTAAAAAAAAATAACAAAGACGTTAGCACATTAATAAATGTGCCGAAGCTATAACACTCGCGTCCTACTGCTGGACAACAATAATTCATTCCACGTAAGCACATAATCACATAAGCACCTACGAATTTCATTCCTGGATAATGACAGTCCTGAGGCGTCACTATAGTTCCGGTTGGAAGCAGCATTGATCAAGTGCCTTTCCAACAAGACTATCAGAAACTCAAGGGTCCAACCAATATCCTAGAAACTACATTCCATACCTAGATAGTCACATAAACATGTTATCATATAAGCACATAACAGTACATCTAAGTCTCTATCAAGCGAGACGAACCCATTGTGATACTAATCACTTCCCACGTACCCAAAGTATTCGAACCCGGTACGCTCTGATACCAAGTCGTAACGCCCTCAAAATAAACCCATAATATATAACATTGACATGCATTAATAAAAGAAAACCAACCATTATACCATTCATCAGAGTATTCTTGTTGAAAAGCATTACATGTAACATCAAAAGTAAATGCCCTACGGGCTTACATCTTTCCAAGCCAACACTTGGACACAAAATGTGAGTACTAACTCAACTACAAATTAAGCCCTTAGCTTGATTGTTTACATGTAATTTAGCGATCCCGGGTTTACCTTTGTTGTACAGTGATCCGGACATGTGTCCGTGGATGTTAGTAGTTGTTTATTATCTTGTTTACATCCTTTTTACTTCGTATTTGAGTTATAGGATGTGTTGGGCGGATCTGTTTCAGGTTGGTTGAGTTTAGAAACCAAAACTAGTTGCCCAGATTTTTGGCCTGTCCGCTCGAGCGGAGGTATTGGCGCTCGAGCGGGGAATACACCCATCCAGTATTTGTTGTGCAGTGTTGTACGCTCGAGCGTAGGGTTGGGAGCTCGAGCGGAGGCCTGGTTCTGCAAAAGTGCTGGGCGAGTGCATTCTGCGCTCGAGCGAGAGGTTGGCCGCTCGAGCGGAAGTCTGCGAGTGGCCGCTCGAGCGGGGTGTTTTACGCTCGAGCGGAGACCTGGGTTAAAGTCCCGAATTTGTGACTCTTCAAATCACTTTTTCACTTTCTCTTCTCTCTCTTACTTTTCCAAAATCACCATTGTTGAGCCTCTCACTCTAGACTCTACTTTCTCTCTAGGTTTTGATCTAGTAGGAGTGATTTACTCACCTTTGGCCTTTACAAAAAAGTTGTTGATCGTCGAGGGCTTCATTTTAATCTGAAAATCTTGGGTTTTGGAGCACGTTGGATTTTGTCGTCTTCTCCTTTGGGACTCCGAATTTGAGGTAGGGATATCCTACTCCTCTCTATGGGTTTTGTCTTTAAATTTTGGTATTTTGAGATGTTGGGCTTGTTTTGGTAAATTTGTGAAAGTTTGGGGCTTTTGTGTAATTTTACAAAAGTTGGGGTTTTATTCATAATAAACCTAGATGCATGTTTGGCATAGAAAAAAATGGAATGATTGTTGAATCATTGATGAAAAAGGGACCTAAGGGTTGAAATGGTAATTATGGATAATGGCCTAATTACATTGTTTAATTAATTGGGATAATTAATTGGGAGAAATGAGGAAATGAAATGTTGATTGAATATCCATTTGTGCATTTATTTTCTGTTTAGAAATAACTGCTTTGGGCTATCGGTGGAGGATAGTCGTGATTGTTGTAGACAATGCATGATGATTAGGTAAACTAAAACTAATCAATGAAATGTGTCATGGAATTTGACTGTTGATAGAATACATTAATTGTATGTATTGGTTGATTGTATATAGAACCAATGTGTTTATATATGTTATGTGTAGAGGAGGAGATAGGGGATGTACTCCGCGGTTTAGGGGAAGATAGGGGATATACCTCTAAACCGGATAGGAATTGGGAGGAGATAGGGGATGAACTCCGTAGACACAACTCATATGCTTGTCTAGAGAAGTGAAGATAGAGCTCATATGCTTATCTTTGTGAAGTGTGGATACAGCTCATATGCTTATCTGTGAATGTGGGATATTGTTGTTATACATATCTGTTGAGAATGTGGATATAGCTTGTATGCTTATCTGAATGTGAGATATAGTTTTTATACATATCTGTGGAAATGTTGATAGAGCTAGCATGCTTATCTGTTGAAAAAGGGAGAATGAAAGGTAACTTAGACTCATAAGTTGTAAGACATAAATATGTGATTTATGTGATTGTATCCGTGTTGACCATCTATCAATTGCTAATATTTTAGTCATTGTCCATAGTTGGTTTAGTGTATTTCTACTGGGCTGTGGCTCACCCTATATGGGAATATCATTTTCAGGTGCAGGAAGCATGCCACCTCCAAGGACATAGCTGGGAGGCTAGTGGCGGACATACTTTTGTCGCTTAACTTTTGAAGTATTACATGTAACTTCAAGCCAAGGGCTTAATGTGTAAACGAGTTAGTACTCTTTGTTGTAACCAAGTGTTAA
This sequence comes from Camellia sinensis, assembly GCF_055761805.1. Lineage (NCBI taxonomy): Eukaryota > Viridiplantae > Streptophyta > Magnoliopsida > Ericales > Theaceae > Camellia > Camellia sinensis. Next base: position 44,217,982 of record NC_138964.1, read on the forward strand.
CTTGGAAAGCTGTAAGCCCGTAGGGCATTTTGTTATGATGTTAACATGTAATACTTATGAAATGGAACTCTAATATATGGAAGAAGGTGGTTAGTTTACTTATAAATGTATGTCTTATCTGATGGGTTTATTGTTGTTATTTTGAGGGCGTTACAACTTGGTATCAGAGCGTACCGGGTTCGAATACTTTGGGTACGTGGGAAGTGATTAGGATCACAATGGGTTTGTCTCCCTTGATAGAGACTTAGATGTAGTATCATATGCTATGTGTTTACTTGATAACATGCTTATGTGACTATGTGGGTATGGGATTTAATTTCTAGGATGTTGATTGGATCCTTGGGTTTCTGGGAGTCTTGTTGGAAAAGCACTTGATCAATGCAATTTCTAACCGGAACTCTAGTAACGCCTCGGGACTATCATTATCCGGAAATGAAATTCGTAAGTGCTTATGTGTTTATGTGCTTACGTGGAGTGAATTACAGTTGTCCATGCATTAGGACGTGAGTGTTTAGTTTCGGCACATTTGTGAATGTGCTAATGTTCTGTGTTACCTTTATTAGGATGTCAGGACGAGGAAGAGGTGCTAGGCGTGGTAGACCTGCGAGGCAGGAAGTACCGTTACCTGGTGAGATTCCGGCAGTACAGGAGGGGGTTGGGCAGGCCACTGTGGCCGAGCCAGTAGGTCAGCAGGCCATGGGTGCCTTGGCCAGAGAGATAGCAGGAGCTTTGGGTATTCTTAGAGCTGGGAATCAGGCAGCTGAGACAGGGCCTTCTTTCTTGAAGAGGGAGTTCTTCCGGTCTAATCCGAATGAGTTTATCGGGGATCCGAAGGAGCCACTGAAGGCTGATGAGTGGTTAGAACAGATGAGTAAGACGTTCGAGATGCTTGGCATTGAGGACGGAGCACTGAAAGTGACCTTGGCATCCTTCCAGCTTAAGGGAGATGCGGGTCAATGGTGGAAGTACGAGAAGGCTCGTGTTGGTGGTATTTGGGAGGCGTTTATAAATGCTTTTCAGGAGAGGTTTTTGTCTGCAGCAGCTAGAGAGAAGCTGAGGGATCAGTTTAGCTGGCTTAAACAGCAGGGCTTGTCAGTGGCCGAGTTTGAGGCTACTTTTACCAGTCTGTCCAGGTTTGCACCGGAACTGGTGGCGTCTGAGGAACGCCGTTGCTATGAGTTTGAGCGGAAGTTGAGGCGGGGCCTCAAGCTGAGAGTTGGTGGGTCTTACATCCGAGAGTATAGACACCTAGTTGATGCTGCTGCTCATATGGAGATTATGATGCAGGAGGAGGAGGAAGAACAGAGGGGCTCCAAGAGGAGCCAGGATAGTCAGAGTGATGGCAGGAGACAGAAGGGTTATAACCCTCAGCAGTCTCAGGGTGCAGTCTCTAGATCGACCTTTCCAGTGCCGAGTGTAGGCTCGGGGAGAGGCAGTCAGGGGGAATTCACTTGTTACAAGTGTGGCCAGCTGGGTCACAAGGTTTCAGTTTGCCCGCAGAAGGGTGGGGGTCAGAAAGCTGCTTCTTCTTCAGCTAGACCGCAGAGTCAGAGTTTGGGCAGGGGGCAACTCTTGACTTGTTATCAGTGTGGACAGCCTGGGCACCTGAAGAGGTTTTGCCCACAGTTGAGTGCCACTTCGGAGGCGTCTGGTTCTAGGCAGACGCAGGGTTTTTAGCCAGCTCAGTCTATGCAGGCCTCGAGGGCCAATCCGGGAGTTTCGTCATCCCAGTCTGTGCAGCAGTCTTTTGCTCCGAGAGGTGAGCAGGTACACCAGGGGCCTACGGGGCGCGTGTATGCTGTTACCGCGCAGGATTTAGTACCAGCTCCGTCAGTAGTGAGAGGTACTTTTCTGTTTTGCAACTCAGTTGCTAATGTGTTGATAGACACGGGTGCATCTCATTCTTTTGTATCTGCTGCATTTGCATCTGTCTTGGAATTGGAGTTAGCACAGTTAGCATCTCCTATTTGTGTGGTATCGCCTTTGGGTGGTGAGTCGATCCTGAAACAGGGTGTTAGAGGATGTGATATAGAGGTCGCCGACTATAGGCTTCCTTTTCCGTTTGTTGTCATGCCCATGAAGGGCTTTGATGTTATTTTGGGTATGGACTGGCTATCGTCATACCGAGCTGTTATTGATTGCTACCGCCAGAGGGTTACGTTATGTACCTTGAGCGGGGAGTGGTTCCATTTCTTGGGAGACCGGGTTGGTAGTGTTTTGCCACCGGGGTATGATTCGCGAGGGCGAAGTGAGCTTAGTAGTCTACTTGCTAGCTTTGAGAGTGGTGAGAGTGGTGAGACCCAGCTTGTGTTGCCGAGGGTGGTTTGTGAGTATTCGGATGTTTTTCCCGAAGATCTTGTTAGTTTGCCACCTCACCGAGAGATAGAGTTCTCTATTGATTTAGTGCCTGGCACGGCGCCGATTTCTATGGCACCTTACCGTTTTGCTCCAGCAGAGTTGGTTGAGTTGAAGGTTCAGCTCCAGGAATTGCTAGATAAGGGTTTTGTTCGCCCTAGTGTTTCGCCGTGGGGAGCACCGGCCCTCTTTGTTAAAAAGAAAGATGGGGCCTTGAGATTGTGTATTGACTACCGGAAGTTGAATCGGGCTACGGTTAAGAATAAGTATCCTATGCCCCGTATAGATGACCTGTTTGACCAGTTGAAGGGTTCCCGTTGTTTCTCTAAGATAGACTTGAGATCGGGTTACCACCAGTTGAGGGTCAGGGAAGAGGATATTCCGAAGACGGCATTCCGTACGCGGTATGGCCATTATGAGTTTCTGGTGATGCCATTTGGGCTTACCAATGCACCGGCAGTCTTTATGGACTTGATGAACCGGGTTTTCCGGGAGTTCTTAGACCGATTTGTGGTCGTCTTTGTGGACGACATCCTTATTTATTCGCCTACTGAGGAGGAGCATGAGGCACACTTGAGAGTGGTGCTTGAGTTGCTTAGAGCCCATAGGCTGTATGCCAAGTTTGGGAAGTGTGAGTTCTGGCTGAGGGAAGTCAAATTCTTAGGCCACGTGGTATCCGGGGAAGGGGTGTCTGTTGATACATCCAAGGTTGAGGCAGTGCAAGATTGGGCACAGCCTAAGAGTGTGTTCGAGATCCGCAGTTTTCTGGGATTGGCTGGGTATTACCGTCGGTTTGTGAAAGATTTCTCCAGGTTAGCATCACCGTTGACTAAACAGACTCGGAAAGGAGTCAAGTTTGTGTGGAATGAGACTTGTGAAAAGTCGTACCAAGAGCTGAAAGTTAGATTGACCACCGCTCCGGTATTGATTATTCCGGAGAGAGGGTTGGGTTATACGGTTTATTGTGATGCCTCACGAGAGGGTTTGGGTTGTGTGTTGATGCAAGAGGGGAAAGTGGTAGCTTATGGCTCACGTCAATTGAAAATACACGAGAAGAATTACCCCACACACGACCTAGAGTTAGCAGCAGTGATCTTTGCCTTGAAAATCTGGAGGCACTACCTTTATGGTGAGAGGTTCGAGGTATTCTCGGATCATAAGAGTTTGAAGTATCTGTTTACACAGAGAGACTTGAATCTAAGGCAGAGGAGATGGATGGAGTTCATCGAGGATTATGATTTTGAGTTGCATTATCATCCGGGAAAGGCCAATGTTGTGGCCGATGCCCTTAGTAGGAAGACCATTAGTGATGTAGCTAGTATAGCCATCCGGGAATGGGAGATGTTGGGGGCACTTGGTGAGTTTGATTTGCTATTGGGCGAATCTGTTGAGGCTGCGGTCTTGTTTTCTGTTGTTGCGCAACCTACACTTGTGATTAGAGTGCTAGAGGCACAGAGAGGTGACCTTGAAGTAGAATCCCTCCGAGAGAATATCTCCAGTGGGAAAGTTGAGAAGGGTTTGACGGTGTATCCCGACCTGAGTGTGAGATACCGAGACCGTTTGTTTGTACCGGAGGCTTGCCGAGAGGAAGTACTCCGAGAGTTTCACCATTCGCGCCTTGCGGTGCATCCGGGAGGTACTAAGATGTATCAGGATTTGGGTCGCCAGTTTTAGTGGCGGGGTATGAAGAGAGATGTGGCTGTTTTCGTATCGAAGTGCCTTACTTGCCAGCAAGTGAAGGCCGAGCATCAGAGGCCAGCGGGTTTGTTGCAACCCTTGCCTATTGCCGAGTGGAAGTGGGAGAATGTCACTATGGACTTCGTTGTAGGTCTTCCGAAGACTCAACGGGGTAGTGATGCTATTTGGGTGGTTGTAGACCGGTTGACTAAGTCGGCGCACTTTATTCCTATGCGCGTGAGAGATTCGGTAGATCATCTTGCCGATTTGTATATTCGGGACGTAGTGAGATTGCACGGGGTCCCAGTGACGATCGTCTCAGATAGAGATCCTCGTTTTACTGCTAGGTTGTGGCAGAGTTTGCAGAGTGCTTTGGGCACTAAGTTGACCTTTAGTACGGCTTATCATCCTCAGACTGACGGGCAGTCCGAGCGTACTATTCAGATCCTTGAAGATATGCTTCGGGGTTGTGTCCTGGACTTCAGTGGGACGTGGGAGAGGCACTTGCCATTGGTAGAGTTTGCCTACAACAACAGTTTTCAGTCTAGCATCGGTATGGCACCGTTTGAGGCCTTGTATGGCCGACCGTGTAGGTCTCCAGTGTGTTGGGCCGAGGTGGGTGATGCACCTTTGTTGGGTCCGGAGTTGGTTAGGGAGACGACGGAGAAAGTTGAGCTTATCCGTAGGAGGCTTGTTACAGCCCAGAGTCGGCAGAAATCTTATGCTGACCGTAGGAGGAGACCTTTGGCGTTTGAGGTAGGTGATCATGTCTTTCTGAAGATATCACCTAGGCGAGGCTTGATGAGATTTGGGAAGAGTGGGAAGTTATCCCCTCGGTTTATTGGTCCTTTTGAGATCCTTGAGAGGATAGGTGAGGTTGCTTATCGGTTAGCCTTACCGCCGCAGTTGTCCGGAGTGCATGACGTGTTTCATGTGAGTATGCTTCGGAAGTATGAGCCAGATCCATCACATGTGTTGGATTGGACAAATTTAGAGGTAGATGAGGATGCCTCGTATGAGGAGAGACCGGTTCGGGTCTTGGATAGGCGGGATCAGGTCCTGCGTGGCAAGACCATTCCTTTGGTGAAAGTCTTGTGGAAACATCACGGAGTGGAGGAAGCCACTTGGGAACGTGAGTTGGGAGTCCGTGAGAAATATCCGGACTTGTTTGTTGATATGTAATCTTGTATTTAAATTTTACATTTTGTTGAACTTAAGAGCTTTTATATATGTCTTAAGTTGTGAAACATTGAAAATGTTTTGATTATTGGAAGTATGTTTGGAACTTGCCTCATATGGAAGTTGAATGTAACATTATATATGTTAAATATATTGTTGAAATTGGAAAGATAGTGCATAATGTTGATGCATGTTGAAAATACATATGTTGTTTACATATTGTGATATGTCTCTTGTTAAAGGGATGGGATGACCGATAATGGGTCGAATTGTTGAATGTTAAATTGTAACATTGTCTAAAATGAAGGAAAACTTGTTTTTGAAAACTTGTGCTTAATTTCGGGGACGAAATTCTTTAAGGGGGGGAGGTTATAGCGATCCCGGGTTTACCTTTGTTGTACAGTGATCCGGACATGTGTCCGTGGATGTTAGTAGTTGTTTATTATCTTGTTTACATCCTTTTTACTTCGTATTTGAGTTATAGGATGTGTTGGGCGGATCTGTTTCAGGTTGGTTGAGTTTAGAAACCAAAACTAGTTGCCCAGATTTTTGGCCTGTCCGCTCGAGCGGAGGTATTGGCGCTCGAGCGGGGAATACACCCATCCAGTATTTGTTGTGCAGTGTTGTACGCTCGAGCGTAGGGTTGGGAGCTCGAGCGGAGGCCTGGTTCTGCAAAAGTGCTGGGCGAGTGCATTCTGCGCTCGAGCGAGAGGTTGGCCGCTCGAGCGGAAGTCTGCGAGTGGCCGCTCGAGCGGGGTGTTTTACGCTCGAGCGGAGACCTGGGTTAAAGTCCCGAATTTGTGACTCTTCAAATCACTTTTTCACTTTCTCTTCTCTCTCTTACTTTTCCAAAATCACCATTGTTGAGCCTCTCACTCTAGACTCTACTTTCTCTCTAGGTTTTGATCTAGTAGGAGTGATTTACTCACCTTTGGCCTTTACAAAAAAGTTGTTGATCGTCGAGGGCTTCATTTTAATCTGAAAATCTCGGGTTTTGGAGCACGTTGGATTTTGTCGTCTTCTCCTTTGGGACTCCGAATTTGAGGTAGGGATATCCTACTCCTCTCTATGGGTTTTGTCTTTAAATTTTGGTATTTTGAGATGTTGGGCTTGTTTTGGTAAATTTGTGAAAGTTTGGGGCTTTTGTGTAATTTTACAAAAGTTGGGGTTTTATTCATAATAAACCTAGATGCATGTTTGGCATAGAAAAAAATGGAATGATTGTTGAATCATTGATGAAAAAGGGACCTAAGGGTTGAAATGGTAATTATGGATAATGGCCTAATTACATTGTTTAATTAATTGGGATAATTAATTGGGAGAAATGAGGAAATGAAATGTTGATTGAATATCCATTTGTGCATTTATTTTCTGTTTAGAAATAACTGCTTTGGGCTATCGGTGGAGGATAGTCGTGATTGTTGTAGACAATGCATGATGATTAGGTAAACTAAAACTAATCAATGAAATGTGTCATGGAATTTGACTGTTGATAGAATACATTAATTGTATGTATTGGTTGATTGTATATAGAACCAATGTGTTTATATATGTTATGTGTAGAGGAGGAGATAGGGGATGTACTCCGCGGTTTAGGGGAAGATAGGGGATATACCTCTAAACCGGATAGGAATTGGGAGGAGATAGGGGATGAACTCCGTAGACACAGCTCATATGCTTGTCTAGAGAAGTGAAGATAGAGCTCATATGCTTATCTTTGTGAAGTGTGGATACAGCTCATATGCTTATCTGTGAATGTGGGATATTGTTGTTATACATATCTGTTGAGAATGTGGATATAGCTTGTATGCTTATCTGAATGTGAGATATAGTTTTTATACATATCTGTGGAAATGTTGATAGAGCTAGCATGCTTATCTGTTGAAAAAGGGAGAATGAAAGGTAACTTAGACTCATAAGTTGTAAGACATAAATATGTGATTTATGTGATTGTATCCGTGTTGACCATCTATCAATTGCTAATATTTTAGTCATTGTCCATAGTTGGTTTAGTGTATTTCTACTGGGCTGTGGCTCACCCTATATGGGAATATCATTTTCAGGTGCAGGAAGCATGCCACCTCCAAGGACATAGCTGGGAGGCTAGTGGCGGACATACTTTTGTCGCTTAACTTTTGAAGTATTACATGTAACTTCAAGCCAAGGGCTTAATGTGTAAACGAGTTAGTACTCTTTGTTGTAACCAAGTGTTAACTTGGAAAGCTGTAAGCCCGTAGGGCATTTTGTTATGATGTTAACATGTAATACTTATGAAATGGAACTCTAATATATGGAAGAAGGTGGTTAGTTTACTTATAAATGTATGTCTTATCTGATGGGTTTATTGTTGTTATTTTGAGGGCGTTACATGTAATATCAAATAAAATAAATAACAACTAAACTAAACAGAGTCTTCAACTCCAACTCCTTCCAAGCTAAGTCCTTGGAGGTAGCATATCACCTGAACCTGAAAATGATGTTCCCGTATAGGGTGAGCCACAGCCCAGTAGAAACATACTAAACCAAATATAAGCATTGAATAAAGCAATAGTATTCAATAGATGGTTAACACAACTATTCACTTTCCCAACATACAGTTTCATGACATTAATGTCGATGACACTTTTCATTTTCCATTATTGGTTCAACTTTCCATTTATATCAATATGGCTCAGAACCTGGCCAAACTATAACAGTGAACTAAATATCACATTAACATTTCTTCCAATATCAACAAAACAAATGAGACTAAGGCTCATACCAAAACACTTCCATACTTCCTGATTGATACACATTTTAGTGTTGTATCAACAACATGCAAAAACACTTCCATAAATCAATAAGCACACATATAGTGGTGCTAATGGAGTCCATCCCCTATCTCCTCCCAAACAAAATCCGGTTTAGAGGTCCATCCCCTATCTTCCCCTAAACCGTGGAGTACATCCCCTATCTCCTCCCAAACAAAATGCATATGCAATGTATTAAACACTTGGCATATACAACACACAATCAATACACGTATTTTCCGTATTAATTCAACAGTCAAAATCAACGACTTAACCAATGTGATTAGTTTCAGTTTTTCCTAATCCACATGCAATGTCTACAACAATCACGACTATTCTCCACCGATAGCCCAAAACAGTTATTTCTAAACAGGAAATAAATGAATCAACTAATATAATTCCAACATTTTCATAGGTGAGTGATTAAACAAATCAACTACACCATTTAAATTCCTCAATTTCATGAACTCAACTAGATTCCCCAAAATTTCCCTAAATTAATTATACAAATTAATTTATTACAACAATTAGAGTTTTTCCCAAAATTACCAAACAACCTCCAACATATCAAAATACCAAAACTTAGGACGAAACCTATAATATGGAGTAGGAAATCCCTACCTCGAAGTAAATAACCCGAATGGAGAAGATGAAGGCCAAAAACCAAAGTGCTCCAAATCGCCAAACTTTCATATTAAAATGAAGCCCTCAACCCACTCTACCTTTCTTACAAAGGACTTAGTATAGATTTACACTAGAGGGAGATGAAAACCTAGAGAGAAGGTGTGTAGGGAGAAAGAGAAGATGGTTCTAGGGTTTTGAAATCAAAAGGGAGATGAAAAAGTGATATCGAAAGGTTGTTATTAAAGCCCATTAATTGGAAAATGAAAAGACAAGTTAAAATTAAATGAACACTAATTGAAATTAAATGAACACTAACTAGCATTAAATGAACACTAGTTAGAAATATGAATGGACAAGTTTGTCATAAAATCCCACTAATGGAATATGAATGGATCACTAATTGGAATTGAATGAACCATCATGAAAATTTAATAGACACTAGTTGGAATTAAATGGACATCAACCCTTGGTTTCCAAACACAACCAACCTGTTTCAAACCTGCCCAACATATCCTATAACTCAAAAATAAGAAATTAAAGGACAACAACAACAATTATATAACAACGGGGTTTACGGAACATAAGTCCGGATACAACAACCGAATGGGAAAAGACCGGGGTCGCTATAACTGAGTTCTAGTTTGTGGAGGGGTAGTTAAGATGGGATCACTTGCTTTAAGTGTGGTTAGTTGGGCCACAAGTCTTCAAGTTTGCTCGCAGAGAAGATGAGGGCAATAGTCTGCACCGTCTATAGCTCATCCTCAGAACTAGAGTTCGGGAAGAAGGTAGCTGCCTACCTGTTATCAGTGTGGACAGTTGGGGCACTTGAGGAGGTTTTTCCCTCAGGCAGATGGCACATCTGGTGCATCTAGTTCGAGATAGACACAAAGCCATTAGCCTACCCAGTCGGCGCAGGCTTCGAGAGGCACTCAGGGAGCCTCTTCAGTTCAACCAGTTTATCAATCTTAAGCTCCGAGGGGTGAGAAAGTGAAATAGAGACTTATGGGGCGTGTGTATGCTATTACCACACCAGATCAGTTGCCAGCACCCTCTATTATGAGAGGTAACTTTTTGTTGTTCAATTCTATTGCCAATGTATTGATTGATATTGGTGCATCTCATTCCTTTATTTCATCTACATTCGCATCAGTTTTGGAGTTAGAGGTAGCTCAATTAGCATCTCTACTAAAGGCAGAGTCACCAGTTGGGGGTAAGGTTGACTTGGACTGGAAATGTTGCAGTTGTGAGATTGAGGTTGTCGATTGCCAACTTTCTTTTGCTTTGTATTGTTAGACATGTCGGGTTTCGACGTCATTTTAGGCATGGACTGGTTATCTTTGTACTGTGCTGTTATAGATTGTTACCATCAGAAAGTTACGGGGTGCATCTTGAGTAGTGACTGTTTTTATTTTCTAGAGGATTGAGCTGATAGAGTTTTGTCACCAATTTATGACTCGCATGGTAGGGGCGAGCTTAGTTGTCTTCTTGCAGCTTTCTTGGGTAGTGAGAGTGATGTGGCCCGAGTTAAGTTGCTGAGAGTAGTTTGTGAATACTCGGATGTCTTTTCTGAAGATCTTACTAGTTTGTCACCCCATTGAGAGATCGACTTAGTGCCAGATACGACACCGATTTCCATGGCATCATATAGATTTGTACCTGTTGAGTTGCATGAGTTGAAGATCCAACTCTAAGAGTTATTAGATAAGGGCTTCATTCACCCTAGTATATCGCCTTGGGGAGCACCGACTTTCTTTGCTAAGAAGAATGATGGCACTTTATGATTGTGCATCGATTACTGGAAGTTGAACTGGGTAACTGTTAAGAATAAGTATCCATTACCACGTATAGATGATTTGTTTGACAAGTTGAAGGGGTCTTGTTGTTTTTCTAAGATTGACTTGAGATCGGATTATCACCAGTTAAGGGTGAAGGAGGAGGATATTTAGAAAACAGCATTCCATATGCGGTATGGCCACTATAAGTTCTTAGTGATGCCTTTCAGGCTAACCAATGCACCGACTTCGTTCATGGATCTGATGAATCGAATATTCCGTGATTTCTTAGACCGTTTCGTGGTTGTCTTTGTTAACAACATCAAAATCTACTCACCCTCGAGGAGGAACACGAGGAACACTTACGGGTCATACTTGAGTTGCTTAAAACACACAATCTATATGCTAAGTTCAGGAAGTTCGAGTTATGGTTAAAAGAAGTTAAGTTTTTAAGCCATGTGGTATCCGGGGAAGGGGTGATGGTAGACTCTTCTAAGATAGAGGCAACGTAAGATTGGGAACAACCTAAGAATGCATTTGAGATCTAGAGTTTCTTGGGCTAAGCTGGGTATTACCGAAGTTTTGTGAAAGACTTCTCTAGATTGGCTTCACCGTTGACTAGATTGATGCGGAAGGGGGCTAAGTTTGTGTGGAATGAGACTTGTGAAAGTTGTTTCAAGAGCTTAAGGTTAGACTCACCACTATTCTGGTATTGATTATTCCAGAGAGGAGTTTAGGTTATTCAGTTTATTGTGATGCTTCTCGAGAAGAGTTGGATTGTGTGTTGATGCAAGAGGGGAAAGTAGTAGTATACAACTTGCAATAGTTGAAAACACATGAGAGAAATTATCCTAGTCATGACTTAGAGCTAGCAGTGGTGATTTTTGCCTTAAAAATCTGGAGGCATTATTTATATAGTGAGAGATTCGAGGTGTTTTCCGATCACAAGAGTTTGAAGTATCTGTTTTCATAGGAGGATTTGAATTTGAGGCAAAAGAAGTCGATGGAGTTTATGGAGGATTATGATTTTGAGTGGTACTATCATCCTAGGAAGGCCAATATAGTGGTTGACATCTTGAGTAGGAAATTCGTAAGCAGTGTAGCTAGTATTGCCATCCGGGAATGAAGATGTTAGGTGTTATTGGTGAGTTTGACTTGCATCTTAGCGAGTCCATTGAGTCAGCCGTTTTGTTCACTGTAGTTGCACAACCTACACTAGTGAGCCGAGTTACAGAAGCACAAAGGGGCAATCATGAAATAGAGGTTATCAGAGGGAAGATAGCTAGTGGAAAGGTAGAAAAGGGCTTGAATGTGTATTGTGACTTGAGTGTGAGGTATCTAGACTGTCTTTTTGTGCCAAAATCCTGTAGGGAGGAGGTATTCTGAGAATTCCACTATTCACGTCTTGCAGTACACCCAGGAGGCACAAAGATGTACCACGACCTTAGCCGCTAGTTTTGGTGGATGTGGATGAAAAGAGACGTAGCCTTGTTTGTTTCGAGGTGCCTTGTCAATAAGTGAAGGTCGAGCACCAGCAACCAGCAGGTTTGTTGCAATCCTTACCTACAGCTGAGTGGAAATGGGAGCATGTCACGATGGATTTTGTTGTGGGTCTTCCGAGAACTCAACGGGATAATGATGTCGTGTGTGTGATAGTCGATCAGTTAACCAAATTAGCACACTTTGTACCTATGCGCACAAGTGACTCGATAGATTATCATGCCAACCTTTATGTTAGGAACATAGTTCGACTTCATGGGGTCTTTGTGACTATCGTTTCGGGTAGAGACCACGTTTCACGGCTTGGTTGTGACAGAGCCTACAAAATGCCTTGGGCACTAGATTAACGTTTAGTACCACCTATCATCCTCAAACTGACGGGCAGTCCGAGTGAACCATTCAGATCTTAGAGGACATGCTTCCGGGTTGTGTTCTAGATTTTGAGGGGTCGTGGGAGAGGCATTTACTTTTAGTGGAGTTTGCCTATAATAATAGCTTTTAAGCGAGTATTGGTATGGCGCCGTTTGAGGCCTTGTATAGCCGACCATGTAGATCTCTAGTGGGTAACGCAGCTATGTTAGGTCCTGAATTAGTCTGAAAAATGACAGAGAAGGTCACGCTTATTCGTAATTGGTTGGCTTTGGCTTTGAGTCATTAGAAGAGTTATGACGATTGTAGGAGAAGACCTTTGTCTTTTGAGGTAGGAGATCATGTATTCTTGAGAATATCACCAAGACAGTGTTTAATGAGATTTGGGAAGAGCAGGAAGTTGTCTCCTAGATTTATTGGGCCTTTTAAGATTCTAAAGCGGATCGAGGAAGTTACTTATCGTTTGGCCTTGTTGCCCTAACTTTCCGGGGTTCATAATGTGGTCCATATCTGTATGCTCCGAAAGTATGAGCTTGATCCTTCATATGTGTTGGATTGGACCAAGTTAGAGGTAGATGAAGATGCCTCGTATGAGGAGAGACCGATACGGGTTTTAGACTTTGGGACCAAGTCTTGTGAGGCAAGACTACTCCATTGGTTAAGGTGTTGTAGCGACACCACGGGGTTGAGGGGGCCACTTGAGAGCGTGAGGTAAAAGTCCATGAGAAGTATCTGAACCTATTTGTTGATATTTGAGACTTGTGTTGAAAATTTTATTTATGTTGTAATATATAAACATTGAATATGTTTTGGAGAATTGAACTGTAATAGTTGGTGTTGAAAGACTTTGTTTATCCTTGTTACAAGTCTGGATGATATATGATTTGATCTGTTTTCAATGAATGTTAGTTGGTTTTCAATTTCGGGGACGAAATTCCTTAAGTGGGGGAGATTATAACGGTTCCAGCTTAGACCTGACCCATTTCTTGTTTTTGGATCTGTGAATCCATGTACTTAACTGTTGTTCATCTCATTTCCATCTTGTTACTCTTTGAGTTTGGCTATTGGGAGTTTTGGTTGCATTTGATATAGGTTAGGAAGTTAGTTTTTCAATGAATTTTTGCCCAGATTTTTGCATGTTTGCTCGAGCGGTCTTTCTTGCGCTTGATTAATCTTTTGCAGGTCTAAACTTCTGGGAGGGGTCATTGTGTGCTCGAGCGGTGTTTTTGGTCTCTTGAGCGGTGTCACTTATTGCGTCTATTGCTCGAGCAATGTTTTGGTCGCTTGAGCGGTCTACGCATATATCAGTCCGAAAAGAAGGCTTTTTAAGTTACTTTTTCATCTCTCTCTCTCTCTTTCTAAACATTTCAAAACCCTAAAATCTTCACTCTCTCTCTAGTTCTTGACTTATAGTTCTAAACACTCTCAATCCATTGGATTTCTCACCCTAGCCCTTTGGAGTAAAAGATTGAGCACGTCAAAGGCTTCGTCCTAATCGGTGAAGTTATTATTTTCGGCTCCACCCAAGTTCTAGCTTTTTCTCTCTCTTGTCTTCTACTTTGAGGTAGGGATTTCTTTTACCTTTAATATGATTTTTAACTTAGTTATTTACTGTTTGAAATGGGCTATTGATTTGGGAATATTTAGAAAAACCTATGGTTTGATTTTGAAATCAGAAGAGGGGTTTTCCAAATGGGTTCTTGAAAATAGTTGTCGGGATGTGTTTATGGTTGAGATATGTTACAATGGTGGATATCCTTTCCTAAAATTGATTTTTTAAGTAAAGGGAGTTTTATTCTAAAATTTGGAACATTTGAATTTGTAAAAGGAAATAGAAAATATTGGTGGGTTTTGTAAGATTAGAACAATACTTATGTTGATGATGATGGTGGAGTTGGATATGTAATATCACTCCCATTGTAAAATGATGAAATTATATCTTTTGATTAGAAACTATCTGTTTTATAGAAATATCTGTCTTGGGCTATTTGTGGAAGATAGTCTTGATTGTTGTAGACATTGCATGAGGATTACGTTAAATTGAAACTAATTTCTTATACATTGTGCATTGAGCATCATTTCGTATTAAACATTGTATATGTATTGATTTTAAGAAAAATGGATGAATTCCTTGGTAAATCTGGTTAAGGGGTGTGGTTGTGGTTATGACGTTGGCCTGTGTGTCCTTGGTGAAAGTCCAGAAACCCGCACGGTTAGGTGCCGATCTTTCCGATTAGTACCGATAAAATGGCTTTGGTAGTGCTTGTGTAGCCTACTGCAGACATATACCTAGAGATTCCCAATATTTTGTATCCATTGCCCTATTTCTACTATAAAAGGATTATTTTCATGAGTTGATTTGCACTTTGGCATTACATTGCATTGTTTTCTTTATTTTATTATTATGGAAATGAGGAATGTTTGACAAATGGCATGCATGTGCGTTCACCTTATAATTTTACTAAGATTCATATACTATGTTAGAGTATCTTTACTAGGCTTTGGCTCATCCTATGTGAAAACAACTTTTAAGTGCTAATGATATGTCTCCATTAAGGACGTAGCTTGGGAGGACTTGGAGCTAAGGGCTTCATGTTTTTTTATTGATGTAATTATTTTTGTTTAAGCCTCGGGCTTTACCTGTATTGAGTAACTCATTTTTGTTGTACTCAAGCATCGACTTGAAAAGTTGTAGCCATTAGGGCATATAATTATTTAGTTTTACCTTTACTTTAATTCATGTATCCATGTCATACGCTATAGATTCAGAATTTAGGATTTTTCAATGTATATTACATATGTCATCTTTTGTATTGATCAAAGTTATGAATGGAATAGAAAATGTTATGTTGTTGATCATTTCTAAGTAATGTTATGAGACGGATTATTGTTATTTATATTGGGGCGTTACAAAATGAAGGATAAATAATCGCTGCCGTTTAATGGTAATAACCTTTTTGCTATTAAACGTAGAACTAAAAGGCTTGGTTGTTGTTATAGATGTGGGAGATTCACTTGTAATTCAATCCAAAGAGAAAATGGGAAACCGTGTAAGGGTTTGGAGCTACCTTCATCAAGGCAAATGAAACGGGTTTACCTTAGTAGGGAACCACTGAGTAGGACCAAAGAAATTTGGTCTAAGACGGATTACTTAAGGAACGACCAATCTAATGTCCTACATCATCTTGGAATCTGACGTTAAAAGACCAGTTTTACTTTTATTTTGTTGTGTTTTATTTTTGTTTATTTTTTATTATTTATTTCATTGCTTTTTTTTTTTAATTTCATGTAGACAAAACAATTATATATATATAACTTTTAGTCATTCATAAGAAATTAAAAAAAAAAAAACCAAATTAAAATATATATATATATATATACATATATCTGTAATAAAATAATTAAAAAAATTGTATATTTGTGTTTATTTTCTCACCCTTTTGCAAGTTCCATTTCCTTCAAGTTGGGGGTATCCTTCTCCTACTTCTCGGTGTGATGTATTTTGTTTGTTGTGTTTTCTTTCCCTTTCATCATTATTGTCGGTCCTTTGTGGTATGCGCCATTGAGGACAATGTCATTTAAGTTAGGGGAAAAGAGTTTGGTTTATGTTTCTTTTTTTTATTATTTTTGGTTGTGTTTTTATTTTAAAAAATGTATTTTTGTATTTATTTTGGGTCTTTGTGGCAAGCAAACGTTAAAGAACTTGATAGAGACAGCTAGACAATAATCATGGTTCACATTGATGGTCGATTGCTAGTTTTTGGAATGTGTATTTTTCATTCGTTTTCTTATGGCATTCGGACACTAATTTTAGTGAAGGCTAGTGAGGTGAGGACCTTGGAAATCCAAGAGTCAAAAGCTAGGCCTCTTCATGGAAAAATTTTTATATCCAAGAAGATGAGAGCAAAGAGAATATCTTACTGTTTGGAAAGTAGAATTCCAAGCGACCAAACAAATCCAATTTCAAAAGAAATTGATGAATGGATTAAAATGGGGTAGAGTAAAACCCATGAATTTGGCTTTGAGACGTCCATTTTTGATCTACTATTAAGCTACAAGGTTAGGGAGATCGTGGGAAATTGGATTAGGGATAAAGGAATGTGCCACTGTTATCAAATCACTTGTTGCATTGTTGCTTACTGTAGACACTATTAAGGGTTTCTTGTTTTAAAAAAAAATGGTATGTATAATTTTTTTTTGAATTGTACATTTGTAGACGTAAAACCCATGAATTTGGCTTTGAGACGTCCATTTTTGATCTACTATTAAGCTACAAGGTTAGGGAGATCGTGGGAAATTGGATTAGGGATAAAGGAATGTGCCACTGTTATCAAATCACTTGTTGCATTGTTGCATACTGTAGACACTATTAAGGGTTTCTTGTTTTAAAAAAAAATGGTATGTATAATTTTTTTTTGAATTGTACATTTGTAGACGTCCCCGAACGCCCCGGGAGGGTGAGTCCCGTTCTGTTCATTTGGGGTCACTACAGCTCAGGACTCTCAAATGTCACGGTTCTTAATCTGAACCAAAGAGTCCAAATCTGGCAAATCGTTTTGAGAAAACAGATTTTTAGAAAAGAAGTTCCAAACATGGACTGTTTTGCCAGATACAGAGTCGCCACCTAAATATTTTATTTTGGGAAATTTAGGAAACCCTGACTCGTTGCCTAAGGCCACGTGTCCGTCATCACCAAAGTTGCCTCGGCTCGGGAACTTGGGTACGATTGGGGAAGGTCACTTCATGAGCACCCCCGCTCGCCCGATCAAAGATCGGCCTCTACTAATCATGATATCAAGTTTTGAAAACATTGTGTGTTCTTATTCCGGTTATTAGCCTAGGTTACTATGTGATGCGCGCAGCATACAAGTATAGACTGAGTTGCTTGAATTGGAACAAAACATTTCATGTTTGTTTGTTTGAAAATGGTTTGATGGTGCTACCCACAGGTAGGCTAAGACGTGGATTTGCCACCCTCGGGTGGGCTTAGAAAACATGATTTTGCCACTATCTAGTGGGCTTAAAACATACATTTGATGAATTGTTCCAATCCAAATAACCCAACCTTCACCCACAGGCATTCAGGCAGTTATATCACATAAGCATATAGCCTCATGGTAAGCATGCTATTCATGGCAGTCACTCACACGCATGCAAGGATGCTAAAGCATAAAAACTCACCGAGTACTCCAAGTCAAAACAGAAACTACATTAGAAATCATGCATAATCCTAAGTATACAGAAATGCCTAATGCAACACATGCAAAAATGTAAACTATAGCAGGCTCGGCTATTCTAAACATGGCATATGGAATGCTACAGCTAACATGTATTCAACTTGGAATTGAAATACAAATGCAGTTAGTATGATGCGCCGAGCCCGGTGCATGCAAAACAGATGAATGAATGCCAACATGCTATCATACTATATGCTAATTGAAATATGCCCTAATCTAACCATCATAAGCTGGTAAATAAAAGGGAGAAAGACGTGGGGTTGGAAGACATGCATCACACACAAGCACACTTATTACAATTATGCCCTCGCATAGAGGGTCCGAAAGAATAATACAGTCCCGAATAAATATTACAGTCCAAATAATTACAAAATCCTAATTAAATTACAAATTTAACTAAGAAAGCTATAAACAAGCATGCAAGCTAGGGACTGCCTCGACTCTGATGAATGATGTATGTTTGGGCTGCCTTGCGCAGAAATCTACTGGGATGCCCCAATTAGCCTCTATTTGCACCTGTTCTTGAAATTCGTGCCAAGCCTCGGAAGACCGCTGATTCTTGATTTGCTGCAACAGAGAGCAGGAAAGGGGCATAGCAATGTATTTTCACAAATGTATGCATGCCTCGATCCTCGTGCCACCAATCACGCATCTCGATGCATGATGGCCGAGGAGTCGAATTGCACAATTTAATATGAAATGAATGCACATGAAAACACAACAAGACCTAACTCCATCATGGATGATCCGGAGTGTCGGTGACTAGGGAATTGAGACACGTTCCGTCACTCGGAGTACGGAACGTACCTCGTTTCCCGTGCTCAGGCTAACTCCTATCCCAAGCACAATGCAATATGCATGACATGCATGAAATGCAACTAAGATACAGTCTTAACATACACAATGTTATGGAATGGCATACAAGCTGCACGAGGTAATACACAACCGAGCATACACAATGCTATGGATGAAATGGCATACGCGATGTAATAATGGGCTTACACCAACATGAGAGAGCCTCAGCCACACTCACATAGGAGGCCATCAGATGAAAACAAGACAACTCGAAATGCGTGCACGGGTGCACGCAAACCGAGGACCGACCCTCAGGCACCGAAATGCCACTCTAATGAGACATGGCAAAGACATGGAATATGATATGCAAACATGCAAAAATCAGTAGCAAAATGAGGGGGAAAACAGCCCTGAAACAAGGCGAAATGACACCCGATGCATGGAATTTCTCCCGAAATGCAAAACTAGGTACATGAAATGGCTTACAGCTATACAAAGCATGCATAATTGGTACATGAAATGAAAATACAGAAGCAAGGAAGCCCCAAAATAAGCATTTTTACAGTTCAAAGCAAGGCCAAACAGCAAACACAAATAGGGCAAAACTAGCATGCAAAAATGGCCCTAAATGTGAGATAAATAAGCAACTCACAGCTGCTGACCCCAAACAGATTAGGGCCCTTCAACAATGTTGAATAGAGGCCAAAAATATGACCTTTTACAGTTCTGAAAAGAGACCAAAAACAAACACAAGTATGGCTAAGCTCTCACGCAAGAAATGGGCCAAAAGATGGACAGAGAAGCAAGTGAAGGTTGCTGGCCTTAAACACAAAGGGGTCCTTCAACAACATTGAATAGGGGCCAAAAATAATGCATTTTACAGTTGATGGTCGGACCCAAAACAGTATGAATACAAGCCAAAAATATTATGCAAAATATGGCCAAAAAGAGAGATATAACACAAAGTATATAAAGGATGTCTCAAACAGTGAAATACCCTCAATGAAACATGAATAGGAGGCCAAAATAAGACTGTTTTCAGTTCTAAAAATCGCCAAAAAATAGAAGCACAATAGGCTAATAAATCATGCAAAAATGGGGACCAAAGAGGGGTATAATGATAAGTGGCACATGGAGGTCCCAAACAGTGATGAGCCCTTCTTCAATGTTGAATAAGGGCTCAAAATAATCCTATCTACAGTTTATATCATGCTCCAAAACAGATCATACATAGGCCAAAAATACTATGCAAGATTATGGCATACAAGAGGGATAATGAAGCAAGTGCATCAAGGGGACCTCAAACAGTGGGAGGCCCTTAAACAAAAGTGAAAAAGAGCTCAAAAGAATGCCACTTTCAGTTAGGGCCGGAGCTCAAAACAGCAAGCATGTATGGCTAAGAAATGATACAAGAGATAGACCAAAAAGGGGGAAATGGAACTTACCCTTGAAGACAAGTCTTTGGTTGCTTCTTGGCTTGAGAAGTGATGCCTCCTAGCTGCTGGAAAGCTCCCCAAGCTGCTGGAAATGGAGTAGTGATGGTGATGCTAGGTAGTGGTGAAGGAATGATGTAAGGAGCTTGGATGTTTGAACTTGAAAGAGAGAGATGGAGGGAGATGTGTATACAAAGCTTAAAGGCCAATTTTTTTCAACCCTTGGACCAGTGCTGGAGGCCAGTTATATGGACCAAAGAGGGGGAGAAATGGAGGGAAAAAGTGGGGGGAAAATGGATCAAGTTTCCCCCCAAAAGCTGTCCCCCGGATACAGGTTTTTTGGGGGGAAAACAGATATACAGCTGGAATGTACTCACCCTGAGGAGCAAGGCCGGCCAGTTTTTAGAGCTGCAGGTGGCCGGCCGGCCACCCCCTATGGCCGGCCGGCCAAGGGTCAAAAAGGGCCAAGGTGAATTAATAGCCGGCCACCACAAATTGGTGTCCTCCCAGGTGCCCTCAACACAACCCTGTGGTTCAAAATTGTCAACTGTAAAACAAGAGAGAGAATAGGACATTTTTAAGAAGGGTTCAAAAGGGTCAGGTGGAATTACTGGCCGGCCACCAACTTTTGGTGTCCTCCCATGTGTGTACAACACAAATATGGGGGTTAGGATTGAAGAAAGTGACCCTAGGGTGGTCAACATTGGCTTGGAAGTGAGAAAAACGGGCGTCGGAGGGCGCCGGAGGAATATAACTGGTTGCTGAAACAATTGCTGGCCTCCCACCCTTCTACGGTCTTCCTGGTGATGAAACAGAGGTACCTGCCAAAAATGAACGAAAACCGATGCAAAACGAATGCTCGGGGGCCAGAACGCGCAGTTTGGGGCCCCGAAAACTGCCTGTTGAGCACCGAAAGTGGCATTCGACCACGAAGTGGGTCTCTCAGACCTCAGTGTCCCTCAAAAGGGAGTAAATAAGATGCATGCCAAAAACCAGAGCAAACGGAGATGGTTAAGCGGTCCCGAACCGAGGCACACGGCCAACGGCTTCGAAAAATCGGGAACCGGAATCCGAAATGGGCAAAATGGCCTACAGCCACAAAATGTAGCCCACGGCCACTGAGGGGTGGTCTACAGGACCTCTCCCTCTCCTCAGGAAATGAAACAGAGAGAACCGAGTCTAGTTCGCAAACCGAGGCAAGGCACATAAGAGGGTTCGGAAATCCGGAGGCAGGGCTCACGGCCGCGACTCTGAGACTTCTGAACGAGTACAAAACGCAACATCACCGAGCACTCAATCGGTGACGTCTGAGTCTTAAGGTCGGTCAAAAATGGGGTGTCTACAACATTTATGTTTTGTTTTTACTCTTTTTGCTGGTAAAATGATATAAGTACCTATATGGTAAAAAATCTAAACAAACCTTACTCCGAGAACAGTTGAGTGAAGCAAAAATAATTTTGTGTGAGACGTCTTACGGTATGGATACAATTGACAATTTTTATTGAGGTACTTTATCACAATAAGCCTTAGCATCTGGCTCTAAAAGACCATTTCTTTTGCAATTTATGTTTTATGTTTTTTTTTTCTTTTTTTTTCTTTTTTTTTTTGTTTCGTGTGTTTTTATTTATATATAAAAAAAATCTTTTTGTTGTTTTTCTTGTGTGTATAAAATTTTTCTGTTTTCTTTAATATATATATATATATATATATATAAATTTGGAGCAATGATTGTATTGTTTCCTCCTCATTCTGTGCTAGAGGTTATTAATTTAGTTGTAATTTTGTTATATTAGAATTATAATTTTATCTTAGTCCGTCACATTATTTCTCATTATAATACTCATTTATTTCATACTTAGTCTTATCACGTGCACGTTACACCACATATATTACTTGACTAATTTGGGATCACAACCTTTGAAAATCTTAATATCTAATGCGGGGATTATAACCCATGAGAGATTTTGAGCCGATCATTCTTTTTGGAGGGTTATTTCATATTGGCTCTTAATTTTCTTTGATAGCTCATTATGTCGTTATATTAAGTCTTATTATTCTTTCAATCGGTCAAAAACATTGATATTTTTATGCTATTTTGTCCTTGTAATATATGAATCATGCTATATTTTGATAAATGATTTTAAGCCATCTTTCTTTGTTTGAGCCTTATTATTGGAAATAAATAAATAAATAATAAAAAATAAAAAACCTTGTTTCAATTACCACTTGTTAGCCCATTGAGCCTATAGAAAAACTTTTTATTCAATGAGTCATTTCTTCTGCTGTCTCAAGAATGAATTTCATCTATTATTTTGGAATGATGCTATCTTGTGAATGGAACTAGAAAACTGTAAGGAAAAAAATGTATTTACTTCCATGTTTGAAAAAAAAAAAAAAAAAAAAAAAAAAACGGAGTGTGTTTAAAATTGGTTGCAAATCACATGAAAGAAATGAGTTAAAAGGGCGGGTTAGTGAAGCAGTACTTCATATATGCTGCATATGTTTAAATTCATTTATGGGTCATCTGTTTTTTATCTTTACCCAATTCTGTAAACAAATCCCTTTGACCCAACACTATAACCAAAAATAAAGTCCTATTTGATCTTGGGATTAGCGTGATTTTTCAAATGACAAATTAGCATAATTTCATTGTTTTTGGCATTCATATCATGATACTTTTCTTTCTATATAGCGTTTTTCATTGCTAAATGTAAATTTTTTTTGTCTTGTTAAAGATAACTCTTCCTTCACATACAAACACTAGTAAGCTGCATCATTTCAGAGTGCTTCATTTATTGAGAGTAAACTGGAGAGAATTGAGTCAAAGCATGCTTCTAATGGAAATATTGAGGTTGTGTTTTCTTTGAAGTTAAGGATATATCTGTGTCACTAAAAAATAAATAAATAAATAAATACTCACACACACACACCGAGTTTAGAAATAAATGTAATATTACTAATGATTGCTAGTGTTTTGTACTTTGACTGATTATTTTTCTAATGTAGGGAAATTACAATTTTTGAGACTTTTAACATTTGGATTGAAGAGATTATCTAAGCTTTAAAAAAATAATAATAATAATTGAATTTTGTGGGTATATTCACTGTAAACCCTCACAAGACTATAACTTGTCCACTAGGGGTAACCTAGGGGTTCAAAGGCTAGTTGCATACGCTAAATGCAATTGTGTTCCCTACGAAAATGGCTTAGATAAATTTCATTTTATTTCCTTTTTAGTTTTGCTTTGCTCGAGGACTAGCAAAGTGTAAGTTGAGGGGTGTGATTGGTGCCTAAATATTACACATTTAACCCACTAATATACACTTTATTAGTCTATTTATTTGTATTATTTTATAGTTTTGTATGATTTTGTGTATTTATGCATATTTTGAATGTTTGTACATAAATTGTTATAAATAATATATTTTAATATTATATTACAAAATAAAATAAATAATAATAATAACAAAATAAAAATCTTTTGGTGACTCACCCCACCGTTATCATCATATCCATCCAACATCATCATTATATACACTGTAATAAAAAGAAAAGAAAAAGGAGAAAGAAAGTTGGTCTACCAACTTACATCTAATTATTGTTTATTTTATTATTTTCTTTTGTTTTGCAGATCTATAAATTGAGGAGCTCGGGTGATGCATGGACACACAAAGGGGGAGAGGACAACAAGAGAGCTAGGAAGAAAAATTAGTAAGAGAGTGTAGAGTGTTTCTTTTGTAGAGTGATAGTTTCACAATTATGTGGAACTAATTTCCTAATCTTAAGGTTAAGATGTAACTCTAATCAAGTGATTGAGGTAGTTTGTCTTTAGTTATGTAGAATTTTAATTGATTTCGATACTGTTATATAACTTAAATTTTTAGGCAAATATTGTTTTATCAAATTATGTATTCACTGGTCATGAATACATGTTATACAAATGATTTTCATGCTTGAGTAATAAAATTGTTAGACGAGTCATACCTAGTAAGCTAGGTCGTGCATCAACCTTAATTTAGCGGTGACGATCCATACTAAACGAAGTTGATTCGAGACTTTCTGATTTTAAAACACAAATCTTTTTAAGTGATGTGTTCCATCCCAAACACATCATAGTACCCACCATTTCAACGATTTTCTACAATCTAAATACGAACAACCCCTAATTTTAAGATTAGTAGTAGATTCTAAACCCTAAGGTTTTCCTTTTATTATTTTCCATCCTTCAGCCATAAATCTTTAAATTAAAGTCAAATTTCATAATCTCTGTGGTTCGATATCTATTCTCAACTGCTATATTTTGAAAAAAATAGTTATTACTCAGTTTTAATTAATATATTTTGGTGTGAAAATGCCCTACCAAGGATGCTGGAAATAACACTCCTTTCTGTGATCAGCATTTTCTTGTCCAAGTCCTTTCTTGCATATTCATTGGTGGCTATCATTACAAAAAATAAAAACTCAAGGTAAGGGCAAAAATGTCATTTAACAAAAAACACAAACTCTGAATTTTCTAACATTTGATGAGCATTCAAGTAACAACCTAAAAGATAATTCTATTAGTACATCCAACTTTATCATCTTTTGTATTATTTCGACATCAATTGTCTAAAAATAATATTAAGTTTCAAACAAAATTATTTGTTTGAATATCACAATGAATAAAAATTTTATTCAAACAATTGAATTTTGTTTAAAATTGAAATTGGAACAATTAATTTTTATTTGAAAGTTAAGATTCAAACAACATAAATAATTTATACATGTAAAAAAATAATGATAGTCAGGAATAAATTAGACTAAAGATTAAATTACCCAATTTTTACACAAATTTATAGACTATGTCACATAGGTGTATAATAGAGTTTGTAGAATTTTGTGTGAAAACAAAAATGATTCACTTACATAATTTTTTTTCTTCCAATTTTTTTTTATTTGACTTGTAAGAAAATGAATAGGACCTTTTTACCAGTCAAAAACATATTCAGAAAAAATGTAAAAAGAAAAATTGTATAAATGCAACATTACTGGGTAAAAAATTAGGCATTCATTGTTGATAATAAACTCGATGGGCTAGGTTTGTTTTTAAGAAATAACGTCTAGTCCATACAAAATCCTCAGTCTAATCAGGCCTGAATTACGTGGCACCATCAAAAGTGTTAAAAAAAAAAAAAACCACGCGTTTCTTTGCTCTCTTTGTCTACACCAACAATCATCACTCTCTCCCTCTCCCTCTCTCTCTCAAACAAATGGTGTGGTCTCTCTCTCTCCTCTTGCAGATCTAAATCTATGAAGAAAAGAAAGAAAGGAAAAGGTGACTTGAATCTTTCTGTTGTTTTTCTTATGTGTATAAAAATTTTCTATTTTCTTTAAAATATATATATAGATATTTGGAGCAATGATTGTATTGTTTCCTCATTCTGTGCTAGAGGTTATTAAATTAGTTGTAATTTTGTTATATTAGAATTATAATTTTGTCTTAGTCCGTCACATTATTTCTCATTGTAATACTCATTTATTTCATACTCAGTCTTATCACGTGCACGTTACTACACAGATATTACTTAACTGATTTGGGATCACAACCTTTGAAAATCTTGATATCTAATGCGGAGTCTATAACCCATGTGAGATTTTAAGCCTATAATTCTTTTTGGAGGGTTATTTCATATTGGCTCTTAATTTTCTTTGATAGCTCATTATGTCGTTATATTAAGGCCTGGTCTAAGGTGTTTCAAAAAAGTCAAAAAGTCAAAAAATTACAAAAAAAAAAACAAAAAAGTTATCATTATTCACAAATTAAAAATATTAAAAAATTAATATACATAATATTTTAATCAAACAAAATTTACACAATTTTCGGGGCTGAATTGACCCTTTAGTATTATGAGAGGGGAAAAAAAAGAAATACATATATAAAATCACTAAGTTTGACAGAAAGTTAGGCCCGTGGGGGCTCACCAAGGATCCCGTTTTGATAATCTGAACCAATCAATATGTAGAACTCGTCCAAATTATATGCCTGTAAAAAATCACGTTGATCAGAAATCGATAACTACATGATCAAATCAGTTTTGCATAAAAAATGGATAGTGTTATAGTTAATAGTTGACAAGAAAAACTAACACGATCAGATAGCTATTGATATCCAATCAACGTGATTTTTTACAAGCATATAGTACTCGACGAGTTCTACACATCTAATGGTTTTGATTAGCAAAACGAGACCCGTGGTGGGCCCCCATGGGTAGAATAGCACTGTCCAATTTATGCCTAAAAAGGAGAGAATCAATCTCCTACCCCTACCCTCTATCGCGCTGCGCCTTACACTTCCGACTGTACGGCCTATTCCATCACTAACTTCTCCTATACACTTATTTATACAATTTTTTAATACATATTTTTTCATAAAAAGTCAAAAAGTTAACCCAAATATCCATATTTTTTTTCTCAACTTTTTAGTCCAAAAAGACAAAAAGTGCACTTATTTAGAACACTCTAAACAACCCCTAAATGTCTAATTTTATCGCTAAAAATAAAATAATAACACTTTTTGTGATAAAAATATTTTGTCTCTAAAAAGTAATATTATTCGTAATTTTTTTTGTCTCAAACCATAATTTCTTGTAGTGATAACATCCGTAATATACCTGAAACAAAAACTGCAATATGCCTGAAACACGTACGGACTTCGGCTATGAAAACCGTCAAGTCACGATCCGATACAACAAGCAACCACGAACAGCAGGTGAGGAGTAGATACATCATGTAATGTGATAGAGTTTTGCATGTTTCCTTGTCATCATCATGTCCAGATGAGTTAGCTTTATTTTCGGAAGTGCATGTAATGGACTCTAAATCTGACTCTGACTTGGTCATGAGTTGGGAAGTGTATGTATCATCACAACGGCAGCATATATCTGTTATGATGTACATAATAATAATTTGGATATCAAAAGTTGGGGTCCGACTATGGTACCCAAAAGTGGTATTTGGGTACCATACATGAAAATAATTTTGAACCATTAGATTTGAATCTTTAAATCTTAGCCATTCAAAATCAAAACAAATTAGTTTAAAAAAAAAAAAAAAAATCTGGTATTGTACTGCTCATCTTGTACTCTATTCTCTCTCTACTGTGTTATTTTTTGTTTCTTCTTCTCTCTCTCTATTGTGTTAGGACCCTTGTTTACTCTCTTCTTCTCTCTCTCTACTGTGTGTTAGGGTATCTACAAACCCTTCTCTCTCACACCCCGTCGCCTCTCGCCACCTCAATACCGTTGTTCTACCACCACCGGCGCAACCTCGACATTGATTCTCACCACTCATCGCCTGAAGATCCTTGACAATACAAAAAGCTCTGTTAATGGCTTCCTTTGATAGGAGAAAGAAGAAAATGGTTTGCTTTTTAAACTTTTTTTTTCCTTTTGATTTTCACACTCAGTTCACAGTGGAGATGCAAACTTCTTTTTATTTAGTTTCATATTTGCCTAGAGTAGTATAATGAGGAGCGAATATGCATATCAAAAAATAAAAATAAAAATAAAAACAAAAAAATAATTGCACAATCCACATAGAATAGGCATTTTGTATTTGTAGGCTCCACAAAATTATCTGCCTTGTTTCTTTGGTAAGATTTGGAAATATCAACTTCAATCATGTGGAAAGTGTTTTTTTTTTTTGATTTTTTTCTTTTTCAAAATCATCTAGAAAGTGAAAGTGTTTTCTTTTTTTTTTTTTTGGTTCCAGACTATAGACAAAAGTAGATGGGTAAATTGGTTTTAGTTTTTTGGGTTTCTCTAGTCTCTAAACCTGTTTTCTTGTCATTGATTTTTTTTGTTCAAAATCAAAGGCAAAAGTAGGTAGATAGTTGGTTGCTTTTTTTTTTTGGGGGGGGGGGAATTTCTCTGCATTATAAATTTTTTTTTTTTTTTTGATTTTTTTGTTCGACAAAAGTAGATGGTTTTAGCCCCTTCAAAATTGTAGATTTAGCCCCTTCAAATACTCTTGTCAAACATGCAGCATCCTCCACATCTTACTACTAATAAACCAATAATCATGATTTTTTTTTCAATTTTTTAAATATTTCGCATGGCCTCTTACAATATTTTTTTTTCCAATTTTTTGTTTGTTTTAAACTAGTCTAACCAACTTAGTTTAATTACTAAAATAATATATAATATATTTATTATTATATAAAATTTTCAGAATTATTGAATCAAATTGAACCGAACCAAACCGAACCGATTTTTATGATTCAGTTTTGATTCAGTATTTAATTACGATTTCAATTTTTCTGAAATTGTAGAAACCGGTTTAGTTATTAATTTATTCCAATTTTGAACTAATTTGATGTGTGAACACTCTGAAGCAAAGTGGGTTTTTTTTTTTCTTCTGATTTTTAGAAAATCTTGGATAGGTAAAAATCATATATATATATATATATATATATTTTTTTTTAAATTTATATATGGTATTTTTTTTGGATTTTTAGTGTATGGTTGGAGGTGGAATTTTTTCCCTTAATCCCCAAATCTTTCTAGAATACTAGATATATGATTGTCACATATGCTTTGGAGTTTGTTTGTTTGTGGATATGAATTTTGTGTTGTCTCATATGCTTTGTTACTTTTTTTTTTTTTTTTTTTTTTTTTTTGAGTAGATGGTCCATGGTGGTCCCATTTGTGTTGTTTATGTTTTTTTTTTTTCTTTATCATTTATGCACTTGTTTGTTTTCGGAATGGAGACATGAATTGTTGACAAATTGTCTCATTGGTGGGTAATGGAGACTTTGACACTTTTTGTTAGATAATAAATAGTTGAGTTTTTCTTATTAATTTCTCGTGGTTATGAATTTTTTGTATTGTCTCATGCTTTATTGTTTATATTTTTAAAAGTAACATAGTCTATGGTGGTCCCATTTGTGTTTTTTTTTTTTTTTTGTTGGGTCTTATTTCTATTTTTTTTTTTTTTTTTTGAAGTAAGATAGTCCATGGTGGTCACATATGTATTACTAGTTTGCTTTGGAGATTGTCTATATGTGGCTATGAATTTTTTGTGTAGTCTCATATGCTTTATTGGTTTTATTTTTCAAATTAAGTTAGTTCATGTGGTCCCATTTGTGATTTTTTGTTCTGTTACTAATTTTTTTATTTTATTTTAAAGCAAGATAGCCCATGATGGCCCCATTTCTATTACTATTTTTGTTTATAGAAGAATAGAGGGATATGTAGGCTTGATTAATTGTCCTACCAGTGAGTAATTGGGACTGGGTGCTTTTGCTAGACTTGGGTGAGTAATCTGAAAAGTATATATACACAATATTTATAGAATGAAATGAAAGAACACTATAAAAAATTAATGATATTAATAGTATGGTTTAATTGTAATGTTTTAATGTAGGATTAAATTTTCATGGTATGTTTTGGAATTAAAATTTTCATTGTATGCCAAATGTGTGGTATCTACCTACGTATTTTTGTGTTGTCTCATATGCTTTGTTACTTATTTTTTTAAAGTAAGATGGTTCATGGTGGTCCCATTTGTATTTTTGATGTTCTTTCTTTCTTTCTTTTTCTTTATCATTTATGCACTTTGTTTGTTTCTGGAATTGAGGAACTTGAATGGTTGACAAATTGTCCCATTGGTGGGTAATGGGGACTTTGACACTTTTTGCTAGACAATAAATGGTTGAGTTTTTTTTTATTAATTTCTCATAGTTATGAATTTTTTGTATTATCTCATTCTTTGTTGTTTATATTTTTAAAAGTAAGATAGTCTATTAAACTTGATGTATTAGTCATTTAAACAACACTTACTACTTAATAAGACTCTACTTATTATTTTATCAGACTTAACTTATTTAAACCAAACTTACTACTCAATGAGACTGTACTTACTACTTTATCAAAATCACACTTACTACTCAATGAGACTCTACTTATTACTTTATCAAACTTGACTTATCAGCAATTTAAACCAGACTTACTATTCAATGAGACTGTAATTACTATTTCATCAGACTTGACTTACCACTCATTTAAACCATACCTACTACTCAATACTTGACTTACCACTCATTTAAACTATACTTACTACTCAATAAGACTGTACTTACTTCTTTATCAGACTTGACTTACCACTCATTTGAATTACACTTACTACTCAATGAAACTATCCTTACTACTTTATCAGACTTGACTTACTACTCATTTAAGCCACACTTACTACTCAATAAGATTATACTTATTACTTTATCAAACTTGACTCATCACTCATTTAAACAATACTTACTCAATGAGACTCTACTTACTGCTTTATTAGATTTGACTTATCACTCTTTTAAACAATACTTACTCAGTGAGACTCTACTTACTACTTCTTTTTTGTTATTGTGTTTAGCTAACCATGACAACTCGGACAGCATTGACTCAGTTTATGAGTTAATACAATTACTTCAACCATTACAAAAAGAAGCTATCAAATCAATTGGCTTTGGAGGTTTATTAGAGCTTAAATGCACGAGATTGCCACGACAACTCTGTGAATGGTTGGTTGGTTGTTTTGATCATACATCTCGGTGTTTATTCGTTCATGGTAAAAGAATAATTATAACACCATTTGATGTAAGCCACATATTAGGACTTCCTTGTGAGGGATCAATTATAAACGTAAATGGGGACCACACTGATATTGAAGAGTTGTCGAACAAGTATGGTGTTAAGAAGTGTGGTTCTATTTCATTGAGGTCTTTAAGGAATGAGTTGTCTAATATGAAAGTAGACGGGGATGATTTTAAGGGAAGATTTGTATTGTACATTCTAGGTTCTCTTTTGTGCCCTACATCGGAGTTGTCAACAAATCGTTGTTTTCTCCATTCCTTGAAAGATATGTCTTCTTTACATAAGTTAAATTGGTCAAAACTCGTCTTAGACTTTTTAGTCGATGGTGTGCAAAAGTACAAGGACAAAGGAGAAGGAAAGGGACAACGAGGAATTCAAGGTTGCTTGTTTTTTCTGATGGTATGTTTCTAAATCATAGTAAACAAATGATTGTCTATTTAGTGCATTCTTGAACTTACTAATCATTACATAACCATATCATGTAGTTATTCTACATTGAGCATGTGACACCTGCTGTGGATTTTGTTAGTCCATGTGCAAGTAGACAAGCACCTCGTTTAGTATATTGGACAGATGAGGTGATTAAAAAGAGAATCTCCATGTTAGAAAAACTTCAATACCAAAACAACAAGAAGGTAATCTTATGTGTTATATAATTTAATTTGTATGCGTGTTGTAATTAAAGAATTGGTTTAACATGTTTGTTATTATTTTCTTAATAGGTTGGTTTTATTGTTGAAGATAATGATGTGAGTGTAGAGCCAAACATAAATGCACGGCTAAGTAATGTTGAAAAAGAAGTGAAAGATTTGAGAGGAGACTTAAATAACTTAGTCGTTGGTGTCAGTCAATCAATAGAATCTGCCAAAGAAGAGATTTTGATAGCAATTGCAAAGGTAGCTAATGGGTCATGAGCTATTGAGAAGGAGAAACACTCTCATGATATCGATTGTCAATTGAAAAATGAAGATATCTTGGATGACAAATGGAGTCCCCCACCTTATGCTTTCCAAGATCGTACGTCTCCTATGGATAAACAACTAAAACAAGAAAATGAGGGATTGCCTAAGATTCCATTAGGTGATCAGTTCACATCGTCCGTATCTCCATTTGCCCCATTTTTTAGTGAACATGAGCTACTACCACCAAAGTTACCAAAAGTGATTTTAAAAAGGTCAATTCCGGTAGATAATGGTGCCGAGTCTTCAACAGTTTTGCCTTATCATATGAAGCTTAGGAGGGAAAGCAAATGAAAAAAAAGCAAACATATACTCTCACCCTATGATGTTGAACTTGGCAAGGTAAGATACATTATTATTATTATTATTATTATTATTATTATTATTATTATTATTATTATTATTATTATTATTATTTGTTTTGTTTTGTTGTTAGAATTGAAAGTAGTTTTTGATTTATTTGTGTTATGTAGAAATATAATATAACAAGCAAACAACTTGACATGTTGCCTAAATATGCACAAGAGGTAATAAATAATATTTGTACACATAACAATTTTTTTAAAAATAATTCATTACAAATGAACTTAGTCACCGACTGATTTATGTTATACAGGAAGCTACAATGAAAAATAAACAAGTTGTTGTGTTTCCTGAACAACATTCGATAAAGGTATACTTATGTTTTCTTATAGAAACTTATTTTTAGGAGAATATTCAATTACATACTTTATGAAAATGTTATTAATTATTGGTTAAAAACAGATTTCTAAGTTGTTGAGTATGTCAACTCCCATGAAAGGATTTGATTTGCCACCGCTTTCAGTTGAGGATAAATTGATAAGAGACTATTTGTTTCATCGTAGTAAATTGGAAAGGTTCTATTTCTTTCAAGAAAGATTTTCTTTTATGTTTTATGTATTTATATTGTCACATTGACATGCATCACTTAATTAATATGATAGTGAAATTCTTATTAACTTTGATATTCAACATGGAACGCGCAAAAACATATGGACATTAGATCGTGGTTGTTGGCTTGATGGACAAGTAAGTAGTAAACCATTGCTCAAATGAATTTGTAATGTACAAGATAATTGCATTTATTGATGAGTTGTTGTTTCTTAGATAATTACTTTAGTTGCTTTGCAATTTACATTAAAGCAAAAGGATCGTATCCCAGATGCGAAATATCCAGCGTGGTATCTACCTACATATTTTTCGGTAATTTACTTATGCATTTTACAATTAAAAGCATTTGACAACGTAGTTTGTGTTATTGACATTTACACTAATTTTTATGAGTTGTAGCAACATATTTTGCAACACATGGTTCATAAGCCAAACATGCTCAAGTCCTATTTTGGAACAAAACGATACACGGGAAAAATTGAATCATGTGAAAGGGTATTGATTTGTTATTATCTCACTTTACTTTTGTTTAATATGTTAATGAATATGATAGTGCTGATTATTGATTTAATATAGGTGTACATTCCAATTAATGATGCGGGTGAACATTGGTATATGTGTGTGGTATACATGCGACAACAAGTGGTATATATCCTTGATCCGTATATATCAAGAAGAAGTAGAACTCGGCCAACTCAAGTAAAAAAAGTGGTATACATCCTTGTACAATGTCGTTATTTGTATTTTGTATTGCATGTTTTCCTACTAATTAGTTATGTAAATAACAGGTTGAAGTGTTACATGACTTATTGGGAATTCAGTACAAGAATGCATATACAAATAAAATTACCAAGTTTCCAATTAGAACACTTGAATGGCTTCCACAACAAAGTAATGGCTATGATTGTGGAATGCACGTCATCAAGTATTTTAAATTGGTGCAATTTATTGATTCCGAAGCTTGTTTGCTTCAATTTGACTCGTGGGATGCTAGACAAAGATTAGCACTGGGCTTAGTTCGAGATGCAAACAATAAAATTGGGTCAAGAGTGATAGAATTGGCTTGTGATAGATAATTGTCATGTATCATTGATGTTGTTGCATGTTCATACTTGAATTATGTGAATTTCAACTGAATTTGTTTTGGGGAGGATGTAGAGCAAATGGATTTTAATCGTATGATTTTTGTCGTTTTTTAGTAATTTGGATTTGGATTGTACATGGGCAGGGTTTGAATTAATTATGACTTACCACTTTATTATACTTCAATGACTCCACTTACAATTTCATTATTCTTTACTTACCATTTTATTCAACCATACTTACTAGTTAAAAAGACTCTACTTACAAGTTTATTAGACTTAACTTACAACTCAAATAAGCCTCACTTACTACCACTCAAATAAATTTCACTTACTACTTTATTACTCTTTGCTTACTATTTTATTCAATCATACTTACTAGTTAAAAAGACTCTACTTACTAGTTTATTAGACTTAACGTACCACTCAAATAATTCTCACTTACTACCACTCAAATAAATTCCACTTGCTACTTTATTACTCTTTGCTTACTATTTTATTCAATCAAACTTACTAATTAAAAAGACTCTACTTACTAGTTTATTAGACTTAACTTATCACTCAAATAAGCCTCACTTACTACTACTCAAATAAATTCCACTTGCTACTTCATTACTCTTTTCTTACTATTTTATTCAATCATACTTACTAGTTAAAAAGACTTTACTTACTAGTTTATTAGACTTAACTTACCACTCAAATAAGTCTCACTTACTACCACTCAAATAAATTTCACTTACTACTTTATTACTCTTTGCTTACCATGTTATTCAACCATACTTACTACTTAAAAAGACTCACTTACTAGTTTATTAGACTTAACTTACCACTCAAATAAGTCTCACTTACTACCACTCAAATAAATTTCACTTACTACTTTATTACTCTTTGCTTACCATGTTATTCAACCATATTTACTACTTAAAAAGACTCTACTTACTAGTTTATTAGACTTTACTACTCAAATAAGTCTCACTTACTACCACTCAAATAAACTCCACTTACTACTTTATTACTCTTTACTTACCATTTTATTCAATCTTACTTATTAGTAAAAAAGACTCTACTTACTAGTTTATTAGACTTAACTTATCACTCAAATAAGCTTCACTTACTACCACTCAAATAAACTCCACGTACTACTTTATTACTCTTTACTTACCATTTTATTCAATCTTACTTACTAGTTAAAAAGACTCTACTTACTAGTTTATTAGACTTAACTTATCACTCAAATAAGCATCACTTACTACCACTCAAATAAACTCCACTTACTACTTTATTACTCTTTACTTACCATTTTATTTAATCTTACTTACTAGTTAAAAAGACTCTACTTACTAGTTTATTAGACTTAACTTATCACTCAAATAAACTCCATTTACTACTTTATTACTCTTTACTTACCATTTTATTCAATCTTACTTACTAGTTAAAAAGACTCTACTTACTAGTTTATTAGACTTAACTTACCACTCAATAAATTATACTCACTACTTTATTACTCTTTGACTATTCACATGTGACTCATATAATTCACATGTGACTACTGAAAATGATTGATCATGACACTAGTACATATGACTATTGACCATTCAAATGATTGAACATGATTGACATGACATTAGTACATATGACTATTCACATGTGACTATTAACCATGATTAAAATAATACTAATAGATCACGTGTGACACCCTTATTTAACCTCACTTGTATACATCACACTTCACTACAAGCCTAAGTACTCAAAATGCCTAAACGAAAATCTGAAAATATTGCATCATCTAGCTCTACATTTAGTCATGGTAGTGATGATGATTTTCAGACGCCTCCAACAATAGGTTCCTATACTGATCCATTAGAAAGACATGGTATGGAACCAAACGTCACTTCCGTAATAAACCTCTTTTCATGCATGATCCATGGCAATCAGATGTTGGTCATGCATACGATCATCCACCACATGGGGTTAATGTTGACAGAAACAACTTGCAATGGCAAGACCTCTTCGAAAAACGTTGTGAACTTGAGATATATTGTCGATGGCATGGGCTACGGGTTCCAAGGGCACGTTCAGCTGAACTATGCAGAAATAAATCATGCGATGATGCAACAGTCATATCAAGGCTATAGAGAGAGAATACACAGATGCAACGAAGATTGGATAGATTTCATTACATTGAATATGCCAAGGAAAAATCTCATTTTGATTGTGACAATGCTATCACAACAATCATTGAAGATCCATTGCTAGTTTCTGATCCAGACATTTCAGACTTCTCTGATGATAGTGATGATGACTTTGTAAACTATTTGCCAAATAGTTTATGTGTTCGTGGAAAACCATTATGTTGTTACGAACATGGTGAATAAAATCGTAATGGTAATTATTGTGTTGATGAATGGTAAGTAGCATAAGAACAATTAGTAAGCATTGCCTTATAGATATAAGTCATACAACTTTTTACATTTCATTTACTATTCAAATAAACTTTACTTACTACCACTCAAATAAACTCCACTTACTACTTCATTACTCTTGGCTTACCATTTTATTCAATCATACTTACTAGTCAAGAAGACTCTATTTACCAGTTTGTTGGGTTTGACTTACCACTCAAATAAACCTCACTTACTACTACTTAAAATAGACTCCACTTACTACATTACTTACCATTACGTTGTTATGAATATGATGAATGAAATCATAGTGGTAAGTATTGTGTTTGAGAATAGTAAAAGTCTTACACTATCATTTGTCTTATACATATAAAAAGTCACATGCCTTATAAATATAAGCCTTACACAAACGAGTAATGTCACACAAAAAATCAAAATATAAGGCTGATTGCTTTGATTGTCTCGAAGAATGTTACAATCACTTTGACAAGTCAATTGTCCCTCCTACGACACGGCCATAAATGCTGTCAGGTGTTTCTGAGCATGTACGTACCTACATAATGTAACTAATAATTAATAAATTCTGAAACATAAATTTTGTGAATAAAAGTTAAATAAAAAATTATTACCACAAAGTTAGGATAGATATTGGAATCACATCCCATTATATTGTAGTCAGTTCCAACAAAAGTAGGGTGCCCATTGGAACCATATCCCATTATATTGTAGTCACTATTAGTAAAAGTAAGGTCGACATTGAAACCATCTTCTTGGTGCAACATGCTTGCTCCTGATACATAAGTATCTTGTGTAGGAAAAGAATCAATATTCTCATTTTCTAGTTTTGGACACTTATTCCTCGTATGACCAGTACCTCTGTAACAAAACACATTACACTTAGGATATAAATTTAATTATAATTCAATACACTTACTAGATAAATTAAATTGTTAGATACCTGCAATGACCACATTTTCTTGGCTTTGAAAACTTATCATTTGCAGCAGAATGACTTCCCTTCGTCTTTGTAAATGGAGGATCACCAACACCAAAATGTAAACATGTCCCTTCAACATTGGCTTTTCCTTTTGTTCCATTTCCTTCAACATGTTGGACATACAAATCTTTCATTCGACATGTTAACTTTGTCACTGCATCCCTAGCTTCTTCGTATCCATTGGTTAAGTGCGAAGCATAATAGCACATCTCAGTACATGCACTTGACAATGCACCGAACCGTGTTGTTTGCGTAACCCATTCTGGAAAAGGGGTCTTACCAACTAAAGTGGAAGACTTGACATTTTTTGTCCACCTTTGTAATATACAGCTAGAGGGAATTTCTTTCAAATGCTCCATTTTCATGATTGATACCATATGGGAACATGGAATTCCATATGATTCAAAATACAAACAAGAACATTTCATGGCATGATCACTTGGTCGATATTGTACATTCCATGTGGATTCTGGATGTGTATACATAGACAAATAGTATACGTGAATATCTTCTATATCAGTTTTTCCTGACATAAATAACACTTGCTCGGATTTTATTTGTTCGCGAAATTTGAAAAATATGGCACGAGTAAATATATCAGCTGCATGTCTTTCAATCCTTTTCATACCTGTAGAAAGAATAGGAGTGGTATTCTCAGTTTCGGATTGTGCCTTAGCTTCGTTATGGCGAAGTCTTGCAAGTGCTCTATCATATACCCTTACAAATTCAAAGAGCCTTAGGCGCACCTTTAAGAATCGATTCAAAAATGCATTCATACTCTCACAACGTTGCGTGCTTTTTGCACCAGCAAAGAAATGTCCATGGAGGTATGCTTCAGCCCATAGAGTACGCTTGCAATATACATCTGTAATCCACTTGTTATTATGAAGGCCATACTTGTGTACAAGGTTCTTCCACTCTAATTCAAACATTTCTTGTGTACATTGCATTGACATGCATTTTTCAAAGCTATGAAGAAATCCCTCTATGTGGATATTGGAAAGAGCATTCATTTTAAGATGCCATTTACATAATCGATGTCGAGCAGTAGGCATAACTATTTTGATTGCTCTACACATGGCCTTATCCCCGTCAGTGATTACGGACAGAGGCATCTTGTGATCCATCGCATCAAGAAATTTCTCTAACATCCATATGTATGTCTCTACTGTCTCGGAAGCTAATAGTGCACACCCAAAAATAGTCGTTTGAAAGTGGTTGCTCACACCTTGTAGTATCACAAAAGGTTTGTTGTACGCATTTGTCCGATACGTAGTATCAAACATCAAGACATCACCAAAATACAGATAATCTGTTTGAGATCCACCATCAGTCCAAAACAAATTATTTAATCGATTTTCTTCATCTACATCATATTTATAATAAAACATTGGATCTTGCTCTTCTTTACCACATAAGTAAGCCAAAACACCTTCTGCGTCACCATCGACAACTTGCACTCTACGCTCAGTCCCAAAATGGTTGTACATGTCCTTCTGTATGAACCCAACATTCTCATAACCACCTGCTTGTTGTGCAGCAAAGTCCATAATGTGACTTGTCCTCATACCAATATGATGCATTGCATTGCCTTGTGCCTTGTCGGCACTCGTAACATTCCAGTGTGAGCGAAGAAATTGAACACCAAGAGGCCCTATCATGGAATGATTGTGCTCCTTGAAAAATTCATTCACTTCATATTTGGAAGTACTCCGATTGTATTTGATACGAAAACAAGCACGACAACCAACTCTAGTTAATTGTTTTGGTTCTCTTTTACGTTCTTCAACCTCAAGGTATTTGGATTGTCTATATCCTTCTTTTGAACATACCCAACTCCTTGATATAACCATATTATTCTTGTCCTTATACAATTGATCCCTTCGAATACTAAAGCCTTTCACCTTAGCATACGAATTATAAAATCTTTCTCCGTTTTCTTCTGAATCAAATGTCATTTCAAACACATCCTTTTCAGTTAATTCATCTAGACGCTTAATATCTCTTTCGGTTGGAATATTATTAGAATTGACGATGTTATCTTCGTTATGAATATTATACTCACCATCATTACCGTCATCATCAACTAGTTCATATATAATGTTATTCTTGTTTTGCTCAGTGTTGTCTTCCATCTGCAATAAGCATAAACAAATTAATTAAGAAAAAGCAAGTAGAAAATGGTAAGTAAAATACTAGGTGGTAAAATAGATGGTAAGT
Organism: Camellia sinensis; assembly: GCF_055761805.1. Taxonomy (NCBI): domain Eukaryota; kingdom Viridiplantae; phylum Streptophyta; class Magnoliopsida; order Ericales; family Theaceae; genus Camellia; species Camellia sinensis. The sequence goes on from NC_138964.1 coordinate 44,256,907, forward strand.
GGTAAGTTGAGTCACAAAGAGTTGCTAGTAGAATGAGAATGAATGGCAAGTGTTGTGTTTTTGAATGATAATTAAACTCATTTAAACCACACTTACTACTCAATGAGACTGTACTTACTACTTTATCAGAATTACACTTACTACTCAATGGGACTCTACTTACTACTTTATCAAACTTGACTTATCATCCATTTAAACCACACTTACTAGTTAATGAGACTGTACTTACTATTTCATCAGACTTGACTCACCACTCATTTAAACCATACTTACTACTTTATTAGACTTAACTTACCGCTCATTTGAATCACATTTACTATTCAATGAGACTCTACTTACTACTTTATCAAACTTGACTTATCAGTCATTTAAACAACACTTACTACTTAATAAGACTTTACTTATTATTTTATCATACTTAACTCATTTAAACCACACTTACTACTCAATGAGACTGTACTTACTACTCTATCAGAATTACACTTACTACTCAATGGGACTCTACTTACTACTTTATCAAACTTGACTTATCATCCATTTAAACCACACTTACTAGTCAATGAGACTGTACTTACTATTTCATCAGACTTGACTCACCACTCATTTAAACCATACTTACTACTTTATTAGACTTGACTTACTGCTCATTTGAATCACATTTACTATTCAATGAGACTCTACTTACTGCTTTATCAAACTTGACTTATCAGTCATTTAAACAACACTTACTACTTAATAAGATTTTACTTATTATTTTATCAGATTTAACTCATTTAAACCACACTTACTACTCAATGAGACTATACTTACTACTCTATCAGAATTAAACTTACTACTCAATGAGACTCTACTTACTACTTTATCAAACTTGACTTATCAGCCATTTAAACCACACTTACTAGTCAATGAGACTGTACTTACTATTTTATCAGACTTGACTTACCACTTATTTAAACCATACCTACTACTCAATATTTGGCTTACAACTCATTTAAACCATACTTACTACTTTATCAGACTTGACTTACCACTCATTTGAATTACACTTACTACTCAATGAGACTATCCTTACTACTTTATCAAACTTGATTTACTACTCATTTAAGCCACACTTACTACTCAATAAGATTATATTTACTACTTTATCAAACTTGACTTATCACTCATTTAAACAATACTTACTCAATGAGACTCTACTTACTGTTTTATTATACTTGACTTATCAATCATTTAAACTAAATTTAAGACTACATTTACTATTTCATCAAACTTGATTTTTTTTTTTCTTACCACTTGAATCTCAAAATTTTTCTTTTAACTAACTGAAATATTATTCCAACAAAACATAAAAATTTATAAATTCAAAATATAATGGAAGTGAAAGTAAAAAGAGAGAAACTTACCTAAGAAGTTCCAAATCAACAACAATTTTATCTTAAAATCTCCGAAAGTTTTAGAAATGAACATCCTTGACTTATCAATCATTTAAACTAAACTTAAGACTACATTTACTACTTCATCAAACTTGATTTTTTTTTTCCCTTACTACTTGAATCTCATAATTTTTCTTTTAATTAGGTGAAATGTTGTTCCAACAAAACATAAAAATTTATAAATTCAAAATATAATGGAAGTGAAAGTAAAAAGAGAGAGACTTACCTAAGGAGTTCCAAATCAACAACAATTTTATCTTAAAATCTTCGAAAATGTTAGAAATGAACATCAAATTTTGTTTATGGAATCCTCAAATGAATTTGAAATTTTTTTATATTTTGTTAATAATATTTCTCATTAATTACATTTATTGTGGTAGATGAAAAAGATACTAGGTTTCATTTATTGTCATTCATTGCCATTAAGTACATAAATAAAAAAAAATCATATTCCATAAAATGTAAAAAATTATAATAAAATTTATAAATTTATATTTATTTTGTATATATATATATTTTTTGTTTACATTCTAGTTTATAAATTTTATATTTATTTTAGAGGTTAGGTGCATTTTATTAATGTTTGAATGGTAAGTGTAGTTATGTGGAATAATTACAACTATATCAAGTAGTAAATGTGTTTTGTTGTTGTAATAAATTGAAAAACACTCATTTAAACCATACTTACTATTTTATCAGACTTACTTACCACTCATTTAAACCACATTTACTACTCAATGAGACTCTACTTATTATTTTATCATACTTGACTTACTACACATTTAAATAACACTTACTACTCAATGAGACTCTACTTACTACTTTATTAAACTTGACTCATCACTTAAATAACACTTACTACTCAATTAGACTCTACTTATTACTTTATCAAACTTGACTCATCATTTAAACAATACTTACTACTCAATGGGACTCTACTTACTATTTTAGTAGACTTGATTAATTAATTATTTAAACTAAACTTAAGATTGCACTTATTATTTCATCAAACTTGATTTTTTTTTTTTTTTACTACTTAAATCTCATAATTTTTCTTTTAACTAGGTGAAATGTTGTTCCAACAGAATATTAAAATTTATAAATTCAAAATATCATGGAAAGTTAATGTAAAAAAAAGAGATAGAGACGATAGAGACATAGATTCTTACCTAAGGAGTTCCAAATCAACAACAATCTTATCTTTAAATCTTCAAATATTCAAAAAATTTAAAAATAAACATAAAATTTTGTTCATGGAACCCTCAAATAAATTATAATTTTTTCTATATTTTATTACTTATATTTCTTATTAATTGCATTTATTATTTTCAAGTGTGATAAATGAAAAGGAAATTAGGTTTCATTTATTGCTATTAAGTAGATAAATAAATAAAAATCATATTTCATAAAATGTAATAAATTATAATAAAATGTTTAGAATTCAAATTTATTTTGTTTATTTTTTTCTTAAATTCTATTTTATAAATTTTATATTTATTTTAGAGATTTTGAAAATTTATTATAACTTAATTTTTAAGTTTACCTGTTACCTGAATAGCAGGTTAAGTGTATTTTATCAATAATTGAATGGTAAGTATAGTTATTAATAATAGTAAGTCTAATCACATCAAATAGTAAGTATACTTAGTTATTGTGGTAAGTTAAAAACCACTTTTTGGTTTCAAAACCATTAAAAATTACCTTATTTTTTACGAAACTACCTAGATTTCTTAACCTGGTTTTATTATTATCAATCAATGATTAGATTTAGTTTACTTTTAGATCTAATGGTCCAAAATTATTTATGTATGATACATGAAAACCACCTTCATGTATCATAGAAAAATCCCAAAAGTTGTAGAGGCAAAGAACCCCTCAAGACTCCCAAGGTCAATTGAGTTGTCGGTAGCTGCGGCATGGTCAATAAATTTTAAAATCACGGGATAGAGCATCGGAGGGATACTATGCATGTACTGATTGAACTTGTCTTGAATCCCCAACCTCCCAACTATTCTACTCCATTTTGGACGCTTGTCTTCCTCTCTGAATAGATCGATTTGCCCCATCTTTTTAGACCACTTCTTCTTTTCAAAAAACCAAGGAAATTTCTGCCACAATCGGATTGCCCATTTGCCTTTGCCGCACTTAATTAGCCAAAGCATCGCCCAATCAGAGAATAATAACAAAATGACTGCATAAATCTCCAAAGCTAGAGCTTCGACCAATAATACCCCTATGATGACAATATCAACCATGGAGTAGTGCTGCTCGTTCCACTTCGCTTCCATGGTGATAAGCCGGAAGAGTCCAACCAACACAGACACCGTACACATGAAGCTGATAGAGCGAAAAATGCACCCTCTCTTGGTAAATGCTACGGGTGCTTTTGTGTATAACAAATTGGACATGAGCCCCATTTCAACCTCCAATACATCCTTAAAATATGTATCATCATTCCAATTCATTTGAATCATAGAATTATTTCTTCAGAATCGGCATACAGTTCTATTTCCAAAATAAATCTACCAATGTCATAATTCTCTATATAACCTTTTAATATCTTCACCATAATGTGGGCCATAATTAAAACATTTTTATATCTCTCCTCTTTTTTGATAGAGCTAGCATCAAGAAAATAAAACGGTACAATGTATCCTAATTTATCATGGCATGCTAACTTAAGAGCCCATGTTCTCTCTCCATACTTAATAATTCCAGCCACAAATGCAGGAATTGACATAAATGAAAACCAAAAATGCCTCCAACACAAAACAATGACATAAATTGCCATAATAGCTTGAACACTCATGCCCAAAAAATGCCTTATCCACAATTGATTATCTTCCAAAGAATAAGCAATTATAGTATCTGGGACACCAAGATGCAATAAAAGCAAGGGTGCCCATAATGCTTGTAATACATTATTGGGATTAAGAATATTATTTTGGGCTTTAGAGAGCTTGCGAAGGGCGACAGTTATAGCGATCCCGGTTTTCCCTTCATTGTTTAATTGTATTCCAGACTCGGTTCCGTGGATGTTGGTCATTGTCTTATTCTCATTTCTATCCTTTGCTCTTTGTGTTTGAGTCTTGGGTTGTGTTAGGCAGGTTAGGAACATGTTGGTTGTGTTTAGAAACCAAAAGTTGATATAGCGATCCCGGTTTCCCTTTTCTTTGATTGTTGTATCCGAACTTGGTTCCGAGGAGTTGGTTGTTGTGTACCTCTTGTTTACATCCTTTACTCTTTGTATTTGAGTCTTGGGTTGTGTTGGGCAGGTTTGAAACAGGTTGGTTGAGCTTAGGAACCAAGTGTAGTTGCCTAGATTTTGGCCTGTCTGCTCGAGCGGAGCTTTTGGCGCTCGAGCAGGAAAATCACCCTTCCAGTATTTTTCTCTGCAGGGTTGTCCACTCGAGCGGGAGTTTGGACGCTCGAGCGAGATTTTGTGTGTTACGCTCGAGCGGGGAGTTTGACGCTCGAGTAGAGACCTGGTACTGCAAAAGTGCTGGGAGTGTGTATTCAGCGCTCGAGCGGCGATTTGGACTCTCGAGCGGGATTCTGTGAGTGACGCTCGAGCGGGGGTTTCTACGCTCGAGCGGGGCGACCTTTATTTAAATCCGAGATCCAACTTTTGGATCACTTTTTCAACTCCTTTTCTCTCTCTTACTTTTCAAACCTCCATTAGAGAGCTCCTCTCACTAGAACATCAATTTCTCTCTAGGTATTGATCTAGCTAGGGTGTTTTCCTCACCTTTGGTCTTTACAAAAGTTGGGTTGATCGTCGAGGGCTTTACTTTGATTCGAAAATTTTGAGTTTTGGAGCACGTTGAGTTTTGTCATCTTCTTCCCATGAGCTCCGAATTTGAGGTAGGGATTTCTACTCACTCTTATGGTCTTTGACATAGATTTTTAGCTATTTTGATAAAGTGTTGAAGTTGGGTAATTTTGGGACTTAGAGTTTCAAAATGTTAAAAGAGGGTTTTATTATTTTGATTCTAAAATGAGTATTTTGGGTTTCAAAATAGTGGTATGGTTGTTGGTTGATGAATTATGGACCATTGGGTCATTGTTGGAAAATGTGGAAGAATGCCCTAATTTGTATATAAATTAATTGGTATAATTAATTTAGGAAAGTTATGGATTTATGAAATTGAGTTGTAAATAATGGAATTGGTTCATTATGTGATGAAATGGTGGAGTTGGATTTATTAATCACTCACTCTTGAAAACATTAATATTTTATTTGTTGAAGCTTTTATTATCTGTTTAGAAATAATTGCTTGGGCTACCAGTGGAGGGTAGTTTTGATTGTTGTAGACAATGCATGATGATTAGGCAAACTAAAACTAATCAATTGGTTATGTCTTAGAGTATGACTGTTGATAGAATACATTAACGTTATGTATTGATTGATTGTGTATATGACCAATGTGTATATACTTTGTGTATGTGTGTGGGAGGAGATAGGGGATGTATTCTATGGTTTAGGGGAAGTTAGGGGATGGACCTCTAAATCGGATATTGTTTGGGAGGAGATATGGGATGGACTCCACTGACATAGCTCATATGTTTGTCAGATTATGTGATGATACAGCTTATATGCTTATCTATGGAAGTGATGATACAGCTCATATGCTTATCTTTGGAAGTGTTGATACAGCTTGTATGCTTATCTGTTGAAATGTGGATACAGCTTGTATGCTTATCTGTTGAGATGATGATACAACTAATATGTTTATCTATTGTAGAAATGGAAATATTTAATATGAGTCATGGTCTCATATAAGTGAATGACTAGGCTCTGAGCCATTAATGTAAATTGTGGAATTGATAAGAAATGGAAAATGAAATGAAACATGGACATAATGGTCTTGTAATGGAAAAAGGGTTATGGACTGGTGTATGGAATTGAACATTTATCAATTGCTAATGTCTTAGTTATTGCTCATACTGTGTTTAGCACATCTCTGCTGGGCGTTGGCTCACCCTATATGGGACATTATTTTTAGGTACAGGTAGCATGCCACCTCCAAGGACGTAGCTTGGACGGATAAGGGAGTTGAAGATTCCTCTTGATTATTTTGTTTCTTTTGTTTATATTACATGTACATCAAGCCAAGAGCTTATTTTGTATAGAGTTAGTACTCTTCTTTTGTGTAACCAAGTGTTGACTTGGAATGCTATAAGCCCATAGGGCATTTGCTTTTGTTGTTAACATGTAATATTGTAAGAAGAATTACTCTGATGAATAGAAATGGTTAGTTTCTTTTATATCAATGTATGTCTGAAATGATGGGTTTTATGTATTATTTTGAGGGCGTGACAACTTGGTATCAGAGCGTACCGGGTTCGAATACTTTGGGTACGTGGGAAGTGATTAGTATCACAATGGGTTTGTCTCGCTTGATAGAGACTTAGAAGTAATGTCATATGCTATGTGTTTAAATTGATAACATGCTTATGTGACTATGTGGGTATGGAACGTAGTTTCTAGGATGTTGATTGGATCCTTGGGTTTCTGGGAGTCTTGTTAGAAAGGCACTTGATCAATGCTGTTTCTGACCGGAACTCTAGTAACGCCTTGGGGCTATCATTATCCGGAAATGAAATTCGTAATTGCTTACGTGATTATGTGCTTACGTGGAGTGAATTACAGTTGTCTATGCATTAGGACGCGAGTGTTATAGCTTCGGCACATTTGTGAATGTGCTAATAGTCTTGGTTACCTTTATTAGGATGTCAGGACGAGGGCGTGGTAGGCGTGGCAGGTATGGTAGGCAGGAGGTGCCTATATCGAATGACATTCCAGCAATGCAGGAGGGAGTTGGTCAAGCCAGTGTGGCCGAGCCAACGGGTCAGCAAGCTATGGGCGCCTTGGTCCGAGAGATAGCGGGGGCTTTGGGTATTCTCAGAGTTGAGAATCAAGTTACTGAGGCAGGACCTTCTTTCTTGAAGAGGGAGTTCTTCCGGTCTAACCCGGACGAATTTGTTGGGGATCCGAAAGAGCCACTTAAGGCGGACGAGTGGTTGGAACAGATGGAGAAGACGTTCGAGATGCTCGGCATCGAGGATGGGGCTTTAAAGGTGACCTTGGCATCCTTCCAACTGAAGGGAGATGCGAGTCAGTGGTGGAAGTACGAGAAGGGTCGTGTTGGTGGTGTGTGGGAGGCTTTTGTGAACACCTTCCAGGAGAAGTTTTTGTCTTCAGCTGCTAGGGAGAAGCTGAGGGAGCAGTTTTGCCAGTTTAAACAGCAGGGCTTGTTAGTGGCCGAGTTTGAGGCTACTTTTACTAGTTTGTCCAGGTTTGCACCTGAACTTGTGGCATCTAAGGAACGCCGTTGCTTTGAGTTTGAGCAGAAGTTGAGGCGTGGGCTCAAGTTAAGGATTGGGGGGTCGTTTATCCAGGAGTATAGACGTCTGGTTGATGCTGCAGCGCACATGGAGCTCATGATGTAAGAGGAGGATGAGGGGCAGAGAGGCTCCAAGAGAAGCCAGGATGGTCAGAGTGATGGCAAGAGACAGAGGGGTTCTAACCCTCAGCAGTCTCAGGGTGGTTTGGCTAGATCGACCTTTCCAGTGCCGAGTGCGGGCTCTGGGAGAGGTAGTCAGGGAGGCTTGACTTGTTTTGCGTGTGGCCAGCTGGGTCACAAGTCTTCAGTTTTTCCGCAGAAGGGAGGGGGTCAGCGAGCTGCTTCTTCTTCAGCTAGACCTCAGGGCCAGAGTCAGGGCAGGGGCCAGCCTTTGTCTTGTTATCAGTGTGGTCAGCCTGGGCACCTGAAGAGGTATTGCCCGTAGTTGGGTGCCACATCGGGAGCGTCTGGTTCTAGGCAGACGCAGAGTTATCAGCCAGCTCAGTCTGTGCAGGCCTCGAGGGCCAATCTGGGAGCTTCGTCATCCCAGTCAGTGCAGCAGTCTTTTGCTCCTAGAGGTGAGCAGGTGGACCAGGGGCCTACAGGGCGCGTGTATGCTGTTACCGCGCAGGACCTAGTACCGTCCTGTTTTGCAACTCGGTTGCTAGTGTATTGATCGATACGGGTGCGTCTCATTCTTTTGTATCTGCTGCATTTGCATCTGTGTTGGAGTTGGAGTTGGCACTATTAGCATCTCCTATTTGTGTAGTATCACCTGTTGGGGGTGAATTGATTTTGAAACATGGATGTAGAGGTTGTGATTTAGAGGTCGCCGACCGTAGCCTTCCTTTTCCCTTTGTTGTTATGCCCATGAAGGGCTTTAATGTTATTTTGGGTATGGACTGGCTATCATCATACCGGGCTGTTATTGATTGTTACCGCCAGAGGGTCACAGTTTGTACCTTGAGCGGGGAGTGTTTCCATTTCTTGGGGGATCGGGTTGGTAGTGTGTTGCCACCGATGTATGATCCGCGAGAGCGGAGTGAGCTTAGTGGTCTACTTGCTAGCTTCATGAGTGGTGAGTGTGATGAGACCCAGATTGTGTTACCGAGGGTGGTTTGTGAGTATCCGGATGTTTTTCTCGAGGATCTCGTTAGTTTGCCACCTCACTGAGAGATAGAGTTCTCTATTGATTTAGTGCCCGGCACGGCGTCGATTTCTATGGCACCTTATCGTTTTGCCCCAGCCGAGTTGAGTGAATTGAAGATTCAGCTTCAAGAGTTGTTAGACAAGGGTTTTGTTCGCCCTAGTGTTTCACCGTGGGGAGCACCGACCCTCTTTGCTAAAAAGAAAGATGGTGCCTTGAGATTGTGTATCAATTACCGGAAGTTGAATCGGGCTACGGTCAAGAATAAGTACCCTATGCCCCGTATAGATGATTTGTTCGACCAGTTGAAGGGTTCCCGTTGTTTCTCTAAGATAGGTTTGAGATCGGGTTACCACCAGTTGAGGGTCAGAGAGGAGGATATCTCGAAGACGGCATTCCGTACGCGGTATGGCCATTATGAGTTTCTGGTGATGCCATTTGGGCTTACCAATGCACCGGCAATCTTTATGGACCAAATGAACCGGATCTTCCGGGAATTCTTAGATCGATTTGTGGTCATCTTCGTGGACGACATTCTTATCTATTCACCTTCTGAGGAGGAGCACGAGAAACACTTGAGAGTGGTGCTTGAATTACTTAAAGCCCATAGATTGTATGCTAAATTTGGGAAGTGTGAGTTCTGGCTAGAAGAAGTCAAGTTCTTAGGCCATGTGGTATCCGGGGAAGGGGTGTCTGTCGATGCATCCAAAGTTGAGGCAGTGCAAGATTGGGCACAGCCTAAGGATGTGTTTGAGATCCGCAGTTTTCTGGGAGTGGCTGGGTATTACCGTCGGTTTGTGAAAGATTTCTCCAAGCTAGCTTCGCCGTTGACTAGATTGACGCGGAAAGGGGTCAAGTTTGTGTGGAATGAGACTTGTGAGAAGTCGTTCCTAGAGTTGAAGGTTAGATTGACCACCGCTCCGGTTTTGATTATTCCGGAGAGAAGGTTGGGTTATGCGGTTTATTGTGATACCTCACGAGAGGGTTTGGGTTGTGTGTTGATGCAAGAGGGAAAAGTGGTAGCTTATGGCTCACGTCAGTTGAAAATACACGAGAAGAATTACCCTACACACGACTTAGAGTTAGCCGCAGTGATTTTTGCCTTGAAGATTTGGAGGCACTACCTTTATGGTGAGAGGTTCGAGGTGTTCTCGGACCACAAGAGTTTGAAGTACCTGTTTACACAAAGGGACTTAAATTTGAGGCAGAGAAAGTGGATGGAGTTTATCGAGGACTACGATTTTGAGTTGCACTATCACCCGGGGAAGGCCAATGTTGTGGCCGATGCCCTTAGTAGGAAATCCATCAATGATGTAGCCTGTATGGCCATCCGGGAATGGGAAATGTTGGGGTACTTGGCGAGTTTGATTTGCTTCTGGGCGAATCTGTTGAGGCTGAGGCCTTGTTTTCTGTAGTTGCACAGCCTACACTTGTGACTCGAGTGTTAGAGGCACAGAGAGGTGACCTTGAGGTAGAATCTATTTGAGAGAAGATCTCCAGTGGGAAGGTTGAGAAAGGTTTGACGGTGTATCCCGACCTGAGTGTGAGGTACCGAGACCGTTTGTTTGTGCTGGAGTCTTGCCGAGAGGAAATGCTCCGAGAGTTTCACCATTCGCGCCTTGCAGTGCATCCGAGAGGCACTAAGATGTATCGTGGCTTAGGTCGCCAGTTTTGGTGGCAGGGTATGAAGAGAGATGTGGCTATTTTTGTATCAAAGTGCCTTACTTGCCAGCAAGTAAAGGCTGAGCATCAGAGGCCAGCGGGTTTGTTGCAACCCTTCCCTATTGCCGAGTGGAAGTGGGAGCATGTCACTATGGACTTCGTTGTAGGTCTTCCGAGGACTCAGCGGGGTAGTGATGCTATTTGGGTGGTTGTACACCGGTTGACGAAGTCGGTGCACTTCATCCCTATGCGCATGAGAGATTCGGTAGATCATCTCGCCGACTTGTATGTTCGGGACACAGTGAGATTGCACGGGGTCCCAGTGACGATCGTCTCAGATAGAGATCCTCGTTTTACTGCTAGGTTGTGGCAAAGTTTGCAGAGTGCCTTGGGCACTAAGTTGACCTTTAGTACGGCTTATCATCCTCAGACTGACGGGCAGTCCGAACGTACTATTCAGATCCTTGAGGATATACTTCGAGGTTGTGTCCTTGACTTTAGTGGGACGTGGGAGAGGCACTTGCCCTTGGTGGAGTTTGCCTACAACAACAATTTTCCATCGAGTATCGGTATGGCACCGTTTGAGGCCTTGTATGGCCGACCGTGTAGGTCCCCAGTGTGTTGGGCCGAGGTGGGTGATGCACCTTTGTTGGGTCCGGAGTTGGTTAGGGAGACGACAGAGAAAGTTGAGCTTATCCGTAGGAGGCTTGTTACAGCCCAGAGTCGCCGAAAGAGTTACGCCGACCGTAGGAGGAGGCCTTTGGCATTTGAGTTAGGTGATCATGTCTTCTTGAAAATATCACCTAGGCGAGGCTTGATGAGGTTTGGGAAGAGTGGGAAGTTATCCCCTCGGTTTATCGGTCCCTTTGAAATCCTTGAGAGGATTGGGGAGGTTGCTTATCGTTTGGCTTTGCCACCGCAGTTGTCCAGGGTTCATGACGCCTTTCATGTTAGTATGCTTTGGAAGTACGAGCCGGATCCGTCCCACGTGTTGGATTGGACTGATTTGGAGGTAGATGAGGATGCCTCGAATGAGGAGAGACCGGTTCGAGTCTTGGATAGGTGGGATCAAGTCTTGCGAGGCAAGACCATCCCCTTGGTAAAGGCTTTGTGGAAACATCACGGAGTGGAGGAAGCCACTTGGGAACGTGAGTTGGAAGTCCGTGAGAAGTATCCGGACATGTTTGTTGATGTATAATCACGTAGTGAAATTTTGTAATAATATTGAACTTTAAGAACATTATATATGTCTTAAGTTGTGGAACATTGTATATGTTGTGGTTAATGGAAGTTATTTTAGCATTGAATATGTTAAATGTATTGTAGAAATGCGAGCATGCTATAAATGTTGCAAGTGTTGTAAAATGGTGGAAAATGTGTTGAAATTTGTGGAATCCCAGGGAATGCATGTTTACAATGCATGTTGTGGAAAATATTGTGTTTTGCCTCTTGAAAAGAGATGAGATGATCGGTAATGGGTCGAAATGTGTAACATTGCATTGTAATATGGTTGGAAATGGAGAAAACCTGCTTTTGAAAAACTGGTATTTAATTTCGGGGACGAAATTCTTTAAGGGGTGGAGGTTATAGCGATCCCGGTTTCCCTTTTCTTTGATTGTTGTATCCGAACTTGGTTCCGAGGAGTTGGTTGTTGTGTACCTCTTGTTTACATCCTTTACTATTTGTATTTGAGTCTTGGGTTGTGTTGGGCAGGTTTGAAACAGGTTGGTTGAGCTTGGGAACCAAGTGTAGTTGCCCACATTTTGGCCTGTCCGCTCGAGCGGAGCTTTTGGCGCTCGGGCGGGAAAATCACCCATCCAGTATTTTTCTCTACAGGGTTGTCCGCTCGAGCGGGAGTTTGTGTGTTACGCTCGAGCGGGGAGTTTGATGCTCGAGTAGAGACCTGGTACTGCAAAAGTGCTGGGAGTGTGTATTCAGCGCTCGAGCGGCGTTTTGGACGCTCGAGCGGGGCGACCTTTATTTAAATCTGAGATCCGACTTTTAGATCACTTTTTTAACTCCTTTTCTCTCTCTTACTTTTCCAAACCTCCATTAGAGAGCTCCTCTCACTAGAACATCAACTTCTCTCTAGGTATTGATCTAGCTAGTGTGTTTTCCTCACCTTTGGTCTTTACAAAAGTTGGGTTGATCGTCGAGGGCTTTACTTTGATCCGAAAATTTCGAGTTTTGGAGCACGTTGAGTTTCGTCATCTTCTTCCCTTGAGCTCCGAATTTGAGGTAGGGATTCCTACTCACTCTTATGGTCTTTGACATAGATTTTTAGCTATTTTGATAAAGTGTTGAAGTTGGGTAATTTTGGGACTTAGGGTTTCAAAATGTTAAAAGAGGGTTTTATTATTTTGATTCTAAAATGAGTATTTTGGGTTTCAAAATAGTGGTATGGTTGTTGGTTGATGAATTATGGACCATTGGGTCATTGTTGGAAAATGGGGAAGAATGCCCTAATTTGTATATAAATTAATTGGTATAATTAATTTAGGAAAGTTATGGATTTATGAAATTGAGTTGTAAATAATGGAATTGGTTCATTATGTGATGAAATGGTGGAGTTGGATTTATTAATCACTCACTCTTGAAAACATTGATATTTTATCTGTTGAAGTTTTTATTATCTGTTTAGAAATAATTGCTTGGGCTACCCGTGGAGGGTAGTTTTGATTATTGTAGACAATGCATGATGATTAGGCAAACTAAAACTAATCAATTGGTTATGTCTTAGAGTATGACTGTTGATAGAATACATTAACGTTATGTATTGATTGATTGTGTATATGACCAATGTGTATATACTTTGTGTATGTGTGTGGGAGGAGATAGAGGATGTACTCCATGGTTTAGGGGAAGATATGGGATGGACCTCTAAACCGGATGTTGTTTGGGAGGAGATAGGGGATGGACTCCACTGACACAACTCATATGCTTGTCAGATTATGTGATGATACAACTCATATGCTTATCTATGGAATTTATGATACAGCTCATATGCTTATCTTTGGAAGTGTTGATACAGCTTGTATGCTTATCTGTTGAAATGTGGATATAACTTGTATACTTATCTGTTGAGATGATGATACAACTAATATGTTTATCTATTGTAGAAATGGAAATATTTAATATGAGTCATGGTCTCATATAAGTGAATGACTAGGCTTTGAGCCATTAATGTAAATTGTGGAATTGATAAGAAATGGAAAATGAAATGGAAAATGAAATGAAACGTGGACATAGTGGTCTTGTAATGGAAAAAGGGTTATGGACTGATGTATGGAATTGAACATTTATCAATTAATAATGTCTTAGTTATTACTCATACTGTGTTTAGCACATCTCTACTGGGCGTTGGCTCACCCTATATGGGACATTATTTTCAGGTACAGGTAGCATGCCACCTCCAAGCACGTAGCTTGGACGGATAAGGAAATTGAAGACTCCTTTTGATTATTTTGTTTCTTTTGTTTATATTACATGTACATCAAGCCAAGGGCTTATTTTGTATAGAGTTAGTACTCTTTTTTTGTGTAACCAAGTGTTGACTTGGAAAGCTGTAAGCCCATAGGGCATTTACTTTTGTTGTTAACATGTAATATTGTAAGAAGAATTACTCTGATGAATAGAAATGGTAGTTTCTTTTATATCAATATATGTCTGAAATGATGGGTTTTATGTATTATTCAGAGGGCGTGACTGTTGATGCCCAGATTTTGGCCTCCACGCTCGAATGGGGCTTTTCATGCTCGAGCGGGCATTTTGACGCTCAAGCGTGATTATTCATCTCCCAGTATTTTGTTCTACAGGTCATCGGACGCTCTAGTGTCCACTTTCACGCTCGAGCGGGGACCATCGACTGCAAAATTTCTGGAAGTGTGCATCCGACGGCCGAGCGGCGCTTTTGACACTCGAGCATAAGTCTGTGTCTAACGCTCGAGCGGGGCGTTCCATGCTCGAGCGTACCTGTTTGTATATCAGTCCGTGAAATCACTTTTTCGATCACTTTTTTGACTTTCTCTCTCTCTCTTACTTTTCAAAACCCAAACTTGAGAGCCTCTCACTCTAGACTTCAACTTCTCTCTACAAAATCATCTAGATCAAGTGATCTTCTACCTTGGTCCCTTTATATAAAGTGTGGGGTTTGGCTTGCTCTTCATTTTGATCTGAAAATTATTGGGTTTGGAGCACCTTCGAAATCCTTCATCTTCTCCATTTGGTCTCTCCATTTGAGGTAGGGATAACTACTCATATTTATGGTCTTTGACATAAACTTGTAGTCATTTTGATGTAATGTTGAAGTTGGGTAATTTTGGGGGTTAGGGTTTCAAAATATATAAAGAAGGGTTTTGTTCTTTTAACTCATACATGTATATTTTGGGTCTTAAAATGAGGTTATTGATGTTTAATGAAAATATTTGAGCCTTTGGGCCAATGTTGAGAAAAGGGAGAGGAAAGTCCTAATTTGTTGTTATGAATTAATTTGTACAATTAATTTAGAAAGTTATGAAAATATGAAATTGAGTTGGAAATGATGAAATTGAGGAGTTATGAGAATGAATGGTGGAGTTGGGTAAGTTAATCACTCACCTTTGGAAATATTGATAATTTATCTGTTGATGCATTCATTATCTATTTAGACATAATTGCTTTGGGCTATCGGTGGAGGATAGTCTTGATTGTTGTAGATACTGTATGTTGATTAGGGAAAACTGAAACTAATCACGTTGAATATGTCATTAAATATGACGGTTGGAATAATACATTGAATACGTTTATTGATTGATCATTGTATATGATAAGTGTTTATATACATTGTATTGTGTGGGAGGAGATAGGGGATGGACTCCTAAACCGGATATTATTTGGGAGGAGATACGAGATGGACTCCATTGATACAGCAAATATGTGTATCTATTGTGAAGTATGGAAGTGTTTTAATATGACATTGATACAACAAATATGTGTATCTATTGTGAAGTATGGAAGTGTTTTGATATGAGTTGTTATCTCATTTAAAAAGGAAGTGCTTTAATATGAGTCGTAGCCTCATTAAATTATTGGCCAGGTTCTGAGCCATGTTATGAATTGAAAATTTGATAAGCAAAGGAAAGTGGAATGAAATATGGGCATATCTGTCCTGGAATTGAATTGTGTTGTATGTTGGTTTGTATGAGTTAAACACTTATCAAATGCTAATGTTTTAGTTATTGTTCATATTAGGTTTAGCATATCTCTACTTGGCGTTGGCTCACCCTATATGGGACATCATTTTCAGGTACAGGTGATATGTCGCCTCCAAAGATGTAGCTTAGGAGGTTGTAGAAGCTGAAGGCTTCATTTTTGTGGTTATTTTGTGTATTACATGTAAATCAAGCCAAGGGCTTATTTTGTGTTTTGAGTTAGTACTCTCTTTTTGTAACCAAGTGTTGGCTTGGAAAGTTGTAAGCCCGTAGGGCATTTACTTTTAATGTCAACATGTAATACTTTTGTAATGAATACTCTGATAAATAGAATTATGCTTTATTCTCTTAAGTTTATAGATGTCTTGAATGTATAATTATGGGTTTATTTTGAGGGTGTTACAACTTAGTATCAGAGCGTACCGGGTTTGACTTCTTTGGGTACGTGGGAAGTGGTTAGTACCACAATGGGTTCGTCTCGTTCGTCAGAGACTTAGATGTAATGTTATGTGCTTATGTGATAACATGCTTATGTGACTATATGGGTATGAGATTTAGTTTTTAGGATGTTGATTAGATCCTTGTGTTTCTGGGAGTCCTGTTGGAAAAGCACTTGATCAATGTTGTTTCTAACTGGAACTCTAGCAACGCCACGGGACTGTCATTATCCGGAAATGAAATTCGTAAGTGCTTATGTGATTATGTGCTTACGTGGAATGAATTACTGTTGTCCATTGCTTTAGGACGTGAGTGAAATAGCTTCGGCACATTTGTGAATGTGCTAATGTTCTTCGTTACCTTTATTAGGATGTTAGGACGAGGACGTGGTGGTAGGCGAGGTAGGCCTAGGAGGCAAGAGATGCCTATACCGGATGAGATTCTGGCACATCAAGAGGGTGTTGGTCAGGCCAATGTGGCCAAGCCAGTAAGTCAACAGGCCATGGGCACCTTAGCCCGCGAGATGGCAGGAGCATTGAGGGAATCCATGGACATTCTCAGAGCTGAGAATCAGGTCTAGGCCCATGTTGCTGAGGCAGGGCCTTCTTTTCTGAAGAGGGAGTTCTTCCGGTCTAACCCGGATGAGTTTGTGGATGATCCGAAAGAGCCACTTAAGGTTGATGAGTGGCTTGAGCAGATGACGAAGACGTTTATCGAAAACGGGGCTTTGAAGGTGACCTTGGCGTCTTTCCAGTTGAAGGGAGACGCGGGTCAGTGGTGGAAGTTTGTTCGGGGCCGTATTGGCGGTACATGGGAGGCCTTTGTAGATGCTTTCCAGGAGAAGTTTTTGTCTCCAGCTGTCAGGGAGAAGCTAAGGGACCAATTCTGTCAGCTCAAGTAGCTGAGTATGCTAGTGGCCGAGTTTGAGGTCGCATTCACTAGTTTATCTAGGTTTGCACCTGAGCTAGTGGCGTCTGAGGAACGTCATTGCCTTGAGTTTGAGAAGAAGCTGAGGCATGCGCTCAAGACGAGAGTTGTGGGGTCCATGACTCGGGACTATGGACGCCTTGTGGATGCTGCGGCGCATCTTGAGATTATTATGCAAGAGGAGGAGGAGAGGATGAGGGGCTCCAAGAGGAGTCAAGATGGCCAGGGGGATGGTAGGAGGCAGAGGGGTTCTAACCCTCAGCAGTCCCAGGGTGCTTTTGTGAGGTCTACCTTTCCAGTGCCGAGTGTAGGCTCTGGGCGAGGCAGTCAGGGAGACATTACTTGTTACAAGTGTGGCCAGCTGGGCCACAAGTCTCCAGCTTGCCCGCAGAGCGGAGGAGGACAGAAAGCAGCTTCATCTTCGGCTCGCCCTCAAAGCCAGAGTCAGGGCAGAGGCCAGCCGCTCTCTTGTTACCATTGTGGTCAAACGGGGCACCTGAAAAGGTTTTGCCAGCAGTTGAGTGGCACATCGGGTGCATCTGGTTCGAGGCAGGCGCAGAGTTTTCAGCCTGCACAGTCAGTTCAGGCCTCGAGGGCCAATTAGGGGGCTTCATCGTCTCAATCTGTGCAGCATTCTTATGCTCCAAGAGGTGGGCAGGTAGATCAGAGGCCTTCAGGGCGCGTTGTAGACATCCCCCGAACGCCCCGGGAGGGTGAGTCCCGTTCTGTTCACTTGGGGTCACTACAACTCAGGACTCTCAAATTTGTCACGGTTCTTAATCTTGAACCAAAGAGTCCAAATCCGGCAAATCGTTTTGAGAAAACAGATTTTGAAAGAAGTGCCAAACATGGACTGCTTTGCCAGATACAGAGTCGCCACCTAAATATTTTATTTATGGGAAATTTAGGAAACCCTGACTCGTTTGCCTAAGGCCACGTGTCCGTCATCACCAAAGTTGCCTCGGCTCGGGAACTTGGGTACGATTGGGGAAGGTCACTTCGTGAGCACCCCCGCTCGCCCGATCAAAGATCGACCTCTACTAACCATGATATCTAGTTTTGAAAACTTTGTGTGCTCATATTCCGGTTATTAGCCTAGTTTTACTATGTGATGCGCACAGCATACAAGTATAGACCGGGTCGCCTGAATTGGAACAAAACATTTCATGTTTGTTTTTTTGAAAGATGGTTTGCTACCCGCAGGTAGGCTTAAAATGCAGATTTTTCCACCCTCGGGTGGGCTTAGAAAAGATGGTTTTGCCACTATCTAGTGGGCTTAAAACAAACAGTTGATGAATTGTTCCAATCCAAATAACCCAACCTCCACCCACAGGCATTCAGGCAGTTATATCACATAAGCAATTAGCCTCATGGTAAGCATGCTATCATGGCAGTCACTCACACGCATGCAAGGATGCTAAAGCATAAAACTTACCGAGTACTCCAAGCCAAAACAGAAACTACATTAGAAATCATGCATGATCCTAACTATACAGAAATGCCTAATGCAACACATGCAAAAATGCAAACTATAGCAGGCTCGGCTATTCTAAACATGGCATATGAGACGCAACAGCTAGCAAGTATTCAACTTTGAAATTGAAAATACAATGCAGTTAGTATGATGCACCGAGCCCGGTGCATGCAAAACAGATGAATGAATGCAAACATGCTATCATACTGTATGCTAATTGAAATATGCCCTAATCTAACCATCATAAGCAGGTAAATAAAAGGGAAGAAAGACGTGGGGTTGGAAGACATACAATACACACACGCACACTTATTACAGTTGTGCCCTCGCGCAAAGGGTCCGAATAAATATACAGCCCCGAATAAAAGAATAGTACAGTCCAAATAATATACAAATTCCTAATTAATTTATAAATTAACTAAGTAAGCTGTAAAACTGGCATGCAAGCCAGGGACTGCCTTGCTTCTGATGAATGATGTACGTTTAGGCTGCCTTGCGCGGAAATCCATGACGATGCCCCAATTAGCCTCTGTTTGCACTTGTTCTTGAAATGCGTGCCGAGCCTCGGAAGACCGCTGATTCTTGATTTGCTGCAACAGAGAGCAGGAAAGGGGCATAGCAATGTATTTTCACAAATGTATGCATGCCTCGATCCTCGTGTCACCAATCACGCATATCGAGGCATGATGGCCGAGGAGTCGAATTGCACAATTTAATATGAAATGAATGCACATGAAAACACAACAAGGCCTAACTCCATCATGGGTGATCCGGAGTGTCGGCGACTAGGGAATTGAGACACGTTCCGTCACTCGGAGTACGAAACGTACCTCGTTTCCCGTGCCCGGGCTAACTCCTATCCCGAACACGATGCAATATGCATGACATGCATGAAATGTAACTAAGATACAATCCTAACATACACAATGTCATGGAATGGCATACACGCTGCACGAGGTAATATACAACCGAGCATACACAATGCTATGGATGAAATGACATACGCAATGCAATAATGGGCTTACACCAACATGAGAGAGCCTCAGCCACACTCACATAGGAGGCCATCAGATGAAAACAAGACGACTCGAAATACGTGCACGCAAACCAAGGACCGACCCTCAGGCACCGAAATGCCACTCTAATGAGACATGGCAAAGACATGGAATATGATATGCAAACATGCAAAAATCAGTAGCAAAATGAGGGGCAAAACAGCCCCGAAACAAGGCAAAATAACACCCGATGCATGGAATTTCTCCCGAAATGCAAAACTAGGCACACGAAATGGCTTACAGCTATATAAAGCATGCATAATTGGTACATGGAATGAAAATAAAGAAGCAAGGCAGCCCCAAAATAAGAATTTTTACAGTTCAAAGCATGGCCAAACAGCAAACAAAAACATGGCAAAACTAGCATGCAAAAATGGCCCTAAATGTGAGGTAAAGAAACAACTCACAGATGCTGTCCCCAAACAGATTAGGGCCCTTCAACAAAGTTTAAGAGGGGCCCAAAATATGATCTTTTACAGTTCTGAAAAGAGCCCAGAAACAAACACAAGTATGGCTAAATTCTCATGCAAGAAATGGGCCAAAAGGTGGCCAAAGAAGCAAGTGGTGGTTGCTGGCCTTAAACACAAAGGGGCCCTTCAACAACATTGAAGAGGGGCCAAAATAATGCATTTTAAAGTTGATGGACGGACCCAAAACAGTATGCATACAAGCCAAAAATATCATGCAAAAAATGGTAAAAAAGAGAGATATAACACAAAGTATATAAAATATGCCTCAAACCATGAAAGACCCTTAATGAAACATGAAGAGGGGGTCAAAATAAGACTGCTTTCAGTTCTGAAAATCACCCAAAAATAGAAGCACAATAGGCTAATAAATCATGCAAAAATGGACCCAAAATAGAGGTATAATGGCAAGTGGCACATGGAGGTCCCAAACAGTGATGAGCCCTTCTTCAATGTTGAAGAGGGCTCAAAATAAGCCTATATAAAGTTTACATCATGCTCCACAACAGATCACACATAGGCGAAAAATACTATGCAAGATTATGGCATATAAAGAGGGTATTGAAGCAAGTGCAAGATGGGGACCTCAAACAGTGAGAGGCCCTTAAACAAAAGTGAAAAGGAGCTCAAAAAAATGCCACTTTCAGTTAGGGCCAGAGCTCAAAACAGCAAGCATGTATGGCTAAGAAATGATGCAAAAATAAGCTCAAAAGAGGGGAAATAGAACTTACCCTTGAAGACAAGTCTTTAGCAACTCTTGGCTTGAGTTTGCAGCACCCCTAGGCCTTGGAGAACACCCTCAAACTTCTGGAATGGAGGATGGAAGGGTGGGGCTTGGTGGTGTAGTGTAAATGGTGTAGGGTTTGAAGGTTTGAGCTTGGAAATATAGAGATAGAGAGAGATGTGTATATGCAAGCTTCAAGGCAAATTTTCCCAACCCTTGCACCAATGCTGGAGGCCAATTATATGGACCAAGGAGAGGGAGAGAGTGGAGGGAAGGAGTGGGGGAAAAGGACCAAGTTTTCCCCCAAAAGCTGTCCCCCGGATACAGGCTTTTTTGGGGGAAAACAGATATACAGCTGTAATGTACACACTGCAAGGATCATGGCCGGCCAGTTTTTGGAGCTGCAGGTGGCCGGCCGGCTACCTCCCATGGCCGGCCGGCCAAGGGTCAAAAGGGTCAAGAGGATTTAATGGCCGGCCACCACAGATAGGTGTCCTCCTAGGTGCCCTCAACACAACCCTGTGGTTCAAAATTGTCAACTGTAAAACAGGAGAGAGAACAAGCCATTTTTAAGGAGGGTTCAAAAGGGTCAGGTGGAATTACTGGCCGGCCACCAACTTTTAGTGTCCTCCCATATGTGTACAACACAAATATGTGGCTAAAAGTTCAAGAAAATGGCCCAAGGTTGTTCAACATTGGCTTGGAAGTGAGAAAAACGGGCGTCGGAGGGCGCCGGAGGAATATAACTGGTTACTGAAACAATTGATGGCCTCCCACCCTTCTACGGCCTTCCTGGTGATGAAACAGAGGTACCTGCCAAAAATGAACGAAAACCGATTCAAAACGAATGTTCGGGGGCCAAAACGCGCAGTTTGGGACCCCAAAAACTGCCTGTTCAGCACCGAAAGTGGCATTCGACCACGAAGTGGGTCTCTCAGACCTCAGTGTCCCTCAAAAGGGAGTAAATAAGATGCATACCAAAAACCGGGGCAAACGAAGATTGTTAAGCGGTCCCGAACCGAGGCACACGGCCTGACGGCTCCGAAAAACCGGGAACCGGGCTTCGAAATGGGCAAAATGACCTACAGCCACAAAATGTAGCCCACAGCTACTGAGAGATGGTCTACGGGACCTCTCCCTCCCCTCAGGAAAAGAAACAGAGAAAACCGAGTCTGGTTCGCAAACCGAGGCAAGGCACAGAAGAGGGTTCGGAAATCCGGAGGCAGGGCTCACGGCCGCGACTCTGAAACTTCTAAACGAGCACAAAATGCAATATCACCGAGCGCTTAACTGGTGACATCTGAGTCTCAAGGTCGGTCAAAAATGGGGTGTCTACAGTTGCCCCTCTTTGACAGAACTCGAAAGTCATAAGTGACGGGAGTGAATGTCAAAGTCCAGAGACGACCCATTTTTGACAAGGCCGAAGACTTAGACCAACATACAAAATAACACAGATGTGCCCGCAGGCATGCCCGCAGGTAGGGGCAAAATGCAACTGACAATGCAAGAAGCCGAAAGTAACTCAATGATCATGCAAATGCAGCAAGCTGTAATGAAGCAAGTATTCACAAATAGATGCAACAGTTTTAAGCAAGAATGCTAAGCAACAACTACATTTCATACAGTTAAGAATGTGGAGAATTATTCAATCCTCGCCACGTCTCACACGGAGAAGATACGATACCTGCGCGATTCATCTGGTCGCACCAGCCTCAAATGAACCGTACATACAATATCGTGCCTGCAAAAGAGAGAAATTCAACAAGCACAATATGCTACCAACATATATTCAATGTGATTCCGGAAGTTTGACACACGCAGTGCCGGCGAGTGAATGCACCGCGATGCGAGAAAGGAACATGCGTGACAACGCATGCTCAAGCACAGAGGTATGGCAATATCAAGAAATGTGCATAATAATGCAAGTATGCTCATGAGAATGCAAGCTATGTGCATGATAGTGCAAAACGAGCATAAATCAAGGTGCCCGTTTGTTATGAAATAACGAGCAAGGAAGCGCGTGTTTCGGCGAAGGCGACTCGATCGCGACCTCCGATTCACTTCCTGGAAAGGCTACAACACATTCAAAAAGGATACACTTTGATTTCAATGAATAACGATGAGACACATGTCAGAACTTGAAGCTGAAGTTCCGGCGGAGCAATTTCGCAACAGAAAGTGCACTTTCCTTGAACTTTTTCAGGTCCCGGGAACTCCGATCTTCCTCAAAATTTGCAGAGAGCTAGGTAAGCATGTGGGGGACATGGCCGGCCAATTTTATGGAGAGGAGGAGGTGCCCGGCCAGTTTCCAAAAAAGAGAATGGCCGGCCAGCTAGAAAAGGTGGCCGGCCGGCCACCTGCCCAAATCCGTGGGCAATTTGGTCTTTTCACCTTCTTTTCTTTATGTTCTCTCACCCAAACACTTTGAGCCTATAAATTCAGCCATGAAATCTTCTCCTCTTGCTTCCCAAACTCTTTTCTCCCTCAGATCTGAGCTCTATACGCGTTTTCCAACGCCCCACGCAAGTTGTTTTCGCGAAAACATTCAGTTTCAAGCACTTTGAACCGACTAAATTTTGATTTTGGTGCTTCTTTTCTCATTTTCACCACTTGAGGTGAGTTTGTCTTAATATTTGGAAGATTTTCTCGGGAGTTGACTTTTGTTGACTTTTTCATTTCCCGAGAGTTGACTTTTGTTGATTTTTTCCAATTTTGGCTCATTTTTGCTCGTTTTTGCCCCTTTTGCAGATTTTCCAACATGGCGGGTAATTTTCCTCATGGTGGAGGCTCTCCGGGTGCCGGGGATGATTTTGATGTCATGACTTTGCCGCCGAGGGTTCGACCCTTTATTCCCGGGAGGTATGCTCCGCCGGCACATGTTCTTCCCCGGGCCATTTTTCGTCATTTTACTGATTTTGATGATAGGGCACCCGGAGATCTACTTCTGCGAGAGCCAGAGCATCACCTCTCCTATGAGGCACGAGAGGTATTTACTTCATTTTTTGCGTTTTTCGTGCATTTCGTGTCTTCGCCATGCTTGAACACACAGTTTAGCCTATGACATAGTATTTTGTTTGCATCCTGAACATATAGCTTAAACACTTGAATTTCTGAACACTCGGCTCACTAATTGATTGCGAACGCACGGCACACATTAGTTAAGAAGTGGACACACGGCTCAAACACTGATTTGTCGAACACACAGCCCGAGTTTGAAGGTGAACACACAGCACACACTGATTGAGAGTAGAACACACAGCCCAAACTCTGATTTTCTGAACACGCAGCTCGAATTGATGGTGAACACACAGCCCACACTGATTGAGAGTAGAACACACAGCCCAAACTCTAATTTTCTGAACACGCAGCCCAAGTTGAAGGTGAACACACAACCCACACTGATTGAGAGTAGAACACGCAGCCCAAACTCTGATTTTCTGAACACGTAGCTCGAATTGATGGTGAACACACAGCCCACACTGATTGAGAGTAGAACACACAGCCCAAACTCTAATTTTCTGAACACGCAGCCCAAGTTGAAGGTGAACACACAGCCCACACTGATTGAGAGTAGAACACGCAGCCCAAACTCTGATTTTCCGAACACGCAGCTCGAATTGATGGTGAACACACAGCCCACACTGATTGAGAGGAGAACACACAGCCCAAACTCTAATTTTCTGAACACGCAACCCAAATTGAAGGTGAACACACAGCCCACACTGACTAAGAGTAGAACACGCAGCCCAAACTCTGATTTTCCAAACACGCAGCTCGAATTGATTTCCTGAACACGCAGCCCAAGTTGATGGTGAACACACAGCCCACACTGACTAAGAGTAGAACACGCAGCCCAAACTCTAATTTTCCGAACACGCAGCTCGAATTGATTTCCTGAACACGCAGCCCAAGTTGATGGTGAACACACAGCCCACACTGACTAAGAGTAGAACACGCAGCCCAAACTCTAATTTTCCGAACACGCAGCTTGAATTGAAGGTGAACACACAGCCCACACTGACTAAGAGTAGAACACGCAGCCCAAACTCTGATTTTCCAAACACGCAGCTCGAATTGATTTCCTGAACACGCAGCCCAAGTTGATGGTGAACACACAGCCCACACTGACTAAGAGTAGAACACGCAGCCCAAACTCTAATTTTCCGAACACGCAGCTCGAATTGAAGGTGAACACACAGCCCACACTGACTAAGAGTAGAACACGCAGCCCAAACTCTGATTTTCCGAACACGCAGCTCGAATTGATTTCCTGAACACGCAGCCCAAGTTGATGGTGAACACACAGCCCACACTGACTAAGAGTAGAACACGCAGCCCAAACTCTAATTTTCCGAACACGCAGCTCGAATTGAAGGTGAACACACAGCCCACACTGACTAAGAGTAGAACACGCAGCCCAAACTCTGATTTTCCGAACACGCAGCTCGAATTGATTTCCTGAACACGCAGCCCAAGTTGATGGTGAACACACAGCCCACACTGACTAAGAGTAGAACACGCAGCCCAAACTCTAATTTTCCGAACACGCAGCTCGAATTGATTTGATTGTGAACACGCATCACACATTCGTTGAAAGTTGAACATGCAGCTCAAACTTTTGAACTTCTGAACACGCAGCCCATTTTTGAGAGTTGAACCCGCAGTCCGAACTCTTGATGGTGAACACACAGCCCACAGTTTTTAGAAGTCGAACACGCAGCTCATTCATTTCATTTGCACGCAGCTTATACATCACACTTTGAACACACAGCTCACACATTTCAGTTGTGAACACGCAGCCCACACATTTCTCTTCTGAACACGCAGCTCATTAATTTCATTTGCACGCAGCCTATTTACTTGCACACAGCTTATTCATTTTATTGGCACACAGCTCAATCATTTTATTGGCACACAGCTCATTCATTTGTATACTGACACATGCATTCATTCTGAATGCAGGTTGGTTCTCGCGGTGTACGGGGATATGGCTCCACCGCAGCGCGAGATTGGTATGTTGAGCTCCCGGAGGCTGTCCGGGATTTAGTAGACCTGGCGGGGTTCGGGGCCTTTTGTGTTGGGTTATCACGTTGTCCTGCCAGGAGGACACTGATGGCGGCTTTGGTGGAGAGATGGTGGGACACCACCAACTCTTTCCATTTCTCTGCCACTGAGGACATGACTATGACCCCTCTGGATTTTGCTGTGTTGACTGGCCTGGACATAGGAGGTTGGTCCATTCCTTATGACGAGGACATGGGCGAATGGGAGGCCGCTTGGATATATTTGCTGGGGGCCTGCCCGCCTGTTGACAGAGCTTCCAGGAGAGTCCGATACACTTGGTTCTCTTCCCATTTTCGGAGGGAGGAGATGGAGCCCGGGACTCCTGAGGAGACAGAGCAGTATGCCCGTGGTTTTCTTATGTTCCTCTTCGGGACTACTCTGTTTGCCGATAGAGGGAACACGGTTGGGATGTATCTATTGAGCGCTCTGGTTGACCTATCACAGGTCAGTCGGTACGACTGGGGTGGCGCCGGCCTGGGTACCCTTTACCGTTATATGAGCGCGACCTCCCGCGGGCAGGGAGACTTACTTGGCGGTTATTGGAGAGCCTGGGAGGTACTTTTTGTCCTCTTGATTTACATTTCTTCTCCTCATTACTTGTACATTGCACATACAACGCACTTTACAGTCTGTATTTTGCCCTCAGCATTTTGTACTTACATTCCGCACTGCTTTTCTCAGTTATGGGTCTACGTATATTTCCCGACGTTAGCCCCAGAGTTGGAGGTGGCGGGGCCCCTCATGACCCCGTACTCACTGGTGTTCGAGGGCCAG
The DNA here is from genome assembly GCF_055761805.1 of Camellia sinensis. Lineage (NCBI taxonomy): Eukaryota > Viridiplantae > Streptophyta > Magnoliopsida > Ericales > Theaceae > Camellia > Camellia sinensis. The sequence continues at coordinate 44,283,608 of NC_138964.1, forward strand.
CACCGGCCGAGGCCCCGAGAGACTCTCTTTTATCTACGGCAGTATTTTGACTCCGTGCGGACGACGGAGGTATTTCAAGACTCTCGGTCTCTTCCATTTTCATCTTTGATTTGCCCTGCATATTCCCGATTTCTGATTGATTTATGCACTTGTTATCCGCAGATTACATGGTAGCCTTGGGCACCCTTGGGTGATGGTCTCCGATTTCAGTATGCCGGAGCATCGGGCACCTCCCAGTACAGGGTCTTGCTCAAAGGACCGGTTGGCAGAGCATGGTTTCTGGGGGAACGCTTTTTGCGTCAGGTATGGGGGTACCTTTCTCAGGACCCTCCCGCAGCACCCCCAGCTAGTATGCGGACTGCTGATAGGCTCTCTTCCCAGGATGTAGTCGGTGCCATGCTGGGTATTGATGCTTTGCTATATCTCGAGGAGGGAGATTACGCCACTTACCGTCATACATACCTGATGCCTCCATTGACGGGAGTTCGCACCCCGATGACGAGGTCTGCTGGTATGCCACCCTCGAGCCAGGCCCGGGCTCGGGCTGCAGATGCCCCTTCCACTAGTAGGGCTGGTTCATCGAGAGGTGGTGGTAGATCGGTTCCTCCGATTCCTCCGACTCTTCCTCATCCTGGCTGGCCGGATATACCGACTGAGCTGATGGGGTGGCAGTATGGGACTACCTCTCAGGTTCCGATCCCGATAGAGCCTCCGATGCCCGGTCATCGATACGTCATTGATCCCAACTCACCACCGGTACGCCCCGCTGTTTTTCATCTATCATTCAAACATTTAGACATTCTTTTATTCACTGATGATTATGAGCCCGTATTTGCAGCCACCCAGAGAGTACATGGAGGAGGTGATCGGATTAGTGGCCTCACTCAAGGGGATGGTCCTGCGGAGGGAGGCACAGTTGTCTATCATGGGCATCCAGGTACCCTTTAGTTTTCCGGCATTTATCATACTTCTGATGACATACTGATTTCTACTGCATTGATAGGCTATTTGTGTAGAGCACATCTGACGCACACCCCACTTGTACACTGTGTTTACATGCACCCACTTCATGTAGTTTTTGCTTGTATCTGTATCTGATGTACACACTTGGACTGATGTATTTGAATTGAACTCTTTGTTTTCAGATGCCCCCGGTATACGCTCAGCCGCAGGCCAGGCCACCTGGGCCTTCTCGGGGAGCTGGGCCATCTGGGCCTTTTCACGGAGCCGGGCCATCCAGGCCTTTTCATGGGGCTGGGCCATCCCGGCCTTTCCGAGGAGCTGGGCCATCCAGGTCTTCTCGAGGGGAGGGGTCGTCTCGCAGACGTAGGGCACATGTTATAGAGGCGGAGCCCGATGAGGAGTAGGAGGAGGAGGAGGTTACAGATCATCAGTCAGAGACATCTGCTGAGGAGGGGGACTCCGGTCTCAGTTCCGGGAGTGGAGGCGAGGCTGAGGGGGATCCTGAGGATAACAGCTTTGACTCGGATGATGATGGTGGTGTAGAGGTTGTTCCGCAAAAGAGGATGAGGAGGGCCTCTCATTCCCGCTCCTGAGAGCACAGACGCAGCTGTTTTCTATCTTATTTATCTTTTGGCTAGTAGTTGTAGCACATTTGTACATTATCAGACAGTTTATTTGCTGTAAAACTTGTGCCTTAGTCTGTAAAATGTTATGATGGAATGAAACAGCTTTTCAAAAAAGTATTGCATTTTAAACACTCAGCATCATATCGCATTGTTCTGCATCATAATGAGATCAAATGGAAATATGTATTGTGCATTTTGCCCAGTCAGGTAGTGAACCGACGTAACAACCTAACTTCCTAAGATATAACAAAATCTTAGCAAGTTTACAACTCAATAAGCAAAATACAATAGTGTTGACAATGCAAATAACAAGACTTAAACAAAGATTGCTTAAACAGAGAGCAACGACTCAAAAACACGAAACACGACAGCTCGACAAACAACTCAATAAGCAAAACGACAACTCGATAATCAAAACAGCAACTCGATAAACAAAACTCAACAACACAAAGTGTACTCCAGACGATCTGGGCACCGGAACGCATCCGAAACAGAGGGAAATGAAGGCCTTTGACACATCCGTTGCACGGAAATGCTCGAAACTTTCCCTCGGAGGGTAAAACAGGGCCAAGGAGATACATTGGAGCATGGCCGGCCACCTTTGGGAACCGGCCGGCCAGATTTATTGAAGAGAGGGGGCCACCGGCCATTTTTGAAAAAGGAAATGGCCGGCCTGCCAGAAAAGGTGGCTGGCCGGCCACTTATCCCTGCAGCCGCCCAGTTTTTGACACGTGCCCTCCTGAATAGTGTTTTTCCCTCTTTAAAAGCCCTAGCTCCATGGTTCATTCAATTCACCTCAGTTTTGCATTAGAAATGGAGGCGTTTCTTGTTGAAAATCTCACAGTTTGGATCGTTTCTCTAGATGGCTCGGAAAAGTTAAACTTTCAGGGTTTCGGCTTGAACGCACTATTCACGCTGAGCCGCACTCCGCTGCATCTTCCTTTCCTCCATGCCGCGGCGAGGTTTTGGAACCCGGTGACGCATGTCTTCAGCTTTGGCGGGCAAGAGGTATGTCCGACTTTCGAAGATTTTCAAGTTTTGATGGAATCTGAAGGTCATGAAGAGATCTTGCCCCAGTTCCGCTTCGGTCACGCCCAGGCCTTAGGGCGGATGTGTGGACTCACCACGCATGATGCTCGATCTCTGATCTGTAATGGGGAACTTGATATCCTTGGTTTGATCCATCGCTTTTCTGACGCCGGTGACCGCAGCAACCATTATTGGCAAGGTTTCCGGCAACACGCCCTTTGCTTGTGCTTGTTGCCTCACTTTCTGCTTTCCCCGGGTTTTGGCGGATCTAGCATCCGTCTGATTGAAGTTGCTCAAGGTTTGAGAGAAGGGAAGAGTTGCATTGCCATGACCCTAGCCGAGACGCTGATGGGCTTGGATGCTTTTCATCGCCGGGAGACGACTAGGTTTGCTGGGAGTCCACTGCTGCTGCAGGTAAAGTTTCCCACCCAATCTTACATATGTATTTGCTCACATCGCTCGGCCCTCAGACTCGATTTTTCTCACAAAACCCTTGTCTTACTTTTCTCTCATCGTACACCTCTCTATTCTTTATTCTCTCATTTTTCATCCCTCCCCAGGTATGGTTGATGGACAAATTGCAGGTTGTGGACTCTTGCCCGGCCTACTCAGCTCGAGGCTATTTCTTTCGACAGCACCTAGTCAATGCCCCCGATGAAAGATGGTGGTTTGACTGGATGTGCAATCTATCCGCAGATCACATTGCTTGGCGTTGTCCCTGGCTCAATCTCCCGGTAATGAGCTATAGCATGTCCCGGCTGATTAGGATCCAGTTGATTGGTCTAACCCACTGCATGTTTTACTTTCCGTTCCGGTTCCTGCGCCAGTTCGGTCATGATCAGATTTGCCCACCAGAGGGGATGGAGTACCCGGCTGCTTTCCCGGTCCGAGGTGCACAACTTGCGCGATATGCCACAGCATGGAGGACTAGAGAACTCCTGGCTCCTGCTCCCACTTTCAATTGCGCTTTGTCTGACGAGTGCTTGGATTGGCTCAACGAGGAGGCACAGGTTGGGCCTAGCTTGGCATCAGAGGCTTCGACCAGCTCTGGGAGGGGGCGCAGGGATGCTTGACTCGACTATGCCCCAGATTTATTGCTTTATTAGTACTTTCAAGTTTTCTTTATGAATGTAATAAAAAAAGCAACTTCGATTGTATGCAAGAGCAGGAGAACTCTGTTTTGAAATCAATGAAATTGAAGGTTGTGGTACTGAAAATTTTCCGCTTTGGTCCAAAAATGGTCTTAGTTGTAAAGAGATTAATTTGAACAAAGTCAACTTTTACTAAAACTTTTCAAGACTATTTTCGATATGGATCAGAACTGGACACGCCTAAGATCTGTCACTGAGATGCACAACCCCAGATCCCTGCAATTGGAAAGTTGCCCCTAGTCTGAAGAGTACCGCGGCACTGCATGGCAACGGAAAGTTGCCCCTAGTCTGAATAGTGTTGTACCGCCGTAGCAACGGAAAGTTGCCCCTAGTCTGAATAGCACTGCACCGGAGATCACGATAAATGCTGATGGATAAAGATGACCGAGATGGTCAAAATGGACAAAGTTGATTGGGGAAAAGTTTATGGCTGAACTTCAAGGTGAAGCTGCCTACGTATCCCGAAGATGGGAATCAAGCCTTACGTAGTTCAGGCTTAGGTTCGCTCGGGTATTTTCACTCTCCTTTTACGCTCTAACTTTTGCCTAGGTCGCCCTTTCGGGTTTTCGGCCTAGCGAGCCTCTCAAGGGTAATATTTCTTCAACTTGTCCATGTTGATCGGTTTTGAGAACTCCAAGCCATCTAGATCCATCAGAACCACAGCTCCACCTGACCAGATAGCTTTGATGATGTAGGGACCAGTCCAATTGGGTTTGAACTTGCCCCTTGGGTCGTGGATGGGAGCTCGGTTGTCCTTGAGCACCAGATCTCCTTCATTTAGATTCCTGGACTTAACTTTCTTGTTGAAAGCCCGAGCAATTCTGCGTTGATATCCTTGAACATGGTACAATGCTTTCAGTCTTCTCTCGTCAAAAAGCATGAGTTCCTCAAATCTGCTCTGCTGCCAATCTGCTTCGGCTATCTGACACTCAGCCAATACTCGTAATGACGGAACCTCAATCTCGATAGGTAGAACGGCCTCCATCCCATAAACTAATGAATACGGAGTCGCTCCGGTGGAAGTTCTGATTGAAGTCCTGTAGCCCCACAGAGCAAATGGCAGCTTATCTGGCCAATCCCGGTAGGTTTCCACCATCTTCTGCAGTATGTGTTTGATATTCTTGTTGGCGGCCTCGACCGCTCCGTTGGTTTGCGGTCGGTATGTAGATGACTTATGAAAAGCCACGTTGTATTTGTCCAACAAGTCTATCACTTCCTTCTTGAAGTGGGAACCATTATCTGAAATTATCTCGTTTGGGACCCCATAGCGACAAATGATGTTGTTTCTGATAAACTTTGCAATGTGTGATGCCTTCAACACCGCATACGATTGGGCCTCGACCCACTTCGTGAAATAATCTATCGCGACCAGGATGAACTCATGCCCATTCGACCCCTTCGGAGTGACTGCCCCGATCATGTCAATTTCCCAAACTGAAAAAGGCCACGGTGAAGTCATGTTGTACAGCTTCGACGGCAGGATATTCATGCGGTTTGCATGAATTTGACACTTGTGGCATCGCCGAACAAAACTAATACAATCCTCCTCCATGGTAGACCAGTAATAACCCTGTCTGAGGATCTTCCGTGTCAGCATTACTCCGTTCATATGCGCACCACATTCTCCTCCATGGATGGCCTCCATTAGGCGTTTTGATTCCTCGGCTTCCACACACAGCTTGTGCATTCCTAGATGACCTCTTTTATACAGCTTACCCCCACAGATGATGAACTGGGCAGCCATTCTTCTGATTGCCCTTTTATCCTTGGCATTTACCCCTGGCGGGTATACTTCCTTTTCCAAGAAATTCCAAATGTCATAATACCAGGGGTTTTCGTCCTGAACCTCATCTATAGCGGCGATCGACTCATAGGCTGGCGCAAATTTCTGGTCAATAACGACTGGACGCATCCGGATTCCAAACGGAATGTCTATCATGGAAGATAGAGTTGCTAGAGAGTCTGCGAACCTGTTGTTCTCTCTTGGAAGATGAGCAAAGTTTAGCTTTTCAAACCGAGGGATTAGCAAGTCCAAGGTTTGGTGATACATCATCATCTTTTCTTCTTTGACTTTCCAGTCTCCGTTTGCTTGAGATACAACCAGGTTTGAATCCCCAATGATGTCCAACCGTCTTGCCCTTAGTTCCAAGGCCGCTTCTAGACCAGCAATACATGCCTCATATTCAGCTTCGTTGTTCGAGACTTTGAACCGGAGTTTGAAGGCTAGAGGGATACGGGAATTGTCAGGTGCTATCAGCAACACCCCTATCCCATACCCATACTGATTTGACGCTCCGTCAAAGTACATCGTCCAATATTCATCGTCGATGTGTAAAATGGCTTCATCTGGGAATAAATACTCAACTGTTTCACCTCCTTCCACTGGGAGGTCGGCCAAGAACTCTGCCACTGCTCTTCCTTTAACCGACTTGCATGTCACATATTTCAAATCGAATTCGGAGAGCAACAACAGCCAACGAGCTAGCCTACCCGTAAGTGCCGGTTTCTCGAAAAGATATTTGATGGGATCGAGTCGTGAAACCAACATTACGGAGTGAGCTAACAAGTAGTGCCGTAGCTTCCTGGTAGCCCATACCAAAGCTAAGCAAGCCTTCTCAAGCGGAGTGTAGCGGGTCTCATAATCCAACATCTTCTTGCTCAGATAGTAGATGGCCCTCTCCACTTTATCCTCTGGTTCCTGTGCGAGCATGCAGCCCATTGTGGTCTCAGTCACTGAGAGGTACAATATCAACAGTTTCCCCAGCTCTGGTAGTGACAACATGGGCGGGTTCTGCAAGTATTCTTTGATCTGCTCAAAAGCGGCTTGGCATCGGCCGTCCCATTGGAATTTCTTGCCTTTCTTCAGGAGACCAAAAAGTGGTTCACAAGTCAAGGTTAATTTTGAGATAAACCGTCTTATGAATTGCACTTTACCCAGAAAGCCTCGCACCTCCTTTTCAGTCCTTGGTGGTGGCATTTCTAAGATGGCCTTGATTTTTGAAGGGTCGACCTCGATGCCTCTTTGTGTAATCAGAAACCCCATCATTTTCCCTGTTGTAACACCGAAAGTACATTTCTGAGGATTTAGCCGCAACCGGAATTCCCTGATCCTTTGAAAGAACTTTTGCAAGGCGGTGTAGTGGCCCTCTCTTTCCTTGGACTTGACAATCATGTCGTCCACATACACCTCAACCTCTTTGTGGATCATGTCGTGCAATATTGTGGTTGCGGCCCGTTGATAAGTGGCTCCAGCATTCTTCAACCCAAACGGCATTACCCTGTAGCAGTATGTTCCCCACGGGGTGGTGAACGCAGTCTTTTCTCTGTCTTCTGGTGCCATTACTATCTGATTGTACCCTGAGACGCCATCCATAAATGAGAGCAAAGCATGCCCTGCTGTGCAGTCCACCAACTCAGCAATATGCGGTAAGGGAAAGTCGTCCTTCGGACTAGCTCTATTCAAATCCCTGAAATCCATGCATACCCGGATCCTGCCATCCTTCTTCGGCACTGGAACGATATTGGCCCACCAAGTCGGGTATTCAGATACCAGCAGGAAGCCTGCATCGATCTGCTTGGTGACCTCTTCTTTAATCTTGAGAGCCCAGTCCGGGCGGATCCTTCGGAGTTTTTGTTTGACAGGTCAGGCCTCGGGGTCAAGGGGAATCCGGTGTTGTACAATCTCAGGATCGATCCCAGGCATGTCTTCGTAGGACCACGCGAAAACATCTTTGAAATCTTTTAGTAAAGCGACTAAGCGCTCGCGTTCCTCCGAAGACAGTGTGGACCCGATCTGGACCAGCCGCGGGTCCTCCTCAGTACCAATGTTCACGGTAATGATTTCATCCGTTAAGGGTTTGACAAATCTCTCCTGCTCCTGCTCAATTAAACGTTGCAAAATCGGAGGAATTTTTTCCTCGTCGTTTTCATCAAAATTTTGAAAGTTTGAATTTATGCAATAAATTAAGGGCACAGAAAAGTACTCGGAAACCACAGTCACCTGATTCTCATTAAGCTCATCCAAATCGTCCGAAATCTCGGTTACAACAGACTCAAATGAGAAAGAAAAAGACGACCTGGACATAACTGTGGCATCCGGGTGATCATCCCCAGGATTACCAGACTCAGACTCAGTCGAGCTGGAACCTGATTCCGACTCACAGGACTCGGTGGAATTAGATTCCGGCTCACTACCTGACCCGGTGCTGCTGGATAAGAATCCCTCTTCGTACTGCCAAGTGAGAGAGGGTGCGATAGATGCATCCAAAATAGTCGCTGGAAGGCCCGCAGCCGTTTCATCCTCAATCATGGAAACCGAGGAGTTATCCCCTAAGCACTTTTGGTCGATCGAAGGATCTGAAAGTAGACATGCCAGCGCTACCCCCATCTCAAGTTCGGTGCTCTCAGAATCCATTGTCTTACACTGCCCAGCCTCAGCTGATGGGTTTGTCTACTCCTCGGCAACGTCATCCCCAGGTAGTTGTAGGTCGAAGAAGATTTCGAAACCAGGCACTCGCTTCCTCTCTGCGTTCAGCCATGGTTCTGGGAAGCCGCAAAACGGAAAGTCCTCCCCCTCCCGGACGAAGCGTCCGTTTAGGGTACCCTGAATGGGCCTATGCATTAATTCAAACGGCTTCCCAGCCTTCTTTGCTCTAGCCCTTCCGGCCATTTCCTTTCCTTTCCTCACTCAATCCTCTTTGGTGGGCAGATAACCCAATCCAAAGGTGTGAGGGTTCTGTGGCACTTCGGCCAACGCTGAGACGCCCTTTCGGCCGCTTCTTCCCAATCCCATTCCGGGGATGTGTTGTAGCTTGTTCATGTGGTAGACGGATTGAGCGCTGACGTACACCCCCTCATTCACAGCCATGACATTCTGTACCACTCGAGCCTCGGCCAAAGTGAACCCTGATAAAAACACATCTTCAGTGCCGTGCTCGATTTCCAATACTGGCGTGGACACTTCCGGCGGCGGATGGATTGATGAATTCCCAAAGACAATCACTACCCCCTTCCCGTGAGGGTACTTCAGCATCTGATGTAAAGTGGAAGAGACTGCCTTGACTTGGTGCAACCACGGTCGCCCCAAGAGTAGGTTAAAGGTTGCGGGAACGTCCAAGACATGGAATTCAACATTGTGTTGTCCTGGACCAACCTTAGTCTGAATCTTGACAGTCCCCATCACTTCTCTGCTAGTATTGTCATATGCCCTGATCACCTGAGTAGTCGGCGCGAAGTCCGCGGGCTTCAACCCAATGGCATATGTTGTTCTGGCTGGGCAGACATTAATGGCGGACCCGGTATCAACAAGTACCACCGGTATCCACTTGTCTCTACATTCCACGGAAACGTAGAGGGGTTTGTTATGATTTGTGCCCTCAGGCGGTAATTCTTTGTCTGAAAAGGTTAATGCCGGGGAACCTCCTCCCGAAAAAACCAACCCAACCAGCTGTTCTGGCGTAGTATCTATGGAGAGTTTGGCCTTGTCCATAGCAGATAAGACAGCCTGTCTATGCACTCGCGACGCCATTAGCAGTCCCCAGATGGAGATGTCTGCTTATATCTTTTTTAGCTGTTTCAGCACAGCTTCTTCTTCGATCTATTTCTCCTTCTGCCTCTCGGCTTCTTTGTCTTTCCCAGATGTCTCGGGTTGGTCTAGGTGTGGGGGCTTGAAGTACCGCCCACTTCTCGTCATGTGATCCACCTCATCGAGGTACCAAGTGTCATCCGGCTGATTGCTTCCCCAGTCTTCGTCTGTGTGGGCGAGACATAAGTCATCGTCTTCCCACGACATTCCGCTGGCATCCAAAAGGCACCTATCTGGTCCGGATATGTTTGTACTCACAGTACTTTTAGTCTGTATGCCCACAGCATTCTCTGTTCCCGTGCCCGCAGCACTTTCAATTCCCTCATGAATTTTGGTTTTCCCGGTTCTCTCAGAACCCTGTTGTTCCACTTGCGGCAGTGCAGTTTGCTAAACTTCCTCCGCATTCCCAATGCTTCTGTCCTGAGCGAAATTCTTTGTACCGGCGCTCTTCGGCAATACAACCTGACTTCTGGCCCTTCCGGCCACAGCTGATACCCTTGCCCCTGCCGGGCCCTGTTCTGGTTGGGATTCTCCCACTATATCTGGTTGATCATCGAGCCATCCAATGGCCTCTGCCGATTCCTCAAACTCAAACCAGTTGACTGCTGCGTCCGCTGATTCTTGGTCATCGAAAAATTGCAGGTCGGCAAAGTCCTCCTCCACAACTGTGAGACCATCTGCCCCTTGCTCAAATCCGTCCCCCCGTATCATACACAACTCCTCCTTCTCTGGCAATTCTAAGCCCAGCCCACTCCGGTTTGTTGACAAGATGTACTCGCTTGGATCATAGCCTCTCCCAGCAAACCTCTGTTCAGTCCCGGACTCAACAATCCCGTTTTCTCCTGAAGTCTGCCCTGTCCCATGTTCGATGGTCACCACCGTCAGCTCTGGTTGGGTTGTGGAGATGTCCAACATGCACAAAGAGTCGGTGCAATCAGGAAGGAGCACCTCCGGCTTAGGTAAGTGGGTAGGAGTAATATAGATGCTAGGATCGTAAGACACGACCCCAGTCTGGATAAGGTTGATTCTATTGGGAGGGGGAGCTTGGTTATGCGGTGGGAGAGGATTGGTTGTGACATTGGGTTTGTCGGGAGGCGCGATCACCTGCTTGTCAATAAGATCCTGGATCTCGTGACGCAATCTGAAACAACGGTCGGTGTCGTGACCGTGTGGTTGGTGATACGCGCAGTATTTTGCTGGGTCATGAGAGGGAGGGAGTGGATTCGGTAGTGGCCTCGGCTCCAGGGGTTTCAAATGCTTTTTCCTGATTAATACCCCTAGAGCTTTGGACAGGGGCATGTATAAGGGTGTGAAGGTTCTTTGGCCTCTGGATTGATATTTAGGGGCTTGGTTACTGCTTCCGGATGCACCGGAGAAGGGTGTGGCCGCCATGGGCCTTGGAAGGGGAGGGGGAATGGTGGTGACCATGCTCACCTCTGAAGCTCTTGCAGTTGCAGCGCCACTCGGGCCTGCATTGTTGTTTCGGTTGAATGTCCTCCTCGATTGCTCCCTATCTTGGTCAATCAGACCTTGTTTCATTGCATCCTCAATTTGCACCCCCATCTCGTGTAAATCTGAGAAAGTGGGAAAGGGGAGCACAATCATTCTCTGCATCAACTTTGGTTGGAGATTACGCAGAATCATCCGGATTTGATCTTTATCAGTGGGCCTCAAAGTCATCATCGACGCCTTTGCCCTCCACTGGGTTACAAAATCTGAAAAAGTTTCCTTAGGCTCCTGCCTTTTCGTCTCGAGATCACGAGTTGTAATCTCGATCTGAGTGTTGTACGAATACTGTGCGACAAAGGCCTCTGCCATTTCATCCCAACTCCTCTTCACCTCATCCTCTAACTTTGCGTACCAGTGGGCGGCCACACCTGACAGGGTTCGGCCAAATAGCGAGAGCTTTTGTGGTCGGGTTAGGCCCATTGGCCGCAGGATGTCTGAGAATAGCCGAAGGTGGACCATGGGGTCCCCGGACCCGTCAAAACGGTCAATTTGCGGCATCTTGAACCTATCGGGCAATGTCACGGCCACATCGGTATATCCGTCCTCGATATCCGGAATAGCCTTTACCACTTGCGATTTCTTGAAGAGCTTCTCCAACTTGCTCAATTTCAGAGCTGTATGGTCAATCTCGAACTCAAAGGGAGAGTCCGGGTGATTGGGTGTATGGGTCTTGGACAGTTGTGGCGGAAGCGGGGGCGGAGCTGGCCCCGTTGGAAGGCTCGTGTCCTCTTGTAGGTTCTGGATATTCGGCCCGGTATTCTGGGTGTTTGGCAGAGTGTTCTGGACAGTAGGTGCCTGCTCAGGTAATGGAGCCCCTAGCGGAGGAGGGACTTGATGTGAAGCAGATGCCGCATTCTGCAGTTGCAGTCTGGTAATTAGCTCGGCCTGCTGGGCCATGACCACGGCCTGCTGTTTGGAGAATTCCGCTTGACGGGTGGCGTCCTCTTGCATTTGTCTCATGCTCTCCTGCATCTGGCGCATTAGGGCTTCCATCCCTGATGTATTTTGCTGATCCATCCGATTAGCTGGTATGTCTATTTCTGTAGCAACAATCGGGACCTTAGTTCTACTATCCTTCGACGGAGTAACCCACTGTTCTGACAACCTCTGTTTTGATACACTGCGCTTTCTCAGCTTTCTTCTGACAACGGGGGGTAGAGAATAAAACACTGGTTGTCCGTCAATTAGATCCTCAGATCGATTGAGTCGGCGACCTCGTGTCCAAAGTGCTCGGGGAATATTTACTGGGTTGGAAGCAATTGTGCTAGAACTGCCCCTAGTAAAAAGATAAATAAAGCAATAAGGAAATAAATAAACAGATAAACGGACAGCACAACAGCTTAAAATAAATGCATGACACACAGCCGGGCATAACAACACACAGTCGATAAGCTGAATACACACTGTCCTCAAACACTGATTATTATCCCTGTGTCACTGCCCCCAAAACTGAATCTCTGATACCCGCAGATAACTGATTCTCAAATACTGACTGATGCCTGCAGGCCTGATGCCCAAACTCATACACTGATACATGCATTCCTGTAGAGACGCACTCTAAAGCACATAACAGATAAGTGAGAGCCAAAACACCCCTATGATGGGGTAGGGTTTCCCTGTCCTATTTTGTCAGGAGCAAGGGTTTCACTACGCACGCAGCGGTTTCAAACGACCTATAAACGGGTAAGCAACCTGTCCTAGTTTGGAATGGTCACTACGGATTCCGAATATGCACTAGGTCGAATGGTCAAAAAAGGCTGCCCCGGTAAAACCGGGGTTTGTGTTCCCATACTGACAGAGCCCACAACTGGTCAGCCTTATGGTCATGCCTTGACAAGACAAGCCTCCGGCAAACCGTTCAGGAATAGCAGATGGCAAACACGGTGTCCTAGGCGCACAAAAGAAAATGCAATGCAAAGAAACACACAAGTGTAGTCAAAAACAGATATCAAGAGTTCGAGTCAAGTTCTCTAAATCCCCAGCAGAGGCGCCAGAAACTGTAGACGTCCCTCGAACGCCCCGGGAGGGTGAGTCCCATTCTGTTCACTTGGGGTCACTACAGCTTAGGACTCTCAAATTTGTCACGGTTCTTAATCTTGAACCAAAGAGTCCAAATCCGGCAAATCGTTTTGAGAAAACAGATTTTGAAAGAAGTGCCAAACATGGACTGCTTTGCCAGATACAGAGTCGCCACCTAAATATTTTATTTATGGGAAATTTAGGAAACCCTGACTCGTTTGCCTAAGGCCACGTGTCCGTCATCACCAAAGTTGCCTCGGCTCGGGAACTTGGGTACGATTGGAGAAGGTCACTTCGTGAGCACCCCCGCTCGCCCGATCAAAGATCGGCCTCTACTAACCATGATATCTAGTTTTGAAAACTTTGTGTGCTCTTATTCCGATTATTAGTCTAGTTTTACTATGTGATGCGCACAGCATACAAGTATAGACCGGGTCGCCTGAATTGGAACAAAACATTTCATGTTTGTTTTTTTGAAAGATGGTTTGCTACCCGCAGGTAGGCTTAAAATGCAGATTTTGCCACCCTCGGGTGGGCTTAGAAAAGTTGGTTTTGCCACTATCTAGTGGGCTTAAAACAAACAGTTGATGAATTGTTCCAACCCAAATAACCCAACCTCCACCCACAGGCATTCAGGCAGTTATATCACATAAGCAATTAGCCTCATGGTAAGCATGCTATCAGGGCAGTCACTCACACGCATGCAAGGATGCTAAAGCATAAAACTTACCGAGTACTCCAAGCCAAAATAGAAACTACATTAGAAATCATGCATGATCCTAACTATACAGAAATGCCTAATGCAACACATGCAAAAATGGAAACTATAGCAGGCTCGGCTATTCTAAACATGGCATATGAGATACAACAGCTAGCAAGTATTCAACTTTGAAATTGAAAATACAATGGAGTTAGTATGATGCGCCGAGCCCGGTACATGCAAAACAGATGAATGAATGCAAACATGCTATCATACTGTATGCTAATTGAAATATGCCCTAATCTAACTATCATAAGCAGGTAAATAAAAGGGAAGAAAGACGTGGGGTTGGAAGACATACAACACACACACGCACACTTATTACAGTTGTGCCCTCGCGCAAAGGGTCCGAATAAATATACAGTCCCAAATAAAAGAATAGTACAGTCCAAATAATACAGTCCAAATAATATACAAATTCCTAATTAATTTATAAATTAACTAAGAAAGCTGTAAAACTGGCATGCAAGCCAGGGACTGCCTTGCTTCTGATGAATGATGTACGTTTAGGCTGCCTTGCGCGGAAATCCATGACGATGCCCCAATTAGCCTCTGTTTGCACTTGTTCTTGAAATGCGTGCCGAGCCTCGGAAGACCGCTGATTCTTGATTTGCTGCAACAGAGAGCAGGAAAGGGGCATAGCAATGTATTTTCACAAATGTATGCATGCCTCGATCCTCGTGCCACCAATCACGCATATCGAGGCATGATGGCCGAGGAGTCGAATTGCACAATTTAATATGAAATGAATGCACATGAAAACACAACAAGACCTAACTCCATCATGGGTGATCCGGAGTGTCGGCGACTAGGGAATTGAGACACGTTCCATCACTTGGAGTACGAAACGTACCTCGTTTCCCGTGCCCGAGCTAACTCCTATCCCAAACACGATGCAATATGCATGACATGCATGAAATGCAACTAAGATATAATCCTAACATACACAATGTCATGGAATGGCATACACGCTGTACGAGGTAATATACAACCGAGCATACACAATGCTATGGATGAAATGACATACGCAATGCAATAATGGGCTTACACCAACATGAGAGAGCCTCAGCCACACTCACATAGGAGGCCATCAGATGAAAACAAGACGACTCGAAATACGTGCACGCGTGCACGCAAACCGAGAACCGACCCTCAGGCACCGAAATGCCACTCTAATGAGACATGGCAAAGACATGGAATATGATATGCAAACATGCAAAAATCAGTAGCAAAATGAGGGGTAAAACAGCCCTGAAACAAGGCAAAATGACACCCGATGCATGGAATTTCTCCCAAAATGCAAAACTAGGCACACGAAATGGCTTACAGCTATATAAAGCATGCATAATTGGTACATGGAATGAAAAAACAGAAGCAAGGAAGCCCCAAAATAAGCATTTTTAAAGTTCAAATCATGGCCAAACAGCAAACAGAAACAGGGCAAACCTAGCATGCAAAAATGGCCCTAAATGTGAGGTAAAGAAACAACTCACAGATTCTGTCCCCAAACAGATTAGGGCCCTTCAACAAAGTTGAAGAGGGACCCAAAATATGATCTTTTACAGTTCTGAAAAGAGCCCAGAAACAAACACAAGTATGGCTAAATTCTCATGCAAGAAATGGGCCAAAAGGTGGCCAAAGAAGCAAGTGGTGGTTGCTGGCCTTAAACACAAAGGGGCCCTTTAATAACATTGAAGAGGGGCCAAAATAATGCATTTTACATTTGATGGCCGGACCCAAAACAGTATGCATACAAGCCAAAAATATCATGCAAAATATGGTAAAAAAGAGAGATATAACACAAAGTATATAAAATATGCCTCAAACCATGAAAGACCCTTAATGAAACATGAAGAGGGGGTCAAAATAAGACTGTTTTAAGTTCTGAAAATCGCCCAAAAATAGAAGCACAATAGGCTAATAAATCATGCAAAAATGGACCCAAAATAAAGGTATAATGGCAAGTGGCACATGGAGGTCCCAAACAGTGATGATCCCTTCTTCAATGTTGAATAGGGGCTCAAAATAAGCCTATCTACAATTTACATCATGCTCCAAAACAGATCACACATAGGCCAAAAATACTATGCAAGATTATGGCATATAAAGAGGGTATTGAAGCAAGTGCAAGATGGGGACCTCAAACAGTGAGAGGACCTTAAAAAAAAGTGAAAAGGAGCTCAAAAAAATGCCACTTTCAGTTAGGGCCGGAGCTCAAAACAGCAAGCATGTATGGCTAAGAAATGATGCAAAAATAAGCTCAAAAGAGGAGAAATAGAACTTACCCTTGAAGACAAGTCTTTAGCAACTCTTGGCTTGAGTTTGAAGCACCCCTAGGCCTTGGAGAACACCCTCAAACTTCTGGAATGGAGGATGGAAGGGTAGGGCTTGGTGGTGTAGTGTAAATGGTGTAGGGTTTGAAGGTTTGAGCTTGGAAATATAGAGATAGAGAGAGATGTGTATATGCAAGCTTCAAGGCAAATTTTCCCAACCCTTGGACCAATGCTGGAGGCCAGTTATATGGACCAAGGAGAGGGAGAGAATGGAGGGAAAGAGTGGGGGAAAAGGACCAAGTTTTCCCCCAAAAGCTGTCCCCCGGATATAGGCTTTTTTGGGGGAAAACAGATATACAGCTATAATGTACACACTGCAAGGGTCATGGCCGGCCAGTTTTTGGAGCTGCAGGTGGCCGGCCGGCTACCTCCCATGGCCGGCCGGCCAAGGGTCAAAAGGGTCAAGAGGATTTAATGGCCGGCCACCACAGATAGGTGTCCGCCCAGGTGCCCTCAACACAACCCTGTGGTTCAAAATTGTCAACTGTAAAACAGGAGAGAGAACAAGCCATTTTTAAGGAGGGTTCAAAAGGGTCAGGTGGAATTACTGGCCGGCCACCAACTTTTAGTGTCCTCCCATATGTGTACAACACAAATATGTGGTTAAAAGTTCAAGAAAATGGCCCAAGGTTGTTCAACATTGGCTTGGAAGTGAGAAAAACGGGCGTCGGAGGGCGCCGGAGGAATATAACTGGTTGCTGAAACAATTGCTGGCCTCCCACCCTTCTACGGCCTTCCTGGTGATGAAACAGAGGTACCTGCCAAAAATGAACGAAAACCGATTCAAAACGAATGTTCGGGGGCCAGAACGCGCAGTTCGGGGCCCCGAAAACTGCCTGTTAAGCACCGAAAGTGGCATTCGACCACGAAGTGGGTCTCTCAGACCTCAGTGTCCCTCAAAAGGGAGTAAATAAGATGCATGCCAAAAATCGGGGCAAACGGAGATGGTTAAGCAGTCCCGAACCGAGGCACACGGCCTGACGGCTCCGAAAAATCGGGAACCGGGCTCCGAAATGGGCAAAATGACCTACAGCCACAAAATGTAGCCCACGGCCACTGAGAGATGGTCTACGGGACCTCTCCCTCCCCTCAGGAAAAGAAATAGAGAAAACCGAGTCTGGTTCGCAAACTGAGGCAAGGCACAGAAGAGGGTTCGGAAATCTGGAGGCAGGGCTCACGGCCGCGACTCTGAAACTTCTGAACGAGCACAAAATGCAATATCACCGAGCGCTCAACTGGTGACGTTTGAGTCTCAAAGTCGGTCAAAAATGGGGTGTCTACACGCGTGTATGCTGTTACCGCGCAGGATCTTGTACCGGTTCCTTCTGTTGTGAGAGGTACCTTTTTGTTTTGCAACTCGGTTGCCAATGTGTTGATTGATACAGGTACATCCCATTCCTTTATATTTGCTGCATTTGCATCTATTTTGGGGTTGGACTTGGCGCAGTTAGCATCTCCTATTTGTGTTGTATCACCTGTTGGGGGTGAATTGATTTTGAAGCAGGGGTGTAGAGAGTGTGATATAGAGGTCGCCGACCGCCGGCTTCCATTTTCTTTTGTAGTTGTCGGGTTTTGATGTGATTTTGGGTATGGACTGGCTATCATCATACCGGGCTGTTATTGATTGCTACCGCCAGAGGGTTACCATATGTACCTTGAGCGGGGATTGTTTTCATTTCTTAGGGGATCGGGTTGGTAGAGTATTGCCACCAGTGTATGATCCGCGAGGGCGGAGTGAGCTTAGTGGTCTTCTTGCTAGCTTTATGAGTAGTGAGTGTGATGAGACCTAAACTGTATTGCCAAGAGTGGTTTGTGAGTACTCAGACGTCTTTCCCGAGGATCTTATTAGTTTGCCACCACATCGAGAGGTCTATTGATTTAGTGCCCGGCACGGCACCGATTTCCATGGTACCTTATCGTTTTGCCCTAGCCGAGTTGAGTGAGTTGAAGATTCAACTCCAGGAGTTGCTAGATAAGGGCTTTATCCGCCCTAGTACTTCGCCGTGGGGAGCACCGGCCCTCTTTGCTAAAAAGAGAGATGGTGCTTTGAGACTTTGCATTGATTATCGGAAATTGAATTGGGCCACAGTTAAGAACAAGTACCCTATGCCTCGTATAGATGATCTGTTTGACCAATTGAAAGGTTCCCGTTGTTTCTCTAAGATAGACTTGAGATCGGGTTACCATTAGTGGAGGGTCAGGGAGGAGGATATCCCGAAGGCGGCATTCCGTACGCGGTATGGCCACTATGAGTTTCTGGTGATGCCTTTCGGGCTCACCAATGCACCGGCAGTGTTTATGGATTTGATGAACTGGATCTTCCGGGAATTCTTAGATCGTTTTGTGGTCGTTTTTGTGGACGACATTCTGGTTTATTCACCTTCTGAAGAGGAGCACGAGGAACACTTGAGAGTGGTGCTTGAGTTTCTTAGAGCCCATAAGCTCTATGCTAAGTTTGGCAAGTGTGAGTTCTGGCTAAGGGAGGTTAAATTCTTAGGCCATGTAGTCTCTGGGGAAGGGGTGTCTGTTGATACATCCAAGATTGAGGCAGCGCAAGATTGGGCACAGCCTAAGAGTGTTTTTAAAATCCGCAGTTTTCTGGGATTAGCTGGGTATTACCGCCGGTTTGTGAAGGATTTCTCCAGACTAGCTTCGCCGTTAACTAGATTGACGCGGAAAGGGGTCAAATTTGTATGGAGTGAGACTTGTGAAAAGTTGTTCCAAGAGTTGAAAGTTATACTTACCACCGCTCCGGTTTTGATTATTCCGGATAGCGGCTTGGGTTATGCTATTTATTGTGATGCTTCACGAGAGGATTTGGGTTATGTGCTGATGCAAAAGGGGAAAGTAGTAGCCTATGGCTCGCAGCAGTTGAAAATACACGAGAGGAATTACCCTACACATGACCTAAAGTTAGCAGCTGTGATTTTTGCCTTGAAGATTTGGAGGCACTACCTTTATAGTCAAAGATTCGAGGTGTTCTCGGATCATAAGAGTCTGAAGTATCTGTTTACACAGAAAGACTTGAATTTGAGGCAGAGGAGGTGGATGGAGTACATTGAGGATTATGAGTTTGAGTTGCACTATCACCTGGGAAAGGCCAATGTTGTGGCCGATGCCCTTAGCAGAAAATCCATTAGTGATGTAGCTTGTATAGCCATCTGGGAGTGGGAAATGTTCAGTGCACATGGCGAGTCTGATTTGCTTCTGGGTGAATCTGTTGAGTCTGCGGCCTTGTTTTCTATTGTTGCGCAGCCTGCACTTGTGAGTCAAGTGTTAGAGGCGCAGAGAGGTGACCATGAGGTAGAATCCCTCTGGGAGAAGATCTCCAGTGGAAAGGTTGAGAAGGGTTTAACTGTGTATCCCGACCTGAGTGTGAGATACCGAGAGCGTTTGTTTGTGCCGAAATCTTGCCGAGAGGAGGTACTCTGAGAGTTTCACCATTCACACCTTGCGATGCATCCGGGAGGCACTACGATGTATTGTGATTTGGGTCGCCAGTTTTGGTGGCGGGGTATGAAGAAAGATGTGGCAATTTTTGTGTCTAAGTGCCTTACTTGTCAGCAAGTGAAAGCCGAACATCAGAGGCCAGCGGGTTTGTTGCAACCCTTGCCTATTGCCGAGTGGAAGTGGGAGCATGTCACTATGGACTTCGTTTTAGGTCTTCCGAGGACTCAGCGGGGTAGTGATGCTATTTGGGTGGTTGTACACCGGTTGACTAAGTCAGCGCACTTTATCCCTATGCGCATGAGAGATTCGGTAGATCATCTTGCCGACTTGTATGTTCGGGACATAGTGAGGTTACACGGGGTCTCAGTGTCGATCGTCTCTGATAGAGATCCACGTTTTACTGCTAGGTTGTGGCAGAGTTTGCAGAGTGCCTTGGGTACTAGATTGACCTTTAGCACGACTTATCACCCTCCGACTGACGGGCAGTTCGAGCATACTATACAGATCCTTGAGGATATGCTTCGAGGTTGTGTCCTTGACTTTAGTGGGTCGTGGGAGAGGCACTTGCCCTTGGTGGAGTTTGCCTACAACAACAGTTTGCAGTCGAGTATCGGTATGGCACCGTTTGAGGCCTTGTATGGCCGACTTTGTAGGTCTCCGGTGTGTTGGGCCGAGGTGGGTGATGCACCTTTGTTGGGCCCGGAGTTGGTGAGGGAAACGACGGAGAAAGTTGAGCTTATCCGTAGGAGGGTTATTACAGCCCAAGGTTGCCAAAAGAGTTATGCCGACCGAAGGAGGAGGCCTTTAGTATTTGAGGTGGGTGATCATGTCTTCCTGAAAGTATCACCTAGGTGGGGTCTGATGAGGTTTGGGAAGAGTGGGAAGTTGTCCCCTCGGTTTATTGGTCCCTTTGAGATCCTTGAGAGGATTGGGGAGGTTGCTTACCGTTTAGCTTTACCGCCACAGTTGTCCGGGGTACATGATGTGTTTCATGTTAGTATGCTTCGGAAGTACGAGCCGGATCCGTAGCATGTATTGGAGGTTGGTGAGGATGCCTCGTATGAGGAGAGACCGATGCAGGTCTTGGATAGGCGGGAACAAGTCTTGCGAGGCAAGACGATACCCTTGGCAAAAGTTCTGTGGAAACATCACGGGGTGGAGAAAGCCACCTGGGAACGTGAGTTGAAGGTCTGTGAGAAATATCCGGACTTGTTTGATGATGTTTAACCATGTGTTGAAAACTTTGTTATGTTGTTGAATTTTGAAAACATTGTATATGTTTTAGATTGTGGAAATGTTATAGCCATCGAATATGGTTCAGAAATGGAAGTTTATTTTAACATTGCATATGTTAATTCTGTTTCAGAAATGCAAATATATTGATTGGCATTGAATATGTAATTGAATTGTGGAATATGTGTTGAAATTGATAAATTTAAAAGGAATGCATGTTAATAATGCATTTTGTAAACATATGTTGTAATTTGCCTCTTGAAAAGAGACGGGATGACCGGTAGTGGGCCAGGTTGTGAAATATTGAATGGTAATATTGTTAAGAACTGAGAAATCATATTTTTGAAACTTATTTATCTAATTTCGGGGATGAAATTCTTTAAGGGGGGAGGTTATAGCGATCCCGATTTTTCCTTCATTGTTTAATTGTATTCTGAACTCGGTTCCGTGGATGTTGATCGTTGTGTTATTCTCATTTCTATCCTTTACTCTTTTGTGTTTGAGTCTTGGTATAACAACCCTCACCACTGTTTACCGATAAACTACCGATCACTGCTAAACTGAGACTGATTATGAAAAGTAATTGAACTGATTAAAATGATGAACTGACTGACTGAAACCTGGAACTGAATTGATTGAGTACATCTGTTTAATTGTATGTCTATCTGTTGCCTGTTTGATTATCTATTTGTGTATTTATGTTTAAACTGCAAATTGAAGGCCTTATCGGCGACTGAATCTGAAATTAATTAATGTTCTATGATCCTTAGAAATTATGCGATTTTATGGCATATTTATCTGAAAAGTGATTTAGTATGATTAAATTAGATTAAAATAAGCTAAATTGCATGAGCTGGTTTATTCACCATTTTGCCACCACTAGTGGGCCACTAGCTTAGCACTTTTGAGACTCATTCCTTTATATCAAAACACATTTCATCAGCCATTTTGTTGAGCTCAACCGAACTAGAGAGAGAGAGTTAGGAGAGAGTGTGATTTCATCTCTAATTGGCTTGGAAATTTGGTAGAAGTGGAGGAATTGAAGAGTAATTTGCAAACTTGAGCTTATATTCCCATAATTGAAGACATAAGGTAGAGCTCTTACCTTCTTAGTCGTGAATTGAAGTATTTCTTGCATGATTTAGAGGATTTTTGAAGATTGGAGCCAAGATATGGCTTATAATGTTGATTGAACGCTCATTTCATGCATGCATGTGTGCATTGTTGAGTTTGGAGGTTTGATTCCATGGAAATCTTGCATGCATGTTCATGTTTATGTTAAAGTTCATGATTTCATCTTGTTTTTTTAAAGAATTGGCTCAATTGAGCTAGCTTTTAAAGCTTTAAAGTGGTTTAAAGTCTTGCATGTTATACATTCATCATGTTCTTGAAGTATTGTTTGAAATTGAGTTTAATTGATCTTCCTTTGGGGCATTGATTTTACAATTGAGCTTTGAATCATGTTAAACTATGAGTTTTGATGTGTTTTCCAGCAAATTAGCCCAAGAGGATCGAAGTTTATGTTTTAAAAGTTGAATTTGAGCTTGAGGTTCAAATCTGGGAATTCCAGATTTTGAACTCACGCTCGATCGGGGTGACTGGCGCTCGAGCGTGAAATTCGTGCTCCCAGTACTTTGCACTATTTTGATGTCCGCTCGAGCGGAATAATTGGCGCTCGAGCAGGACATTGTGTCTCATGCTCGAGCGGGTGTCGAGCGCCCAATCGAGCGTGATTTTCGTCTATCCAGCACTTTTGACTGTTTTGAAGTACGCTCCAGCAGATTAACTTATGCTCGAGCAGGACCCCTGTTTTCTGAAAATGCTTTTAACGTGCATCTTTGCATCCTCATCTCATCCTAGGAATTCTTAGGCCTAGTTTAAGACATCTTAATGAGGATATAAATGTAGAACACACCGAGGAAAATTAGGGATTAAGTTATTATATTTCCCAACTGTGTAGCTCAGTGTGTGTTCAATCTGTAAACTATGTAGGGTGGGCGACTGGGGACGCACTCTAGCTTTACTGTAACCCAGAACTCTATGAGTAACAACTGTGTAAAGATATGTTCAAAATGATTATCTTCTAAACAATTGAACTGTACTGCTTTCTGAACTGATACTGTTAATTGAATGAATGTATGTCCTATATTCTGAACTGTATTGTGGCATCCTTAGCAACTACTGTTTACTGTTACTGTTACAGAGATCTCTGTCGATTCCCTTGTTGGAACCACTGCTGTTTACTGATTGATGGCCATCATTTACTGTTCGGTCTTTTAAGACCTATTGTTTACTATACTGTTATGCTAGTGGATGTACCACATATGACTGAATTATTAAATCAAGGAACTGTTTTCATTACTGTAAGGACATTCATTCTTAACCTCTTTACGCATTGTGTTATTCACTGGGCTTTAGCTCACTGCTCATATATATATGTAGGTGTTCAGGCACCAGACCGGAGCTAGGAGCGTGGATTAGGCTCCCCTTTTTGTCAAGCCAACCACTGTGCCTCAGTGCAAGGTTCTGAGCCTGTCAAGCTTTGGCTTAGGGGTGTTTTATTTTTGCCC
The DNA here is from genome assembly GCF_055761805.1 of Camellia sinensis. NCBI lineage: Eukaryota > Viridiplantae > Streptophyta > Magnoliopsida > Ericales > Theaceae > Camellia > Camellia sinensis. The sequence goes on from NC_138964.1 coordinate 44,306,835, forward strand.
CCGTCTGTCTCTGTAACTGTTTTGTCGACTGTATAGACTGAATGTTTTGTTCTGTACTGTTCCATTAAGGATTAAGTCCCTGTCCTGAATAACTGTAAATGTTGTACATACTGTTCTGTACTGTATATATATACATATGTATGAAAGTCTTTTTGGCATACAGACTGTCACAGCTCATTGGACATTGTTTATTTACTGTTTTGGCTTCCGTCATGCCCCTGTACTCTGTTTTACTGTTCTACTGTTAAGCAGGCCTTCGGTAATCTCAAATTACTAGCCGGCTACGGTGCTAAACCCATAGGGGCGGGTTTGGGTCGTGACAGAGTGGTATCAGAGCGATACTTAACCACGAGTTATACCGCACACACGTGTCCAAATGAGCTATAGGGTGACCTAAAAAAGTAATTAGGGCATCACATGAGCATGATAAGTGTGTGGTTATGACATGACTGAATATATGCTAATGTGTTAATCTGTTTAAACAAATGACTGCCTATGTTGATAACTGTTATAACTGCCTATAGTGAAATGGATAATGTGAGCACTACAAATGAATCTGAATCCTCATCCACTGAGCCAAGAATGGCAAGACTGGAAAGAATGATGGAACTAATAACTGAAAGACTAGATTAACAACAGAATTAACAGCCCCCACCTCCTCCTCTGGTACAGCCGGAGCAGAATGTGAATGTTAATGATGGGGAGATAATTGCTCTCACCCATAAGTTCAGCAAAATGAAACCGCCATCCTTCCAGGGAGGCCTTGAACCGTTAAAAGCTGAAGCATGGGTTCTCGAGACAGAGAAATTGTTTGAGGTTTTTCTGTGCTCCGAAGCACATAATGTGCTATTGGCCACCTTTACTCTGCAAGAAGAGGCTAGAAGGTGGTGGATGCTTATCCGTGATGACAACACTGTTATGACTTGGGCTCAATTCAAAGGAGCCTCCTTTGAAAAGTACTTCCCTCAGTGTGTTAGGGATAGAAAAGTAATTGAATTTGAACAGCTGAGACAGGGCACAATGTTCGTTGCTGAATATGAAACGAAGTTCACCGAGCTTGCTAGATATGAACCACATATGGTTGACACTGACTATAAGAAGGCCAGAAAGTTTGAAGGCGGCCTTAATGTTGCAATACTCGACAGAATTAATGTTTTGAAGCTACCGAACTATGTAAATGTTCTTCACCGAGCCTTGATGGCTGAATCGAACATCGGGGCACTGAAAACTGAAACACCAGCGTCTGAATGGCGTGGTAAAAGGCAGGGTTTTAAATTCAAGAAAGGCAAGCATAACCCATTGAACAAGAGACAGAATGCGGGGTCAACAACTAGCCCCAGTCAGGGGAGCGGTTCCATACCACCCTGTTCTGAGTGCGGCAAGAAGCACAAAGGGGTTTGTTACAAAATATCTGGAGCCTGTTACAGGTGTGGCAAGGTGGGCCACATGGTTAAAGACAGCCCCTCTGCTCCACAAGCCAATAGTAAAGCTGCACCAAGCATGGCAGCATCAACTGTTGCACCAAAACCGAACCCCAAAGCTACCGGGAAAGAGCCCATGAGGCAGGGCCGAGTGTTCGCCCTAGTACCGAGAGACGTGCAGAATACCGAGACCATTGTGTCAGGTATTCTCTCTATTTGTACTCAAAATGCTTATGTACTGATTAATTCGGGGTCTACGCATTCATATGTGCCGCATGCTTTTTCGCGAAAACTGAATGGACCATTAGAACCCATGAATTATATGTTAGCTGTATCATCACCCGTTGGGGGATCCATGACTTGTGCATATATGTACCCTGCTTGTGAAATTATTGTTGGAAATGCACATTTGTTTATTAACTTACTGCCCCTGAACATTGATCATTTTGATATAATATTGGGAATAGACTGGTTAACGAAATACCATGCTACCATAGACTGTGTAACGAAACAAGTAGTTTTCCGTCCACCGGGTTTACCCGAATTTGTGTTTAATGGGGTTGGAGTAGTACCTCCACCATATTTGATTTCATCTGTGAAAGCTGTTAAATTGATTTGAAAGGGGTGTAAAGGATATCTGTGTTCTGTATTGACTGTATCTACTGATGATAGTGCTAATGTGAACAGTATTCCTATAGTCAGAGAATTCCCAGATGTTTTTCCAGATAATCTGCCAGGGGATTTGATTGACAGGGAGATTGAATTTACCGTTGATGTGATTCCGGGAATGCAGCCAGTATCTAAAGCTCCTTACCAAATGGCTCCAACTGAACTGAAAGAATTGAAAATGCAACTACAAGAACTGTTAGATAAGAAGTTCATCAGGCCTAGCACTTCACCATGGGGCGCTCCTGTTTTATTTGTGAAGAAGAAAGACGGCTCACAGAGACTGTGTATTGACTACCGTGAACTGAACAAGGTAACTGTGAAAAATAAATACCCATTGCCACGTATTGATAACTTATTTGATCAGTTACAGGGTGCTCAAGTGTTCTCTAAGATCGACCTCAGATCAGGATACCATCAGTTGAAAGTTAAACCAGAAGACATTGACAAAATTGCTTTTCGAACGAGGTATGGACATTACGAATTTTTAGTTATGCCTTTCGGAGTTACCAATGCACCTGCTGCATTTATGGACCTCATGAACAGAATCTTTAAACCATACCTTGATGACTTTATTGTAGTATTCATATTGATGACATACTGATTTACTCCAAAAGTGTAGAAGAACATGAACATCATCTGAGACTTGCCCTACAGACCCTAAGAGAATAGAAACTTTATGCTAAACTGTCTAAATGTGAATTTTGGCTTGATCATGTTATGTTTTTGGGGCACGTTGTTAGCAAAGATGGAATTTCTGTTGATCCGCAGAAAATTGAAGCTGTAGTAAACTGGCCTAGACCAACAAATGTAACAGAAGTCCGAAGCTTTTTAGGACTAGCCGGGTATTACAGAATATTTGTCAAAGATTTCTCCAAAATTGCCTTACCGTTGACTCAGTTAACTCAAAAGGGGATATCATTTGACTGGACTGACCAAAGGGAATCTGCTTTTCATGAGTTGAAAACTCGACTTGTGACTGCACCGGTTCTTACCCTACCTTCAGGTACGGATGGTTATACTGTATTTAGTGATGCTTCTCATAAGGGTTTGGGATGTGTTTTAATGCAGAATGGGAGAGTTATTGCTTATGTTTCCCGACAACTGAGACCGCATGAAAAGAATTACCCAACCCATGAACTGGAACTTGCTGCAGTAGTATTTGCCTTAAAAATCTAGCGTCACTACCTTTATGGGGCGACATGTGAGGTGTATACAGATCACAAGAGTCTGAAATACTTCTTCACTCAGAAAGAACTGAACATGAGACAACGGAGATGGCTAGAACTGATTAAAGACTATGACCTACAGATTTTGTACCATCTGGGAAGAGCCAACACCGTTGCCGATGCACTGAGCCAGAAATCGATTGGAAATTTAGCCTGTTTGCTCACCGGGCAGAAAGAATTGCTTTGTGACCTTGAAAAATCTGAAATTGAAATCGTTTCCCGAGAACAAGGTGGAACCTTGGCTGCTATTTCTGCTCAACCGGCACTGATTGAAGAAATTAAAGAGAAACAACAATCGGATGACTTCTTGAAGAAGATCATCGAAGAAAGGGAAACTAAACCAAGATCGGGTTTCAAATATGAAAATAATGTACTGAAATTTCAAGAAAGACTGTGTGTACCAAATGATACTGAACTGAAAAGAAGAGTTTTGCAAGAAGGCCACAATTCAAAATTTTCCATCCATCTGGGGAATAAGAAAATGTACCAAGACCTGAAACTGAATTTCTGGTGGCCGGGAATGAAGAAAGAAATTGCTGATTTTGTATCGAAATGTCTTCATTGCCAACAAGTTAAAGCCAAACATCAACGACCCGCAGGCTTATTGCAGCCCTTACCCATACCGGAGTGGAAATGGGAACATATCACCATGGATTTTATTGTGGGATTGCCTCGCTCCAGTAAAGGTATGGACTCGATTTGGGTTATTGTTGATAGACTGACTAAATCTGCTCACTTCTTACCTGTTAAGACAATTTATAATGCGGGCAAATTGGCTATACTCTATATTGATGAAATTGTTAGACTGCATGGCATGCCTGTGTCCATTGTTTCTGACAGGGATTCGAAGTTTACATCGAGATTTTGGCAAAGCTTACAGACTGCATTGGGTACTGAATTGAGACTGAGTAGTGCCTATCACCCTCAGACAGATGGTCAGTCAGAAAGGACCATCCAGACTCTGGAGGATTTATTGAGAATGTGTGTCCTTGATTTTCAGGGAAACTGGGAAAGCCATTTGCCCTTAGCTGAATTCACCTATAACAACAGCTATCATTCAAGTATTGGTATGGCGCCTTTCGAGGCATTGTATGGCAGAAAATGTAGATCTCCGATTTGCTGGGCAGAAGTTGGAGATGGGCCTTTGCTTGGGCCCGAGATTGTATATGAAATGATTAAGAAAGTGAAATTGATACAACAGAGACTGAAAACTGCACAGAGCAGACATAAAAGTTATGCTAATGTCAGAAGGCGAGACAGAGAGTACGAAGTGGGTGATCACGTGTTTGTCAAAGTGACACCGATGAAAGGCCAGACTCGTTTTGGAGTCAAAGGCAAGTTGGCGCCAAGGTATGTCGGACCGTATGAGATTATTGAGAAAATCAATCCGGTGGCGTATCAAGTTGCGCTTCCTCCTGAAATTGAGCATATACATAACGTCTTCCATATTTCTATGTTGAGGGATTACCTCTGGGATCCTTTCCACGTGATAGAGCCTACTCGTGTAGTGCTGAGTGATGACTACACTTACGAGGAATGGCCTATTCAGATTGTAAACAGACAGATCAAGAAGTTAAGAAACAAAGAGATCCCGTTAGTGAAAGTCGACTGGCAAAACCATGGTGGTGTGTATGCCACTTGGGAAAGGGAAGATGACATGGCTAAAAGATATCCTGAACTGTTTCCACTGAATCCTGTTTTCTTCCAAAACGAAGGTAACTCGAGTTTAGAGGACTAAACTCTTTTTAAGGAGGGGAGACTGTAACAACCCTCACCACTGTTTACTAATAAACTACCGATCACTGCTAAACTGAGACTGATTATGAAAAGTAATTGAACTGATTGAAATGCTGAACTGACTGACTGAAACCTGGAACTGAATTGATTGAGTACATCTGTTTAATTGTATATCTATCTGTTGCCTGTTTGATTATCTGTTTGTGTATTTATGTTTAAACTGCAAATTGAAGGCCTTATCGGCGGCCGAATTGAAATTAATTAATGTTCTATGATCCTTAGAAATTATGCGATTTTATGGCATATTTATCTAAAATGTGATTTAGTATGATTAAATTAGATTAAAATAAGCTAAATTGCATGAGTTGGTTTATTCACCATTTTGCCACCACTAGTGGGCCACTAGCTTAGCACTTTTGAGACTCATTCCTTTGTATCAAAACACATTTCATCAGCCATTTTGTTGAGCTCAACCGAACTAGAGAGAGAGAGTTAGGAGAGAGTGTGATTTCATCTCTAATTGGCTTGGAAATTTGGTAGAAGTTGAGGAATTGAAGAGTAATTTGCAAACTTGAGCTTATATTCTCGTAATTGAAGACATAAGGTAGAGCTCTTACCTTCTTAGTCGTGAATTGAAGTATTTCTTGCATGATTTAGAGGATTTTTGAAGATTGGAGCCAAGATATGGCTTATAATGTTGATTGGACGCTCATTTCATGCATGCATGTGTGCATTGTTGAGTTTGGAGGTTTGATTCCATGGAAATCTTGCATGCATGTTCATGTTTATGTTAAAGTTCATGATTTCATCTTGTTTTTGAAAGAATTGGCTCAATTGAGCTAGCTTTTAAAGCTTTAAAGTGGTTTAAAGTCTTGCATGTTACACATTCATCATGTTCTTGAAGTATTGTTTGAAATTGAGTTTAATTGATCTTCCTTTGGGGCATTGATTTTACAATTGAGCTTTGAATCATGTTAAACTATGAGTTTTGATGTGTTTTCTAGCAAATTAGCCCATGAGGATCGAAGTTTATGTTTTAAAAGTTGAATTTGAGCTTGAGGTTCAAATCTGAGAATTCCAGATTTTGAACTCATGCTCGAGCAGGGTGACTGGCGCTAGAGCGTGAAATTCGTGCTCCCAGTACTTTGTATTGTTTTGATGTCCGCTCGAGCGGAATAATTGACGCTCAAGCGGGACATTGTGTCTCATGCTCGAGCGGGTGTCGAGCGCCCAATCGAGCGTGATTTTCGCCTATCCCGCACTTTTGACTGTTTTGAAGTACGCTCGAGCGTCCAGGTCTGCGCTCGAGCGGAAACCTTTGTCTGCATGTCCGCTCGAGCAGGACCCCTGTTTTCTGAAAATGCTTTCAACGTGCATCTTTGCATCCTCATCTCATCCTAGGCATTCTTAGGCCTAGTTTAAGACATCTTAATGAGGATATAAATGTAGAACACACCGAGGCAAATTAGGGATTAAGTTATTATCTTTCCCAACTGTGTAGCTTAGTGTGTGTTCAATCTGTAAACTGTGTAGGGTTGGCGACTGGGGACGCGCTCTAGCTTTACTGTAGCCCAGAACTCTGTGAGTAACAACTGTGTAAAGATATGTTCAAAATGATTATCTTCTAAACAATTGAACTGTACTGCTTTCTGAACTGATACTGTTAATTGAATGAATGTATGTCCTATATTCTGAACTGTATTGGGGCATCCTTAGCAACTACTGTTTACTATTACTGTTACAGAGATCTCTGTCGGTTCCCTTGTTGGAACCACTACTGTTTACTGATTGATGGCCATCATTTACTGTTCGGTCTATTAAGACCTACTGTTTACTGTTCTGTTATGCTAGTGGATGTACCACATATGAATGAATGACTGAATTACTGAATCAAGGAACTGTTTTCATTACTGTATGGACATTCATTCTTAATCTCTTTACGCATTGTGTTATTCACTGGGTTTTAGCTCACTGCTCATATATATATGTAGGTGTTCTGGCACCAGACCGGAGGTAGGAGCGTGGATTAGGCTCCCCTTTTTGTCAAGCCAACCACTGTGCCTCACTGCGAGGTTTTGAGCCTGTCAAGCTTTGGCTTAGAGGTGTTTTATTTTTTCCCCCGTCTGTCTCTGTAACTGTTTTGTCGACTGTATAGACTGAATGTTTTGTTCTGTACTGTTCCATTAAGGATTAAGTTCCTGTCCTGAATAACTGTAAATCTTGTACATACTGTTCTGTACTGTATATATATACATATGTATGATTGTTTTTTTGGCATACAGACTGTCACAGCTCATTGGATATTGTTTATTTACTGTTTTGGCTTCCGCCATGCCCCTGTACTCTGTTTTACTGTTCTACTGTTAAGCAGGCCTTCAGTAATCTCAGATTACAGGCCGGTTACGGTGCTAAACCCATAGGGGAGGGTTTGGGTCGTGACACTTGGGTTGTGTTGGGCAGGTTGGGAACAGGTTGGTTGTGTTTAGAAACCAAAAGTTGATGCCCAGATTTTGGCCTCCACGCTCGAGCGGGGCTTTTGACGCTCGAGCGGGCATTTTGACACTCGAGCGTGATTATTCATCTCCCAGTATTTTGTTCTACAGGTCATCGGATACTCCAGCGTCCACTTTCACGCTCGAGCGGGGACCATCGACTGCAAAATTTCTGGAAGTGTGCATCCGGCGCTCGAGCGGCGCTTTTGATGCTCGAGCGTAAGTCTGTGTCTGACGCTCGAGCGGGGCGTTCCACGCTCGAGCATACCTTTTTGTATATCAATCCGTGAAATCACTTTTTCGATCACTTTTTCAACTTTCGCTCTCTCTCTCTTACTTTTCAAAACCCAAACTTGAGAGCCTCTCACTCTAGACTTCAACTTCTCTCTACAAAATCATCTAGATCAAGTGATCTTCTACCTTGGTCCCTTTATATAAAGTGTGGGGTTTGGCTTGCTCTTCATTTTGATCCAAAAATTATTGGGTTTGGAGCACCTTCGAAATCCTTCATCTTCTCCATTTGGTCTCTCCATTTGACATAGGGATAACTACTCATATTTATGGTCTTTGACATAAACTTGTAGTCATTTTGATGTAATGTTGAAGTTGGGTAATTTTGGGGGTTAGGGTTTCAAAATATATAAAGAGGGGTTTTGTTCTTTTGACTCATACATGTATATTTTGGGTCTTAAAATGAGGTTATTGATGTTCAATGAAAATATTTGGGCCTTTGGGTCAATGTTAAGAAAAGGGGGAGGAAAGCCCTAATTTGTTGTTATGAATTAATTTGTATAATTAATTTGGAAAGTTATGAAAATATGAAATTGAGTTGGAAATGATGAAATTGAGGAGTTATGAGAATGAATGGTGGAGTTGGGTAAGTTAATCACTCACCTTTGGAAATATTGATAATTTATCTATTGATGCATTCATTATCTATTTAGAAATAATTGCTTTGGGTTATTGGTGGAGGATAGTCTTGATTGTTGTAGACACTGTATGTTGATTAGGGAAAACTGAAACTAATCACATTGAATATGTCATTGAATATGACGGTTGGAATAATACATTGAATACGTGTATTGATTGATCATTGTATATGATAAGTGTTTATATACATTATATTGTGTGGGAGGAGATAGGGGATGTACTCGACGGTTTGGGAGGAGATAGGGGATGGACTCCTAAACCGGATATTATATGGGAGGAGATTGGGGATGGACTCCATTGATACAGCAAATATGTGTATCTATTGTGAAGTATGGAAGTGTTTTAATATGACATTGATACAGCAAATATGTGTATCTATTGTGAAGTATGGAAGTGTTTTGATATGAGTTGTTATCTTATTTAAAAAGGAAGTGCTTTAATATGAGTTGTAGCCTTAATAAATTGTTGGCCAGGTTCTGAGCCATGTTATGAATTGAAAATTTGATAAGCAAAGGAAAGTGGAATGAAATATGGGCATATCTGTCATGGAATTGGATTGTGTTGTACGTTGGTTTGTATGAGTTAAACATTTATCAAATGCTAATGTTTTAGCTATTGTTCATATTATGTTTAGCATATCTCTACTGGGCGTTGGCTCACCCTATATGGGACATCATTTTCAAGTACAAGTGATATGCCGCCTCCAAGGATGTAGCTTGAGAGGTTGTAGAAGCTGAAGGCTTCCTTTTTGTGGTTATTTTGTGTATTACATGTAATCAAGCCAAGGGCTTATTTTGTGTTTTGAGTTAGTGCCCTCTTTTTGTAACCAAGTGTTGGCTTGGAAAGTTGTAAGCCCGTAAGACATTTACTTTTGATGTCAACATGTAATATTTTTGTAATGAATACTCTGATAAATAGAATTATGCTTTATTCTCTTAAGTTTATGGATGTCTTGAATGTATAATTATGGGTTTATTTTGAGGGCGTTACAACAATTGCCACCCAATCGGCCATTATGTAGGGCAACCTGACAATCACATTAATCCATTGTGACCATATATTCTTTCTGCTTTTGCCAAAGACGAAAAGAATGATTTGTAAAGCGAGACTAAGTAGAACCAACATCCGAACATCCCACACATCCCATAGTATCTTCCACGATGTTGGAATCAGATTCATCACACCCTTCTCTTCTTCATCCACATGGAGAGAAAATTAAGTTACTATAAGTAAACATAGATGGATAAATATGAATTGAACATTGTTATCCAATTTAAAAAATTAAACCCACTTTTTAAATTCAATAATGTAACACTTAATTAGAATATCTAAAGTAACATTGTCTCTTATATCTTCTCTATTATCAACCAATCATCTCACTTACACATCATAAAAAGTGGACTTGTATATCATTTTTCATATAAATTATTATATATATATATATATATATCGTGCTAACACATTATAATAGAGAATGAACATTCAAAAATTTCTACAACACACCTCTTCTTCTTTTTCTTCTTTTTTCCTTATTGTGCACCATATGCAAGTTATAATAATTTATGGTCTCGATAGTACAAAGTGTCTTAACCCAACCGCTTTCAGTCAAAACTAAAGAAATCAAAATTAGTCATAACTAATACCCTAATGAGTCATAATTAACACTATAATAAATCATAGCCAACATCAAAATGAGTCATAATCAAATGCTACTTGCGTCATAACCAAAGACTTTTTTAGTCATAACCCAAATAGCAACTACAATATAAAAAATAAAAATAAAAAACCACAGTAACCACTAACTTTCATAGATAAATAATAAATAAATATATATATAACAACCATAATAAATCATCACAAAGTCCTAACCAATACTCTGAATTTCTTTTTTGACTTTATATATTAAGATTTTTGAATTCCAAAATTATAGATATGGTTGATGGCCAAAATTTCTATGCCGTGTGCATTTCTTAAAATTTAAAAATTTAATAAATTTAGATTAATACTTTGGAGCTCATAAAATATTTTCCGATGAAAAGTTTATTTTACTTAATATGTAGTATATATCGATAGATTATTCAATTAGTAAAATAGATAGGAAGGGCCAACTAACACGAAACAATCTTTTCTCAATATTAATTATATGAGTATTTAACTGTTGAAAAATCAAATACGAGGTCTTAAACGGGCTCAGCAACGCAGGGAACCGCAATAAGAGATCTGCAAGTAACCCCCGCAAGTAAAAAATTTCATTTGAAGCCACCATATAAAGTGTTTCTACATTATTTCGCGAAATATTTGAATCTCGAAAAACATTTCTCATAAACAACATTGTTAAGGCATTATGAATATAGAGATAACAATAATGTAGGACGAATCAAGATTAACTTTAAAGAAGTTAGAATCTTACTTGGTGACTCCTGCAATGATATTAAATTCTTATTGTGGCTAACATGTAAACTAAAAAATAGAAGTTAGACAATGCCAACTAATTAAAAAGAAAACATATATATTCTTAAAAAGAAGAAAAGAAAAGCACTCTTTCGTACCTCTATTTTGTAGCTTGTGATGACTTTGAAAGCAAGAAGATCAATGATGATATGGTACTCCATATTACCTCCCAATCCTTATATTTATACAAAAACAATGCATGTCAAAGGACAAAAGAAGAGAATAAATTACTTACTTGCATTTTGGTGTAGGAAAAGAATGAGGAGAGAACAAATTACTTGCTTGCAATCTGATTTAGAGAAAAGGGAGAAAAAATTACTTACTTGTTCCTTAAATTTATATATACAAACAAAGTGTATCAAAGGACAAAAGAAGAAAATTAAAAATTAAACAATCTACTAGCTTGGAATCTAGTTTAGAAAACAAAAGCAAATTTAACTAGCCATATGGTGTTTAAAATTGGGCAACATTTGTCCTGCACTTGACATTTAACAGAATTTAGCCCATTGACCAGAACTCTTGCATTATACTAAGAGGTCAAGAGTTCGATACCTCTTACCTACGTGAGGGTCCTATTCGCCTTGCAGTCATTTTGGGTATCTCTTTCTTTCTTTGGGAGTTTATTTGTAGTTCTCTATGTTATAATTGTTAATTCAAACTACTTCAATGTTTTCAGAAAAGATGTAATTAAAAAAAGGTTAACTACACTAATGATCTTCAAAGGATACGTTATACTATATTTTTGTCCCAATTTTTAATTGTTCCATTTTTGTTCTCAAATTATGTGATTTGTTACACTTTAATCCTTGACGTTAATGCCATTCAAAATTAATAACACAAAAGAAGTATTTTTTAAAAAAAAATTATGAAATGCATCAAGTTCTAATTTTTTTGATTTGTATTTTTTTTTAAATGCATTAATGGAATAATATGGATTAAAGTTTAAAAATTAAGGAAAATGAAACTAATTAGGTTGTGACCTTATGCTCCATTTGTTTGGACGAAAAATATTTTTTATAGGATTTTTTTTTTCAGAAAATGTTTCTATAGTTAGTGGTTGTGGTGGTGATGGTGATGAAACAAAGGTGGAGGTAGAAATGGTGGCATGGTGGTGGGGCATTGACGACAATGATGGTAGCAGTAGCTATGGCTGTGGTGACCGTGGTGTGGTGGTAGAGGTGAGGTGACGGTGGTAGTGTAGAGGTATTGATAAGATTTTAGTCCGGAAAACGTTTTCTACCATTTAAAAGTAAAAAAATATTTCTATCCATATAGACTTGTTTTCTATTAACCATAGAAATATTTTTTATTAACTTTCGTTTTCTATTGTTTCAAATACCAAAAAATATAAAATATATATATATATATATATATTTTTCAAAAAATGTTTGTCGACCAAACTCGAAAGGCTGCCTGCCGTTTCTTTTGATAGGTTTGGGGGAGTTGTATTGATGTGCCCAACCTTTCATGAGGTTAAGGAAAATTAGGTTTTTTTCATATTTAAATAACTTTTATTAATTTTTATATTATGAAATATTTTATGAAAATTATATGTTTAATTCTTCTAAGGGTAAATTACACCGGTGGTCTTTAGATTTTGCCCCAGATGTCATTCTGATCCTTACACTTTCAATTGATACAATTTTGACTCTTAATTTTAAATTTTGTGTTAATTTGATCCAATTGATAATATCGTTAATGTTTTTGATTGAAAATAATTACTGAATTGGTTGGAATAACTCAATGAGGTTATTAAATTTATAATTTTACTCTAAAAAATATGACACATATCACTTATATGCATATTTTTTACAAAGCAATATTAAGAGTTGTATTCAATTGGATTAAATTGAAACAAAATCACAAATTCATAATCAAAATCGAGTCAATTGAAATTATAATAACCAAAATGGCACAAGAACTAAAATACAGGAATCACTGTCGCAATTTGTCATTCTTGTAATTAAAATTCTAAGTGTTAATATTGGGATCACTTTTTATAACGCCCTCAAAATAATACATAATCCCAACACCCAACAGTTCTATATACATGATAGATAGATCACATTTCCATACATACATCAGAGTTAATATTACAAAAGAGTATTTCATATAAGTTACAAATGTTTACAAAAATAATAGAATGCCCTGTGGGCTTACATCTTTCCAAGTTGTTACTTGGTTACACAAAAGAAGAGTTCTTACTCTTTTACAAGTAAAGCCCTCAGCTTGCATTTACATGTAATCAAAAAAAAAAAAAAACAAATAGCAAGTAGAGTATTCAACTCCGAAAACCTCTGAGGCAAAGTTCTAGAACTTGGCACGTCTCCTGTACCTGAAAATGGTGTCCCAAATAGGGTGAGCCAAAGCCCAGTAGAGAAATACTAAACCCATTATGAGGAATAACTAAAACATTATCATTCGACAAATGATTAACACGTGTAAACCAATTCACACCCTACTCATAGCCCAACAACAATTACATCCGTGCTACCTTCCACCTCCTTATTTATCCAATTCAATTCCTAGATATGGTTCATTATGTAGCCCAAACAATTTAAGTGAGACTAGCACTCGACTTATTAACACCTCCGTTACCCTCAATTCAAAATGAGACTACTTCTCACGTAATTAATACCTCAATTGACAACTTCATTCCTGCAATTCAATTTATAAGGTTGCGGGACTTTTACCCCGGACACTCCGGCCAACTTAATTGTCTATGGAGTACATTCCCCATCTTCTCGCAAATAAAGATACATAAATAATGTGTTGGAGTATGTGAACACATATGGAGTACATCCCCTATCTCCTCCCAAACAGATATATATAAACAATGTGTTAAAGTATATGAAATCATATGGAGTACATCCCCTATCTCCTCCCAAACATATATATATATATATATATATATAAACAATGTGTTAAAGTATATGAACACATATGGAGTACATCCACTATCTCCTCCCAAACAAATATATATAAAAAATGTGTTAAAGTATATGAACACATATGGAGTTCATCCCCTATCTCCTTCCAAACAAATATATATAAACAATGTGTTAAAGTATATGAACACATATGTGTGTGGAGTACATCCTCTATCTCCTCGCACACACTGGAGTACATCCCCTATCTCATCCTAAACAAATATACATATATAATGTATTTAAGCACTTTATCTCATACAATGATCAATCAATACACATATTTGCTGTATTATTCCAACCGTCACATTCAATGACATAACACGTTTGATCAGTTTCAGTTTTCCCTAATCAATATACAGTGTCTACAACAATCAAGACTATCCTCCACCGATAGCCCAAAGCAATTATTTCTAAATAGATAATAAATGCATCAACAAATAAATTATCAATATTACCAAAGGTGAGTGATTAACTTATCCAATTCCACCATTCATTCTCATAACTCCTCAATTTCATTATTTCCAACTCAATTTCATATTTTCATAACTTTCCAAATTAATTGTACAAATTAATTCATAACAACAAATTAGGGCTTTCCTCCCCCCCTTTTTCTCAACATTGACCCAAAGGCTCAAATATTTTCATTAAACATCAATAAACTCATTTTAAGACCCAAAATATACATGTGTGAGTCAAAAGAACAAAACCCCTCTTTATAGATTTTGAAACCCTAACCCCCAAAATTACCCAACTGCAACATTACATCAGAATAACTACAAGTTAATGTCAAAGACCATAAATATGAGTAGTTATCCCTACCTCAAGTGGAGAGACCAAATGGAGAAGATGATGAAACTCAAAATGCTCCAAACTCAAAGATTTTCGGATTAAAGTGAAGCCCACGCCACCCTTACCTTTCTTACAAGGAGATTTGGGTGGAAACACTCTAGAAGTAGATGAAATCTTAGAGAGAGAGAATGTGTAGAGAGAGAGAGAGAGAGAGAGAGAGAGTCGGATCTAGGGTTTTGAAAGTAAAAAGAGATGAAAAAGTGATTTAAAATCGCACAGTCGCGATCTGATATATACACATGGTCCGCTCGAGCGTAGAATAGGACGCTCGAGCGTCAGACACAAAAACTTAACCCGCTCGAGCGCAAAATACCAGCTCGAGCTCCAAGGCACAGTATTAAAGCACTACCCGATCGAGCACAAAGGGACCTGCTCGAGCGTAGAATACACTCATTCAGTACTTTTACAGACTTCGAACACCCGCTCGAGCGTAAGGATACCCACTCGAGCGTAAGAAAACCCGCTCGCGCATGAAAAACACACCTGCAGTATTTTTTGCAGATGCACAACATGCTGAAAGGATCCAAACCCCGCTCGAGCGCAAAGGGACCCGCTCGAGCGGATCATCAAAAATCTGGGCAACAAGAATAGAGACCAAAGCTCACCCAATCTGTTCGAAACACGCCCAAGACATTTCTAAACTCAACTTCAAGGAGTTAAAGGACGGAAATGTAATATAGACAACAACAATCACCCACGGAACCGAGTCCGGAATACAATAAACAATGAGAGGAAAACCGGGATCGCCATAATTTTGAATAATTATTTTTTTGTTGAGCTCTGAATATGAAGTTTTTATTTATTGATCCCTCAGAAAAGGAGGGTTTTTCTTTTTTTTATTTATTTATTATGTATCATTACTCAAAGAATAAAATTCTTTTCTGGGCGTGTTGATAAAGAATATTTTTCTCAATTTTTAAAATTGAAAACTTTTGGACAGAGATTATTTGGCCGGGCCTTGATAAAAAAAATAAAAATAAAAAAAAAATGAAAATGCATTTCTTAGGGCTTGTTTCATGCTCAAATCAATTTTTGGGCGCCCAAAATAAAAAATTATTTTTAATCAATTTTTCTATCTCCTCTCTCATTCTCTCACATTCTACACATCAATTAATCATTTTCTTTCTCTCTCCTCTATTACATCATTCACATTAATCAATCACGTTTTCTCTCGCACTCATCCATTCATCTACCAAAAAATTACAAATCATCCCAAATTACAAAACTATATTCTATCTATATAGTAGTGTAAAAATGGCTAACGGCCAATGGACGGCCCGAAACCTACCTGTGGCCCGTAGTGGGCCCAACCCATTTGGGCCCGAGCCCAGCCCAAGACCCTAGGCTTGGGCCATTATTTTGAAGTCCGACCCGCCCGAGAACTAGTGTCTTTTTTAGTGAAAAATAATAAAATTTTGATAGAAAAAATATTTAAAAAAAAATGTTCTGGCCCAGCCCAAGTCCGAACCCAGGCCCAAGCCCACCGACCCGGCCCGCCCAAGGCCCTGGGACTGGGTCTACTTTTCTGACCTGTGGCCCAGCTTGGCCCTGCCTGAATTTTGACGAGAGCCCGCAAGGCCCAACATGGGTCGGGCCAGGCCAAATTTACACCCCTATCTATACTATTAGTAAGTGAAGACCTCAATTAGTGTAATAAAACCTTACTCTTCTCATGTCCAGCTTGGCCTGTGGCCCAGCTTGGCCTTGCCCGAATTTTGACGAGAGCCCGCAAGGCTCAGCTTGGCCCGCAAGGCTCAACTACTTTTCTAACCTGTGGCCCAGCTTGGCCCTGCTTGAATTTTGACGAGAGCCCGCAAGGCCCAACATGGGTCGGGCCAGGCCAAATTTACACCCCTATCTATACTATTATTAAGTGAAGGCCTCAATTAGTGTAATAAAACCTTACACTCCTCATGCCATGTGGCAGTGTTTTATATAAATAGTTTTTTTTATTTATAAAAAATTAAACAAAGAGGTGGGCAGGATTTGAACCCATGATCATCATGAGTTTAAGATAAGAGAACTTAGACCACTTAAGCTAAGTACATATTATAACATTAATTTCATTGTTACTTTCTTTTATTCTAACTAACTAGCATATCACCCATGCTATACATGAGATAAAATAATATATTATTTATGAAAAATACGAAAATTATATTTAATTTTTTTTTTATATTTTGTCTCTCGTAAATAAAATTTTATATATAAATTTAAGGATTTTGTTTCAAATGTTCCTTTACTATAATAGATAGTATAGATAGATTAAAATTGTTGTATTGATAATTGAGAGGGTAATTTGTAAACAAATTGGGCCGAGCTAGGAAAAGCCTTCTTTGGAAGTTAGGTTGCGCAATGGATTGAGATAAGAGCTGGTGTAGCTCGGTCTTAGGTTAAGAAGACACTAGGCCAGTCAGAGATGGGTTGCTAGGGCCTGGACCTAACTATCTAAAGGTAGTCATTTATCGGATTGAGATGTTGTCAATAGAGAAGACCAAGCTATGTGTAGCTCGGTAGGATACCATTTGGTAGATCGGCTTCCAGCTACACCGTCTGAACGGTAGGGGATCGAGCTAAGGCAACTCGGTCAGGAATGTATATACGAGCATAAGGGTGTGGCCATCTCACTTGGCTTGCAGTGATGAGGGTGTTCTAAGGATAAGCATTATCCTTGGGCATAAGACTCCTAAGAGAACTCTGCTAAGAAGAGTTAGAGTCCTACTAGGTTTGTGCCAACCATCTCACTTGGTTGGTAGTGAGTAAGGTGTTATCAGGATAGACATTATCTTTGGGAGTGTGATTCCTAGGAGGACTCTGCTAAAGAGAGTTAGAGTCCTACTAGTATTGTGCTATGCGGAATCTATAAAAGCTAATGAGAGGACCATGCACAGGTATGGCAATTTTTACTCTAAAATACATAGAGCTTTTGTGTCTATTGTCTATTTGCTGACTTAGGCATCAGAAAGGTTTCCGGCACACATGCTGGCTAGCTCATGTTTGTGTTTCAGGTAGTAAAGCGACAACGTTTGGAGGAGTGCAAACTTGATTAATAGGATTATACAAGAAGATTATTCTGTGCTCGTACAATTGGCACCATCTGTGGAAAAGATTACAAAGAACAAACCTTTTGATTGAGTTTTTCTTCAATTGATTTCAATGGCGCACAACGAAGACTTACCTCAATCTGTTATTGATGGACAAACTCCAGAAGGGGACAGGAGGAGCGAGGATTTGCCTTTTGTCTCGCCCATGGCAGACTTGGATCCCCAGGACAGAATTTACGAAGAGGCGTACGAGGCAAACGGGGCTCAAGTCCCGGTCGCTCTCACAGCCCAGATGGACAAAGACGGAGGATGGATTCTCAAGTTTTGGAGAATCGTGTGAAAGAGCAAGACGAGTTGATAGAAAGAATGGTGGCTGACATGGAGACGATGAAGCGCCAGATGAAAGGCAAAGACGTAGTAGGGGAAGAGATCCGAGAAGGCAAAACGCGTTCTCGCCACTCAAGTTCCCGAGCCAAGGCAACTTTGGTGATGACGGACACGTGG
Organism: Camellia sinensis; assembly: GCF_055761805.1. Classification (NCBI taxonomy): domain Eukaryota; kingdom Viridiplantae; phylum Streptophyta; class Magnoliopsida; order Ericales; family Theaceae; genus Camellia; species Camellia sinensis. The sequence goes on from NC_138964.1 coordinate 44,325,088, forward strand.
CCTTTGGCACCGAGTTAGGGTTTCCTAAATTCCCCCAAAATAAAATATTTAGGTGGCGAATCTGTATCTGGCAAAGCAGTCCATGTTTGGCACTTCTTTTCAAAAATCTGTTTCTCAAAACGATTTGCCGGATTTGGACTCTTTGGTTCAGATTAAGAACCGTGACACAAATCGAGTCCGAACTGTAACGAGGGCCCCACACGGGCGCGTGCTACAGTTTCTGGCGACTCCACGGGGAATTTAGAGAGCTTGACTCGAACTCGTGATATCCTGTTTTGATTACACTTATGAGTTTCTTTGCATTGCATGTGCATTGGTGCGCCTAGGACACCGTGTTTGCTATCTGCCATTCCTAAACGATTTGTCGGAGGCTTGTCTTGTCAAGACATGACCATAAGGCTGACCGGTTATGGGCTCTGACAATATGGGAACACAAACCCCGATTTCACTGGGGCACCCTTTTTTACCATTCAACCTAGTGCATATTCGGATCCATAGTGACCATTCCAAACTAGGACAGGTTGCTTACCCGATGTTAGGTTGTTTGAAAACTGCTGCGTGCATAGTGGAACCCTAGCTCCTGACAAAATAGGACAGGGAAACCCTACCCCAACATAGGGGTGTTTTGGCTCTCACTTATTTGCTATGTGCTTTAGAGTGTTTTCTCTACAGGAACGTACATACCAGTTTGCAAGATTGAGTATTAGACCTGAGGGCATCAGTATCAGTTTATGAGAATTAGTTATCTGCGGGTATCAGGTTCAGTTTTGGGGACAGTGATTCTGGGGAACAGTGATCAGCAATAGAGTGCAGTTGTTCGGCTACACCTGTGGTTGATCTGTTTGGGCTGAAATGCTGTTTGTTTTTCCTTTCAGTTCAGAGTGTCCAGAGAATTGATACAGAATAGCTAGTGTTCCCCCTTGCTGAGGCAGGACTTATGATGACGCAGAATTCAGAAGAGATTGTGGTTATGACAGCTACGCTGGATCAAGGGATCACCCTACAGGATGAAACCAATGTTGATGTATTGCATCCGCCCAGGTCGCCTGTCGCGCACCTGATCTGGGCTCCCCAGTTGTATCAGGCTCACGAGCCCACTACATTCGAGCTGATGGGAATGATTGGTGACCTCCAGAGATCCGTGGCCGATCTGGCCTATGGAATGTCGGCTTCACCGCCAGCGGCACCATATGCCAGGAATTTCATACCACAGGAGCCCCCGCTACTGGGGCGGATTGTGATAGAGCTCAGCCAGCCAGAGGTGGCTTCCAGCTACAGCCACGACATATCAGCAACAACCGGGCTTCGCTCTGAAGTAGCAACCCAAACCCTTGATTAGGCTGAGGCCAGAGGCAAAAACAAAATGAAGGCAGACGCTGATCCCATTAAACAACTGCTGCGGGCAGTCGAGGCTTTGAAAGTCGGGGGGATGAACAAGTAACAGATATCCGCAGTTGTGGCAAAAACTGTGGAGGATGCTTTCCCCACCCCACCTGAGGGTAGTTCAAGTCAGTCAGAAAATTGGGATAGGCCCCGTCATGCCAGAACAGTTCCTTCTATTCCCAACCCTGCACCTGGGAAAGATCAGAAAACCAAGGCAGTGCCTGCCGACCTTTTTCCTAGTGCGTCTAGTAAGAATACTCAGACTTCAAAGTACCTGCCCCGAGGGCGCAGGATCTTTCATGATCTCTACATGCCTCTGCCTAAGGCACTTCAGATTCTTGCCGAAAGGGGGCACCTCAAACCCCTTGAACCTCGGCCTCTCCCGAAGAATCTCCCTCTCACACATGATGCTGCTTTGTACTGCGCGTACCACCAGCAGACCGGTCACGCCACCGACAACTGTTTCCGCCTTCGCCATAAAGTGCAGGATCTGATTGATAATGAGGTCATTCTTCCACCTACCTCGGCGAAGTCTGTTACCACCGAGCTGTGGGACTTTAAGGATACTGCGAGTATGTGATCAGGGGATGGATCACCTGCGGGCGGCGCTCGGTGTATTTCAGATATGGCGTCTGGCACGCACTTTTTGAGCATTTGTAAATGCAGTTTTGTAGCTTCTGGCTTGGGTTTTGAGTCAGTTCTTTGTTTTGTTTTTGAGTCTGCCTCTTTGTTTTGAGTCAGTCTTTTTGTTGGGTCTGTCTTGTGGTACCGAGTCAGTCCCATTGTATAGGATGTCAAGTGATTCCGGGGTTGTTGTCTCGAACACCATTTTTGTATTTAACCTTTTTGCTTTCTTTTTGAGTCTGTCTCTGCTGTGGAGCCAATTACATCCGAGAAACCTGAATGAAACAACTGCAGCTATCATGTTTCCGTGCTTATTGTTTGTTTTGGGCTAGTTGTACCAGAGGTTTTGAATGGAACGACCCTGCATCCTACCTATTCTTCTGTGCCTTAAGAATTATTGCATTGACCTAAGTTCTTCAAAACTTTTTTCGAAACATTGTGATAAAAACGAAGAGGAAGGAATTCCTCCGGTTTTGCAAAAATTTGATCAATTGAGAGAAAGAGAGGCACGCTAAGCCCTTAATGAATGAGATCATGCTTGTCAGCATGAGTACTGGGAAGGACCGTGGCTTGATCCAGATTGGTTCCACACTATCTTCAGCGCGAGCGATTTGTCGCTTTCTTAAAAACTTTCAAAAACGAATGTTTTGCGCGGCCCTGTGAAGACTTGTGTGGAATCGCTCTTGAGATTGTGCAGCCTAGGATCGCTCTCAGCCTCAAGATTCAACCCGTCCGTTTCCAACCTTGAACCCGTTCAGAAAGTTCAACGGTCAAACGCCATGTAAGGTCTGTATGGCCAGATTAGAAGCAGCCCTCGAACAAGAGGCACCAAAGTCGAATCAAAAAGATTAGATCTCACCAGAAGAAGCTCGTGGAGAAGCCATGATGGATTCTCCTACAAATCATTGCAATAGCCGTTCTCCTAGATACAGAGAGGCTTCAACTTCAAAAACCATTTGGCATGGACTTGCTACACTTTTACCCTTTGAGAGGCTCGCTGGGCCGAAAACCCGGAAGGGCGACCCAGGCAAAAGTTAGAGCAAGAGAAAAATACAAAAAAGCAAAAAAATACAAAAGAAAAGAAAAAAAAAGAAAGAAAAAAAATGCAAAAAAGAAGAGAAAAAGAAATGAAAAAAAAAGAAAATGAAAAAAAAACTCGCAAGGTCGAAAACCCGCATCGGGCGACTTGGCAAAAATTAGAGCCTAAAAAGTGAAGGTTAAAATACCCGAGTGTACCTTAATCGGAACTACGTAAGGCTTGATTCCCATGTTTGGGATACATAGGCAACTTCATTCTGAAGTCCAGCCCCCAACGCTTTCATAGCGTCTCGGTCCATACAATGGTTTCGATTTCATCCCAAAGTCCAGTCGCCAACACCTTCAAAGTGACTGTGTCCTTATATTGGTTTTGACCATCTTCGTCTTCTCTGTATCCGAGAAAGTTCGGTTGTGATCATCACTGGTAGGGACTGTTTACAATATGCTACGGCATCATCCAAACAAGGGGAAACTTTCCGTTGCCATGAGTCGTCGTTCAAACCAGGGGTAACTTTTCGTTGCCGTGCAGCGTCCTTCAAACAAGGGGCAATTTCCCATTGCCTCCGATCCGAGGTTGCGCATCTCAACGAGTAAGTTCCATGCTCGTTGAGCATTGACTGTTTGCAATATAGTTTTTGAGAATTTTTACTGAGGTTGACTATTTTCTCAAAAATTATTTCATTTTCCAAAACTAGACCATTTTCTTGGACCCAAAAAGAAAAATTTTCAGTGCTTACAGCCTGACTTGCATGGTTTTCAAATCAAAAATCGAACAAGTAAGTTAATCCGACTCTCATCTTGATCAAAACTATTTTAGTAGAAAACCAAAACGAAAAAATGGTCAAAATGATGAATTAGGGGCACAGTTGAGTCAGGCGTTCTGTCTTTCCCCCGTCGTCAACATACTTGCCAGGAGGGCACTCTACCCACCAGAAGAAATAGCTGTGAGCTAACGGCATCGGGCATGAACCCGCAACTTCCTATTCATTCATTAATCACCTTGGGGAGGGACGAAAAATGAGAGAATAAAGAATAGAGAGGTGTAAGTTGAGAGAAAAAGCGAGCCAAAGGGTTTTGAGAGAAAAACCAAACTTGAGTGCCAGAGTGATGTGAGAATCACAGATGAGAAAATGGTGGGAAACAATACCCAGAGAAACTGGCTCCTCATGATCTGAGGTCCCCCGTTTTCGTTAACACGTCTGTATGTCGTGTCTTTTGTTTTGTTTACCTCAACCTTTGTTTTAGGTCTCTTCCGAGCGGGTCTCGTTGTGTTTAGGTCGTGTACCCTTTTGTTTGAGTCCTCCCCGCTGTGTTCAGTTTTAGGCTCGAGACCCAGATTTGAAAAACGCTTATTTAATTTCAAAAATCGTTTATACTCAGAATGCTGTGCCATTCTCTATATTTGATTGTGTTTCAACTCCAGCTGGTTTCACCTCCGTAGTCCGTCTTGTCAGATTGGGCTGTTTGTTCAGGATTTGCTGTGTGCAAAATGAACCAAATGCTGTGTTACGGGCTGTATGCAGATTAATCCCCAGTAGAGTAAGGGTTGTGTGTCCAGAATCAGACAGTGGGTTGCTTGGGTTATTTTGCTGTTGGCTGTTTAGTTATCTGATTATTACAGTGCAAGTGTTCAATTTTCAGACAACCAATCAATTTCATTTACATTGAGGTGTAAATATGGTATGATGCAATGCAAAGTATGAAATGTAAAGATATACGGATGTAAACACTTTTTCAAATAAAAAGCCTGTTTCATTTCATCATCTTTTCAAGTACACAAGTTTTGGAAACAAAAATCTGCCTGCGGCAGTACAAAGTATCCTAACTACCAACAAATGGGAAAAGTACAAGAAAGAAGAAAAACAACAAAAATCTATATCCATGTCAAGCGGCTCCGAGGGCTATCGGTCTGTCCTAGTCCTCTTCCTAGACGAAGGTCCAGGAGCATCATCAGCATCGTCATTAGAGCCCGAGCCAGTGCCGCCTCCGGTCTCCTCCTCTGATGACTTCGCCTCCGACTCTGCCTCCGCCTCCGACTCCTCGTCATCATCATCAGGGACTGGAGCCCGCAAACTACTCCCGACATGAGTGCGCCCCGCCTTGGTACAGGGGAATACTCTGCCCTCTACATCTCTTCCTCGGGCGGGGACGGAAGGTCCAGCTGGAGCACCTCCTACAACGGGAATCTGGAAAGGAGGCTGAAAAAGTACATAAAAGGCAAATGCATCAGTATACTGTGGACAGTTTGTCAGTGCAGAATGCAGTGTATGAGTACAGTGTGTGAATACTGTGGACAGTTTATCAGTGCAGAATGCAGTGTATGAGTACAGTGTGTGAATACTGTGGACGGTTTGTTAGTGCAGAATGCAGTGTATGAGTACAGTGTATGAATGCTGTGGGCAGTTTATCAGAAGTGACGTAGTGCATCAGATTATGGGAAGCAGTGTATGAATGGTTTGAGACAGTGGTCAGAAGAACATACCGGAATGCTGTAGAGGGCCAGGAGGTCAAAAGTCCGCTGTAACATCCCTATCATGGAAGCATTCAGCTCCAGGGACTGCCGGGTGTACTCAGAGGAAGCCTGCAAAGGTATTGGATGCATCAGTATTCTGCAGAGTATCAAAGAAATGAAATGAAATGAAATGACAATGCAAGATGCGAAATACAATAGTACATACCGGAGGTAAGTCGGGGACACCAACCAACTAGTGGTCAGCCAGGGGAGGGGCAAAGGGGATCTGGTAGGTCGCCTCACCCTGTCCTCTGTATGTTAGTGAAGTGGGCAGAGCAGGCCAACCGGTCCCCCGTCCTCCCTGAACTCCGCTCCTACCACGGACTCGAGCCCTCCTCGATGCTCCTGCTCCAGCTCCCGCTTCTGCCCTAGCTGCTGGCGCCACAAGCCTGGCTCTCTCAGCTCGACGGCCGCTGCTCAGAGACCGCGTAATGTACGTCTGCACGTACTCTCTGTAGTCGCCGACGCCTCTGAAGCGGGTCGCCTCCCAGCCGATAGTATAATTGGCCATCTGCTCGGTAATGAGTCTCTCGGTCTCCCTCATGTCCTCAGCAGGGTGAACCGGGACTATCTGCTCTGGTAACCCTAGGGTCTGGCGTAGGAAACGCTCACCCAGGTACCAAGCCCGACAGACCGGGCCCTCCAGTAAGATCCGAAAATGCGAGGTCTCCTCAGCACCGGCAAATCGGTCTCGAATCATCGCCGGCAACGGAGCCCAAGGCTGCCAAGTGATCTGAAAGTGGCATACAGTTTGTTATCTATCGTTATTGAAATATGCAGTGAAAAGCAAAGCTTAGATAAATTCTGAAATAAAACATACCTCGGCAGGGGTGATAGTGTCGAAGTAACGGCGAAAGAAGCTAAATGTCTCTCGTGGCCTCCGCACGCATCTCCCGTCGAAGCGTCGCGAGAACGGGACGACGAGGGGGGTCTCCGTATCTGGCACGGGTGCAAGCCTGGGAAAGTAGGCATAGACCCACAACTGCAGAGAAAACATCAATATGATTATCAGATAAGAGCGGAATGCAAAATAAAACAAGAATAACATATTGTGCAGTGTGTTGCGCAGACAGTGTATTATGTACAATGTACAGTGTGAGCAGTGTACAGTCAGTGCAAAGCAGAGTGTATGTGTGTGCCGTGTGTGCAGTATACAGTTAGTGAAAAGCAGACTACAGTGTGTGCAATACAGAATACAGTACAGAGTACAGAAGATAGAAAAGCATAAATGAAAAGCGGAAAAGAAACGTACCTCCCAAGCACGCCAGTAGCCCCCGAGCAACTGTCCGCTGCCACGGGAAGCCGAGCTCATATACCCGTAGAGTGTGGCCAGAGCGGCGCCACCCCAATCATAGTGCAAGATCTGCCTGACATCCACCAGTGCACTAAGCAGGCAGAGGGGCACGGTGTTCGCCCGGTCGGCGAAAATGGTCGTCCCCAGCAGGAACATGAGAAAGCCACGCGCATATCTCTCCACGGCCTCCTAAGTCATCAGAGCCTCCTCCACCAACGCGGGCTGGACCCTGAACTACACCTTGAACCAGGAGTAACGAACAAAGCCTGGACGGGTGAGAGGTGGCACCTCGCCAAGCAGATGGATCTGAGCGGCAGTCCTCTCATCCATATCAGTGTCGAAGGGGATTGGATCACCCCCTACCCCGATGCCTGTGAGCATCGAGAAATCATAGGGAGTCATCGTCATGTCTCCCATCGCAGATAGATGGAACGAGTCGGTGGTGTCCCACCACCTCTCCGCTAGAGCAGCAAGGAGAGGCCTGCTCGCGGTGAGTCTAGATAATCCCCTGCAGAAAGCGCCGAAGCCCGCCTGGTCCACAATGTGGCGAACCGCGTCGGGAAGCTCAGCATACCAGTCCCGAGCGGCAATGTTCCCATACCCGCGGACGGTATGGGAATCTCCCTGTTTTCAAACAAATAATTGCGAGGCAATACTGAATATACTAGTTTTGAAGGGCATTCAGAATTCAGTACAAATATAGCATGTGTGCAAGTTTTTCAGATTCAAACAGATCCCGGGTGCTGGTGTGCTTATAGTGAACTACAATGTGTGATGTGTCAGCGTGTTGGCGTGGTTCAGTACAAATATAGCACGTGTGCAAGCTTTTCAGATTCAAACAAGATATCGAGTATCGGTGTGATTACAATAAACTATAGTGTGTGCAGTGTATACTATGTTGGTGTGTTTGAGTGATTCAGGGCCAACGCAGTGTGTGTGCACATGTCAGCCTCAAACAAATATCAGTTGCCAGTATGGTTGCGATCAACTACAGTGCACAGTGTGTCAGTGTATCTGAGTCAAGCAGTTAAAGAATGTAATCAGTTATGGCAGTTTTTATATTCTACATTGTGGAAAATAAAACAGAGAAAGGAATGTTACCTCGGAAGCGACGAAGGATAAGTGAGATGTAGGCTCACGCAGGAGGAGCTCTGGTGGCATCGCTCTGTCGAAACTCCGAAACTGGCGAAGTCTGTCAGGAGGTAGCACATGAATCGCCGGCCGGTAGGTCGCCGGGTCGAACGGGCGGACGCTCAACGGGAGGAGGTCAACCTCGGGATCCATCTCATGATCCGGGGGAGTCCCGCCCTGTGGAATATCGTCGGCCATGTCAAAAATGGTGAGAAAATAGCCGGAAAAGGGAAAACCGGGCGAAAATGTGGAAAGTCAACCGGAAAGTCAACCCGAGAGGGTGAAAAGTGGCCCGAGAAGCCGGGAAGTGAAAAAGGCACGCAAGTCGAGAGAAACTCGAGGGGAATAAACCCCAAAAGGTGGAAATGGCAAAGGAAGCACCGAAATGAAGAAATATTCAGATGAAAATGTTCGAAACGCAAAGATATACGTGAATCGAACGACGAAACGAGCATGAAACGCAAAGAAATGGAGAAAAGAAGAGAGAAAAATGCTCTAGAGAGAGAGGGAATCGATTTTCGGCTAAGGAGGATGTGTAAAATAGGGTTTGGAACCCTATTTTAAAAGACCCGAGGTGAAAAGTCAAATTTGCCCCGATTCAGGCATTTTTGGCCAGTTGGCTACATTTTTTGGCCGGTGGAATGTATTGATCTCTTCCGGCCGGTGAGCCTCCTGCATCCTTGTTTGGGTCAGATCTGTAGTTTTGGGTCTTCATAGCTCAAAGAAGTACAAGAAAGTGCATCTCCGACACTCAACCGGCCTCCGTTTTGACCTCGAACCGTGTCCTCTGTACGTGGCACTCGAATTTGTGCAAGGTGTATCCTTCCTGTACCCTTTTGTCTCTCACGAAACCTGAAAGTTGCCCCATGCGTATCGCATATCAATCGCACTGTCTTGTGCGCTCGCGTTGTCTAAAACGCATCGCGCGGTTTTGCGCATCTCATTGCATTTTGCATGCATTCAATCAATTTCATTACTTGCGTAGACCGCATGTTTTGCTTGCGTAGACCGCATGTTTATAATTAATTACACTATTTGCGTAGACCGCATGTTTATAATCAATTTCATTACTTGCGTAGACCGCATGTTTTCCTTGCGTAGACCGCATGTTTTACTTGCGTAGACCGGATGTTTTGCTTGCGTAGACCACATGTTTGTTCAAATTCATTACTTGCGTAGACCGAATGTTTTGCTTGCGTAGACTGCATGTTTGTTCAAATTCATTACTTGCGTAGACCGCATGTTTTGCTTGCGTAGACCACATGTTTGTTCAAATTCATTGCTTGCGTAGACCGCATGTTTTGCTTGCGTAGACCGCATGTTTGTTCAACTTCATTACTTGCGTAGACCGCATGTTTTACTTGCGTAGACCGCATGTTTGTAATCAATTCATTACTTGCGTAGACCGCATGTTCTGCTTGCGTAGACCGCATTCTTATGTTTAATTTCATTGCTTGCGTAGACCGCATGCTTATGATCAATTTCGTTGCCTGCGTAGACCGCGCGCTCCACTTACATGTCTGTACCTTCACAGCATTGTTATGCTTCCCACTTGCTTTGCGTTGCCACGCATTTTCAAGTACATTAATATGCATGTTGTTAATCACATTGTACCTGTTAAGTTTGTTTTCTTTGCAGGCACGATATTGTATGTACGGTTCATTTAAGGCTGGTGTAACCCGACGAACCGGACAGGTATGATATACTCCGAGTGAGACATATCGAGAATATCCACGGTCTAGGAGACCTTAAATCCTTGGAAGGTGCAAGACCTTTGGCGCATTGATGTGCACAGTTCGCTTGCATTGTCATGCATATCTTAAGCCGCACGTTGTTGCGCACTTCAAGATCACTTGCATTGTTATGCATTTCTTGTGCAATATATACAGTCTAGGAGACCTTAAATCCTTGGAAGGTGCAAGACCTTTGGCGCATTGATGTGCACAGTTCGCTTGCATTGTCATGCATATCTTAAGCCGCACGTTGTTGCGCACTTCAAGATCACTTGCATTGTTATGCATTTCTTGTGCAATATATACGGTCTAGGAGACCTTAAATCCTTGGAAGGTGCAAGACCTTTGGCGCATTGATGTGCACAATTCGCTTGCATTGTCATGCATATCTTAAGCCGCACGTTGTTGCGCACTTCAAGATCACTTGCATTGTTATGCATTTCTTGTGCAATATATACGGTCTAGGAGACCTTAAATCCTTGGAAGGTGCAAGACCATTGGCGCATTGATGTGCACAGTTCGCTTGCATTGTCATGCATATCTTAAGCCGCACGTTGTTGCGCACTTCAAGATCACTTGCATTGTTATGCATTTCTTGTGCAATATATACGGTGTAGGAGACCTTAAATCCTTGGAAGGTGCAAGACCATTGGCGCATTGATGTGCACAGTTCGCTTGCATTGTCATGCATATCTTAAGCCGCACGTTGTTGCGCACTTCAAGATCACTTGCATTGTTATGCATTTCTTGTGCAATATATACGGTCTAGGAGACCTTAAATCCTCGGAAGGTGCAAGACCTTTAGTGCATTGATGTGCACAGTCCATTTACATTGTCATGTATCTTAAGCCGCGTTTTGTCGCGCATTCCATGCATCATGCATCATCATGCATTTGCATCTCAAAAACAAAAACAAAAAAACAAACAAAAAAAAAATGCATTGTCATGATCGTAAATAGTTGCATTGTCATGCATCATTATAATATAGTGTATATTGCATTGTAATTTGCATGCATCCATGGCATCACCCTCCGCCTATGGCTCGCGCCTTTCCATGATTGAGCTTGGTCTGATATGTGCCCATACTTTTCTTGTCGAAACATAGTTCAGTAGACCGTTCTATGTTAGGCACGGCTCGTACGTGTACATGCCCTTCCTAGGCAAGATTTGGTTTGGCCCGCAGGCCATATCCATTGTATCCATTTCCATTCCATTGCATATTTGTAGATATCGCATTGTAGCTTGCATGCATTCACTGCATCACCTCCGCCTATGGCTCGAGCCTTTCCATGATTGAGCTTGGTCTGGTATGTGCCCATACTTTTCATGTCGAAACATAGTTCAGTAGACCGTTCTATGTTAGACACGGCTTGTACGTGTACATGCCCTTCCTAGGCAAGATTTGGTTTGGCCCGCAGGCCATATCCATTGTATCCATTTCCATTCCATTGCATATTTGTAGATATTGCATTGTAGCTTGCATGCGTTCACTGCATCACCTCCGCCTATGGCTCGTGCCTTTCCATGATTGAGCTTGGTCTGGTATGTGCCCATACTTTTCATGTCGAAACATAGTTCAGTAGACTGTTCTATGTTAGACACGGCTTGTACGTGTACATGCCCTTCCTAGGCAAGATTTGGTTTGGCCCGCAGGCCATATCCATCATATCCATTTCCATTTCCATTGCATATTTGTAGATATTGCATTGTAGCTTGCATGCATTCACTGCATCACCTTCGCCTATGGCTCGCACCTTTCCATGTTGAGCTTGGTCCGGTATGTGGCCATACTTCTCGTGTTGAAGCATAGTTCAGTGGACCGTTCTATGTTAGACGTGGCTTGTATGCGTACATGCTTTGCCTAGGCAAGATTTGGTTTGGCCCGCGTGCCATATCCATTGCCATTTCCCCAGCATTTTCATTGTATATATTACATTGTAGTGTAATTTTTGCATCCAGCATTAGGATCGTTGTCCTTTCCCCAGTGGGTCGTTTCCCCACTTATGTCATCTCCCCCCAATACTTGTTCTTGCGTCCGTCTACATTACTCAGAGTTCAGTTGACCGTTCTATGGTAGACAGACTTGTTACCTCCATCAATCTATTTGACATAGGTATGGTTTCGAACCGCTCATGATTGGATCATGATTCAATTGCTTTGCATATAGTTTGCATTGTTTCAATTGCATTGCATTTTCTTTTGCATTGTTTCTACATTGTTTTGTATATATTGCATATCATTTTGCATCCATTTTTTGCATTGTCATGAATGTTGCTAATAACATCGCACCTGTTGAGTTGTTTTCTTTACAGGCACGATATTGTACGTACGGTTCATTTGAGGTTGGTGCAACCAGACGAGCCGCACAGGTATTGTATCCTCCGAGTGAGACGTATCGAGAATTGCATAATTCTCTTACATCCTTTCTACATTGTAGTGTAGTTCGGTGTGTGCTAGCTTAAAATTGTCGCATGTATGCTTCATTACAGCTTTCTTTACATGATCATAAGTTATGTCCGGCTCTGTGCATTGTCTTGCATTTTGCCCCTGCCTTCGGGCGCATATCTTGTTTGTCTTGCATGTTTGTCTGAGTCTTCGGCCTTGTCAAAAATGGGTCACCTCTGGGCTTCGACATTCACTCCCGTCATTGTTATGACTTTCGAGTTCTATCAAAGAGGGGCAACTGTAGACACCCCATTTTTGACCGTCCTCAAGACTTGGGCGTCACCATTGGAACACTTGGTGATTACCCTTGTTTGTGTTCGTCTTGAGTTCCCGGAGGTCTCGGTTGCACGCCTTGCCTCAGGACCTCTCGACTCGACTGTTTTGTGCTTGGTTTGACACCAAACACTTGTGTTTTGCCTTTGAGAGGCAAGGTAGGGCTTGTAGACCATCCCCACCCATCACCGGCCGTGGCTTGAGGCCATCGGCTGTGTTTTGTGGCCACCGGCCAAATATTTGGCCGGCCGGCACTATAGATGGCCTGTCGGCTATCTTTTTTTGGTCAATTACATCTTTGGCTGGCCGACTACTGTGCATCTGCTTTTGCAGATATTTTGACACAGCTGTCTTGCATTTGGCTCCCCTCCATACACGTGTATGGAGGGATCTCTCTCTTTAGAAGCTTGTCTTGTAAGCTTTACAAGACAAAAAGCTCTATAAAGAGAGGTCTTCTCTCTTGTTGAAAGAGGTTAGACATTTTAGACAACATTTTTGAGAGTTTTGATATTAGGGTTAGGAATTTGTATCTATCTTATATCTCTCTCTCTCTCTCTCTCTCTCTCTCTCTCTCTCTCTCTCTCTCTTGAGCTTAGTGTGTGTGTTTTGTCTTACTTTTGCTCACAAGCACCCACCATTACACCATCCCGTGGAGCTGAGGCCTCTTGAGGGTTGTTTTGGAGGTTTTGAAGCTGGTTTTAACCTAAAGAAGCTGCTAGAGCTCCATTGTTGAAGAAGGTCTTCAAGGGTAAGAAGCTTGCTCCTTTTTACCCCTTTCTTGCATTGTATTTTTGCCTATCTTGCAATTGTTTTTGTGTTTAGTATATAACATAAAAAAGTTCTATTTTTAGGCCCTCTAAATAGTTTGTTTAGAGTGTTTTGTGATTTGAGGTTGTTTGACCCCTCTTAAGCCTTGTAAGGCTCCATTTTGTGCCATTTTGAGTGAGCTCCGAGGCCTTGGTGTTTGGGCCTCCTCACCACTGAAATCTTGAGGGATTTCAGAGGTGAGGATGGTGCCTTGAGGTCCCAAGAAGGAGAGGGTCACCCCCTCTCCTTGTTGTCCTTGAAAAGGACCACTTTTGCCTCTTGAGGGAGCACCTAGCTTAGGCTCTTGTTGACCATGCCTTAGCTGATTTTTGTGCTTATTATGTCATAATATGCCTCTATTTTTAGTTGGTTTTGGTACACCATGCTTGGTTAGCATACATGCCTTGTAATGCCATTTTGTTGCCTTAACATGCCTTAGGTTATAAACCATTGTTCTAGCATGTTTTAGGCTTGGCTTTGTGAAGCTTTTGTGCTTATTTTGCTATGTTTGAGGTCTGTCCTTAGTTGTTTGGGTCGACTTTGGCATGCTTAGTATAGCCCCTTTGCATTTTTGGTTTGTTGGCCTTAAGTGTGTGAATGTATAGCATGCATCCTTGCCTTAATTTAGTGGGTTGGGACCATTTTCCATGTTATTTTAGTCCCTTTAACATGCTTGTATGCTTGCCTTGGATGCCTCTTTGAAGCTTTGAAAGCTTGTCTTGCATGCTCCATGTTTTGGCCATTGTGCATACCCTTTGAATTCGAGCCACTTAGATGTCATCTAGGTGTCCCTTGGGTGTTGTCTAGGCCTGCCTTAGACTTGTTTTAAGTCCTCTTAGCCTTGTGAGGCTCGGTGGACTTAGTCTCGGTTTAAGCCTCTTGGCTTGTCTTGGGTTTTTGGCTTTGTTTGCATGCCTTGTTTATTTTGTTTAATTGGCATAGCACCTTTTTTAACATGATTTTCAATTCTTACCTTGCATGCCATTAGTCCATGTTATGCCTCTTTCAAGTGTGCTTGAGAGTTGCCCCTTTTGTGCTTGAGTATTAGCCCTTTAACATGTGCATGTGTGTATGTGTGTTTAGTCCTCACTTCACAGCATTTTGGCCACTGTTTTAGGTCTATTTAAGGCTGCCTAAATCATGTTTAAGTATATCCTATGCTTGTTTGCATACTTACCTTGCACGTTTGCTTGCATGCTTGCATGTATACATTGTATTGTCCATGTTGCATGCTAGTTCATACGCCTAGGTTGCATTGCATCATGCATGCATGCCTTGTTCCTTGATCTAGTGATAGGAATTGGGCCCCTTTGGTTTGTTGGTTTGCATTGCATTTGACATCAAAATGTGCACACTTGGTCCCTTGGGCCATCACGCATGGAAATGTACGATTGATGGTCCGAGAACCAAGGACCATGTCCCTTTGAGTCATACACATGATAAGGGATAGGATTGGTGCATACATTGCTTGAATTGCATTGCCATGCTATGCCTTGCCCTCTGCTGCTGTCAATTGTAGGTTCTGCAGACATTCTTTGCCGACCGACAGTGTTTAGTGCCGACCGGAAATCCATTGGTGGCCGATAGCTTCACCAACAGCCGATGATCACATACCACTACCGGTGGCCATTCTACTCAGCCGGTGGTGTCTCCCAATGTCCAGGGAAGCAATTCTGAGACTTTGGCAGTCTTCAAAGAGGTAGAGCAGGGAAAACAGAGGCGGCCTATGCATGGCAGTGCACTTCCGAGCAAGACCCGAGCACGCGCGCATCGGACCCTCTTCCCGAGCCCCCCTTTTATTGCTTTCCTTATGCTTAGTTAATTTGTTAATTAATTAGGTGATTTGTAATAATTAATTAGCTTGCGAGTTAGTTAATTTATATTATTCTTTCGGTCCCTCCGAGCGAGGGCAAATTTGTAATAAGTGTGGGTGAGTGTGTGCATGTCTTCCAACCCCCACTTCTTTCTCCCTTTTACTTACCTGCTTTGATGGTTAGTAATAAGACATGTTTAATTTAGCATACCTTATGCTATGCATGCGTGTATCATTCATCAGTATTGCATGCACCGGGCTCGGCGCATCATGCTAACTGCATTGGTATTTCAAATCTAACTTGAATACATGCTACTTGTGCATTTTCACATGTCATTCATAGAATAGCCGAGCCTACTCTAGTGACATTCCATATGCGTTGCATTAGACATTTAAACATGGACTTGGATCATGCATTGATTGCTAACGAGTTTTTTGTTTTGGCACGGAGTACGATGTAAGTATTTATGCTTTAGCATCCTTGCATGCGTGTGGGTGTTGCCGTGATAGCATGATTACCATGAGGCTAGCTGCTTATGTGATATAAACTGCTTGAATGCCTATGGGTGAAGGTTGGATTGCCTGAGTTGGAATAGCTCATTGAAATCCGTGTTTTAGCCTACTTGCGAGTAGCAAATTCCAAAACATTTTCCAAAACAAACGGATATGCAATGCTTATTCCCAAATTAGGCAATCTAGTCTATACTTGTTTGCTGTGCGCATAACATAGTAATTCTAGGCTAATAATCGGGATAAGAACACATAACGTTTTCAAAAACGGATATCATGGTTAGTAGAGGCCAATCTTCGGATCGGGCGAGAGGGGGTGCTCATAATTGACCTTCCCCAATCGTACCCAAGTTCCCGAGCCGAGGCAACTTTGGTGATGACGGACACGTGGCCTTTGGCACCGAGTCAGGGTTTCCTAAATTCCCCCAAAATAAAATATTTAGGTGGCGACTCTGTATCTGGCAAAGCAGTCCATGTTTGGCACTTCTTTTCAAAAATTTGTTTCTCAAAACAATTTGCCGGATTTGGACTCTTTGGTTCAGATTAAGAACCGTGACACAAATCGAGTCCGAACTGTAGCGAGGGCCCCATGCGGGCGCGTGCTACAATGACACACAATCAAGAACCTCTAGGACTTGTTACTCCAAGTTTGAGAGAACAAGGACTAAAAGGTTTTACACAGAGGGAAGTAATTATCGACCCTCACATACGCATCAAAACCACTTCTCAGCACACCAAGATGCCTAGATCAATGGATCTGCAAATTGTTCCAGGAGAAAGGACGCAAAGGAGGAAAGACGCCCAGGCCCATGACCCTTAAAGGATCTCGGCTCTACAACGGCTGGCACCTAGAATGCATGGGAGTGTCGAGGTTAGAATGTTAGTACCGCGTCTTATCTACGAACTAGCTGATAAGGCATTAGCAAGGTTGCAAAGCTCACCATTTGTTCCAGTAATAGAGAACGTACCACTTCCCTTGGGCTTTAACCAGCCTAAGTTCACAATCTGTGAGGAGAAGTCAGACCTGTACATACACTTGCGCTACTTTCGCCAAGTTATGACCATACATCAACGGAATGAAACTCTTGTTTCCGTCAAGCTTGGGCGACCTGGGCTTAACTTAGTTTGAAAAGTTACTAGAAGGTAGTATCGTTTCATGGGTATAAGTTGTGGAGATATTTGTCACCAGGTTTAAGATGAACATCAAGACGTCAGTCGAGGTAGATCAGTTACTTGCCATTGACATGGGTGATAAAGGAATGTTGAAATCTTACGATAACAGGTATTGGGAGACCTTCAACTAGGTAGAAGATTGTTCTACCAACCTAGCTATCACACAGTACAAGTAGGGTCTGCCAGTGGGTCATAAGTTGAGAAATTCAATGACAATGATGTCGTCTCTTACTATGGAAGCCCTGATAGAGAGAGTGCACCAACACATCTTGGTAGAGGAAGATAGGATGCGCACCAAGGCAGAGTCTAACACAATAGCGAGGTCGGACGAAACACCTTCGGCAAAAATTAACACGGTCGACAAGAAGGACCAACCACGCAAAAAATCTTTGCCCAACTGGGGGCAAAATGGGTTGGCAAGTTTGATCAACTCTTTCTAAAAAGTCTTCGCCCAACTGGGGGGCAAAGTGGGTTGGCATGTTTGACCAACTCTTTCTAAAAAATCTTTGCCCAACTGGGGGCAAAGTGGGTTGGCAGGTTTGACCAACTCTTTCTAACAAATTTTTGCCCGACTAAGGGGCAATAAAGAAGGTTGGTAAGTTTGACCAACACTTCTTTCATTCTTTAGCCGAGATAAGGATAGGCTTCAGAAGGTTGGCAGGTTTGACCAACACTTTTTTCATTCTTCAGCCAAGATAAGGATCTATGCTTCAGAAGATTGGCAGGTTTGACCAACACTTTTTCCATTCTTCAACCGAGATAAGGATCTAGGCTCAAGAAAGTTGGCAGGTTTGACCAACACTTTTTTCATTCTTTAGCCCAGATAAGGATCTAGGCTTCAGATGGTTGGCAAGTTTGACCAACACTTTTTCCATTCTTCAGTCGAGATAAGGATCTAGTCTCAAGAAGGTGGGCAGGTTTGACTAACACTTTTTTCATTCTTCAGCCGAGATAAGGATCGCGACTTAAGAAGCTTGGCAAGTTTGACCAACAAAACTTTTTCACTCTTTGGCCGGGATGATAGTTACTTTGGCCAAAGCAGGTTGGCAGGTTTGACCAATAAAATTTTTGCACTCTTTGGCCGAGATGACAGTTACTTCGACCAAAGCAGGTTGGCAAGTTTGACCAACAAAATTTTTGCACTGTTTGGCCGAGATGACAGTTACCTCAACCAAAGCAAGTTGACCAACAAAAATTTTGCACTCTTTGGCTAGGATGACAGTTACCTCGGTCAGGCCAAAGTAGGTTGGTAGGTTTAACCAACAAAATTTTTGCACTCTTCAGCCAGAATGACAGTTACCTTGGTCAAAGCAGGTTAGTAGGTTTGACCAACAAATTTTTTTTACTCCTTTGATCGGGATGACAGTTACCTCGGCCAAAGTAGGTTGGCAGGTTTGACCAACAAAATTTTTGCACTCGTTGACTGGTATGATAGTTAACTCGGCCAAAGCAGGTTGGCAGGTTTGACCAACAAAATTTTTACACTCTTTGGCCAGGATGACAGTTATCTCGGCCAAAGTAGGTTGGCAGGTTTGACCAATAAAATTTTTACACTCTTTGGCCGGAATGACAATTATCTCGACTAAAGCAGGTTGGCAGGTTTGATCAACAAATTTTTGAAAATTTTTGACCGGGATTACAGTTATCTCAGCCAAAGCAAGTTGGCAGGGTTAGTGTAAATAGAGTTAGTCTTCTCGGCGAGACACAGAAAAAATGACTCGCCATACGATTGTGAACTCGAAGGTTATATACATTGAAGGCTGTTCATATTTTTGGGAGGTATATGATAGTTGTAACAAAAGAACGGGGCTAATAGGGGCATGCCGTGTGTCCTAGGAATGACGTCCTATCAGACATGCCAGAGTAGTGGAAGGACGTACGGAGCAACTGACAAAACTTGTTGGGACCGAACGAGTTCTGAAATCGAACGACTTTTCTAGCTCAGTAGAGTTGGGCATTCTTAGCTCGACTGGAGGAAAATAATCCCAATCATGCTACGTAGATGGAATTAAGGGGCAATTGAGAGGGTAATTTATAAACAAATTGGGCCGAGCTAGGAAAAGTCTTCTTTGGAAGTTGGGCCGCACAATGGGCCGAGATAAGAGCTGGTGCAGCTCGGTCTTGGGCTAAGAAGACACTAGGCCAGTCAGAGATGGGTTGCTAGGGCCTGGACCTAACTATCTAAAGGTAGTCATTTATTGGACCGAGATGTTGTCAATAAAGAGGGTTGAGCTATGTGTAGCTTGGCAAGGTACCATTCGGTAAATTGGCTTTCGGTTACACAGCCTGAACGATAGGGGACCGAGATAAGGCAACTCGGTCAGGAATGTATATACGAGCATAAGGGTGTGGCCATCTCACTTGGCTTGCAGTGATGAAGGTGTTCTAAAGATAAGCATTATCCTTGGGCATGAGACTCCTAAGAGGACTCTCCTAAGGAGAGTTAGAGTCCTACTGGGATTGTGCCAACCATCTCACTTGGTTGGTAGTGAGTAAGGTGTTATCAGGATAGACATTATCCTTGGAAGTGTGATTCCTAGGAGAACTCTGCTAAAGAAAGTTGGAGTCCTACTGGGATTGTGCCAACCATCTCACTTGGTTGGTAGTGAGTAAGGTGTTATCAGGATAGACATTATCCTTGGGAGTGTGATTCCTAGGAGGACTCTGCTAAAGAGAGTTGGAGTCCTACTAGGATTGTGCTAGGCGGAATCTATAAAAGCTCATGAGAGGACCTATGCATAGGTATGGCAATTCTTACTCTAAAATACACAGAGCTTTTGTGTCTATTGTCTATTTGCTGACTTAGGGATTAGAGAGGTTTCTGACACACACCCGTCGACTAGCTCACGTTTGTGTTTCAAGTAGTAAAGCGACGACGTTTGGAGGAGTACAAACTTGATCAACACGCTTATATGAGAAGATTATTCTACGCTCGTACAATAATTAATAATTAAAATTATGCTTTGTTATAAAAAAAATGACATAGTTCTAATACTTTACTATTTTAGAATAAAAATATATGAATTTTAAAAAAGTGTCATATTAGTTTTTGAAAGAGAAATATTTAAAGAAATTTTAAAAACTTAATGAATAAGAAAGAATCATTGTAAATAACCTCGACACCCCTTCCGTAACAGTGTACTGGCTTTTATAAAAGAAATAAAATACGGTGGAAGAATTACCTCATTCCTAGCAAACACAAATTCAGGTAACCCTGGAGGTCGGAATGCAACAGATTTATTCACACAATCATTAGTAGCATAATACTTGGCCAACCAATCCATGCCCAATATACAATCAAAATGATCAATACTCAAAGGCAGCAAATCAACGTACAATGTCATATCACCAATCGTTATCTCACGTGCCGCATAAACATAAGCACATACCATAGAACCTCCAAATGGCGTAGATACAAATAGTAAATAATTCATAGGTTCTAATGGTCGAGTCAATTTTCATGAAAAAGCATGCGACACAAAAGAATGTGTAGAGCCAGAATCTATCAACACATACACATTCTGAGCACATATGGAAATTATACCTAACACCACAGCTTCGATGTTCTGCACATCACCAGGCACTAGTGCGAAAACTCGGCCTTGTCTTAAGGTTTCTCTCCCAGTGTTTGCTCTCGTATTTGTTGTAGATGCAAAGGCGGATCCAGCTGAGCTTGCCGCAAAACGGTTGGCATTATCGGACCCAAGCGGACAATCTTTCACTACATGGCCTATCTTGCCACATCAGAAATAGGCACCGGATGCACGATAACACACACCTCTCTGCTTCCTTCCACAATCAAGATAAACTGGGATAGACCCACTGCTTTGACTTGAGCTACTTGTAGACCATGTGTTTTGCTTTTTGCTTACAAAAGAGCTGCCCTTTCTAAACCTGTACCCAAACCTTTTACCTCTCCATTCGGTTGTTATTGGGGCCTTGGTTTGTTTCATAGCTGCTAAGTTAGCTTCTGCCATTAAGGCTCGGTCAAGCACATCCACATATGTAGGCAATTTCAAGATCCCGACCCGGTCAAACACTTCCAAAGTCAAGCCTCCTTCAAATTTTCGTGCCTTTTTGTAATTAGTGTCCACCATGTGTGGAGTAAACCTGACCAATTCAGTGAACTTGACCTTATACTATGCTATTAACATGTTGCCTTATTTGAGTTCTTAGAATTCAGAAACTTTTCAGTCTTGAAAGCACTAAGGGAAGGACTTGTCGTAGAAGATCTCCTTCAATTGACCCCATGTCATGTTCCCATTGTCATTTCGAATTAGCAACCACCATCTTCGAGCTTCATCTTTTAAGGTATAGGTTGTCAAGAGAACTTTCTGAGTCGTGGAGTAGGGAAACACTTCAAATAATCTTTCCATTTCAAGTAGCCATGTCTCTGCCCTTAATGGTTCAATACTACCTAAGAAAGTTGGTGGCTTCATCTTCATGAACTTCTGAGTTAAGTTAATGATATCATTGTTATCCGGTTCAACTTGTACTGGCGGAGGCAGAGGGGGCAAAGGTTATTGCCTCAAAGATTCTGTTAAGGCTGCAAGCATTTGTTCTATTCGGCTCATTCGGGCTTCGGAAGATTCAATCGTACCATCACTTCTTGTATTTTCCATTTGCTATAGGTAAATAAAACAATAGTAAACAGAGGCAATAGTTCTTTTCACAAGGTTCATGTTCAGTTCATTGTATCTCGGGTTCACATGTTCATATTATTGGTTTTCTTGTTCATAGAATTTCCACACACACTCACACATGTAGATGTAATGTCCCTAATTCTTTTCTAGGACATCCTGTAGCTCATATGGATTCGTGTGTGCAGTATAACTCGTGCTCTGATACCACTCTGTCACGCCCCAAACCCGCCCTATAGGTTTAGTGCCTTAACCGGCCAGTAATCCTGGGATTACTGAAGGCCTCTGAACAAATTAATGAATGATAAGGGACTGCGAAGACAGATATATAAAACATACATAGTCCATTGAGCTGTGCAGACATACATGAGACATAAATTTTAAAACTTTATATACACATGTGACATCATAATTATATTAGCCTTGCGTCACACATACAGAAAATGGGACTTAGCCCAGTATATAGATAAACAGAAACTAGTTCAAAGTTTACAAAAGAAAACAGAGTCTTAAACTTAGTTCACAAAGCACGATCGTATGACTTTTCCAGAACCTCCTCGGGAGGCACTAAGGTTGGCCAACAAAACAGAATTCCAGGCATTCCTTAATGAGCCTGGTCGCACGCCTGATCACCTACATACATAGATAATAGAGTGAACGGAAGCCCAGTGAATAATAACAGAGTAAGGGGGTTTAAATGAATGATGTCCCATGACAGATTCGGAAAACAGATTCATATTTACATTCTTGTTCAGATCATTTATTGAATTCAAAATTAATGCTTAATCATACGTGGTACATCCATTAGTGCTGACAGAACAAATACCGAACAAATACATAACAGATGGTGGTCATGAGTAACCAGCTCCATAAAAGGAACCTTCAGAGCCAGGTAACAGATAACTTATATGCTGAGCTCCAAGATGGAGCCTCCGCTACGGGTAACAAATTGTAGACATATTAAGTCCTATAATGGAACCTCTGATACCGGGTAACAGCTAACAGATATCACATGATGCTAAGGATGCCATAATACGTGTTAGAAATTGGACAATCATTCATTGTACAGAACATAACATTTCAGAAAATAAATCTTATTTCATCACACAAAAAATAAATAAAATTGAACATAGCTTTACTAAGTTATTACTCACAGTTAACTCCGCTAGCAAATCAGGTAAGGCAGATAGATCAGATAGCTTACAGCGCGTGACCTACACAACATAACAGATACACATCTTGAAACACACACTCGGACAGTACTTACCTTATTTTATTTCGTTCTAATGTGTTTCTAAGTCTTATCCTCATTATTGTGTCTTAATTAGGGCTTAAGAATGCCTAGGATGCAATGAGGGTGCCAAAATGTGATTTAAACACTTAGTCAAATCTTACTGAAAATAGAGTTTTCGCTTGAGCACAACTACTTTCGCTCGAGCAGAGGTTCAAAAATAAGAGTGGTCGCTAGAGCGCAACTTCAGTCGCTCGAGCGGTCTGGTAACTCTGCAAAAGTGTTGGTTGCATGATTTTTTCACTTGACGGTCGCTCGATGGTCGCTCGAGCGTAAGATTGAGTAAATAGGGTCCTCACTTGAGCGCAACTCTTGTCGCTCAAGCAGTCTACAAAACTTGTAAACTTCTAAGAGTATGCATTTTACACTCGAGTCAACTTTTGGTCGCTCAAGCATAAGTGCAAAACAAAGAGTAGTCGCTCGAGTGCAGGTTCCATCGCTCGAGTGGAGATGTAAAATTCTGGAATTTCCAAATTGCTCTTCAATCTTCAAAATCCAATTTTCTTGCACCAAGCATGTTCTTTTGGGCCAAAACTTGAGGAAACACATGTAAACTTGTAAAACAATATGATACAAGATCATTTCGCAACATTAAGCCTAAAAGCTTTGTCAATTGTACAAAATCAAGCTTGGAATGTTAAAAGAGGACATAAACTTGATATGCATGAAATTTCTTGACTTCAAATCTTTCAAAACATGGTCAAACAAGGTATGATCAATGCATGTATGTGAGAATTCTTCAAAATTCAACTCTAAATGCAAGGAAATTTGCATGCATATATGGTTATTATCTTAATTCTTCTTTTCTAGATCAATTCTTTGGATTAAACATCTAACTCTCTCGATTTCATGCAAGAAACAACCCAACTACATAACTAAAATGGTGAATTCCTACCTTAAACTTTGAATTCTCAAGTGTAGAGGCTTAATCTCCCAAGTTCTTCTCGAAATCCTTCACTTCTCTAGCAATCTCCTCTTAATTGAGCTCAAACTTCCTCTCTCTCTCTCTCTCTCTCTCTCTCTCTCTCACGTTTTAGTCTTCAAAGATGAGGGGTTGAATGTGTAAAGTGTATAAAAGGTGTTGGTAGTGGCCCTATATAGGCTCATTAATGAGTCTTAATTAAACTTGGCTTAAACTAATCAAATGAGCATTATTTTATTCTAATTACTTCGTTCTAAATTGAATTTCAATTGAACCTACCATAAATTTCCAAATATTCCAAATAACACATATACTTAGTCAATTTCGTGATCGGATGCCGATAAGGCCTTCAATTCGCGGAACAAAACAGAAATACAAATAGATATTCCTACAATAGATAGATATAAACACAAGTAATGCAATACACATGCAATTAACTCAGAATTTCTGCTTAATTACTGATTAGGTACTCTTAATCATGGATTAGTGGCTAATCACAGCTCAAGGTTGTTATAATAAGATTCACTTTATGTAAAATAATTCATTTTTTCTTTCTTTTCTTGATGTGGGATTGTAAAATAAAAACTAAATGGAATCTAGCTAATGGAGATTTTCTTAATTGTTTAAAATTAAGAAAATTCAATATTTTATATAAATGGGAGCATAAGATTCACTTTATGTAAGTGAAACAATTCACTTTTTCTTTGTTTTTATGATGTGGGATTATAAGATAAAAGTTAAATGGAAGCTACTCAATGAAAATTTTCTTAATTGTTTAAAATTAGGAAAATTTAATAATTTTATAATGAGAGTTTGGACCTCCTAGAAAACTTCTCTCTAAAACCTCATTTTCCTTATATAATATAATTGAAATAACTCATTTTTTCCTTCTTTTCCCGATATGGGATTGTGTAAGATAAAAGTTAACAATTGTTTGGGTAGGAATTTTATTTCGAATTAAGCAATTTCAGTCATTTAATCTTTAATTAGGTCAATCTTTAATTTATTTCGAATTAAACAAATCTAACCAATATATTTTGATAAAACCATTAAATCACGATTAAACCAACAAATCAGTCAAATCGAAAACGATTCACCCTATGGATTAGGTCAAAAGACCAACTAACTTATACAAAAATTTATTAGTTAAAAATTTTAAATTTTATTTTAATTTTAAAATTTAAACTGTCCTGAACTGAAACATACACGACACTACAATATTAAATGGGAGCATAAGGTTTATATAATGAAGCAACTCATTTTTTCCTCTTTTTCTTGATGTGGGATTGTAAAATACAAGTTAACTGTTGTTTGGACAGGTGGATTGTAAAATAAAAGTTAACAGTTGTTTTGACAAGAAATTCATTTTTAATCAAACAGTTTGAGTCGTTCAATTTTTAATCAGGTCAATCTTAATTTATTTCAAATCAAACAAATCTAAGCAATATATTTTGATAAAAGAACTAAAACCGCGGTTAAACCAATGAATTAGTCAAACCGAAAATGATTCAGCGTAATCGACTAAGTCAAAAGACCAACTAATTTACAACAAAATTAATTAATTAAAACTTTTAAATTTTATTTTCAAATTTAACCCATCTTGAACTGAAACGTGCACAATACTGCAATATTAAATGGGAATATAAGATTCACTTTATATAAGTGAAATTACTCACTTTTTTTTCCCTTTCTCAATGTGAGATTGTAATTATTTTAAACTTAAATATTATGAGAGTTTTAAAATCTCATACAAAATTATTTTAAAAATCAAAACTTCTATGTGAGATTGTAAAATAAAAGTTAAATGGAAGCTAGCAAAGTAGATTTTTCTTAATTGTTTAAAATTAAGAAGAAAAAAAATTGGCATGAGATATTGATCATAGGATTTCTCACTAAAAATCTCATTTTGTTTATATAAATGGGAGTATAAGATTCACTTTATGTAAGTGAAACAATTCATTGTTTCCTTTTTTTTTCCTGATGTGGGATTGTAAAATAAAAGTTAAATGGAAACTAGCCAGTGGAAATTTTTTTAATTATTTAAAATTAAGAAAATTCAATAATTTATATAAATGGGAGCATAAGATTCACTTTATGCCTTCATTTGGGATGTGGGTTAGCGTTTTGGCACTTGATTTTTTGGTTATTGTAGTCTGGGGCAAAAAAATCTTGTTAGGTATAGGTTTTTTTACTTTTGTCAGAGAAAAATGAAATGATTATGGTTTGAATGTGACATTTTGTCTTTTGTGGCTAAAATAACCTCAAACCAACATGCCAAACATAAACAATTCACTTTTTCCTTTTTTTCCCAATGTGGGATTGTAAAATAAAAAGTAAATGAAAGCTAGCCAATAGAAATTTTCTTAATTGTTTAAATTAAGAAAATTCAATAATTTTAGAATGAGGGTTTGGAGCTCCTAGAAGGTTTCTCCCTTCAAACCACTTTTATAAGATTCACTTTATATATAATGATCCTGGTTTTCCCTATCATGTATTGTGTTCTGGATTCGGGTCTAGTGGCTGTATGTTATTGTTTTATCATTGTTTCTATCCTTAAATTCTTTATATTTGAGTTTTGGGATGTGTTGGGCAGGTTTGTAACAGGTTGGTTGTGAATTAAAACAAATAGTTGCTACCCAGAATTTGACTTCTTCGCTCGAGCGAGCTTTCTTGTGCTCGAGCGAGCCGGGTCTAGTGTGTCTCTTCGCTCGAGCGAGAACTCTTGCGCTCGAGCGTGCGTTTGCGTCTCTTTTAGACCTGAAGGTTGGTATTCTTCGCTTGAGCAAGCTTTCTCGCGCTTGAGCAAGCGAGCCCTATGTTTTGTGTTTCTTTGATCGAGCGAGAACTCTTGCGCTCGAGCGTGCTTCTGCGTTGCAGACCTAAAGCTTGCTATTATTCGCTCGAGCGACGCCTCTTGCGCTCGAGCGAGGTTCTTTTGCGTCTGGCTGCTCGAGCAACCACTTCTTCGCTCGAGCGAGCCTCGAATATATCAGTTCGCAGCAACGGGTCATACATCACTTTTTTAACATCTTTTTCATCCAAACCCTAGATTCGGCTACTTCTCTCTCTAAACTCTTTCTCTCTCTATAAATACACCTTGTTGTAGTGGTTTTCTACCCTATTCCGTTTGTAAGAAAGTTGAAGCATGGCTTGGCCTATCTAGTGATTCGAAAAAGTTAGGTTTTGGAGCATCTTAGGTTTTCCTCTTCATCTCCTTTGAACTCCTAACTTCGAGGTAGGGATAAACTATTCATTTCTATGAGTTTTAACATAAATGTTGGGCATTTGTATAAATGTAGAGATTTTAGAAGTTTTGGGAAGTTAGGGTTTGATTTGAAATCATAAAAGAAGGGTTTCTTGGTTTTGGACTCTATTTTGAATGTGAGGTTTTGAAATGGGGCTATGTGTGTATAATTGACGAAATTGAGCCTTAGAAGTGTTATTTGAGAAAGAAGGAAAAATGCCCTAATTGGGATGAAATGGAGTATTTGTCAAAATAATGGAATTAATTATGGAAATACATAATTGTGTTGGAAATGATGAAATTGGGGGAAAATGTAATTAATTGGTGTAGTTGGATTGAAAATCGCTTACCTATGGAAAATGTTTTAATTTATCTATTTGATAAATTTAAATTATTTGTTCAGAAGTAACTGTTTGGGCTATCGGTGAAAGATAGTCATGCTTGTTGTAGAGTTGCATGATGATTAGGTAAACCGAAACTAATCAATTGAATTATACCATTGAATATGACGGTTAGATTAACACTGTCACGCCCTTAAAATAAACCCATAATTCATACATTCATGATACAAGAAATTGACAATATATGCAAGAGAATAAAGTGTACATCTAATTATCAGAGTATTTATCACAAAAGTATTACATGTTGACAACAAAAGTAAATATCCTACGGGTTTACAACTTTTCAAGTCAACACTTGGTTACAAAAAGAGAGTACTAACTCATACACATTAAGCCCTCGGCTTGAATTTACATGTAATACACAAAAAGCTAAACAACAAAAAGGGATCTTCAGCCTCTAAGCCTCCCAAGCTATGTCCATGGAGGTGGCATATCACCTGAACCTGAAAATGATGTCCCATATAGGGTGAGTCAATGCCCAGTCGAGATATACTAAACCAAGTATAAAAAGTAACTAAAACAATAGCATTTGATATATGGTTGGCACTTATAAAGCAACTTACAACACTTTTCAATTCAACATCAAGTACATCCATTTTTCATTTCAGTTTCCTTCACTTATACAGTTTCGATTCATAATTATGGCTCAGAACCTGGCCAAACAATTCAATGAGACTATAACACATATTAAAACACTTCTATACTTCACAATTCACATGAGAATATAACTCATATTAGAACACTTTCATACTTCAACACTTCCATATTTCAAGTGATACACAAATTTGCTGTATCAGTGGAGTCCATCCCCTATCTCCTCCTAAACAGGTTTTGTAACGCCCTCAAAATAAACCCATAAATCATGCATTCATTACATCCATAAACTTAAGAGAGTGAAACATAATGCCATTCATCAGAGTATTCTTACAAAAGATATTACATGTTGACAACAAAAGTAAATGCCCTAAAAGCTTATAACTTTCCAAGTCAACACTTGGGTTCAACAAAAATAGAGTTCTAACTCTTTACACAAAATAAGCCCTTGGCTTGATGTACATGTAATACACAAAATAATTACAAAAATAACCCTTCAGCTTCTAAAACCTCCCAAGCTAAGTCCTTGGAGGCGACATAACACCTGCACCTGAAAATGATGTCCCATATAGGATGAGCCAACGCCCAGTAGAGATATGCTAAACATAATATGAACAATGACTAAAACATGAGCATTCGATAAATGTTAACACTAGTCAACCAACTTACAACACCATTCAATCCCATGACAAATATGTCCATGTTCATTTTACTTAACAATTTCAATTTATAAATTTGGCTCAGAACCTAGCTAAACAATTTAAATGAGATTACATCTCTTATTAAAACACTTCTTTTATCCACAATTCATTTTCAAATAAGATAACACTCATATCAAAACACTTCCATACGTCACAATAGATATACATATTTGTTGTATCAATGTCATATCAAAACACTTCCATACTTCATAAATGATTCACAGATTTGCTGTATCAATGGAGTCCATCCCCTATCTCCTCCCACACAAAACAATGTTATAAACAATTATCATATACACGATCAATCAATACACAGGTTCGATGTATTATTCCAACCGTCACATTCAATGACATATTCAACGTGATTAGTTTCAGTTTTCCCTAATCAACATACAGTGTCTACAACAATCAAGACTATCCTCCACCAATAGCCCAAAGCAATTATTTCTAAACAGATAATAAATGCATCAACAGATAAATTATCAACATTTTCAAAAGTGAGTGATTAATCAATCCAACTCCACCATTCTTTCTCATAACTTCCCAATTTCACTATTTCATAATAAAAGTCATTAATTACACTAATGACCCAATAAAACCCAAATATGGCATTTTTCCCCGGAAAATGCTATGGACCCCAAACAAATTACCAAATTTTCTACCAAACCTCTCACATGGGTGTGGGATCCACACAAATCAAATGTGTGTGGGTCTCATACCCATGTGAGAGATTTGGTAGAAAATTTGGTAATTTGTTTAGGGTTCCTAGCATAACTCTTTTTCCCCTTTTTCCAATATTGACCCAAAGGTCCAAATATTATCATTAAACAACCACAATCTTATTTTAGGACCCAAACACACATGTATTGGCCAAAGAACAAAACCCCTCTTTTCATATTTGGAACCCTAACACCCACAATTACCTAACTTCAACATTTCATCAAAATGATAACAAGTTCATGTCAAAGACCATAAATATGAGTAGTTATCCCTACCTCAAATTCGGAGCCCAAAAGAGAAGGTGAAGAAAATCGAAGGTGCACCAAATCCAAAGATTTTCGGATTGATAGGAAGCCCAAACCAAGCTCTACACTTTTTACAAAGACACTAAGGTAGAAGATCACTCAAACTAGATCAAACCCTAGAGAGAAGTTGAGATCTAGAGAGAGGAGCTCTCAAAATGGGGTTTTGAAAAGTAAGAGAGAGAGTAAGAGTTGAAAAAGTGATCCAAAATGACCCAGCTATCAACTGATATACGTATGACCCGCTCGAGCGGAGAATAGGACGCTCAAGCGTCAAACACAAAAACTTAACCCGCTCGAGCGCAAAAATACCCACTCGAGCGCCAAGGCACAAAATAAGACACCACCCGCTCGAGCGCAAAAAGGGACCCGCTCGAGCGTAGATTACACTCTTCCAGTACTTTTACAGACATCGAACACCCGCTCGAGCGCAAGGATACTCGCTCAAGCGCGACCCGCTTGAGCGTAACTAAATCCGCTCGAGCGTGAAAAACATATCTGCAGTATTTTTGCAGACGGACAAACTACTGAAGGTGTGCAAACTCCGCTCGAGCGCAAGAAGACCCGCTCGAGCGGATCACCAAAAATCTGGGCAACAAGAGTTGGGACAAAAGCTCAACCAACTTGTTCGAAACACATCCAAGACAATTCTAAACTCAAATACAAAGAGTTAGAGGACGGAAATGAAATACAGACAACAACAACTATCAACGGAACCGAGTCCGGAATACAGTAAACATGAGAGGAAAACCGGGATCGCTATAACCTTCGCCCCTTAAAGAATTTCATCCCCAAAATTAGATACAAGTTTCAAAAACAAGAATTTTCAATTCTCAACAACATTAGAATTCCATATTCAACATCTTGACCCATTACCGGTCATCTTATCTCTTTTCAAGAGGCAAATCACAATATATTACTCAATATGCATTATCAACATGCTCTCCCTTGAAATTTACCAATTTTAACACATATTCCACCATTCAATTACATATTCAATGCCAATAATATATTTGCATTTCTAAAACAGAATTAACATATGCAATGTTAAAATAAACTTCCATTTCAAGGCAAGTTCCAAAATATCCCCATAAACCGAAACATATACAATGTTTACAACTTAAGACATATTCAATGCTCTTAAAGTTTATCAATACAGCAAAATATACAACACATGCTCAAACATCCATAAATAGATCCGGATACTTCTCTCAGACCTCCAATTCACGTTCCCAAGTGGCTTCTTCCACTCCGTGATGTTTTCATAAAACTTTCACCAAGGGAATGGTCTTGCCTTGCAAGACTTGATCCTGCCTATCCAAGACCTGAACCGGTCTCTCCTCATACGAGGCATCCTCATCTACCTCAAAATCGGTCCAATCCAACACATGGGATAGATCCAGCTCATACTTCCGAAGCATACTAACATGAAACACATCATGTACCCCGGATAACTGTGGCGGTAAAGCTAAACGGTAAGCAACCTCCCCAATCCTCTCAAGGATCTCAAAAGGACCAATAAACCGAGGGGACAACTTCCCACTCTTCCCAAACCTCATCAGACCCCGCCACCAAAACTGGCGACCCAAATCGCGATACATCTTAGTGCCTCCCGGATGCACCGCAAGGCGCGAATGGTGGAACTCTCGGAGTACCTCCTCTCGGCAAGACTCCGGTACAAGCAGACGGTCTCGGTATCTCACACTCTGGTCAGGATACACAACCAAACCCTTCTCAACCTTCCCAATGGAGATCTTCTCTCGAAGGGATTCTATCTCAAGGTCACCTCTCTATGCCTCTAACACTCGAGTCACAAGTGCAGGCTGCGCAACAACAGAAAACAAGGCCGCCGCCTCAACGGATTCGCCCAGAAGCAAATCAAACTCACCAAGTGCACCCAACATCTCCCATTCCTGGATGGCTATACAAGCTACATCACTAATGGATTTCCTACTAAGGGCATCGGCCACAACATTGGCCTTTCTCGGGTGATAGTGCATCTCGAAGTCATAATCCTCAATGAACTCCATCCACCTTCTCTACCTCAAATTCAAGTCTCTCTGTGTAAACAGATACTTCAGACTCTTATGATCCGAGAACACCTCGAATCTCTCGCCATAAAGGTAGTGCCTCCAAATCTTCAAAGTAAAGATCACTGCTACTAACTCTAGGTCATGTGTTGGGTAATTCCTCTCGTGTATTTTCAACTGACGTGAGCTATAGGCTACCACTTTCCCCTCTTGCATCAACATACAACCCAAACCCTCTCGTGAGGCATCACAATAAACCGCATAACCCAAACCTCTCTCCGGAATAATCAACACTGGAGCGGTGGTAAGTCTAACTTTCAACTCTTGGAACGACTTTTCACAAGTCTCACTCCATACAAATTTGACCACTTTCTGCGTCAATCTAGTCAACAGCGAAGCTAGCCTGGAAAAATCTTTCACAAACTGGCAGTAGTACCCAGCCAATCCCAGAAAACTGCGGATCTCAAAAACACTCTTAGGTTGTGCCCAATCCTGCACTGCCTCTATCTTGGATATATCAACAGACACCCCTTCCCCGGAAACAACATGGCCTAAGAACTTAATCTCTCTTAGCCAGAACTCACACTTCCCAAACTTAGCATAGAGCTATGGGCCCTAAGCAACTCAAGCACCACTCTCAAGTGTTCCTTGTGCTCCTTCTCCGAATGTGAACAAATCAAGATGTCATCTACGAAAACGACTACAAAACGATCTAAGAATTTCCGAAATATCCGGTTCATCAAGTCCATAAACACTGTCGGTGCATTGGTGAGCCCAAAAGGCATCACCAGAAACTCATAGTGGCCATACCGCGTACGGAATGCCGTCTTTGGAATATCCTCCCCCCCGACCCTCAACTGGTGGTAACCCGATCTCAAGTCTATCTTAGAGAAACAACGGGACCCTTTCAACTGGTCAAACAGATCATCTATACGGGGCATAGGGTATTTATTCTTAATCGTAGCCTGATTCAATTTTCGATAATCAATGCAAAGTCTCAAGGCACCATCTTTCGTTTTAGCAAAGAGGGCCGGTGCCCCCCACGGCGAAGTACTAGGACGAATGAAGCCCTTATCTAGCAATTCCTGGAGTTGAATCTTCAACTCACTCAACTCAGCTGGGGCAAAACGGTAAGGTGCCATGGAAATCGGTGCCGTGCCAGGCATTAAGTCAGTAGAGAACTCAATCTCTCGATGAGGTGGTAAACTAACAAGGTCCTCGGGAAAAACATCCGAATACTCGCAAACCACTCTCGGCAACTCAATCTGGATCTCATCACACTCACTACTCATGAAGCTAGCGAGAAGACCACTAAGCTCACTCCGCCCTCGCGGATCATACACTGGTGGCAACACTCTACCAACCCGATCCCCCAAGAAATGGAAACAATCCCCGGTCAAGGTACATACTGTGACCCTCTGGCGGTAACAATCAATGATAGCCCGGTATGACGATAGCCAGTCCATACCCAAAATCACATCAAAACCTGACATAGCCATAACTACGAAACAAAATGGAAGTCGGCGGTCGGTGACCTCTATATCACAACCCCGACACCCTTGTTTCAAAATCAACTCACCCCCAACAGGTGATACAATACAAATAAGAGATGCTAACTACGCCAACTTCAACCCCAAAACAAATGCAAATGCAGCAGATATAAAGGAATGGGATGCACCCGTATCAATCAACACATTTGCAACCGAGTTGCAGAACAAAAAGGTACCTCTCACAACAGATGGAGCCGGTACAAGATCCTGTGCAGTAACAGCATACACACGCCCTGAAGGCCCCTGATCTACCTACTTACCCCTAGGAGCAAAAGATTGCTGCACAGACTGGGACGATGAAGCTCCCTGATTGGCCCTCGAGGCCTGAACAGATTGTGCTAGCTGAAAACTCTACGTCTGTCTTGAACCAGACGCACCAGATGTGCCACTCAACTGTGAGCAATACCTCTTCAGGTGCCCCGCCTGACCACACTCGTAGCAAGAGAGCGACTAGCATTTGCCCTAACTCTAGCTCTGATGTCGAGCCAAAGATGAAGCTGCTCTCTGCCCTCCTCCCCTCTGCGGGCAAGCTGGAGACTTGTGGCCCAGCTGACCACATTTGTAACAGGTAACGTCTCCCTGACTGCCTCTCCCAGAACCTGCACTTGGCACTGGAAAGGTCGATCTAGCAAATGCACCCTGGGACTACTGAGGGTTAGAACCCCTCTATCTCCAACCATCCCCCTGGCCATCTTGACTCCTCTTGGAGCCCCTCATCCTCTCCTAATCCTCCTGCATCATAATCTCCATATGGGCTGCAGCATCCACAAGACACCCATATTCCCGGGTCATGGATCCCCCAACTCTGGTCTTGAGTCCATGTCTCAACTTCCTCTCAAACTCAATGCAACGGCGCTCCTCAGACGCCACAAGCTCAGGTGCGAACTTGGATAAACTGGTGAATGCGGCCTCAAACTTGGCCACTGGCATACTTAGCTGCTTGAGCTAACAGAACTGGTCGCTCAACCTCTCCCTAACAGCTGGAGACAAAAACTTCTCCTGGAAAGCATCTACAAAGGCCTCCCATGTATCACCAACACGACTCCTCATGAACTTCCACCACTGACCCGCATCTCCTTTCAACTGGAAAGATGCCAAGGTCACCTTTAAGGCCCCTTCTTCGATGCCAAGCATCTCAAACGTCTCCGTCATCTGCTCAAGCCACTCATCAGCCTTAAGTGGCTCTTTCAAATCGCCAACAAATTCGTCCGGATTAGACCGGAAGAACTCCCTCTTTAGAAAGGAAGGCCCTGCCTCAACCACATGGGCCTGGGCTTGATTCTTAGCCCTGAGAATGCCCATAGATTCCCTCAAAGCTTCTACCATCTCGCGGGCAAAGGCGCCCATGGCCTGCTGACCTACTGGCTCGGCCACATTGGCCTGGCCAACACCCTTCTGCTGCGCCGGAATCTCATCCAGTATAGGCATCTCCTGCCTACCACGCATACCACACCTACCTCCGCGTCCTCGTCCTGACATCCTAATAAAGGTAACAGGAACGTTAGCACATTCACAAATGTGCCGAAGCTATAACACTCACGTCCTAATGCAATAGACAACTGCAATTCATTCCACGTAAGCACATAATCACATAAGCACTTACGAATTTCCTTTCTGGATAATGATCGTCCCGAGGCGTTGCTAGAGTTCCGCTTAGAAACAGCATTGATCAAGTGCCTTTCCAACAAGACTCACAAAAACCCAAGGATCTAATCAACATCCTAGAAATTAAATCCCATACCCATATAGTCATATAAGCATGTTATCACATAAGCATATAACATTACACTTAAGTCTCTAACAAGCAGGACAAACCCATTGTGGTACTAACCACTTCCCGTGTACCCAAAGTATTTGAACCCGGTACGCTCTGAAACCAAGTTTTAATGCCCTCAAAATAAACCCATAAATTATGCATTCATTACATCCATAAACTTAAGAGAGTGAAACATAATGCCATTCATCAGAGTATTCTTACAAAAGATATTACATGTTGACAACAAAAGTAAATGCCCTAAAAGCTTACAACTTTCCAAGTCAACACTTGGGTTCAACAAAAATAGAGTTCTAACTCTTTACACAAAATAAGCCCTTGGCTTGATGTACATGTAATACACAAAATAATTACAAAAATAACCTTTCAACTTCTAAAACCTCCCAAGCTAAGTCCTTGGAGGCGGCATAACACCTGCACCTGAAAATGATGTCCCATATAGGATGAGCCAACGCCCAGTAGAGATATGCTAAACATAATATGAACAATGACTAAAACATGAGCATTCGATAAATGTTAACACTAGTCAACCAACTTACAACACCATTCAATCCCATGACAAATATGTCCATGTTCATTTTACTTAACAATTTCAATTTATAAACATGGCTCAGAACCTGGCCAAACAATTTAAATGAGATTACATCTCTTATTAAAACACTTTCTTTATCCACAGTTCATTTTCAAATGAGATAACACTCATATCAAAACACTTCCATACTTCACAATAGATACACATATTTGCTGTATCAATGTCATATCAAAACACTTCCATACTTCATAAATGATACACAGATTTTTTGTATCAATGGAGTCCATCCCCTATCTCCTCCCAAATAACATTCGGTTTAGGAGTCCATCCCCTATCTTCCCCTAAACCGTGGAGTACATCCCCTATCTCGTCCCACACAAAACAATGTATATAAACAATTATCATATACACGATCAATCAATACACAGATTCGATGTATTATTTCAACCGTCACATTCAATGACATATTCAACGTGATTAGTTTCAGTTTTCCCTAATCAACATACAGTGTCTACAACAATCAAGACTATCCTCCACCGATAACCCAAAGCAATTATTTCTAAACAGATAATAAATGCATCAACAGATAAATTATCAACATTTTCAAAAGTGAGTGATTAATCAATACAACTCCACCATTCTTTCTCATAACTTCCCAATTTCACTATTTCATAATGAAAGTCATTAATTACACTAATGACCCAATAAAACCCAAATATGGCATTTTCCCCCTTTTTCCAATATTGACCCAAATGTCTAAATATTATCATTAAGCAACCACAATCTTATTTTAGGACCCAAACACACATGTATTGGCCAAAGAACAAAACCCCTCTTTTCATATTTGGAACCCTAACACCCACAATTACCCAACTTCAACATTACATCACAATGACAACAAGTTCATGTCAAAGACCATAAGTATGAGTAGTTATCCCTACCTCAAATTCGGAGCCCAAAAGAGAAGGTAAAGAAAATCGAAAGTGCTCCAAATCCCAAGATTTTTGGATAGATAGGAAGCCCAAACCAAGCTCTACACTTTTTACAAAGACACTAAGGTAGAAGATCACTCAAACTAGATCAAACCCTAGAGAGAAGTTGAGATCTAGAGAGAGGAGCTCTCAAAATGTGGTTTTGAAAAGTAAGAGAGAGAGTGAGAGTTGAAAAAGTGATCTAAAATGACCCAGCTACCAACTAATATACGTATGACCCGCTCCAGCGGAGAATAGGACGCTCGAGCGTCGAATACAAAAACTTAACCCACTCGAGCGCAAAAATACCCGCTCGAGCGCCAAGGCACAAAACAAGACACCACCCGCTTAAGCGCAAAAAGGAACCCACTCGAGCGTAGATTACACTCTTCTAGTACTTTTACAGACATCGAACACCCGCTCGAGCGCAAGGATACCCGCTCGAGTGCGACCCGCTCGAGCGTGAAAAACACATCTGCAGTATTTTTGTAGACGAACAAACCACTGAAGGTGTGCAAACTCCGCTTGAGCGCAAGAAGAACGTCTCATGCGGATCACCAAAAATCTTGGCAACAAGAGTTAGGACAAAAGCTCAACCAACCTGTTCGAAACATGCCCAAGACAATTCTAAACTCAAATACAAAGAGTTAGAGGACGGAAATGAAATACAGACAACAACAACTATCAATGGAACCGAGTCCGGAATATAGTAAACATGAGAGGAAAATCGGGATCGCTATAGGTTTGAGAGTCCATCCCCTATCTCCTCCCAAACGGGTTTGAGAGTCCATCCCCTATCTTCTCTCAAACCATGGTGTACATCTCCTATCTCCTCCCGAACAATATACATATACAATGTATTTAAGCACTTATCATATACAATGATCAATCAATACACACATTTACTGTATTATTCCAACCATCATATTCAATGTGATTAGTTTCAGTTTTCCCTAATCATCATACAATGTCTACAACAATCAAGACTATCCTCCACCGATAGCCCAAAGCAGTTATCTCTAAACAGATAATAAATTTATCAACAAATAAAATATCAACAAATAAATTTATTGTTGATATTTGAGCATTTGGGTCAATGTTGAGGAAAGGGGGAGAAAAGCCCTAGTTTGTTAATATAAATTAATTTGTATAACTAATTTGGGAAAGTTATGGAAATGTGAAATTGAGTTGGGAATAATGAAATTGAGAAGTTATGAGAATGAATGGTGGAGTCGAATTGATTAATCACTCACCCTTGAAAATATTGATAATTTATCTGTTAACGCATTTATTATCTGTCTAGAAATAATTGCTTTGGGCTATCAGTGGAGGATAGTCTTGATTATTGTAGACACTGCATGATGATTAGGTGAATTAAAACTAATCGGTTGAATATGTCA
Organism: Camellia sinensis; assembly: GCF_055761805.1. Lineage (NCBI taxonomy): Eukaryota > Viridiplantae > Streptophyta > Magnoliopsida > Ericales > Theaceae > Camellia > Camellia sinensis. Next base: position 44,362,896 of record NC_138964.1, read on the forward strand.
TTGAAAATGACGGTTGGAATAATACATCTAATTTGTGTATTGATTGAACATGTATATGATAAACGTTTATATACATTGTATTATGTGGGAGGAGATAGAGGATGTAGTCCACGGTTTGGGAGGAGATAGGGGATGGACTCCTAAACCGGATATTATTTGGGAGGAGATAGGGGATGGACTCCATTGCTACAACAAATCTGTGTATCATTTGTGAAGTATGGAAGTGTTTTTAATATGAGTTGATATCTCATGTGAATTGTGAAGTATGGAAGTGTTTTATTATGAGTTATATTCTCATCTAAATTTGTTGATATTGGAAAGGTTTTAATATGAGCCATAGTCTCATGGGCATTGTTTGGCTAAGTTCTGAGCCATGTTTTCAAATCGAAATTGTTAAGTAAAGGAAAATGGAATGAAACATGGACATATTTGTCATGGAACTCAAATGTGTTATGAGTTGATTTATATGAGTTAAACATTTATCAAATGCTAATGTTTTAGTGATTGCTCATATTATGTTTAGCATATCTCTACTGGGCGTTGGCTCACCCTATATGGGACATCCTTTTCAGGTTCTCGTTATATGCCACCTCCAAGGACATAGCTTGGAACGCTTAGAGGCGGAAGACCCTTTTTGTTGATTATCTTTTTCTAGTACATGTATATTAAGCCAAGGGCTTATTTGTGTAAAGAGTTATAACTCTATTTTTGTTGAACCCAAGTGTTGACTTGGAAAGTTGTAAGCCCACAGGGCATTCCTTTTGTTGTCAACATGTAATACTTTTGGACTAAATACTCTAATGAATGAAAAAATGTTTATTTTCTTTTATGTTTATGGATGTCTCGAATGTATGATTTAAGGGTTTATTTTGAGGGCGTGACAACTTGGTATCAGAGCGTACCGGGTTGAATACTTTGGGTACGTGGGAAGTGATTAGTATCACAATGGGTTTGTCTCGCTTGTTAGAGACTTAGATGAAATATTATGTGCTTATGTGATAACATGTTTACATGACTATTTGGGTATGGGATTTAGTTTCTAGGATGTTGATTGGATCCTTGGGTTTCTGGGAGTCCTATTAGAAAAGCACTTAATCAATGTTGTTTCTAACTGGAACTCTAGTAACGCCATGGGACTGTCATTATCCGGAAATGAAATTCGTAAGTGCTTATGTGATTATGTGCTTACATGGAGTGAATTACAGTTGTCCATGCATTAGGACGCGAGTATTATAGTTTCAGCACATTTGTGAATGTGCTAATGTCTTCGTTACTTTTATTAGGATGTCAGGACGAGGACGTGGTGGTAGGCGTGGTAGGCCTAGGAGGCAGGAGATGCCTATACCGGATGAAATTCCAGAACAGCAGGAGGGTGTTGGCCAGGCCAATGTGGCCGAGCCAGTAGGTCAGCAGGCCATGGGCGCCTTAGCCCGCGAGATGGCAGGAGCTTTGAGGGAATCCATGGACATTCTCAAGGCTGAGAATCAGGTCCAGGCCCATGTTGCTAAGGCAGGGCCTTCTTTTCTGAAGAGGGAGTTCTTCCGGTCTAACCCGGACGAGTTTGTGGGTGATCCGAAAGAGCCACTTAAGGCTGATGAATGGCTCAAACAGATGACGAAGATGTTTGAGATGCTAGGCATCAAAGACGGGGCTTTGAAAGTGACCTTTGACATCTTTCCAGCTGAAGGGAGACGCGGGTCAGTGGTGGAAGTTTTTCCAGGGCCGTATTGGTGGCACGTGGGAGGCCTTTGTAGATGCTTTCCAGGAGAAGTTTCTGTCCCCAGCTATTAGGGATAAGTTGAGGGACCAGTTTTGTCTGCTCAAGCAACTGAGTATGCCAACGGCCGAGTTTGAGGCCGTATTTACCAGCTTATCTAGGTTTGCACTTGAGCTTGTGGCGTCTGAGGAACGCTGTTGCCTTGAGTTTTAGAAGAAACTGAGGCACGGACTTAAGACTAAGGTTGCGGGGACCATGACTCGAGATTACGGATGCCTTGTGGATGCCGCGGCGTATCTTGAGATCATTATGCTGGAGGAGGAGGAGAGGCAGAGGGGCTCCAAGAGGAGTCAGGATGGTCAGGGGGACGGTAGGAGGCAGAGGGGTTCTAACCCTCAGCAGTCCCATGGTGCTTTTGTGAGATCCACCTTTCTGGTGCCGAGTATAGGCTCAGGGAGAGGCAGTCAGGGAGACATTACTTGTTATAAGTGTGGTCAACTGGGCCACAAGTCTCTAGCTTGCCCGCAGAGGGGATGAGGTCCGATAGCAACTTCATCTTCAACTCGACCTCAGAGCCAGAGTCAAGGTAGAGGCCAGCCGCTCTCTTATTACCACTATGGTCAGGCGGGGCACCTGAAGAGGTTCTGCTCGTAGTTAAGTGGCACATCTGGTGCATCTGGGCCGAGGCAGAGTTTTCAGCCAACTCAGTCAGTTCTTGCCTCAAGGGCCAATCAAGGGGCTTCATCGTCCCAGTCTGTGCAGTAGTCTTTTGCTCCGAGAGGTGAGCAGGTGGATCAGAGACCTTCTGGGTGCATGTATGCTGTTACCACGCAGGATCTTGTACCGGCTCCATCTGTTTTGAGAGGTACCTTTTTGTTTTGCAACTCGGTTGCCAATGTGTTGATTGATACAGGTGCATCCCATTCCTTTATATCTGCTGTATTTGCATCTGTTTTGGGGTTAGAGTTGGTGCAGTTAGCATCTCATATTTGTATTGTATCACCTGTTGGGGGTGAATTGATTTTGAAACAAGGATGTGGAGGTTGTGATATTGAGGTCGTCGACCGCCGGCTTCCATTTTCTTTTGTAGTTATGGCTATGTCGGGTTTTGATGTGATTTTGGGTATGGACTGGTTATTGTCATATCGGACTGTTTTTGATGTGATTTTGGGTATGTACCTTGAACGGGGATTGTTTCCATTTCTTGGGGGATCGGGTTGGTAGAGTGTTGCCACCAGTGTATGATCCGCGAGGTGGAGTGAGCTTAGTGGTCTTCTCGCTAGCTTTATGAGTAGTGAGTGTGATGAGACCCAGACTGTATTGCCGAGAGTGGTTTGCGAGTACACGGACGTCTTTCCCAAGGACCTTGTTAGTTTGCCACCATATCGGGAGGTTGAGTTTTCTATTGATTTAGTGCCCGGCACGGCGCCGATCTCCATGGCACCTTATCGTTTTACCCCAGCCGAGTTGAGTGAGTTGAAGGTTCAACTCCAGGAGTTGCTAGATAAGGGTTTTGTCCGCCCTAGTACTTCGCCATGGGGAGCACCGACCCTCTTTGCTAAAAAGAAAGATGGTGCCTTGAGACTTTGTATCGATTACCAAAAATTGAATTGGGCTACGGTTAAGAACAAGTACCCTATGCCTCGTATAGATGATCTGTTTGACCAATTGAAGGGATCCCGTTGTTTCTCTAAGATAGACTTGAGATCGAGTTACCACCAGTTGAGGGTCAGGGAGGAGGATATCCCGAAGACGGCATTCCATACGTAGTATGGCCATTATGAGTTTCTGGTGATGCCTTTTGGGCTCACCAATGCACCGGCAGCGTTTATGGACCTGATGAACCAGATATTCCGGGAATTCTTAGATCGTTTTGTGGTCATTTTTATAGACAACATTCTGGTTTATTCACCTTCTGAGGAGGAGCACGAGGAACACTTGAGAGTGGTGCTTGAGTTGCTTAGAGCCCATAAGCTATATGTTAAGTTTGGGAAGTGTGAGTTTTGGCTAAGAGAGGTTAAATTCTTAGGCCATGTAGTCTCCGGAAAGGGGTGTCTGTTGATACATCCAAGATAGAGGCAGTGTAGGATTGGGCACAGCCTAAGAGTGTTTTTGAGATCCGCAGTTTTCTGGGATTAGCTGGGTATTACCGTCGGTTTGTGAAGGACTTCTCCAGGCTAGCTTCGCCGTTGACTAGATTGACGCGGAAAGGGGTCAAATTTGTATGGAGTGAGACTTGTGAAAAGTTGTTCCAAGAGTTGAAAGTTAGACTTACTACCGCTCCAGTGTTGATTATTCCGGAGAGAGGTTTGGGTTATGCAGTTTATTGTGATGCCTCACGAGAGGGTTTAGGTTGTGTGCTGATGCAAGAAGGAAAAGTGGTAGCCTATGGCTCATGTCAGTTGAAAATTCACGAGAGGAATTACCCTACTCATGACCTAGAGTTAGCAGCTGTGATTTTTGCCTTGAAGATTTGGAGGCATTACTTGTATGGTGAGAGATTCGAGGCGTTCCCGAATCATAAAAGTCTGAAGTATCTGTTTACACAGAAAGACTTGAACTTGAGGCAGAGAAGGTGGATGGAGTTTGTTGAGGATTACGATTTTGAGTTGCACTATCACCCGGGAAAGGTCAACATTGTGGCCGATGCCCTTAGCAAGAAATCCATTAGTGATGTAGCTTGTATAGCCATCTGGGAGTGGGAGATGTTGGGTGCACTTGGCGAGTTTGATTTGCTTCTGGGCGAATCCGTTAAGGCTGCGGCCTTGTTTTCTGTTGTTGCGCAGCCTACACTTGTGACTCGAGTGTTAGAGGTACAGAGAGATGACCTTGAGGTAGAATCCCTCCGAGAGAAGATCTCTAGTGGGAAGGTTGAGAAGGGTTTGACTATGTATCCCGACCTGAGTGTGAGATATCGAGAGCATTTGTTCGTACCGGAGTCTTGCTGAGAGGAGGTACTCTGAGAGTTTCACCATTCACGCCTTGCGGTGCATCCGGGAGGTACTAAGATGTATCGTGATTTGGGTCGCCAGTTTTGGTGGCGGGGTATGAAGAAAGACATGGCAGTGTTTGTGTCTAAATGTCGTACTTGTCAGCAAGTGAAGGCCGAGCATCAGAGGCCAGCGAGTTTGTTATAACCCTTGCCTATAGCCGAGTGGAAGTGGGAGCATGTCACTATGGACTTCGTTGTAGGTCTTCCGAGGACTCAGCGGGGTAGTGATGCTATTTGGGTGGTTGTAGACCGGTTGACTAAGTCGGCGCACTTTATCCCTATGTGCATGAGAGATTCGGTAGATCATCTTGCCGACTTGTATGTTCGGGACATAGTGAGGTTTCACGGGGTCCTAGTGTCGATCGTCTCAGATAGAGATCCATGTTTTACTGCTAGGTTGTGGCAGAGTTTGCAGAGTGCCTTGGGCACTAGATTGACCTTTAGCACGGCTTATCATCCTCAGACTGACGGGCAGTCCAAGCATACTATTCAGATCCTTGAGGATATGCTTCGAGGTTGTGTCCTTGACTTTAGTGGGTCGTGGGAAAGGCACTTGCCCTTGGTGGAGATTGCCTACAACAACAGTTTCCAGTCGAGTATCGGCATGGCACCGTTTGAGGCCTTGTATGGCCGACCTTGTAGGTCTCCGGTGTGTTGGGCTGAGGTGGGTGATGCACCTTTGTTGGGCCTGAAGTTGGTGAGGGAAACGACGGAGAAAGTTGAGCTTATCCGTAGGAGGCTTGTTACAGCCCAGAGTCGCCAAAAGAGTTATGCCGACCATAGGAGGAGGCCTTTGGCATTTGAGGTGGGTGATCACGTCTTTCTGAAAATATCACCTAGGCGGGGTTTGATGAGGTTTGGGAAGAGTGGGAAGTTGTCCCCTCGATTTATTGGTCCCTTTGAGATCCTTGAGAGGATTGGGGAGGTTGCATACCGTTTAGCTTTACCGCCACAGTTGTTCAGAGTGCATGACGTGTTTCATGTTAGTATACTTCGGAAGTACGAGCCGGATCCGTCTCATGTATTGGATTGGACCGACTTAGAGGTAGACGAGGATGCCTCGTATGAGGAAAGACCGGTACGGGTCTTGGATAGGCGGGATCAAGTCTTGCGAGGCAAGACGATACCCTTGGTGAAGGTTTTGTGGAAACATCACAGAATGGAAGAAGCCACTTGGGAACGTGAGTTGGAGGTCAGAGAGAAATATCCAGATCTATTTGTGGATGTTTGAGCATATGTTGTGTATTTTGTTGTATTGATGAACTTTAAGAGCATTGAATATGTCTTAAGTTGTAAAACATTGTAAACGTTTCGGTTTATGGAAGTATTATGGAGCTTGCCTTGAAATGGAAGTTTATTTTAACATTGCATATGTTAATTCTGTTTTAGAAATGCAAATATATTATTGGCATTGAATATGTAATTGAATGGTGGAATATGTGTTGAAATTGGTAAATTTCAAGGGAAAGCATGTTGATAATGCATATTGAGTAATATATTGTGATTTGCCTCTTGAAAAGAGATGATATGACTGGTAATGGGTCAGGTTGTTGAATATTGAGTTGTAATATTGTTAAGAATTGAGAAAACATGTTTTTGAAACTTGTATCTAATTTCGGGAACGAAATTCTTTAAGGGGGGAAGGATATAGCGATCCCGGTTTTCCTCTCATGTTTACTGTATTCCGGACTCGGTTCCGTTGATAGTTGTTGTTGTCTGTATTTTATTTCCGTCCTTTAACTCTTTGTATTTGAGTTTAGAATTGTCTTGGGCGTGTTTCGAACAGGTTGGTTGAGCTTTTGTCCCAACTCTTGTTGCCCAAATTTTTAGTGATCTGCTCAAACGGGTCTTCTTGCGCTCGAGCAAAGTTTGCATACCTTCAGTAGTTTGTCCGTCTGCAAATATACTGCAGATGTGTTTTTCACGCTCGAGCGGGTCGCGCTCGAGCGGGTGTTCGAAGTTTGTAAAAATACTGGAGGAGTGTAATCTATGCTCGAACGGGATTTCCTTTGCGCTCGAGTGGGTGGAGTTTGCAGTTGTGTCTCAGCGCTCGAGCGGGTATCCTTGCGCTCGAGCGGGTCCAGTTCTTGTGTTTGACGCTCGAGCGTCCTATTCTCCTCTCGAGCGAGTCATACGTATATCATATCTAGACTGCGTTATTTCAGATCACTTTTCAGACACACACACTCTCTCTCTCTCTCTTACTTTTCAAAAATCTATTTTGAGAGCTTCTCTCACTACATTTCACCTTCTCTCTAAGGTTTGATCTAGTTTGAATGATCTTCCACCCTAGTGTCTTTGTAAAAAGCATGGAGCTTCGTTTGATCTTCATTTGGATCCAAAATTCATTGAGTTTGGAGCACATTCGAGTTTCTCATCTTCTCCATTGGGTCTCATCTCTTGAGGTAGGGATAACTACTCATTTTTATGATCTTTGACATAAACTATTAGTCATTTTGATTTAATGTTGAAGTTGGGAAATTTTGGGTGTTAGGGTTTCAAAATGTATAAAGAGGGGTTTTGTTGTTTGGGCCAATACATGTGTATTTTGGGTCTCAAAAGGGGTTATTGTTGTTTATTGTCTATATTTGAGCTTTTGGGTCAATGTTGAGGAAATGGAGAGAAAAGCCCTAATTTGTTAATATAAATTAATTTGGGAAAGTTATAGAAATGTGAAATTGAGTTGGGAATAATGAAATTGAGAAGTTATGAGAATGAATAGTGGAGTTAGATTGATTAATCACTCACCCTTGAAAATATTGATAATTTATCTGTTGACGCATTTATTATCTGTCTAGAAATAATTGCTTTGGGCTATCAATGGAGGATAGTCTTGATTATTGTAGACACTGCATAATGATTAGGTGAATTAAAACTAATCGGTTGAATATGTCATTGAAAATGACGGTTGGAATAATACATCTAATTTGTGTATTGATTGAACATGTATATGATAAATGTTTATATACATTGTATTGTGTGGGAGGAGATAGGGGATGTAGTCCACGATTTAGGAGGAGATAGGGGATGGACTCCTAAACCGGATATTATTTGGGAGGAGATAGGGGATGGACTCCATTGTTACAGCAAATCTGTGTATCATTTGTGAAGTATGGAAGTGTTTTTAATATGAGTTGATATCTCATGTGAATTGTGAAGTATGGAAGTGTTTTATTATGAGTTATATTCTCATCTAAATTTGTTGATATTGGAAAGGTTTTAATATGAGCCGTAGTCTCATGGGAATTGTTTGGCTAGGTTCTGAGCCATGTTTTCAAATCGAAATTGTTAAGTAAAGGAAAATGGAATGAAACATGGACATATTTGTCATGGAACTCAAATGTGTTATGAGTTGATTTATATGAGTTAAACATTTATCAAATGCTAATATTTTAGTTATTGCTCATATTATATTTAGCATATCTCTGTTAGGCGTTGGCTCACCCTATATGGGACATCCTTTTCAGGTTCTGGTGATATGCCACCTCCAAGGACATAGCTTGGGAGGCTTAGAGGCGGAAGACCCTTTTTGTTGATTATCTTTTTGTAGTACATGTATATCAAGCCAAGGGCTTATTTGTATAAAGAGTTAGAACTCTATTTTTGTTGAACCCAAGTGTTGACTTGGAAAGTTGTAAGCCCGCAAGGCATTCCTTTTGTTGTCAACATGTAATACTTTTGGACTAAATACTCTGATGAATGAACAAATGTTTATTTTCTCTTATGTTTATGGATGTCTCGAATGTATGATTTAAAGGTTTATTTTGAAGACGTGACAGTTTCAAAACCTCATACACATTATTTTTAAAATCAAAACCTCTATGTGAGATTGTAAAATAAAAATTAAATGAAAGCTAGCCAATGGAGATTTTCTTTAATTGTTTAAAATTAAGAAAGTCAAAAAAAATTAGTATGAGATATTGATCATAAAGCTTCTAACTAAAAATCTGATTTTGCTTATATAAATGAGCGTATAAGATTCATTTTATGTAAGTGAAACAATTCACTTTTTCTTTCTTTTTCTGATGTGAGATTGTAAAATAAAAGAAAAACGGAAGCTAGTCAATTTGAATTTTCTTAATTGTTTAAAATTAAGAAAATTCAATAATTTTAAAATGGGGGTTTGTAGCTCCTAGAAGGTTTTTCCCTAAAAACTTTATTTTCCTTATATGATATATAGATTTGAATTGTCACTCGCTAGTTTTTAAAATATACAACTAAATAAATTTTTAAATTTAAAAAACTCTTTTAAAAAATATATCCTTCAAAATTGATTTTAAAATCAAACCAAAATGGACTCTTTTAGTCTTTTGGGTAAGGGAAGTATTTTTTTTGGTTGGATCTTTTAAAAATGACGGGTATGTTTGATTTGGCTTTGTAGAGTAATTTTGGGAAAAATTTTCTAAAAAACTTGTTTGGTTGGTAATTTTTCCAAAATAATTTCTAAATTTACTTTCTCTCTCTTACACATCAATCAATTATTTTTTCTCTCTCCTCTCTCATTCTCAATCACTTTTTCTCTCACACACATCTACTCAATTGTAACAAAATATCAAATCATTCCAAACTCCCAAACTCCAAAACTACTTTCAAAATATACAACTAAACAAACTAAAAAAATTTCTAAACTCTCTCCCAAAAATAATTTTTAAAAACTACTCTCCCAAAACCAAACCAAACATACCTGAATTTTTTTTTTATTTTCAATTATTAACCTTTTGGATGAAGAAAATTTTGGAGACTCATCCAATATGGAGACTAAAGCCATTGTTTGAATGGTCTACGATATGAGTCGGCCGGGTGTTTATCTGTTATGACCAGACTGACTAGGTGTAGGCCAATCAGTTTCTATAGGTAGAACCAAAGTATATCAATATCAAAGGACCACAAAGAAGAGAATAAATTACTTGCTTACACTTTGGTTTATAAAAAAAAATAAGGATATAACAAGACTTGCTCGCATTGCAGTCTGCTTTAGAGAAAGAATGAACAAATTATTTGCTAGTTCATTACATTCATTTATACAAAGAAAGTGCATAAAAATAAAATAAAAATCCTTGTAAAGTGAGAGAGAATATTTGTAAAAGAGGGCAATTGTACCTCTTAATCTTGTTCCTAATTTTCTGAGTGAAACACTTGTAAAGTAAGGCATTTAGTTGGGAGGTCCTCAACAGATTGAAATAAGTCCTTGTAAAAATCTACAAGCTATGTGAGGTTTGGTGGTGCAATGACTCATAGTGAAGAAATTCTCAATGAGGTCTCTTGAGGAGTGGACGCAGGCCGGTCAGCTGAACCATTATAAATTCTTGTGTTGAGCTCTTCTTTCCTTTCATTTTATTTTCTGTGCATTCTTTGATTGTCTGCCATTTACTCACTTAATATTTTGAAATCTATTTTTTTGGTAAATTTTTTTAATAACCCAATTCACCCCCTTCTTGGGTTGCCTTTCTGTATAACAGCTTATGTAAATTGGAGCATAAAATTCACTTTATGCAAGTGAAACAATTCATTATTTCCTTCTTTTCCTGATGTGAGATTGAAAAATAAAAATTAAATGGAAGCTAGCCAATGTGGATTTTCTTAATTATTTAAAATTAAGAAAATTCAATAATTTATATAAATGGTAGCATAAGATTTACTTTATGTCTTCGTTTGGGATGTAAGTTAACATTTTGGCGTTTTGACTTTTTGGCTATTTTGTCCTGGGGTTAAAAAGTCTCGTTTGGGATGGACTTTTTTGACTTCCGTTAAAAAAAAATGATTAAGATTTGGATGCGACATTTTGTCTTATTGACTTTTTTGCCTATTTTGTTTTCTGTGGCTAAAATAGCCTCAAAACAACATGCCAAACATAAACAATTCACTTTTTTCTTCTTCTTTTTTTTCCCGATGTGAGATTGTAAAATAAAAAGTAAATGAAAGCTAGCCAATATAAATTTTCTAAATTGTTTAAAATTAAGAAAAATTCAATAATGTTAGAATGAGGGTTTGGAGCTCCTATAAGGTTTCTCCCTCAAAACCCATTTTATAAGATTCACTTTATATAAGTGAAATAACTCACCTTTTCTTTCTTTTTCCTAACGTGGGATTGTAAAATAAAAATTAACAATTGTTTGAGCGAGAAATTTATTTCTAATCAAGCAATCTTAACCTTTCAATCTTTATTTAGGTCAATCTTTAGTTTATTTTGAATCAAACAAATCTGACCAATATATTTTGGTAAAACCACTAAAATCACAGTTAAACCAGCAAATTATTCAAACCAAAAATGATTCAGCTTAATTAATTAGGTTAAAAGACCAACCAGCTTACACAAAAATTAATTAATTAAAAATTTTAAAATTTATTTTATTAAAATTTAAAATCAATCTATTAATTTAAATTTAAAATTGACGCAATATAAATTTAAAATTATAATAATCTATTCCATGGTTTATAAGTTTTAAATAAAAATTTAAAATTATCATAATTATCTTATAATTTTTGTATTAATGAGCAGTAAGAGTGACGTTCAAATTATCAATATATCTGTATATTTTACAAAAGAACACTTCTAAGGAGAGATATTATGAGAGTTTCAAAACCTCATGCAAAATTATTTTTAAAATCAAAACCTCTATGTTGGATTGTAAAATAAAAGTTAAATGGAAACTAGCTAATGGAAATTTTCTTAATTGTTTAAAATTAAGAAAATCAAAAAAATTAGTATAAGATATTGATCATAAGGCTTTTAACTAAAAATCTCATTTTGCTTATATAAATGAGAATATAAGATTCATTTTATATAAGTGAACAATTCACTTTTTCTTTCTTTTCTCGATGTGGGATTGTAAAATAAAAAGTAAATAGAAGCTAGTTAATGAGAATTTCCTTAATTATTTAAAATTAAGAAAATTCAATAATTTTATAATTGAGGGTTTGGAGCTTCTAAAAGGTTTCTCCCTAAAAGCTCCATTTTCCTTATATAATAAATAGATTTGAATTGTCACTTACTAGTTTTTAAAATATACAACTAAATAAATTTTAAAATTTTAAGATCTCTTTTAAAAAATATATCTTTCAAAATTGATTTTAAAACCAAATCAAACCAAACGAAACCAAACGGATTCTTTTAGTCTTTTGGGTAAGGGAAGTATTTTTTTGTTGAATCTTTTAAAAATGACATTTTTTTATTTTTCAATTATTAAGCTTTTGGACGAAGAAAATTTTGGAGACTCATCCAATATGGGGACTAAAGCCATTGTTTGAATGGTCTACAACATGAGTCGTCCAGGTGTTTAACTGTCATGACCAAACTGACTAGTTAGGCCAATCAGTTTCTATAGGTATAACCAAAGTATATCAATATCAAAGAACCAAAAAGAAGAGAATAAATTACTTGCTTACACTTTGGTTTATAAAAAAAATAAGGATAGAACAAGCTACTTGCTTGCATTGTAGTCTGGTTTAGAGAAAGGGAGAACAAATTACTTGCTAGTTCATTACATTCATATATACAAACAAAGTGCATAAAAATAAAAATAAAAAATAAAAAAAGTATACAATTTACTAGATTGGAAAGAAAACAAAACAGAATTTAACTAGCCATGGTGTTTAAATTTGAATTTGGGGTGATTGTCGCACTTTATGCACGGGGTCACTGTTGTGCTGTCAATAGGGTCTATTATGAGTCTTATTTTGATAATCTGAATCATTCACCTTTTAGAGTATATCAAATAAAATATATTTGCAAAAAATCAAATTAATCAGACATTGATAACTTTTTCATCTAATTACATTTGTATTTTAAAAAAATGATGGTTAATGTGATTTTGTGTATAAAACATAATACAAATGTACTTAGATGAAATGACTACCGATATCCGATTAATTAATTTTTTTCAAATATATTCTCCATACTCAATATCTCTAAAAATTGAACGATTCGGATTATCAAAATAAGGCCCGAAGTGAGGCTAGTTAGTCGCACAACAGTGACTGTTGTGCTTTATGCACAGCAGCTACCCATCTTCCTTAAAATTTGGCAACATTTGTCCTTCTATTAGCATTTAACAGAATTAAGCCATTGGCTAGAGCTCTTAAATTGTACTAAGAAATTAAAAGTTTGATTCTTTCCACCTACACAAGGGTCGTATTACCCTTGTAATCATTTGGGATATCTCTCTCCTTCTTCGGGAGTTTATTTGTACTTATCTATGCTATAATTGTTGATTCAAACTATGTCAATGTGTTGAGATACGTTGTAATTTTTTTTTTAAAGAGTAATTACACTGATGGTCCTCAAAGCATACATTATGTTACATTTTAAGTCTCAATACTTTAATTGTTCTATTTCAAGTCTCAAAGTATACAATCCGTTACACTGTAATTCTTGATGTCAACACCAATCAAAATGAGTAAAAAAATATATATATATATTTATAAAATTTTACATGAAATTACAACAAAATTAAAATGATCAATAATGAGGAGCCTAATAGGTTTGACTTGGTGACTCTACTCCCCGTTGATGCTCGGCTTTAGAAAGAAAAATAAATTATATTAATTTGATGTGTCAAAATAAAATAATAATATTAGGTTGTTTTACAGCACACATTTTTTTTTTTAACGCCCTCAAAATAATACATAGAAACCCACATTATTGACATGCATAGACATAAGTAAACAAAACTTAATTTCATTCATCAGAGTATTCCTTACAAATGTATTACATGTTGACAACAAAAGTAAATGCCCAACGGGCTTACAACTTTCCAAGCCAACACTTGGTTGCACAAAAAGAGAGTACTAACTCAAAACATATTAAGCCCTTGGCTTGAATTTACATGTAATACATAAAAGATATCACAAAAAAGTCTTTCGGCCTCTAACCTCCCAAACTACGTCCTTGGAGGTGCCATACCATCTGTACCTGAAAATGATGTCCCATATAGGGTGAGCCACAGCCCAGTAAAGAGATGCTAAATCAAATATAAGCAATGGCTAAAACAATAGCAATTGATAGATGGTTAACACTTATAAACCAGTTATATCACAGTACAGTCTCATGACAATTAAGTCCATGTTACGATCCACTCTCTTTTGCTTATCCAAATCATTTCATATACATGGTTCAGAACCTGGCCAAGCAATTCAATGAGACTATAACTCATAATAACATGTTTCCATATTTCACAATTTCACATGAGATTTACCACTCATATTCAAACACTTCCATACTTCAAATGATACACATATTTGTTGTATCAACACTTCAATTTAATACACACATTTGTTGTATTAATGGAGTCCATCCCCTATCTCCTCCCAAACAGGTTTGAGAGTCAATCCCCTATCTTCCCTCAAACCATGGAGTACATCCCCTATCTCCTCCCACACAATACACATATTCCAAGTATATAAACAATTATCATATACAGGAATCAATCAATACATATATTCGATGTATTATTCCAACTGTCATATTCAATGACATATTCAACGTGATTAGTTTCAATTTTCCCTAATCAACATACAATGTCTACAACAATCAAGACTATCCTCCACCGATAGCCCAAAACAGTTATTTCTAAACAGAAAGTAAATGCATTAAACAAATATAATATCAACTTTTACATAGGTGAGTGATAATTTAGTCAAACTACACCATTCAATCCCATAACTTCCCAATTTCACAATTTCCAATCCAATTTCATATTTCCCCAAATTAATTATACCAATTAATTTATCACAATAATTAGGGCATTATTCCCTAATCCTCAATATCAACCCTAAGGTCCAATTTCATCGATAATACAACAATAATTCCGTTTCTCAATGTCTTACATACATAAGGGTTTTAATATTTGAAACCCTCTCTCTTATAAATTAAACAATAACCCCAACTTTTTCAAAAATTACCCAACATCACCAACTAATCAAAATGACCAAAATTAAAAACAAAGCTCATAAGATGGAGTAGGGTATCCCTACCTCGAAATGAAAAGACCAAAGGAGAAGATGGTGAAAATCCAAAGTGCTCCAAATCCACAGATTTTCAAATTAAAACGTAGCCCAAACAACCCTCTATCTTTCTTACAAAGAACTTAGGGTAAAAACATACTAAAAATAGATGAAACCCTGGAGAGAAGGTGTGTAGAGAGAGAGAGAGCTCGGATCTAGGGTTTGAAAGAAAAAGAGGATGAAAAAGTGAAATGTTTACCCGCTGCTGTCTACTGATATAACATAAGCTCGCTCGAGCGAAGGATTGGTCGCTCGAGCGACCAGACACAAAGGACCCTCGATCGAGCGTAGAAAGTCTCGCTTAAGCCAACAATACAAAGCTTCAGGTCTGCAACCCAGAAGCACGCTCGAGCGACAAAATGCTCGCTCGAGAGACGAAACCCAAAACATAGACCTTGCTCACTCGAGCGAAGGAAAGCTCGCTCGAGCCAAGAAATGCAACTCTCAGGTCCAGAACCAGACGCAGACACAAGCTCGAGCGAAGGACTTCTCGCTCGAGCCACCAGATACAAAACTCAACTCTCGCTCGAGTGAAGGAACCCTGGCTCGAGCGAAGGATCCAAAACACAGAGCTCGCTCGAGCGACAAAAGCCTCGCTCGAGCGAAGAACCAAAATTCTGGGCAGCAACCATTTGCTCCCAATCACACCCAACTTGTAACAATCCTGCCAAAACATCCTATAACTCAAATACAAAATATTGAAGGATGGAAACAAGATATAAACCACAACTGACATCCACGGAACCAAGTCCGGATACAACAACCAAAGGAGGAAGAACTGGGATCGCTATATTTTTAGTATATATCATATGTAAGTTATGTCTTCTATATCATAAATATTATAACTAAATTACTTTTATATTCAAAATTAAAAATAATAGAATGGATCATGATTAAATATCACTTATGACATGATTAAGACTTTTTCGATCATAACCAAAATAATAATTATAATAAGTTATAACACTACAACAAATGAAGGTTTTAAAAACAAAAATTTAGGGATAAAATCACTTTTTAGATACGTAATTTTTTGGGGGGGGGGCGGGGGGGGTTCAAAAATAGCATTATTGTATTTTTAGAAACAAAATTGGACATTTAGTGATAAATTATTATTTTTTTGGGACCCGAATTTTATCTAAAAAAATGATTGTCCCTAAAAATGCATCTATCAACAACAATTTTAAAATTTTATTGCTAAAACTTCTTCTTCTTTTTTTTCCGAATTGACCTTTTAGCAATTATTCTCGTGATAACACAAATTGGTTCTTAAATATTTTTTGCAACAAAATTTTTATATTTTGAAACAAAAATTTGATCTTTAAATCTCTTATTTGTTATAGTATAACCAACTTTACAACATAACTAAGGGTCATAACCAAAGACTAATTGAGGCATAATCAAATACCTCTTCAAACATAGCTAAAATAAAACAACAAGTGATTATAATCAAATTATAATTTACCTTACAACTAGTCATAGTCAACTAATACCAGAACAAATAATAATCAAAAACTAAAAAAAATCATAACTAGACATGTGTTATAGAATTTTCCCAACTAATACCCACTTACACTTGTGATTGTAATATATACCTCTTAACTTGTCCACTAGTGATTCTAATATAATGTGTAGCTGTATGGCATATCTGTAGCTGTATGGTTATTTATATGGAGAACTTCTAAATTATTAAAAAAATATCATTTTGATCTTTAAATTATGAAAGTGTACAAATGAACCCTTAAATTATTGTGAAATGTCACTTTGTCTCATAAATTATAAAGGCATATAAATAAACCTCTTAAATTATAAAAACCGTACAAACTGGACCCCTAACAAAAAGGGTCAGATTGAAACACGCCCATAGTCTATAAAACTATACAAATTAGACCCCTAACGAAAGGGATGCCAATAGTTTAGGTGTCTATTTGTACGCTTTTATAATTTAAGGAACAAAGTGATACTTCACAATAACTTAAGGAATCTATTTACACGCTTTTATAACTTAGGAAGTCAAAATGATATTTTTCAATAATTTAGGGGGTCATGGTGTAAATAATCCCAGCTGAAATTATTGGTTATATTTCCACATTATTTGATAAAACTCTTCTATTTTGCGAATAAAAACAAGAGACAAAACAATACATGGTATCTCCAACCAGGGAAGAAGTTGTATTTTTTTTTTTTTTTGTTTAATGGTAAAAGGCTGCATTTTGATGCAAACTGACAAAAATATTACCCTTTTTTCATAGGGCATGTCATGGCTTTCGCTGAGTGAAAGGACAAGGAAAAATAGAAAAAGTAAACCACCCCAAAATTCTTTTATTTATTTATTTAACTAAAAGTGTGGTTGCCTAGAAAATGGTACAATCATATTCAAAATTTCAAGCCCCTTGTTTCTTAGAGAAAGAAAATATGAGAAAGAGGCACAAAGGGACTACAACAAATGCTGCAAGCTTTAACAAATCTTCAGTCTCCTTTGAAATCACTCTAATCCTTGACCAGTCTCCACTATACCTTCACATTTAATTGTGCAGATTTTGCAAGTTAGAGATGTGTGTGTGTGTGTGTAAGAGAGAGAGAGAGAGAGAGAGAGAGGGAAAGGGAGAATAGATACTGGTAAAGTCTAAACGCTATTATATCTATTTAGATCACAATAAAATAAAATAAAATAAAAATAAAATAGTAGAAGTAATTTTTAGGAGATTACCCAGCATCGATGAACCCCAATCCAAGCACTGTAACTGTAGACTGAGCAAGAATTGTGTTTGAAACTCTCAATGGAAAAATGGGTTCCTGTTTGTCCCTTGATTTCTCACCCAATTCTCTCTTTTGAGATACTACTGTACTGCTTCTAAACTTTGTTCCATTTTTCTTCACAACCATGTGTGTAAGGATGTTGGAGATAACACTCCTTTCTATGATCAGCATTTTCTTGTCCAAGTCCTTTCTTGCATATTCATTGGTGGCTATCATCACATACATATAAATATATATATATATATATATATATATCCTCAAGGTAAGGGCAAAAATGTCATTTAACAAAAACACAAACTCGAAAATTTTCCAACATTTGATGAGCATTCAAGTAACAACCTAAAATATAGTTCTATTAGCACACCCAACTTTATCTTACTATGCATGTTTGTATTATTTCGATATCAATTGTCCAAAAATAATATTAACTTCCAAACAAAATTATTTGTTTAAATATCGTATTGAATAAAAATTTTATTTGAACAATTGAATTTTGTTTAAAATTGAAATTCGAACAATTAATTTTTATTTCAAATTTAATTTTCAAACAACATTAATAATTTATACTTGGAAAAAAAATAATGAGTTAGGAATAGAATTAGAGTAAAGATATAATTACCTAATTTTTACACAAATTTATAGACTATCTCACATGGGTGTATAAAAGAGTTCGTAGAATTTTGTATGGAAAACAAAAATAATTCATTTACATAATTTTTTTCTCCCAAATGTGTTTTTGACCTGTAAGAGAATGATTATGACATTTTTATCGGTCAAAAACATATTTGGGAATATGGAAGGAAAAATTGTATGGATGTAGCATTGCTAGTATAGAAAAATTGTATGGATATAGCATTGCTAGTATAGAAAAAATAGACATTCATTGTTGGCAATAAACTCAATGGCCTAGGGTTTTTAAAAAAAAATAATGTTTGGTCTATACAAAATCCTCAGTTTGGTCGAGCTTGAATTATGTGGCACTATCAAAAGTAAAAGAAAAGAAAAAGAAGAAGAAAAAAAAAACCACACGTTTCTTTGCTCTCTTGGTCTACACCAACAATCCTCTCTCTCTCTCTCTCTCTCTCTGCCTCTCTCAAACAAATGGTGTGGTCTCTCTCTCTCCTCTCTCAGATCTGAATCTATGAAGAAAAAAAAGAAGGGAAGGGGTGATTGGAGAACCGACCTCCAAACCCTCGCCGCCACTCCTTTGCTGACCACCGTGAACCACCCACCCTCTTTCATGAACCTCGCCATTGCAAGTCCAACCCCCTTTTCCGCTATTGCAAATCGCAGGTCACCATGCCAGAGAAAGAAGCAAAAATGGTAGGGAAAGAGTGGGCTTAAAAGCACCATTTTTGTAACGCCCCCAAATTATTAAGAATAAAACAACATCCAAAGGGATAGAAATATATATATATATACCAATAATAATAGCCAGTGAGTACAAGATTAATCCCAAAGATTCTCTTTCTCATTGAACTACAAGTTGCGAATCAGAACTCTTACATGAATAATTTTCATAGTTCAAAAAGCTAGAGAAATTCATAACAAATGCCCTACGGGCTTACAATCTTTAATGTAAAGCCTTCATTGAACAAAAGAACTCATGGTCCCAAAACAAAACCAAAGCTCCAAAATGTCATCTCCCATGTTTTGCAAAATGTTCTTGGCTTAAACAAAAAGCATTGATCCATTCCTACTTCATTGGGGTGGTTGCTGCTCACCAAGTCCTGAAATTTTGTTACATAGGAATGAGCAATTGGCCAGTAGAGAATATATTTAACCAAGTATATAAACATTTGATTTAAATTATGCATAACCCATGACCCTTACCCATGAACACTAGTCCCGCAATCCCATATTCCCATGCACATCGCTCCAATTCATTCCATATTTCTATATTTCTTCATCCTTACACAGATGGCTCATGGGCACCTCAAGTCCTCCACATTCATCGTCCTCACACGATCAGGCACGTGGACACCTCAAACATTCCCATATTTATCATCTTAGCATGATTGGGCAAGTGGGTACATCAATTTCCCCGTGCGGGTAATATTGTGACACACATCAAACAATTTATTCAATAACTCTAATTTTGTCATAATACAAGATGCATTGACACATCATCAATTTATCCATTAATTCCCCTTTACTACCAGCCAATACCCATGAACAATGATTAAGGCTTCACAAGTGAATTAGGGATTTTCATTCAATTGTTTCATTTTCCAAGATTCATGATGTGTACATCGTTTTTCATTAAGCAATAACCAATTATTCCATAAAATTTGGGGCAAAAACTCTATATCACCATTAATGCTCACATATGAATCACCCATTCCCAATCACACACACACATATCATGAAAGTAATACAAAATCAAACCAAACCATAGATATACAAGGGTAAAAATATTCCCACCTTAAGGTTGTGTGTGAAGGAATGAAGACCCAACAAAATGAACTTCCAAACTATCACGATCCAATCGGTTCAAAATGTAGCTTTCAACAAGATCAACACCTTTGATGAAGAAACAAGGATAGATTCTTGTTATAAATAGATGAAATCTAGTATAGCGATCCCGATTTTCCCTTTCTTTGTTTATTGTATTCCGGACTTGGTTCCGTGGTTGTGTTGTTATCTTATTCTCATTTTCATCCTTTACTCTTTGTATTTGAGTCTTGGGTTGTGTTGGGCAGGTTTAGAACAGGTTGGTTGTGTTTAGAAACCAAGAGTTGATACCCAGATTTTGGCCTTCACGCTCGAGCTGGGCTTTTGACACTCGAGCGGGCCCTTTGTTGTTGCCTCTCCACTCGAGCGGGCGTTTTGACGCTCAAGTGTGATTTTCCATCTCTCAGCATTTTGTTCCGCAGGTCATTGGACGGTCGAGCGTCCACTTTCACGCTCGAGCAGGGACCATCGACCGCAAAACTTCTAGAAGTGTGCATCCGGTGCTCGAGCTGCGCTTTTGACGCTCGAGCGTAAGTTTGTTTCTGACGCTCGAGCGGGGAGTTCCAAGCTCGAGCGGACCTGTTTTTATATCACTTCGGGATTCCACTTTTTGGATCACTTTTTGACTTTCTTTCTCTCTCTTACTTTTCAAAACTTCCATTGGAGAGCTCCTCTCTCTAGAATACAGCTTCTCTCTAAGGTTTGATCTATTTCTAGTGATCATCTACCTTAGTTCCTTTATATAAAGTGTAGAGCTTGGCGTGGGCTACCTATCAATCCAAAAATCTCTGGGTTTAGAGCATTTCGAATTTCTTCATCTTCTCCACTTGGTTTCATCTCTTGAGGTAAGGATAACTACTCATTTTTATGATCTTTAATATAGATGTTGAGCATTTTGAATAGATGGTTTGATTTGGGAAGTTAGGGTTTGAAATTTGGAATATTGAAAAGAGGGGTTTTGTTATTTTAACCCATACATGTGTATTTTGGGTCTTAAAATGAGATTAGTGATGTTAATTGTTGCGGTTTGGACTATTGGGTCAATATTGGGAAAAATTGGGAATATGCCATATTTGGGCTTTTATTGGGTCATTGGTGTAATTAATGACTTTCATTGGAATTATGAAATTGGGATGAAAATGATGAAATTGGCGTAATATGAGATTGAATGGTGGAGTTGGATTTATAAATTGCTCACCTTTGAAAATATTGATAAGTTATATGTTGATGCATTTATTATCTGTTTAGAAATATTTGTTTTAGGCTATCGGTGGAGGATAGTCTTGATTGTTCTAGACACTGCATGATGATTAGGCGAATTAAAACTAATCAATTGAATATGTCATTGAATATGACGGTTGGAATAATACATTGAATTTGTGTATTGATTGATCTTGTATATGATATGTGTTTATATACATTGTGTTGTGTGGGAGGAGATAGGGGATGTACTCCACGGTTTGGGAGGAGATAGGGGATGGACTCCTAAACCGGATATTATTTGGGAGGAGATAGGGGATGGACTCCATTGATACAGCGAATCTGTGTATCATTTGTGAAGTATGGAAGTGTTTTTATGTGATATTGATACAGGGAATATGTGTATCTATTGTGAATTTTGGAAGTATGTTGATTTGAGTTATTATCTCATTTAAAAAGGAAGTGTTTTAATATGAGCCGTAGTCTCATGAGAATTGTTTGGCCAGGTTCTAAGCCATGTTTTCAAATTAAAATTGTTAGGTAAAGGAAAATGGAATGAAACATGGACATATTTGTCATGGAATTGGATTGTGTTGTACGTTGGTTTATATGTGTTAAACATTTATCAAATGCTAATTTTTAGTTATTGCTCATATTATATTTAGCATATCTCTACTGGGCGTTGGCTCACCCTATATGGGACATCATTTTCAGGTTCAGGTGATATGCCACCTCCAAGGACGTAGCTTGGGAGGCTTGAGGCTGATAGCTCTTTTTGTTGTTCTCCTTTGTATATTACATGTATATCAAGCCATGGGCTTATTTTGTGTAAAGAGTTAGAAATTTACTTTTGTTGAACCCAAGTGTTGACTTGGAAAGTTGTAAGCCTATAGGGCATTTACTTTTGTTGTCAACATGTAATATCTTTTGTAAGAATTCTCTGATTAATGGCAGTATGCTTTATTCTTTTGAGTTCATGTATGTCATGAATGTATGATTTATGGGTTTATTTCGAGGGCGTTACATCTAGAGTTTTGGTACTAGGATTTTCGAAAAAGAGGAGTGAGAAAAAGAAAAGATGGAAAAAGTGAGAGAAATGAGTCAAAAACTGGGTTTTAAAATATTTGCTCCTGAACAGACCGCTCGAGCGAAGTGTACAAAAGCAAAGAGACCGCTTGAGCGAACTTTACACTGCTTGAGCAATAAATGTAAAGTCTCAGAAGTTTTGCAGAGGTACAGTGAAATCACTGGGAGGCTCATGTCTTCGCTCGAGTGACCACAGAACAGCTCAAGCGATCTCGCTTGCAAATAGACAAGATATTGAGAGTTTCGCATCTTTGCTTAAGCAACTAATTGACCACTTAAGCGGTCACCCAGAACAGATTGTTACAATTTTCACTCTCTTTCTTTAAAACTCTAGTGATCAAAACCCACATGACCTCTATTTTGGCACAAACTCCATATATTTTCACACACATTCTTCCATACACACACACACACTCACAAAAAAAAAAAAAAAAAACCCCCAACAACCCATGACGATCCTGACTTGATCTCAAAACTAATCGGCCCTGATTTGTCTATCTTGAAGGGTAATTGAATGGGTGTAGAGAGATTAACCGTTTGTTTTTTATTTAAGACTTCTCTCTCGTCCTGTACATATGCAATACATACAACCATGGCCAAAACAATAGTTGATGATGATGAAATTGAAAATTCCAAGACTAAAGCTTTGTTTTTCTTATTTGAATTTTTATTTCTTGATGTGTTTGTGTTTTTTGGGTGAATTTTGTGAGGTGGATTTATGAATTTTGGATATTTCAAGCGTTAAAATAAAATCTCTGAACCACCCACTTGGCCATTGAAATTGTTGGGTGAGAGATTCATGATTTTGAGATCACACAGAGTAGGGAAATCAAATAGGATGCTGACATTGGCTTGGCCGCCATTGGAGCCGTGGATTTGCACAACTTGTGGGGGAGTTTTCTTTTTCGTTTTTTAATTGGACTGCCATGAAGAAATCTGAAGTTCTAGTGTTTTTGATCATGTAAGAATTTGCATAATTAATCTTAAGATTATTATTATTATTATTCTTGTGCTGGATTTTTGTATTTGCAAGTGTTGTGTGTGTGTTTGTGTGTGTGTGTATGTGAGAGAGAGAGAGAAAGAGAGTGTGTGTGTGTGATTTGGTGGTGGTTAGGACTATTCAAAAATCCGTTCAAACTAGTAATCTAGACCGAACCGGACCGAACCAAACGGAATTGTACGGTTTGGTTTGGTTCTATTAAGAATCGATTTAGTTTTGGTTAAAGAAATATGAGAACCGTAATAACGGTTCGGTTAATGGATTTTATGAAAAAACCACAATTCAAACCGAACTGAACCAAATTAAATTTTAAAAGATATATATATATATATATATATAATATCAAGTTTTCTTTTTATTAATTGATTTTTTGTAATTTTAATGCTATTAGGATGATATAGATATGTAATGTTGTGCAATGTCTTAATATTATTAGTTTTTATCACGAGTTAAATGTAATTAGTTTGAGTAATTATTTTGTTAATATTAACAATTTATTCTTATAAATAGAAATTTTTGGAACCGTGAACAAAACCGAAACCGAACAGTTATTTCAGTTTGGTTCTGGTCTGGTTTTACAAGTGTAATGGTCTAGTCTGGTTCTCAAAATCACAGAACCATTAGGATCGATTTGATTCTTGAATTTTCTTATAACCGAATCAATCTGAACCGCGTGTACACCCCTAGTGGTGGTCGGCAATGGGTGTTAGTGAAAAAGAGAGGCATCGGTGAGAGAGAGAGAGTGTTGTTTATCATTTTAGAGGAAAGAGAGCTGTGAGAGAGAGACAGAGAGAGAGAGAGAGCTTTGTTTACAATTTGAGGGGAAATACAGAGAAGAAAAGAGACGTGGGTTAGATCTGATTCAGTGCCTCTTCTTTTCCTAGCGCATGAAATTCACACATTTTTTTGGCAACAAATAGCAGAGTAAGACTTTCCACTTCATTCAAGCATTTTGGGTGGGCAAAATTTTCGGTGGATGTATCGGAATTGTTTTTTAAAATTCATAGTTGAACTTGATAGAATTTAAAGGGCTCATGCAGTTTTCGTTTCAATGATCCAAATTGTTTATTTTATAAGGTCTTTCATATATATCATCTATAAAAAAAAAAAAAAAAACTTATTTCAATCCAATAAACACAATTTTTATATTTTATTGTATTTGTTTCAAAAAAAAAATAAAAATAAATAATAGATGGTCTATTTTTTTTAAAAAAAAAAAAAACATGCTTCTTCATTTTTTAGACAAAAATATTATAAAATAAAAATATTATAATTATTCGATCAATTTAATTTCTTTTTGAGTAAAATACACTAAAAATTTTACAAAATAAACGATTTAAATTAATAAAATAAAACTATGAATTTCACAAGCCTTTTAAATTTTCTTAAATTTATATTTAAATTTGAACATCATAACTCAAACTGAATTATCTAAGGCCAAAACCTTCCATTAGACTATCTGTAACTCAGATTCAAATCTTTCATCAAATTTAAATTTGATGAAAATTTAGTGAAAATAGTAATCCAACCATTTCACTAAATTGGTATCAAACTAAGGGAATTCTACTTCTTTTATTAAATTAATGGAGTGTTTAACCTTTCATCAAATCTCGTAAATGGTCGTTAGTGGACGACTGGATGAATGACCAGCCGGTCAACTGATGGACAACTGGCCGGACAATCGGGTGGACGATCAAATTGGAAAAATTTTGAAAAAAATTTATATTAAGGCCTCGCTTGGCATGCAACATCTTTAATCTAAAAGTTAAAAAGGTACTAAAAAAATCAAAAAACCTATAACATATATTAAAAAGTCAAAGATTCTCTTTTCTTTCTACTTTTTGCATATATTTTCGTAAAAAAAAAATTAAAAAATTATTCCAAACATACTGATTTTTTTACTTTATATTTTAGCCAAAAAATAAAAAATTACTAAAATAGTCTGTTTCCAAACGAGACCTGAGCTGAACAACTGTCCAGACTAGGGCTGTGCAAAATACCGCACGATACGCTAAAACCGCACCGATCCGCATTAATCCGTACCGCTCTAACCGCGAACCGTGATTTAAACTTTAAAATTTATAATTCGCCAACTGAACCGCTTCGCTCCGCTATAGTTAATACATATATATTCTTTAACTTCTAATAAAATATCAATATAAAAATGAGTGTGAGAGAGATTTAAGATATGCAATTTATTACAAATTAATGATTATATATATAAAACATATTATGTAAAATTATTTCGTGTTATATATCTAAAAAATATTATATAAATTAGTATTATATATTATATAAATATATGATAATTAATTAGAATATTCTTCAATTTACTAAAAACTATCCAAACCGTCATTTGTCAAACTATTAATTTATTAATTCACCATTTAATTTATAATTTTACTCTCAAACTATCAAAACAGCACAACTCACACCCCTATCCCACTGATCGATTGTTTAATAAAAATTACAAATTTAACATAATCTAATTTTTATTCAAAATTTGATGAAAAAAACTATTAAACCGTGTAGATACTCTTACACTGCTATCAATCACACATCTCACTTTCACAGTTCACTGTCCAAAAACCTTACAACACCCTAGCAATGGCGGTGAACGGGACACCAGAGCCCCTCCACGTCCATAGACTCCCACTCTCCAAATACATCGATGCCCTCCGCTGGTTCCACCTCTCTCCGCCTTTGACCGCTTCGTCGTCCTCGCTGTATTCGACTCCGATTCCAACTCCTCCGCCATCGAAATCCACTCTCTAACCCCTCAAATCTAACTCTCCAATCCTCATGGTCCTCACCCTCAAGAATTTCCTCCCTCAAAGTCTCTCAAACCCTCCACAAATCCCTCATCGCCGCATCCACCTTCTCCAGCTCGCTCCACGTCCTGCTCGCTGACCCGGTCGATGCGTTGATCGAATCGGAGGTTTCGGTGCCTGAGAAGACATTGCACGTTGGACCTATTTTGTGTATTGATGTGCAGGAAAATGGGTCTGAGTGTGTTAGTGTTGGGGAAGATGGGAGGGTGAATTTGGTGAGTGTTGGTAATTCGAATTTGAGACACCGCCGATTTTTCGATAGAAATGGGTTGGTGTCGTATACAGCGGCGAAGTGGGCGTCACCTGTGGAGTTTGCCGTGGGTGGATTTGGGTTTAGTGTTTTGTGGGGTGGGATCAGAGAAAGCCTGGAGGAGCAGCTTCTCAGTTCAAGAGTAATTGGTAAGACCAATTTTTTTTTCCCCATTTTGTACAATTATTGCATGGAAATTTGAATCTTTGTCTGGCATGCTGTTGTTTAAAATTTGAACCTTTTGGGGGTGCTATTGCTTTTCCTTATATGGGAGAACTCATTTTAAACATTGTAGTTTCATCCAAAAATCTAGACTAAAGCAGTGGCAAGTAGGTAAGTGACTAGCTCATTTCTAACCTGGGATGCAAATTTGCAATCTCTCTCTCCAAAATGATCTCATGGAACTTGTTGATCTCCCTATTTGAATAATAAGAAAATTCTATGTAAAATATGGATTCCAATTGGGTTCAGATGTGGCAAATGTTATTATACATGTCAATCATATGGGCAAGGTCTGGACTTGATCATGTTTATTTGCCTCCCATATTTGAGTTGAAACAATGACTCATCCAGTGTCGCAAGGGTACAATCTATCTGTAATAATACATGTATTAATGTATGTGGGTGTGTTTTGTGTGCATGATGTAGAGTGAATGCTTCAAAGTATGGAGTTGGGATTAGAAATATGCTTCAAAGTATCCTTTCCCAATTGTTTGTAGTGTAAGCTTTTTAAAAAATTTAGCCTACAATGTCCCAAACAAATGAAAGAAGAGAGACAAGATTGCTAATCCCTGTTCCCTTTTGGAAAGATTTAAAAAGAGACAGATGATTATTTATGTTGGGGTTCTTTTTTGCTTGTGATTCCCTGCAATTGCATGGTTCCCATTGATTAGTCTGGGTATTACTAGGCAGCTAGTTTTCAATTTTCTGTTCATTAAAATTTTAGTATAAGGCCTACAATCCTTGTATGGAGCAATCTCCGTTGTGTTTTTAATTATTTTTCTCCTATTTATAAGTAAAACTAAATGGGTAAAAAATAGTATAAAATTAAGAAGTCAGAGGAGTCAAAACATCAGATAGGGTTGGGGAATCTTCCCATTTTTTGAAAAGTAGAGATAAATATTAAATTAAAAATTAGGAAAGAATGTCAATCTGAAATATATTTCAGTGAGAGTCCTGTGCAGATTGCATGGGTTGCTCTGCTATTGTCTTTTATCTTAGTGAAAACAACAATTTAGGCTGAATTTTCCAAGTCCTACTTCAATTTGGCTTTGGATTCTAGAGATGTCATAAATTTATCATGCCTATTAGTTGCTTACCCCATACGAAAATGAACCTTTATTTTGGGTACATCTTGGGGGAAGATCCTTTCCAGTTCCAACACTTACTTTATACAACCATCATTCAACACTTGATTCAAATGTCACAATTCAATAGCTAGTCATTATTATTTGTGGTATTTGGATAAAGAGTCGGATGATGATTGTATAAAAAAAGTGTTAGAGAGGATCCAGATCCCATCTTGACACACCTTGAAGGTGTGTAGTTACGTACTTTTATAAATATGAGGTGGGTTTAAAGGTGTGTTCTAGATAATGGTTGGAAATGTTTAGAGCTTATGTGGTTGGCTTTAAAGGGTGATCACTTGAGCTTTAGCTTAGTTCGATCTGGCTATAAGTGTAACTTGTTGGCAAGTAATATTTGAGAGTACAAAGAGTTCTGCGATTTTATATACTTGGAGGTTTCAGCTAATTTGGCAATCATCACCTATTGATCACGTTTTCATGTCTGGTAGAGTTTTGGATGCCAGTACACAAGGTTAAAGCATCTAATTAGAGCATTTTAGTGAGATTTTCGTTTATCCCCCGTTTGAACACGGCTCTTTATGAGAATGATTTTGTTCTCCACTCAGGTTCTTTAATTTTTTATTTTTTTTGGAGCCATGATATTATTCATTTGAACTAAAATCAGTAGTTTTTTTGTGCTCTAATGTGTTAAGGGGACCTATTTCCTATCTGTTCTGATAAAATTTGCTTCTCATCAAATAAAGTTATGATTTTGGGAAAATAAACAAAAGAGAAAAGATGGATGGTGATACGCTTCACATGCAAGGATCATGAGGAGTTCATAATTTGTTGATAATTTGAACATACCAATGTAGGAATTTCTTGAAGCTTAATATGTTTTTAAGTGGTATTAGTCATTTTCTTAGATGAATTTATATTATGCTTCCGAATTTAGTGTTTCTTTTTGTTCTGTTTGCACAATCTTAACTGCATATTTTGACAGTTGGGTTCAACTCTGTCTGTCTGAGTAGAAACAGTTTGTTTTTGTTGTGATGTGATGTGATTCTTCATAGTAATAATGTTGCAGGGCTCATGGAACTACTTATGGGATTGTACGCTCCATTGATATTCATCCATCAAGAAAACACACTTGTATTATAAGATGCTGCTTTTTCATTCTTCATTCCTCTCATAAAAATATGTAGAGTTGATGCACTAAGCTTAACTCATGGGCATAATGTAGTGTCCAAGAATTAAAAACATCAGAAAGTTAAATGCTGAGGCATTAGGACGGGTATACAAACTATTGGGTTTTGTTTTAGCTGTCCCCATTGTTCTCTCATTCTCTCTCTCTCTCTCTCTCTCTCTCTCTCTCTCTCTTCACCTAATATTTTTTTTGGTGGGGGTGGAAGTTACAGTATATTTGGAATATCCAGTGGCTGATAATCTTTATGCTTTGTCTGTAGTTTTCTTAGTTGCTAAAAAGTTTAGTAATGACTTGGTAAAGATAATAAAGATGATGATTTGGAATATAAAGTAAAGCCTATTGTTGTTTGTGTTAGAAACAGATCTTATCAAAATATATCATATTCTGGTTTTATAAGGGGTTTGGGCAGCTATAAAATTATATGGTTTATTTGATTGCCACACTATAACGAAGTTTGCTGTTGTGCTGATGCTGCAGATGCATGCTGATATTCTGTCCTTGAGTCAACTGATTAGGTTTTTTTTATATGAGATAACTAGGATCTCTAATTGTCTGCTGATTAAGTAGCCAAGATAGCTCTGGTTATGTATTGGCGCAAATGCTTCCAACTCTGACTTAAATTGTTTGTATGGCATATATTTTTGTTTCTAGGGGTTTAGAATGATTCGCTTTCTTAAACTTAGCTTGTCGAAGTCTATGAATTTTGATTTCTCAACTATTGTTTCTTTTTTTCTTCCCGCCCCTGCTCCCGCCCCCGTCCCCCTTTTAATATTAAATAGACGAGACAGGAATGATGCTTGTGGGGATATAAATTTTGAATGACGACACGTAACCGAGGTGTCACCGAAGTGCCAGTCGGGGTGCCACGTGTCCTGGTCATGATGTTGAGATAATCTCGGTTAGGCTGAGGTTATCTGCGAGAATACCGGAATCCGGGATAAGCGGATAAAGGACAAGAGTACTAGAATGGGAGAAGACTTCAGTTTGGATAAAGATAAGACTCTTAGAGAGTTTATCCTAATTCTACTGAGAGTCCAAGATTAGCAGTGATCTTAAGTTTATTAGAGCTAGGCTTCTATTGGGACTAGGATTGTGTTGGCTATAAAAGGGAGGCACCCCCATGGGTCTAAGGTATGCTTTTTATGCTCTGTCTAGTGAGTTAAGCACTATTGGTTATCTTTGAGAGATATTTTACTGACTTGATCATCGGAGTGCCCCCGGGTGGACGAACCACCGCGGGATTCTTATATTTCTGTGACAGGTTGTTCGGGCTTAATTTATTCTGTCAGTATTCTCCAACTAAGTTCTCCCTTTTGGTTGTGTGGTCGGAAATCAACACCCATAATGCTTATGAACATTCATTTAAGATGATGCCTCCAAGGAGAATCCCGATTTTACTGTTTAAAAAATTAAAAGGAAAAAAAAAAAATCATTCATTTAAGATGGTTATTTTTGTAAGCATCTGAACAAAATCATTCTACATGAATTTTATGCAAGCTGAATATTTTGACTGATCATGATAATATATTGGTTTACATGCTTAAATTTCATGATGGGTGATGATTCAAAGGATTTTGTGACCACATTGAAATTCTTCCACATTTAATTATTGGATTACATCGTTATTTGGAAACCGAATAAGTTGTCTTTCTGTGTTCTGACTTGAGAAAATTTTTGAGATTGTTTATTTATTATGCTGGTTTACATGAAGGCAGGAGGCTCTTCTGGTACTGCATTTGTGTGGGATCTTCAGTGGCAACAGCAGCCAATAGTTCTTTCTGGGGTTGCAGCATGTGAGTTTCAGTCCCACTCATTATCTGAGAGTGAAATTTGGGAGGTCCAGTATGACATCTATTCTTCAAACATGGGTAACATGTCAACATCACGGGTGTTACTTGTTATGATCTGCTCAGAAGATGGAATCTTTGCTGTTGTTGAACAAGGTATGAAGTTTGTTGCCATATCTAGCCTTTTCCATTTGAGTGCTCTAGTGGAAAGGCTTAAGGTCATCTTATTTGCCAAGTGGCTAAATTCATATTTCTTGTTTTCTGTGGCAAAAAGATGGAGCTGGCACACTTAACCCGAAACCGTAAATCCATCCTATTTCAGCCATTTAAACTCTCATCAAATTATATAAATAAACGGGTTATAAATGAGTTGTATACTTGTTGGGTTGATCTGGTTAATTTGTCGGGTTAATGGGTTGATTGGATTAATTTGCCATACCTGTGTACCAAATTCAACCCAACTCACTTAAACATGTTTATTAAATGGTCAGGTTTTTTAAATGCATACTTCGTTTTGACCCATCCAAACCTTTTGCCTCCTCTACAAAAGGAGTACTTGCTTCAGACAAATATGTAACCTCTCGTCTGGTGGTTGATTTGTTTCACACTGTTCCTTTGGACAGGTGAGGAACCCATTGAACTCTTGGCTGAACCATGTGCTATCAACAACTTCGACATTGACCGACAGAACCCCTCGGTGATGTGTTTTTTCTTCTCTCTTTTTCCTATACTCAGTTTTATCTCAGAGACATACAACATTTTGATCTTGGGGATAAATTACTTTGCTATGTCATATATCTGTGGAATTGTTAAAAATGACTGATGATTTCAATTGTTGCCATTACAGGATGTGATATGTAGTTTAGAGTGGAAGGCTATTGCCATCTTGATGAGGGCATAATTTCTGAAACTAAGATGAAGAATTCAGTGGCATAAATAGGATCTATTCATTATCCTTTCAGTGTATCTTAAAAAGTGGAAGTGATGATCTACTTGGGGCAAAAAGAAGCGGCACATCATGATTTTGGAAAGATGAACTGGGTAGCTTCAGTGTGTTCTGGTAACCAGCATATGCACCCAAAAATGTAAGGTTTATAGTTATGCTCCATCTTATATAGTAGTACAGAATACAGATGGCTTTTTAACAGCGCCAGACTGAATCCATGTTGGAAAAGTAATTGTTCTAATCTTGGGCCATCTGCTTTTGTTTTGAATGACATTGGTAACGAAACACTAAAGCCATGGACCCAAAAAAAGTTGCCATGAAAACTGTTCAGAGCACTAGTGCATGGCTGAGATTGATTTATTGTATTGTGGGGTTTATGGCTTAGATGAATTTTAACCACACAATAATGTTTCTGGATAATATTTATGGGTTTGTAGCATTGTTGCGAACGAAATGCAAGCTTCTGTTGATGCTAACTATGGCTTGGCCCAAGTTAATTGCTTTCAACTACATTAGTAATGTTTATTTATTTATTTGATGTCATTTTCTTTTAAGTGCCTTTAGACTAGAAATGGGGAATGGGTCAAATAAAATTTATTTATTTATTTTACTAAAGAGAAATTTTTTATTTTATTTTTTGTTGTCTTTTTAGGTGGAAGTTTTACAATAACTCTTCCTTTTAGAGAAAATCAAGACTGTTTTATCAACAATAATGTTAGATTGACCACATTTTTATATTATATTAAGTTTTTAATTTTGTCAACACAATATTGGCAATAAGTTTCATAACTAATGTGTATTTGTAATGTAATATCATGCATACAAGTCTAATGTACTATTAAAAATTAGATTAATATTACATATGGTAAACAAGAATGTAGTATCCTTTGTTGACATTGTGTATTTGTGTATTTTTTTGTTTTTTGATCAGCAAAAGTTAGTGATTAGTTGTTAAATTAGTAAGATCTACCTCTGGAGGGAACTTGTTAATTTAGAAAATAATAATAATAATAATAATGAAAAGTTGAGTATAATTTTAAAATATTTGTTAATTTAGAAAGTAAATAAACACTATCATAGAAATATTAAAGTATAATAAGAATTTTTTTTTTTTGGGGGGAGCTACTATTTACACTCTATTTTGTTCCAAATATATTCTTTTTTTGTCCTTATTATGAATAGTTACCATTCTATTTTATTTCAAATAAATTTATTTTTTGTGTATAATAAAAACGACGAAAAGAGTGTTTCTAAAATAAAGTAGGGTGAGAATAGTGTTTTGAATTACTTTTTGAAAATTTAAAACCTAAAACTTATTTTGTTTTTACGAAACATATTTTAAAACTCTTTTTAAATTCAAGTTGTAAAACTCAAAACTTGTTTGGTTGAGATTTTCACAAACACGTTTTCAAAACTCAATTGCCCAAGCACACAAACCTTAACTCAAAGACCCAGCCTTGTATTACTTTCTAAATTAGGTGAATTTTATTTTTTTAATATATTTTTCATTATTAAGTAATTTTATAAAAAAAAATGTGAAACATTTTAAATATATGTA
This sequence comes from Camellia sinensis, assembly GCF_055761805.1. Classification (NCBI taxonomy): domain Eukaryota; kingdom Viridiplantae; phylum Streptophyta; class Magnoliopsida; order Ericales; family Theaceae; genus Camellia; species Camellia sinensis. Next base: position 44,395,972 of record NC_138964.1, read on the forward strand.
AATTAAGTGGATATAAAATCAGAAAAATATTTCCTTTCTATTATCATTTTCTCTAACATACACAAATATTTTAACTGTGTATGCTCTTAAGTGAACCAAGTTACAATGTATTTCGAGCAAAACACAAAATATAAGTCATTGAAACAAATACGTCAGAAAAATGTTAGTTATCATAAAATTTTATTTAAAAAATTACCCCAAAATGTAAGATTTATGAGGTACAATCTTGATTCCTCTTTTCAGCCATCACAACCCTCACCTACCTCAGTCTCACCTACAGCTAATACTAAAGCCTATGTTGCCTCTACTTCAAACTCAGGCTCACAAAAATCTGATTCAAATTGGTTTCTTGATTCCGGAGCTACTAGTCATATGACAAATGATCTATCAAGGCCATGATCAGGTAGCTATTGGTGATGGTACGACTCTGCCTATTGCTCACACCGGTAATGGACTTCTTTCTACTCCTTTTCCATTTCATCTCACAAACATGCTTCATGTACCTACTCCATCCAACTTGCTTTTAGTCCATCACTTGGCAGTAGATAACAATTGCACTATTACTTTTGATGAAGATTCTTTTCTTGTTTAGGACAAGAACACTAGAGAGTGCCAACAAAAAAGACAAATAAAAATAAAAACAAAACAATTTACTAGCTTGCAATCAAGTTTAGAAAACAAAAGCAAATTTAACCTGCCATATGGCATTTAAAATTTGGCAACATTTGTCCTACACTTAACATTTAATGGAATTTAGACCATTGACTAGAGCTCTTGCACCATTCTAAGAGGTCAAGAGTTCGATACCTTCTACCTGCATAAGGGTCCTATTTGTCTTCCAGTCGTTTTGGGTATCTCTTTCCTTCTTTGGGAGTTTATTTTCAGGTCTTTATGTTATTATTGTTAATTCAAACTTCTTTAATGTTTTGAGAAAAAATGTAATTTAAAAAGGGTTAACTACACTAATGATCTTCAAAGGATATTACACTATATTTTAGTCCTAATTTTTAATTGTTCCTTGTTTGTTCTCAAAGTATGTGATTTGTTAAATTTTAATCCCTACATTAATGTCATTCAAAATCAATAACACAGAAGAAGTATTTTTAAAAAATTACATTAAACTCAACAAAATCAAAATAACAAATAACGAGGACTTGGTGGATTAATCAAAAAGCCAACTTTTTGGAATTAACGGGACATGGTGGAATTAATCAAAAGTTAGCTTTTTGAGAAATTGGTTAAAAGTTAGATTTTCAATTTTTTTTTTTTTGAAAAAATGTACAAAAAAATATAGAGGTAATGTGATCTAAAAAAGTTAAAAAGTTGGTTTTTAGCCAACTTGCCAAATATGCATATTTTTTATAAAAATTAAAGCAAAATCATAAATTCATAATCAAAATCAAATCAATTGAAATTATAATAACCAAAATGGCACAAAAACCAAAGCACAGAGATTACTGTCACAATTTGCCCTTCTTGTAATTAAAATTCTAAGCGTTAATATTGGGAGCACTTTTGGATAATGATTTTTTTTTGTTGTTGAGCTTTGAATATGAAGTTTTTATTTATTAACCCTTCAGAAATTGAGGTTTGTTTTTAATTTTTATTTTTATTATGTATCATTACTTAAAGAATAAAATTCTTTTTTGGGCCTATTGATGAAGAAGATTTTTCTCAATTTTTAAAATTGAAGACCTTTGGACAGAGATTATTTGGCTAGGACTTGATAAAAATAGGGATTGCTTCACTTTCAAATCCATTTTTGAGAGCTCAAAACTAAAATTTGTTTGATTTTATAATTTTTTCAAAATTGTTTTTAATCAATTTTTCTATCCCCGCTCTCCTTCTCTCACATCCTACATATCAATTAATCATTCTCTCTCTCTCTCACTTTTTCTTTTGCACCCATTTATTCATCTACAAAAAAAAAATACAAATCATCTCAAATTATAGAACTCCAACTACAAAATTATTTTTAAAACATATAACCAAATAAAATTTTAAATTTTGAAAACTCTTTTAAAAAATTTATTTTTGAAAATTGATTTCAAAATCAAATCAAACGGATCCTTTTAGTCTTTTGGGTAAGGGAAGTATTTTTTTGTTAGATCTTTAAAAAATGACTCTTTTTGTTTTTTTGTTTTTGTTTTAATTATTAGGCTTTTGGACAAAGAAAATTTTGGAGACTCATCCAACATGGGGACTAGAGCCATTGTTTGAATGGCCTAGGACATGAGTCGGCCGGATGCTTGACTGTGATGACCAGTGTAACGCCCTCAAAAATAAACCCATCATAGCATACATTCACGATATATAAAAGAGTTTCCATATTATAATGATCAGAGTATTCTTACAAAAGGTATTACATGTTGACAATAAAAGTAAACGCCCGATAGGCTTACAACTTTCCAAATCAACACTTGGTTACAAAAAAAGGTACAAACTCTATACAAATAAGCCCTTGGCTTGATATACATGTAATACAACAAAAACAACAACAAAAAAAGTCTACAGCCTCAAGCCTCCCAAGCTACGTCCTTGGAGGTGGCATAACATCTGTACCTGAAAATGATGTCCCGTATAGGGTGAGCCAACGCCCAGTAGAGATATGCTAAACATAATATGAGCAATAACTAAAACATTAGCACTTGATAAATGTTTAACTTAACAGAACTCAACTTTTAAACATGGCTCAGAACTTGGCCAAATAACTGAAATGGGACTACATCTCATGCCAACAATACTACAAACTGCCATTTTACGAAAATTTCATCCGCGAGATTCGGCACCCATGTATTTTCATTCTCTTATGGCCATTTTACGAATATTTCATCCGCGGGACTCGGCACCCATGTGTAGATATATTCGGATTGCCATTTTACGGAAATTGCGTCCGCAGGATTCGGCACCCATGTATAATTATATTCAAACGGCCATTTTACGAAAATTTCATCCGCGGGATTCGGCACCCATGTATTCAAATACACAACTTGATTAGTTTCAATTCACCTAATCATCATGCAATGTTTACAACAATCAAGACTATCCTTCACCGATAGCCCAAAACAGTTATTTCTAAACAGATAATAAATGCCTCAACAAATATATAATTGATGTTTTCAAAAGTGAGCTATTTATAAATCCAACTCCACCATTCCATCTCATAATGAACAAATTTCATTATCCCCCACTCAATTTCATAACAAATGTCATTAATTTCACTAATGTCCCAAATATACCCAAATATGGTATTTTTCCCTTAAAACTCAATATTGACCCAAAGGTCCAAATATTATCAACAACACCAATATTCTCATCTCTAGGCTCAAATATACATGTATAGGCTCAAAATACAAAACCCCTCTTTTATACATTTTGAAACCCTAACACCCAAAATCATCCAAACTCAACATTACATCAAAACGACCAATAGTTTATGTCAAAAACCATAGAAATGAGTAGTTATCCCTACCTCGAGATGAAGAGCTCAAATGGAGGAGATGACCAAAATCCAAAGTGCTCCAAATCCAAGATTTTTCAGATTAAAAGGAAGCCCTCAACACTCTCTATCTTTCTTACAAAGAGCCTAGGTTAGAAACTCACTAGAAGTAGATCAATCCCTAGAGAGAAGTTGTTTAGAGAGAGAGAGAGAGCTCAGATCTAGGGTTTTTGAAAAAGGAAGAGATGAAAAAGTGAAGTGTAATCCCGCTGTTGTCTACTGATATACGTATGACCTGCTCGAGCGGAGAACAGGGCGCTCGAGCGTCAGACACAAAAACTGGACCCGTTCGAGCGCAAGGATTCCCGCTCGAGCGCCAAGACACAACTGCAAAACACACCCGCTCGAGCGCAAAGGAAAAGACGCCTGAGCGTAGATTTCCCCATTCTAGTACTTTTACAGACAATGAACTACCCGCTCGAGCGCCAAGATACCCGCTCGAGCGCTACCCGCTCGAGCATTAGAAAAACCGCTCGAGCGTGAAAAACGCACCTGCAGAAGTTTTGCAGAGGCACGAAATGTTGAGAGTGTGTAAACCCCGCTCGAGCGCAAGAAGACCCACTCGAGCGGGCAACTAAAAATCAAACTTCGCTCGAGCGCAAAGAGACCCGCTCGAGCGTAACACCAAAAATCTGGGCAACAAGGATGGGACTAAAGCTCAACCAACCTGTTCGAAACACGCCCAATACATCCTAAAACTCAAACACACGGAATTAAAGGACAACAACAAGATATACAACCACCAACTCCACGAAACCTAAGTCCGGAATACAACAATCAAAGGAAGAGAAACCGGGATCGCTATAACCTCCCCCCCTTAAAGAATTTCGTCCCCGAAATTAAGTACAAGTTTTTCAAAAATATGTTTTCTCAATTACCAACATTATTACAATGTAAAATTCAACAACTTGACCCATTATCGGTCATTCCACCTCTATTCAAGAGGCAAACTTCCAACATAATCTCCCACATGCATTATCAACATGAATCACAAAACAAATTCAATGCCAAAATTATATTTGCATTTCTAAAACAGAGTTAACATATGCAATGTTAAAATAAACTTCCATTACAAGGCAAGTTCCACAATATTCCCATAAACCAAAGCATTCACAATGTTTTACAACTTAAGACATATTTAATGCTCTTAAAGTTCATCAATATTACAAAATCCCAATACATGGTTAAACATTTACAAACAAGTCCGGATATTTCTCACGGACATCCACCTCACGTTCCCAAGTGGCTTCCTCCACTCCGTGATGTTTCCATAAAACCTTTACCAAGGGAATGGTCTTGTCTCGCAAGACTTGATCCCACATATCCAAGACCCGTACCAGTCTCTCCTCATACGAGGCATCCTCATCTATCTCTAAGTCGGTCCAATCCAACACGTGCGATGGATCCGGCTCGTACTTCCGAAGCATACTAACATGAAATACGTCATGCACTCCGGACAACTACAGCGGCAAAGCTAAACGGTAAGCAACCTCCCCAATCCTCTCAAGGATCTCAAAGGGACCGATAAATGGAGGGGATAACTTCCCACTCTTCCCAAACCTCACCAAACCCCGCCTAGGTGATATTTTCAAGAAAACATGATCACCCGTCTCAAATGCCAAAGGCCTCTTCCTACGGTCGGCATAACTCTTTTGGCGACTCTGGGCTGTAACAAGCCTCTTACGGATAAGCTCAACTTTCTTCGTCGTTTCTCTCACCAACTCCGGGCCCAACAAAGGTGCATCACCCACCTCGGCCCAACAAACCGGAGACCTACACGGTCGGCCATACAAGGCCTCAAACGGCGCCATACCGATACTAGACTGAAAGTTGTTGTTGTAGGCAAACTCCACCAAGGGCAAGTGCCTCTCCCACGTCCCCCTAAAGTCAAGGACACAACCTCGAAGCATATCCTCAAGGATCTGAATAGTACGCTCGGACTGTCCGTCAGTCTGAGGATGGTAAGCTGTGCTAAAGGTCAGTTTAGTGCCCAAGGCACTCTGTAAACTCTGTCACAACCTAGCAGTAAAACGAGGATCTCTATCAGAGACGATCGACATTGGGACCCGTGCAACCTCACTATGTCCCGAATATACAAGTCGGCAAGATGATCTACCGAATCTCTCACGCTCATAGGAATAAAGTGCGCTGACTTAGTCAGCCGGTCTACAATCACCCAAATAGCATCACTACCCCGCTGAATCCTCGGAAGACCTACAACGAAGTCTATAGTGACATGCTCCCACTTCCACTCGGCAATAGGCAAGGGTTGCAACAAACCCACTGGCCTCTGATGCTCGGCCTTCACTTGCTGACAAGTAAGGCACTTAGACACGAAAACTGCCATATCCTTCTTCATACCCCGCCACCCAAACTGACAACCCAAGTCACGATACATCTTAGTACCTTCCGGATGTACCGCAAGGCGCGAATGGTGAAACTCTCGGAGTACGTCCTCTCGGCAAGACTCCGGCACAAACAGACGGTCTCGGTATCTCACACTCAGGTCGGGATACACAGTCAAACCCTTCTCAGCCTTCCCACTGGAGATTTTCTCTCGAAGGGATTCTACCTCAAGGTCACCTCTCTGTGCCTCTAACACTCGATTTACAAGTGTAGGCTGCTCAACAACAGAAAACAAGGTCGCAGCCTTAACGGATTCACCCAGAAGCAAATCGAACTCGCCAAGTGCACCTAACATCTCCCACTCCCGGATGGTTATACAAGTAACATCATTAATGGATTTCCTACTAAGGGCATCGGCCACAACATTGGCCTTTCCCGGGTGATAGTGCAACTTGAAGTCATAGTCCTCAATGAACTCCATCCACCTCCTCTGCCTCAAATTCAAGTCCCTCTGTGTAAACAAGTACTTCAAACTCTTATGATCCGAGAACACCTCGAATTTCTCACTATACAGGTAGTGCCTCCAAATCTTCAAGGCAAAAATTACTGCTGCTAGTTCTAGGTCGTGAGTAGGGTAATTCCTCTTGTGAATCTTCAACTGACGTGAGCCATAGGCTACCACTTTCCCTTCTTGCATCAAGACACAATGCAAACCCTCTCGTGAGGCATCACAATAAACTGCATAACCCAAACCTCTCTCCGGAATAATCAACACCGAAGCGGTAGTCAATCTAACTTTTAACTCTTTGAACGACTTTTCACAAGTCTCACTCCATACATATTTGACCCCTTTCCGCGTCAATCTAGTCAACGACGAAGCTAGCCTGGAGAAATCCTTCACAAACCAGCGGTAATACCCAGCTAATCTCAGAAAACTGCAGATCTCAAAAATGCTCTTAGGCTGTGCCCAATCTTGCACTGCCTCAATCTTGGATGTATCAACAGACACCCCTTCCCCAGAAATCACATGGCTTAAGAACTTGACCTCTCCTAGCCAGAACTCACACTTCCCAAATTTGGCATACAGCCTATGGGCTCTAAGCAACTCGAGCACCACTCTCAAGTGTTCCTCATGCTCCTCCGCCGAAGGCGAATAAATCAGAATGTCATCCACGAAAACGAATACAAAACGATCTAAGAATTCCCAGAATATCCGATTCATCAAATCCATAAACACTGCCGGAGCATTAGTGAGCCCAAAAGGCATCACCAGAAACTCATAGTGGTCATACCGCTTACGGAATGCCATTTTCAGAATATCCTCCTCCCTGACCCTCAACTGATGGTAACCCGATCTCAAGTCTATCTTGGAGAAACAACGGGACCCTTTTAACTGGTCAAATAAGTCATCTATACGAGGCATAGGGTACTTATTCTTAACCGTAGCCCGATTCAACTTCCAGTAGTCGATACAAAGTCTTAAGGCACCATCTTTCTTTTTAGCAAAGAGGGTCGGTGCTCCCCACGGTGAAACACTAGGGCGAACAAAACCCTTATCTGGCAACTCCTGGAGTTGAACCTTCAACTCACTCAACTCGGCTGGGGCAAAATGGTAAGGTGCCATAGAAATCAGCGCTGTACCCGACACTAAATCAATAGAGAACTCTATCTCTCGATGTGGTGGCAAACTAACAAGATCCTCGGGAAAAACATCTGAATACTCGCAAACCACTTTCGGTAACTCAACCTCGGTCTCATCACACTCACTACTCATAAGGCTAGTGAGAAGACCACTAAGCTCACTCCGCCCTCGCGGATCATACACCGGTGGCAACACACTACCAACCCGATCCCCCAAGAAATGGAAACACTCCCCGCTCACGGTACAAACTGTGACCCTCTGGCGGTAACAATCAATAACTGGCCGGTATGACGATAACCAGTCCATACCCAAAATAACATCAAAACCCGACATGGGCATAACTATAAAAGGAAATGGAAGTCGGCGGTCGGCGACCTCTATGTCACAACCTCTACATTCGTGTTTCAAAATCAATTCGCCCCCAACAGGCGATATAACACAAATAGGAGATGCTAACTGTGCCAACTCTAATCCCAAAACAGATGCGAATGCAGCAGATATAAAGGAATGAGATGCACCCGTATCAATCAACACATTAACAACCGAGTTGCAAAACAAAAAGGTACCTCTCACAACAGATGGAGCTGGTACAAGATCTTGCACGGTAACAGCATACACGCGCCCTCTAGGCCCCTGATCTACCTGCTCACCTCTCGGAGCAAAGGACTGATGCACAGACTGAGACGATGAAGCCCCCTGATTGCCCCTCGAGGCCTGAACAGACTTTGCTGGCTTCGAACTCTGCGTCTGTCTCAAACCAGACGCATCGGGTGTACCACCCAACTATGGGCAAAACCTCTTCAGGTGCCCTGCCTGACCACACTGATAACAAGAGGATGATCGGCCTCTGCCCTGACTCTGGCTCTGAGGTCAAGCTGAAGATGAAGCTGCTCCCTGACCTCCTCCCCTCTGCGGGCAAGCTGGAGACTTGTGCCCCAGCTGACTACATTTGAAACAAGTAAAGTCCCCCTGGCTGCCTCTTCCAGAACTTGAACTCGGCACTGGAAAAGTAGATCTCGCTAAAGCACTCTGGGACTGCTGAGGGTTAGAACCCATCTGCCTCCTACCATCCCTCTGGCCATCCTGACTCTTCTTGGAGCCCCTCATCCTCTCCTCCTCCTCCATCATAGACTCCATATGGGTTGCGGCATCCACAAGACGCCCATACTCCCGGATCATGGATCCCCCAACCCTCATCTTGAGGCCATGCCTCAACTTCCTTTCAAACTCAATACAACGGCGTTCCTCCGACGCCACGAGCTCAGGTGCGAACCTGGACAAACTGGTAAAGGCGGCCTCAAACTCGGCCACTGACAAACCTAGCTGCTTGAGCTGACAAAACTAGTCCCTCAGCTTTTCCCTGATAGCTGGGGCTAAGTACTTCACCTGGAAAGTATCTACAAAAGCCTCCTACGTGCCACCAATACGGCCCCTCGTGAACTTCCACCATTGACCCGCATCCCCCTTAAGCTGGAAAGATGCCAAGGTCACCTTTAATACCCCGTCCTCGATGCCTATCATCTCAAATGTCTTGGTCATCTGCTCTAACCACTCATCAGCCTTAAGTGGTTCCTTTGGATCCCCAACAAACTCATCCGGACTAGACCGGAAGAACTCCCTCTTCTGAAAGGAAGGCCCTACATCTACAACCTGGACCTGAACTGGATTCTTAGCTCTAAGAATGCCCATAGATTCCCTCAAAGCATCTGCTATCTCACGGGCTAAGGCGCCCATAGCCTGCTGACCTACTGGTTCGGCCACATTGGCCTGACCAACCCCTTCCTGCTGCGCCGGAATATCATCCGGTGTAGGCATTTCTTGCCTCCTAGGCCTGCCTCGCCTACCACCACGTCCTCGTTCTGACATCCTAATAAAGGTGATGAAGAACATTAGCACATTCACAAATGTGCTGAAGCTATAGCACTCGCGTCCTAATGCAATGGACAACTGTAATTCACTCCACGTAAGCACATAATCACATAAGCACCTACAAATTTCACTTCCGGATAATGATAGTCCCGAGGCGTTACTAGAGTTTCGGTTAGAAACAGTATTGATCAAGTGTTTTTCCAACAAGACTCATAGAAACCCAAGGATCCAATCAACATCCTAGAAATCAAATCCCATACCCAAATAGTCACATAAACAAGTTATCACGTAAGCATATAACACTACATCTAAGTGTCTATCAAGCGAGACGAACCCATTGTGGTACTAGCCACTTCCCGCGTACCTAAAGTATTCGAACCCGATACGCTCTGATACCAAGTTGTAACGCCCTCAAAAATGAACCCATCATAGCATACATTTACGATAAATAAAAGAGTTTCCATATTACAATCATCAGAGTATTCTTACAAAAGGTATTACATGTTGACAATAAAAGTAAATACCCGATAGGCTTACAACTTTCCAAGTTAACACTTGGTTACAAAAAAGGGTACTAACTCTATACAAATAAGCCCTTGGCTTGATATACATGTAATACAACAAAAATAACAAAAAAAAAAAGTCTACAGCCTCAAGCCTCCCAAGCTACGTCCTTGGAGGTGGCATAACACATGTACCTGAAAATGATGTCCCATATAGGGTGAGCCAACACCCAGTAGAGATATGCTAAACATAATATGAGCAATAACTAAAACATTAGCACTTGATAAATGTTTAACTTAACAGAACTCAACTTTTAAACATGGCTCAGAACTTGGCCAAATAACTGAAATGGGACTACATCTCATGCCAACAATACTACAAACTGCCATTTTACGAAAATTTCATCCGCGGGATTCGGCACCCATGTATTTTCATTCTCTTATGGCCATTTTACGGATATTTCATCCGCGGGACTCGGCACCCATGTGTAGATATATTCGGATTGCCATTTTACGGAAATTGCGTCCGCAGGATTCGGCACCCATGTATAATTATATTCAAACGGCCATTTTACGAAAATTTCATCCGCGGGATTCGGCACCCATGTATTCAAATACACAACTTGATTAGTTTCAATTCACCTAATCATCATGCAATGTTTACAACAATCAAGACTATCCTTCACCGATAGCCCAAAACAGTTATTTCTAAACAGATAATAAATGCCTCAACAAATATATAATTGACCTTTTCAAAATTGAGCGATTTATAAATCCAACTCCACCATTCCATCTCATAATGAGCAAATTTCATTATCCCCAACTCAATTTCATAACAAATGTCATTAATTTCACTAATGACCCAAATATACCCAAATATGGTATTTTTCCCTTTAAACTCAATATTGACCCAAAGGTCCAAATATTATCAACAACACCAATATTCTCATCTCTAGGCTCAAATATACATGTATAGGCTCGAAATACAAAACCCCTCTTTTATACATTTTGAAACCCTAACACCCAAAATCACCCAAACTCAACATTACATCAAAATGACCAACAGTTTATGTCAAAGACCATAGAAATGAGTAGTTATCCCTACCTCGAGATGAAGAGCTCAAATGGAGGAGATGACCAATATCCAAAGTGCTCCAAATCCAAGATTTTTCAGATTAAAAGGAAGCCCTCAACACTTTCTATCTTTCTTACAAAGAGCCAAGGATAGAAACTCACTAGAAGTAGATCAATCCCTAGAGAGAAGTTGTTTAGAGGGAGAGAGAGCTCAGATCTAGGGTTTTTGAAAAAGGGAGAGATGAAAAAGTAAAGTGTAATCCCGCTGCTGTCTACTGATATACATATGACCCGCTCGAGCGGAGAACCGGGCGCTCGAGCGTCAGACACAAAAACTGGACCCGCTCGAGCGCAAGGATTCCCGCTCGAGCGCCAAGACACAACTACAAAACACACCTGCTCAAGCGCAAAGGAAAAGACGCTCGAGCGTAGATTTCCCCCTTCCAGTACTTTTACAGACAATGAACTACCCGCTCGAGCGCCAAGATACCTGCTCGAGCGTAAGAAAAATCGCTCGAGCGTGAAAAACGCACCTGCAAAAGTTTTGCAGAGGCACGAAATGCTGAGAGTGTGTAAACCCCGCTCAAGTGCAAGAAGACCCGCTCGAGTGGACAACCAAAAATCAAACTCCGCTCGAGTGCAAAGAGACCCGCTCAAGCGTAAGACCAAAAATCTGGGCAACAAGGAATGGGACTAAAGCTCAACCAACCTGTTCGAAACATGCCCAATACATCCTAAAACTCAAACACACGGAATTAAAGGACAACAACAAGATATACAACCACCAACTCCACGGAACCTAAGTCCGGAATACAACAATCAAAGGAAGAGAAACCGAGATCGCTATAACCGGACTGATCAGTTGTAGGCCAATTAGTTTCTATATGTAGTACCAAAGTATATCAATATGAAAGGACCAAAAAGAAGAGAATAAATTACTTGCTTAAACTTTGGTTTATAAAAAAAAATAAGGATAGAACAAACTACTTGCTTGTATTTGATTTAGAGAAAGGGAGAACAAATTACTTGCGAGTTCATTACATTCATATATACAAACAAAGTGCATAAAAATAAAAAAGTAAACAATTTACTAGATTGGAAATAAAACAAAACAGAATTTAACTAGCCATGGTGTTTAAATTTGAATTTGGGGTGATTGTTGTGCTTTATGCACAGGGTCACTGTTGTGCAGTCAATGGAGTCTATTATGGGCCCTATTTCGACAATCCAAATCGTTCATATTTTAGAGTATATCAAATAAAATATATCTGTAAAAAATCAAATTGGTCAAACTTTGATAACTTTTTCATCTAATTACATTTGTATTTTAAAAAATGAATGGTTAATGTCATTTTTTGTATAAAACTGAATACAAATGTACTTAGATAAAAGGGCTACTAATGTCCGATTAATTTAAATTTTTTGAAGTATATTCTACTCGATACACCCTAAAATTGAATGATTTGAATTATCAAAATAAGGCCCGAAGTGAGCCTAATTAACCGCACAACAATGACTATTATGCTTTATGCATAGCAGCTATCCATCTTCCTTAAAATTTGGCAATGTTTGTCCTTTTGTTAGCATTTAAAAACTAATCCATTGGCTAGAGCTCTTAAACTGTACTAAGAGGTTAAGAGTTCGACTTTCCACTTGCATGAGGGTCCTATTACCCTTGTAGTCGTTTGGGGTGACTCTCTCCTTCTTCGGAAGTTTATTTGTAGTTATCTATGCTATAATTGTTGATTAAACTACATCAATGTATTGAGATACATTTTAATTTTTAAAAAAAAGGGTAATTACACTGATGGTCCTCAAAACATACATTACGTTACATTCTAAGCTCTAATATTTAAATTGTTCTATTTCAATTCTCAAAGTATGCGATCGGTTACACTGTAATTCTTGATGTGAACACTGTTCAAAATGAGTAAAACAAAGGAATATTTATAAAATTTTACATGAAATTACATCAAAATTAAAATGATCAATAATAAGGAGTCTAATAGGTTTGACTTGGTGACTCCAGTCTCGGTCGACACTTAGAAAGAAAAAAACATTTATATTAATTTGATGTGTCTAAATAAAATAATAATATTGTTATTTTACAATACACAATTTTATTTGGAGCATATATCACATGCAAGTTATGTCATCTGTAGAGGCTTGAGTTAGAAAATCCGACCTATTTTGTTTTAGGTTGCCACACATGGCCATCCCAATTGACTTTGACTTTGTCCGGGTAGTTTGGACCTTTGGTGTGCTTTGTGTTGGCTGCTGTTTGTCTTGGCTTGGTCGCGCCCGCGACCTGTTATGTTAGTTGATTGAGCCTGTGTCGTGCTCGCAATGTGTCATGTATATAAGCTGTTTGTACGTTCAAAAAGTCACTTTTTCGAATCTTTTCTCTCTCTTCTCTCCCATTTCCTCCATTTTCAATCCATTTAAGCTTTCAAGCTTGGGTTTTATCTATTTTGAGTGATCTTTTACCCCTAGTTCCTATGGGTGTTGATTTTCGGCCTTACAACCAAACAGAAAATTTTGCTGGAGAGCACGTGGTAGAATAGATTAAGCCAACAACTTGCTAACAAGGAAATAAGCATACCTCGGTAGTTCGTCCACCCGAGGGCACTCTGATGATCAAGTTAATCAATCTTATCTCTTGAAGATATCAATCAAGTACTTAAACTCACACAATCAAAAACATACCTTAGATCCACAGGGATACCTTACTTTTAAAGGCCTTAGTGCCCCCATCCTCTAGAAGTCTCACTTCATAGGACTTAAGCACAATGATTATTTCAGACTCTTAGCCAAATATGGATAAACTCCTCAAGAGTCTTATTCCTATACAAACTAAGTGCATCATTCGTCTAGGACTCTTGTCCCCTATCCAAATATCTCAGATTTCGGTATTACTACATTGTATCTCGGCAATACTGCATCCACCTCGGCATTCTGGCTCTTTCACGTGGCACCTCGGCTAAACCTTGGCCACATGGAAAGACCTCAAAATATATCCCCACAACTGCCCCCTAAGTTCTATTACCTCGGCAACCTGAGGTGATAAAATCTATATTGTTTGATCTCTCATCATGTTGGCAAAGCAACATGCTAGAGATACTCTTCTGACCGAGATCATGACTTGTCGGCTTCAAATAACCCGGACTTAAGCGTCCAATCATTAAGAACCTCGTTCTTTCATCTTCTCAACTGAGACCACATCACTAGCCAAGGTCATTACCTCACTAATTCAAGAATTTCAAGAATCCCAAATGCCCATGAGCTATCACACACCATTGTTCCAACCGTTTCATCCACGTGTCACTGCCCCATTGGTTTGTACCTGTTACACGTCATTATGTCACATCAGTTTTGCCTACGCCGTCTGACGTCAGCACAGGCACTCCCACTAATTTATGTTGCTTGTTTGATTTTCACTAGTTTGTTGTCTCCTTGTGTTGAATTTGCATTTTCTCTGACCATAGTAGAGTTCATTTACTTTTTGTGGTTGTCTTGATTTTTTCTGTGTAGTTGTGTGTTTGTGTGTAATTTTCTCTATTTATTGAAAATTTCTCAAGGATTTGACATCTTTAATGTTGAATTTTCTGTCATTGTTCTGAATTTCTTGTTGACATCTTTATATTTTCATTGTCTAAAAATGGCAAAACGCAGCAGCAGCAAAACACTTGAAGCACCACAAAAGAAACAAAAAGTCGCTGAGTCTTCTAGTTATGAGCTAAGATCAAAACGCAATAGCAGCGAAACACTACAAACAAAATAGAAAGTCTCTGTCGCTGTTAGTTATGAGCTGAGATCTAAAGGCAATAGCAAAACACTAGAAACACCACAAACAAAACAGAAAGTCCAAGTCCAAGACGCAACTAGAATCTCCAAACTTAAATTCACTTTGAAGATCACAAAAACAAAAATGCATTCACGTCAAAAACACAAAATGTTAATTATTAAACAAAAATACAAAGAAAATCATAGAGCAAATTATTCAATTAATTTTCGAATCTATATATCTAATCCAGATAAAATTAAAAAATAAAAATAATGAACTCATAATAACATGTAAATATAAAATTTTAATTTTCTCTGGAATACAATGAAAAATTATAATTTTCTCTAGACGACAAATAATAGTCCAAAGATATTTTCACTTGCTTGTCTTTATGGACAAAGTGTTTTAGTGCATGGACCTACGAACAAAGAAAATTTGATTTCAAAATTTTGCCTGGGCACCCTTTGTTAATATTTTATACAAATTTTATACCTTTTATGTGTATTTAGATTAAGAGAATTTAAAAAGTAAAAACAAAATTTACTAAAAAAAATATGAATTCAAAATATAGAAAATTATTTTTGAAACTCCAAACCAAATAAAATGATTTATTTTTTGAAAAAAAAAACAAATGCTAACAAGTGCCCATATGCATTGTTTAATGATGGGATTAGTGTAAAAAATTGAAAATGGTGAAAAAATAATAAAATGTTTAAAAATGAGTGAAAAGTATTTTCAGTTCAACATTTTTTTGGTCTTTTATTTTTTATTTTTTAATACCTCTGAAGCCTTTGCTAACAAGACTCTTTAAAAAAATTAAACAAAAATAAACCACTGATTTTTTTAAAACATATACAAAACTTATAATATAAAAAGCAATTACCAAACCAAATTTAAATTGGGGAAATTTTTTTAAGATCCATAATATTAAGATTTTATAAGATAAATAGTATATAATATTTTCATAATAGTTGAGATTTCTCAATATTTTTTCAGAGAAATTTAGAAATAGAGAAATTTCGATTCAGAGAAATTTCATCATGCCATGCCCTTGGTTCTTCCCTTTTCCTGGACGGACTTCAATCTAGGCCATACTTTGATCTGAATGATGAACAAAATGGAACTTCGATGAATAACCAAGGCAGTGCTAATTCATCTTCTATTGCACATGCTGAGAAACACCATCATTTCGTTGCCTATAAAAGTTAAAACCAAAGTGTCTAGTTCAACAGAAGCCATGCCTGCTAACGTAGTGGTTTCTTAAACTGTTAGTCATATTGTAACTGCATTGTCAGAGTTGAAACAAGATTAATTGTCTGCTCAAGTGAAAAAAAACAAGGATGCGGTTGCAGCAGCAATAGACGCCAGGAAGAAAAGAAAGGAACTCATGAAGCTAAGGAACCTGCATCGCCGTTAGTTTTATACGTGCTATTAGCTTTCGAAGCTGCGATTTGGTTTGTAAACCCAGATTTCTCCTGATGTTTCAGGGGTGACGGAGACATGGGTTTTGATGAAACCTGCGCCTCGCGATTTTTCATTGGAGTTGCCATTGACGGAGTTCAAATGAGAGAGAGAGAGAGTGGGTGTGATTGAGATACAGAATTATAAATAGGTGATGAACGGCTACAAGAAAAAAAAATATTGTGGACGTTTTCCATTACTAAAGTTAGAGAGATATGTTAGACTAAATAAAACGTCCACAAAATTAAAGTTAGAGAGATATGTTAGAGTAATGGAAAACGTCCACAAAATAAAACCACTAACTTAGAGAGTGGGTGTGATTTATTAAAAAAACCCATAATGGAAAACCCATATTAAAAAAAAAAACCCACAATAATCACTAACTTTCGTAGATAATAAATAAATAAATAAATAACAACCATAATAAATCATCACAAAGTCCTAACCAATGCTCTAATTTTTTTATTTTTTTTTGACTTTCTATATTAAAATTATTGAATTCCAAAATTATAGATATGGTTGATGGCCAATATTTCTATGCCATGTGCATTTCTTAAAATTTAAAAATTTAGATTAATACTTTGGAGCTCATAAAACATTTTTAGATGAAAAGTTTATTTTACTTAATATGTAGTACAAATCGATAGATTATTCAATTAGTAAAATAGATAGGAAGGGCCAACTAACACGAGACAAGCATCTCTCAATATTAATTATATGAGTATTTACCTATTGAAAAATCAAATACGAGGTCTTAAACGGGCTCAACAATGTAGGGAACCGCAACAAGAGATCTGCAAGTAACCCCCTCAAGTAAGAAATTTCATTTGAAGCTACCATATAAATTGTTTCTACATTATTTCGCAAAATATTTGAACCTCTAAAAACATTTTTCATAAACAATAATGTAGGACAAATTAAGATTAACTTTATGGAAGTTAGAATCTCACTTGGTGACTCCTGCAATGATATTAAATTCTTATTGTGGCTGACATGTAAACTAAAAACTAGAAGTCAGAAAATGCCAACTAATTAAAAAGAAAAAATATATATATTCTTAAAAAGAAGAAAATATTTTGTAGCATGTGATGACTTTGAAAGCAAGAGGATCAATGATGGTATGGTACTCCATATTACCTCCCAATCCTTATATTTATATAGAAACAAAGTATGTCAAAGGACAAAAGAAGATAATAAATTACTTGCTTGCATTTTGGTGTAGGAAAAAAAAGAGGAGAGAACAAATTACTTGCTTGCAATCTGATTGAGAGAAAAGGGAGAACAAATTACTTACTTGTTCCTTACATTTATATATACAAAGAAAGTGTATCAGAGGACAAAGAAGAAAAATAAAAATAAAACAATTTACTAGCTTGGATTCTAGTCTAGAATGTTGTATATATTATGTAATTAAATAAAACAAATAGATTCATAATTGATAATTGAAATTTCAAAACAAGAACATGCTGGAATTTATAGAAATTCATAATAAAATAAAATAACAAAGGAAAGCAACCAAAGCCTGCACTAGACAGTGTCCTTAAAACATATTCACCGCCTTTTAATGGGTGCTGGAGGTATGCCGGCGTCTGTCTTCCAGGATACAACGGTCGAAACCAGCTAATGCAGAAGTACATTCTGAATAGCTTCGACGAACTTGACAATGGCTGCACTCTCTCTAACAAGAACCAAGGAAGGGACTAACAAAAGAAGATAGGAAAGCTTTTCTTTGGTATAAAAAATCGTCTCCAACTTTTTTATCTCAAAATACCATCTCCATTTTCCAGCAAAAATTTCTCAAAAACTTTTCAACTAAGTTGGAGGGGAAAAGGCCTTTTTATACTTGTAGGGAAGGGGTCTTAGCCATGAAGGCTAGCATAAAATCTAGCATCAATGGCCATCAACTCTAGCCATTAGGGCTAAAGTTACAAAGGTGTAAAACTCCCAAACCCATTATATAAATCATAATGTGTATATAATGTATAAGTTTTGAGAATTAAACTAGATGGATTACAAAAATGGATATGGGTGTTGGGTCACAACCCAATCCAAGCCCAATCTCAAACACATGTACAAACTAAGCCCAGCACAGTGTTTAGCCTTGGCTAAAAAGTATTTCTTATTTGTTCAAAAATGACAACTAAGACGAATTTGGTTTCAAACCTTTGGGGTTTGAGGAAGTTTTTGGGTTTAATCTTTTTATTCCCAAAGTGATAGGAAACCAAGTTTTGAGAAAGTCTTTGCTTATAATTTGATTATTTTCAAAGTGTTTTGTTTTGGGAAAAGAAACCAAACTTTTAGCATTATCTAAAATATTTCCGATTTTTATTCAGAAATAATGGGCTCGGTTCCAGGAGTACCGGTTAACATTTATGAGTGGTGTAATTTTGGTAGAAAATTGTATTTGCTTGGGAATTGGTACGTTTTAACCTAGCTTATCCCAGGAAAACTTAATTCTAAATTTGTTTCTCATGGACTAAGAGTTAACATGCTCTTGATAGTTTTGTCTAAGGTTAACCGGGTCTTAAGTGGGACTAGTGTGACCCCTTCAGTCTTCCTTGAAACTTTCCTGACCATGTTCGATTCTAGGTAAGTGGTGAGATCAGTTTTGAATTAAATTTCAAACAATGGATTTTCTAGTATTAAGTTTAGTTTCTGGAAAAACAGAATAGTGAAATTCTGTTGTGATTTCTCAGAAATGGCTTCAAGAGGTAACAACAGAAATGTTGTTCCATCTGACAACCTTAAGCCTTGCGAGGTTCTTAAAGGAAGATCTAGAGAGATCAAGTGTGATTAAAGGAAAACATAAGATTGCATGATAATATCTCTAAATTAATCAAAGACAAGTAGTATGTTATCCTTGTGTCAATTATAGCATATATGCTTGCTATGTGACTTTGCTTGAAAGCAAAGATGAGGCATCCCGTTAGGGTGGGTGAATGTATTTTTGAATTTTTAAATTCCAAATATATTGGTGGCTCTTAGTGAGTACAAGATCACTGATCACAGAGATAGAAAACTGGTGGTTCCTAGGAGGTGTTAGACCACTGGTTATCCAATTATGAGATTGTGGTTCCTAGTAGTGAACAGATTACTAATCACATGTCAAGACATGATGGTTCCTAGTAGTGGAGAGGCTACTGATCATATGTTAAGACATGATGGTTCCTAGTAATGAAAGAGTCTATTGATCACATAGGTGACCTACATAAGGCATCTCGCTATACCACGTTGACTATTCACAACACTTAGGTCATTAAAAGTATCAGCTTAACCTCCCACCCCATAGGGTATCACTATATAAAGAAATGGATAGGAGGATTTACCTCCACGGTGACTCATCCGTTACACGCAATTAGGTTGTCCCTTTGAACCTAAATCTTAGGATCTCTAGTCATTTAGGTTGGGTTTTCCATTCCGGTAACATTCACTAAAGGCCTTTACCCCATTTCTCTTGACGACTTCTTACTAGCTCTCGATTTAATCCTTAGGTTAACGGATCCGTAATATCGTCCTTAGACTGTATAGAGTCTATAGTGACAACACACGGGAGTAGTTGTTGTGTGGAACTATGTCTTAGATGAAAATGTCTAGACCTTCCATCTGTGCCCTACCAATACTTGATTGGTTGTCGCAAGGTATACACAATTACTAGCACATCTTTTGATCAACATGGAATATCCAAAAAAAAAAAAAAACCGGCAAAGCTATTCAGTTACTTTAGTATCTTTATCTAAAGCACTGAATTTCGATTCTATCATTGATCTTGTGATACACATCTACTTGGAATATTTCTTATCATGTGGTCAGTAGACTCTCCACTACTAGGAATCACAATGTTTTGACATGTGATCAGTAGTCACTCCACTACTAGGGATCACAATGTTTTGACATGTGGTCAGTAGTCGCTCCACTGCTAGGAATCATAATGTCTTGACATAGGATCAGTAGACCATTTCATTACTAGGAATCATCATGTCTTGACAAATGATCCGTAGACTCTTTTACTACTAGGAACCATCATGTCTTAACATATGATCAGTAATCTATTTGGAAAATAATGATTTTTCGGTAACTTTAATTCAAAATTAAAGTGGGACCCAATCGCTTGTTGAGGTGGGTCTGAATGGTTTTGTATTATCCTAAGTGAAAAGATTGCAGTACAAAAATAATGAGCTAAAACTATTGAGTTATGAATGAGAATTGACTCATAAAGTGGGCATCAATAAAGTTGGGTATAGATTTGGACTTAGTCTTGGTTTGGACTGGGCCTAGACTAGTACTTGTGCATGTGCTGGGTTTGGTCTTAGACTTGGTCTTGGACTTGGACCTAGTCTTGAGCCTTGGGCTGAGCTATGCTAGGCTTAGTTTGTGCATGTGTGTGAGATTGGGCATGGATCGGGTTGTGACCCAACACTTGTATCTATTTTGCAACCCATCTAGTTTAATTCTCAAAATTTATACATTATATACACATTACGATTTACATAATGGATTTGGGAGTTTTGCACCTTTGTAACTTTAGCCCTAATGGCTAGAGTTGATGGCCATTGATGCTAGGTTTTATGGTAGCGTTCGTGGTTAAGACCCCTTCCCTACAAGTATAAAAATGGCATTTCCCCTCCAACTTAGGAGAAGAGTTTCTGAGAAATTTTTGATGGAAAAGATAGGCATTGGGATTACTCGTGTATCTATTTAACCTGTCTATTGAGTAGGTTATACATGGCCTTGTACACCTCATCAGATGTTTTAAACTTCCAATGACCCGAGAATATTCTAGTTGAAATACACTCCCACTATTATTCTCGGCCAAATGTAGTCTCAAGTCTACCGGTGTCCTCGACACACTTGTATCTGATTTACTAAATTTCTCAAGTATCTTATCAACATAATGAGACTGAGAAAGTACAATACTACCGGATATTTTCATATCAAACTTAGAGTACAACATCCACTTGGTAATACTGAATGTCTTCTCATACCTACCAATAATGAGCATGTCATCTACACACAGACACAACATGACATATACTATTGTCAATGTCTTTAACATAAACACATTTGTCAATACCCACTTGACAACATAGTGTAGTCAAATTTCTCATGCCATTATTTCAGTATTTATTTCAAATCATAAAATGATTCTCAAGCTTACAATCTTTCATCTTGGAACCAACAAACCCTTCGGGTTGTTCCATAAAGATTTATTTAACTAAATCTTCATATAGGAAAACTATCTGAACATCCATCTTGATGTATCTCCAGACTTCTTACAACTATAATCACACTCACCATAACTGGTGATCACGTATCAAAGTAATCCATGCATTCTCTTTGCTGGTATCCTTTGATAACAAGCCTATTTCACCAGCTTTCATTCACTTGCATCCCAAGGCTTACTATCTATGCAAGATAAAGCTAAATTAATAATTTCTTTCTAGAGAAATCACAACTTCAAAGAAGTTTTTAGTCTCACTAACCACCATATAGGTTTAAGAAGTTTAGACCAAAGAACTTTAAAGTCCAAGTCTATTTATATCTTCTAGGATTATCTCTTTCCTCATGACTACAAATAGTAGAAACCATAGTGTTTAGCCATTACTAGATTTGTTTTCACTATTGGAGGTGCAACTGTGTCTTGGAAATCTTCCAAGCAGATGTGTATCACTAGATCAATGATGGAATCGAAATTCAGTGCTTTAAATAAAGCTACTAAAGTAACTGAATGGCTTTGCCTATTTTTTGAGGATATTCCACGTTGATCAAAACTTGTGCTAGCAATTTTGTATATTTTGCGACAACTAATCAAGTATTGGTAGGGCACAAATGGAAGGTCTAGACATTTTCGTTGAAGACATAGTTCCATACGATGACTACTCTCGTGTTGTCACTATAGACTATATACAGTCTAAGGACGATATTACAGATCCATTAACCTAAGGATTAAATCGAGAGTTAGTAGAAAAGTCGTCAAAAGGAAAGAGGTTAATGCCTTTAGCGAGTGGTACCGCAACGGAAAACCTAACCTAGCTAACTAGAGATCCCAAGATCTTGGTTCAAAGGGACAACCTAATTATGTGTACCAGGTAAGTCACTGAAAAGGTAAATCCTCTTGCCCATTCATTTATACAGTGACACCCTGTAGGGTGGAAGGTTAAGCTGATGGTTTTAATGACCTAAGTGTTGTATATAGTCAACCGGGGTATAACGAGATACCTTATGTAGGTCACCTATGTGAGTGCGAAGTGGGGCCGCCTGTAGACACCCCATTTTTGACCGCCCTTAAAACTTGGGCGCTACAGATGGTTTACTTGGGGGTGAAAGTTGTGCAGTGCCAAAGGGTCGATTTCTTCAGCAAGGAAAGCGTCAAATCCTAATCTCACACCCCATTTTTTGACCAAAAGATTTTAGATCTTAAAATCCCCTCTTTCAAGACAGTTTTGAAAAAGTTCCTACGATGTTCCGACGCTCGCATTTTGTTAAATGTTGCGTTTTTCGGTAAACTGAGCAAGGACAAAGTGAAAATGAATGAAAGAGAGATGAATTCTTTGAAAAATCTTTCAAAACACCTTGTTTAGGGGTTTGGTGTTGAAGAAAAGAGGAGATGAGAGAAGAAACCCAGTTGGGGAGAGGAGTTGGGCATGAATCGTTAAGAGAGAGTCGGACAGCCCTTGGTAAATCAGGCTTATCCATTTGCACACTTGAATTTCAGCTATGAGGCCACCATCGTTGGAAATAAGACTTTTGGGGCTTCATTTTACACTCTAGAATCTCCTAAAGCCGAGTCCGGATGGGGGAGATATGGTTGGTTGAAGTTAGGCATCAATCCGATTGAGCCGAAAATGAGCAGTCTTCACTAAAAGAGGGATATCTCTTAGCACACTTGTAATTTTGAGGTGAGGCTACCACCATTGGAAAGCTTACTTCCGGGGCTTTCTTTTAGACACAAGAATGACCTGCCAAGGAGTCTAGATGAAGGCGTTATGCCCATTTGAAGTCGGACCTACAGAGCAGAATTTGCAGTCGGCCAACATTAGTAGCTGGTCGGCAAACAAAGTAGCAAGTAGGCCAAAAAGATGGCCGGTCGGCCAGAAATGCCTAGAAAACTCAGAATTTGCAGATATTTTCCCTCCAGCTGTTCCACACAAGCTCCAGCTATCCCAATTCAGATATTTTCAACCAAAGCTCTTGCTTTTGCTATATATGGAGGCTATATCTCATATTTTGCAAGGGTAGAACATATTGAAGGGTGAGAAAATTTGGGAGCTTCTCACTCTAGAATCCTGTAATAACCCTCACCACTGCTTACCGATAAACATTGATTACCGTTAAACTGAACTGATTACGACTGATAATCGAACTGATTAAAATACTGAACTGACTGACTAAAATCTGAAACTGAATTGACTGAGTATATCTGTTCAATTGTAATTCTATGTGTTCAATTAATTGTTTATCTGTTTGTGTTTTTAGTGTTTAAACTACTAATTGAAGGCCTTATCGGCGGCCGAACCGGAAATTGATTAATGTTTCATGATCCTCATAATTTATAGAATTTTATGGCATATTTATCTGAAAACTGATTAGGTATGATTAAATTAGATTAAATATTGATCAATTGTTGAAGTTGGCCTTATTTACCAAACTAACCCTAGTGATCCACTATCTCACACATATTTGAGCCTTACACTTGAATCAAAACGTTTTCCTCAGCCATATCTCTTGTTCAACCGACCTTAGAGAGAGTGAAAGTGAGTGAATTGAATTCAACTTGAAGAATTGCTTAGAAACTTGAAGGTTGATTGTTAATTTGAGCTCCTAAATCTTGAATACAAGGCTAAGGTAGGAAACTCATCTTCTTATTGATGTCATTGAGCTAGTTCTTGCATGGTTCATGCTTCATTATAGAACTAAGTCATGTTTTGGTCCATTGTTGTTGAATTGAAGCTCAATCTTTTCATGCATGTTAGTATTGTTGGATTTTGAGTTGTTTTCATGGCAAAATGTTACATGCATGTTCACAATTATGTTTAAGTCCATGATTTCATCATGTTTTGGAAACAATTGGCTCCTTAGAGCATCAAATTGAAGCTTTGAATTGATTTGAATTCTTGCATGTTTGCAAGTTCTCCATGTTCATGAAATTGGTTTGAAATTGGGTTTGAATTAAACACCCTTGGGTTTTGATTTCTCAAATTGAGTTTTGAATCATGTTTAACTATGAGTTTATAAGAGTTTTCCAGAAAATGGGCCCAAGAGGATCGAAAATTATGCTTTTGAACTGGAGTTTGAGCTTGGAGGTGCAATCTGGAATTCCCAGATTCTACACTTCCGCTCGAGCGGGGGAGAGTGTCGCTCGAGCGTGGAATCCGAGCATCCAGTATCTCTGCACTGTTTTACAATCCGCTCGAGCGGAGTCATGTGTCTCAAGCTCGAGCGGGCGTCGAGCGTCCGTCGAGCGGAGATTTCACCCATCCAGTACTTTTACAGTACGCTCGAGCGGGGTATTGTACGCTCAAGCGGGTACCTTTGTCTGCATGTCCGCTCGAGCGGAGTGACCTACGCTCGAGCGTGACCCCTGTTTTCTGAAAAACCTGAAAATTGCTTTTTGAGTACATCTTTGCATCCTCATCCCATTCTAGGCATTCTTAGGCCTAGTTTAAGACATTTTAATGAGGACATAGATGTAGAACACACCGAGGCAAATTAGGGATTAAGTTATTATCTTTCCCAGCTGTGTAGCTTAGTGTGTTCAATCTGTTAACTGTGTAGGTTTGGCTTTCTGAGGAGACGCTCTAGCTTACTGTAGCCCAGAACTCTGTGAGTAACGATTGTGTAAAGATATGTTCACAAATGATTATTTTCTGAACAACTGAACTGTACTATTCTAAACTGATTACTGTTAACTGATTGAATGTATGTCTTATATTCTGAACTGTATTGTGGCATCCTTAGCACCTACTGTTTACTGTTACTGTTACAGAGATCTCTGTCGGTTCCTTATTGGAACCACTACTGTTACTGACTGATGGCCATCATTTACTGCTCGGTCTTTTAAGACCTACTGTTTACTGTACTGTTATGCTAATGGGTGTACCACATATGACTGTACTGACTGAACAACTGAAATACTGTTTAAATGAACTGTTTTCATACTGTAAGGACATTCATTCTTAACCTCTTTACGCATTATGTTATTCACTGGGCTTTAGCTCACTGCTCATATATATATGTAGGTGTTCAGGCACCAGACCGCGGCTAGGAGCGTCAGGGTTACTCCAATTTTGTCAAGCCAACTACTGTGCCTCACTGCGAGGTTCCGAGCCTATCGTGCTAAGGCTTAGGGGTGTTTTAGGATTCCCCCTTCTGTACTGTCTTACTGTTTTGTAATAACTGAATGGATTGTATAGACTGAATGTTTACTATACTGTCATGTAAGAGATGGAGTCCCTAGTTTGAATGACTATATATATTGTGCATACTGCTCTGTACTGTTTATGTATATATGTGTGGAAAGTCTTTTTGCATACAGACTGTCACAGCTCATTGGGCATTGTTTAATTACTGTATTGGCTTCCGCCAGGCCCTGTACTCTGTTTTACTGTACTACTGTTAAGCAGGCCTTCAGTAATCTCGGATTACTGGCCGGTTACGGTGCTAAACCCATAGGGCCGGGTTTGGGTCGTGACAAATCCTCTCTCTCTAGAAGATTTGTGAGCAAATTCTCCCATCTCTCTAGAATTCTCTCTTTCTTCTCTTGTTTTAGGCTTAGAAATGAGAATTTCCTACACTTTTGCAAAGAGACGCTTAACCAAAGTTGATCATCTTTGGGCTGAGGTAGCTTGGGACTTTGTTTGAGCTCCAAAAGACTGATTTTGGCTCAGATTTTGGCCATTTTGCTGTTACTGCTGTGCTTCAAAGGTAAGCATTTCCCCCTTTCAAGCTTGTTTTTACACACTTGCTTTATCCCCCTTTTTCCATTGTTTTGGACTATTTTGGGGCTGGTTTTGAACCATAAAAACTCTAATTTTGAGGTTCCAAAATGGTGGTTTAAGCCTTGTTTGCCTAGGGGGTGTTTCCTCCCTTTTGCTCCTTGGCTTGTAAGGCCTTTTGAGCTAACTTTCAAGCTTTTCAAACAACTTCTTTTTGGCCTTAAAACCTCTAGAATTCAGTGGGAGAAAACTTATTTTGAGGTCCCAAATAGGAAAGGGTGGTCCCCTCTCCTCTTGTCTTGCTTGCTTGTCTTGTTGGCCTAATTATTGAGCATGTTTTTTCTAGCATGTGTTGGCTTGTTGTCAGCTTATTTTTGGCCTTATTTCAGCATGGCATAACTTTGTTTTGGCTTGGTTGAGTCACCTCATGCATGCTTCTTACACTTGTAGTGTGATCTTGCTATTTAGCCATGCATGCTTGCTACTTTGGCTCATCATTCTAGCTTATTTTGGCTATGCTCTCACATGCTTTTACTCTAGTTTTAGCATGCTTTAGCTCTGATTTTGGTTGGTGAGGTCACCACTTGCTTGGTTTTTGCACTTGTAGTGCAATCTCACTCACTAGCCTAGCATACTTGGTGTTTTGGCCTATTGTTCTAGCATGTGTATCTCCAGCATGTTTTTGGCTATGTTTTAGCATGCTTTAGGTCTGATTTGAGTGGCCTTGGTCATGTATGGCTTGCCTTGTAGGGCTATAGTGTAATTGGCTTCACTAGTCTTGAGTTTTGAGACCCTTAGCATGCTATATTTGTGATGTGTTCATGATATGGCATCATTTGGCATGGTATTTCAGAGCATATACTTCCATCATACACTCCTATATATAGCTCTTTAAGTGCTTTTAAGAGTTGAACCTTATGCCTCATTTATGAGCCAATGCATGAACATCATTTTCTTGCTTTTCATGTTATCTTCTCGGTTCATTTTAGCCACTATTTTGGCCTGCTATGGCTCTGTTTTGGGCTAGTTTAATCATTTGAGCATTGTATGGCATGCTTCTAGTGCAATGCACTTCACTAGCTTTGGCGTTCTTAGATCTAAGCATATCTTGCATGCATCGTTTTCATGTTTCGATGTCATTTAGCATACTATTTCAGTGCTGGAATGTATATCATTGCATGCCATCTTTCATTTGTTGTATCACTTTGAAAGAGGTCTTAAGCCCCTTGTTGGCTTGAGCATCGCATGCCATCTCTCATGCCTAATGGTTTTAGCCTTCTCTTGAGGGTTTCTACTAACCAAAAGCATGAGGCTTCTTCCATGCTCAAGGTGCTTGTGGCTTAGATCCTCTTTCAAAATTAGAGGACTCTCACTTTTGGACTTAACCGGTTAAAGAACTTATCGGTAATCTGAAATGAGTAAACAAAATGAATCAAAGTAAAACATGCCAAGATCACATCTTTGTGTTGCATTGCATGTGTTTGGATCGGACGTTAATCCAAACACAAGAAATGAGAGACATTTCATACTTGAAGTGATGAAACGTGCCTCATTTCTTAGTCACCGACACCCTTGATCGTGCATGATAGGGTGGAAGTTTCATCGAGTCTATTTGTACATTCATTGACTTGTACACATTTGGCTTCTCGGCCATCGTGCATTGTGATGCTTGGTTGGTGGCCAGAGAGTTGAGTACCATACTCCTTTGAGCTTGAGATATGATAAGGAGTGTGGTGGTACACACATTTCCTTGCAAATGCACTGTCATGCCTTTGTTTGTGCTCTGTTGCAGCAAAAGGAGGAAATTCAAGAAATTAGTGGCCGACCGGCCACCAGAGCAGCTGACCGGCCATCAAGGCCTGCCGACCAGCCATAATTACTAGCCGATGGCCACCATCTCTGGCTGATCATCCCTCAGCATGTTCCTAAGATGGGTCTGAATCAATCTGGAAGTTGGCACAATTTTCAGAGGTCTAAAGGTGTGCAAACAGAGGCATCTTGAGGCAAGGCGGTCAATTTCCAAGAGGACGCGACCGAGCATGCATGCCTCCTTCGCCCGCGAGGCCATTTTACCGCTTTACTAGCTAGTTGTAGTTAATTACATGTGTTGTAAGTAATTAGTTTAATTAATTAGCTTAGATTAGCTAGTTATTCAATTCAATTTGGTTTGTAATAATTAATTAGCTAGAATAGTTAGTTAATTAGTTGGTTTGTAATAGTTAGCTTAATTAGCGTAGCTAGTTAGCTTTCATATTAGTCGGACCCTCCATCGAGAGGGCAAATGCTGTAACAAGTGTGCGTGAGTGTGAATGTCTTCCAACCCCACATCTTTCTCCATTTTATTTACCAGCTCTTGATGGTTAGTTTTAGGGCATGTTTCAATTAGCATACTTATGCTTTGCATGCATGCATCATTCATTTGTATTGCATGCACTGGGCTCGGCGCATCATTCAAACTGCATTGAATTTCAATACTTACTTGAATACGTGTTTCAAAACATGTTATTGAGTGTTGCATTCATATGCCATCTTAGATAGCCGAGCCTACTTGGTTGCATTTTACATGTGTTGCATTAGGCATTGTTCACATAGCTAGGATCATGCATTGATTACTAACTAGCTTCTGTTTTGGCTTGGAGTACACTGTGAGTGTTTATGCTTTAGCATCCTTGCATGTGTGTAAGTGATTGCCATGACAACATGCTTGCCATGAGGCTATGTACTTAAATGATTAACTGCATGAATGCCTGTGGATGAAGGCTTTATTGCTTGAATTGGGACAATTCATCAAATGTGCATTTTAAGCCCACTTGAAGTGGCAAATCATCATGTCTTAAGCCCACTTGAGGGTAGCAAATCCGCGTTTTAGCCTACTTGCGAGTAACAACTTCAAACCATTTTCGAAAAACAAACATGAGATGTTTTGTTCTAACTTAAGCGATTTGGTCTATACTTGTATGCTATGCGCATCACATAGTAATTCTAGATTAATAATCGGAATAAGAACACATGTGTTTTCAAAAACAGCATATCATGTTAGTAGAGGCCGATCCTTTGATCGGGTGAGCGAGGGTGCTCATTTCAGGACCTTCCTCTCTCGTACCCAAGTTCCCGAGCCGAGGCAACTTTGGTGATGACGGACACGTGGCCTTAGGCACGAGTCAGGGTTTCCTAAATTTTCCAAAATAAAATATTTAGGCGGCGACTCTGAAATCTGATAAAACAATCCATGTTTGGCACTTTTGATTAAAATCGATTTTCCAAAATGATTTGCTGGATTTGGACTCTTTGGTGATTTATCAGTCTCACAGTGCACTTTATGAGATTAGATTTAGAACCGTGACAGGAGTCCGAACTGTAGTAGCTAGAACACAATTCGCGCCCTCTCCGAAAGGGGGCCGCGCGGAGCGAGTTCGGGCGGTCTACACCGCCTCTTTAAGAATTGACGAGGCCGAATTCTTTAAAAACACTCTTTGAACAAGTCTAGTGTTCCAGGGACAAACCAGACACACCAGTGAGAACAAGAACAATGGTTGGAGTAACTCCTGTGTGAGGTCTATTGTCTCGATTTACACAAATGGAAGAACAGTTCAAGACATCATGTTCACTAGTCAGTCAGTAAATTCAATAGGGTTTCACTAGGATAGGTTCAAGGCCAACAACTACCTTTTCTGATGCAGGATTATTCTATGTGCTCTCTCTTCAAGTCTTTATTGTTAAGCGTTGTCTGTTTTTCTTTATTTGGCCAATTTTATTCACGTGGGGGATTGTTGAAAAATAATTGTTTGTCAGCAACTTTAATTTGAGATTAGAGTGAGACCCAACCGCCAGTTGAGGTGGGTCTAAGTGATTTTGTATTATCTTAAGTGAGAAGATTGCAATACAAAAATAATAAGCCGAAACCATTGAGTTGTGAATGAAAATTGACTCATAAAGTGGGCATTAATAAAGTTGGGTTTAGATTTGGACTTAGTCTTGGTTTGGACTGGACCTTGACTTGTACTTGTGCATGTGCAGGGTTTGGTCTTCGACTTGTACTTGGATCTAGTCTTGAGCTTTGGGCTGAGTTGTGCTGGGCTTAGTTTGTGCATGTATTTGAGATTGGGCTTGAATCGGGTTGTGACCCAACACCTGTATCCATTTTGCAACCCATCTAGTTTAATTCTCAAAACTTATACATTATATACACATTATGATTTATATAATGATTTTTGGAGTTTTGCACCTTTGTAACTTTAGCCCTAATGGCTAGAGTTGATGGCCATTGATACTAGGTTAAGACTCCTTCCCTACAAGTATAAAAAAGGCTTTTCTCCTCCAACTTAGAAGAAGTGTTTTGAAGAGATTTTGATGGAAAATGGAGACGATGTTTTGAGATAAAAAAGTTGGAGATGATTTTTTACACCAAAGCAATTGTTTCCTATCTTCTTTTGCTAGTCCCTTCTTTGGTTCCTGTTAGAGAGAGTGCAGCCATTGTCAAGTTCGCCGAAGCTATTTAGAAGGTGCTTCTGCATTGGTTGGTTTCAACCGTCGTATCTTGGGAGACAGACGCCGGCGTACCTCCAGCACCCACCGAGAGGTAGTGAATCTGTTTTAAGGAAACTGTGATATCACACAGGCTTCGGTTTGCATCTTTATCTTTTGTTCTTCAAAGTTTTAAATTTAAATAATTTATTGTTGGTATTTGTCCATAAAAATACAAGAAAATTATATAAAATGAATTACATAGAAATGACAAAACAATTATTATTATTATTTTATATAATTTTCTTGTATTTTTATGGACAAATACCAGCAATCTTAAAACAGATTACCCGTCTCACCGTGGGTGCTGGAGGTTTGTCGACTTCTGTCTCACAGGATACAACGGTTTAGACCAGCTAATACAGAAGCACCTTCTGAGAAGCTTCGGCGAACTTGACAATGGGGGCACTCTCCCTAACAAAAACCAAAGAAGAGGCTAACAAAAGAATATAGGAAAAAAATTTCTTTGGTATAAAAAATCATCTCCAACTTTTTATTTCAAAACACCATCTCATTTTCCATCACAAAATCTCTCTAAAAACAACCTACTATGTTGGAGGAGAAAGGCCTCTATTTATACTAGTAGGGGAGAGCCTTAGCCATAGAGACTAACATCAATGGGGTCATTAAATGTCATCAACTCTACCTATTAGGGCTAGAGTTACAAAGGTTTAAAACTCCAAAACCATTATCTAGATCATAATGTGTATATAATGTATAAGTTTTGATAATTAAACAAGATGGGTTGCAAAATGGATATAGGTGTTGGGTCACAACTCGATCCAAGCCTAATCTCAAACACATGCACAAACTAAGCCCAACACAGCTCAGCCCAAAGCTCAAGACTAGGTCCAAGTCCAAGTCTAAGACTAAACTCAGCACATGCACAAGTACAAGTCTAGGCCCAGTCCAAACCAAGACTAAGTCCAAATCTAAACTCAACTTTATTAATGCCCACTTTATGAGATAATTCTCATTCACAACTCAATGGTTTCGGCTCATTATTTTTTTATTGTAATCTTCTCACTTAAGAAAATACAAAATCACTCAGATCCACCTCAACCGGCGGTTGGGTCCTACTTTAATTTTCGAATTAAAGTTGCCGAAAAATCATTATTTTTCAACAATCCCCCACATGAATAAAATTGGCCGAATAAAGAAAAATGGACAACGCTTAACAACAAAGACTTAGAGAGAGAGGGAGAGAGCACATAGAATAACCCTGCATCAAAAAAGGTAGTTGTTGGCCTTGAACCTTTCATAGTGAAAGCCTATCGAATTTACTGGTTGAGCAATGAACGCGATGTCTTGAACTGTTCTGCCATTTATGTAAATTGAGACAATAGATCTCACACAGGAGTTATTCCAACCATTGTTTTTGTTCTCACTGGTGTGTCTAGTTTGGCCTTGGAACACTAGCCTGGTTTAGTGAGTGTTTTTTAAAGAATTCAGTCTTGTCAATTCTTAAAGAAGCAGCCCCACTTTTTACTCACATAGGTGACCTATATAAGGTATCTCGCTATACCACAGTTGACTATTCAAAACACTTGGGTCATTAAAAGTATCAGCTTAACCTTTCACCCCATATGGTATCACTGTATAAAGGAATGGGCAGGAGGATTTACCTCCACAGTGACTTATCCATTACACGCAATTAGGTTGTCCCTTTGAACCTAGATCTTGGGATCTCCAGGTAACTAGGTTGGGTTTTCCATTCCGGTAACACCTTACACTAAAGGCATTAATCCTCATTCCTTCTGACGACTTCTCTATTAACACTCGATTTAACCCTTTGGTTAGCGGATCCACAATGTTGTCCTGACCTTTTACATAGTCTAAAGTGACAACTTCATTCGAGAATAGTTGTCATATGGAATTATGTCTACGATGAATATGTCTAGACTTTCCATTATACATATTACTCTGTGTCCGTCCAATAGCCGATCAACTGTCATAATGAATACAAATGGCTGGCACAGGTTTAGACCAACGTGGACTATCCTCAATGAACTGGCGAAGCCATTCAGCCTCTTTAGTTGCTTTATCCAAAGCAATATATTCAAATTCCATTGTAAACCTCGATATACACATTTGCTTGGAAGATTTCCAAGATACGGCTGCCCCTCCGAGGGTAAACACATAACCACTAGTGGATTTGGAGTCTTTTATATCAGATATCCAATTAGCGTCACTATACCCTTCTAGTACCGTTGCGTATCTGGTATAATGTAACGCATAATCCCCGGGTGTAGCGTAGATAACCTAACACCCGCATAATGCCTCTCCAATGAGTGGCATTCGGATTACTCGTGTATCTACTAAGCCTGCTAATAGAGTAGGCTATATTCGGCGTTGTACAACTCATCAAATACATCAAACTTGCAATGACTCGAGAATATTCTAGCTGAGAGACACTCTCACCATTATTCTTGGTCAAATGTAGACTCACATCTACCGGTGTCCTAGACACACTTGTATCTGATTTACCAAATTTCTCAAGAATCTTCTCAACATAGTAAGATTGAGAAAGTACAATACCACTAGATGTTCTGGTAATCTTAATATCCAAAATGACATCTGCAAGGCCTATATCTTTCATATCAAACTTAGAATACAACATCCACTTGGTAGTATTGAATATCTTCTCAAGTATTCAAACCTTAAAGATTTATTTAACTAAATTTTCATATAGGAAAGCTATCTGAACATCCATCTTGATGTATTTCCAAATGTCGCACAACTGCGATCACACTCACTATAACCAGTGATCACGTATCAAAGTAATCCAGGCATTCTCTTTGCTGGTATCCTTTGATAACAAGACTATCTGATTGGTTTTCATTCACTTGCATCCCAAGGCTTACTACCTGTGCAAGATATAGCTAAATTTTCTAGAGAAATCACAGCTTTAAAGAAACTTTTAGCCTCACTAGCCACCATATAGGTTTAAGAAGATTTAGATAGAAGAACTTTAAAGTCCTAGCATATTAACATCTTCTAGGCTCATCTCTTTTCTCACGAAAATCGCTTCCTCAATTTCATGATAATATTCTTGTGTAAATCTGAATATCAGATTTGTCTACACAGAAAACCTATATGCACTACTATATTGTGCATAATCGTTGAATACAAAGTCGACGGATTTGAAGGCTTATCCTAACCATCTTGGGTTTAGGTATTACCACACTCTACATGACACTCCCACATTTGTAGAATTTATACAAAGGCTTTTGGCCTTTTCCAAAAATTCATACAGGGTCTTTTTAAACAATTCCTTGTGTCACAGTGATTTGTGAAACTCTCAAAATCATATCACAGTAAATACATTCCCAAAACATCATCAACTAAATTAGGCACCCAAACATATTTGGTCCAACCTATCATTCTGAAGCCAATAGTCTTACTATTAGGAAACACAAATCTAATGTTCAATAGTCTACTATTCGGAACTTCATAACATGGCCAATAGTCTTATCACTAGGAATCACTAATTTCTCAGCATGTGGTCAATAGACTTTCCTAGTAGTAAAGTGACTACTGATCACAGGTTAAAACATTGTGAAAAATTGCTAATCAAATTACAAGCAATGTAAAAAAATTGCTACAACAATGATTAAGCAAATAAAATGCTTATAACAATACAATCAAATAAAACTTGCTTTTACATAATTGGTAAAAACCAACTAAACCCAAGCGAAAAATTGCTTCACCAAACAAATGTAAACTAATCCATAAGGATTTTATATAGTCCAAAATCCTTTCCAGGCTTAGTTATTCCTGTTCAAAAAAGGTTAGTAGTTCAAACATTTTTGTTTTGACATCCCAAATACTATTCATTTGGTTTTGTATTTGTTTTTCCAATCCCTTTCGCATAAGTATTCCTGTAAAGAAAGTTAGCAGAAAACACAAGAAAATACAAACCAAACAATCTAAACAAAATGTAAATATAATAAATTAATTGAAACCATCTAGCAAACAAATTAATAACAAAATTAACCAATGAATTAAAATGCTAGATGAGTTACACAACTAAATTAAAAAAAAAAACTTCACAATTAATTAAAAAGTTAATAGCCATGAGTAATACATATCAAATTATTACACAATAATTATGCAAATAAATTAGACAAGTTATAAAAATTTGATAACTCCAAAACTTTAAACTACAAAATTAATAGGCTAGAGTTACATAAAATTTAAATCACAATAAACATGTAAATAAATTAAATTGATATGCAAGAGTTACATATGAATTTAAATCGTAATAAACATATAAATGAATTAAATTAATATCCAAGAGTTACATATGAATCTAAATAAACAATAACCACGTAATACACATGTGAATGTTTCTTACAATTAACATGGAAATAAGATCATACACATAACTTTAGAAACAATAAGCATGTGACAAAAATTAAAAACAAGAAAATTTTGAATATACAAATTATGTTATGAAATTATAAAATAAAGAAGCATCCAAATTATGGTAGGAAATAAAAACCATACTCAAAGAGATCTAGAAATAAAATATTCTAATTAAAATAACATTGCAAATATAATTTACATGTAAGAATTCTGACAAATTACATGCTCACAGAATAAAATATATATGAACACATTGGACTTCTAATCATAAATGTTCTATATGAAGCAGTGGCCTATTACCCTCCGAAACAGTGGCAGTTAGATAGGAACTTTTATTATTCTAAAGAACGAACAGTGGCTTATAATATAAATTAAATAGAGTATCTAATAGCCAGCATGTAGAAGATATTAGATTAATATCCTAATGAAGACTACCATAGAAATTGTTGGCACAGTCTACAAACAACCAGGGAAAGGAAAACTAGGCAAAATTATTGTATCACATAAAACACTAGCAAGCAACACTATTATATTTTTTTTTTCCCTTGTAACAGGTACAGTAGTTTAGATATGAATCTATTAAATCAATTACATGGGAAAATATTAATCTGTTTTAAGATTGTTGTATTTATTATGTAATTAGATAAAACAAATAGATTCATATTTGACAATTGAAATTTCAGAATAAATAAACCATGCTGATAATTACAGTACATAATAAATAAGGCAGCAAAGGAAAACAAACCGAAACCTGTGTGATATCATAGTATCCTTAAAATAGATTAGCCGCATCACCGTAGGTGCTGGAGGTATGTCGACTTCTGTCTCCTAGGATACAACGGTCTAAACCAGCTAATGCAAAAATACCTTCTAAATAGCATCAGTGAACTTGACAATGGTTGCACTCTCTCTAGCAAGAACCAAAGAAGAGGCTGGCAAAAGAAGATAGGAAAAATTTTCTTTGGAAAAAAAAAAAAAAAATCTCCAACTTTTTTTATCTCAAAACACTGTCTCTATTTTCCATCAAAAATCTCTACAAAATTATATTTCCAAGTAGGAGGAGAAAGGCCTCTATTTATATAAGTAGGGGAAACCCTAGCCATGAAGGCTATACATCAATAGGGCCATCAAATGCCATTAACCAAAGCCATCAACTTTAGCTATTAGGGCTAGAGTTACAAAAGTTGAAAACCTATGACCACTAATATGACCATCAACTCCATCATCAAAAGATGAGAGTTACAAAGGTCTAAACCTCTCATGAGCTTATATACACATAAATATGTATATAATGATGGTTGAACAAACCAACTAGATGAGTCACAAAATGGATACTAATGTTGGGTCACAGCCCGATCCAAGCCCAATTCTCAAACACATGCACAAGCTAAGCCCAACACAATATAGCTTAGCCCAAGCTCAAGATTAAGTCAAGTCGAAGTCCAAGACCAAACCCAACATATGCACAAACACAAGCTTAGGCCCAGTCCAAACTAAGACTAAGTCCAAATCTAAGCCCAACTTTATTGATGTCCACTTTATGAGACAATTCACATTCACAACTCAATGGTTTCGGCTCATTATTTTTGTATAGCAATCTTCTCACTTAAGAGAATATAAAACCACTTAGACCCACCTCAACTAGAAATTGCATCCCACTTTAATTTCGAATTAAAGTTGTCGAAAAACTATTATTTTCCAACAATCCCCCACATGAATAAAATTGGCCAAATAAAGAAAATTGAACAATGTTTTACAACAAAAACTCAAAGAGAGAGAGAGAGAGAAGAGAGAGAGAGAGAGAGCACACAGAATAACCCTACATCAGAAAAGATAGTTGTTGGCCTTGAACCTTTCGTAATGAAAGCCTATCGGATTTACAGGCTGACCAGTGAACGTGATGTCTTGAATTGTTCTACCATTTGTGTAAACCGAGACAATAGACCTCACACAGGAGTTACTCTAACCATTATTCTTGTTCTCACTGGTGTGTCCGGTTTGGCCTTGGAACACTAGCTTGGTTCAGTTAATGTTTTAAAAGAATATAGCCTTGTCAATTCTTAAAGAAGTGGTCCCACTTCGCACTCACATAGGTGACCTACATAAGGTATCTCGCTATACCATAGTTGACTATTCACAACACTTGGGTCATTAAAAGTATCAGCTTAACCTTCCACCCCATAGGGTATCACTGTATAAAGGAATAGGCAAGAGGATTTACCTCTTCAGTGACTCACCCGTTACACGCAATTAGGTTGTCCCTTTAAACCTAGATCTTGGGATCTCCAGTCAACTAGGTTGGGTTTTCCATTCCGGTAACATTCGCTAAAGGCCTTAACCCCATTCCTCTTGATGACGTTTCTATTAACTCTCAAGTAACCCTTTGGTTAGCGGATCCGCAATGTTGTCCTTAGACTTTACATAGTCTAGAGAGATAACTCCATTAGAGAGTAGTTGTTGTATAGAATTATGTCTACAACGGATATGTCTAGACTTTCTGTTATACATATTACTCTATGCCCGTCTAATCGCCGATTGGCTATCGCAATGAATACAGTTAGCAAACACAGGTTTCGGCCAACGTGGAATATCCTCAACGAACTGGCGAAGCCATTCAGCTTCTTCAGTTGCTTTATCCAAAGTAATAAACTCAAATTCCATTATTGATCTCGATATACACGTTTGGTTGGATGATTTCCAAGACACGGCTGCCCCTCCGAAGGTAAACACATAACCACTAGTGGATTCGGAGTCCTTTATATCAGATATCCAATTAGCGTCACTATACCCTTTTAGTACCACTAGATATCTGGTATAATGTAACCCATAATCTTGGCTGTAGCGTAGATAACCTAACACTCGCATAATGTCTCTCCAATGGGTGACATTCGGATTACTTATGTATCTACTAAGCTTGCTAACAAAGTAGGTTATATTTGGCCTTGTACAACTCATCAGATATATCAAACTCCCAATGACCCGAGAATATTCTAGCTGAGAGACACTCTCACCATTATTCTTGATCAAGTGTAGACTCAAGTCTACCGATGTCCTAGACACACTTGTATCTAATTTACCAAATTTCTCAAGTATCATCTTAACATAATAAGACTGAGAAAGTCCAATACCACTAGATGTTCTAGTAATCTTAGTACCCAGAATGACATCTGCATGGCCCATATCTTTTATGTCAAACTTGGAGTTTAACGATTTCTTGGTAGTTCTAATCATTACTACTAATAATGAGTATGTCATCTACATATAGACACAAAATGACATAACCTCTGTCAGTGTCTTTAACATATACGAACTTGTCACACTCATCGATTCTAAATCCATTTGACAATATAGTGTTGTCAAGCTTCTCATACCATTGCTTTAGGAGCTTGCTTCAAACCATATAATGATTTGACAAGCTTACAGACTTTCGTATTTTGTCTTGGAGCTGAAAAACCCCTCGGTTTCTCCATGTAGATTTCTTCATTCAAATCTCCATTTAAGAAAGCAGTCTTTACTGCCATCTGATGTATCTCCGGACCACGTAAAGCGGCTATCGCAATCACAATGCGAATGGATGTAATCCTTGACACAAGTGAATATGTATCAAAGTAATTCAGGCCTTCTCGCTGTCTGTATCCTTTGATAACTAGCCTAGCTTTATACTTATCAATTGATCCATCTGCTTTCATCTTTCTTCTAAAGATCCACTTGCTCCCCAAGGCCTTACTGTCTGGGGTTAGATCAACCAACTCCCAAATATGGTTCTGTAAGATGGATTCACTCTCACTCTTAATTGTTTCTTTCCACAAAGGACTTTCAGATGAAGTCACAGCTTCATGGAAAGTTCGAAGTTCTCTCTCTAACATATAAGTCTAGAAGTCCAGACCAAAGGACTTTGTGGTCTTAGCTCTTTTTTTTCCCTTTTTTTGGTTCATCTACTTCCTCAGCTTGATCATCTTCTTGATCATCTATGTGATCATTGTCACTTTCAACCTCTTTCATGGAACTCGAAACCCTTTCTTGGATATGACAAGGAAAGACATTTTTAAAGAAAGATGCATGTCTGAATTCCATGATAGCATTCTTGTGTATATCTAGAATAATAGACTTAAACACAAGAAATCAATATACACTGTGCATAATCGTTGAATACAAAGTCAACAGATTTTTAGGCTTATCCTAACCTTCTTGGTTTTAGGTATTACCACCTTTTGCATGACATCCCCACATTTGTAGAATTTATACAAAGGCTTTTGGCATTTTCCTAAAATTCATACAGGATCTTTAAACAATTCCTTGTGTCACAATGATTATGAAACTCTCAAAATCATATCACAGTAAATACATTCTCAGAATGTCATCAACCAAATTAAACACCCAAACATATTTGGTCCAACCTATCACTCTAAAGCCAATAGTCTTACTATTAGGAAACACAAATCTAGTGTTCAATAGTGTACTATTTGGAACTTCATAACATGGTCAGTTGTCTTATTTCTAGGAATCACAAATTTCTCAGCATGTGGTCAGTAAACTTTCTATTACTAGGAATCATAATGTCTTAACCTGTGATCAGTAGCCACTTTACTACTAGGAATCACAATGTCCTGACATAGGATCAAAAGACTCTTTCATTACTTGGAATCATCATGTCTTGACATATGATCAGTAGCCTCTCCAGTACTAGGAACCATCATGTCTTGACATGTGATCAGTAATATGTTCACTATTAGGAACCACAATCTGATAACTGTGTAGCCAGTGGTCTAACACCTCCTAGGAACCACCAGTTTTCTATCTCTGTGATCAATGATCTTGTACTCACTAGGAGCCACCAATTTAAGAATATGTTTGGAAAATAAAAATTCAAAAATATATTCACCTACCCTAACGAGTTGTCTCATCTTTGCTTTCAAGCAAAGTCACATAGCAATCATATATGCTATAATTGACACAAGGATAACATACTAACTGCCTTTGATTAATTCAGAGATATTATCATGCAATCTTATGATTTCCTTTAATCACACTTGATCTCTCTAGATCTTCCTTTAAGAACCTCGCAAGGCTGAAGGTTGTTAGGTGGAACAACATTTCTTTTGTCACCTCTTGAAGCCATTTCTGAAAAATCACAACAAAATTTCACTATTCTATTTTTCAAGAAACTAAACGTAATACTAAAAAATCCACAGTTTGAAATTTAATTCAAAACTGATCTCACCACTTACCCTAGAATTGAACATAGTCAGGAAAGTTTCCAAGAAGACTAGAGGGGTCACACCGGTCCCACTTAAGACCCAGTTAACCTTAGACAAAACTTTCAAGAGAATATAGACTCCTAGTCCATGAGAAACAAATTTAGAATTAACTTTTTCAGGGGATAAACCATGTTAAAACAAACCAATTCCAAAGCAAGTAAAATTTGCTGCCAGAATTAGACCACTCATAAAACTTAACCGGTACTCCTGGAACTAAGCCCATGATTTCTGAATAAAATTAGAAATATTTTAGCTAATGTTAAAATTTGGTTTCTTTTATCAAAACCAAAATACTTTGGAAATAATCAGGTTATAAACCAAAACACTTTGGAAATAATCAGATTATAACTAAAGACTTTATCCAAACTTGGTTTTCCAACATTTTAGGAATAAAATGATTAAACCCAAAGACTTCCTCAAACCCCAAAGGTTTGAAACCAATGCGTGAGGGTCCTATTCATAGATAAAACAGATATATTAATGTTTAGTGATAGTTGAAGGGATTTTGATATAATTTAACTGTAACGCCCTTAAAATAAACCCATAAATCATACAGTCAAGACATCTATAAACTTAAGAGAATAAAGCATAATTCTATTTATTAGAGTATTCATTACAAAAGTATTACATGTTGACATCAAAAGTAAATGCCCTACGGGCTTACAACTTTCCAAGCCAACACTTGGTTACAAAAAAAAAAAAAGAGTACTAACTCAAACACAAAATACGCCCTTGGCTTGATTTACATGTAATACACAAAATAATCACAAAAAGGAAGCCTTCAGCTTCAACAACCTCTCAAGCTACATGCTTGGAGGCGGCATATCCTTGTACCTGAAAATGATGTCCCATATAAGGTGAACCAACGCCTAGTAGAGATATGCTAAACATAATATGAGCAATAACTAAAACATCAGCATTTGATAAATGTTACAACTTCTAAATCAACTTACAACATTACCCAGTTCCGGGACAAATACGTCCATGTTTCATTCCACTTTCCTTTACTTAACCAATTTCCAATTCATAACATGGCTCAGAACCTGGCCAACAATTTTATGAGACTACGACTCATATTAAAGCACATCATTTTTAAATGAGATAGCAACTCATAACAAAACACTTCCATACTTCACAACAGATACACATATTTGTTATATCAATATCATATTAAAACACTTCCATACTTCACAATAGATACACATATTTGCTGTATCAATGAAGTCCATCCCCTATCTCCTCCCAAATAATATTCGATTTAGGAGTCCATTCTCTATCTCCTCCCAAACCATGGGGTACATCCTCTATCTCCTCCCACACAATACAATGCATATAAACACTTATCATATACAATGATCAATCAATACACATGTTCGATGTATTATTCCAACCGTCATATTTAATGACATATTTAACTTGATTAGTTTCAGTTTTCCCTAATCCACATACAGTGTCTACACCAATCAAGACTATTCTCCACCGATAGCCCAAAGCAATTATTTCTAAACAGATAATAAATGCGTCAACAGATAAATTATCAATATTTTCAAAGGTGAGTGATTAACTTACCCAACTCCACCATTCATTCTCATAACTCCTCAATTTCATTATTTCCAACTCAATTTCATTATTTCATAACTTTTCAAATTAATTGCACAAATTAATTTGTAACAACAAATTAGGGCTTTCCTCCCCATTTTCTCAACATTGACCCAAAGGCCCAAATATTTTCATTAAACATCAATAACCTCATTTTAAGACCCAAAATATACATGTATGAGTCAAAAGAATAAAACCCCTCTTTATATATTTTGAAACCCTAAACCCCAAAATTACCCAACTTCAACATTACATCAAAATAGCTACAAGTTTATGGCCCCATTTGGTAGAGCTGTGGGAAAGTGATTATAACTTATAGCCTAACAGCTTATAGCTTATAACTGTGAATATAAGCTGATTTTTGACTTATAAATTAAGCTTCTCCTCTCCCACTCAAAGAATAAGTTGATTTTTGACTTACAAAAAGCTATAAGCTGTATTGTTAAGCTGAACCAAACACATCAAAATAACTTAAATTAAGCTAAAAGCTTAAATAAGCTGGAAATAAGCCCTACCAAACAGGGCCTATGTCAAAGACCATAAAAATAAGTAGTTATCCCTACCTCAAATGGAGAGACCCAAAGGTGGTGATGAAGAAATTTGAAATGCTCCAAAACCAAAGATTTTCGGATTGAAATGTAGCCCGAGCCAAGCTCTACACTTTTTGCAAAGGAACTAAGGAAGAAGATCACTCAAGCTAGATGATTTCTTAGAGAGAAGTTGAAGTCTAGAGTGAAAGGCTCTCAAGTTTGGATTTTGAAAAGTAAGAAAGAGAAAGAAAGTCAAAAAAGTGAACCAAAAAGTAATTTCATGAACTGATATACAAACAGGTACACTCGAGCGTGGAACGCCCCGCTCGAGCGTCAGACACAGACTTACGCTCGAGCGTCAAAAGTGTCGCTCGAGCGCCGGATGCACACTTCCAAAAGTTTTGCAGTCGATGGTCCCCGCTCGAGTGTAAAAGTGGACGCTCGAGCGTCTGATGGCCTGCAGAACAAAATACTGGGAGATG
Organism: Camellia sinensis; assembly: GCF_055761805.1. NCBI lineage: Eukaryota > Viridiplantae > Streptophyta > Magnoliopsida > Ericales > Theaceae > Camellia > Camellia sinensis. Next base: position 44,438,843 of record NC_138964.1, read on the forward strand.
AAAAATCACGCTCGAGCGTCAAAATGCCCGCTCGAGCGGAGAAGCAAAAACAAAGGGCCCGCTCGAGCGTCAAAATCCCTACTCAAGCGTGAAGGCCAAAATCTGGGCATCAACTTTTGGTTTCTAAACACAACCAACCTGCTCCCAACCTGCACAACACAACCCAAGACTCAAATATAAAGAGTAAAGGATAAAAATGAGAACAAGACAACGACCAACATCCACGGAACCGAGTCCGAAATACAATTAAACAATGAAGGAAAAACCGGGATCGCTATAACCTCCCCCCTTAAAGAATTTCGTCCCTGAAATTAGATAAATAAGTTTCAAAAATATGATTTCTCAATTCTCAACAATATTACCATTCAATATTTCACAACCTGACCCACTACCGGTCATCCCGTCTCTTTTCAAGAGGCAAATTACCGCATATGTTTACAACATGCATTATCATCATGCATTCCTTTGAAGTTTATCAATTTCAACACATATTCCACAATTCAATCACATATTCAATGCCAATCAATATATTTACATCTCTAAAACAGAATTAACATATGCAATGTTAAAATAAACTTCCATTTCCGAACCATATTCGATGGCTATAACATTTCCACAATCTAAAACATATACAATGTCTTCAAAATTCAACAACATAACAAAGTTTTCGACACATGGTTAAACATTATCAAACAAGTCCGGAGATTTCTCACGGACCTCCAACTCACATTCCAAGTGGCTTCCTCCACCCCGTGATGTTTCCACAGAACTTTTACCAAGGGAATGGTCTTGCCTCGCTAGACTTGATCCCGCCTATCCAAGACCCTCATCGGTCTCTCCTCATACGAGGCATCCTCATCTACCTCTAAGTCGGTCCAATCCAACACATGTGATGGATCCGGCTCGTACTTCCGAAGCATGCTAACATGAAACACGTCATGCACCCCGAACAACTGTGGCGGTAAAGCTAAACGGTAAGCAACCTCCCCAATCCTCTCAAGAATCTCAAAGGGACCAATAAACCGAGGGGACAACTTCCCACTCTTCCCAAACCTCATCAAACCCCGCCTAGGTGATATTTTCAAAAAGACGTGATCACCCACCTCAAATACCAAAGGACTTCTCCTACGGTCGACATAACACTTTTGACGACTCTGGGCTGTGACAAGCCTCCTACGGATAAGCTCAACTATCCCTGTCGTTTCCCTTACCAACTCCGGGCCCAACAAAGGTGCATCACCCACCTCGGCCCAACACACCGGAGACCTACAAGGCCTCAAACGGTGCCATACCGATACTCGATTGGAAACTGTTATTGTAGGCAAACTCCACCAAGGGCAAGTGTCTCTCCCACGACCCACTAAAGTCAAGGACACAACCTCGAAGCATATTCTCAAGGATCTGTATAGTACGCTCGGACTGCCCGTCAGTCTGAGGATGATAAGCCGTGCTAAAGGTCAATCTAGTGCCCAAGGCACTCTGCAAACTCTGCCACAGCCTAGCAGTAAAACGTGGATCTCTATCTGAGACAATCGACACTGGGACCCCGTGCAACCTCACTATGTCCCGAACATACAAGTCGGCAAGATGATCTACCAAATCTCTCACGCGCATAGGGATAAAGTGCGCCGACTTAGTCAACCGGTCTACAACCACCCAAATAGCATCACTACCCCGCTGAGTCCTCGGAAGACCTACAACGAAGTCCATAGTGACATACTCCCACTTCCACTCGGCAATAGGCAAGGGTTGCAACAAACCCGCCGGCCTCTGATGCTCGGCCTTCACTTGCTGACAAGTAAGGCACTTTGACACAAAAACTGCCACATCTTTCTTCATATGCCGCCACCAAAACTGGCGACCCAAATCATGATACATCTTAGTGCCTCCCGGATGCACCGCAAGGCACGAATGGTGAAACTCTCGGAGTACCTCCTCTCGGAAAGACTCCGGCACAAACAAACGGTCTCGGTATCTCACACTTAGGTCAGGATATACAGTCAAACCCTTCTCAACCTTCCCACTGGTGATCTTCTCCCGTAGGGATTCTACCTCAAGGTCACCTCTCTGCGCTCCTAACACTTGACTCACAAGTGTAGGTTGCCCAACAACAGAAAACATGGCTGCAGACTCAACAGATTCACCCAGAAGCAAATAACACTCGCTAAGTGCACCCAACATTTCCCACTCCCGGATGGCTATACAAGCTACGTCACTAATGGATTTTCTGCTAAGGGCATCGGCCACAACATTAGCCTTTCTCGGGTGATAGTGCAACTCAAAGTCGTAATCCTCAATGAACTCCGCCCACCTTCTCTGCCTTAAATTCAAGTCTCTCTATGTAAACAGATACTTCAGACTCTTATGATCTGAGAACACCTCGAATCTTTCACCATAAAGGTAGTGCCTCAAAATCTTCAAGGCAAAAATCACAGCTGCTAACTCTAGGTCGTGAGTAGGGTAATTCCTCTCGTGTATTTTCAACTGTCGCGAGCCATAGGCTACTATTTTTCCCTCTTGCATCAACACACAACCCAAACCCTCTCATGAAGCATCACAATAAACTGCATAACCCAAGCCTCTCTCCGGAATAATCAAAACCGGAGCGGTCGTAAGTCTAACCTTCAACTCTTGGAATAACTTTTCACAAGTCTCACTCCATACAAATTTGACCCATTTTCGCGTCAATCTAGTCAACGGTGAAGCTAGCCTGGAGAAATCCTTCACAAACTGACGGTAATACCCAGCTAATCCCAGAAAGCTGCGGATCTCAAAAACACTCTTAGGTCGTGCCCAATCTTGCACTGCCTCAATCTTGGATGTATCAACAGACACCCCTTCCCCTGAGACTACATGGCCTAAGAATTTAACCTCTCTTAGCCAAAACTCACACTTCCCAAACTTAGCATATAGCTTATAGGCTCTAAGCAACTCAAGCACCACTCTCAAGTGTTCCTCGTGCTCCTCCTCAGAAGGTGAATAAGCCAGAATGTCGTCTACGAAAACGACCACAAAATGATCTAAGAATTCCCGGAATATCTGGTTCATCAGGTCCATAAACACTGCCGGTGCATTGGTGAGCCCGAAAGGCATCACCAGAAACTCATAGTGGCCATACCGCGTACGGAATGCCATCTTTTGAATATCCTCCTCACTGACCCTCAACTGATGGTAACCCGATCTCAAGTCTATCTTAGAGAAACAACGGGACCCTTCAACTGGTCAAACAGATCATCTATACGAGGCATAGGGTATTTGTTCTTAACCGTAGCCCGATTCAATTTCCGATAATCAATACAAAGTCTCAAAGCACTATCTTTCTTTTTAGCAAAGAGGGTCGGTGCTCCCCACGGCGAAGTACTAGGGCGGATAAAGCCCTTATCTAGCAACTCCTGGAGTTGAATCTTCAGCTCACTCAACTCGGCTGGGGCAAAACGATAAGGTGCCATAGAAATCGACGTCGTGCCGGACATTAAATCAATAGAAAACTCCACCTCTCGATGTGGTGGTAAACTAATAAGATCCTCGGGAAAGACGTCCGAGTACTCACAAACCACTCTTGGCAACACAGTCTGGGTCTCATCACACTCACTACTCATAAAGCTAGCGAGAAGACCACTAAACTCACTCCGCCCTCGCGGATCATACACTGGTGGCAATACTCTACCAACCCGATCTCCCAAGAAATGAAAACAATCCCCGCTCAAGGTACATACAGTAACCCTCTGGCGGTAGCAATCAATAACAGCCCGGTATGACGATAGTCAGTCCATACCCAAAATCACATCAAAACTCGACATAGCCATAACTACAAAAGAAAATAGAAGCCGACGGTCGGCGACCTCTATATCACACTCTCTACACCTTTGCTTCAAAATCAATTCACCCCCAACAAGTGATACAACACAAATAGGAGATGCTAACTGCGCCAACTCCAACCCCAAAATAGATGCAAATGCAGCAGATATAAAGGAATGAGATGCACCCGTATCAATCAATACATTGGCAACCGAGCTGCAAAACAAAAAGGTACCTCTCACAACAGATGGAGCCGGTACAAGATCCTACGCGGTAGCAGCATACACACGCCCTGAAGGCCTCTGATCTACCTGCTCATCTCTCAGAACATAAGACTGCTGCACAGACTGAGACGATGAAGCCCCCTGATTGGCCCTCGAGGCCTAAACTGACTGTGCTAGCTGAAAACTCTGCGTCTGCCTCGAACCAGACGCACCTGATGTGCCACTCAACTGCGGGCAATACCTTTTCAGCTGCCCCGCCTGACCACACTGGTAACAAGAGAGCGGTTGGCCTCTGCCCAAACCCTGGCTCTGAGGTCGAGCAGAAGATAAAGCTGCTCTCTGTCCTTCTCCCCTCTGCAAGCAAGCTGGAGACTTGTGACCCAGCTGGCCACACTTGTAACAAGTAATGTTTCCCTGACTGCCTCTCCCAGGGCCTACACTCGGCACTGGAAAAGTAGACCTCACAAAAGCACCCTGGGATTGCTGAGGGTTAGAACCCCTCTGCCTCCTACCATCCCCCTGGCCATCCTGACTCCTCTTGGAGCCCCTCATTCTCTCATCATCCTCCTGCATTATAATCTCAAGATGCGCCGCAGCATCCACAAGGCGTCCATACTCCCGAGTCATGGACCCAGCAACCCTAGTCTTAAGCCCGTGCCTCAGCTTCTTCTCGAACTCAAGACAACAGCATTCCTCAGATGCCACAAGCTGAGGTGCAAACCTAGATAAATTGGTAAATGCGGCTGGCATACTCAGCTGCTTGAGCTGACAAAACTGGTCCCTCAACTTCTCTCTAACAGCTGGAGACAGAAACTTCTCCTAGAAAGCATCTACAAAGGCCTCCCATGTACTGCTAATACGTCCTCGAACAAACTTCCACCACTGACCTGCATCTCCCTTCAACTGGAAAGACGCCAAGGTCACCTTCAAAGCCCCGTCTTCGATGCCAAGCATCTCAAACGTCTTCGTCATCTGCTCAAGCCACTCATCAGCCTTAAGTGACTCTTTCGAATCACCCACAAAATCGTCCGGGTTAGACCGGAAGAACTCCCTCTTCAGAAAAGAAGGCCCTGCCTCAGCAACATAGGCCTGGACCTGATTCTCAACTCTGAGAATGTCCATGGATTCCCTCAATGCTCCTGCCATTTCGCGGGCTAAGGCGCCCATGGCCTGCTGACCTACTGGCTCGGCCACATTGGCCTGACCAATATCCTCCTACTGCGCCGGAATCTCATCCAGTATAGGCATCTCCTGCCTCCTAGGCCTACCTCGCCTACCACCACGTCCTCGTCCTGACATCCTAATAAAGGTAACGAAGAACATTAGCACATTCACGAATGTGCCGAAGCTATTTCACTCACGTCCTAAAGCAATGGACAACAGTAATTCATTCCACGTAAGCACATAATCACATAAGCACTTACGAATTTCATTTCCGGATAATGACAGTCCCGAGGCGTTGCTAGAGTTCCAGTTAGAAACAGCATTGATCAAGTGCTTTTCCAATAGGACTCTCAGAAACCCAAGGATCCAATCAACATCCTAGAAACTAAATCACATACCCAAGTACTCATATAAGCATGTTATCAGATAAACACGTAATATCACACATAAGTCTCTAGCAAGCTAGATAAACCCATTGTGGTACTAATCACTTCCCACGTATCCAAAGTATTCAAACCTGGTACGCTTTGATACCAAATTGTAACGCCCTCAAAATAAACCCATAAATCATACAGTCAAGACATCCATAAACTTAAGAGAATAAAGCATAATTCTATTTATCAGAGTATTCATTACAAACGTATTACATGTTGACATCAAAAGTAAATGCCCAACGGGCTTACAACTTTCCAATCCAACACTTGGTTACAAAAAAAGAAAGAGTACTAACTCAAACACAAAATAAGCCCTTGGCTTTATTTACATGTAATACACAAAATAATCACAAAAAGGAAGCATTCAGCTTCAACAACCTCTTAAGCTACATCCTTGGAGGCAGCATATCACTTGTACCTGAAAATGATGTCCCATATAAGGTGAGCCAACGCCCAGTAGAGATATGCTAAACATAATATGAGCAATAACTAAAACATCAGCATTTGATAAATGTTACCACTTCTAAATCAACTTACAACATTACCCAGTTCTATGATAAAAACGTCCATGTTTCATTCCACTTTCCTTTACTTAACCAATTTCCAATTCATAACATGGCTCAGAACCTGGCCAACAATTTTATGAGACTACGACTCATATTAAAGCACATCCTTTTTAAATGAGATAGCAACTCATAACAAAACACTTCCATACTTCACAACAGATACACATATTTGTTGTGTCAATGTCATATTAAAACACTTCCATACTTCACAATAGATACACATATTTGCTATATCAATGGAGTCCATCCCCTATCTCTCACACACAATACAATGCATATAAACACTTATCATATACAATGATCAATCAATACACATATTTGATGTATTATTCCAACCGTCATATTTAATGACATATTCAACGTGATTAGTTTCAGTTTTAACTAATCCACATACAGTGTCTACACCAATCAAGACTATCCTCCATCGATAGCCCAAAGCAATTATTTCTAAACAGATAATAAATGCGTCAACAGATAAATTATCAATATTTCCAAAGGTGAGTGATTAACTTACCCAACTCCACCATTCATTCTCATAACTCCTCAATTTCATTATTTCATAACTTTCCAAATTAATTGCACAAATTAATTCGTAACAACAAATTAGGGCTTTCCTCCCCCTTTTCTCAACATTGACCCAAAGGCCCAAATATTTTCATTAAACATCAATAACCTCATTTTAAGACCCAAAATATACATGTATGAGTCAAAAGAACAAAACCCTCTTTATATATTTTGAAACCCTAAATCCCAAAATTACCCAACTTCAACATTACATCAAAATGGCTACAAGTTTATGTCAACGACCATAAAAATGAGTAGTTATCCCTACCTCAAATGGAGAGACCCAAAGGTAGTGATGAAGAAATTCGAAATGCTTCAAAACCAAAGATTTTCGAATTGAAATGTAGCCCAAGCCAAGCTCTACACTTTTTGCAAAGGAACTAAGGAAGAAGATCACTCAAGCTTGATGATTTCTTAGAGAGAAGTTGAAGTCTAGAGTGAGAGGCTCTCAAGTTTGGGTTTTGAAAGTAAGAGAGAGAAATAAAGTCGAAAAAGTGATCCAAAAAGTGATTTCACGGATTGATATACAAACAGGTACGCTCAAGCGTGGAACGCCCCGCTCGAGCGTCAAACACAGACTTACACTCGAGCGTCAAAAGCGTCGCTCGAGCGCCGGATGCACACTTCCAGAAGTTTTGCAGTCGATGGTCCCTGCTCGAGCGTGAAAGTGGACGCTCAAGCTTCCGATGGCCTGCAGAACAAAATACTGGGAGATGAAAAATCATTCTTGAGCGGAGAAGCAAAAACAAAGGGCCCACTCGAGCATCAAAATTCCCACTCGAGCGTGAAGGCCAAAATCTGGGCATCAACTTTTGGTTTCTAAACACAACCAACCTGCTCTCAACCTGTCCAACACAACCCAAGACTCAAATATAAAGAGTAAAGGATAAAAATGTGAACAAGACAACGACCAACATCCACGGAACCGAGTCCAGAATACAATTAAACAATGAAGGGAAAACTGGGATCGCTATATTAACCGTATAAAAAATAAAAGTAAAAAGAGGATTTAAGTTAAGAAACCTAAATATGCTGCTGATATGTGGCAATCATAGATAATTGAAATTCAAGGCATAGATAAACTACAAGCAATATTTGTTGAATTAAAAAAAATATATAATTAGTTTTTTAAACCCAAAAAACTAGTTTTACCTTTTTTTTATTGAAAAAAAAAAACAAAAACAAAAACCCCTAGACAACTTACAAATACAAATGATCTAAATTTTGAAAAAGTTCAAAAGACAAAAATGAACCAAATTTGTTTTCTTTTTTTAAAAAAAAAAATTTAGTGATATTTTTTAAAATTTGGTCCCATTTTTGTATTTCTTTTTTTTGGTCTTCAGTTTATTAATTAAATTTTTTGAAAAATTCAATAAAAAAATAAATAAAAAACTGAAAAAATTGGATAAAAATTTGTTGGCACTTTTTCTAAGGTAAAAGGAGTAGTCAATCTTTACATAATTTAATACAATTGTATATATCTTTGGTTCAAATGCAAATTCAGTCAATCTGACTTTTGTACCGTTTTACCTGTTTCATTAGCGTGGTTAATAGTGAAAATATTAACAATTCATGAATTTAATGTAGAATTAGTTATTTAGTTAGATTAACGGAATAAATAATTTTTTCTCTTGTACATGTTTATTTTGCAATGAATATGAGAATATATAATCTCAATTATATGTTCAATTTGCATTATTAAATGTAACTTTAAAAACGTTTGCCAATTTTCGTTAAATAAATAGTCTATTAAAATCTAATTTAGATAACAAAAAATTACAATTAAACATTAGAATGTGAAACTCATAGTAATGCTTTTAATCTTATGCTATAATTCACCTAATCAAGCATGCCTCCGCATGCAAAGTTTTTCTTATATTTTTAGAGGAGAAATATCATTTTGTCCCCTAAACTATCACGTATTTTTCAATTTGACCCCCATAAATTCAGTACCTGAACTTTCAACAAATTGATCAATTTAACTCATGCCGTCACTTTCTGTCTACAATTGGACGGAATGTGCTAACGTTGCACCAAAGTTCATTTAAAGTTATTTTACCCGCAAACCGTACCTTAAAAATTAATTTGCCCCCCAAATATAAAAAAAAAAATTAAGTTTAAATATTTAATAAATATTTTTTATCTCAAAAATGAAAAAATTAAATTTTAAATAATATATACTTTGCAAAAAAATAATAAAAAAAATAAAAAAGTCTTCATTTAGAATTATCTTGAGACTATGAAGTATGAATAATTCGACAAACATGTCATATCCATACCGGTTACTTACTGAATTTTGAAAAAAAATTCCCACTCAATTTTGAAATTACTATTAGTCAATCATTTCTATTGAAATTAATTTGGGTAATAAACTAGTTACAATTACGCGCGCGCACACACATAAAGTAGTCAAGAAATTTTCAGCTCAATAAGTTTCTTTAGAATCAACTCGAAGTAATTTGAGACCTATGAAGCACGAGTATGGGTATGAGTACTAATATTGGTACGATATGAGTACATCGACATGGTAAAATCTTAAAAAATGAGGGTATGAGTATAGGTATGGTTTAATACGTTTGTAAAAAAATATTTATTTTTAATTTGAAATAATACAAAAATTAATTAAATGGTTTAATTTGTTAAATCCAACATACAATTGACATTTAATGCCAAAAGCATAGGTATAAGATAAAATTAAATATTATTATATTAAATAACTTATAAACCATAACTTAATTTTAAAACCATGCTAAGCACAAAACTAAAAATGAAAAAGAAGTTTAGTAAAAAGAATTTTATCTTTGTAGTAGAAGAAAAATATTATTTTCAGGTGAGGTACGGCACAACTTGGATATATATTAGATATGTCTGGGTAGACCAAAAATTAAGATAGAAAATTTTGAGTACACATTTTGTATACCCGGTACGTATGCAGAAATATCATACGTCACTAAAAATTATTCATGCTTCATAGTCTCAAAATAATTCAAAATGAGAATTTTTATTTTATTTTTTATTATTTTTTTGCAAAGTATATATTATTTAAAATTTAATTTTTTTCATTATTGAGATAAAAAAAATATTTATTAAATATTTAAATTTAATTTTTTTTATATTTGGGGGGCAAATTGATTTTTAAGGTATAGTTTGGGGGATAAAATGAAATTCCAAATGAACTTTGGTGGCACGACAGCACATTCCGTCCAATTGTAGACATAATGTGACGGCATGGGTTAAATTGATCAATTTGTTAAAAGTTCAAGTAATAAATTGAAATAAATCGAAATATGAGGGTCAAATTGAAAAACACGTGATAATTTGGGAGGCAAAATGATATTTCCTCATTTCTAAAAGTTGGAAGTAAATGTTCAGAACTTATAGTTCCCTGCCCAAATGATCAAATTTCAAAGACTAGGAAATGTAGCTTCATCCAGGATAAATTTATCCTCAAATTCATAATTCAGAGACAATCTAAGATAATTTGACCACCTACCCAAAAAAAGAAGAAGATAATTTGACCCAATAAACCTACCACAAATGTTGTACAATGACAAATAATTACTAGTCATTCCTATATTTGAAGACTAAAGAAATTTCCAACAGAAATGTTATATATTGTTGAAACTTTCCAGCCTTAGAAATTTCACAAAAAAAAAAAAAAAAAAAATTAAAAAAAAGAAGAAGGCAAAGTCAAGTGATAAAAATTAAACTTCTATGTTATTCACTCCTCTGTTGCCATTTCTTTTCGCTCTGTAAATCTTTCTTTAAATTAGAAATTCAAACACAACGTTGACGTTTTTTGAAACCACTTTTGCATCTTTCTTTATATTAAAAATTCAAACACAACGTTGATGTTTTGTGAAACCACTTTTGCTACAGTTATAATGTCAACCCTTCATACTTCTAATTTGAAAATTTTCCAATGTGAAGAAAAAGTAAAGAGAAAGACTCCCTGTAGCTGTAGAGAGTAAGTGCATAATAGAAAGGGAATATATATATATATATATAATAGGGTGCTCAGGCTATAAATTCAAATTTAAATTTCTTTTGGCCAAAGGTCTATGTGTCAAAATACTATGCCCATAAGGACAAGCTCTTCTAAAATGACCATATTATCCATATATATATATATACGGTGGAAACAAACCCATTCATTAGAGCATCTCCAATGGAGCTACCAAAGTTATAATTTGGCAAGAGTGACAAAAAAGGAGTCTCCAATGGCCTGCTATTCTTCTTGTCAAATATAGCAAATGCCATTTCTGTTGTCAAATTTGACAGGAAGAATAGTAGGTGCGAAACATGTCACATCATGAAAGATCAATAGATTTTTTGCTCCAAATCAGTTGAAAAAATAGAATGCATTCACCAGGAAAACATCCCAAAATCTTTGATTTTTTTTTTTTGCAAAGTTCACCATTTTTGTGGAAAAACAGGATTCCTTTATCGCAGAATGTTCTGTGAGAATTAAAATAATTTTAATTCAGAAAGAAGAATACCTCATGCCATGATGTTCAAGCCTTTTAATCTTTATCCTTGAATGATCAAATCTTGAATGTATAAAGAAGTACACTAACAGAACACTTTTACAAAACCATATAGGAAAAGTGAAAGGGACAGAGTTTCAAGCCTATTCTATTCACAAAACAACGTCTGTGTTTGATGGCTATCACAGACATATATATAGATAGGCCTGGACCCATATCCAAGTGTAACTCCTTATAACTTTCCACCATCAGGGAAGTTGTAAAGTACCATGAAACCACCATATGGGATAGTGAACAGACATTAGTTACCCGTTAGTCATTAGACCAATTAATTAGTCATTAAACCAGTTAAATATATATAAATAAATAAAACAAACATGTGGCATATGGGCCACTTTACGGATATTCTTACATTCTCCTACTTGGCACATATAACACACGTTGTTGACTGTCGGATAACTAACAAACTAATGATGGCCATTAAATAAAAATACCCAAACCTTAGAGGTATAATACACGAATCATGGTGTACGCGCTCCCGAGGGCCCCCGAGCTCCGCGCTTCTGCAAAGGCGCGAAATCTCGTTTGCTCTCTAGCTACTACAGTTCGGACTCAAATGTCACGGTTCTTAATCTGATCTCACAATGTGCGATGTGAGATTGATAAATCACCAAAGAATCCAAATCTGGCAAATCATTTTCGAAAACTGATTTTTAGAAAGAAGTGCCAAACATGGACTGTTTTGCCAGATACAGAGTCACCACCTAAATATTTTATTTTGGGGAAATTTAGGAAACTCTGACTCGTGCCTAAGGCCACGTGTCCATCATCACCAAAGTTGCCTTAACTCGGGAACTTGGGTACGATTAGGGAAGGTCATTTAATGAGCACCCCCGCTCGCCCGATCAAAGATCGGCCTGTATTAAGCATGATATCGAGTTTTTGAAAACACATGCGTTCTTATTCTGGTTAATTAGCTAGAATTACTATGTGATGCGCACAGCAAAACAAGTATAGACTAGATCGCCTAATTTGGGAACAAAGCATTGCATATCCGTTTGTTTGGAAAATGGTTTGAAGTTTGCTACTCGCAAGTAGGCTAAAATGTGGATTTCGATGAATTGTCCTAATTCAAGTAATCCAACCTTCACCCACAAGCATTTAGGCAGTTAATCACGTAAGCAAATAGCCTCATGGCAAGCATGCTTTCATGGCAACATTAACACACATGCAGTATGCTAAAGCGTAAACACTCACAGTGTACTCCGAGCCAAAACAAGGAACTAGTTAGAAATCAATGCATGATCCTAGTTCATGTTAGAATAGCTAATGCAACACATGCGAAAATGGAATTAAGATGGGCTCGGTTATCCTAAGAATGTCATGTGAGATGCGACTTGGTACATGTATTCAAATTGGAATTGAAATACAATGCAGTTTGAATGATGCGCCGAGCCCGGTGCATGCAATAAAGATGAATGATGCACGCATGCAAGCATAAGGTATGCTAAATGAAATATGCCCTAAAACTAACCATCATAAGCGGTTAAGTAAAAGGGAGAAAGAAATGGGGATTGGGAGACATGCATCACACACACGCACGCTCATTACAACAATTGGCTCACTCGAGAGAGAGACCGAATAAAGAGCTAACTAGCTAATCTAAGCTAATTAAACTAATTATTACACAACAAATTAATTAACTAATCCTAGTTAACTAATTGTTACAAAAGGAATTGGAAAGTTAACGCATTAACTAATAAAATGAACAAACCAAAGCAAAACCTAGCTATCTAAGTGTGGTAGCTAAAGAAAGAAATAAAAGCAGGAGGTTCTCAGAAGGAGAAAACTGGATGCATGCTCGGTCGCCTCGTTTGGAAATCCAATGCGATGCCTCGATTTTTCTCTGTTTTCATTTGTTCTCAGAAACTTGCACCAAGCTCCAGAAAGCTGAAAATCCACCTTGGGAATCCAGTGGGAGCAAGGCCGACCACTTTTGGTCTCTCCAAACCCCTGTCGACCACTTTTTGTTGTTGAAAACCAAGAAAAGTGGTCGGCCAGCTACATTTTCTGGCTGGCCGACCAGTTGTTGCTGCTGGACTTCAATTTGCTGCAACAGAGAGCAAGAAAGGGCATGGCAATGTATTTGCAAGATATGTGTGCACAACCACCCTCCCTATTATGTCATGAACTCAAGGGAGTGTAGGTTCTCCACCCTCGGGCCACCAATCGCGCATTTTCATGCGTGATGGCCAAGAGGCGAAGTTGCACAATTCAATATGAAAATGAATGCACAAGTAAACACATAAAGCCTAAAACTCTATCATGAATGATCAAGAGCGTCGGCGGCTGGGAATTAAGGCACGTTTCATCACTTTAAGTATGAAACGTCCCTCGTTTCCTGTGTTTGGACTAACACCTACTCCAAACAAAATGCAAACAAGCATGGCATACACAATGCGACTCAAGCATGCAAGTATGCAATATGGCTTAAGCATGCAAACATGCAAGGGACAAATGTGAAACATGCAATTAGCATACTAGCATACACAATGCTATGAACTACATGGCATACACAATGCACAATGGACTAGCATACGCAATGCAAACGATAACTAGCATACACAATGCAATGAACATGACATACACAATGCTAAATTAATCATGCAAACAACATGGCATACTCAATGCTATGAACTACATGGCATACACAATGCACAATGGATTTAAACCAAAATGGATGAATCTCAACCATGCCCAAATTAGTGGCCATTGGTGATGAAACAGAGGCACCGAAAGCAAAGCAAAGCATACATGCACAATGCATTAGCCATCAAAGAGGCCAAAGAGCACAACTCTCAAGAGTGCTCAATGAGTGACAAAAGTGGAAGTGTAACAACACTAAGTGCACTGAAATGAGGTAAAAAATGATGCCAAATCATTCAAACTAAGCAAGTAAGGCATGCTAGGGTCCTAAGGCATGAAAGCTAGCAAAGAGAAACACAAAGGAGGCATGCAATACATGAACTAAGCATGGACAGAGCTCAAATGGGTCAAAACAAGGACCTAAACATGCTGAGATAAGGGCTCAAGTACCTAGGCATGCAAGCATACAAGCTAAGCCATAACAAGGCAACAATGCATAACACTTAAAGGCATTCAAGGCATGAATGAAGTGGGAATATAAGCATGCTATAAGCTCTGAAATGAAGTGCTAAATAATGCTAAATCATGTACACAATGCAATGATGCTCAAAGCTTAAGGCAAACAAGGGCACTTGTACTACAAGTATACAAAACACGAAGCATGTGATTAAGGCAACCCAAAACTGTCCTAGAACATGTTAAAATGAGTCTAAAACATGTATAGAAGGAAGCCAAAACATGCTAGCACGAAAGGCACAAGGCATGATTCATACAAGGCAAATAAGGTGGATTACACTACACCTATTAAGACCAAGTATGGAATGACTTAAGCGATGAAAATCAGAATTATATCATGGCATAATAACCCCAAATAAATATTGAAATGATGGCTCGCAAGCAAAGGCATGAAGGCATACGCAATGATCCATGTTAAGACATAAAGGGGAAAACCGTCCAACGCATTGAATAAGTGATAAATGTGACTACATGGCAATGAAACATGGACTGAAATCACATAATAAATGATGCCAAATCATTAAAATAGGCCAAGTAGAGCATGCTAGTGGACTTGGTGCACAAGGCTAACAAGCTATATTGAACTATAGCTATACAAAGCAAGTCATGGATGACCAATACAACATAAATCAGACCTTAAACATGCTAAAACATAAACAAAGTCCTCATGAAGTTGAGCCAAATGCATGCTAAAAAGACATGTCACAACACGATGCTTGTTAGGCTAAATCATGGAAATGCACTACAAGTGCATGGAGCATGCAAAGGCTAACCAAACCAAACCTAAACAGAGGCATGACATGGTAAAATAACACCAAAGACATGTTGAAATAGACCTAAACCAAGCTAAAATAACAAGCTACTTCATGAAGCATACAAAGCTAGTTTAAGGGATTTACACTACAAGTGTACGAGGCATGCAAGAGCCAACCAAACCAACCCAAAACAGATCTAAGGCATGTTAAAACAACACCAAAAACCCACTGAGATGGCTCCAAAACAAGCTAGAAAGACATGCTCGAAAGACATGCTCGAACATGAGGCATACAAGACTAGATTGTGTGATTTACACTACAAGTGTGTGAACCATGCATGGAGTGACCAAAGCAAGTAAAAAAAGTAGCATGCCTCAGCAAAATAGCCATAAATACAAGCTAAGACATGGTCAACAAACACTTAACAAAGATGCTCAAACATGAGGCATATTAAGGCATGTATTGAAGATGCAAGGCGAGGGGATGGCCCTCTCCTTCTTAGGACCTTAAAACACCATCCCCAGCACTGAAATCCCTCTGGATTTCAGTGGTGAGAAGGCCAAAACAAGGTGGTCCCGAAATTCACAAAAAAGGCTCAAAAACAAGGCCAAACAAGGCCTAAGAGGAGGTAAACAACCCGAAACACAAAAGTGATCTTAAACAAAGATCAAAAGCATGCAAAACCCAAACTTTTATCAGTTATGAGCTAAACTTAAAACAGAATGCAAGATAGGCTAAAAGCTTAAGCAAGAAAGGGAGTTTTAAGGCTTAGAAACTCACCCTTGTAGAACCTCTTTATAACTGCAACTCCAGCAGGTTTTTCAAGCTCAAGGAAACTCAAGAACCCCAAAATTAATCCCTAAACACCTCCGTAGAAAAAGGATGGTGTTTGAGCGTGTGTTTGTGTGTAAAAGTAAGACAAATCTACAATTTTTATGCACAAAAATGAAGAACAAGAGTGATATAGATACAACACTATATGTATCCCTCTCAGCTAGTTTTTCTAAACCTAGAGGAGAGAGGAGGGGCTTCCCTCTTATAGAATAAGAAAGCCAAAGCTTCTTGGAGAAGCTAAGCTCCAAACAAATCCCTCCATACACGTGTATGGAGGATGGCCCTAATGCCCTCCAGTTGTGCCATTTGGAGGAAAATATCTCCAAAAAGGTGTCAAAAAGCAGCTGACCACTTAAAGTGGTCGGCCTGCTAGTTTAAGTGGTCGGCCAGCCACTTTATGTGGTCAACCAGAGCAAAAACTAGTCGGCCACAGGTGGGAGAGGTCAACACACTAAATGCAAGGTGATGGTGTGGTGGCTGACCAGAAAAGATGGTCCAAAGACCAAGAAAGCCAGTTATCTGACAAGAAAACTAGCTAGAGAAAGGAAAAGTGATCTCCAAGGAGAAATACTAGTCTCCCACCCTTGTACCACCTTCCAAACAAGGAAAACAAGGTTTGTACCAAAAACAAACCAAAGCGGATGCAAGACGAGAAATCAGGAGGCAAAACACGCGGCCAAAAGTCCCGAAAACTAGCTAACGAGCATCAAAAGTGGTATGCGACCACAGTGTTCCTCTAGGCAGAGGCAACACGGTGTGGTTCAAAAACCACGCCAAACGAAGAATGTTAAGCGGTCCCGAGACAAGGCGCGCGACCAAAGGTTCCAAAAACTGGAAGCTAGTCTCCAAACGGGAAAAGTGGCCTACGACCACGAAAAGTAGTCTACGACCACAGAGAGATGGTCTACAAGACCACTTCCTCCCTCCGGGAAGGGAAAACAAGACTTGGTCCGCAAACCGAGCCAAAGCACAAAGAGTTCCGAGGCTCGAAGGCAAGGCTCTCAGCCAAAACTTCGAAACCTCAGAACAAGCACAACATGCACCATCACCGAGTGCTCGATCGATGACGTCTGAGTCTTAAGGTCAGTCAAAAATGGGGTGTCTACAGTTGCCCCTCTTTGACAGAACTCAGAAGTCATAAGTGACGGGAGTGAATGTCAAAGCCCAGAGACGACCCATTTTTGACAAGGCCGAAGACTTAGACAAGCAAGCAAGATAACAAAGAAATGTGCCCGCAGGCGGGGAGAAAATGCAAGGGACAATGCAAGGAGCCGAACATAACTTATAATCATGCAAAGAAAGCTATAACGAAGCAATTATGCAAAATAAATGCAACAGTTTTAAGCAAGTAAAATGAACCAAACTACATTACATGCAGAAAGGATGTAAGAAAATTATACAATTCTCATCACCTCTTACGCGAAGTACAAATACCTGTCCAGTTCATCTGGTCGCGCCAGTTTCAAATGAACCGTACATACAATATCGTGTTTGCAAAAGAAAGAAACTTAACAGGTACAATATTGTCAGAAACATGCATAGCAATGCAAGTGAAAAGTGCGTGATAACGCAAGTCGTGGGATGCATGACAATGCAACATAAGTGTGACGCATAACAATGCGGTAGGGGTGCATGACAATGCAACCTAAGTGTGACGCATAACAATGCGGTAAGGGATGCAAAACAATACAACCTAAGTGTAACGAATAACAATGCGAAAAGGGATGCAAAACAATGCAACCTAAGTGTGACGCATAACAATGAGGAAGGGGTGCACGACAATGCAACCTAAGTGTGACGCATAACAATACGGTAAGGGATGCAAAACAATGCAGCCTAAGTGTGACGCATAACAATGTGGAAAGGGATGCAAAACAATGCAACTTAAGTGTGATGCATAACAATGCGATGCACTAACAAGGGCAGGTTAGGTGCGCAAGATAGTGCGAATGCGCTAAACAACGCAAGGTGCTAGATAGCACGAGTGCACAAGGCAGTGCGAATGAACTGCGCAAGATAGTGCGATGCGCAAAATAGCACGAACGAAATGAAATGCACAAAACAATGCGATTGAGGTGCACAAGATAGCGCGATAAAATGCAAGCAAAATGCAAGTATTGGACACAACGCAAAATAGTGCGATGCGCAAAATAGCACGAATGAAATGAGATGTACAAAACAGTGCGAAGCAATAGATAGTACAGTAGATGCAAAGGGTGACAAACTCCAACCATGCCGGAATCATGAGAGGAGAACCGAAAACAACACGCCCAGGTGTAGACACCCCATTTTTGACCGTCCTCAAGACTTGGACGTCACCGTTTGAACACTCGGTGATCATCCATGTTTGTATTCGTCCTGAGTTCTCGGAGGTCTCGGCCACGTGCCTTGCCTCAAGACCTCTCGACTTGCCTGTTTTGTGTTTGGTAAACCAAACACTTGTTGTTTTACTTCTGAGGGTGGAAAATGACTTGTTGGCCATCTCCACACCTCACCGGTCATGGCTTGAGGCCACCTACACTGTTTTGTTGCTACCGGCCATTGGTTATGTCCGGTCGGCACTCTTTATGGTTGGCCGACCATTGTTTTGGTCAATTTGCCATTTTTAGCTAGCCGATCACTGTTCATCTACTTTTGACAGATATTTTATGCCAGCTATGATAGCTGGCATCCATAATGCACCCCCTCCATACACGTGTGTGGAGGGATTTCCTTCTTGCTTAGCTTGTTTTGTAAGCTTTGCAAGAGTGAATCTCTATAAAGGGAGGGCTTCTTCTCCCTCCTAAAAGGTTCCAAAAATTTCTAGAGAGGGTCTGAGGTTAGGGTTTAGGATTTGTATCTCTCTATCTCTATATCTCCATCTATTTCACTCTTGTGTGTGTATAAGGTGTATTTGTTCTTAGTTTTGCACTAGGACACCTAGTATCACACCTTACCTTGGTTGCTGAGGTGCCAAAGGGTTGTTATTAAAGTCTTTTGAGTGGATTTAAGCTTGGAAAGGCTGCTAGAGCCTTGTTCTTGAAGGTGGTCTACAAGGGTGAGATTCTTGCTCTTTATTCCCCATTTTTGCATAAGCCTTTTGCCTATCTTGCATCTATTTTTGAGCTTAGTCTATAACTGATAAAAGTTCTAATTTTACTTGCTTAAAATAGTTGTTTAAGGTTGCTTTGGTGTTTGGGGTTGTTTACCTCCCCTTAGGCCTTGTTTGGCCTCCTTTTTATGCTATTTTTTGTGAGCTCCGGGACCACCTTGTATTGGCCTCCTCACCACTGAAATCCCTCTGGATTTCAGTGGTGAGGATGGTGTTTTGAGGTCCTAAAAAGGAGAGGGGATCACCACTGAAATCCAGAGGGATTTCAGTGGTGAGGATGGTGTTTTGAGGTCCTAAGAAGGAGAGGGCCATCCCCTCTCCTTGTTGTCTTCAAAACTTGTCATTTTAGCCTCATGTGTGAGCACCTTTCTTAAGTTCATGTTGGCCATGTCTTAGTTGGTATTTGTGCTTATTTTGTCATGATATAGCACTGTTTCAAGTTGGTTTAGACACACCATGCATGCTTTGCATACTTGTCTTGTAATGCCATGAAATTGCCTTAACATGCTTTGTGCTTTGAGCCTTGTTTTTAGCATGATTTTGGCTTAGCTTTGTGAAACTTTTATGCATGTTTTAGTATGCTCGAGGTCTGACTTTGGTTATTTGGGTCGTCCATGATTTGCTTTGTATAGCTACCATGCAATCTCCCTTATAGGTCTTGAGTGTTGGCCTCTCTAGCATGCTCTCCTTGCTTCATTTCAGTGGTTTGGCACCACTTATCATGTCATTTCAGTCCATATGGTATGCTTGTATGCTTGCATTTGATACTCCTTTAATGCTTTAAAAGGTTGATGTCTTATGCTCCATGTTTGGACCATTATGTATGCTTCCATGTGTAGGCCATTTAGATGCCATCTAAGTGTGTTTTGGGCCTTGTCTCAACCCACATTGGGACTGTTTTGAGTCCCCTCGACCCTTTGGGACTCACCTTGCATAGCCATTGTTTGATCCCTTAGGATAGCTTTGAGCTTTGGACCTTGGTTGCATGCTTTGATTGCTTTGTTTAGTTGGTTTGGCACCATCCTTAACATGATTTTCAGAGTTTGCCATGCTTGTCATTGGTCCATGATCATCTACTTTTAAGTGTGCTTAAAAGTCCCCTCTTTGTGCTTAAGTGTTCGACCATGTTCGCATACATGTTTCTATGTAAATCTGTCTTCATTTCCATAGCATTTTGGCTACTTATTAAGACATGGTTGAGGTTTGTCCATATTAGTTTAAATCCACCGTTTGCATGTTGTTCAAATGTTGTTATATTGCTTCATGCTTGCATGTTTTGGTTGCATAGTGTTTTGCATGCTCATTGCTTGCATTATTGATACATGCTTAGCTATATTGCATTTTGTTGCATTGCTTGAGCTATATGGCATGTTGTTGCATGCTTAGGTTGAAATGCATTTGGCATGCATTCTCTCTTTTAGTTGCCTAACATGTTGTTGCATGTTTTACCATTGATATGTCGTTACATGCTTGTATGTGTGCATATTTGCTCTCATGTTCATGTTGCATGCTTAGCTTGCATTTGGCATGCATGCCTTGCCTCTTGAATCACCATGATAGAGGTTGGGCCCCTTAGGTGTTTGTGTGCATTTCATTTGACATCAAAATGCACAACTTGACACCTCGGACCATCATGCATTGAAATGCGCGATTGGTGGCCCGAGGGTCGAGGGCCACACTCCCTTGAGTTCATAGCATGATGGGGAGGTTGGTTGTGCAAACATTTGCTTTGAAATGCATTGCCATGCCTAGTTTTCCCTCTGCTGCTGTCAAGATAGGATTCTGCAGGAAGATATGGTCGACCGACCATATTGTGTGCCAGCCGACTAAACATATTTGGCCGAGAGCCATACCAATGGTCGATGACCAGTTTCCCCTAGCCGATGGTGTTTCCTTTTGATCGTTGACCTTCCACAGTGATCAGGAAGTGATTCTGGAGCATCATTGAGACTTGCACAATTTTCAGAGGAGCAGAGCAGGGTAAACAGAGGTAGCTTGTGCATGGTGGTGGATTTCCGAGCGAAGCCGAGCACGCATGCATTGGACCCTCTTCCCGAGGCTGTTTTACCGCTTTATTAGCTTAGTTAATTTTCTTAACTAGTTAAGTGGTCTGTAACTATTTAATTAGCTTGTTAGTTAGTTAAATTTGTATTATTCTTTTGGTCCCTCCGAGAGAGGGCGAATTGTGTAGTAAGCGTGCGTGTGTGTAATGAATGTCTTTCAACCCCCACTTCTTTCTCCCTTTTACTTACCTGCTTTGATGGTTAGTATTAGGGCATATTTTAATTAGCATCCTTATGCCATGCATGTGTGCATTCATTCATCAGTATTGCATGCACCGGGCTCGGCGCATCATACTAACTGCATAGTATTTCAAATCTAACTTGAATACATGTTATCTGTTGCATTTCACATGCCATCCATAGATTAGCCGAGCCTATTCTAGCTGCATTTTGCCTGCGATGCATTAGCCATCTTAACATGGACTTGGATCATACATTTGATTACTAACATGTTCCTTGTTTTGGCTTGGAGTACCAGGTGAGTGTTTATGCTTTAGCATCTCGCATGAGTGTGAATGTTAACATGAAAGCATTGTTGCCATGAGGCTAACCACTTAGTTGATTTACTGCCTGAATGCCTGTGGGTGAAGGTTGGATTGTTTGAATTGGAATAATTCACCGAAATCCGTATTTTAGTCTACTTGCGAGTAGCAAACCTTAAATCATTTCCAAACAATGGATATGCGATGCTTTGTTCCAAATTAGGCAATCTAGTCTATACTTTTGTATTGTGCGCGTCACATAGTAATTCTAGGCTAATAACAGGAATAAGAGCACATAATATTTTCAAAACTTGATATCATGGTTAGTAGTGGCCGATCTTTGATCGGTCGAGCGGGGGTGCTTATAGCTGACCTTCCCCAATCGTACCCAAGTTCTCGAGCCAAGGCAACTTTGGTGATGACGGACATGTGGCCTTAGGCAAACGAGTCAGGGTTTCCTAAATTTCTCCATAAAAAATATTTAGGTGGCGACTCTGTATCTGGCAAAGCAGTCCATGTTTGGCACTTCTTTCTAAAAAATCAATTTTTCAAAATGATTTGCCGAATTTGGATTCTTTGATGATTCATCGGTCTTGCATTGCACTCTGTGAGATTAGATACAGGACCATGACATTGAGTCCTGAACTGTAGTGAGCCCAAACAAACAAAACGGGATCTCTCTCCCGGGACGTTCGGGGACGTCTACAGTTTCTGGCGACTCTGCTGGAGAGTTAGAGAGCCTGACTCGAACTCATGATATTTTGTTTTGATTACATTTATGTGTTTCTTTGCATTGCATATGCATTGGTGTGCCTAGGACATCGTGTTTGCCAGAGGCTCACTTCGAGAAGCGTGCCATAAGGCTGACCGGTTACGAGCTCTGCCACAATGGGAACACAAGCCCCGATTGTCACCGGGGCACCCTTTTGACCATTTGACCTAGTGCATGTTCGGAATCCATAGTGACCATTCCAAGCTAGGATAGATTGCTACCCGATTATAGGTTGTTTGAAACCGCTGCGTTCGTAGTGAAACCCTAGCTCCTGACAAAATAGGACAGGGAAACCCTACCCCAATATAGGGGTGTTTTGGCTCCCCTTTACTTGCTATGTGCTTTTAGATTGTATCTCTACAGGGAATGCGCATATCAGTTTGTAAATCTAAGTACCAGGCCTGTGGGCACCAGTATCAGTATTCTGAGAATCAGTTATATCTGCGGGTATCAGATTCAGTTTTGGGGCAGTGATTTTGGGGAACAGTGATTAGTAGTAGAGTACGGTTATTCAGCTACGCTTGTGTCTGTTCTGATTAGGGCTGAAATGCTACGTGTTTTCTCTTTCAGTTCAGAGATTTAGTACAGAATAGCCAATGTTCCCCCTTGCTGAGGCAAGACAGATATCTAATCCGTCAATCAACCGGTTGCATCAGTCACCATTCAAGTTCAGCAGACTTATGATGACACAAAATGCAGAGGAGATTGTGGTTATGGCAGCCGCGTTAGACCGAGGAACCATCTTGCAGGATGAGACCAATGTCGAAATACCACATCCGCCTAGGTCGCCTGCTGCGCGCCCGATCTGGGAACCCCAGATGTTTCAAGCTCGTGAACCCACCACGTTTGAGTTAATGGGAATGATCGGCGACCTCCAGAGATCTGTGGCCGATTTGGCCTATGGGATGTCAGCTCCACCACCAGCCACGTCATACGCCGGGAACTTCATGCCGCAGGAGACCCCGCTACTAGGGCGAATTGTGATCGAGCTCAGCCAACCTGAGGTTGTTTCAAGCTATAGCAATGACGTGTCAACAACAACTGGGTTTCGCTCTGATATAGCATCCCAAACCCTCAATCAAGCTGAGGCTAGAGGCAAGAATAAGATGAAGGCAGGCGTTGATCCCATTGAACAACTGATGTGGGCAGTCGAGGCTTTGAAAGCCGGGGGTTCAATAAACAGCAAGTATTCGCAGTTATGACTAAGACTGTGGATGATGCTTTCCCCACTCCAACCGAGGGCAGTTCAAGCCAGGCGGAAAATCGGGATAGACCCCGTCATGCTAGAACAGTTCTCTCCAATCCCTGCCCTGCACCGGGAAAAGATCAAAAAGCCAAGGCAGCACTTGCCGATCCTTTTTCGAGTACATCCAGCAAAGGTCCACAGACTTCGAAGTATCTGCCCCGAGGGCGCAGAGTCTTTCACACCCTCTACATGCCTTTGTCTAAGGCACTTCAAATCCTGGCAGAAAAGGGTCATCTCAAACTTCTTGAGCCTCGGCCTCTCCCCAGTCATCTTCTAGCGGGCCATGATGCTACTCAATACTGCGCGTATCATCAGCAGACCGGTCACAGCACCGACAACTGTTTTTGTCTCCGCCACGAAGTGCAAGATTTGATTGACAATGAAGTCATCCTCCCGCCAAGCTTGGAAAAGTCTGTCACCGCTGGGTTGTTGGATTTCGAGGATAGCGCGAGTATGTGATCAGGGGTTGGACTACCTGCGGGTGGCACTCAATTTGCTTCAGATGCGGCATATGGCACGCACTGTTTTGAGCATTTGCGAATGCTGGTTTTTGTAATTTCTGGCTTAGGTGTTGAGTCAGTTCTTTGGTTTTGCTTTGAGTCTGTCTCATTGTCTTGAGTCAATATTTTTTTGCTTAAGCGTCTGTCTTGTTATATCGAGTCAGTCCCATTGTATAGAATGTCAGGTGATTCCAAGGTTGTTGCCTCGAACACCATTTTTTTTGTTTTGTAATTATCCTTTTTACTTTCTTTTGAGTCTGTCTCTGCTGTGAAGCCAGTTGCAACCAGGAAATCTGAATGAAACAACTGTGGCTGTCATGTTTTTTGTGCTTATTGCTACTTCAAGCCTGTTGTGCCAGCAAGTTTAGATTGAAACAGCAGTACATCTCACATGCTCTTCTGCACCTTGAAGTCATTGTAATGACCTAAGTTTTTCAAAACTTTTTTTAACACTGTGGTGAAAACAAAGAGGAAGGAATTCCTCGGGTTTTGCAAAAATTTGATCGTTTGAGAGAAAGAAAGGCATGCTAAGCCCTTAATGAACGAAATCATGCTTGTTAGTGTGAGTACTGAGAAGGACCTTGGCTTGATCCAGATTGGTTCCACACTATCTCCAGCGCGAGCGATTAGTCGCTTTCTTAAAAAAAATTCAAAAAATATTTTGCGCAGCCCTGCGAAGACCTGTGTGGAATCGCTCTTGAGATTGTGCAGCTTAGGATTGCTCTCAGCCTCGAGACTCCCCTCCCCTTTACTTTCAAACCTTGAACGTGCATTCAGAATGTTCAACAGCCAATTGCAATGTAAGGCATGTATGGCCAGATCAGAAGCACCCCTGGAACTAGGGGCAAAAGACGTCAGAGAATGCACTCGAAGAGTCCACGACGAAGATCGACAAGAATACCAAATCCCAGAAGGGAGGAAAGAAGAAAGCATTGCTGAAGAACAACCGAGTTCCTATCCACAACATTTGGATGGACTTCTACAGCATCAGTGAACAGCAACCATTTAGATGGCTTCGAAATCCTAAAACCATTTGGCATGGACAAAGCTACACTTTTACCCTTGAGAGGCTCGCTGGGCCGAAAACCTGGAAAGGCGACCCAGGCAAAAGTTAGAGCAAGAAAAAGAAGAAAAAGAACAAAAACAAAAAGAGGAAAAGAAAAGAAAAGAATACAAAAAAGAAGAAAAAGAAAGAAAAATGCAAAAAAAAATAATAAATAAAATTGAAAAGGAAAGAAAAACAAAGCTCGCAAGGTTGAAAACCCGGAAAGGCGGCCTTGGCAAAAGTTAGAGCGTAGAAGGTGAGGGTTAATACACGAGTGAACCCAAACCGGAACTACGTAAGGCTTGATTCCCATGTTTGGGATACGTAGGCAACTTCATCCTGAAGTCCAGCCACCAACACTTTCAAAGTGACTATGTCCATATATTGGTTTTGACCAACTTCGTCTTCTCTTTATCCGAGAGTTCGGTTGCGATCATCACTAACGAGAACTGTTTACAGTATGCTGTGGCGTTATCCAGACAAGGGGCAACTTTCTGTTGCCATGAGTCGCCATTCAAACAAGGGGCAATTTTCCTTCGGATCCGAGGTTGTGCATCTCGAGAGTAAGTTTCATGCTCGTTGAGCACTGGCTGTTTGCCAAAATGGTTTTTGAGAATTTTTACTGAGGTTGACTGATTTTCTTAAAAATTATCCCATTTTTCCAAAACTGTACCATTTCTTGGACCCAAAAAGGAAAATTTTCAGTGCTCATAGCCTGACTTGCATGATTTTCAAATCAAAAATTGAACAAGTATGTTAATCTAACTCTCATTTTGGTCAAAATTGTTTTAGTAGAAAACCAAAACAAAAATGGTCAAAATGATGAACTAAGGGGCACAGTTGAGTCAGGCTTCCTGTCTTTCCCCCATCGCCAGCATACTTGCCAGAAAAGGCACAACTGGAGCTTTCTGTAAAGGGCTGAAAGCTCTCTCACCCTCCGAGCAACGAGGTATCAAGTAAAGTGTGAAACATGAGTCAGAATGGATCAAGATACTCCACTCCCTTATCTGGAGCATCGACTAAACGTCGCCGGAAGAAGTAGCTGCGAGCTAACAGTGTTGGGCATGAACCCAATACCTCTTGTTTATCCATCAACCACCCAGGGGAGGGATAAAAAACGAGAGATTGAAGAACAGAGAGATGTGCGTTGAGAGAAAAAGTGAGAAAAGGGCTTTTTCAGAAAAATAGAGCCTGAGGGCCGAGTGATGTGAGAATCACAAATGAGATAGGGTGGGAAACAATACCCGGAGAAACTGGCTCCTCGCGAACTGAGAGGTCTCTTGTCTTTGTAACACGTCTGTGTGTCGTGTCTTTTGTTTTGTTTACCTCAACTCTTGTTTTGAGTCTGCTCCGAGCATGTCTCGATGCGTTTAGGTTGTGTACCTTTTGTTGAGTCGTAGGGGCGCTGTGTTCAGTCGTAGGCTCAATACCCGGTCGACAACTCATTTCTCAATTTCAAAAAATCGTTTGTGCTCAGAGTGCTGTGCCATTCTCCACATTTGTGCAAAACAAGATTGCTTCGTTCAATAGCCGCAGGGTTCAACCCAGGCCATGTCGGAACCGTAGAACCAGGACCTATCCGAGACTATATGGGTTTCGGACCGCGAAGCAAAAGAAAAGAGGGAAATTGTGGAGCATCCACGTTTGTTCCAACTTTTACGTGCCCCGCTTTTGCATCCCGTCTTTTCAAGATTGAATTGTTTGTTCAAAATGAATTGTTTATTCAGAATGGGCTGTGTGTTCAGAATGAGCAGTGGGTTGTATGAGTTGTTTTGACGTTAGCTGGTTCACTACTTGGTTATTATGATGCAAGTGTTCCAATTTTCAAACAAAAGATCAATCTCATTTACATTGTTATGTGATATAATGCAATGCGATGCGACGTATGAAATGTACAAATGCAACACTTGTTCAGGCAAAAAGCTTGTTTCATTTCATCATCTTTTCAAGTACATAGCTTTGAAGAAAATAAAACCTTTATGTGGCAGTACAGTGTGCTTAAGCTACCAGCAAAAAGAAAATTAAAACAAAAAGAAGAAAGGCAACAAAACTCTAGATCAATGTCAACTGATCTCAGGCCTGAGGGTCTGTCCTCGTCCTCTTCCTGGACGAAGGTCCAGGAACATCATCGCCAGCACCACCATCTGAGCCCGAGCCCGAGTCATCTCTGGTCTCCTCCTCGGACGACTCTGTCTCCGCCTCCGACTCTGCCTCAGACTCATCCTCGTCAGGGATCGGTGCCCGAGAGCTGCTCCCAACATGAGTGCGCCCCGCTTTGGTGCGGGGATATACTGTGCCTCCTCGCCCTCCTCCTCGAGCAAGAACAAAATGTCCGGTTGGAGCACCTCCTGCAGCCGGAATCTGGAATGGAGGCTGAAAAGCACAAATAGCAAATGCATCAGTATGCTACGCAAAGCAAAGTATGAATACTGTGAGCAGTGTATCAGTACAGAATGCAGTGTGTGAGTACAGCGTATGAATACTGTGAGCAGTGTATGAATACAGAATGCAGTGACTGAGTGCAGTGTATCAATGTCGTGAGTAATGCTGTGAACAGTCTGTGGGTTATAGTGTATCAAACGCCGTGAGGGCCGTATATCAAGTACTATGTTGATGGTACGATGCATCAAATTGTGCAAAGTTTGAGCTGATGGTCGAAAGAACATACCGGGATACTGTAAATGGCCAGCAGGTTGAGGCTCCGCTGTAGCATCCCCATCATGGAGGCGTTCAACTCCAGGGACTGGGAAGTATACTTGGACGAAGCCTGCAAAAGTGTTAGAAGTATCAGTATTCTGCGGAATATCAAGAGAAATGAAATGAAATGACTGTACAAAATGCAGTAGTACATACCAGGGGCAAGTCGTAGAACCTAACTAACTCATGATCAGCCGGAGGGGGAGCGATGGGGATCTGATAAGTCTCCCCACCCTGCCCTCTGCATGTCATCATCGTAGGCAGCGCTGGCCACCCAGCTCTCTGCCCTCTCCGGGGCCCACTCTTACCACGGGCCCAAGCCATCCTTGGTGCTCCTGCTCTTGGCTCCTGCTCCAGCCGCTGGCGCCGCAGGCCTCTCCCTGTCAGCTCGGTGAGCACTACCCAGAAGCCGCATGATATAGGTCTGGACATACTCTGCATAGTCGCCCTCGCCTCTAAAGCCCTTCGAGTCCCAACCAATTGTACAAATGGCCATCTCCTACGGGGTGTATATCTCTGTCCGCCTCATGGTCATAGGAGGCAAACCTAGGACTATCTGCTCCGGCAAGCCCAAGGTCTGGCGCAGGAAGCACTCGCCCAGGTACCAAGCCAGACAGACTGGGCCCTCCAGCAAAATCCTGAACCGGGAGGTCTCCTGAGCGCCCTCATACCGCTCCCGTACTGCGATGGGCAACGAGGCCCATGGCTGCCAGGTGATCTGCAAACAAAATACAGTTTGTTATCTACTGCTATTGAAAATGCAATGCAAAGCGAAGCTTAAATGAATTGTAATGTTTGACATACCTCTGCCGTAGTGATGGTATCGAAATAGCGGCTGAAGAATATGAAAGACTCCCGTGGTCTTCGCTCGCACCTCACGTCGAAGCGGTGGGAGAATGGAATCATGAGAGGCATCTCCTCCTCTGGTTCTGGGGCAAGCCTTGGGAAGTAGGCGTATACCCACAACTACAGTGTGACAGAACAGATATCAATATGTTTATCAGATAAAGCAAAATGCAGAATAAAGCAAAAGGCGCAGAACCATGCATTGAGCAGTGTATCGTGCAGAGTGTACAGTCCATGCAGTATACAGTCAGTGTAAAGTAGATTGCGTGTTCGCAGTATATGCAGTGTATAGTCAGTTGGCAGCAGATTGTGCAGTGTGTAAAGCAAATTATATGTGTGCTGTGGGTGCAATATATGACCAGTGTGACGAAGACCGCAGTGTGTACAGTATACAGAGTACAGAGAATGTAAAGCAGAAATGTAAAACAGAAGAAGAAGACGTACCTCCCAAGCCCGCCAGTAGCCTCCGAGCAGCTATCCGCTGAGGCGGGAGGATGAACTCATATAGCCGTAGAGTGTGGCCAAGCCTGCGCCACCCCAGTCATAGCCGCGGATCCTGGTCACGTCAACCAGTGCACTCAACAGGCAAAGGGGCACGGTGTTCGCCCGGTCGGCGAAGAGGGTGGTCTCCAACAGGAACATCAAAAAGCCGCGTGTGTACTGCTCCTCCCCCTCTCGAGTGGTAGGCACCTGGATCCTGAAGTGGTCCTCGAACCACGAATATCGTACAAATCCTGGATGAGCAAGAGGCGATAGGTCACCGAGCAGGTACATCTGAGCGGCCTCCCACTCATCCATATCTGTATCGAAGGGGATCGGATCACCCCCTACTCCAATGCCTGTGAGCATGGAGAAGTCAAAAGGAGTCATCGTCATGTCTCCCGTGGCCGAAAGATGGAAAGAGTCGGTGGTGTCCCACCACCTCTCCACCAGAGCAGCAAGGAGAGGCCTACTCGCAGTCAGGCGTGAGAGCCCCATACAGAAAGTACCGAAGCCGGCCTGGTCGACGATACGGCGAACCGCCTCAGGAAGCTCCATGTACCACCCCCGGGCCATGACATTCCCATACCCTCGGAAGGCATGGGAATCCCCCTGTGGTCAAAACAAACATTTACGAAACAGTGTTATAAATACAGCGTTGAAAGCACTCAAAATTGATGAAAATACAGCGTGTGTGCGCATGTTCAGATTCAAACAGATGTCGGGTGCAGGTGTGCTCGCAGTGAACTACAGCATGTGATGTATCAGTGTGTCTGAGTGGTTCAGTGGAAAATGCAGTGTGTGTGCACGTGTTCAGATTCAAACAGATATCAGGTGCAGGTGTGCTCGCAGTAGACTACAACATGTGGTATATCGGTGTATCCAGGCTAAGCAATTAAAGAACAAGATCGACTATTGCAGTTGTGTTCTACATTGCGGAAAATGATACGGGGAAGAGTATACCTCGGAAGCGCCGTAAGACAGATGTGACTCTAGCTCGCGTAGTAGAAGCTCTGGTGGTACGCCCCTGGCAAAACTCCTGAACTGGCGAAGTCCGTCAGGAGGCAACACGTGAATCGCCGGCCAGTAGGTCACCGGGTCGAACGGTCGAACGCTCAAAGGCAAGAGCTCGGCCTCGGGGTCCATCTCCTGCTCCGGAGGAGTCCCGCCCTGTGGAAGTCGCCTGCCATGCCGAGAATGGTGTGAAAATGGCCGGAAGTGTAAAAACCGGGCGAAAATGTGAAGAGTCAACCGAAAAGTCAACCCCGAGAGGGTGAAAAATAGGCGAAAAACTCAGAGTCCGGAAGGGGCACAAAGATCGAGGTAAACTCGAGGGAAACCAACCCCGAGTGGTGGAAATCAAGAAAAGTGTACCGAAACAGAGATTTGTTCGGTTCAAAATGTTCGAAACGCGAAGGATTTCGCGAATCAAACGTCGAAGATGGCTCTAAAACGCGACAAAAGTGAGGATAGAAGGTTGGAAAATGACCTAGAGGGATAGGGGAAGATTTTTCGACCAAGAGGCAAGTGAAGAAATAAGGGTTTGAGCCCTATATTTAAAGACCCATGCCGAAATGTCAAAACTGCCCCGACACAGGCATTTGTGGCCGGTCGGCCAAATTGTTAGCCTGTCGACCAAAAAGTTGGTCGATGGCCTTATTTTGTGGCCGGTGGATGGCCGGTCACCTCCCCCGGTGGCCGATGAATCTCCTACACCCTTGTTTGGGTTGTTGATGTGATTTGGGACATTCTTTGCTCAAGACAGTGCAAGGAACTGCATTTTGAAGCTTAACCGGTCTCTGTGCTGTGTCTTCTGTGCGTAGCACTCGAATACGTGCAAGGTGTATCCTTTTTCGTATCCTTTTTGTATCTTGCAAAGGTTCGGAAACTACTTCAAATACGTTACATTGTTATGCATGTCTGCATGCGTTGTAGCGCACACCACCTCTTGCATTGTTATGCATGTTTGCATACGTTGTAGCACACATCATCCCTTGCATTGTTATGCATGTCTACACGCGTTGTAACTCGCACAACTTGCATTGATATGCACTCCTCATTTGCATTGTCATGCATTTCAAAAGACGCGTGTTGTCGCGCATTCAAGTTCATTTGCATTGCCATGCATTTCAAAAGACGCGCGTTGTCGCGCATTCAAGTTCATTTGCATTGTCATGCATCTTTCATCTACATTTCAGTACATGCATTGTCATGCATTTCAATCCATGCATTGTCATGTGTGTCTCATTTCGCATCGTTATGCATTTCAATTACACGCATTGTCATGCATATTTCCTACCACGCACTGTCATGTGCACCTCATTTGCATTGTCATGCATCCCAATAGTATGCATTGTCATGCATTTCAATTACATGCATTGTCATGCGTGTCTCATTTCGCATTGTCATGCATCTCCATATCGCGCATCGTTATGCGTTTCAGTACATGCATTACCATGCATTCCCTTATCATGCATTGTTATGCATTACACGCATTGTCGTACATTTCAATTACATGCATAGTCATGCATTTCAGTACATGCATTGTCATGCATTTCTCTCATCGTGCATTGTTATGTACACCGCATTTGCATTGTCATGCATTTCCTTATCATGCATTGTCATGCATCTCCTTACTTTGCATTGTTATGCATTTCAGTACATGCATTGTCATGCATTCCTTCATCACGCATTTTCATGCATTTCTTTCCTTTGCATTGTCATGCATTTCAGTACATGCATTGTCATGCATTTCTCTCATCGTACATTGTTATGTACACCGCATTTGCATTGTCATGCATTTCCTTATCATGCATTGTCATGCATCTCCTTACTTTGCATTGTCACGCATTTCAGTATATGCATTGTCATGCATTTTCCTACCTCGCATTGTCATACACGTTTCATTTGTATTGTTCCTGCTATACACATTGCATGCGTTTCCGCGCATGCTTTACTTACATGTGTATGTTTTGCTTGCTTTACACATTGCATGCGTTTCCGCGTGTGCTTTACTTATATGTGTTTATGCATCCCCCCCCAGGTGGTTACACATTGTATGCGTTTTCGCGTGTACTTTACTTATATGTGTTCATACCTTGATTGCTTTACACATTGCATGCGTTTCCGCGTGTGCTTTACTATGCTTTACTTACATGTGTTCATTCCTGCCATACACATTGCATGTGTTGTCGCGTATTACTTTACTTATATGTGTTCAAGTTTCTTTTATACACATTGCATGCGTTGTCGCGTATTGCTTTACTCACATGTGTTCAAGTTCCTCATTATACACATTGTGTACGTTTCCACGTATGCTTTACTTACATGTATACATTTCAAGTTCCTATACACATTGTGTACGTTTCCACGTATGCTTTACTTACATGTGTACATTTCAATTTCCTATACACATTGCATACGTTGTCGCGTATTGCTTTACTTATATATGTTCAAGTTTCTTTTATACACATTGCATGTGTTGTCGCGTATTGCTTTACTTATATGTGTTCAAGTTTCTTTTATACACATTGCGTACGTTTCCACGTATGCTTTACTTACATGTGTACATTTCAAGTTTCTATACACATTGCATGCGTTGTCGCGTATTGCTTTACTTACATGTGTACATTTCAAGTTCCTTTATTTTCACACATTGTACATGTTGTCGCATGTGCTTTACTTACATGTGTACATTTCATTCCTGCTATACACATTGCATGCGTTTTCGCGCATGTTTTACTTACATGTGTACATTTTATTCCTCACTTTACACATTGCATGCGTTGTCGCGCATGTTTTACTTACATGTGTATACTTCTCAATTGCCTTACACATTGTACATGTTGTCGCATGTGCTTTACTTACATGTGTACATTTTATTCTTCGCTTTACACATTGTACATGTTGTCGCATGTGCTTTACTTACATGTGTATACTCTTCCTCAACTCCACACATTGTACACGTTGTCACATGTACTTTACTTCTATGTGTTTGTGCCTTCATAGCATTGTTATGCCTATTTCCAAATTGCATTGTTATGCACACACTTGGGTTCCGTTGTTATGCACCCCTCTTACCCGCATTGTCATGCACCCCTTCGCTTGCGTTGTCACGCACCTTTCAATTGCATTGTTATGCATGTATCTAACGATATTGTACCTGTTAAGTTCTCTTTCTTTTTCAGGCACGATATTGTATGTACGGTTCATTTGAGGCTGGCACGACTAGACGAACAAGACAGGAACGATATTGTATGTACGGTTCATTTGAAGCTGGCACGACCAGACGAACCGCACAGGTATTATATTCTCCGCGTGAAACGTAGCGAGAATAACATAATTCTCTTACATCCTTTCTGCATTGTAATGTAGTTTGGCTTTTGACTTGCTTAAAACTGTTGCATGTTATGCTTCGTTACAGCTTTCTTTGCATGATCATAAGTTATACTCGGCTTTGTGCATTGCCTTGCATTTTGCCCTTGCCTTCAGGCGCATATCTTTGTTTGCAGCTTGTATGCTTTGTCTAAGTCTTCGGCCTTGTCAAAAATGGGTCATCTTTGGGCTTTGACACTCATTCCCATCATTGTTATGACTTTCAAGTTCTGTCAAAGAGAGACAACTGTAGACACCCCATTTTTGATCGTCGTCAAGACTTGGACGTCACCGTTTGAACACTCGGTGATCATCCATGTTTGTATTCGTCCTGAGTTCTCGGAGGTCTCGGCCACGCGCCTTGCCTCAAGACCTCTCGACTTGCCTATTTTGTGTTTGGTTTTGCACCAAACACTTGTTGTTTTGCTTCTGAGGGTGGGAAATGGCTTGTTGGCCATCTCTACACCTCACCGGCCATGGCTTGAGGCCACCGGCCCTGTTTTGTTGCTACCGGCCATTGGTTATGGCCGGTCGGCACTCTTTATGGTCGGCCGACCATTGTTTTGGTCAATTTGTCATTTTTGGCTGGCTGATCACTGTCCATCTATTTTTGGCAGATATTTTATGCCAGCTGTGATAGCTGGCATCCGCAATGCACCCCCTCCATACACGTATATGAAGGGATTTCCCTCTTGCTTAGCTTGTTTTGTAAGCTTTGCAAGAGTGAATCTCTATAAAAGGAGGGCTTCTCCTCCCTCCTAGAAGGTTCCAAAAAGTTCCAGGGGGGTCTGAGATTAGGGTTTAGGATTTGTATCTCTCTATCTCTATATCTCCCTCTATTTCACTCTTGTGTGTGTATAAGGTGTATTTGTTCTTAGTTTTGCACTAGGACACCTAGTATCACACCTTACCTTGGTTGTTGAGGTGCCAAAGGGTTGTTCTTAAAGTTTTTTGAGTTGATTTAAGCTTGGAAAGGCTGCTGGAGCCTTGTTCTTGAAGGTGGTCTACAAGAGTGAGATTCTTGCTCTTTATTCTCCATTTTTTCATAAGCCTTTTGCCTATCTTGCATTTGTTTTTGAGCTTAGTCTATAACTAATAAAAGTTCTGATTTTACTTGCTTAAAATAGTTGTTTAAGGTTGCTTTGGTGTTTGGGGTTGTTTACCCCCCCCCTTAGGCCTTGTTTGGCCTCCTTTTTGTGCTATTTTTTGTGAGCTCCGGGACCACCTCGTATTGGCCTCCTCACCACTGAAATCCCTTTGGATTTCAGTGGTGAGGAAGGTGTTTTGAGATCCTAAGAAGGAGAGGGCCATCCCCTCTCCTTGTTGTCTTCAAAACTTGTCATTTTAGCCTCATGTGTGAGCACCTTTCTTAAGTTCATGTTGGCCATGTCTTAGTTGGTATTTGTGCTTATTTTGTCATGATATAGCACTGTTTCAAGTTGGTTTAGACACACCATGCATGCTTTGCATACTTGTCTTGTAATGCCATGAAATTGCCTTAACATGCTTTGTGCTTTGAGCCTTGTTTTTAGCATGATTTTGGCTTAGCTTTGTGAAGCTTTTATGCATGTTTTAGTATGCTCGAGGTCTAACTTTGGTTATTTAGGCCGTCCATGATTTGCTTTGTATAGCTACCATGCAATCTCCCTTATAGGTCTTGAGTGTTGGCCTCTCTAGCATGCTCTCCTTGCATCATTTCAGTGGTTTGGCACCACTTACCATGTCATTTCAGTCCATATGGTATGCTTGTATGCTTGCATTTGATACTCCTTTGATGCTTTAAAAGGTTGATGTCTTATGCTCCATGTTTGGACCATTATGTATGCTTCCATGTGTAGGCCATTTAGATGCCATCTAAGTGTGTTTTGGACCTTGTCTCGACCTACATTGGGACTGTTTTGAGTCCCCTCAACCCTTTGGGACTCGCCTTGCATAGCCATGGTTTGATC
Organism: Camellia sinensis; assembly: GCF_055761805.1. Taxonomy (NCBI): domain Eukaryota; kingdom Viridiplantae; phylum Streptophyta; class Magnoliopsida; order Ericales; family Theaceae; genus Camellia; species Camellia sinensis. The sequence goes on from NC_138964.1 coordinate 44,474,376, forward strand.
CCTTAGGATAGCTTTGAGCTTTGGACCTTGGTTGCATGCTTTGATTGCTTTGTTTAGTTGGTTTGGCACCATCCTTAACATGATTTTCAGAGTTTTCCATGCTTGTCATTGGTCCATGATCATCTCCTTTTAAGTGTGCTTAAAAGTCCCCTCTTTGTGCTTAAGTGTTCGACCATGTTCGCATGCATGTTTGTATGTAAATTTGCCTTCATTTCCATAGCATTTTGGCTACTTATTTAGACATGGCTGAGGCTTGTCCATATTAGTTTAAATCCACCGTTTGCATGTTGTTCAAATGTTGTTACATTGCTTCATGCTTACATGTTTTGGTTGCATAGTGTTTTACATGCTCATTGCTTGCATTATTGATACATGCTTAGCTATATTGCATTTTGTTGCATTGCTTGAGCTATATGGCATGTTGTTGCATGCTTAGGTTGAAATGCATTTGGCATGCATTCTCTCTTTTAGTTGCCTAACATGTTGTTGCATGTTTTGCCATTGATATGTTGTTACATGCTTGCATGTGTGCATGTTTGCCCTCATGTTCATATTGCATGCTTAGCTTGCATCCTTAGCTTGCATTTGGCATGCATGCCTTGCCTCTTGAATCACCATGATAGAGGTTGGGCCCCTTAGGTGTTTGTGTGCATTTCATTTGACATCAAAATGCACAACTTGACACCTCGGACCATCATGCATTGAAATACGCGATTGGTGGCCCGAGGGTCGAGGGCCAAGCTCCCTTGAGTTCATAGCATGATGGGGAGGTTGGTTGTGCAAATGCTTTGAAATGCATTGCCATGCCTAGTTTTCCCTCTACTGCTGTCAAGATAGGATTCTGCAGGAAGATATGGTCGACCGACCATATGGAGTGCCGGCCGACTAAACATATTTGGCCGAGAGCCATACCAATGGTCGATGACTAGTTTCCCCCGGCCGGTGGTTTTCCTCTTGGTCGATGACCTTCCACAGTGATCAAGAAGTGATTCTGGAGCATCATTGAGACTTGCACAATTTTCAGAGGAGCAGAGGAGGGTAAACAGAGGCAGCTTGTGCATGTGTGGTGGATTTCCGAGCGAAGCCGAGCACGCATGCATTGGACCCTCTTCCCGAGGCTGTTGTACCGCTGTATTAGCTTAGTTAATTTTCTTAACTAGTTAAGTGGTCTGTAACTATTTAATTAGCTTGTTAGTTAGTTAAATTTGTATTATTCTTTTGGTCCCTCCGAGAGAGGGCGAATTGTATAATAAGCGTGCGTGTGTCCGATGCATGTCTTCCAACCCCCACTTCTTTCTCCCTTTTACTTAACTGCTTTGATGGTTAGTATTAGGGCATATTTTAATTAGCATCCTTATGCCATGCATGTGTGCATTCATTCATCAGTATTGCATGCACCGGGCTCGGCGCATCATACTAACTGCATAGTATTTCAAATCTAACTTGAATACATATTATCTGTTGCATTTCACATGCCATCCATAGATTAGCCGAGCCTATTCTAGCTGCATTTTGCCTGCGATGCATTAGCCATCTTAACATGGACTTGGATCATACATTTGATTACTAACATGTTCCTTGTTTTGGCTTGGAGTACTAGGTGAGTGTTTATGCTTTAGCATCTCGCATGAGTGTGAATGTTAACATGAAAGCATTGTTGCCATGAGGCTAACCACTTAGTTGATTTACTGCCTGAATGCCTGTGGGTGAAGGTTGGATTGTTTGAATTGGAATAATTCATCGAAATCCGTATTTTAGCCTACTTGCGAGTAGCAAACCTTAAATCATTTCCAAACAATGGATATGCGATGCTTTGTTCCAAATTAGGCAATCTAGTCTATACTTTTGTGTTGTGCGCGTCACATAGTAATTCTAGGCTAATAACCGGAATAAGAGCACATAATATTTTCAAAACTTGATATCATGGTTAGTAGTGGCCGATCTTTGATCGGTCGAGCGGGGGTGCTTATAGCTGACCTTCCCCAATCGTACCCAAGTTCTCGAGCCAAGGCAACTTTCGTGATGACGGACACGTGGCCTTAGGCAAACGAGTCAGGGTTTCCTAAATTTCCCCATAAAAAATATTTAGGTGGCGACTCTGTATCTGGCAAAGCAGTCCATGCTTCGCACTTCTTTCTAAAAAATTGGTTTTTCAAAACGATTTGCCGGATTTGGACTCTTTGATGATTCATCGGTCTTGCATTGCACTCTGCGAGATTAGATACAGGACCGTGACATTGAGTCCTGAATTGTAGTGAGCCTAAACAAACAAAACGAGATCTCCCTCCCGGGACATTCGGGGACATCTACACCAGGTGTGTTCAAAACACAACCTGAGATAAAACACGCCCCAGTCCGCGCTCACGCGTCTCGAGATAAATTCCAAACACGCCAAAACTGTGTAAGGAAAGGGACACTCAAATCACGCTGAAATCGTAAGAGGAGGTCCGGAACAACACGCCCAGGTGTGTGCAAAACACAACCTGAGATAAAACACGCCCAAGCCCGCATTACGCGTCCTGAGATAAATTCCAAACACGTCGAAACCGTTTAAGGGACGGGACACTCAAACCACGCTGAAAACGTGAGAGGAGGTCCGACACAACACGTCCAGGTGTGTGCAAAACACAACCTAAGATAAAACATGCCCAGGCCCGCGCTCACGCGTCCTGAGATAAATTCCAAACACGCCGAAACCGTGTAAGGAACGGGACACTCAAACCACGCTGAAAACGTGAGAGGAGGTCTGGAACAACGCGCCCAGGTGTGTGCAAAACACAACCTGAGATAAAACATGCCCAAGCCCGCATTACGCGTCCTGAGATCAATTCCAAACATGCCGAAACCGTGTAAGGAACGGGACACTCAAACAACGCTAAAAACGTGAGAGGAGGTCCGAAGCAACACGCCCAAGTGTGTGCAAAACACAACCTGAGATAAAACATGCCCAGGCACGCGCTCACGCATCCTGAGATAAATTCCAAACACGCCGAAACCGTATAAGGAACGGGACACTCAAACCACGCTAAAAACGTGAGAGGAGGTCCAGAACAACACGCCCAGGTGTGTGCAAAACACAACCTAAGATAAAACACACCCAGGCCCGCGCTCACGCGTCCTGAGATAAATTCCAAACACGCCGAAACCGTGTAAGGAACGGGGAAGAGGGAGAAACAAAGGGACGTATCCCAAAGTTTCGAATGGCACAAGCATTGGAACGTATTCCAAATGCTCCTAACTAGAGAGAGAAACATAGGGACGTATCCCAGTGTTTCAGAATGGCACGAGCATTGGAACGTATTCCAAATGCTCTTAACCAGAGGGGGAGACACATAGGGACGTATCCCAGCGTTTCTGAAAAGAAAAAGAGACATAGGGACATATCCCCATGTCTCGGAAGAAGAAGGAATCCTAGGGACATATCCCCATGTTTCGGAAAGAAGAAGGTAAAAACCTCTCAGCGTAGCACACGCGAGAGAGGAGAAAAGGGAAAAAAAATCTCTCAGCGTAGCACACGCGAGAGGGGAAAGATGAAAATCTCTCAGCGCAGCACACGCGAGAGAGGAAAAGGGAAAATCTCTCAGTGTAGCACACGCGAGAGAGGAAAGAGAAAATCTCTCAGCGTAGCACATACGAGAGGGGAAAAAGAAACCTCTCAGTGTAGCACATGTGAGAAGGGAAAAGAAAGCATCTCCCTACGTATCACACGCAAGAGAAGAAAGAAAGCATCTCTCTGCGTATCACACGCAAGAGAGGAAAGGTAGCATCTCTCTGTGTATCACACGCAAGAGAGGAAAGGTAGCATCTCTCTACGTATCACACGCAAGAGAGGAAAGGAAGCATCTCTCACCGTATCACACGCAAGAGAGGAAGGAAAGCATCTCTCAACGTATCACACACAAGAGAGGAAAAGACTGTGCAGGAAAGCGCAGTCATCCGAACGTGGCACGCGAGTGGAGAGAGGTATTAGTCAAACTGAATTGAAACTTCTCTGAATGAAAAGTACATACAATACTGTGCATGAAAGAAACCTGATAGGTAGAATGCAATACAATGCAATGAACAGAGAAAGCGGCACTTTAGAAAGCACCTCATGAGGTGAATGGCGGTGAACCGCTCTACTCCGATGGGGATCCCCCCCTGTGCGTTCTTCGAACTCTTACCTTCAACTCGCAGTACAAAGGTGCTGAAATGCTGACAAGGAGCAACATCTGCTAGGGAAACCACGGATGCCGCTTTTCTTCCTGATCATATTCACAACTTTCCTTTTTCTTCAACGGGGTGATAGACTAGGTTGGTCCAATATCCAGAATCGAGGCGCACCCACTACCTCAACCTATGGGGCTTCCATACAGATTTCAAGCTGGGGGTACACCCCCTGGGTATTTAAACCAGACTTTAGTCTCAGAAATTCCAAACCTTTGTGTTCTAGGTAACAACCATTCGAACTCTAGTTTCCACCATCGCAATTGATCTCCTAGGAACTCATTGCAAACACAACCAAGATCCCTCTGGCAGGGATTAGTACTCCGAGAGAGCACTTCTGATAGCCATTCTAACACGAAAATAGTCAGCATAGTATTCTATTGACCTTGAACACACAGTTCATATTGCGCACTGCTCATTCTAAACACACAACTCATAACACAGCACTCTGTTTCTCTAAACACACAGCCTATTCTGAACACTGCTCGCTCTGAACACACAGCCCATAACACGGTATTCGATTTATTCTGCTCATAGCTTATTCTGAACATACAACCCATTCTGAACACTGCTCACTCTGAACACACAGCTCATACCACAATACTTGGTTTATTTGGCACACAGCTCATACAGCACATTGCTTATTCTGAACACACAACTCTCGGTTTACTTGGCATACAGCTCATACAACACACTGCTCACTCTGAACACACAGCTCTCGGTTTACTTGGTGCACAGCTCATACAGCACACTACTCAGTCTAAACGCACAGCTCATAACACAGTGATCGGTTTATTTAGCACACAGCTCATTCTGAAGAGAGTTCATTCCGAATATACAGGATGTAGTAACGGAACTTGCAGAGGTTGAAACTAACTCAAATGCTCTGAATTTTCCCTCTTGCTTTTGTTTTGCAGTTAGGAACCTAAATAGCTTCAGCTAGGTCCTTGTTCTACTGTTCTGACATGACCTGGGTTGAACCCTGCGGTTTTATGAAAGAACAAATCTTGTTTTGCACCAATATGGAGAACAACACAGCACTCCTGAACACAAAACAATTCATTTTGAAATTAAGAGAAAGGGGTTCTCAACCGGGTATTGAGCCTACGACTAACACAGCGAAAACGACTCAACAACGGAAAGTAAAAGTAAACAACCTAAACACATCGAGAAACACTCGAAACGACTCAAAGCAAGAATCGAGACAAACAAAACAAAAAACACGACACTCAGACGTATTACAAAGACGAAAGACCTCTCAGATCATGAGGAGCCAGTTTTTCCGGGTATTGCTTCCCACCCTTTCTTATTTGTGATACTCACATCACTCGACCCTCAGGCTCAGTTTTTCTCTCAAAACCCTTTTCTCACTTTTTCTCTCAACGTACACCTCTCTATTCTTCAATCTCTCTTCTTTCATCCCTCCCCAGATATGGTTGATGGATAAATTAAAGGTTATGGACTCATGCCCAGCATATCCAGCTCGCGGCTATTTCCTCCGGTGACGTTTAGTCGATGCCCCGGATGAGGGAGTGGAGTACCTTGATCCATTCCGGTTCGTGCTTCGCACTTGGCTTGATACCTCGTTGCTCGGAGGATGAGAGAGCTTTCAGCCCTTCATTTTTATCCTCAGTTGTGCCCTTTCTGGCAGGTATGATGCCCTTCTTGGCAAGTATGTTGACAATGGGGAAAAGACAGAACACCTGACTCAACTGTGCCCCTAGTTCATCATTTTGACCATTTTTTATTTTTGCTTTCTACTAAAACAATTTTGACCAATATGAGAGTTAGATTAACACACTTGTTCGATTTTCTGATTTGAAATCATGCAAGTCAGGTTATGAGCACTGAAAATTTTCCTTTTTTGGATCCAAGATATGGTCCAGTTTTGGAAAAATTGGGACAAGTTTTGAGAAAATTAGTCAATCTCAGTAAAAATTCTCAAAAACTGTTTTTACAAACGGCCACTGCTCAACGAGCATGGAACCTACTCTTGAGATGCACAACCTCAAATCGAAAGCAATGAAAAATTGCCCTTTGCCTAAATGGCACTGCACGGCAACGGAGAGTTGCCCCTTGTTTGGGTGGCACTGCAGCACACTGTACGGCAACAGAAAGTTGCCCCTTGTTTGGATAGCGCCGCAGCATACTGTAACCAGCTCTAAAGGTGACGATCGCAACCGAACTCTCGGATGACAACGATGATCAGAACCATTACATGGACACAATTGATTTGGAAGTGTTTGTGGCTGGACTTCAAAATGAAGTTGCCTACGTATCCCAAACATGGGAATCAAGCCTTACGTAGTTCAGGTTAAGGTACACTCGTGTATTAACCCTCACCTTTTACGCTCTAACTTTTGCCAAGGCTGCCCTTCTGGGTTTTCAACCTTGCGAGCTTTGTTTTTCTTTTCCATTCATTTTTTTTTTTTATGTCTTTTCTTCTTTTTGCATTTTTCTTTTTTTTTGTTCTTTTCTTTTTTTTCATTTGTTCTAACTTTTGCCTGGGTCGCCCTTCTGGGTTTTCGGCCCAGCAAGCCTCTCAAGGGTAAAAGTGTAGCTTAGTCCATGCCAAATGGTTTTAGGGTCTCGAATCCATCTGAATCCAAGAGAATGACTGTTGTTTCCTGATGTTGCAGGAGTCCATCCGATGGGGGCTGAATTTGCCCCTAGTGTTGTGGATAGGAACTCAATTGTTCTTTAGCAATACTTTCTTCTTTCCTCCCTTTTGGGATTTGGCATTCTTGCCGATCTTCATTAGCTTTCAGAAGCATCCCAATTTTTGGCTCTTCGAGCGCATCTAGCATTTTTGGTGCCCCTAATTCGAGGGGTATTTCTGACTTAGCTTCGCAAGCTTCTGTTGACGATGTCTGACCTTTTTTATCTAACTTTCTTGCCTCTTGTTCGAGGGCCGCTTCAAATCTGGCCACACGGGCCTCACATTGTGGTTGACCGTTGAACATTCTGAATAAAGGTTCAAGATTTGAAAGCAAGGGGTCGAGTCTCGAGGCTGAGAGCGATCCTAGGCTGCACAATCTCAAAAACGCTTCCACACAGGTCTTCGCAGGACTGCGCAAAATATTTTTTTGAAATCTTTTAAGAAAGCGACTAATCGCTTGAGCTGAAGAAAATGTAGAACCAATCTGGATCAAGCCAGGATCCTTCTCAGTACTCACATTAACAAGCAAGATCTCAATCATTAAGGGCTTAGCATGCCTCTCTTTCTCTCAATTGATCAAATTTTTGCAAAACCCGAGGAATTCCTTTCTCTTCGTTTTCATCACAGTGTTCAAAAGGTTTTGAAAAACTTAGGTCAATGCAATAATTTCAAGGCACAGAAGAGCAGGTGAAATGCACTGCTATTTCATTCTAAACTTGTTGGCACAACAGGCTCAAAGCAGAAATAAGTACAGAGGCATGAAAACCACAGTTGTTTCATTCAGATCTTCATGGTGTAACTGGCTCCACGGTAGAAACAGACCCAAAAGAAAGCAAAAAGACAAACACAAAACAAAATAGTGATGCTCGAGGTAATGTCCCCGGAATCACCTGACTACTATACAACAGGACTGACTCGATACAACAAGACAGACCTCAAACAAAAGACTGACTTTAAAGCAGAAAGACAGACTCAAAACAACACAATAGAGCTGACTCAATGCCCAAGCCAGAACGTAAAATAAACAGCATTCGCAAATGCTCAAAACAGTGCGTGCCATACGCAACATCTGGAGTAAACTGAACGCTGCCCGCAGGTGGTTCATCCCCCGATCACATACTCGTACTATCCCCCAAGTCCACTGATCCAATGATGATAGACTTTGCTGAGCTTGGTGGGATGATAACCTCGTCATCGATCAAGTCTTGCACTTCGTGGCGAAGACGAAAGCAATTGTCGGTGCTGTGACCGGTTTGCTGATGGTATGCACAGTACTGGGTACCATCATGCTTAGCTGGAAGGGGATTCGGGAGAGGCCGAGGCTCAAGAGGTTTGAGATGGCCTTTCTCAACAAGGATTTGAAGAGCCTTGGACAAAGGCATATAGAGGGCATGGAAGACCCTGCGACCCCGGGGTTGGTACTTCGAGGTTTGTGGATTTTTGTTGGGCGCACTAGCAAAAGGGTCAGCAGGCACTGGCTTGGTCTGCTGATTTTTCCCGGATACAAAATTAGGGTTGAAAGGAGCAGTTCTGGTTCGACGGTCCTTCTCCCGATTTTTCCCTTGGCTTGAACTGCCCTCAGTTTGAGTAGGAAAGATGTCATCCACAGTCTTTGCAACGACTGCGAGTACCTATTGCTTATTCAGTCCCCCGGCTTTTAAAGCCTCAACAGCCTGCAGGAGTTGTTCATAGGGATCAGTGTCCGCCTTTGTTTTATTCTTTCCACTAGCCTCAGCTTGGTGGAAGGTTTGGGTTGCTTGATCAGAGTGGAGCCTTGTTGCTGTTGACATGTCATTGCTGGAGCTAGAGATAGCTTCAGGTTGGCTGAGCTCAATTACAATTCGCCCCAGTAGCGGGGGCTCCTCCGGCATGAAGTTCCCGACATACGATGTGGTTGGTGGCGGAGCTGACATTCCGTGGGCTAGATCAGCCACAGATCTCTGAAGGTCGCCAATCATTCCCATTAACTCAAATGTGGTGGGCTCACGAGCTTGAAACAACTGGGGTTCCCAAATCGGGTGTGCAGCAGGTGACCTGGGTGGGTGTGGCACTTCAACGTTGGCATCACCCTGTATGATGATTCCCTAGTTTAATGCGGCTGCCATGACCACAATCTCTTCCGAATTCTGGATCATCATAAGTCTACTGGACTGGACAGAGGTGACGGGATTGGTGACTAACGGATCTGATGAACCGGTGAGCCTTTTCCTGCCTTGCCTTAGCAAAGGAGAACAGTGGTTGTTCTGAACTGAAAGAGAAAACAGGCAGTATCTCAGCCCAATTTCATCAATATAGACATGAACATAGCTGAATAATTGTATCCGACGATTGATCACTGTTCCCCAAATTACTGCCCCAAAACTAAATCTGATACCCGCAGATATAACTAATTCTCAAAATACTGATGCTGATGCCCGCAGGCCTGATGCTCAAACTTGCAAACTGATATATGCACTCCCTGTAGAGATACACTCTAAAAGCACATAGCAAGTAAATGGGAGCCAAAACACCCCCATGTTGGGGTAGGGTTTCCCTGTCCTATTTTGTCAGGAGCTAGGGTTTCACTACGCACACAGCGGTTTCAAACAACCTATAATCGGGTAGCAACCTATCCTAGTTTGCAATAGTCACTATGGATTCTGAATATGTACTAGGTCGAATGTTCAAAGAGGGTGCCCCGGTAAAAATCGGGGTTTGTGTTCCCGTCGTGGCAGAGCCCGCAACCAGTCAGCCTTATGGCATGCTTTTCAAAGCAAGCCTCCGGCAAACCGTTCAGGAATAGCATACGGCTAACACGGTGTCCTAGGCGCACCAATGCAAATGCAATGCAAAGAGACACATAAGTGTGAACAAAACAAGATATCATGAGTTCGAGTCAAGTTCTCTAAGTCCCCAGCAGAGTCGCCAAAAACTGTAGACGCGCTCCCGAGGGCCCCTGAACTCTGCGCTTCTGCGAATGCGCGAAATCTCGTTTGCTCTCTAGCTACTACAGTTCAGACTCAAATGTCACGGTTCTTAATCTGATCTCACAATGTGCGATGTGAGATTGATAAATCACTAAAGAGCCCAAATCCGGCAAATCGTTTTGGAAAACTGATTTTTAGAAAAAAGTACCAAACATGGACTGCTTTGCCAGATACAGAGTCGCCACCTAAATATTTTATTTTTGGGGAATTTAGGAAACCCCGACTCGTGCCTAAGGCCACGTGTCCATCATCACCAAAGTTGCCTCGGCTCGGGAACTTGGGTACGATTGGGGAAGGTCATTTAATGAGCACACCCGCTCGCCCGATCAAAGATCGGTCTGTACTAAGCATGATATCGAGTTTTTGAAAATACATGCGTTCTTATTCCGGGTAATTAGCTAGAATTACTATGTGATGCGCACAGCAAAACAAGTATAGGCTAGATCACCTAAGCATTGCATATCCGTTTGTTTGGAAAATGGTTTGAAGTTTGCTACTCGCAAGTAGGCTAAAATGTGGATTTCGATGAATTGTCCCAATTCAAGTAATCCAACCTTCACCCACAGGCATTCAGGCAGTTAATCACGTAAGCAAATAGCCTCATGACAAGCATGCTTTCATGGCAACATTAACACACATGCAGTATGCTAAAACGTAAACATTCACAGTGTACTCTGAGCCAAAACAAGGAACTAGTTAAAAATCAATGCATGATCCTAGTTCATGTTAGAATAGCTAATGCAACACATGCGAAAATGGAATTAAGATGGGCTCGGCTATCCTAAGAATGTCATGTGAGATGCGACTTGGTACATGTATTCAAATTGGAATTGAAATACAATGCAGTTTGAATGATGCGCCGAGCCCGGTGCATGCAATACAGATGAATGATGCACGCATGCAAGCATAAGGTATGCCAAATGAAATATGCCCTAAAACTAACCATCATAAGCGGTTAAGTAAAAGGGAGAAAGAAATGGGGATTGGAAGACATGCATCACACACACGCACGCTCATTACAACAATTGGCTCTCTCGATGGAGAGACCGAATAAAGAGCTAACTAGCTAATCTAAGCTAATTAAACTAATTATTACACAACAAATTAATTAACTAATCCTAGTTAACTAATTATTACAAAAGGAATTGGAAAGTTAACGCATTAACTAATAAAATGAACAAACCAAAGCAAAACCTAGCTATCTAAGTGTGGTAGCTAAAGAAAGAAATAAAAGCAGGAGGTTCTCAGAAGGAGAAAACTGGATGCATGCTCGGTCGCCTCGTTTGGAAATCCAATGCGATGCCTCGATTTTTCTCTGTTTTCATTTGTTCTCAGAAACTTGCACCAAGCTCCAGAAAGCTGAAAATCCACCTTGGGAATCCAGTGGGAGCAAGGCCGACCACTTTTGGTCTCTCCAAACCCCTGCCGACCACTTTTTGTTGTTGAAAACCAAGAAAAGTGGTCGGCCAGCTACATTTTCTGGCTGGCCGACCAGTTGTTGCTGCTGGACTTCAATTTGCTGCAACAGAGAGCAAGAAAGGGCATGGCAATGTATTTGCAAGATATGTGTGCACAACCACCCTCCCTATCATGTCATGAACTCAAGGGAGTGTAGGTTCTCCACCCTCGGGCCACCAATCGCGCATTTTCATGCGTGATGGCCGAGAGGCGAAGTTGCACAATTCAATATGAAAATGAATGCACAAGTAAACACATAAAGCCTAAAACTCTATCATGGATGATCAAGAGCGTCGGCAACTGGGAATTAAGGCACGTTTTATCACTTTAAGTATGAAACGTCCCTCGTTTCCCGTGTTTGGACTAACACCTACTCCAAACACAATGCAAACAAGCATGGCATACACAATGCGACTCAAGCATGCAAGTATGCAATATGGCTTAAGCATGCAAACATGCAAGGGACAAGTGTGCAAACATGCAATTAGCATACTAGCATACACAATGCTATGAACTACATGGCATACACAATGCACAATGGACTAGCATACGCAATGCAAATGGTAACTAGCATACACAATGCAATGAACATGGCATACACAATGCTAAATTAATCATGCAAACAACATGGCATACTCAATGCTATGAACTACATGGCATACACAATGCACAATGGATTTAAACCAAAATGGATGAGCCTCAACCATGCCCAAATTAGTGGCCATTGGTGATGAAACAGAGGCACCGAAAGGAAAGCATGCATGCACAATGCATTAGCCATCAAAGAGGCCAAACAGCACAACTCTCAAGAGTGCTCAATGAGTGACAAAAGTGGAAGTGTAACAACACTAAGTGCGCTGAAATGAGGTAAGAAATGATGCCAAATCATTCAAACTAAGCAAGTAAGGCATGCTAGGGTCCTAAGGCATGAAAGCTAGCAAAGAGCAACACAAAGGAGGTATGCAATACATGGCACAAATACATGAACTAAGCATGGACAAAGCTCAAATGGGTCAAAACAAGGACCTAAACATGCTGAGATAAGGGCCCAAGTACCTAGGCATGCAAGCATACAAGCTAAGCCATAACAAGGCAACAATGCATAACACTTAAAGGCATTCAAGGCATGAATGAAGTGGGAATATAAGCATGCTATAAGCTCTGAAATGAAGTGCTAAATAATGCTAAATCATGTACACAACACAAGTGAAGCATGCAATGATGCTCAAAGCTTAAGGCAAACAAGGGCACTTGTACTACAAGTATACAAAACACGAAGCATGTGATTAAGGCAACCCAAAACAATCCTAGACCATGTTAAAATGAGTCTAAAACATGCATAGAAGGAAGCCGAAACATGCAAGCATGAAGGGCATAAGGCATGATTCATACAAGACAAATAAGGTGGATTACACTACACCTATTAAGACCAAGCACGGAATGACTTAAGCGATGAAAATCAGAGTTATATCATGGCCTAATAACCCCAAATAAACACTGAAATGATGGCTCGCAAGCAAAGGCATGAAGGCATACGCAATGATCCATGTTAAGACATAAAGGGGAAGACCGTCCAACGCATTGAATAAGTGATAAATGTGACTACATGGCCATGAAACATGGACTGAAATCACATAATAAATGATGCAAAATCATTAAAATAGGCCAACTAGAGCATGCTAGTGGACTTGGTGCACAAGGCTAGCAAGCTAGATTGAACTATAGCTATACAAAGCAAGTCATGGATGACCAATACAACATAAATCAGACCTTAAACATGCCAAAACATAAACAAAGTCTTAATGAAGTTGAGCCAAATGCATGCTAAAAACATATGTCACAACATGATGCATGTTAGGCTAAATCATGGAAATGCACTACAAGTGCATGGAGCATGCAAACGCTAACCAAACCAAACTTAAATAGAGGTATGACATGGTAAAATAACACCAAAGACATGCTGAAATAGACCTAAACCAAGCTAAAATGACATGCTGCTTCATGAAGCATACAAAGCTAGTTTAAGGGATTTACACTACAAGTGTATGATGCATGCAAGAGCCAACCAAACCAACCCAAAACAGATCTAAGCATGTTAAAACAACACCAAAAATCCACTGAGATGGCTCCAAAACAAACTAGAAAGACATGCTTAAACATGAGGCATAGAAGACTAGATTGTGTGATTTACACTACAACTGTGTGAACCATGCTTGGAGTGACCAAAGCAAGTAAAAATAGTAGCATGCCTGAGCAAAATAGCCATAAATACAAGCTAAGACATGGTCAACAAACACTTAACAAAGATGCTCAAACATGAGGCATATTAAGGCATGTATTGAAGATGCAAGGAGAGGGGATGGCCCTCTCCTTCTTAGGACCTGAAAACACCATCCCCACTACTAAAATCCCTCTAGATTTCAATGGTGGGAAGGCCAAAACAAGGTGGTCCCAAAGCTCACAAAAAAGGCTCAAAAACAAGGCCAAACAAGGCCTAAGAGGGGGTAAACAACCCCAAACACAAAAGTGATCTTAAACAAAGATCAAAAGCATGCAAAAACCAAAATTTTATCAGTTATGAGCTAAGCTTAAAAAAGCATGAAAGATAGGCTAAAAACTTAAGCAAGAAAGGGGGTTTTAAGGCTTAGAAACTCACCCTTGTAGAACCTCTTTATAACGGCAACTCCAGCAGGTTTTTCAAGCTCAAGGCAACTCAAGAACACCAAAATCAGCCCCTAAGCACCTCAGTAGCCAAAGGATGGTGTTTGAGTGTGTGTTTATGTGTAAAAGTAAGACAAATCTACACTTTTGATGCACAAAAATGAAGAACAAGAGTGATATAGATACAACACTATATGTATCCCTCTCAGCTGGTTTTTCTGAACCTGGAGGAGGGAGGAGGGGCTTCCCTCTTATAGAAGAGGAAAGCCAAAGCTTCTTGGAGAAGCTAAGCTCCAAACAAATCCCTCCATACACGTGTATGGAAGATGGCCCTAATGCCCTCCAGTTGGCGGCTGGAGGAAAATATCTCCAAAAAGGTGCCAAAAAGCAGCCGACGACCACTTAAAGTGGTCGGCCTGCTAGTTTAAGTGGTCGATCGGCCACTTTATGTGGTCAACCAGAGCAAAAACTGGTCAGCCACAAGTGGGAGAGGTCAACGCACTAAATGCAAGGTGGTGGTGTGGTGGCCGACCAGAAAAGATGGTCCAAAGACTAAGAAAGCCAATTATCTGACAAGAAAACTAGCTAAAGAAAGGAAAAGTGGTCTCCAAGGAGAAACACTGGTCTCCCACCCTTGTACCACCTTCCAAACAAGGAACACAAGGTTTGTACCAAAAACAAACCAAAGCGGATGCAAGACGAGAAATAGGGAGGCGAAACACGCGGCCAAAAGTCCCGAAAACTAGCTGACGAGCATCAAAAGTGGTATGCGACCACAAAAGTGGTCTCCCAGACCACAGTGTTCCTCTAGGCAGAGGCAACAAGGTGTGGTTTAAAAACCACGCCAAACGGACAATGTTAAGCGGTCCCGAGACAAGGCGCGCGGCCAAAGGCTCCATAAACTGGAAACTAGTCTCCAAATGGGAAAAGTGGCCTACGACCACGAAAAGTAGTCTACGACCACAGAGAGATGGTCCACAAGACCACTCCTCCCTCCGGGAAGGGAAAACAAGACTTGGTCCGCAAACCAAGCCAAAGCACAAAGAGTTCTGAGACCCGAAGGCAAGGCTCTCAACCAAAACTCTGAAACCTCAGAACGAGCACAACATGCACCATCACTGAGCGCTCAATCGATGACGTCTGAGTCTTAAGGTCGGTCCAAAATGGGGTGTCTACACATGGCGGTTATTCTCTATCATTTAAGTATTTCCTTCCATGTATTACATTGTATCACATTCTCAACTTTATGTGATGTCATTCTTTATGAATAACTTCTAATAAGTTATTCTGGGTCCAATGATCCCTATGGATCAATAGTCCCAATGGACTGCATAGCATCACAAATACTTTAGGTGCACAAAATGATGCTTTTCACTAATAATAATCAAAATGTCATGACAAAACAAAATAAAACAACAACTAGAAAAATTATTGAGCTAACCAATCAGTCCCATGCCCTCAATGTGTTTTGAAAACACCTTTACAGAAAGACCTTTGGTCATGGGATCTGCAATCATCATATCGGTACTAATATGCTCAATGCTGACTACTTGCTTCTTAACACGGTCTCGAATAGCAAGATACTTTATGTCAATATGCTTGCTTCGGCTACCACTTTTGTTGTTGTTAGAGAAGAAAACTGCAGCCGCATTATCACAATAAACCTTTAATGGCCTAGAAAGTGAATCCACAATTCGAAGCCCTGTGATAAAATTCCTTTACCAAATAGCCTGTGAGGTTGTTTCAAAGCAGGCTATAAACTCTGCTTCCATTGTTGACGATGCAATTATCGTCTCTTTGGCGCTCTTCCATGAAACAGCACCGCCTGCTAGCAGATAGACATATGCTAAAGTGGATTTTTTGGAATCTTGACAACCCGCAAAATCTGAGTCTGAATATCCAACCACCTCAAGATAATCAACATGCTTCTAAGTAAGCATATAGTCCTTGGTTCCCTTTAAGTACCTCATGATTTTCTTTGCAGCCTTCCAATGTTCCATTCCTGGATTACTTTGGTATCTTCCAAGCATCCCAACTGCAAATGCAATGTCAGGTCGTGTACAAACCAAAGCATGCATTAAACTGCCTATGGCAGATGCATTGGGAATGCTAACCATTTGTTCTTTTTCCAAATCATTCTTCGGACATTGACTTAAACTGAATTTGTCTGCATTAGGAGTGCAATCACTCATCTTGAATTTCTCCAAAACTCTTTCAATGTAGGCTTTATGAGATAGTCCTAATGTCCTTTTGGACCTATCTCTGTGAATCTCTATGCCAATGACATAAGAAGCTTCACCCATATCCTTCATTTCAAAATTGTGAGAAAGAAATTGTTTAGTATCATGCAACAATCCCAAATCATTAGATGCAAGTACAATGTCATCCACATATAGAATCAGAAAAATGTATTTGCTCCCACTAACCTTAAGGTATATACAGTTGTCCATAACATTCTCCGTAAAACCATATGAAGTAATAACATTATGGAACTTTAAATATCACTGTCGGGAAGCTTGTTTTAGTCCATATATGGATTTCTTGAGCTTGCAAACTAAGTGACTATCTTTATCAGAACAAAAACTTTCAGGTTGGTTCATGTATACTTCTTCCTCAAGATCCCCATTTAAAAATGTCGTTTTCACATCCATTTGATGTAGCTCTAAATCAGAATGAGCTACTAATGCCATGATAATTCGAAATGAATCCTTCTTAGAAACAGGAGAAAATGTATTATGATAATCGATGCCTTCTCTTTGAGTGAAACCTTTAGCTACAAGTCTGGCTTTATATCGTTTGACATTGCCATTTGAGTCTTTCTTGGTCTTATAGATCCCTTTACAGCCAAGCGCTTTAACTCCTTTAGGCAACTCGACAATTTCCCAAAGTTGATTCTTAGCCATAGATTCCAACTCTTCCTTCATGGCATCATACCATAATTTAGAATCATCCCTATTCATGGCATTGGAAAATGAAATAGGATCATCTTTAGGTTCGATGCCAAAATCAGACTCCATTGAGTATAAAAAATAATCACTAGAAATTGCTGACTTTCTAGCTCGTGAGGATCTCCTTAATTCTGTAGTCTCAATCTACAGGCTCTATGTTGACTTGTTCCTCTTGTGGTGAAAGTTCTTGAATTTGTTGATTTTCAAGAATATCGGGTTGATTATCTTGAAAGACAACCAATTCACCTATATTCATGGGTGTTGTATCCGGATCCCGTGATTCCTTCCACTCTATATGTCGAGGGTAACTCCCACTAGGGTCAACTTCCTCAATAAACTTAGCATTTTTTGCTTCAACAATTCTAAGTGAATTTGAAAGACAATAAAATCTGTAACCCTTGGAGTTTTCCACATAGCCTATTGTAGACGCGTCCTCGAGGGCCTCATGCTACAGTTCGGACTCAAATGTCACGGTTCTGAATCTAATCCCGCAAAGTGAAATACGAGATTGATAAATCACCAAATAGTCTAAATCTGGCAAATCGTTTTGGAAAACTGATTTTTAAGAAAGAAATGCCAAACATGGACTGCTTTGCCAGATATAGAGTCACCACCTAAATATTTTATTTTGGGAGAATTTAGGAAACCCTAACTTGTGCCTAAGGCCACGTATCCGTCAACACCAAAGTTGCCTCGGCTCGAGAACTTGGGTACGATTGGGGAAGGTCAGCTATGAGCACCCCCGCTCGCCCGATCAAAGATCGGCCACTACTAAACATGATATCTCGTTTTTTAAAACACATGCGTTCTTATTCCAGTTAATTAGCTAGAATCACTAGGTGATGTGCACAACACACAAGTATAGACTAGATCGCCTAAGTTGGAACAAATCATCTCATGTTTGTTTGTTTGAAAATGGTTTGATGGTGCTACTCGCAAGTAGGCTAAGACGTGGATTTGCCACTCTCGAGTGGGCTTAGAAAACATGATTTTGCCACCTCAAGCGGCTTAAAACTCGCATTTTTGATGAATTGTTCCAATTCAGGTAATCCAACCTTCACCCACAGGCATTCAGGCAGTTATATCACATAAGCAAATAGCCTCATGGCAAGCATGCTGTCATGGCAACACTCACACTCATGCAAGATGCTAAAGCATAAAAGCTTACCTAGTACTCCGAGCCAAAACAGAAACTAGTTAGTAACCAATGCATGATCCTAGTTCATGTTAAGATGTCTAATGCAACACATGCAAGATGCAACTAGAAACAAGCTCGGCTATTTCTAAGATGGCATATGAGATGCAACTTGATACATGTATTCAACTTGGTATTAAAATACAATGCAGTTAGTATGATGCGCCGAGCCCGGTGCATGCAAGACAGATGAATAAATGCAAACATGCATAGCATAAGGATGCTAATTGAAACATGACCTAAAACTAACCATTGAAAACAGGTAAGTAAAAGGGAGAAAGACGTGGGGTTGGAAGACATTCACACACGCACGCACACTTATTACAAAATTCGCCCTCTCGACGGAGGGTCCGAATAAATAATACAAACCAAATGATTAATCAACTATCCTAGCTAATTAATTATTACAAACCCTTAATTAATTAACAAATTAATTACAAAAGGAGGCCGCTATAGCTCCACCTTGGAGTGATTGAATGATGCATGCTCGATCGCCTCGCTCAGAAACCCCTTGCCATGCCATATGTTGCCTCTGTTTGCACTGTTTTGCTCCTCTGAAAATTGCACAAGTCCCAAGGATGCTTCTGAACCACTCCTTAAGCCTGTGTGATGTCACCGGCCAAGATATAGGACCACCGGCCATTGGAAAATGGTTATCGACCATTTATAAGGCTCTCGGGCACACTACAAGAAAAAACACTTTTGGCGACCACCTATTTTTTTTGGTCGTAAATAGTCCACTTTCTGCGACCAAAATTTAACTTTTGGCGACCACAATTTTTTGGTCGCGAAAAATCACCTTTTGGCGACTAAAAAAAAAGTTGGTAGCGAAAAGTATACCTATTGGCGACCAAAGGCTTTTTTGGTCGTGGAAGATCACCTTTTGGCGACTAAAAAAAAAGTTGGTCACAGAAAGTATACCCTTTGGCGACCAAAAAAAAAAGTTGGTCGCGGAAAGTATACTATTGGCGACCAAAGGCTTTTTTGGTCGCGGAAGATTACCCTTTGGCGACTAAAAAAAAAAGTTGGTCGCGGAAAGTATACTATTGGTGACCAAAGGCTTTTTTGGTCACAGAAAATCATCTTTTGGTGACAAAAAAAAAAGTTGGTCGCGGAAAGTATACTATTGGCGACCAAAGTTTTTTTTTGTCACGGAAGATTACCCTTTGGCGTCCAAAAACAAAAGTTGGTCACGGAAAGTTATGGCGGGATAAATTTTAAAAAAAATGATACTACTATAATTACATGCTATTTTTCTGTTTAGGCATTAAAAGTTTTATGAAATAATACATAACCCAATTTTTATGGGTTATATATATTGTTTGCCAAATATGAACAAGAAGCATGTTATTGGCAGAGTGGATTGGGTGCATGGTGGCTCTTTGGTCAGGAGTTCAAGTCCCAGGCACCACAAAAGAATTATTTTTTTTGGGTCAAGGCGCTGACTTTTGGCGACCAACTTATCTTTGGTCGCTAAAAGTTTACTTTTGGTTAATATGAATTGGACTTTCTGCGACAAAAAAAGTTGGTCGCGAATGGTCACTTTTAGCGACCAAAGGCTTTTTTGGTCGCAGAAAACTACCTGTGACGAGGCTTTAGTGACCAACTCGCGACCAACATATTTTGGTAGCGAAAAGGTTTTAGCGACCAAATATACTACTTTTCGCGACCAAAATGCTGGTCACGGAAAGTGTTTTTTCTTGTAGTGCCAAATTTTGGTAGCCGGCCGGCACTAAAGATGGCCGACCGGCCATATCTTCCTGCAGAATTCTGTTTTTGCTGCAGCAGAGGACAGACAGTGCATGGCAAGGCATTTACAAGATGATGTGTGCACAACCACCCTCTCTATCATGCTATAAACTCAAGGGAGTATGGCTCTCGACCCTCGGACCACCAATCACACATTTCAATGCATGATGGTCAAAGATGCCAAGTGCGCAAATCAATGTGGAATGAATGCAACAAAACATATGAATGCCTAGAACTCTATCATGCTTGATCAAGAGCATCGGCAACCGAGGGTTGAGGTACGTTTCGTCACTTCAAGTACGAAACGTCCATCGGCCCTCATGTTTGGTTTGACATCCCAAACCAAACACAATGCAATGCATGCAACCAAGTACAATGCAACATGGGAATGTAAGGCAATGTAACATGAGCATGCCAAGTGCAATGTGATGTAACCTAACATGCGAACAACATGGCAATGCAACAAGTATGCAATACTACAATGCAACCTAGATATGGAAATACACAAAGTGATAGGCATGCAACAATGAAAACAACCATAAGGATGCAACAACATGCAATGCGATAAGCATACAACAATACACAAATGCATGATCCATGGACTTACACTAAAGATAGATAAACCTCAGCCGTACCAAAAACAGTAGCCAAAAACACCCAAATCAAGGTACCAAAAAGGGAGACATGCATGCACATACATGGATCCGTAAGCTAAGCAACGATGCACAATCCTCAGCCATAAGCAAAATGGGATAAACATGAGAACATGACAATGCAATGAGCTCTGAAGTCATGTGAAGAATGATGCCAAATCATATACACAAGTAAAGCATAGCATACTAATGGGCTCAATGCCCAAAGCTAGTCATGGGGCTCTCATCATGGCCATATCAACCAAGCCCCAAAGGGCCAAAGTGACCTAAGACAGTCCTAGGGTAGGCCAAAACAAGGCTAGAACATGCATGGAATGAGGCCAAAACATGCTAAAAAAGATAGGTGCAAACAAGGGGCATGCATGGCTACAAAGGGAGCATTACACTACGCCTTTCACAACCAAACATGGCATGAATTATGCAATGAAAAATAGAGTTATAATATGTCAAAATAAGCCCCAAAACCCCATGAGATGGCATCCCAAAGACCTAATCATGGAGACATACACAATGACCCAATCTTAAGGCACAAAGCAACAACTCTTCAAAGCATTGACAAGATGGCAAACATAAGTGTGTGGCTACACTACATGGACTGAAATGTGATTTCAAATGATGCCAAATCATGAGAATAGTCAAAATAATGCATGCTAACAACTTGGTGCACAAAGCTTAACAAGCTAGGATGGACTAAGGCTATACAAAGCAATGCATATATGATCAAATCAACACCAAACAGAGCTTAAACATGGTGAAACATGACTAAAAGTTCCTTGGAGTTGAGCCGAAATATGCAAGCATGATGATCCAAATGCAAGATACATGTTTAGGCAATAGAAGGGATTACAAGGCAAATACATGGTGCATGCAAGAGACCAACAGACCAACTTAAAACAGAGGTCTATCATGCCAAGATAACACCAAATACTTGCTGAAATGGGGCCAAAACATGCTAAGCAAACATGCTACTATGGTGAGCCAATAATGCAAGCAAATGAGACATAAAGGGAGGGGGGTGTCCCTCCCCTATTCAAGACTTCAAAACCACTTCTCCACTACTGAAAATCCTCTGGATTTCAGTCGTGAGAAGGTCAAAACAAAAAGGTTTCAAAGCTCAAAAAGAAGGTCACGAAATAAGGCCAAACAAGGCCTAATAGGGGGTAGACAACCCCCAACCCAAAAGTAACCTTAAACAAACATATTTAGCATACAAAAACAGAAATTTTTTCAGTTGGACACTAAGCTTAAAACAGTATGCAAGTATT
Organism: Camellia sinensis; assembly: GCF_055761805.1. Taxonomy (NCBI): domain Eukaryota; kingdom Viridiplantae; phylum Streptophyta; class Magnoliopsida; order Ericales; family Theaceae; genus Camellia; species Camellia sinensis. Next base: position 44,496,136 of record NC_138964.1, read on the forward strand.
GCTAAAAGCTTAAGCAAAAATGGAGAATAAAAGAGTAGTTTCTTACCCTTGAAGAACACTTCAGGAACACCAACTCCAGCACCTCCTTCTGATCAAAACCAACTCAAAAACTCTGAAATCAACTCCTTAGCACCTCAGTAACTAAGGGATAGTGTACCACTAGGTGCTTTAGTGCAAAAATATGACCAAAAACACCTTTAGGAACACTATTACACACACAACTATAGAGAGAGAGAGGAGATATAGAGAGAGTGATATATATCTTCTATATCAGTTGGCTGAACCTCTGGAAAGGGAGAGGAGGCTCTCCTTTTATAGAAAACCAATTTTGCAAAGCTTCTTGGAGAAGCTAAGCAAGGCTCAAATCCTTCCATACACGTGTATGGAGGGGAGAATTGTGCGTACCAGCTGTGCCAACTGGCACAAAATATCTACCAAAAGCAGATGAAAAGGGGTCGGCCGGAAAATATGGCCGGTCGACCAAAAACAGTGTCGATCGGCCAACACCTTTGGCCGATGGCAAGAAAAAAGGGCCAATGGCTTCATGCCTTGGCCGATGGGCTGAGGAAATGGCCAACAAGCCACCCTCTTCCCTTCGAAGCAAAAACACAAGTGCTTGGGGCACAACCAAGCACAAAACAGTCAAGTTGAGAGATCCTGAGGCAAGGCGCGTGGCCGAGACCTCCGGGAACTTAAAATGAACACGAACATGGATGATCATCGAGTGTTCAAACCATGACGTCCAAGTCTTGAAGACAGTCAAAAATGGGGTGTCTACAGTTGCCCCTCTTTGACAGAACTCTAAAGTCATAACAATGACGGGAGTGAATGTCAAAGCCCAGAGACGACCCATTTTTTGCAAGGCTGAAGACTCAGACAAGCATACAAGATAGCAAGATATGTGCCCACAGGCAGGGGCAAGATGCAAAGAACAATGCACAAAGCCACGCATAACGTATGATCATGCAAAGAAAACTGTAACGAAGCATAACATGCAACAGTTTTAAGCAGGCAAATACAAATCTAACTACATTACATGCAGAAAGGATGTAAGAGAGTTATACAATTCTTGTTACATCTCACACGGAGTTCATACAATACCTGTCTGGTTCGTCTGGTCACGCCAGCTTCAAATGAACCGTACACACAATATCGTGCCTGAAAAAGAAAGAAACTTAACATGTACAACATCGTTAGATACATGCATAGCAATGCAAGTGAAAAGTGCGCGACAACGCAAGTGAGGGGGTGCATAACAATGCGGGTGAAAGGGGTGCATAACAATGCAACCTAAGTGTGCGCATAACAATGCGATTTGAAACAAGCATAACAATGCAAGGAGGGCATATGCGACAACGCAAGCGGATGGTGATGCATAACAATGCAAGGAGGTGGCATGCGCGAAAACGCAAGCCGGGTAAGATGCATGACAATGCAATTTGAAACGTAAACACATGTAAGTAAAGCCTACGCGACAACGTATAGCAATGTGTAAAGCAAGGGAAGCATGAACACATGTAAGTAAAGCATACGCGACAACGCATAGCAATGTGTAAAGCAAGAAAGGCATAAACACATGCAAGTAAAGCCTACGCGACAACGTATAGCAATGTGTAAAGCAAGGGAAGCATGAACACATGTAAGTAAAGCATACACGACAACGCATAGCAATGTGTAAAGCCAGAAAGGCATAAACACATGTAAGTAAAGCATGCACGACAACACATAGCAATGTGTAAAGCAAGGGAAGCATGAACACATGTAAGTAAAGCATACGCGACAACGCATAGCAATGTGTAAAGCAAGAAAGGCATAAACACATGTAAGTAAAGCATACGCGACAACGCATAGCAATGTGTAAAGCAAGGAAAGCATGAACACATGTAAGTAAAGCATACGCGGCAACGCATAGCAATGTGTAAAGCAAGAAAGACATGAACACATGTGAGTAAAGCATGCGCGACAACGTATAGCAATGTGTAAAGCAAGGAAAGCATGAACACATGTAAGTAAAGCATGCGCGACAACGCATAGCAATGTGTAAAGCAAGAAAGGCATAAACACATGTAAGTAAAGTCTACGCGACAACGTATAGCAATGTGTAAAGCAAGAAAAGCATGAACACATGAAAGTAAAGCATACGCGACAACGCATAGCAATGTGTAAAGCAAGAAAGGCATAAACACATGTAAGTAAAGCATGCGCGACAACGCATAGCAATGTGTAAAGCAAGGAAAGCATGAACACATGTAAGTAAAGCATACGCGACAATGCATAGCAATGTGTAAAGCAAGAAAGGCATGAACACATGTAAGTAAAGCATGCGCGACAACGCATAGCAATGTGTAAAGCAAGAAAGGCATGAACACATGTAAGTAAAGCATGCGCGACAACGCATAGCAATGTGTAAAGCAAGGAAAGCATGAACACGTGTAAGTAAAGCATACGTGACAACGCATAGCAATGTGTAAAGAAAGAAAGGCATAAACACATGTAAGTAAAGCCTACGCGACAACGTATAGCAATGTGTAAAGCAAGAAAAGCATGAACACATGTAAGTAAAGCATACCCGACAACGCATAGCAATGTGTAAAGCAAGGGAAGCATGAACACATGTAAGTAAAGCATACGTGACAATGCATAGCAATGTGTAAAGCAAGAAAGGCATGAACACATGTAAGTAAAGCATGCACGACAATGCATAGCAATGTGTAAAGCAAGGAAAGCATGAACACATGTAAGTAAAGCATACGCGACAACGCATAGCAATGTGTAAAGCAAGAAAGGCATAAACACATGTAAGTAAAGCCTACACGACAACGTATAGCAATGTGTAAAGCAAGAAAAGCATGAACACATGTAAGTAAAACATACGCGACAACGCATAGCAATGTGTAAAGCAAGGGAAGCATGAACACATGTAAGTAAAGCGTACGCGACAACGTATGCAATGTGTAACAATGCGAGAATAGAGAGTGGCATATATTCAACGAAAGCATGGTAAAGGCATGTCATTCATGATGTTGAGATGCAACTCGAAAGCAAGACGAGGCATTGTTCAATGCAAGACGCGTAGCAAGCGCGCTTATTACAGTCAAAACAAAGCAATGTAATACAACATATTTAAAGCGATTTGCAGAATTCGCAAGATACAAAAGGATACGAGAAAGGATACTCCTTGCGCGCACCGAGTATCACACACAGAAGACACAGCTCGAGGTCAACACGAAGGCCGATTAAGGTTCAAAAGCGTACTTTCTTGTACTATCTTGAGAGATAAAGGTCCCAAACCACATAATTGACCCAACCAAGGGTGTGGGAGGTTCACCGACCACAAGGGGGGGCCACCGGCCACCCATCGGCCACAAAAGGAGCTCATCGGCTAACTATTTAGCCGATTGGCTAACAATTTGGCCGACCGGCCAAAAATGGCAATGTCGAGGCAGTTTTGTCCTTTGGCCACGGGTCTTTAAATATAAGGTTCCAAACCTTATATTTCCACTTCACCCTAGCTCGAAAATCCCTCATCTCTCTCCCTAGGTGATTTTTCTTCCTTCAATCCGTGTTTTTCTCTTGTTTTCGACACTTTTCCATCGTTTGATTCGCGAAACTCTCCCCGTTTCGCACACTTTGAACCGAACAAATCTTGGTTTCGGTGCCCTTTTCTTGGTTTCCACCGTTTGGGGTTTGTTTTTCCCGAGTCATACCTCAATCTTCGTGCCTTTCCCATACCCCGACCTTTCCTCCCATTTTTCATCCTCTCGGGGTTGACTTTTGGGTTGACCTTTCGCATTCTTGCCCGTTTTTCACATTCTCGACCATTTTCAAGCTCCTTTGGAGATGGCGGACGACATTCCACGTGGTGGGACTCCCCTGGAGATGGATGTGGACCCCGAGGTCGAGCTCCTGCCTCTTCGCATCCGACCGTTCGATCCGACGACTTACAGGCCGGCAATACACGTGCTGCCTCCCGATGGCATCCGCCATTTCAGGAGCTATGCGCGGGGCGCGCCACTGGAGCTTTTGTTGCACGAGCCAGAGTCACATCTGTCTTACGGCGCTTCTGAGGTACACTCTTCCTCTGTTTCACTTTCTGCAATGTAGAACATATAACTGCGATAGTCGATTCTGTTCTTTAACTGCTTAACTCAGACGCACTGATACATCACATGTTGTATTTCACTATGAGCACACCCACACCCGATAACTGTTTAAATCTGAACACATGCACACACGCTACATTCTCAACTGAATAAGTCAAACACACTGATACATTACATGCTGTAGTTCACTGTGAGCACACCCACACCCGATATCTGTTTAAATCTGAACACATGCACACACACTGCATTTGCATCAATTCTAAGCGCATTCAACACTGTATTTCTAACACTGCTTCGCAACTGTTTGTTTTGAACACAGGGAGATTCCCATGCCTTCCGGGGGTATGGGAACACTGCCGCCCGAGGTTGGTATATGGAGCTACCCGATACGGTCCGTCATATTGTCGACCGAGCCGGCTTTGGGACTTTCTGCAAGGGACTCTCGCACCTCACTGCAAGTAGGCCCCTCCTTGCTGCTTTGGTGGAGAGGTGATGGGACACCACCGACTCCTTCCACCTTTCTACCACCGGGGAGATGAAGATGACTCCATTTGACTTCTCCATGCTCACAGGCATCGGAGTGGGGGGTGATCCGATCCCCTTTGACACAGATATGGACGAGTGGGATGCCGCTCAGCTATACTTGCTCGGTACTCAACCACCTCTTGCCCGAGCAGGTTTTGTGAGGTACTCATGGTTTGAGGATCACTTCCGGATCCAGGCGCTTACTACTCGAGAGGAGGAGGAGTAGTACGCTCGCAGTTTTATCATGTTCCTGCTATGGACCACGCTCTTCACCGACCGGGCGAACACTGTCGCCCTTTACCTACTGAGCGCACTTATGGATGTCACGCGGATCCGCAGCTACGACTGGGGTGGCGCGGGCTTGGCCACCCTTTACGGATATATGAGCTCATCCTCCCCCCTCAGCGGGCAGTTGCTTGGAGGCTACTGGCGAGCCTGGGAGGTACACTTTTCCTTTCTATCTTTTCAATTCTGCTTTACATTATCTGTATACCACACACACTACACACATGCAATCTGCTTTACACTGGTTGCACATTACACAAACTGCACAATACACTGCACATACTGCGCACTACACTTGTTGTACACTCTTCAAACTGCACACTTGTAATCTGCTTTATCTGCATTCTGCTTTATCTGATAAGCATACTCACCGTTGCTCGGTTGGATTCTGTAGTTGTGGGTGTATGCTTACTTTCCCAGGCTTGCCCCAGTACCGGATAAGGAGATGCCCCCCATGGTTCCGTTTTCCCATCGCTTCGATGTGAGATGCGAGCGGAGGCCACGGGAGTCCTTCATGTTCTTCCGCCGCTATTTTGACACCATCACCGCAGCCGTGGTATGTCAAACATTTCAATTTATTTAAGCTTCGCTTTATATTGTACTCTCAATATCAGTAGATAACAAACTGTGTTTTATTTGCAAATCACCTAGCAGCCTGGGCCCCGTTGCCTGACACAGTTCTGGAGCGGTATGCCGGTGCCCGAGAGACTGCCCGCTTCAGAGTTCTGCTAGAGGGCCCAATCTGCCGAGCTTGGTATTTTGGGGAGTGCTTCTTACGCCAGACTCTTAGTCTGCCAGAGCAGACAGTTCTAGCATCTCCTCCTACCCACACGAGGCACACTGAGCGGTACACTCTACGGGAGATGACGGAGTACACCATTGGCTGGAGCTATGAGCGTTTCAGAGACGAGGGCGACTACTCCAAGTTCATTCAAATCTCTCTGATGTCGTCTCTGACCGGTGCTGGTCGAGTTGAGAGGGAGAGGCCTGCGGCACCGGCGGCAAGAGTAGGAGCACCGAGGGCGACTCAGGCCCGTGGTAGGAGTGGATCTCGGAGGGCACGGGGGGCTGAGTGGCTAGCACTGCCCACGACGATCACATGCCGAGGGCAGGGTGGGGAGACTTATCAGATCCCTTTCGCTCCTCCTCCTGTTGATCATGAGCTTGTCGGAGTCTATGGCTCGACCCCGGCATGTATTACTAGACTTTGCATTCTGTACAGTCATTTCAATTCATTTGATATCCCGCAGAATACTAATGACTTCAACACTTTTGCAGGCTTCCGTCGAGTACACTCGCCAGTCCCTAGAGTTGACAGCCTCAGTGGTAGGGATACTGTAGCACTGCATCGACTTGTTGACCATCTACAATATCCCGGTAAGTTCTTTCAACCGCCGCCTCAAACTCTGCCTAATCTGTTTCATACATAATCTGATGCATCACACTATCAACACGGCACTGGATACACAGCACTCATGGCACTGATACACTGTAACCCACATACTGCTCACAGCGTTGCTCACGGCATTCGTACATTGTACTCATACACTGCATTGTGTACTGATATACTGCTCATAACACTCATACACTGTTTTGCGTAGCATGGCTGATGCATTTGCTATTTGTCCTTTTCAGGCCCCATTCCAGGTTCCGGCTACGGGAAGTGCTCCAGCTGGACTATCTGCTCCTGCTCAAGGAGGAGGGGGAGCGAGGCGCGGGATGACATTCCACCACCGAGGCAGACACAGGCGCACCCATGCTGAGAGTAGTTCACGAGAGCCCACTCCAGACGATGATGGGTCAGATGAGGAGGCGGCGTCGTCCCAGGGTGAGGGCGGAGATAGCTCAGGCTCAGACTATGGAGCCGGCGGTGGTGATCCTGGACCCTCGTCCAGGAAGAGGACCAGGACCGACTTCCGCACTAGAGACCATTGATATTGATCCAAACTTTTGCTGTTTTTCTTCTTTTTCGCACTGTCTAGACACTTTGTTGTTTTTCTTCTTTTCTTTTTTGCTTTACTTTTCTTTTTACTGGTAGTTTGAGCACATTGCACTGCCTCAAGCAGGTTATACTTTCTCAAAACTATGTAGTTTTTGCAAAAGACATGATGAAACGAAACAGCTGTTTTGTTCAAAAAGTGTTACATTTGTACATTCTCTGCATCACATCGCATCGCATCGCATTACATAACAATGTAAATGAGATTGAACTTTTATTTGAAAATTAAGCACTTGCATCGTAATAATCAGGTAGTGAACCGACTAATGGCAAAAATAACTCGATAATCGAAACAAAGAACTCGATAAGCTAACCAAGTGCAAATACAACTCGATAAGCAAAGCAAAGCAAAGACTTAAAGAATGTAAAATACAACTCGATAAACAAATGTACAACAACTCGATAAACAAATTGCAATAACAGGCGCGACTTCGCAAAATCAGCACCAGAAGGCATTGGAAGTGGTGCCAATCACAAGTTCTTGGCATGTTCCATACATAATCAGCTCAGGGAACAAGAAGGAAGGCCATCAGCCAAAGGGAAAGGCCATAGGCCACAAGAAATGGCCATCGGCCAACATTTTTAGCCGATCGGCTGAAAGGGATGGTTGGTTGGCACTATATTTGGCCGATCGGCCAAAAATTGCTAGCACCTCCAGAATGTTGACACCTGTCTTCCACTCAACACCTTATCTTCTATACAAATCCCAGCTTCGTAGTTTTTCTCATTTCAGCTCTGATTTGCACCAAATGGAAGAGTATGCTTTGCATGCGTGCATCATTCATTTGTCTTGCATGCACCAGGCTCGGCGCATCATTCAAACTGCATTATATTTCAATACTTACTTGAATACGTGTTTAACAGCATGTTATCAAGTGTTGCATTCATTTTCCATCTTAGATAGCCGAGCCTACTTAGTTGTATTTTGCATGTGTTGCATTAGGCATTGTTGACATAGCTAGGATCACGCATTCATTACTAATTAGCTTCTTTTTTGGCTCGAAGTACACTGTAAGTGTTTATGCTTTAGCATCCTTGCATGTGTGTAAGTGACTGCCATGATAGCATGCTTGCCATGAGGTTAATTGCTTAATTGATTGACTGCATGAATGCCTGTGGATGAAGGCTTCATTGCTTGAATTGGAACAATTCATCAAAATGTGCGTTTTAAGCCCACTTGAGAGTGGCAAATCATGTTTTCTAAACTCATTTGAGGGTGGCAAATCCACGTCTTAGCCTACTTGAGGGTAGCAACTTCAAACCACTTTTCGAAAACCAAACATGAGATGTTTTGTTCCAACTTGAGTGATTTAGTCTATACTTGTATGCTGTGTGCATCACATAGTAAAGCTAGAATAATAACTGGATAAAAACACATGTGTTTTCAAAAACAACATATCATGATTAGTAGAGGCCGATCCTTTGATCGGGCGAGCGAGGGTGCTCATTTCATGACCTTTCCCTCTCGTACCCAAGTTCCCGAGCCGAGGCAACTTTGGTGATGACGGACACGTGGCCTTAGGCACGAGTCAGGGTTTCCTAAATTTCCCAAAATAAAATATTTAGGTGGCGACTCTGAAATCTGGAAAAGCAGTCCATGTTTGGCGCTTTTTTTGATTAAAATCGATTTTCCAAAACGATTTGCCGGATTTGGACTCTTTGGTGATTTATCAGTCTTATATTGCACTTTGTGAGATTAGATTCAAAACCGTGACAGGAGTCCGAACTGTAGTAGCTAGAACTACAATCTGCGCCCTCTCCGAAAGGGGGGGCGCGCGGAGCGAGTTTCGGGCGGTCTACACACGGGAGCCCGAACTGTAGGGCTATCATATCCGAGGAGACTAAACCCCTCTGAGGAGCACGAAAAGCAAGCTACAACAACCAAGCTCACTCTGACCACGCGGATCATACACCAATGATAAAACTCTATCGGCTCTATCCCCCATGAAATAAAAACAATCACCACTCAAGGTATATATAATAACCCTCTGATGGTAACAATCTATGACAATCAATACGATGACTGGTGTATGACCAAAACTTGAATGTCAATCAACACAAATGTAAACGAAAGTTGGCGACCAGCAACCTCTATCTCATAACCCTGATACCCCTATTTCAAAACAATCTCACCGCCAATAGGTGACTCTACACTGAGTGGAGATGCTAACCAAGCCAATCCTAATCCCAACGCTGATGCAAATGCAGACAAAATAAAAGAATGGGATGCACCCGTATCAATCAACACTTTGGCAATAGAATTGCATAACAAGAAAGTACCTCTCACAACTGAAGGAGTTGGCACTAAATCTGGTGCGGTAACAGCATACATACGCCCTGTAGGTCTCTGCTCCACTTACTCATCTCTCAAAGCATGAGTCTGATGTACTGACTGAGCCGAAGAGGCTCCCTGATTAGCCCTCGAGGCCTGTGCTGACTGTGCAGGCTGGTGGATCTGTGTCTACCTCGAACCAAACGCACTAGGTGTGCCATTCAACTGAGGGCAAAACCTCTTCATATGCCCTGACTGCCCACAATGATAACAAGTAAACGGCTACTCTCTCTCCTGACTCTGGCTCTGAGAACGAGTCACAAGCGGTACAGACTGTTGCCCTTCTTCTCTCTGCCGATGACCCAACTGGCCACACTTGTAACAAGAGAAACCTCCTTAATTACCTCTCCCTGAATCTGAACTCAGCATAGGAAAAGTGGATCTAGACTGTGCAGCCTAGGACTACTGTGGAACACCTCTCTACCTCTTACAGTCCCGACTATCTCCCTGAACCTCTTGACTCCTCCTAGAGCCCCTCATCCGCTTCTCCTCAGCCTAAACTACGGTCTCAAGATAAGCCACCGCCTCCACAAGGCGTCCATAGTCTCTAATAATTGACCCGGCTACCTTGAAACGAAGCCTAGTCCTCAGTCTCTTCTTGAACTCGATACAACGGCATTCCTCTGTCGCCACAAGTTCCGGTGCAAATCTAGAGAGGCTAATAAAAGCTGCCTCAAACACAACTACTGGAAAACTAAGTTGCTTGAGCTTCAGAAACTGGTCTCTCAACTTCTCCCTAGTAGTGGGAGGCAAGAACTTGTCCTGGAAGGCGTTGACAAACGCCTCTCAAGTCACTCCAATGCGCCCACATGGATACTTCCACCATTGACCCGCATCTCCCTTCAGCTGCTAGAAGGATGCCAAGGTCACTCTCAAACCATTGTCTTCGATGCCAAGTATCTCAAACATCTTCACCATCTATTCCAGCCACTCATCTGCCTTCTGTGGCTTCTTAGGGTCACCTAAAAACTCGTCTGGATTTGACTGGAAGAACTCCCTCTTTAAGAAAGACGGCCCTACTTTAGCAACTTGGGCCTAGACTTGATTCTTAGCCCGGAAAATGAACATGGATTCTTGCAAAGCTCCGGCCATTTCATAGGCCAAAGCGCCCATGGCTTGCTGACCAACTGGTTCAGCCACATTTGCTTTGACCAACCCCTTCCTCTTGTGCCGGAATCTCATACGGTAAAGGCACCTTATGCCTTCTAGGCCTACCATGCCTACCATCACCACCACGTCCACGTCCTAACATCTTAATGAAGGTAAAAAAAAGAGATTAGCACATTTACAATTATGCCGAAGCTAACTCACATCCTAATGCGGTGGACAATAGTAATTCACTCTACATAAGCACGTAGTCACATAAACATATACGAATTTCCTTCCCAAATAATGACCGTCTTGCGGCATTGCTAGAGTTCCAATTAGAAACAGCAGTGATCAATTGCTCTTCTAGCAGGACTTCTAGAAACCTGTAGACCCAATCAATATTCTAGAAATTAAATCCCAAACCTATATAACCACATAAGCATGTAATCACATAGCATACCATACATACAAATGTCTCTATCAAGCGAGACAAATCCATTGTGGTAATAACCACTTCCTACGTACCCAAAGTATTCAAACCCAGTACGTTCTGATACCAAATTGTAACGCCCCGAAATAAACACAATGCACCCATCTCATAAAAAGTAGTAAATAGTAACATAAATGAAATGATAAGCTTTCATTAATCAAAGTTTAATGTACAAAAGAGGACACATGCAATATACATTCATAAACAGTACGTCCCGAATCTATAGCATATGTTACAAGATAATGAAAAGAAATGAAAGCTAAACAAATAACCATAGGCCCTAATGGCTTACATCTTTCCAAGTCAATGCTTGGGTACATCAAAAGTGAGTCTTAAGCTCAATATAGATAAAGCCCTAGGCTTGTACAAAATTAAATACAAAATGAACAACAATGAGCCTTTAGCACCACAGTCCTCCAAAGCTAAGTCCTTAGTGGAGCCATGTCATCAGCACCTGAAATGTTTTTCCCACATAGGGTGAACCAAAGCCCAATAGAAATAATCCAACACAGTGTATGAATCTTAACAAAGCTATAAGGTGGATGCATATGCAATGCTCGTGCCAAAACATTTTTATATCTCTTTCCAGAACCATGCAATGCCAAGTTATTATCTTGATTCATAAATCATTTCCATTACAATAGAAAATAGGGTAGTGAATCACACTTTGAGAATTTCAAAACAAAACAACCTTTCCCAAAAATTCCGTCCGAATGAAACCGTAAATCGGGACCCATGTAAACATAGGCTATACAAGCACTACTATTGCCATTTCACGAAAATTCCGTCCACGAGATTGGCACCCATGTATACGCTTAGTTTTTAAGACTTTCATCCAGGACACATAGGCCAACTTATTTAATGTAACAACAATCTCTTCTCATATTCACCCATATTCTCAAAACGATAACATTTCCAATGTATATGCATGAGGTAATGCTCAATACAAATGAATAAAAAAAATATAGTTTCAATCCTCTTAATTCACATGCAATTTCTACAATAATCATAGCTCTTCTCCACCGATAGTCCAAAACAGAAATTTCTAAACAGATACACAATCATCAATGAAGAAAAACTATCCAAATTTTCAAGAGGTGAGTGATATTACATATCTAACTCCACCATCCATATCAATATCCATTCAATCTCACATTTCTAACATCAATTCCATTTATTTATGCAAAATAAACATTTGAGACATTTAGGGCAAAACTCTCTTCCCTTCCTAACCATATTTCGAACATCTAAATCAATAATTTTATCACAACTCAACCTCATTTCCACTCTCACAATCATTTTCAATAAACCCATTTAAAAACCCCTCTTTTGATTTTAAACCAAAACCTTAGGTTTGTCCAAAATCCTCCAAAATCATAAGATTTTTTATAAAAATAAACAGCTAAGTTAAAAATCATAAAAGAGTGTAGAGAATCCCTACCTCGAAGCTAGAAGACCAAGAAGAGAATGCAGAAACCTCAAAGGAGCTGAAATCCACTTTTGTTCAGATGAAAAGAGAGCCCATTGAGTGTTCTACCTTTTTAACAAAGGAAGTAGGGTAAGGAAATCACTAAATCTTGTTGTTTTTGTAGAGAGAATGTAAGTTTTAGAAAGAGAGATTGTCTTGATCTAGGATTTCAGAAATGTTTAGAGAGAGGGTGAAATGAAAATGTGATTCAAAATGACCTTTTTACGAACTGATATACGTACAGTTCACTCAAGCGACACTCGAGCGCAAGATGTGTCGCTCGAGCGACCAAACACAATAAGTTTCACTGCTCGAGCGTAGAATACGAACTCCTAGTAGTTTTACAAACAGAGGTCGTCACTCAAGCGCAAGAAGCTTCGCTTGAGTGAGGAATACGAACTCCTAGTATTTTTGTAGACCTGCATAAGTACTGGAGGTCCACAAAGACCGCTCCAGCGCAAGAAGTGGTGCTCGAGCAAAGGAACAAAAATCTAGGCAACAAAAGTTTGAAAAACATGCTACCAACCTGTTCCAAACGCAATCAACACAACCCCAAAGCCAAACTCAAAGAGATATAAGTGGAAACAAGACATGGATAACCATATATGACAATGAAACCCGGATCCAAAATATCAAATTAGTCGAGTCTAAACCAGGATCACTATACTAAAAAAATTACATTTATTCAAAAACTTGTTTCTAAACAAAATTCATATATTCGGCAGTGTATTTCAGAAATAATAGTCATTATTCAGTATTTAATATATGAACAATTATCTATATTTGGCTTTGTGTTTTCAAATATTTACTTTTTAACTTCTTCATACTTCAATTCTGAACAAAAAAACTATCCAGTATTATATCCGATATTACATAGGTTCCAATTTTCTGTTGTTCGAACCTGAGTATCCACACATGTTTTATTTGTTCAGTACCAAATATTCAAAACAATTTCAAATTTTCAGAATTAAGTATCTGGACATATTTAATTTGTTCACAGATGGAATAGCTAGAACCAATTTTTTGTTGTTCAGAACTAAGTATCTGGACATATTTAATTTATTTGGTGCTTGGTATCTAGATGAAAAGGTTGGAACTAATTTTCTGTTATTCATAACTGAATATCTGGACATATTTAATTTATTCGACACTGAATATCTGAAGAAATTGTAAAATTCACTTTTTTTTCAAAGAATCAAAATCAAAATGTTTCAAATTGATGGAATGTCAAAATACACTAAAATGATAGCAGTTGGAGATAGCGGGTTGGCGATGAGCGTGTTGGAGTGTAGACACCCCATTTTTGACCGTCCTCAAGACTTGGTTGTGCTTGCAGGTACACCCAACAACTAGTTCGATTGCTCGCCGAGTACTCGACTGCCGCGGTGGAACGTCACAGGTTTGAGCTTTCCAAACCCTGTTTCCTTCCTGCCCCTTTTTTTTGGACCTTGTGTTGGCCCTTTCTGCTTGCTTTGTGGAAGGCACTACCGGCCATTCCTTTGCCACTGCCAGCCATTGATGATGCCTGTCGGCCATCAATGAGCCACTGCCGGCCACCACTGATGGCCGACAGACCCCCTGTCTCAATTGGTTTCATTCATGATCTTTTGAGCCAGCTGGAATCCTTTCATCTCCCCTCCATACACGTGTATGGAGGGATGAAGCTCTTGCCAAGCTTCTTGAAGAAGCTTTGCATTGTTTTCCCTCTATATAAGGAGAGGCCCTTTCTCCTTATCAGAAGTTCAGCCATTTTAGAAGAGATATAGCTTTCTCTCTCTATATTTCTTACTTTCTCTCTATATTGTTATTAGTTTTGTGCCTTTTTCTTGCACTTTTGCACTACAACACATAGAGACACACCACCACCTTTGGGCTGAAGTTCTTAGGAGTGTTACTTGAGCTCTGAAAGTTGGTTTTTGGCCCCTGAGGTTGCTGGTTTCGAAGTTGGACTTCAAGGGTGAGCTTTTTTCCCATTTTAGCACTTTTTTGTATCTCATTTTGGCCATTCTTGCATATTGTTTTAGGCCTTTCTTTCAACTGAAAAAAGTCTTGTATTTAAGTGCTTTTGGTAGTTGTTTAAGGTCTTTGTGCTGTTGAGGGTCTTCAACCCTCTTGTCTGGCCTTGTTTTGAGCCATGCCTTAAGGCCTTCAAGCTAGCCTTGGTTTGGCCTTTTAACCACTGAAATCCAGTGGATTTTCAGTGGTAGGCATGTGGTTTTGAGGCCTCAAATCAGAGGGGGTGGCCCCCTCTCTTTTGATTCTTGTTTGCTTGAGTTTTTGGCCTTCCAAAGGAGCATACCTCTCCGTATTTTTGAGGCTTGGTTCAGGCCCTTTTTTGTGACTTTTAGGACTTGCCTTAAGTTTTTCCATGGTTGGTTTGGTCATATTTTGCATGCTTCTTACATGTGTAATGTAATCCCATTTGTGGCTCATCAAAGTAGCATGTCTTTCTTGCATGTGTTGGCTCCATTTCAGTAGGTTTTTGGTGATGTTTTACCATGCCTTAGATCTGTTTTGGATTGGTTTTGTCACTCCATGCATGTATGATACACTTGTAGTGTAAATCTCATAAACTAGCTTTATATGCTTCTTGCTTTAGCATGTCATCCTAGCTTATGTTGAGTCCATTCCAGCATGTTTTTGGTGATGTTTTGCCATGAAATAACTCTATCCATAGTTGGTTTGGTCATCCTTTGCATGCTTCATATACTTGTAGAACAAATCTTGCTTACTAGCTTTATGTGCATGATGTTTTGACTCATCATCCTAGCATATTTTGGCTTTGCTCCAGCATGATTTTATTCTTATTTTGGGCTGTCCTAGGACTGTTTTGGGTTGTCATGGCCATATCACTCATGTTTTGTATAGCTACAATGTAAATGCTTTGACTAGTCTTGGGTTTTGAGGCCCCTACCATGCCATACATGTGATGTTTGCATGTTTTACCATCATTTCAAATGTTATTTCAGTCCATAAAATGTGGTCATACACTTGCATTTGACATGCTTTGAATGCTTTGAAGAGTTTGTGCTTTATGCCTCAAGAATGAACTTTTGTGCATGCCACTAAGCCTAAGCCTTTGGCTCATCATATCAATACATTTTTGGTCTTGTTATACCATGATGTAACTCTATTTCGTGTTGTCCGTGTCATGCCATGTTTGGTTTTA
Source organism: Camellia sinensis (assembly GCF_055761805.1). NCBI lineage: Eukaryota > Viridiplantae > Streptophyta > Magnoliopsida > Ericales > Theaceae > Camellia > Camellia sinensis. The sequence goes on from NC_138964.1 coordinate 44,511,596, forward strand.
ATAGGTGTAGTGTATTACCTCTTTTGTAGCCTTGCATGCTTCATGCCTTTTGGACTTGTGTTCTAGCTTGTGTTGGCTAGCTTCAAGCTTGTTTTTGGTCTTGTTTGGACCTACCTTGGGACTGTTTTAGGTCCCCTTGGCCCTTCGGGGCTTGTTTTGTATGGCCATGGCTTAAGCCCCTTTGCTAGTTTTTAGCTTATGAGCTTCATGCATGCCATGCTTGTGTTATGTGTGTGATTTGGCATCATTCCTAACATCATTTCAGAGCATGTAGTATTGTCATACTTCCATGCTTGTCACTCTTTAAGTGTGTTTGAGAGTTGTCCTCTTTATGCCTTAATTCTTGGGCCAATTGGCATGTATGTTTGTCTTGCATTTTGTGTCTTCATCATTTTGGCCACTGATTTGGGCATGGCTGAGGTCTGCCCACTTTGGTTTAAGTCCATCTTTTGCATGTCGTCGCATGCTTGTTACCTTGTATGTTGTTGCATGCTTGCGTGTTTGCATGTTGTTACATGCTTATCCATTTTGCATGTTGTTGCATGCTTGTTATATCACATGTTGTTGCATGCATTGGTACATAGTTACATACTTGTGGCATGTCATGTTGTTACCCTTGTTGCATTGCATTGTACATGCATGCATTACATTATACTTAGAACCTTATGATCGCCTTGCTTTGAGCATGCCATCTAGTTCTTAGCATTGAGCATTAAGTATGCCATATAGTTGCATTGCACGTTTGCCATACTTGTGTTGCATTGTTGTTTGGATTAGGTGTTAATCCGAGCACGAGAAACGAGGGACGTTTCATACTTCAAGTGATGAAACGTGTCTCAATTCTCGGTTGCCGACACTCTTGGCAATGCATGATAGAGTTCTAGGCATTTATGTGTTTTTGTGCATTCATTTTATATTGAAATGCACAAGTTGGATCTTTGGCTATCATGCATCGGGATGCGTGATTGATGGTCTTGGATCTGGCTATGCCTCTCCCTTGATGTTTCGAGGTGATATGGGGTGGCATAGTGCATACATACCCTTGGGAGACCCTCATTTTTCTCTTTTTTATGCTCTGCTGCAGCTCGGTGTCACAACACATCAATGGCCGGCAGTGCCCTACAGATGGCCGGCAGTGCATTGTTGATGGTCGGCAGTGTACCATCCTTGGCCGGCAGGTGGTCGGCAGCATCTCTCCATGGCCAGCAAGCCACTGATGCACTCTCCAGACTGGTTTTGGTAAGGTTCAGAAGGAATTCCTTGAGGACACCCTACAGACAGAGCCTCTGAAGAGCAACCAGAGAGCTTACCGGGACGAGAACCGAGCATGCATGTTCACCTTCTTCAACTTGCTGAGGCAGCTTTGTTTAAATTGCTTACTTGTTAGTCAGCATTTGGTTTTGTAATTTAATTAGTTAAGTTGTTAATTAATTAAGTTTTGTAATAATTAGTTGTAACTAGTTATTCATTCGGTTATGTAATAGTTAATTAGCTTGTTAGTTAGTTAATTAGTTGGCATGTATTATTCATTCGGACCCTCCGTCGAGAGGGCGAATTTTGTAATAAGTGTGCGTGCATGTGTGCATGTCTTCTAACCCCACGTCTTTCTCCCTTTTACTTACCTGCTTTTGATGGTTAGTTTAGGGTCATTTTCAATTAGCATACTTATGCTTGCATATTTGCATCATTAATCTCCATTGCATGCACCGGGCTCGGCGCATCATACTAACTGCATCGTATTTTAATTCCAAGTTAAATACATGTTATCTAAATCGCATCTCATATGCCATCTTAGAATAGCCGAGCCTATTTCTAGTTGCATTTTGCATGTGTTGCATTAGCCATCTTAACATGAACTAGGATCATGCATTGATTACTAACTAGTTTCTGTTTTGGCTCGGAGTACACTGTAAATGTTTATGCTTTAGCATCCCTGCATGTGTGTTATTGATTGCCATGAAAGCACGCTTGCCATGAGGCTATTTGCTTACTTGATATAACTGCCTGAATGCTTGTGGGTGAAGGTTGGATTACTTGAATTAGAACAATTCATTGAAATCTTCGATTTAGCCTACTTACGAGTAGCAAACTTCAAACCGTTTTCAAACAAACGAATATGCAATGTTTTGTTCCAAATTAGGCGATCTAGTCTATACTTGTGTGTTGTGCGCATCACATAGTAAGATTAGCTAATTAATCGGAATAAGAGCACATGTGTTTTCAAAAACAAAATATCATGTTTAGTACAGGCCGATCTTTGATCGGGCGAGCGGGGGTGCTCATAGATGACCTTCCCCAATCGTACCCAAGTTCCCGAGCCGAGGCAACTTTGGTGATGACGGATACGTGGCCTTAAGCACGAGTCAGGGTTTCCTAAATTTCCCTAAAATAAAACATTTAGGTGGTGACTCTGTATCTGGCAAAGCAGTCCATGTTTGGCACTTCTTTACAAAAAAAATCTGTTTTCCAAAACGATTTGCCGGATTTGGACTCTTTGGTGATTTATCAATCTCACATCGCACATTGTGAGATCAGATTAAGAACCATGACAATTTGAGTCTGAACTGTAGCATGAAGCCCAAGGACGCGTCTACAGTTTCTGGCGACTCTACTAGGGAGTTAGAGAACTTGACTCGAACTCATGATATCTTGTTTTGATTACACTTATGTGTCTCTTTGCATTGCATTTGCATTGGTGCGCCTAGGACATTATATGCCTAACTTCCATAAACCAATTACACTCGCTAAGAGAGGTCATTATATGCCTAACTTCTTCTTATAGTCAATCGTACTCAATACACTTTCAATTAGTACGCAACCATATTTTATCAAACTACTCAAATGCAGTACTTTCTCAAAATCACAGATCTAAACTTGATCATGGTGAGGAAAACATAACTCTAGCTTAAATTTAGAGTATCATACATAGCATTTCCTTTGTTCTTAGAAATATCCCATGCTTAGAGTTTAGACAATTCACCCATTCACTTGGAGAGATGCTAAAAAGATGACTAACAACCGACAACATACATTTTAATCTTTACATATAAGTCATCTTACCGACCAGTTCAAACCCTCACCACGCTTCCGCTGCACAACTTTATTTATTAAATCCCATCTACAGATCTTACCATGTTCTGCATAGCAATCAATTACAATATACACAAGAAATGTATAACATACATGAATAATAACCATTGCGGTTAGCGTCATTACATATACCCTTATCGTTGCTATCAATTCCTCTCATATGCACTAAGGATGTCATGCATGATGCCTAAGTCTTTTCTAGACATCCTAAAGCTCAATGGAGTCGTGTGTGAGATAGCAACTCGTGCTCTGATACCACTTGTCACGCCCCAAACCCGCCCCTAGAAGTTTGGGCATGACTACTTCAGAAACGGACACTTAACCTGTTTTATATCTATATATATGGGGCCTGAACGGAAGCACTAAATATTAAAATTTAACACTGGAAACAAACTCCATCGAGCTACTACTATCATGCCAGGATCACAAACTTTTAACAAACAAATAAAATCTAAAACATACACCTGAACATCGGTTATATACATACATATATACAGACCCAGCCCTATTATTGGGCATATACAAAAACATGAGAGCTATATACATCACTCTTACATAGACATTCAAAAAGCAAGCCAACATCTTATCAGCTTAACAAAATCAATGACTGTGTATAGTGCCTGGACACACGAAGGTTGACAAAAGAAGGCAGCGTCATGGCTAGGACTGACCATCTGATTGGTGACCTACAGAAACAGACATAACAGAGAGTGAGCCGGACTCAGTGAATAGTAATACATAAATAAAACGATGCTTAATTTGAAACATAACACAGGGCAATGCATATAAAGATGTAGAGTTCACATAGTTAGTCTGATTCTGTGCTAAGTACATAATGGCCTTAGGTTCAATCTTGCAACATAAACATGGTGGCTATAAGCCCTTGAAACATGTGGCATGAAGCCCTTATAACATATGGCACTAAGGCTCTTGAAACATGTAGCATAAAGCCCTTGTAACATATGGCACTAAGGCCCTTGAAACATGTGGCATAAAGCCCTTGTAACATACTGGAAACATGCCTAAAACATACTTGAACATCATTCATTAATTCGAACGGAACATATCATAACTAGAGCATTTCTTGTTGTATCATGTCATTATCGTACGCTTAACAATGAGAGACTAATTCACATTCTCATGAGGGTCACACAATGATTCTAAACTTTGCACTTATAACGTAGATTCTGAATAAATTCCAATTTATAAGCATCATAGCAAAATAACTTCAATTCATATGGATGCACATAACTACTCTTATATTTACTCAGAATCCATCATTCAAGAATGAACATAAGTTCTTTTGGGTAAATGACATACTCTACGTGCTCTATTAATCAATAGCATACACCTTTGTTTAATCATTCTTATATGTTAACATAGTTGCCTTGCCTTGTAATTAACAGAGTCCTAATGGTAACCGTTACATCATTCCCGTGAGTTGACATAATTAACGTAAAGTTGACAGGACATTCCTGATAATTAGTAACGAAAAGTAAGCATATTTTCATTAGATTACAGATGACTTTATCGGTTTCACAATTTCATAGTTCGGCCCTTGGCTTGAGAGGTTTTCACATTCACAATAGCCTTTGGGTTTCATAGAGTCACAACTTATCACATCGGCCTTCGGCCCTTTGGATTCACAAGTTCACAAGTTTGGCCCTTGGCCTCATAGCTTCATAAGTCACAAGTCGGCCCTTGGCCACATAGGTTTGATCTTCACATATGGCCCTTGGTCACATAACTTCATATTTCACAAATGGCCCTTGGCCACATAGATTCATAATTCACAAATGGCCCTTGGCCACATAGGTTTGATCTTCACATATGGCCCTTGGTCACATAACTTCATATTTCACAAATGGCCCTTGGCCACATAGATTCATAATTCACAAATGGCCCTTGGCCACATAGATTCATAATTCACAAATGGCCCTCGGCCACATCGTTTCATATTTCACAAGTTGGTGATCCATACTTCACAAATTCGAGATGCATATTTCACAAATCCTTTTTGATGTTTCCATAATTTCACAATGTTCCTCATATAGCATACACCTTTGATGTTTCCATAATTTCGCAATATTTACGTAGCATACATAACATACATGTCAACATAATTCTTATGACGAAGATCATAACGTCGATAACAATAATCATTAACGGTTAGAGATACATCGAAGTACTACTACTCACAGTGCTACAACAGAGTGCTTGGCCCTCCTGAAGTGTGCCCTGTACACATATATAACTTAGTCATTAGTTCTTTTTCCTTCCTTCATTATTTTTCACAAGCCTACCATTATCCATCCATTATACCACAATTTCCTCTATCTCAATATATCTATATATAGAAATAGAAGATTACCATTCTTGCAAACACAATATGGAATTTATACTCAATCACCTCGATTTCAAGATAGAAAGGAATTGTATGGACATCTTCCACATTTTTCCAAAAATAAATCATTCTCTTGATTTTAATAACTAAGCAAGCCCACAAGTATTTAGCAAAATAATTTGGGATTAACCCATTTTGGAAAACTCCACATTTTAGGTCACAAAAATCAAAGTCAACATAGTCAATACCATCTCACATAATCACTACAATTCAACATAAGCAACATGATTCAACTCAACATCATTAAATATAAATTAACATAATTCAAGAGGAATTCTTAAATTCCATTTCAACATTCCATAACCGAGTTTATGTCATCTATATCATTAATAAATCATTTCCTCCAATTTCCTTCTCATTATAACGTGATTTACATTGCTCATAACAAAATTCATTCGCAAATTTTAAACATAATTTTCAAACATAACCAAATTCCAATTAAACTTGTACATAGATAATTCAAACTACCAATTTCATGATTCAACTTTCAATTTGGGCCAAATCATTGGATATCATCATTAATCAACCTAGGGTTTCAAGAAAAATGAGGATTTTTAACAAAAATTCACACTTCTTAAATCACCACTTTTTAATTCCAATTTTTCCAATGATTCTAAATCTAGGATTCACTATTCATCATTTTAACCCACCAATTTAACTTCCAACATCTCAAACTCTAAATCCCCAAATCTCATAATATGCCCTAGATGATAAAAATGAAGATTTTTGCATTAATATAATGAAGTTACCATAAATCTATCCATAGATGTAAATATTGAGGAGATCTAGAACCCCTACCTCGAAGAACAAACAAAGGAGCGAGCTTGGATGAGATTCCACCTCAATTTCGAAATTCAATCGGTTGGAAATGTTGACCATTTCTTGTTCTCCATCCTTGATACAAGATCCATGGAGGATTTGTTGATAAAAGTGGAGGAAATCAAGGTTTTGGAAGCTAGGGTTTCGGGCATGGAAGAGGGGAGAAGAAGAGAGGAAAAGAAATTGCAAGAAATGGTCCAAAAATCCCGTTTTTAGAGCTGCTGTCCCGCACAGACCGCACGTGCGGCGCTATTCCCCGCACGTGCGGCTCTGCTTCCAGCACAGATGTGAAAACTTCAAACGGGTATAACTTTCTCATCGGAACTCCGTTCTAGGTCGTTCTTGTGTCCAAATCGAAGCCCCGGAAATAAGCTTTCCAATGGTTCTAACCTCACATTCAAATTCCAAGTGTGGAAAAAGAAAAGGACAAATGAATGACGGTTGATCGTAGGTTAACTGTTCGAATTAAATTCGTTGGTCCAATCTTACTTTACCATCATACCACCACCTCAAACAATACCCCAAATAAGGTAAGAACATTCCAAATACACTATTAAGAATGTCAAAAATGAGCCCATGCTCGAGCGGAGGGTAAAACAATTTCAAGCCGATACAATAAAGGTCGCCATAACTCAGCAGATAATTCTTTAATTCCGATGGATATAGTTGAATTAAAACACATTAACCCCTAATTAAATAAGGATGACTTTCTATACGCATTTTGGGATCATTACATGTATATGTTTGCGAAAAGCTAAATACTTGGTGAATCTGGGTAGGGGGTGTAGAACCGCGCGGTTAGGTGTTGAGCCTTCCAGTTTATTGGTAAAAATGACAGTGGTAGTACACTAGGGCCTACTTGCAAACACTTACCTAGAGATTCACAGAGCCTGTATTCATGTAACAGATATGGTTTAAAATAGAAATGGTTTTATATCTGTTGTTGCAACTCAGCATTGCATGCTTTATAAAAAGAGAGATAAATTATGTTAGACTTATTTATTTTGATGCTTTATTTAATTATATTTTAATTTATTTGAAAGAGAAAAATAAAATCCAAAATTTATTTTGATGATTTATTTAATTATATTTTAATTTATTTGAAAAAGAAAAATAGAATCCAAAATTTATTTTGATGATTTATTTAATTATGTTTTAAATCCAAAATTTATTTTGATGATTTATTTAATTATGTTTTAATTTATTTGAAAGAGAAAAATATAATCAAAATTTATTTTGTCCCATTATTTCTCACCTAAACCTTTATCCTAAATGTTGTTAGAATGTATTTAATATTTGATTAAATCAGGAGTTCAAATAACCCAAAACAGATATTCAAACAGCCCAGCACAACAACAGTTCAAAAGGTTCAAAAGATTCAAGTGGAAGATATTCAAATTAGTAATTATGGAGTGGAAGATATTCAAATTAGTAATGATGGAGTACAACGGCTATAAACAGGTATAAATTCAAACGAATACAACAGCTATAAACGGTTATAAGTTTCATTATATATACTAAAGCCTCTAATGTAAACAAGTGAAAAAAAAAAATCAGAAAATATTCTTTGATCTATAATCACTCACATCTATTCTCTGAAAAATTCTCTGAGAAGTGTTCTTCAATTTTTGTTTACATCCTCTTTCAGTACACTGAGACATATAGCTTTAAGCCTATCTTTCCTGTGTGAGATTTACAGAAAAATCAGAGCTTTTTTTTGTATATCCATCTGGGAGAGATATTTATTGTAAGCTTTCTTTGAAAGCAAAAATACCATTTCATCTTGTAAAAGTGTTGTAAACACTGTGTTCTTGAAATCTTGAGAGTGATTGTGAATCACCTAAGATTTGCAAGGGTTTAGGCTTGTGAAGTCTGTGTAAAATCTATGGAGGATTGCTCCATGTTTATGAGGTTGCTAACACCCCTATGAAGCTAGAAGATAGTGGAAAATCTCAAGTGAAGCTTGAGGAGTGGATGTAGGCTTGGTTGAAGCCGAACCACTATAAATCTGTTTGTCTCATCTTCCCTAATCTCTTTACTTTCCTACTACTGCTATAGCTATCTAATATTCATGTGTTAATTATTTGATTTACCCTGTATGTTAGTTATACTTCATTGTTATTTTTCTTGATCATTTTTTGCTAAGTTCATCATTGTGTTTGTTAATAATTTGGTTGTACTAGTAGTTAATTTTATTGGGGTATTATTAATTTCAATTTGTAGAAGCCTAATTCACCCGCCTCTTAGATTGCTTTTTGGGTAACAAATTGTTTTATCATGAGCATACTCCTCTTTAGTCTTGTCATGGTTCATATGTTGTGTAGTATATCTCTACTGGGTTGTGGTTCACCCTATAAGGGAAACCATTTCAGGTACAGGTGCTATGCCTCCGCCAAGGCATTGACTTGAGAGGACTCGGAGCTGAGGCTTCATTTTTGTTTTATTGTTATTTGTTAAATGTAAGCCAGGGCTGTATTTACGTTGAGTTGAAACTCCATTTTGTGTAACCAAGAATGTTCTTGGATAAATTTGTAAGCTTGTAGGGCACTTATTATTTGTTTGGCTTCCATTTCATACTTGTTATAAAATGTATGCTTGGGATTGGAACTGGGGCATTGTGATGTGAATAGCATGTATTTGGCATTTGGGATTTAATGGAAATGGATGTATGGAATAGTTAGCTATATATATGTGTTTGCCTATCAAGTGGGTTTTGTACCATAAATAGATATACCCTGCCCAATTTTCAGGGCGTTACAATTGAAGCAACACCTGGAGGATTTGGTAGCCGTTGGGCATCTCCGAGACTACATTAATCAGGACAAAGTGGTGACCGAACAAGGGAACCCCCTATCCGAACCGAACATCGAATATCCACCTCGGTTGGTAATAAATGTAATTCATGGTACAACTAGCCACGAGCGCAAAGAGGCACTTCAAGAAAAAATTGCAAAAGTTGTGCAGATTCAGCAAGTCATGTCAGTAGGGCCAGTGCCAAAAAAGGTACAGACAGTACCTAAACCTTCTTTATGCACTGTTTCATTTACTAGGAAGGATTTAGAAGGTATTCAGCACCCACATATTGATGCATTGATTATAACTGTGGGAATTGGGAAACGACTTGACGTGAAACGAGTCCTAGTAGATCAAGATAGTGCAGCAGATATATTGTATTACGACTTGTTCAAAAAGCTCGGCCTCTCTAAGCAGCACCTCACCCCAGTGGCAGCTCCGTTGGTCGATTTTAATTCACAGCCTGAATGGCCACTTGGCAAGATAGTGTTGCCAGTTGTGGCTGGGACAAAGATACTTTAGATAGAATTCCTGGTTATTAACACACTATCTCCTTACAATGCCATACTCGGACGTCCTTGGATTCATCAAATGGAAGCAGTCCCCTCAACCTACCATCAACTCATCCATTTCCCAACAGAACACAGAGTGGAGCAGATCTCAAGGGACCAAGTTGCATCAAAACATTGCTTCATGGCAGCCATGAAGGCTAAACAACTCTGCAATCGGGTTCAGACAGTTGAAGTAGCCGAACAGCCGGTCTTGGAGGATGTCGGAGGAACCCCAGCGAATAAGATAGTAGAGGATTTGGAAAAACTCCTAGTGAAGGAAGATGACCTAGAAAAGTACTTCTTTATCGGTACCTCACTAAGCGATGATGAGAAACTTCAGTTGCTGGATTTGCTAAGGGAAAATATGGGGGTATTCGCGTGGTCAGCATATGACACTCCAGGGTTAAATCTAGATTTTGCTTGCCATAAACTCAACGTCAACCCTTCTACTCGGCCCATTGTGTAGAAAAGCCGAAGATCCTTAGTTGAGCATACTGAAGCAGTAATTGCAGAGGTCGACAAACTCCTGGCATCAGGGGAAATTCGAGAAATTCAATACCCACAATGGTTATCCAATACAGTTGTAGTAAAAAAAAATGGAGAGAATGTGTCGACTTTACCTACCTTAACAAAGCTTGTCCCAAGGATAGCTTTCCTCTGCCTCTCATTAATCAACTGGTAGACTCAACAGCAGGACATAAGCGTATGAGTTTTCTGGATGCTTATAGCGGCTATCACTGGATACCACTATTCGGCCCAGATTAAGAGAAAACAGCATTTATTACTCCAAGAGGCACCTACTGCTATAAAGTAATGCCGTTCAACCTCAAAATTGTCGGAGCAACCTACCAGCGAATGGTCACTCGAATGTTCAAGGAGCAGCTCGGCAGGACTATGGAAGCTTACATAGATGACATGGTAGTGAAAAGCAAGCTTTCTACGAACCACCTCACAAACCTGAGAGAGTTTTTCAATAGCCTGAAAAACCATCAACTTCGCCTCAATGCCTCGAAATGTGCTTTCCGGGTAGGAACAGGGAAGCTCTTAGGGTACATGGTGACTTATAGAGGAATCGAAACAAATCCGGATCAAATCAAAGCAATACAAGAGCTCAAAGTACCAACAAAGGCTAAAGAACTACAAAAGCTAGCCGGAAATGGCAGCCGCCTTAAATTTGTTCATTAGCAAGTATTCAGATCGAACGAAGCCTTTCTTTCAGCTACTAAGGAAAAAGGCTACATTCGAATGGGGTCCAGAATGTACCGAAGTACTACAAGGCCTTAAAAAGTATCTTAGCGCACCACTTCTCCTGTCCACTCCAGAACTAAGGGAAGAACTGTACCTGTATCTGGCAGTTTCATATCACGCTGTAAGCGCAGTACTGATTCGTGAAGTTGAAAAGGAACAGAAGCTGGTGTACTACATTAACAAGACTCTCCTAGATGCCGAGACACAGTACCTACCCTTGGAGAAGCTGGCTTACGCACTACTTATCGCCTCAAGGAAGCTACAACATTACTTTCAGGGTCACACCATCAATGTCCTCACTGAATTCCCCCTCAGATCTGTCTTTAATCGAGCCGATTTCTCTGGCCGAACAACGAAATGGGCAGTTGAGCTTGGAGAGTTTGACATTCAGTATCAACCCAAGATAGTAGTCAAGGCCCAGGTCTTGGTGAATTTTTTCGTCGAATTTGCTCCCACCCAAAGCACCGAACATCAAAACTTCAATTCGGTACAGGTGTCGCGCACCACCGAACTGGGAAAGCAATGCACTTCTGAAGCATGGAAACTCCTTATTAGTGACATCTGGCAGCTCTACGTCGACGGATCATCCAATAACCAAGCCTCAGGGGCAGGGGTAGTACTTATATCTCCATAAAGATTTATATGGGAGCAAGCTCTTAGGCTTGGTAAGAAGTCCTCTAATAATGACGCAGAATACGAAGCATTGTTAACTGGTTTACGCAGTGCCAAACACTTCAATGCAGAACAACTCCTGGTTTTCAGCGATTCTCAGTTGGTTGTCAACCAGCTCATCGGGGTCTATAAAGCACGAGATGAAAAAATGTCCATGTATGCAGACAAGGCAAGGGATTTACTTAAAAAATTCCAATCCATACGAGTGGAACGAATCAATCAGGACAAAAACAGTCACGCTGATGCTCTGGCTTGCCTCGGCTCATCAGTAGATGCCAAAGATGCTAGAAAGGTTTAGGTCGAGTTTATGCCAAAACCAAGCATTGCATCTCCAATCCTCTGCACTAACCTAGAGTCGAGCTAGATGGATCCAATACTTGTTTTTCTGAAATCTGGCACTCTCCCCAAAGACAAGAAGGAAGCCAACAAAATTTGACATAGATCAGCTTAGTTTTGGGTCTCACCATCTGGGAAGCTATACCGACGCTCTTATCTCGATCATTATCTATTATGTGTGCATCCAAATCTAGTCAAACATGTTCTTTACAAAATTCACGATGGGATTTGTGGATGTCACGTTGGTGGAAGGTCATTGGCACACCAAGCCCTCACTCATGGGTACTGGTGGCCACGGATGTAGCAAGATGCACAGCAGTACGTTCAGAAGTGTGACAAGTGACAAAGGTTTGCTCCATTAATTCATCAGCCAGCCAAAACTCTTACTCCACTTACAAGCCCGTGGCCTTTTGCCCAGTTGGATCTGGATATCATTGGACCTTTGGCATGGGGCACTGGGAATAGACGATTCTTCATCGCTGCAACTGACTATTTCACCAAGTGGGTTGAAGTTGAAGCATTGGCAAGCATCAAAGAAGCAGACACAAAGCAGTTTGTCATGAGGAATGTAGTGGTCCGTTTCGGCATCCCGCGGGTACTGATTGCAGACAATGGAACACTGTTTGACGGAAAGATCTTCAGGAAATTTTGTGCCAACCTTAGGATCGAATATCGGAACTCCGCTCCGGGCTACCCACAGAGTAATGGGCAGGCAGAAGCGTCGAACAAAACCATCATCAACGGATTAAAGAAGCGGCTCAAAAACGCAAAAGGGAAGTGGGTTGAAGAGTTGCCCCCGGTGTTGTGGGCCTACCGAACCACGGCACGGCGCTCAACGAGGGAAACACTTTACTTCCTCACTTACGGAATAAAGGCTATTATTCCACTCGAAGTTGGTCTCCTAACCCTTCGATCGAAACTGTTTCAAGATGCAAGTAAAGAGGAAGCTATTGCACAAGCACTGGATATGGCAGAAGGCCGAAGAGAAGCAGCCCTGATCAGACTTGTAGCCTATTAGTAGCAGCTTATCAAGAGCTTCAATCAAAAAGTCTTCCCAAGGCAATTCGCACCTGGTGAATTAGTTTTGAGGAAAGTCATAGATCACAAACGGGTGCCTGGTGATGGCAAACTGGGACCTAACTGGGAGGGTGTAGACACCCCATTTTTGACCGTCCTCAAGACCTGGACGTCACCGTTTGAACACTCGGTGATTATCCATGTTTGTGTTCGTTTGGAGTTCCCGGAAGTCTCGGCTCACGCGCCTTGCTTCAGGATCCCCGAACTTGACCGTTTAGTGTCTGGTTTTGCACCGAACACTTGTGTTTTGCCTTGAAAGGGCAGGGAATGCCTTATGAGGCATCCCCACACACCACCGGCAGTAGCTGGAGGCCACCGGATGGTCTTTCTCTTCCATCGGCACTTTTGTTTGCCGGTTGGCATACTTTATTGCCGGTCGGCATAATATGTTGCCGGTCGGCACTGTTTTTTGCCGGAATAGCATTTTTGGGCAGCCAACCACTGTTGATCCACTTTATGGAGATATTTTGTGCCAGCTGTGATAGCTGGCACCAACTCTCCCCCCCTCCATACACATGTATGGAGGGATTTCCCTCTAGCCAAGCTTGTTGAATAAGCTTTGCAAGAGGGATCCTTATAAGAGAGGGGCTTTCCTCTTGGTTCTAGGTTAGAAAAACAGAAGCAAAAACCAGCCTTTAGAGATATAGATACATATTATTTCTATATCTCTCTCCCTCTCCCTTCTTGTGTGTGTTTCTTGGCTCAAAAGGTGTATTTTACCTTACTTTTGCACCTTTACACACACCATTACACCTTACTCCGAGATTGAAGGACTTGGGAGGTTGTTTCTTGAGTTTTTGGACTGGTTTTGATCAAAAGAAGGAGGTTAGACCATTTGTTCTTCAAGGGTTCTTCAAGGGTGAGCATCTTCCTTTTTAATCCCCAAACTTGCATTGGTTTTCTACCTATTTTGTTTACTGTTTTAGCTCTTGTGTATAACATGAAAAAGGCTTAAATTTTCCTGCTCTAGCACTTTCATTAAGATCATTTTGTGGTTTGGGTGCAAACTCACCCTCATAGGCCTTGTTTGGTCTATTTTGGTGCCTCTTTGGTAAGGTTTTGTTCACTTCAGCATTTTGATCTTTTCATCACTAAAAATCAGTGTATTTTAGTGTCAAAAAAAGTTGGTTTGAAGTCTTGCATAGGGGAGGGACACCCCTCTCCCTTTATGGTTTTGTTTCCTTGCTTTTTTGGGCTCAAAAGGGTAGCATGTGTGCTTGTTGTTTCTTGGCTTCATTTCAGCATTTTTTTAGGCATCTTAGGTCATATATAACCTCTGTTTTTGGTCGGATTTGGGCCTCCTTGTATGCTTGTAATACTTGCTTTGTATTGCTCCATCTTGCTTAGAAATACATCTCATGATTAGGCCATGATTCTTGTGAGAGTTGGTTTAGTTCCATGAAGTTCTTAGTGATGTTTTTCCATGCTTAAGGTTTATTGGTTATCTATTTAGTCATGCTTGACATGTTTGTTAGGGTTGCTTTGTATTTTAGCTTAAAAGCTTTGAGCATGTTGACCTCTAATATGTATGTTTGTGATTATCCTCATGATTTAACATCATCTAAGGACCACATTTTAGTCCAAGAATCATGCTTGTATGTGTGCATGCATGGCCTCTTTCATACCTTGAGGGTGTGTCCTCTTATGCCTAGGAGTGAGCCTTAGCGCATTCGTTTCATGGGGGATACTTTAGCTGCCATATTAGGAGTTTTTGGGGTCCTATTTTGCATGCAAAAACTCTGTTTTTACTTGTTTTGATCATGCCATGAGAGGTCATGTTGGTGGGGGGGAAGTTGTCTCCCTTTGTGCCTTAACTTTGGGACCATAAGTTTGCTTGTTAACATGAGTTGATTGTCCATCATTTTGAGCACTTTTGGCCACTGTTTTGAGAAGGGTGAGGGCCTGCCCCTTTGCCACTTTGAGCCCTCTTGCATGCTTGCTCCATGTTTGTTGCATATTTGTTCCATTAAGCTTTGTAGCACATCAATCCCATGGTCAATCTGGTCCACGTTTGCATCATGTTTGTACCTTGTATGCTTGGTATTATACATTTGTCATGTTGGTTGTATAATGCTTGTTGTGCTTTACATCTTGGTGGCATGATACATTTGAGCCTTGTTGAGCATTACATGCATTGCATTTGCTTGGTTTGGGGTGTCAAACTAAGTGTGGGAATCAAGGACCATTCATACTTCAAGTGATGCAATGTGCCTCAATTCCCGGTCATCGGGACCTTTGACTCCAACTTGATAAGACCCCGGTTTTCATGTTGTTTGTTGCATACATCTTCATATCAAATGGCAAATTCGATCCTTTGACCCGCCATGTACCATTGATGGTTCAAGGATCGAAAGTCACGCTTCTTTGAGTTCAAAATATGATAAGAAGTATGACCATGCTCACATGAGTCTAAAAACTCCATGCCATGCACTGTCTGTTCTCTGTTTGCTGTCAAATTGTCTTCTGCAGGAAGTTTCTGCCGGCCGGCAGAATTTAGTGCCGAACGGCACTATATGGAGTGCCGATGAATCCATTAAAGTGCCGATGGTAATTGTGAAGTGCCGGTGGCAATTCTGTCTGGCCGGTGGTGCTCTGCAGGATGCAAGGAGCTTGCTCCAGTACTTTGGCAATTTTCAGAAAGACAAGGCAGTACAAACAGAGACGACAGGAGCACAGTACGGGTTTTCCGGACGAGGCGGATTCGAGCATGCATCACTCGCGCATCTCGAGGCAGAGGCTGCGGCTACCCTTTTCCTTCCTTCGCCACCTTTCCTTTAAATTAAATTAGAATATTTATTTTTGTAATAATTTTATTCGTTTATTATTTGGGACTGTAATATTAATTCGAACCCTCTGAGTGAGGGTAAACATGTAATAAGTGTGAGTGAGTGTGTGTATGTCTTCCAATCCCCATTTCTTTCTTCCCTTTTATTTACCTGCTTATGATGGTAGATTAGGGCATTTTTGAAATTAGCATACCTTATGATGTGCATGCGCGCATTCATGCATCTGTTGACATGCACCGGGCTCGGTACATCATACTAACCGCATTCGTATTTTCAAATTCCAAAATTGAATACATGAATCAGTTGGTTGCATATCGTATGCCATATTTAGGTTAACCGAGCCTAACTAAGATTGCATCTTGTATGTGTTGCATTAGGCAAAATAACATGAACTAGGACACGCACATTTGCTAACTAGTTTATTGTTTTGGCACGGAGTACAATGTAAGTGGTTATGCTTTAGCATCCAACATGCGTGCGAATGTTGCCATAATAGTATGCTTGCCATGCGGCTAATTGTTTACATGAGATAAATTGCTTAAATGCCTGTGGGTGGAGGTCAAATTGCTTAAATTGGGATAATGCGTTAAACTATATTTGTTTTAAGCCCACTAGATAGTGGCAAAATCATCTTCTCTAAAAAGCCCACTTGAGGGTGGCAAAATCTGCATTTTAGCCTACTCGTGAGTAGCAAACCATTTTCAAAACGAATATGGAATGTTTTGTTCCAATTTGGGCAATTTGGTCTATACTTGTTTGCTGCGCGCACAACATAGTAACTCTAGGCTAATAAATGGAATAAGAACACATAAACGTTTTCAAAACAGAATATCACGGTTAGTAGAGGCCGGTCTTCGGACCGGGCGAAAGGGGGTGCTCATAGCTGACCTTCCCCGATCGTACCTAAGCTCCCGAGCCGAGACAACTCTGGTGATGACGGACATGTGGCCTTCGGCACCGAGTCAGGGTTTCCTAAATTTCCCCATTTTTTTAAAAAAATTTAGGTGGCGACTCTGTATCTGGCAAAGCAGTCCATGTTTGGCACTACTTTTTCAAAAATCTGTTTCTCAAAAAACGATTTGCCAGATTTGGACTCTTTGGTTCAGATTAAGAACCGCGACACAAAAATCGAGTCCGAACTGTAGCGAGGCCCCCTCCGCGGGCTGGTCACAGAGGGTCCTTACATGGTTACACTCGTTACTGGAAATGGAGCATACTACCTGGAGGATCTCAAGGGCAGAGCCATACCTCAGCCCTAGAATGTGGCAAACCTCAAGAAATACTATCAATAGAATTATCCCCTAACTTCTCTGTCAAAGTGTAAAGACATTTATTTTTTAATCAATACAAATGTCTCCCTACTTCTTCGAATTTTTTTTTTTTTTTTTTTGTATTCAGTAAATGACCAACTTCACTACAAGAGATTGTTGGATTTAGCTTTGGTATTTACCAAACAGAATTACCTTTGATGTTTATCAAACGAATTTAGCTTTGGTGTTTACCAAACGGAATTAGCTTTGGCATTTACCAAACGGAATTAGCTTTGGTGTTTCCCAAATGGATTTAGCTTTGGTTTTACCCAAACGGACTTAGTTTCGGAATGACTAAACTGAATTTAATTTTAGTTAGCACTCAAACATGCCAAATGGAGCTGCTTGGTGGAATTATGTTTGGTAACTAAAATAGACCTTAGCCAAGTGGAATTGCTCAGTGGAAAGCGCACTAACGTATTTTAAATAGTCATTTCATTTTTGAAATTCACAGAATTTCCTAAGTGCAAACATCAACACTTTAGTACCACTGCATGCTCCAGAATTTGAACAGACTTGGATTAGTCTTTCAGCACCAAACTTCCAACATCAGCCTTACTCAGCTCCAAGTGGGGGCAAACAATTGTTTCTCAAGACCAACTTTGACCTAAGTAAGACTTCACTTATATCTTTTCATTCAAGAACACCCCTATTTTCAAGAGTTGAAGCAGACTTGAAAAGTTCTGCTGCAAAGAATAGATCTTCAGTACCAATCTTACTTAGCTCCAGGTGGGGGCAAACAATTGTTTTCTTGGAATCAACCTGGACCTAAGTAAGACACTATATTCCAAATTAGAAGTCAAACACAACCCAGCAGCATGTCAAATAAACTAGACCGAGCATCCATTTGGCCCTGTAGTCCCAACAATGCTCAACCGGGGGCAAACAGCATAGATAACACAAACATTAAAGCAAAAGACATCAAATTGCAAGGTCTAAAAGGCACAACTGGCCACAACAAAAAGAAGTAGAAAAAGAAAACATTGTCTTAGCATGCATCAGGGAGCAACTCATCAGGAAGACCGAGCTCCAGTACATCAAGGAAACGAGAAGAAAAGGAAAAAATGTATAAAGTAAGCTTCAAAGTCTTTTTCAGATAAAAACCACTCTAACTCTCCTCATCAGGTGGAACCTCAGGGACATCATTCATAGTTTGACCCACGTCATCTTGGAGAGGAAAAGTAGAGATAGCTCCAACTTCTTGAGAAGCAGAAACCTCCTTAACCACATCTCCCGCAGCTTCAGTCTCCAGGTTTTCATCCCTTTTAACATCCACTGTTTCATTGGCAGCACCACCCTCTGGAGTCTTACTTGTAGCATCAATCTCTAACGGAATCTTCGCTGAAGGAGTAACAGGGGTAACATTAGTCTTCAAAACCAAGGACTTTGAAGGAACATCCTGAAACAAGGAGGACTCTTCAGGAATGTAAGCAACAATAAGGGCGCTCGTCCAGCCTTTAAGGAAAAGCTTGTCGTGCAGCACCTGCACTTCCTCTTTATAAGCAGCTCCAGCTTCGTCCTAGCCCTACTGCTAATGCTTAGCTTCCAAAGTCGAATGTTCAATAGCCATCACTGCAATGACTGCTTCCAGCTCAGCCACTTTCTCTTCAAGTTGGGCCTGAACCCCAATAGCAGCTGCCTTAGACTTCTCAGCTGAGGAGATAATTTTGTTCAGACGAAATACCTCTCTCTCGGCACTTCTGTGTCCTTCATTCTCGACTTCCAAACTTGTTGTCAACCTCTCAACATTCATGGCGGCCTCTAGTACGACCTTCTCCAGTTCCTCAGCTCTGGTGATTGACAAATGCATCCTCTGGATACACTACAGCAGATAACAAGGTATTAAAATAAAGCAAACAGCAAAAGAACACCAAAAGAATTCAGAAACACTCACAACAGTCATCATTTGAAGAGTCTCCTTTAGAACCGAAATATCACAGGGCCCGTTGTGATTTGCCATGTCTACTGGCATCAACAATGTCTTGGTTAGGTCAAAAGTGAATTCCCCAGAAGCAACAACTGAATCAGAGGTAGAAATGGGTCTGCCTTGATGTAACATAGGCGGCTCCCACTTCTCAAATGACTCATCCTCAACAGGATCTTTAGAAGCCTCTCCAATTATCATCTTGCTGGTCTCCCTCCTCCTCTGCTTCGCTCTTCCAGCAATTGAGGTAGAAGGTTTGGCAGCAGTAGCATAAAGGCTAGAGGCCCCTATCTCCAGCTTTATGTCCATAAGGCTCTTCGGTTTGGCCTTAATCAAAGGGGTTCTGTAGACGCGCCCGAACGTCCTGAGTTCCACAGGCGAAATTGGCACGAAATCCGTTTTGTTCATTGGACTACTACAATTCGGACTCAATGTCACGGTTCTGAATCTAATCTCGCAAAGTGTAATGCAAGACTGATAGATCACCAAAGAGTCCAAATCCGGCAAATCGTTTTGGAAAACTGATTTTTAATAAAGAAGTGCCAAACATTGACTGCTTTGCTAGATACAGAGTCACCACCTAAATGTTTTATTTTGGGAAATTTAGGAAATCCTGACTCGTGCCTAAGGCCACGTGTCCGTCATCACCAAAGTTGCCTTGGCTCGGGAACTTAGGTACGAGAGGGGAATGTCATGCAATGGGCACCCCCGCTCGCCCGATCAAAAATCGGCCTTTACTAACATGATATCTTATTTTTTAAAACACATGTGCTCTTATTCCGGTTATTAGTTAGAATTACTATGTGATGCGCACAGCATACAAGTATAGACTAGATCGCCTAAGTTGGAACAAAACACCTCATGTTTGTTTGAAAATGGTTTGAAGATGCTACTCGTAAGTAGGCTAAGACGTGGATTTGCCACCCTCAAGTAGGCTTGGAAAACATGATTTTGCCACCTCAAGTGGGCTTAAAACTCGCATTTTGATGAATTGTTCCAATTCAAGCAATCCAACCTTCATCCACAGGCATTCAGGAAGTTAAACACTGAAGCAAATAGCCTCATGGCAAGCATGCTATCATGGCAACACTCACACTCATGCAAGATGCTAAAGCGTAAAAACTTACCTAGTACTCCGAGCCAAAACAGAAACTAGTTAGAAATCAACACATGATCCTAGTTCATGTTAAGATGGCTAATGCAACACATGTGAAATGTAACTAGAAATAGGCTCGGCTATTCTAAAATGACATATGAGATGCAACAATTGATACATGTATTCAACTTGGAATTACAATACGATGCAGTTTGTATGATGCGTCGAGCCCAGTGCATGCAAGACAAATGAATGATGCACGCATGCAAAGCATAAGTATACTAATTGAAATATGCCCTAAAACTAACTACTGAAAGCAGGTAAGTAAAAAGAAGGAAGAAATGGAGGTTGGAAGACATGCACACACGCACGTACACTTATTACAAAGTTCGCCCTCTCGACGGAGGGTCCGAATGAATATGCTAAGCTAGCTACGCTAAGTTATTCTAACTAATCTAATAATCTAATTATTACACAACCGAAATGAATAAATAGCAAATACTAAGCTAATTATTACAAAACTTAATTAATTAACAAATTAATTATTTAATTACAAATTCATGCTAACTAATAAGGAAAGTAATAAACAATGCTGCCTCAGCTCTGCTTGAAGTTAGAAGATGCATGCTCTCGGTTGCCGTCCTGAAAACTCTCCGGTTGCTCTCTTAAAGGCTCTGTCTGCAGGGTGTCCTCAAGGAATTCCTACTGAACCTTACCAAATCAAGGCTGGGGAATGCACTAGTGGCCTGCCGGCCATGAAGAGCTTCTGCCGACCCCCCTGCCGGCCAAAGATGGACCACTGCCGGCCAAGAATGAAGGTCTGCCGGCCAACAAAGAGAGACTGTCGGCCACTGGTGTGCTGTGACACCAAGCTGCAGCAGAGCACAAAACAGAGGAAATGGAGGGTCTCCCAAGGGTATGTACGTACTATACCACCCTATATCACCTCAAAACATCAAGGGAAAGGCATAATCGGATCCAAGACCATCAATCACGCATCTCGATGCATGATGGCCAAAGATCCAACTTGTGCAATTCAATGTAAAATGAATGCACAAAAACACATAAATGCCTTAACCTCTATCATGGATGATCAAAAGGGTCGGCGACCGAAAATTGAGGCACGTTTCATCACTTCAAGTATGAAGCGTCCCTTGTTCCTCGTGTTTGGCTTAACACCCAAACCAAACACAATGCAATGCAAGGTGTGCCAAACACAATGCTAATGTAATATGAGCATGCAAGTATGCAATGTAACTCAAACATGCAACAACAATGCAAGGGAACAAGCATGCAACAATATGCTATATATGAAGCATGCAACAACATGCCACAATGAAACATACCAAGCGATGCAACAAGCATGCGAAAATCATACAATGCGACAACATGCAAAATGGAACAAGCATGCAACAACATGCAAAGATGGACTTAAACCGAAATGGACAGACCTCAATCATGCCCAAATCAATGGCCAAGATGATGAATTGATGACACGAAAAGTGAGAAAAAAAACATGCACATGCAATGGCCCAAGGATTAAGGCATAAGGACACAACTCTCAAACATGAGCAAGAAGTGACAATCATGATAATGTGGCAATGAGGTAAGCTCTGAAATCTGATGTAAATTGATGCCAAATCAACTAAACAATGCAAGCATAGCATGCAAGGATGTTCAAAGCTTAAGACTAGCCAATGAGCTTGTACCAAGGCCACATGAACCAAGCCCCAAAGGGCCAAGGGCAACCAAAACAGTCCTAGATCATGCCAAAATGAATCTAAAACATGCATGGACCAAGGCGAAAACAAGTCAACAAGAGAGGCATAAAGCATGATGCAAGTAAGGCCAACGAGGGGGATTGCACTACACCTATTACAACCAAACATGGAATGACTTAATCAATGAAAGTCAAAGTTATGGCATGTCAAAATAAGCCCAAAAACCCACTGAGATGGCATCCCAAAGACGTAAGCATAGAGGCATGCACAATGATCCATTCATAAGGCATAAAATACCAACTCTTCAAAGCATTGAAAGCATGTCAAATGCAAGTGTATGACCACATTTCATGGACTGAA
Source organism: Camellia sinensis (assembly GCF_055761805.1). NCBI lineage: Eukaryota > Viridiplantae > Streptophyta > Magnoliopsida > Ericales > Theaceae > Camellia > Camellia sinensis. The sequence goes on from NC_138964.1 coordinate 44,533,783, forward strand.
ATAACATTTCAAATGATGCCAAATCATGAAAATGGTCCAAGTAATGCATGCTAATGACTTGGACACTCAAAGCTAACAAGCTAGATTGAACCAAGGCTATTCAAAACAGTGCATACATGACCAAGACAACATGAAACAGAGCTTAAGCATGGTGAAACAAGGCTAAAAGCTTCTTTGGGTCGAGCCAAAATCATGCTAAAAACATAGCTTAAAGCACAAAGCATGTTAAGGCAATAGAGAGGATTGCACTACAAGTGCATGGTGCATGCAAGAGACCACTAAACCAACCTTGGCAAAATAACACCAAATACTTGTTGAAATGAGACCAAAACACGCTAAGCAAACATGTTACTTTGATGAGCCACAAATGGGATTACACTACACATACAAGAAGCATGCATAAGATGACCAAACCAGCCATGGACAGAGTCAAGGCAAGTCCTAAAAGTCACAAAAAAGTGCCTGAACTAAGCCTCAAAAGTATAGAGATACACGCTCCTTTGGTAGGCCAATGATACAAGAAAACAAAAACAAAAAAGAGAGGGGGTCACACCCTCTGATTTGAGGCCTCAAAACCACATGCCTACCACTAAAAATCCACTGGATTTCAGTGGCTAAAAGGGCAAACAAAGACCAACTCAAAGGCCTTAAGGCATGGCACAAAACAAGGCCAAACAAGGCAAACAACAAGGTAGAACACCCTTAACACAAAAGAGGCCTCAAACAATCATCAAAAGTACTTAAATGTAGAAATTTTTTCAGTTGAAAGCAAGGCCTAAAACAATATGCAAGGATGGACAAAATGAGGTACAAATAAAAGCTTAAAAAAGGAATATGCTCACCCTTGAAGCTCAACTTCGAAACCAGCAACCTCTGAGGCCAAAAACCAACTTTCAGAGCTCAAGTAACACTCCCAAGAACCTCAGCTCAAAGATGGTGGTGTATCACTATGTGTTGTAGTGCAAAAGTGCAAGAAAAATGGACTTTAGAGCACAAACAAACACAATATATAGAGAGAGAATGAGAAATATATATATATATAGAGAGAGAGAGAGATACAACTTCTCTAAAATTTGTTGAACCTTTGATAAAGAGGAAGAGCCTCTCCTTATATAGAAGAGGGCAATGCAAAGCTTGTTAAACAAGCTTTGAAAGAGCTTCATATGGAGGAGAGATGAGTGAAAACCAGCTGGCTCAAAAGATCTAGAGTGAAACCTGCTGAGACAAGTGTTCTGGTGGCCGGCAGTGCCTCATTAATAGCCGGCAAGCTTTATCAATGGCAAGCAGGCACAAAAACAAGGCCGGCAGTAGCATAGGGTGGCCGATAGTGCACTAAGAGAAACATGCTGGAAGGACCAACACATGGTCCAAAAATGGGGCAGAAAGGATACGGGGTTTGGAAAGCTCAAACCTGTGACGTTTCGCTACGAAAGTCGAGTACTCGACGAACAATCGAACTTGTTGCTGGATGTACCTGCAAGCACAACCAAGTATTGAGGACGGTCAAAAATAGGGTGTCTATAAGCTCTCACAGCATCAGAAGAGCCAAAAGCCTCCACTTCCAAGTCCACCAGCACTCTCATTTTGGACATTGACCCACCCCCTGTGAAACTGGGGGCAGGAGAAGGTGTCCTCTCAGACGGAAAGCTTTGGCCTTAACGACGATTTGTGACCAGAGGGACAAAAGATGTGTCAGTTTTAGTGTCAGAATCGAGAAGAGACGCAACAAACCTCGCTTTCTTTGGGATTGTGGAACAATAAGTCGCCTGGTAGTCCAGCAACTCGGGCGCAGACCTCTTTTTATAACTCAAAACGGCCTTGATGGCCTTGGCGTTCACTCAGTTCAACCTGCGCTGGAAACGGGAAGTTTCTGCAGAAATGAGGAACAATGTTAGAAAAACATTCAAAACAAGGCAAAAGCACAAGAATACTAGAAAGAAAGACTCAGACCTGGGTAGCCATCTTTCTGAGGCATCCGTTCAGATTAGAATTCAGTCCCAACAAGAAACTCCTAATTACCACCGACTTGTAGAAAATCATCATTGTGTTTGTCTGAATCAGGTAAGCCAGTTACAAGGTGACAGTTGGCCGAGCGAACACAGAGATAATAAGTGCTATGATCCTTATTGTGTGAAAGGGTATAGCAACCCAAAATGTCCCAGATGTCCAAGTTCAAACCCACCTGCCTGTTAAGAGTGGAGACACCACAGACAACCCGAAACAAATTGACAGACACCTGCATAGGGCTAAGCTGAACTTGGTGTAGAAAACGACGCACCAAGGGATCAAGGGGAAATCAGACCCCTCTTTCAACAATGGCAGCGACGGGAAAAGCAACAGTACTTCTAGTGCCCATGCGCTTGGCATCAACCTTTACCAGCGAAAGGGTCACATCGTCGGGAATACCATAGTCTCGGCGAAATGAGGCCATTGCCTCAGGGGTGTCCACTAACGACTGAACCATTATCTAGTCCTAGTATGGCAAAGACAAAATTCAAACTAAGCTAGGAGTAGAACCAGATGCCGGAAACAATGGCACAAGGGCCAAAGAGGGCGATCAGTACAGAAAAGTAAAAGAAAAAGGTAATTTTCAAAGGAACTTACAGAAACTTAATGAAGAAATAGCAACGAGCATAGGGCCATGAGGCGGAAACCAAAATGGCAGTAGCAATGGCGATAAGCGTCTGGGCAGAGCACCGTCGGGACCAAGACAGAGGAATGGAAAGGGTTTTGGACTCTCTAAAGTTTGGAGATAGACAAAGAGGTTTGAATTAATAACCCCAAAGCATTTATTGCACCCAACCGGCACGAAGGTAGACAAATCATGCCCATCAGTATGGAATCGGCGCACTATCTCTATGCACTAGTACCACGCCGCTACACGTCACCATGGAAGGAAACATGCAGGAGGCGTGTGTCAGGATTGAACTGTCACTAAGACCGAACTGGACCAGATCTGAACCAACGTGACGCTTGGGTTATCGAACAGTAGCTCCCCCCAAGGGGAACCTTAACGTGAGCTAGAGGGCAAATGAATGGGCCAAATATGAAACGGGTCAGATCCAAGCCTTGGGCCAGCCCAATCCATTAAACCTACGTCCAAAGGAACCAGGAAAACAAATGGGCCCACCAGTTAAGCCCAATTATATCATCAATGATCTACCCGAGTCCTCAAGCACTTAGGCCCATCTCGCAGTGGAAAGGCCAGTCCAGCCGCGATACTGGACTGGGGCGAGCTACAGGACTTAAGCTATGGACTAAAATGATGGGCACCAAAAACCAAAATGGGCCGAGCCCATACAAAGATATCTTTCTAGGCCAGCCCATCTCTACAAGCAATCTCGTAGAAGGCCAAGCCAAGGCACAACAGTACCGAACCAAAGGAACCTCTCAGAGAAACGTGGGAGCTGTGAGTGCATGCATGTGCAAGCTGTCACCTCAGCTGGTCCCCTACCTTGAGCAATGCTAAAGGGAACTTGGCAGCACCAAAGCTCCATGAAACCATCTTAGGCAACAAGTAAGGAGTTCTATATAAACTACACTCACTTCACATTGAAGGTAACTAATCTAAGCTGGACCGTACTCACTTAAACACAACTCTCTACACTTAGAGAGCATCTTCCTCTTTCTCCGATCACTCACTCCCACACCGAAAGGGTTATCCGGCCAACCCCGGCCGGGCAGCTCTAACGGTGCTCATTGTTGCAGGGCCTCAATTTCTGGATAGTCCAACCAGGTCCGGAGCTCCGATCCACAATCATTTAGTGCGGTATTTGGTACACACACAACTTTTTTTCTTTTTCTTTTTTTTCTTCTTTTGTGGCTTTTATAGTGTTCAATAGTTGCAGATGGGCAATGATTTTGGTGTCCCAGACAGCTGTTTGGAACAGATCATCATCAGCTAACAAAGAACATTTGTGTTCCACACACGTGGTTCTCATTACTCACAATCCCTTGTATTATCATTGGTTTTTTGTATACTTGGAAAAAGGAGATTTTTATTCCATTTTCTCATTCTAGATACTCTTTTCATCTCAAAATAATGATCATTTTAAAGAAATTTAATTTTTTTATAGTACAATTATTATATTTTAAAATATTTATTTTTTTAAATTACTCTTTGATAGTATATTTTTTGAGAATATCAATTGTCATAATGTACTTTTTGTGTTATTAATAAATTTAAAAGAATAGTAAAATAGTAAATTCATATTATTTTATTCCTTAATTTTGAAAAGGGGACTAATATTTTGAGATAATGAAAAATGAAATAAGGGACTAATATTTTATGACAGAGAGAGTATAAATTAATCAGATTCACAATAATTAATGCATATGTATAATTAAGACATTTAATCTAATAGTTATACAACATCTTTTGTGATGTGAAATTGCGAGTTTAACTCATATAGAAAAAAGCTTAATATCTTTTGTATTAGTTTATTTCTCCTTCGTTATGGAAGTTGTGTCTAACTAGTAGTGGTTATTGGGCTTGGTAATTGATTGTGAGTTAGTAGTCTGTTTGATGATTTACTATTTCTCATATTTGTAATTACTCTTTTAACGATTAACCAAAAAAAAAACAGTATATGGAATTAAAGACGGACTCAAGATTTTAATATAGAGGGGACAAATATTTATACTGATAAATATTTTTTCCTAAAAGAATATAGATTACAACATCAATTTTTATAAGCATAAAAGTGAGAAATAAGATAAAAACATATATAATAAACATGTTTTTCATGTATTGATTTGAATTTAAAAAATAAAAAAATAATAATAATATCAAAGAGAACCAAACATTGTTTGCTACCCATTGAGTGCAACCTGTCATTAAAATAACATGAATGGAATTAATTGAACATCTTTTGTCTCCCCCCAATCCAATCATATAGTTTTTATTACTATAATATGAGATTTCTTATTGATTAGTAATATGTCATATGGTATTATTTTTTATTTTTATTGGCAAAAGTCAGTTGTTACTTGTTAAATTAACATTTATGAGAGTTAGTCTCCTTACCTTTCGTAAAATACTAAGGGTGTGTTTGGTTTGGTTTTGGAGATAAATTTTCAAACAAAATGTTGGGGAAAGAGTTTAGAAATTTTTTTGGTTTGTTTGGTTGTATATTTGGGAAATAGTTTTGGAGTATGGGAGTTTAGGATGATTTGATATTTTGTTGTAGTTGAAATGTGTGTGAGAGAAAAAGTGATTGAGAATGAAAGATGAAAGAGAAAAAGTGATAGATTAATGTGTAGGAGATAGAGAGTGATTTTGGAAAAAAAAATTCCAAAATCACTAAACCAAACAAAATTTTAAAAAAATTTCTCCAAAATTGTTTATCAAAAAAAACAAACAAGGCCTAAGTGTTTGCCCTCTTAATTCAACTCCCCCTAAGGAGAGTTGAGTTGAACCCATGACCTTCCTCTATAGTCATGGAATTATAATTACACTTAATATTTACTTAGCTTCATAATAGTATCCATCGATCTCAAATTTTTTGCTTAAAGAATAAGCCAAAAAGTTTTTTTTATCAAGGACATATATTAGGGTAATGCTATGGTACAAAAGTATATATACCATATATGTAAGTTATGACATTTCTGAGTTTGATTTTGAAAAATGTCATAACTCAATCCTATGGAAGTCATAACTAAAAAAAAAACAATTATAACCAAACATCACATAAGGTATAGCCAAAAAATTTTTTGATCAAAATCAAAATAATGTCATAATCAATATCATAATGAAACTAACACCACAATAGGCCTCATACATTAACATATGGCCAAAATATAACAAAAATACTCTCAAATGAAATTTCACTAGCCTCTTCTCTCACTACCTTACATCACTACCACCATCGTTGGCTACTATCAGCCATCACCACCACTACTACTACCACTACCATGGCCATCTTCGATGACCATTTCTTAAAATTGTTTTCTAGCTACAGGTCATTGACTACTTCCCAACAAACATTTTCCAGTAAGAATTTTCGGCAATCATTCTTGATAACTCTTCCTACCTTCCTGCGGCTACCTCTCTCCTCCGATGACCTACTACTGCCACTACCTCTAAGCAACTAATTCTAGCATCACACAACTACCACACCATCACAACCTAGCAAACTACACAAAATCTATCTAAAATTCACTGACTTTGCACTAACAAACTAGTGAAATTTCATTCAGTCTCTATTTTATTTATAAATTTATGTTTGAACAGATTGTGAAATTTTACTATCCAAAAACAATAAAAATTTATTGTTAAAAAATGATAATCACAACCAATTTTTTATATAAAAACACAGCGAAATTTTACTATCTTAAGAAAAAAAAAATTAATGCCTATAGATAGGAAAATTTGATTATCTGAAACAACAAAGAAAGTAAAATCGATACACTAAACCCTATAGAAAATGTCATTAAGTTAACTTCAAAACAAGCAAAAGTGAAAAAAAAAAAGTTTATTTAATCTAAGTAAGATAAAAGCACAGCTTCAATTCATACTCCCTAAAAGGAAAATAAAAAACAAAGATTGGATTGAGACATCAATGGTAGTGACCAACTCAAAGACAAGGACGAGATCGTCGACGAAGGCAAATGGATCGGATTCAGAGATGTGCTAGTGTTCGACGATTACATTGACATTGAGAAATTGAAACAAATCTAAGGTCGCCAGTGACATCTAAAACAGTGGACATGGTGTTTATGCAATGGTAGTGGTGCTATAGAGCGTGAAAATAGAGAGATAATTAATCTTAGATAGTAGAGATGGTGAGATGCTCTAGTGGTAGATTGTGCTATAGATAAATAACTTAGAGAGGGAGAGAGAGAAATCAATTGATAGATGAAGTATGGATATTAGATATTAAAATATTTTTGTTTGAACTTCTCACCAAAAAAAAGCCTTAATACTGTATTTGGTTGGGGGATTTGAGGGGATCTGGAAAAGAAAATGGAAAAGATAGGTGAAATGTGAATAAAACATACCTATATTTCACCTAATTTCACATACTTTTTTCCTTTCTTTTTTCAAATTCATTCTCAAATCCCCCAATCAAACATATAAACGAAAGTTTGAATGAGAACTTTATTATCTTGATAGCTAGTAGTAATGATGTTCAGAGGACCTCATTGCTCAACCATCTTGACTTGGACATGATACAGACGCTTTCGCAAACTACTTTAGTTGGCTCTGCTTTATAAAAGTAACATTTTCAATTTTTGATTTGGGGAGCAAGTATGGATATTTTAAACCCATCATTGTATTTGCAGTCAAGTTACATGCCACATGTTTTAATCTTATTGGTTAGAAAGATTACACATTTTCTTATCTCACCTAGCTCTATTACTCAAAAGTTAGAACAAGTCTTGTCTAAGATTTCTCTCTCTCTCTCTCTCTCTCTCTCTCTCTCTCTCTCTCTCTCTCTCTCTCTCTCTCTCTCTCTCTCTCTCAGAATTCTAACCCTAAAAATTTATCAATCAACCCAAAACTTCATTCAGCCATCACATTTTACTCTTAAACTTTCACTGTGATCATGATATTGTTAGTCAATCTTCATTGTATTCAAAAAATAGTTTAAGAAAGAACAAAATTATGTTCAAGTACTAAACACCGAAATAGAATATCTAAAAATAAAAATATGAAATAGAATATTCTATTTTATTACAAAAACAAAAAAAAAATCTAAAAGATTAAAAAAATGAAACCAGTAAATAAGAAAAATACTTAATAGAAATATTTTTCCAAAAGGATCAAGTCCAGCGTTTGACACTGTTTCTTTAAGACAGGATTGTCCTCTCCACAGTACTTTCAGAATATGGACGTTTATCTCCAAAGATAAAATGATCGGTGACAATTAGTAGCAGCACTATTGTTAGATGTTAGATTCACATATGAAAAGAAGAACAATAAGGAGAGAAGAAGAAAGACTGCTTTGTTTATTGTGTTTTGTATCTTGCCCTTAAACATATTAGGGTTACACATATTTATAATGAAAGACTAAAGAAATAAATGACATAACTACCCTTACACCCTAATACTTAACACTCCCCCTCAAGTTGGCGCAAATATATCTCTCAGGCCCAACTTGTAACAAATGGGGTGGAAAACCTTATTACTAAGACCCTTAGTAAAAACATCAGCTAATTGATCTTCAGACTTCACAAAAGGCATACATATTAAACCCTGATTCAACTTCTCCTTGATAAAATGTCTGTCGATCTTAATATGCTTTGTTCTATCATGCTGAACAGGATTGTGAGCAATACTAATAGCAGCTTTGTTGTCACAATACAGTGTCAATGGTTCATTGCAGACAAACCCAATATCATTCAACAAGGACTGGAGCCACATCAGTTCACATACACCATGCGCCATAGCCTTGTATTCTGCCTCTGCAGTAGATCTGGACACCACTGCTTGTTTCTTACTATGCCATGTGACTACATTTCCCCCCACAAATGCACAGTAACCGGAGGTAGATCGCCTGTCATCTATAGAACCAACCCAATCAGCATCCGTAAATGCCTCCAACCTCAAGTGACCATGATTGGAAAATAAAATCCCTTTTCCAGGAGCAGATTTAAAGTACCTCCAAATGCGATACACTGCATCCAAATGAAGTGCATAAGGCTCATGCATAAATTGACTCACTATCCCAATTACATAGGCAATATTTGGACGAGTGTGAGATAAATATATAAGCCCTCCCACAAGTCACTGGTACCATTCCTTCTCCACAAGATCACCAACACCATTACAAAGATGGTGATTAGCCTCAATTGGCGAATCAGTAGGTCTGCAGCCTAATATGCCAATTTCCTCAAGAAGATCTAGGATATACTTCCACTGAGAAATAAAGATGCCTTTGTCAGATCTGGCAACTTCAATCCCAAGAAAGTACCTCAATGGACCAAGGTCTTTTATCTCAAATTCCTTGGCCAACAGTATCTTAAGATGTGTCACTTCTTTCTCATCATTACCTGTCATAACTATGCCATCCACATATACTATAAGCACAGTTACCTTATCTGCATGGCGTTTAACGAACATTGTGTGATCTGCATTGCTTTTCTTATACCCGAATCTCAACATAGCCTTCAAGAATCTATCAAACTAAGCGCGAGGAGACTGTTTCAAACCATATAACGCCTTTTTCAACCTACAAACTTTCCCAACTGTAGACTGAGATGAGAATCCTGGTGGTACATCCATATATACCTCATCCTCTAAATCACCATGGAGAAATGCATTCTTCACATCTAATTGCTGTAAAGGCCATCCCAAATTAGCTGCACATGAGAGAATAGCTTAAATGAAATTCATCTTTGCTACAGGAACAAAAGTTTCTTGGTAATCAATTCCATATGTCTGAGTAAACCCCTTGGCCACTAGTCGTGCTTTGTACCGTTCAATTGTTCCATCTGCTTTCTGCTTAATGGTGAACACCCACTTACACCTTACAGGCTTTTTTCCGTTAGGAAGAGGAACCAACTCCCAAGTGTTGTTCTTGCTTAGAGCTTACATCTCTTCTACCATAGCTACTTTCCACTGAGGATCATCGATAGCTTCCTTCCAACCCTAGGGAATACACACAGAAGACAAAGACGAAACAAAAGCACGATATGTAGAAGACAATGAATCATATGACAAAAATTTAGAAATGGGTGTTGAGTACAAGCCCTAACCCCCTTTCTAAGAGCAATAGGAATACTCGAATCATCAACCACGGGACTATCAATTACAGATAAATGAATAGATTAAGGTACATTACCTGGAACTAGCATGAGGGATGATGATGGATCTGGTGGCACAAGGAAAGCTTGCTCTTTCGAACGCCGAGAATAAGTTTTAGGATCAGCCCTGTCCAAATGACCACCAATGTCAGGCTCCACAGCAATTGAACTGTTAGGCTCCCCCTCACCACAAATAATAGTCCGCTGACTAGGAAGGAAAAAAGATAACTCGTGCTGATAGGTTATCTCCTCATCTGCAATCTCATCCATAACACTACTCTCCCTCGGAGGAGATAGCGGAAAAGAAGGAAAGAAGGCCTCAGATTCACGGAAAGTGACATCCATACTAACATACACTTTGCGAGTGTGAGGATTATAGCATTTGTAAACCTTTTGAGTAGCAGAATAACCAAGAAAGACACAACGCACAACCTTCGGATCGAGTTTTCCATGAGTATGAGGTTGCAAATGAACAAAACAGACACACCTAAACACCTGAGGAGGAAAAGAAGATGTGGGATATGCGACAGGAAGTAGTTAAAGAGGAATCTGGAATTGGAGGACACTAGAAGGCATACGATTAATAAGGTAAGCAGCGGTAAGAACAGCATCACCCCAAAAAGACTTAGAGACATTCATGGTAAACAAGAGGGAGCAAGCAACTTCAAGAAGATGGCCATTCTTGCATTCGGCAACTCCATTCTGTTGAGGAGTACCAACACAACTAGTTTGATAAAGGATGCCATGCTCATCTAGGTATGCTCGAAAAACTCCATCAACATACTCAGTCCCATTATCACTCCGAAGAATTTTGATTTGAGTATTAAAAAGGTTGGTCAGCATTTTATGAAAAGTTTGGAAGCAAGAAAAAACTTCACTCTTAGTTCGAAGCAAGCAAATCCAAGTCATATGGGAATAACAATCAATAAATGTAACAAACCATCGATACCCAAAAGTAGAAGGTAAGGGCCCCACACATCAGTATGAATAAGCATAAAAGGAAAAGTACTTCTTTGATGAATTGAAGGGTAACAAGTACGTTTATGCTTTGCAAGTTCACAAGCATCACAACCAAAAAAACTCCTAGGACAATCACGAACTAAAGAAGGAAAAAGTTTCTCTAAAACACTAAAGGAAGGATGACCCAAACGACAATGCCACTGATGAAGGAGATGAAGAGGGGAGCCATTAGTGCATTTGAGAGCCTAAGATGGAACAGTAGAAGCAATGGCATCCAAAAAGTACAATCTACCTTGTGCTCTACCATTGGCAATCATTTTCCCCATAGCCAGTTCCTGAAAGACACAATGAGTAGGAAAAAAGGTCACTGAGCAATTTAGAGAAGTAGTAAGACTACTAATATAAAGTAGGTTAGTGGAAAAATTAGGAACATAGAGTACATATGAAAGACAAAGTGAAGAGAAACAATGAACCGAACCCTTGTCGAAGACAGAGGATAAATTGCATCAGCCACTCGAACCTTGTCTCGGCCGGAACAAGGAGAATAAGAATAGAAAAGACTAGAGGCACCTGTCATGTGGTCAGTGGCACTTGAATCAATAATCCAAGAAGACGATGAGGATGTATTAAGAGCACTAGCAGGAATACCTGTGTGGGCAAAGTTGGAAGAAGCTGAAGTGGAAGAAGCTGTGGTAGATAGAGAATGAAGTTGAGCCATCAAATGCCTGAGAGTGTGTAACTCATCCTGTGAAAGAGTGCTAGTCTCAGAAGAAGGACTCGCAGCAATCTCAGACACATGTACTTGGGGACGAGCTGTACTACCACCATCTCCGACCTCGAGTAGGGCGACCATTCAGTTTCCAACAATGTTCTCGATCATGTCTGTCTTTCCCACAATAATCACACTTCAATTGATTTCGATCAACTAGGGTACCCTGAGTACCAGACTGAACTGGACTAGGCCGAGAAGCTCAAGTTGGAGGAATAGCAACCAAAACAGAACGATCCTGAGTAAATGAATGAACCATAGCACTATGTCGACTCTCCTCTTGCTAGACAAGGGCATAAGCCTCGTGGAGGGTGGGAAAAGGTGAACGACCCAACACCTGAACGCGAATCTGATCATACTCCAAGTTCAAGACAGCAAGAAAGTCATACACACGCTCATTCTCCACAGTTTGCTAAAACAAAGTGGCATCCCGAGAGCAAATAGCCTGGAAGCTTTGGTAATAGTCTAGTTTCTGCTATAAACTACTCAACTCAGCATAGTATACTGCGAGTGATCTATCCTACTGATCTAAGCTCCGAAGCTTCTTCCTTAACTCATATGCTTATGCATCATTACCTTGTTGGGAGTACATTTGGGCTGTAGCTATCCAAATCTTATGAGCAGTATCAAAGAGAAGAAAAGACCGACTAATGATGGGCTGCATAGAATTAATAAGCCAGGTCATAACCAAAGCATTCTCATAAACCCATTGAGTACGCGAAGTGGCATCATTAGTAGGCTGGGGAAGGTCGCTAGTAATGTAGCTAGCCAAACGGCGAGCAACAATAGCAAGGCTAAAAGAACGGGAGCAAATTAGATAATTTGAGCCATCAAGTTTCACAGGACTGATTTGAAGAGAGGGACTATCATTAAGAGTCATAACACGATGCACGCCACCCTCGTCACTAACCCTAGGGTCTTTATCCTCAATTCCAGCCATTGGAAATCAATCCCCACAATAAATAACAGTCCAGGAAGCCAACAACAGTGCCAAAAACTCAACAAAGGACCAGGAAGATACCTGTACAGAGCCAAAACCAAGCCAGGAGAGCAAAAAATGGAACATAACTGAGAGAAACCTCACCAAGCCTTCAAAACAGTGACTCTAGTCTCCTCTAATGGTCTAGTTGGCTCCCAAGGAAAGGAAAGGAAAGGAAAGGAAGAGAAGAAACAGCCCTAAAAAGGCTCTAGCAGTGGCTTTCGAAAAATAGCCATTTTTTTTCCAAAAAATCAACAAAATTTGGAAAAACCACCAAATAATTCCCAAAAAATTACAAGAAAATCATGGAGAGAAAGCCCATGAAATTTCGAACTTGGAGAATTATTATTTATTTTTATTTTTTTTTTGCAGATTTTTATTTTTATTTTTCTAGAAAAACGAAGGAAAAAAAGAGGGACAAGGAAATACCACAATCTTTAAGGAAGAAGATGTGGCTCTGATACCAAGTTAGATGTTAGATTCACATATGAAAAGAGGAACAATAAGGAGAGAAGAAGAGAGACTGTAGTGTTTATTGTGTTTTGTATCTTACCCTTAAACATATTAGGGTTATACATATTTATAATGAAAGACTAAAGAAATAAATGACATAACTACCCTTCCACCCTAATACTTACCAACTACAAACTAATTGCCTAGCAAATATTCTTTATGTTTATACTCTCTCTCAAGGAAAATAAATGCATGAATATGCAAGAATCAGAAAAAGGCACGAAAATTGAATGTGTGGGAGCTAGAAAAAAATATATATATCAACTTATTGGGGCTAACCCAAACAAGACCTGCAATAGGTCCAGCCCAAACAAATATCACACCTCCCATCTATATAAAGGGGGGGCATCCCAAGTGGAGATATGTGTTCTCTCTCTCTCTCTCTCTCTCTCTCTACACTACACACCAACACTCTTGATTTCTATAGCTTCATTCTTTCAATTAAGTAACTAACTTTATCATCGGAGTGTCTTGGCCGGCAACCCCGGTTGGATGGTGCCGACTATGTTCATCTTTGCAGATATACAGGGGCAAATCTCATCTCTTCGTTGGATCTTTACAATCCATGTGAGAGGATTTTTCTAGTCTCACATAATGAATTAAACAAATGGACCATTGCTTATTTATAGAAGAAATGATGGTTGTCCGGGACAGAAGCTACAGGCATGAACCTATTCGGGAAAGCAAAAAAGGTGTGTTTGGACCAAACTACCAACATTCAGAAACGTTGGGTCAATTCGGAAATAAATTTGAATTTTTGAACAAAAATTTAAATTCCAAACGATAGGAATTTAAATTAAAATTCAAAAGTTTTTTACCCAAAAAAAATAAGTATTGGGCTAGACAACACCAAGCCCAACCCAACCTCACACCTCACACTTGCGCCTAAGCCTGATCCAACGGGCGTGCGTATGGTTGTTTATGAGTAGGGATGGTCATTTTTCCCCGTCCTGATCCGCACTCGCATCCCCGCCCGCCCCCCGCCCCACCCCGCCCCACCACACCCTGCCCTGTACGGATTTTCCTCGCCCTGATTAAGAAATGAGGCGAGGACGGGTTTTGCTTCTCCCACCTCGATTATATTTATTTTTTATTATAATAAAGTTAAAACATTAAAATATTATACTTAATATTAATTTTTATTCATTTATTTTCTATGTATTAATTATTATTTGTAATATACTAAATTATTATATTAATATTTTTATTTTTCAACTTAAAAAATTAACCCGCATCCCGCCCTGCTTCCGTCATCCCCTAATATGATACCGAGGAGGGGGAAGAGACGGGGGTGGAATTTTATAAACCCGCCACAAACCCAACTTGTAATCATCCCTATTTTTTAGTCTAACGGGTAAAGCCCACTTTACCCATAATCTTCCCCTCTACAAAACTTGGGTACCCCATTGAGGCCCTTTCCAAGGTCCAAAATCAAGGTTTATAAACCCACATAATGCTAGCTTACCCAATCAATATGGGACAAGTTTTTTTTCATCCCTTATGGAAAACCCACCGAGACACCATTCTCATGGTGCTCACTTTGCCATCAATTTTCCATTTACTCGATAATGGTTTTGAGCAACTAAATATACGATGTGAATCTCCACACGACAAATAACACGTTACAACCTACACCCGCCAAATTCGGCGTATGGGTCCCACCTCTATTATAGCCCAAAGTTAGGGGAAAAAACTTATTTTTCCAAAACCATTTCTAACCGATTTAAATGTGAAAGTCTCTCAAAATCAAGTTTCCAATAGTGTATTCACTAATCTTTAGTGAACTTTTTTTAATTTTGAGTAATTTTATTTACTTTTTCAATCCTTTTTAGACTAGATGGCCTTAAAAAGCAATTTTTTAAAAAAATTGCACATTTAAAAAAAAAAAAGAGGTCAACTAGGCTTGGTTTGGGTATACAATAAATAAGCTACTTACTAGTTTATTGACTTATTTCACTCACATTACATTTTTATAAGTAAAAAATAAGTCATGTCTAAAAATCCCACTGAAAACTTTTGTTGTGGTTTTTCTTTTTCTTTTTATTTTTTATGTTTAGAGTCGTCTTGAAGGACCAGCATTGTTTTTAAAGAAAAGCTCAAAATTGGAGAAAACGATTCAAACAATGTCTCAATTTATAAAATATATATATATATATATATATAAACTTATAATATAAAATAAAATAAAAATTGAACCAACAACAACAAACTATTAGTTAACTATTACTTTTATTGTAGTTTTAGATACAAAATTACTAATTAAGTATTCATAATTTATAAGCACTCTTTAGTTTAGGGGTAAGGATAAGAATTTTTGATGCAATTTGACTGTACATACAATTAACAAGTTAGGATTAATCATTTTTTGATATGAATCCAAAAATAACATGACTCAATAACATGAATAATTAGTTATGCATTTTAATATTATTTTTACTAAGAGGTGTCATGATATTTTTTAATCTTTTATATAACTCCATCTAACAAAATAAAAAAGTATGTAAAATAATAATTTAAGGCTAATATTTTTTCTTCCATTTAAGATATGTATTTTTTGTTACCTATTTTAGAGTCAATTTAGTAAAAAAAATATATAATAGTAAGGTATAAGTTTTTTAAATTAAGAAAATACAATTGAGTTGAAATCAAATATTTTATGAATAATTTTATTTAATACAAATTAATTTCATGAAATTTAACTTGTGGGAAAAATTTTAATTTCGTCATGCATTTGATATGATATTTTAACTAAAAGTGAAAATTTTCACACGACACATCAATTGAATACAAATCGAAAATAACATCATATGAAAAAAATTATGAGTTGAAAAAAAAAATCAATATATTTGAAATTTTTAAAAAAAAATCATAAAAGAAGTGCAAAAAATAGAAAGCAATGAAAGAATGTTTTTAGTAATTTTTTAATGATTAAATTACAAATAAATCTTTTGAGATTTTCTTAAAATACAATTTGTCCCTCGTGATTTTAGAAATTACATCATGTCCCTTAAAATTTTTAATTTCATAACAAATGGTCTCTTTATTAATAAATTACCAAGTCAATTTACCGTTTTTAATGAGAAAGATTAGCAATACATCCTCCTTATAGTTTGCATAGTAGGAAAGGTATGTGATAATTTCCCTTCATAGTTAAGATCCCTCAATGTTATTATTTTAGTAGCTTAGGTCATTTATCCCACCTTTTACATTGTTTAAATGATTTTAAAATTTTAAAATTTAGGCTTTGTGTGGCTCTCTAGTTAGGACTAAAAAAGTACGAAAGACAAAATAAAAATAAGTTAATAAAATAAAATATCACATCTAAATCATAATTATTTTATTTTTTTCTCACAAAAATAAAAAATGTCAACCCAAACAAACTTTTTAATTCCAAGCTAAAAAAATTCAAACTCAAAAAAGCCAACTAATTTTTTTTTTGCCAAACGACAACTTAATAACTTTTGATTTACATCTCCATTTTATTTTTATTTTTATTTTTATTTTTTTTTGTAAAATTTATATTTTTAAAATCTTATTGATAAGATTTTCAAACAAGATCCATGAGTCATATGAAATTCTGAAGAAAAAAAAAGGATGAAATTTTAGTGACTCATTAACTTGGTCATTTCACTGACCAATCGACATTTTACTGACTTAGTAATTGAAATTCCATTAACCGACCAAAATTTCACTGATCAATCGAAATTTTACTAGCCTTTACTGACTTGGTTATCGAAATTTCACTAACCAATCAAAATTTTATTGACTTGGTCATCGAAATTTCACTGACCTGTCTTAGGTCATTGAAATTTTGTCAATTTTTTTATTATAGAATTTTGTATTTATCATGAATCTTATTTTACAGATTTTGATGAAACGATTCCAAAAAATAAATTTTATAAAAAAACAAATATCTAAATAAAAAGTTATAGAATTTTGTCATCATGTATTCTGGAGGACAAAAAATAAAATAGAAATTTGTGTTGTCCTTTGTGGGAGCCGGATAATTGAAAGAATCAGAAGCGTACTCTAGAAGACAGATATTACTCGGCTCTATCCGGTACGACCAGGATGCCGAATAAAATAGATAGATAGGCCGAATAGTTATTGAACTATGGAGCCGAGTAAATAAGAAGATAATGAGTGAAAAGTGGGCCCGGCCCCGAGGCCTAGGGAACGAGTATAAATAAAGGAATAGCAGACTGAAAAAGGTATGTGAGAATTGTTGTGCTTAACTTAGAATACAAGTAATCTTGAGTGTTGAGACTGACTTGTCCGTCGGAGTGCTAATTCTGGCACCCCCGACCGGAGTGTTTATTTCTTTTCAGGTGACCAGAAGAGGATCACGAGCGTTCCTCAGGATCAGAAGAGTATTTCCAAAACTCCTTCCCCACAATTGGCGCCGTCTGTGGGAATACTCAAGCATATCCATGGTGGGCGCGACGGAGGACCCTCCAATAGTCACTGATGCAACCACACAGGTAGACGACTTCACTCCAATAAACATGCACAGACCGGAGATTATCCTAGCAAGACGCGCTCTGAACATCGTCTTACCTTCGACTCCAGAGCATGAGGCAATGCAAGCGATCATGGAACAGGCAAAGCAAAACGAGCAAAGGTTGGAGAACATGATCGTTGAGAACGAGTGTCTCCATCAGGATTTGGCCCTGGAGGTAGCAAAGTCCAAACAAGCCGTGCACCAAGATTCGGAACGACCTCTGAAAGTAGGTGGTCGATGACCTCGAGCCCAGCAACAAGACACCGATAGCGACTCCGACTCTCTATCCCCGGAGCCCAAAAAGAAGGGACGACCTGAAACTTCCAGCTCTTTTGAAGAGGGCCCACATATAAGGCATAAGTGCAGAAGAAACAGTTCCGATGATGAGGACCAGCATGACCCCTTCGTGCGACGAATCGCAAGGGCGATCCTGTCCAAAAAGTTTAAAGCCCCGTCATTCACTCTCTATGATGGAAAATTAGACCCCACTGATTACATCTGCCACTACAAGCAAGCCATGAGATTGCATGCAGACGACGAGGCCCTCATGTGCCGAATATTTCCCAGCAGTTTGGGACCATTGGCTGTCAGGTGGTACTACAAACTTGGAGCTGGCTTCGATCAAAACCTTCCACCAATTACAAAAGTCCTTCAGGGCCAGATTCATCACCAACGAGGTCCAGCCGAAACAAGCCGACTCTCTCTGGGCAATGCAAATCCTACCGGGAGAAACACTGAGAGCATATTCGGCGCGATACTGGGAATGCTTTAATCTTGTTGATGACACTTGCAACGACTCCATGGCCATCACCGCC
The DNA here is from genome assembly GCF_055761805.1 of Camellia sinensis. Classification (NCBI taxonomy): domain Eukaryota; kingdom Viridiplantae; phylum Streptophyta; class Magnoliopsida; order Ericales; family Theaceae; genus Camellia; species Camellia sinensis. The sequence goes on from NC_138964.1 coordinate 44,552,067, forward strand.
TTCAAAATGGGATTACATCCAGATAGCGCCCTCCGCAGTTCCTTGACTAGAAGACCCCCCAAAACAGTCTGGGGGTTGATGAAAAAAGTAGAGAAATACTGCAAAGTGGAAGATGACGCCTTGCAGGTTAAAGCCGGACACATGGCCAACAAAACTGCCCCTCTTGAAATTGCTCAGCCGATAAGTTTCGTGCCACCTCAAAGCCTAGAACCACGACAATGGGGTAAACGAGACAAGAAACGGGATTCTCGCCGATCGAGCGATCAATGCTCACACCGCGCAAATGAGCAACTGCAAGTTGATAGTAGGCACACGAGGCGCGCCGACAAGAAATATACGGAGCTGTCAGAGCCAATCAGCTCGGTTATATCCAAAATCCAACATCTTCCCTTCTTCAAATGGCCGTCCAAAATGGTGGGACCTCCTAACACGAGAAGGCGGGACAAGCGGTGTGACTATCACAAAGATCACAGTCATGATACAGACAGTTGCTACGCTTTGAAAGACCACCTTAAGGAATTGGTGCAAGACGATCGGCTCCAACAACATGTCCGAGAAAGCGCAATCAAAACGGTCGCCCTTTGACAGGATTCACCTCCGCTCGGCATCATTCATATGATATACAGCCTTCCAACGCCTCTTACCGTACACGCAATTCAATCAGCCCCCTAGAAGCAACGTACACTAACGAAACGGCCCCACGAAGCTCCGAGTATTATCTTCGACGATTCCGATCTTATCGGCATAACACACCCCCATATTGATCCATTGGTCATTAAGCTACACGTAAATCGATTCACCATTGAATGCGTCCTCATAGACCAAGGGAGCACTTCGGAGGTTATGTACCACGAAACCCTCATCAAACTCGGTTACAACGAATCATACCTGTGTCCGGCTCCTCATCCATTATTCGGCTTCAATGCAAATCCAGAGTACCCGTTGGGAAAAATCATACTACCCGTTCGAGCGGGCTCCCAAACAGTGGATGTGGAATTCCTGGTCATCAAGCATCCTTCACCACATAATCTTATCATGGGGCGAACTTGGTTGCATACTATTCAGGCCGTGCTAAGTACCTATCATCAGCTACTACGTTTTCCGACCGAACACGATATTGAGCAAATCCGTTGTTCCTAGCAATCCGCATAGGCACGATATCTCCTTTCTAGGACACCTACAGAGTCGCAGGCCAACTCCACTGAAATGCCGAATCGAAACAGCCTCGACGAAAAGCCACGGTAGCCCTAGGTGATACCAGCAGCAGCTTTTCAAGTTGTATAATTAACGCGTTCAACTGCGTCGCTACACACCGGGAGAGCTGATCCCGAAGGCACTTCCAAATGATTGGCGACCGTTTGATGGAAGATCAGGTCCTAACTGAGATGGCCACTATCGGATAGATTCCATATCGGCTTGGTACTCAAAGCACTTGCGAAGATTTTGTCATTAAACCCGACTTATAGAGAATGATCCTAGTTCTAAATGATTTGCCATGTACACATTCCACGTTTATAATGCAAGGATTCTTATTGAAAAGTTGAAATCCCAATCACTGCGCAATCCAGTTAAAAAGTCTCCGGATTCGGAGCCCCATCGGCTCATGACGTCTTTGGGTCGATAAAGCCTCCGGATTCGGAGCGCCCTTCGTGGATATCACGATTAGCCAAATAAAGTCTCTGGATTCGGAGCCCCATCGGCTCATGACGTCTTTGGGCCGATAAAGCCTCCGGATTCGGAGTGCCCTTCGTGGATATCACGATTGGCCAAATAAAGCCTCTGGATTCGAAGCTCCATTGGCGCATGACATCTTTGGGCAGATAAAGCCTTCGAATTCGGAGCGCCCTTCGTGGATGTCACGATTGGCCAAATAAAGCCTCCAGATTTCGAGCCCCATCGGCGCATGACGTCTTTGGGCCGATAAAGCCTCCGGATTCGGAGCGCCCTTCGTGGATGTCATGATTGGCCAAATAAAGTCTCCGGATTCGGAGTCCCATCGGCGCATGACGTCTTTGGGCCAATAAAGCCTCCGAATTCGGAGCTCCCTTCGTGGATGTCACGATTGGCCAAATAAAGTCTCCGGATTTTAAGCCCCATCGGCACATGACGTCTTTGGGCCGATAAAGCCTCCGGATTCGGAGCGCCCTTCGTGGATGTCACGATTGGCCAAATAAAGCCTCCAGATTCTGAGCCCCATCGGCGCATGACGTCTTTGGGCCGATAAAGCCTCCAGATTTGGAGCGCCCTTCGTGGATGTCACGATTGGCCAAATAAAGTCTCCGGATTCGAAGCCCCATCGGTGCATGACATCTTTGGGCTGATAAAGCCTCCGGATTCAGATCGCCCTTGGTAGATGTCACGATTGGCCAAATAAAGTCTCCGGATTCGGAGCCCCATCAGCGCATGACGTCTTTGGGCCGATAAAGCCTCCGAATTCGGAGCGCCCTTCGTGGATATCACGATTGGCCAAATAGTCTCAGGATTCGGATCCCCATCGGCGCATGACGTCTTTGGGCCGATAGTCTCCGGATTCGGAGTCCCACCAGCGCATCCCATCTTTAGGCCGATAAAGTCTCCGGATTCGGAGCGCCCTTCGTGGATATCACGATTGACCAAATAGTCTCTGGATTTAGAGCCCCATCAACACAGCATTTAGGCCAATTAAGTCTCCAGCTTTGTTGTTAGGGCCATGTAACATGTACGCTGAATAGATATTTAATGGAGAGCGCTCCGTTAAGATGAGCCGGGACAACCGCATGAACAAAGCAATATGTGCCAACACTCGAAATAAGATGCTTAATCAAGCATATAGAAATTAAAAATAATACATTTTATTCGATTTAACGGTTATTACAAAAACGCAATCCGCGTTCGAGCATTACAATAACTATTTGGCCAAGATCCAAGACAATATCTATTCTCAACTTCGAAGTGGCAGTGCCGAATGAACGCCCGCTGCTCAGATAGCATCCGTGGCTTGAAATGTTTCGATCTGACCGCGCTTGAATCCACAATGCCCACATCGACAAGACAATCACCCTTGAGGTGAAGAGTTTTGACGCCATAGACAGCGTCAAGGCCAAGATCCAAGACAAAAGAGGAATTCCCACGAAAACAGTAAAACTCAATGGTCGTGGCATCACGTCGGCCTCATTTCTCGGTCGCGATTGTGAAGAACTACCCCGTTCTATTCCTTCCTTCGGGGTAATCTGCTTCGACGACTTGGAGGCTGACGTTCTTCCCGTTCTTTAAACGCCCTACCTCTCGCACGGATGGGTTCTCTGCTGCGATTCATTGCAGTGTCAAGCTCAGCCAAAGTTTGAGCTTCTCTTCTGTTGATTGAAGAAAACTCCACTTGACATTTACACTTGTTTAAACCCATGCAACGAAATCGTTTAAAGTCGAGTCTAACCACAATAAGTGAAGTCACTGGCGCAAAAAGTACGAGGCCATTTATTTCTAATCCTTGCAGTGACCCTGAGGCAGTTTCATTAACACTGAACTCCAAAAGACGGACGCCGATGGATATAGGTCATTTATTTCCAAATATTTAGCTTTTTGGAGATTAAAATGGCCTAAATATATAAACGACAATTATAGATGGGCTGACAGTTTCCGAATTCGGAGTCTCATCGGCACATTGACAGTGCGTAATATATATTTACTGAAAACTGCTCATGACAAGCCGGCATATAATGGTCGAATTAAATCCCTAATCGACTCGGGCTGGTCAATGTCCAACGAAAACACATGCAAACACGTGTGTGCCGAATGAAAATTACAATAAAACATTTAAAATATGATGTTTTATTCAATCAGGCAATAGTTACATAATTACATAGAATTTATATACGGCGTCACCCTCATCCTCACTCTTCTCGACTTCAAAAGCGGAAAACGGAAAATGCTTCCGTCGGTAAAGCGGCATGGCCGAATCGATTCCCGACGCTCGGAGAGCTTCCGTGGCTTGATTCGCCTTGATCCAACCTTGCTTAAAGCCACGATTTTCGCATCGGCAAACTTCCTCGACGAGTTTCTCTTTGGTCTTTTGAATTTCGACTAGTCGGCCGTCATGGAAGCCTTTTTCATAGGCCGCGGCTCTCGCGGTCTCAATCGCGAACATGCTAGCCGTATTACGATCGGCGATCGCATCACTGATCAGCCTTTGAGTAACCCTCTCTTCGACAACCGGGTTGGGGTGGCTGGCTGTTTGGGGCTCGGCATATTTGATTTTCCTTAGCACACGTTTGGCCTTCTTAGTACGAGCTTCTAACTTCCGAATGCGTTCATCTCTTTGTTCTATGTCATGGCGAGCGACGCAGAGACACATACCGATCTCATAAGCCGTGTACAGTCCCTTCACCGCCCCGTGAACGCCTTCGCGAAACATCTCGAAGTCCGGCCGACCTACCATCGACTGCTGAACTTCGGGTGGAAAAATTTGTCGAGTAAACTCGACTGCCACATTTGGATCTCGAATGATCGAATCCGCCTCTGTCATTGGTCTATTACCCATGAAGACCACGAAACTCAATGGGCGAGGAGTCGTGTCGGATTCCCTTCCAAGACAGGATTGAGGAGACTTGCGCTGTAGCTGATTGTCCCTCCTAGGCGATCTACTTCGACGACTAGGAGATTGGTGTCTTTCCCGATCCCTCGAAGTCCTATCGCCCGTACGTGAAGGTTCATCGCTCCGATTCATGGCACCTCCCAGCTCAGCTAGCGTCTTCACTTCACCTCTGCTATTGAAGAAAAGCTTATTTGACATTTGCACTTGTTTAATCTTCATCAAAGAGCGGAACTGAGAGCCTCACTGAGCACATAAATAGAACCCTTACTCACGAAGTACACGCCCATTTATTCCCTACAAGGGCAGCATCTCCGAGCCTATCTCATTAATATTGAAGCGTCAATAGCCCTGTGCCGACTGAGTCAAGCCCCGATCACCCTATCAACCACTGGTATTCGGCGTTCTAAGTTCATGAACCAGCTGGGGCAAGGGCAAATACATCAATCTATACGGCTCGAGTGCCCTAGCCGTTCCACGAATCGATTTATCTGAACAGTAGTCATGAATTCATTTTGTTTATGATTCAATCAGAGCAGATTCATCAATCTATACGGCTCGAGTGCCCCAGCCGTTCCACGAATCAATTCTTTCGTACAAGATTCATTACATGATATTCGGCGTTCTACGTTCATGAACCAGCTGGGGCAAGGACAGATTCATCAATCTATACGGCTCGAGTGCCCTAGCCGTTCCACGAATCGATTTATCTGAACAGTAGTCATGAATTCATTTTGTTTATGATTCAATCAGATCTCTAATTTTAATCGGCTGTTAAGTCTACCACCTCACGCAAACTGGACATTTTGTTCTAACTGCTGATTCTCCTAACTATACACTCATACAGCAAACAACACGAGAAATAATTTGAGTACACATAAAATTTTTATTCATAAACTAGGCGCTGGCAGCGGACATTTTACATATGAAAATCCAAAAAATGTACATTAAAATTGAAATTGAGTATACTTAATAAAACTAGGATGTCTCCCAGATCAATCATCGGGATCAGACTCAAGTGGCTCAATGTCCATTTAATCGGCATGGCCAATGTAACTCCAACGGCAGCAAGGGCTTTGAGCCACCCATGTTTGAATCCCTGATTCTCGAATTTAAGGACTTCGTCTACGTATTCCTTGAAGGCGGCACTTTTTCTAGCCTCAAGCGCCGTAGAAACTTCGGATTCGGCTTTTTCCTTGGCCACCTTCAACTCCTTTAACTCGGCCTCTGCCTTGGCAAGCGCCACCTTGGCTAACTCGAGCGATTCCTCGCTCGCGTTCGCCCTATCCTCGGCTTCGGATCTGAGCTGGTCAGCAGTCTGAGCCCTCTCCTTTTCCGCTTCGGCTCGAGCATTTTCCATTGCGGCTCTTATCGCCTCGAACTCGGCTCTACTCCTTTCACCTTCAGCTTCAGACTTTAAGCGAGCAATTCTTTCAATGGCATCATGCTGCCGGCGGCCTAGTTCGGCTATCCTTCTAACTGTCTGCAAAATAAGTTGGGATCATCAAGCCAAGCAATATCGTATGCAAACCAAACCAAAACGAGTAAAAAAGAGAATATCGTATACATACGAGAAGGGCCTATAGCCGCCAAATCCGGCTCTTCTCGAAAGATGGCCTTGTCAGCCGATAGTGAAACTGAGGCGGCCAAGCTCAACGCCACAGCGGGATCCTTCATGATAGATGCGTCAGCGGAGATTGGCGTGTTTTTTATCTTTGTTAAACAACAAAAGGAACAACTACGTCGGACTCCTCTAAACGAGGCCGTTTGCCAGCAGGGCTATCCTCTGAGCTGACCTCTCCCTCGGCGTTACGTTTTTTGCCCCGCTCTTTTAGAACCAGTCGTTCTTCCGTAATCTGTTGTTCGGCCTCCTTCTCCGTTTCATCCACAACAACTTGAGCCGTTCCCTCTACAGTAACGGGTTGTAAAGATTCAACCGGGGCAGACTCAGAACGAGCGGCCTCCGCCTTCTTTCGAGCGGCCATTCGCTCGGTATTTCTCTTTCTCGCCATCTACGTGAGATTTTCCCCAACTATGCCTTCAGAAAAATCGCCGGGTAGGTCCTCCAAGTTTGTAAAAATATCTCCGAAGGAAAACTCTACCTGACCCGAAGTGGTCGTGAGTCAGGCTGGTTAAGACCGGCAGCCTCAAACGCTGATTTCAGAGCTTCGTCGACCTCTTCGGCCTTGGCAGCGAACTCCTTGGTTGATTCAGCGACTACCTCGACCATCGGCTCTAAGTCTTACTCCGAATTGGAAGTTTCGAGACCAATTTGTCTAAGGGTCTTGAAGCTGGGGAAGATAAGAGTCGTATGGTGTCGTTTGCCGGTTGGGATCGGAATGTTGTTTGCAGCCGAGAACATAGTATAGGTAGGCTCGTATCACAGGAGAATATGGACAGCTCTGCCTTGTTTCTGTACGTTTGGACAGCCAAAGTACTTTAGTGCAGTCTTAATTTCCGCAAGGACTGTGTCGTCAGCCGAGGACAGAATCCTCTTCAACTTATTGCCTGCAAAAACAGAGGATTAGATTTGGAGAAGAAGCCGAATAAAAGAAAGGTCAACAAACAAGGAGTTACACAACAACCTGGTTCACCCCTCCGTCTGGGAATAGGGTCTAGGTGATCCTCGCCTTCGCCAAATTCCCAGTTGCCTCGGACATTGACCATTACATCGTCAACTCGTTTGCCAGAGCTGGCAAGCATCGTTACCAAGTAATGGTCGGTGTCCTTGGCCCTTAGAAAGTATCGCCCGAGCCGACCGGAGGATTTGGCTAAAAGGTAGCAGTGCCGAATCGCCGGAATGCCAAGATTGATCTTGAGACGCCAGTTCAACTCTACAATTCCTATTACGATTCGAAATAAATTCACATTGGGTTACGAGGGAATCAGACCCCAATGGCGGAGTACGGCCCTAAGAAATGGATGTAGAGGAAAACGAACTCTACCCTCCGCAATGGATAGGAGAGGAAAGACGATTGTGTTCTGGTCGTCCCTCTCCATATCAAAGGAATTGTCCGTTACTAGAGATAGATGGACATCATCAGGAATAGTGAAATGCCTTCGGAACCCAGAAATTCAACCCTCGAAGAGGAGGTCTTTCAAACGCTTAGCCATTTTAGTGAGGACTCAAGGATATTCTAAATCAAAAATAAATATGGAAAGTAGGATTGCAAACAAAAGAGAAGAAGACTTACGAAAGGCAAAGAAAACGAAGAGAAGACGGAGATGAGTTGCAGAAAACGCGTCGGAGAAGAAATACCGACTGACAGTCCAGAAGGTCCAAATATTCGAAAAAGCATATATTCGAAGGGACTTAAGCTTCAAATTGTAATAAATGCGAGAGAAGCACGAATGAGGCGGGAAAGCGTTACAATAACCAAAAAGCATGTACGCGTCCTGACACACATCGCAAAGAGGATTAACCGCCGAATTTTTGTCTTCCCAAACTAGAAGCCAAACACGCCGACTAGCTGATGCTAGTGGCGTGTTTGGGGGGCAATTGTGGGAGCCAGATAATTGAAAGAATCAGAAGCGTACTCTAGAAGACGGATATTACTCGGTTCTATCCGGCACGACCAGGATGCCGAATAAATAGATAGATAGGCCGAATAGTTATTGAACTATGGAGTCGAGTAAATAAAAAGATAATGAGTAAAAAGTGGGTCTGGCCCCGTGGTCCAGGAAACGAGTATAAATAAAGGAATAGCAGACTGAGAAAGGTATGTGAGAATTGTTGTGCTTAACTTAGAATACAAGTAATCTTGAGTGTTGAGACTGATTTGTCCGTTAGAGTGCTAATTTCGGCACCCCCGACCGGAGTGTTTATTTCTTTTCAGGTGGCCAGAAGAGGATCACGAGCGTCCCTTAGGATCAGAAGAGTATTTCCAAAACTTCTTCCCCACATCCTTATTTTTCTAAAAAAAATATTAGGCCTACTTTGAGAAATGCTAAATAAGTCCGTTCTTTTTTGCTTATTATAAAAAGACATATAAAAAGTAAAGAGATAATGTGATAAAAAATAAATTAAAAGGTCAATAAGTTGGCTTATCAGCCACTTCTCAAAAGAGACCTTATTATTAGGGATCTTAACTAAAAATCATCTTTTTAATGATATCAGAAATTTATTTTAATGAATAATCTAGATTATTTTTATTAAGGGACTGTTTATTATGAATTTAATTGAATAAATTTATTTCAATTAATTTATTTATTTCCTTTTATCAAGTTATTTTTTAATTAATTTTGTTAAATAAAAAATTTTAATAATAGAGAATTTATAATTTTTCAAGACAATTCACCTTGCTTGGTTTCTAGTTTTCCAAAACACTTTTCAGAAAATTCTACTTTCTTATTTTCCGTGTTTTTTTGTTTTTACTGAATTTTTTTAATATTTTAAGCATTTTTTTTTTATTTTTTAGACACACTTAGCATAAATACACCTAAAAAGTAAAAAAATTGTAAAAAAAAACTTTTAAAAATTTACTAAATGCCAAAAATATAAAAAAATATAAGAATTCAGTACATTTTTTATATTTTTATGTATTTATTAATTTTTTAAAATATTTTTTTACAAATTTTTTATTTTTTAGATACATCTAAGTAAGGTGCATCTAAAAAAATAAAAAATATTTAAAATTTAAAAAATATTCAATAAAAATAAAAAAACAAAAAAAATCAAAAAAGTCAATTTTTAAAAAACTTAATTCAGAAAATTCAAACAAAACACAGTGATTTATATTTTAAATAAATTTATAAGTTATTTTTAATTTTTAACTAAAAAAACCTCATCCAAACGGACCCTATCTCTGTCTCCACTTTCGAAACTTTCATCCCCTGCTGCCCTCACAGCTATGTCCATCACCTCCAACTGCAAGCTCATCCCTCTTCATCTCTCTCTCCTCCCAAACCCTAGCCCTAAACTTCCATTTCCTAACCCCAACCCACCCCCTCTCTCTGCTCCAAAACTACTCTCGATCCGATGCGCCAAGAGGTCCCAACGAACCGGAAAGTATAGATACCCCTCTGAGAAGAAGAAGCTCAAGTCCAGACAGCAAACCCAAATCGATGTCCCCCAAAAATTTGAAGGGTTTTGGAGGCTATCGAAGCTCGGAGTCTCAGTCCACAGAGACCCTGGAAAAGATTTTCTTGATGTTTCGGACGCTTTACTTGAAGAAATTGCCAAAGTTCTCGAATTCCCGGTAATTTTGTTGTTTTCTAGTTTCGTTTGGCTTCTCAGAAAGCTTAGGAAATGGAAAAAGAAAAAGAAAACTGGGTTTTGATATTAAACTTTATCTTGGATTGTTTTCCTAATCTAGCACTGATAATTGCAATTTTGGTTGCTTATATTTTCCTACTTTTACTTTGCAGCCAAAAAGAGTCTTTCATTTTGTTTTTGTTTTGAGGTTTGTGCAGATTCCCGTTTGGCTTCCCAGAAAGCTTAGGAAATTGAAAAGAAATTTGGGTTTTGAGATTAGTCTTTCTATTTGAATTTTTTTCCCCCCTAAGCTAGCACTAATTCCATGAAATTCGAATTTTCGGTTGCTTCTCTTTGTTTTGAGGTTTGATGTTTAAAAGCTTTCTCAATTTTGTTCTACAAATCAGTCCTGGATTGGTTTTGGTTTTTATATATTGGAGTATTATTATATAATGTTAATTGAATTTTACTTTATTCTTCTTAATTGTGCCAGGTTGCTTCTATGTTGCCGCCAGAAGCATTCTCAGTCGTTCGGAAATCTTTTGATGCCAGGATGGTTAGTTCAATGTGAAGACATATTGCTGTTCATTTGTTTTGTTCTAAGTATATTTGCTTGTGTAGTGGATTTTTATTGGTTCAGTTAACTTTAAGAACACAAGTTTCTACGGTCACACACACATTAGTTTAGCCGCAGAAGAAAATGCCAATTACTTGACACTTAATGAAAATATTTTACATTGTAGGAAGTATCTCATCCTTAGTTATATAAATGTTAAAATGTAACCATGCCTTAATCCTAGTTCCTCGGGTTAGGCTTTATGGAGCAAATTATGATCAATTGCAAACATCCCCCTTCATTGTACTCAATATTGAGTTTTTAAAAATTAGCCATTGATTGAGTTTATATGTGGATGTCCCTAGTCATTTCATTTTTTCCTTAAAATTATACTTGTTGGTTTTACAGCTTGCCATAGAGTTGCCAGTATGGTTCAAATATCTGGCGTGAATGGAAAATCATTATAAATTTCCTCTTTCATTCTATTCATTTTGAAATTTCAGTTTGGTTTATAATGCATATACGACAATTCTGAAAAAAACTGGACTCCTCGTTATTTATGTACTCACAATTTTCTCTCCTGATATTTCCTAGTCGCTGAAGGAGCCCAAATTTGTATATACTGTAGACATGGATGTCATTAAACTCTTGGATCTAGAACCTCGCACTTGGGACTTCATTTCTCGACTGGAACCCAAAGTTGGGTTGATAGAGCATATGCTTGATGAAAAAGTTTCTGGTGATATAATTAACGTAATACATGATTATAGAAGGATCTATAATGGTGTAGTTTCAAATGAAGGTGGACATATTCAATTGGGTGAATCATTCAAGTACCCTGCAACTAAAAAACCAAAAGTAGCAGTTGTTGGCAGTGGACCATCAGGGTTGTTTGCTTCTCTTGTGCTTGCAGAACTTGGTGCTGATGTTACCTTAATAGAAAGAGGTCAAGCAGTTGAACAAAGGGGTCGTGATATTGGCGCTTTGGTAGTTCGACGAATTTTACAACTTGAAAGCAATTTTTGCTTTGGAGAGGTCATATCTTGATTCTCCTTTAAAGCTTTAAATTTCATATTAAACCACAGTATTGTTCATGACTTTAGGAATCTGTTGTTATGCTATCATCTCTCATTAAATTATATATTAATCATAGCAATACACATAACATATATGTTACTTTTGACTACATATTGTACTCTATGTGATGAAAAATTTTAATTAGAAAATTACATCATTATGTTAACAACTAACTTGGAAATCACTAGAGTGCATTTGAAAGGCCAAAAGAATGCAAGATTGCTAGTTAAACAACAAAGAATGGGCTATGGCTTCAGGAAGACATGGGAGCTTTCATTCAATTATATTTATAAACATCTAAAAAAAATTTGACAATTCCAACTTTTTTTGTGCAAAATTATAATATAACCAGGTCAACATTTTGTTTAGATTATTTATATAAAAAAGTTTTGTTTAGATGAAATTTTAAATAATAATTTGTTTGTCAAACCAGGCCAATTAAAAATTTCTATCTAAGATTCTTGAATATGGGATGGAGGCAGTTGGCACTAAGAGCTTACTTTGCCATAATCGATATTTAAAAATTAGATATCGTAAACCTGCAAGGGTAGGTTACTCAGGTGTTGCTTGTAAAATTTGTAATTTCTAGCTGCTTGATCTAGTTTATTTTGCCACATAATATCTTAGTGTTTGTCTCACAATAAAGTATTTGTATGTTTTATGGCTCCAGCTGTCACATTTGGACCATGTTTCAATGTTTTGGCTGAGATTGTAATGGCACGAGTCATGTAGATCCCTTTGGGAAGAAACTATTTTGAGCTGCCATTTTATATGATCCTTCTAGAATAGGGTTATCTTTTCTAGATGTGCATTAGCTGAGATAACCCGAGGGACAAAACATGGTGAATCTTTTATTATGTAGACTAGATTTTAGTGTTTTCTTCATTTTTTTTAAAAATGCTTGGGTAAATTATATTAACACCCCCTGAGGTTTAGGTTTAATACAAGTTCCTCCCTCACGTTTTGGAAATTACACTGGCCTCCTCTGTCAGTGTTTGTCCATTAATGGAGACAATAAAACACATAAAATTACATTTGTACCCTCACCTAAAAACATGAATTTACCTCATTGCTCTCAGCTCACCTATTTCCTCTTTGGCCCTCATATACGTAAAATAGAGGTCCTTGTCTCCGATCAACCCCCACCACCACACCCACCGGCGCCCATGATCATCACCATAAGCAATGACAGCAACATCAAAAAAATCACTGGTCACTACCAATGGCCACCATTAACAATGTCGCCGAAACCCTAAAATCAAAGACATCAATAGACCATTGAAAATATTGTGTTTGTGGTGGAAATTTGTAATAAATGGCTTAATTGTTTATTTAGCTAGCAACTAGATTGCTTACTGGGTTAGCAACCATATATATAGCACCGACATATGTATGTATACAAACATGGAAGCAACACAAATATATGTATATATATATCACGCTAGTCTATACGAAGCTCTGCTCTGGCTTTAATTGGGCCCCCTGCTAGTGGACGGTAAGATTGATCCCCCAAGGATTAGTCAAGGTGTATGCAAGTTGGCCCGGACATCCTGAGTTATCAAAAATATATATATATATATATATATCACACGTTCCTTATTTCTAAAACCTAATATATACTCAATCTATTTAAATGGGCTTGATGGTGGATTTACAGAAAAATATCCCAATTGCAACAACCAACAATACCAACACCCCTACCATCATGACATTGCTATAGCCAACAACTACCATTACCATTGCTTGCCAATCCACCGACCAACACCAGCAGCCCAAAATAGAGCCCTCACTTAGAATCAAATCAGCCACAAATGGAGCAACACAAACACAAACAGAGCAAAATGAAGGGTTGGGTCTGTGGAAGTAAGGAGAATGAATGGTTGGGTCTATGGTAGTTGCTTTGCTTGGTTGGTAAGAAGTGGAAGCGGAAAGGTTGAGAGAAGAAATTCGGGTTTGTGGTGTTGGCTGTGCGTCATGGCTGGGTGGTACATTGATGATCCATCGGAGAATGATAAGAGGGATGGGGTCATGGCGTAAGGTCTGCGCTGGTTGTTGGAGAATGGAAAACAGGGTTGTGATGCGTGGGAAGCGAAGATGGAAGGGTGGGGCAGGAGGTGGCATGGTTCGGCGGGCTGTGGTCATAGACAAATAGAGATCTGGGCGATGGAAATTTGGCACTGGATGGGTTTTTTTTATTGAATTGGGGTTGTCTATTGGATTATAATGATAACCAAATTGGCATAGTTACTCACTGTTTCTGTCTTTAGTATTTGATTTCTCTGTTTTCTTTTTCCGTTTATTGGAATGATTATTATATCTATGAAAATCTGATTTTTTTGGTTGTTTGCGTACATATATTATATGCTTGATGGTGGTAAAGTTATGCATGTTACCTGCTTGATTTATTGCTTCAAAGAACTAATTTTTCATGTAGACAAAAAAAATTGTGATATTTTTGGTAGTTGTGTGATAAATTGTAGGAAGGAGGAGATGGAGTAATAGAGGAGGATATAGGAGGAAGTGGTGGTTACCTTGAGGGGTGGTTGCTATGTGTTCAAAAGAGAGAAGAAATATAGTGAGGGTAAAATTGGTATATAATAAACTTGAACTACTGACATTAGCAAAATTTGTTAGTTGACCTAAAAGTCAACTAATGGAGGGGGCAATTTGTAATGCAACTTTAAATTTTAGGGTAAGCAGTGGAGTTGATGTAGCAGAGGCATGGGGAGGTGAGGTTTTCATGCGGCAGTAGAGTTGATGCAGCAGTGGAGCTGAGGTTTTCTTCCCGGTGGTGGAACTGGTGTTTTCTCGGCCGGAGTGGGTATTGGGAGTTGGGAGGCGTGGGGTGGTGTAGTAGCTGAGACGTTGGGTGTTGTAGCAGTTGATGCAGCAGAGGCGTGAGGCATGGGGAGTTGTAGCTAAGCCGTGGGTCTTGGCAGACTAGACGTGGGTTGCTGATTGGACGTTGGTTGGAGGGCTTCGGGCTGCTGGGTGTTTTAGTTTAGTTCTCGTTATTTAGTTTGTTTTAGCAGTTGTATTGTGGGTCTTGTTTTGTTTCTTTAGTTTGTTTTGGGTGTTTTTGTGGGTTTTTTGTGGGGATTCTTGTATTTAAATTTCTTAGTTAAGTTCTTCTTAACTTTTAATTAAAAAAATCGAGAGGCTTAGGGGTTGGTTGTTTGGATGCGAGTAGCAGTAGTAGGGGTATTTTTATACTTTCGAATCTCTCTCGATGCATCTCATCTTCCTGTACTTTTAATTTCATGCTGTTTAATGAAATTTTTCTTTGCTGATCAAAAAAAAAAAAAAAATTTTAGGGAGGCGGACGTAATTTCCGAACGGTCAAGGGTATTAATGTAGTCAGAGCAAATCTCAGGGGATGTTAGTGTAATTTACCCAAAATGTTTTTGGCTTAATGGATGCTTTCATACATTGCTATCACCATATGAACGATAGAGATATTGCTTGTACTTGCATGATGCGCTTAAAAATTTGATATTGTGGACATGTTTATAGAAGAATCTAAGCACATCAATGCTAAAATGATCTAGAATTACAGCTTGTTTGATATGCATGCATAACATTACTGATTGATCACATTAATTTAGTTATTTTTGATGTGTAAATTTTTCCACATGCTTTGCTAGAGATTATCTGTTAAATTGTCATGAGTGAAGTATTGAGGAGTGAGGACTTACGTGGCAGGGTGGTGCAGGTACTTGGAGCGATGGAAAGCTAGTAACTAGAATTGGAAGGAACAGCAGTAGTGTTCTGGCGGTGAGGATCATTTCCTTAACCTAGTAGCTTAGCTTCTTTGTGTGTATTGTATGATCTGTTTTTTGAGGCATTCTGCGTATAGAGTCTCTGTCATTATAAAGCTATTTTCCGTTGAATGAGTTACACTTACACTTCATCCCCAGGTTATGAAAACGTTAGTTCATTTTGGAGCTCCAAAGAATATCTTGGTTGATGGAAAGCCTCATTTGGGAACTGACCGATTGGTTCCACTATTACGCAACTTTCGGCAGCATCTACAAGGATTGGGGGTGAGTCGCCTATTTGACTTCTCCAAGACAAAAGAAATGCATTGTTTTAAGCATCTTAAATAAATTTATTCTAGTACTTGGTTGCTGTTTTACGAATTTGGTTTCTTGTATTGATGTGCCTAGGTTAATATCAGGTTTGGGACAAGGGTAGATGATTTGCTTGTAGAGAATGGAAGTGTTGTGGGGGTGAAAATTTCTGATTCAAGCAACAACTTAAAGTTTGATAGCCAGAAGTTGGGATGTGATGCAGTTGTTCTTGCAGTTGGACATTCTGCCCGTGATATATATCAAATGCTTCTGTCTCATGATATGAACCTGTGTCTGAAAGATTTTTCTGTGAGTTTCTATTAGTGTCAGTCAGCCAAGATATTTCTGTCATGCACTTCTTTTGAAAATTGTATAATTTTCCTACCATATTGAGATCTTTATGTCTCTGTGTGCATGCACATTCGATTGCACACAGGTGCGTCCATGGGTGCCACCTGTACATCTATCTATTGGCATGTGCATGGGGATCTCACATGTGCACAGAGTTGGTGGGGTGGGGGTGCTTACACCGAGTACACAAATTAATAGTCACCATTATACATATAGTAAAACCAAATTTAGTCCTTATTTAACTTTTTCCTTTTTCTATCGTGATCTTATGATACGATTGATAGGACCTCCTTGATAACCGGTAAAAGTGTGGTGGCATCAACGTCAAGTACAAGTATGCTTGGATGTTGGATCATATCCCAAACAGCAGAACCACTGCCTCCATTAATGTTTAGGGACTCAACATGAGACTGACCTGCTAACCCAGTTCATTTTTTGAAGAACTTTTTTTAACTTTTCTCTTTTTCTTTCTCGTATATATATAACCAAATCAAGCCTTGAGTCCTATCAATATATATATATATATATTTGGAGCAAACAAAAAAGTTAAGAAATCTGAATCCAGAAGTATTTTGATCACAATTTTAAGCTTTCTTTGTTTGTGGCCACCTTATCTAGTATGTGGGATTGATAGTGTTGCTGTAAATTTGGTGGTTATGCTTTTATATTGGAAGCATTTTTCTTTTAGTAATGACTTGCATGGCTGAACAGGTTGGGTTGCGGATTGAGCATCCTCAAGAACTAATAAACAGCATACAGGTTGGTTATGCAGTCTGTTCTTCTGGAGGAATTTTTTACTCATCCTGCTTGCTTGTTAATCTTTCTGTGCTTTTTTTGTCAAATTTGGAGTCGCTGCTTGACCAATTATATTATGCTTTGCAACTTCACTTCTTAACCGCAGTTACTAGCTGGGTAATGACTTTTTTAGTATTGTTTTTGCTTTATTAGGATATAATTGTTGCTAAAAAAACTGATGCAGTTGGTCAATGGTTAGAGAACAAAAAAAATTGTTAGTGAGAAAGTAGAGTGGGTCCTTAAGGTTTTTTTATTTTTATTGTTAACCTTTTAAGCCGAAAACAGATAATCTTTTTTTATTTTAACTAATCAGCTAAAAAGTTACTAAAAGAGCCCAAACCAAATGGTGTTTTGTTGTCCGATTTAGATAGCTAATAAAATTTAAACTCTAGCTTTGCTATATTCAACTTCACTTTGCTTCGTTTGGCAGCTCTTATCTGTAAGTCCATTTTGCTAAAAAAAAAGCTTTAGATTGTTTGGCATGCTCATTCCTCCCCAAAAGCTAACTTTAGCCACTTAAAAATGCCATTTGAAAAGCTGAAAATTTTAGAATATGCCAAATAAACTAGCTTGTTTAAGCAATAACTTGTTTGTATGCTTATTTTAAGCCAAATAAGTCAACTTAAAGCTTACATTGTTATTTAATCCAAAACTTGTGTTTGTTGGTTTGTTATTTATGGGTTTGCTATATAATTGTGGATATGTGTTGATCTTTTATAATTATGTCTAATTGATGTAATTGATTTTCTATCAATTGATAAAAAGAATAATAATAAAGACCTTTAGCATTGTAGAAAGGACTATGGTATCAAATAATCAATTCCAATAATTACTTTGGCAAATCTAGGAGGAGGCCCTGTTTGGCATGGGCTAAAAGGGCTACTTTCTGGCTAAATAAGCCAAAAAGAGAAAGTATGTTTGTCTTGAGCTAAAAAAGCAACTAAACAGGCAAGCCAACTTTCCAACTAACATGGAAGTGACATTTTTAGCAATTACCAAAGGCATGAGGTTTTTTAGATTCTAAAAAACCAAAAAAAAAAAAAAAAAAAGAGAGTAAAAAAAGCCATTGCCAAACTCTACAAGCTTGTTTGGTATAGTTATTAGAATAGATTATAACTTAGGTTTCCTTCAAGAGTTAATTAAAAAAATTAGTTTATCGATTATAAATAAACCTATAAAAAGAAATTAATACTAAAAATGCTAATTCATTTGGTACATTTTTAGTTTATTTGACTTTTCTAATGACTTTTTAGAGTGGTTAAAGTGAGCTTTTTGGCCAAAAAAAGATTTGTCAAATGAGTTAAAAGACTTTTTTAGCAAAATAGGTTTTTTTAGCCTATTAGTTTGCTTTTAAGGTGGAGCCAAATGAAGAGCTTCGTTTGGCTATGGCTAAAAAGTCAATTTATTAGCTAAAAAAGTCCATTTTGCTAAATTTTTTTTTTAGCTCATTTGGCAAATTCATTTCTGTCCATAAATATCACTTTAGTCACTCTAAAAAGCCATTAGAAAAGCCAAAAAGCTATGAATGTGCCAAACAAACTAGCTTTTTTAGTAATGGTTTTTTTATGCTTATTTTTAGCCAATAAGCTATGTTACCAGAAAACACTAATACATCAACGAATTACGTATTGGTACGCATGTTTCAAAATATGGTACACTTTCGTTTCAAAACAGTAAATTTAGTAATCTGAAGCGATTCCAAAGGTTTTTTCCAATATATTTTCTTAAATGTCACTTTAGGAGACACAAAATCAAATATATGAATTAAAATCTAAAGTGAGTAAATTGTTGACAAAACAAAAAATAAAAAATGGGTCATAATTTTCATAGAAATGATTTGCTACATGAAAAAATATATATATATGAATATATATATTTATTGGATACCTAATAAAAAGATAATTATTCTAGAAGTACCTTAAATTCTTAAGTGTAATATATATAAGTCTAATTCTATCGTACCGTATTTTAGAGTATGTGGCGTACCTCGTTTCATTCCCGTTCCCGTTCTATGTACCAGAATGATCCACGTTCTAGGTAACATAGAGCTAACTTACTAGTTAACTCTCAAAGGAGCCTAAACTATGTTTGGTTTTCACTTTTTTGGCTAATTTTTTTAAAAAAATTCTATTTACTTTTTACTAAAAAGTTTGAACAATGAAAAAAATCGAACGACTAATTCAACCCTTCTACTAATAGCAAGGTAACTTTTTAGTATTTACTGAATGTTTGGCTAAAAAAATAAAACTACCAATAAGATCATTCCCAAACTAGCTCTTAAAGTTTGTTTGGCACTTAGTTTTTAACTACTGATTCAACTTTATGTTTCGTTTTCACTTTCTAGCCATTTTTTGGTTATTTATTTTTTTTTTTTTAAAAAAAGGTCTATTTACTTTTACCAAAAAGTTTGAACAATGAAAAAAAAAGCTAATAACTAATTCAACTCTTCTACTAACAAAAGGGTAACTTTTTAGTATTTACTAAATTTTTGGCTAAAAAATAAAAATAAAAACTACCAAAAACATCATTCCCAAACTAGCTCTTAAAGTTTGTTCGGCATTCAGTTTTTAAGTTAGCTTATTGGCTTAAAATAAGCTCACATCAAAAACATCATTCCCAAACTAGCTCTTAAAGATTGTTAGTTGTATAAATTAGTTTGTTTGGCATTAGCTAGTCTAATGGCATTTTTAAGTAGCTAAAATTAACTTTTTGTTAGGAAATGAACAGGCCAAACAACCTAAAGCTTTTTTTAGCAAAATGAACTTATAAGCCTAGCCAAATGAGGCTTTATTTGGGAGTTAGTTAGAAAGCTAGTTTATTGGCTAAAAATAAACCTACAAAAAATTAATGCTAAAAAATCTAGTTTGTTTGGTGGATTTTCTTGTTTTTTTTTTTCCTAATGATTTTTCAAGTGGTTTGAAGTGGATTTTTAGGCAAGAAATGTTTATTTTTTTTTTTAGAAAAATGAATTTTTTTAGTCAATAATTTGACTTTTAAGCGAGAAGGTTGTGGCTAAAAAGCCCGTTTATTGGCTAAAAAAACTCATTTTGCTAAAAAGGCCTTACCTAGTTTGGCAACAACATTCTTCACCAAAAATCCTACTTTAGCCACCCCAAAAAACCATTAGAATAAGTCAACAAGTTGGAAATGTGCCAAACGAACTAGTTTTTGTAGCATTAGTTTTTTTTGTAGACAACATTTTTAGTTAACTCCTAAAAGAAGCCAACAAATAAAAAAGCAAAAAAACAACTCAATTTTTTCACTCACAAAAGAGTAACTTTTTAAGTAACTTCCCATACACATTAGCTTTTTTGGTTTCTGAAAAAGCCAAAAAGGTAACTTGTTTAGTAACTTCCCATGGGGTTGGCCTGGTGGCAAGGTCTTGGGTCTTGGGTCTTGGGTCTTGGGAGTGTGCTCCCTCCATGGTTCAGGATCGAAACCTCTTAGGTGCTAACAATTTCTTAGGGCCATTGGACTAAGAGAAAACCCTTAAATTAACTGTGATGCACTTGCAGGAAACTCCTTGCTAAGGGTCTGTGCATCCCTGGGGATTAGTCAGGCTTTGACCAATCTCAAAAACAAAAAAAGAAAAGCTAGAAAGGCACTAAAAAAGTCAATTCAAAAAACCTCTGGCTTCCTTTGGGTGTGGCTATTGGCTAAAAGGCCATTTTGCTAAAAAAATGTTCATTTGGCAAACCCATTTTTTCATCAAGAAGTCCATTTTAATTATTTTAAAAAGCTGTTACACAAGTCAAAAAAGTTAAGAATGTGTCAAATAAATTATCTTTTATTAGTTAAAATAAGCCTACGAAAAAAGGCAAAGTTAAAAAAGTTAGTTTGTTTGGCATATTCTTAGCCTTTTTGACTTTTGGTTAAAGTGGGTTAATGATAAAGGAGTTGCCAAATGAGCTAAGGTTGTTTTTGACAAAATGGGTTTTTCTAACCAATAAATTGACTTTTAAGCCACAACCAAGTGAAGTCTAAACTAACAAATAAGTTAGATTTATCCAACGAAGGGATTACGGTCAAGCTATTGAACTACAAATAAACAGTAGTTGAACAATGCGAACCGACATAATAATGTAGCTTCTGTCAATGATTTAAGCTAGTACTCCCTCCGTCCCAAAATAATGGTCCCTTTTGGGGAATCCAACTTTTTTTGGTAGTACAATTATTGCATTTGAAAAAAGTTGATTTTCCAAAATTATCCTTTTGATAGTACATTTTTTGGGAATATCAATGCATAATTGTACTTTTTATGTTGTTTATTAATTTAAAAGAAGGGTAAAATAGGAAATTTATATTATTTTTGTACTTGATTTTTGAAGAGGGACTAATATTTTGGGACAATGAAAAATGGAATAAGGGACTAGTATTTTGGGACGGAGGGAGTATGAATTTACATGAACCTCCCGTATTTGTAGTAGAATGTAGTTCAACATTTCCAGTTAGGAAGTTGAAACTTGTGATACACTTGGAATGTCAAAAGATGTAAGTGAACAGCTTCTTTCATACATAGAATTGTTTCAAATGTAACTGCAGAAACAATAGATGTACCTTTGATTTTACCACAAGAGGGTTCTAGAAAAATGAAATTATTATGTCCTTCTGCTTCCTTATTGCAGACAATTAGTACTCATAGGATTTTTTCCCATTCCTTTTTTTTCTTTGTGTTTCCCCCTTTTAGTCCGTTGCAAAGTAGCTCAATTCTATAATTTTCTTAATTTGGTACGAGTATCACATAGTCCTGTGATGATTGGCCAAGCTTCAAGTGAGATTTGTTTAATGTATCGTTTGATAGTAAACAAATCTATACACACAAATGTGCAGTATTCTGGATTGGCCACTGAAGTCCACAGTGGGCGTGGGAAAGTACCAGTTGCTGATTACAAAGTCGTTAAGTATATTAATGGAGATGATTTGGATACAACCTTTAATCCAGGGACTGTGAGGCGTGGTTGTTATTCCTTCTGCATGTGTCCTGGTGGGCAGGTAAGGTTCTTGTGATATTCCTGCTAAGAAAAGCGTGATTTGCAGTATGTGATTTACTTGTTTTGACTGGTACCTTTTTCTTTCCATACTCTATTTTGTAATGGTTGCTTACTTTATGCACCCAAAATTTATGGTTTGATTAGTATACGATAAATGGATCATATAATGGGAAATTTATGCAATCTGATCTAGGAACTTATTTAGCATTGTCAATAAATTATCCGGATAGAGAAATAGAATATGAAACACACAAGCATGTTTAGGCAATACAGTTCAGAATTACTTTCATAGTTGAAATGCCATGCAATCTTACTTCATCTAGATTGATCACGCCATGAATTGTTTAGTGTGCGGAGAGGCTGGAAACTGTCATTCCTGAGATCATGTGGATGGGATTGCTTAACAATACACTTGCAGGTTGTTCTTACTAGTACAAATCCATCAGAACTATGTATCAATGGCATGTCATTCTCTCGACGTGCATCGAAGTGGGCAAATGCAGCTCTCGTTGTTACTGTCTCATCTAAGGATTTTGATGCTCTAAATTTCCATGGACCTCTTGCTGGAGTTGAGTTTCAGGTACTTTTATTGTTTGGCATTCATGTTTTTGTTGTTGGCGCATTGTGGATCTTGATAAATAATGGACACTAACCACTCAACTACGAGTAAGGGCATTTATGATATTTCCACACTTGTGACCGATTGCCCTAATTTCGATGTATTTATAGTTGAGGGGTGGCGGCTATCTCTCGTAATCTCTAGTAACCTTTTATATTATAGTGAAAAGTGCAACAACCATGGACGTACCCTAGTTTGGGGTTTTGTAAACCTTGTGTTCTTCATGTGTGCATATGATTTATATTTCTTGTGCATTTGTTTGTTTCTGTGTTTTATGTTTTACTGATTCTAGTTAGGTGTTATGGATTCCCACCAGTAATTCTTGTTCTTTTGTTTTTCTTTGTTTCCTTGCCAATAGTATAATCAACAACTGTTGGATGGACCATATAGCCACAAATTTTATTTTCTTCCTTGCCAGACATGTAGCCACAATTTTCCTGTTGGAGGGATTCATCTCTGGCAGCAAATCAAATCCTCTTGACCATTTTCTTTCTGCTAGCAGACTTTGTTCAATCAATCCACTTGTTTCTGTGATTTTCTTTTTTTTACATGGTGTGATATTACTATTTCATAGACCTCATATCAAATTCTTTTGTCATACTTTTTTCAAAGCTTAGCTATAATATTCATTGCAATTATTCAGAGGGAATTTGAGCGAAGAGCAGCTACACTGGGAGGGGGCAATTTTGTGGTGCCTGTGCAAACAGTTACTGATTTTCTGGAAAATAAGTTGTCTGGTAAACCATTTCTTTTTTAATTTCTAATTTCTTTGCTTCCAAGTCTTTATCTAAATTGAACTGCCATATTGCTCAGGAGCATCTGTTCCGCCATCAAGTTATCGATTGGGAGTGAAGGTAGCCAGCCTCCATGAGTTGTTCCCCAATAATATAACGGAGGCTTTGCAAAATTCACTCTCAATGTTTGACAAAGAGGTTTCTTTCTATTTTTATTTCCTTTTCTCCTTTTCTTTGGAGTCTTCATTTTTACAATTTTTAACATTTGTCCTCTTGAACGTTGAAATTTTCAGTTACCAGGATTCATCTCCAATAGTGCTCTTCTTCATGGAGTAGAGGTAATCTCATCTTTCAGTTTTGCAGGCTTCAGTAACTAGATCTTTGTTTTGATTTTGTTTTCGCCTTTTCAATAGTTCATTTGGCAAAAACTAAAAAGCCAGCTTATTTTTGTTTTTTCTGAACTTTTCTAAACTAAGTCGAAATTATTTACTATGTAGGTGGTTTCTCTCAACTAGATGATTCTAAAAATTGAAAAATTTGAGTCAAAATTTTTTAGGGTAAGTTACACTAACACCCCTTGAGATTTCTGTTTAATACAGATCGCCTTCTACGTTTGAAAAATTACACTTACTCCTTTGTCAGATTAAAATGACATATTTGTTCCTTAATCTTTATACATATAAAATAATAAAATAATATACATATTTTGTGCATGTCATTTCAAGGAAAATAATAATCATCTTCTTTGGTTTAACTCACACAAAAAAAAATAAGTTTTTTATTTTATATATATATATATATATATATATTTTATTTTTACAGATTTTTTAAATATTTTAAGCAATTTTTTTATTTTTTAGATACACCTAATTTAGATATACTTAAGAAGTATAATGTTTTGTATTTTTTTTTTTAAAATTCACCAAATACAAAAAATAAAAATAAAAAAAACAATACATTATCTTATTTTGTTGTATTCAATGAATTTTTAAATTTTTTTTGTACAAATTTTATACTTTTAGATATATCTAGATTAAATTGATCTAATTTAGGTATAATGGTGGAAATAAAAATGAGAAATTATATTCATTTATAAAAATTTATACAATAAAAATATTGTAAAAAAGTTGTGATAGTGATATTGTTGTAAATATAAATTATGTTTGTGGGTGTTTTGTTTTAAAGTGTTCTATATAATGATGGAAAGTTGTTGAATGTAATCATGATGATAGGAAGAAGAAATGATTAAAAAAAAAAAAGGCCAAATGGTAATTTAAAAAATTTTAGGGCATGACATCAGCAATTCAGGGGATAATTTGTAATGAGATTACTAACCTCCAGGAGGGGAATGTGATTTTTCAAATGTGAGGGGAGGGGAAATGATGTATTATTGATTGATATTTGATAGATAGATTACAAGATGATGATTCCTATATATAGAAGAGGGTGAGTGTGTAGTAGGTAAGGAGTAGGTGAAGTGGAGGTGGTAGTGGTGTAGTGGGTTAGGTTTAGTGGAGTAGGTGAGGTGGTAGTGGTGTAGTGGGTTAGGTTTAGTGGAGTAGGTGAGGTGGTAGTGGTGTAGTGGGTTAGGTTTAGTGGAGTAGGTTTAAGTGGGTGAAGTAGGTGGAGAGTAGGTGGATTTTAACAGCCCCCCGCAAACTCAAGGGGGATAGGAACTAACCAACTTGAGTTTAGAGAGTGTAACAAAACAAGAAAATACATAAAAATAAAAGAGGATAGGTGACACTGTATGGTCGTGTCAGACCATTGGTGAAGACACTGGATGGTGGTGTCATAACGTTGTAGAGGACACTGTATGGGGGTGTCATAACGTTGTAGAGGACACTGTATGGTGGTGTCATAACGGTGTAGAGGACACTGGATGGCGGTGTCAGACCGATGTAGAAGACAGTTTATGGGGTCATGTCGGACCGTTGTAGCAGACACTGTGTGGTCGTGTCAGACCGATGTAGAAGACAGTTTATGGGGTCATGTCGGACCGATGTAGAAGACAGTTTACGGGGTCATGTCGGACCGTTGTAACAGACACTGTTGTGACAGTTGTTGTGACAGTTTACGGAGTCTTGCTGGACCCTTGTAGAAACTAACCGGAATCAATGTCGGGACAGTTTACAGAGTCTTGTCGGACCCCTAAAAAGTCGCACCCTCAAAAGGTGTGCCCAATCTTTCAAAAGGCGTGCCATCAAAAGGCGTGCCCAATTCATCAAAAGGCGTGCCATTAAAAGGCGTGCCATCAAAAGGCGTGTCCACTTTGTCAAAAGATGTGCCATGAAAAGGCGTGCCAGTTTGTCGGGCGGCAAGAGGCGCGCGATACGCGTGGCTGCCTCGGCTATTTAACCAAGACGAAGGCTGAGGCTGAGGCATACCATTCTGAAACCTCTGAAACCAACCCTTCGCTGAAAAAAACTCTGCCTCTGCGAAGAGAGAAACTGTGGAACACTTTGTTGCCATTCTGTCACCAACCCTTCCGAAGATTACTAGTCTGAAATTGCTATTTCGCTGAAACACTTAGCAACCCAAAAACATGGCCTCTTCTTCCCGTCCAGCTACCCAGAACCTGCTCACGCTCTTTCCAGAACTGAACGAGCCCACAAGAGAAATAACTGGTGCGGTGGCCAGTGAACCTCAACCAAACACCTCTGGTTTTGCTCCATTGAACTTTCCGATGCGGTCGGTGGAGCAAAAAATGGCGGTGCAAACTGATATTGAGGCTAATCAGTATACTCTGAAGTCATGCGTGGAAACCATGACGGCGGTCACAAATTTGTCGAACCGGCTGCAGAGTAGGACAAATGAGGTGCAGCATTTAAATTCCCAGCTGGCTCTGCTCCAACGCATGTATAAGGATGCGCGAGCAGAGATCAGTGTGCTAAAGGCAGAAAATAAGGAACTGAAGCGGAAGGCCACCGTGATGTTCCGATTTGGAGGGCCGCCATATGCTGCAGTGGAGGAGCAGGGAGTAGTGATCATGCCCAGTGGAGTGGGAAATATGGAGACAACACCGGCAAGGGCTGCCCAGGACGGAGGCAAGAAGAAGAGACCTGCAGTAGAGTAGAGGAGAAAAAATTCCGCCTGTGGATGAGGTTGTTGTTGTTGTTTTTTTTTTTTTTTTTTTTTTTTTTTTTGTGTAAAATGGTGATCGGAGTTGATCCTGATATGAATAAAATGAGTCTATTGTGCAAGTTCGTCGTCTGCCTGTTTGTTTTTTTTTTTTTTTTTTTTTTTTTTTTTTTTTTTGTTTAATAATAATAATAATAATAATAAGAGAGGACAAGCTCACATGGGTGGAACCAGCAGAGGGGTTTGATGTTATGAGTGATTATTTTAATATATATATATATATATAATAAAATAAAAGAAAAGATGGGTATAAAGAAAGTGGGGGATATGGGCGGTGGATGTGTGATAATGGTTTTGGATGGAGAATGGAAAAGAGGATAGAATAATAAGGAGAAAAGGGAATGGGAAGATTAAAATAAAAAGAAAGGAAAGAGAGTGATACTGTGAGAGAGAGAGAATTCATCCGATGCATAGTTCTCCCCACACGCCCCACACAAGGTCTCTCCATGCTCATCTTCATCTTCCTCATCCAAACCCTCCTCTTCATCTTTCGTCTGTGGCTTTGAAAACTTTGTTTGAGATTCGGATCCCCGCACTTTAGAGTTTGACTTGGATTTGTTGCTACTATGATTTGAGACTGAAGATTTCTCCTTCTGTTGTTTCTTTGCAGCACCAGTAACAACTTCAAATATTGTAGGAAGATCATTTATCATATTGAAAAGTCGCTTCCTGTCAGCTTTATCAAATCCGAATCTAGCACCAAAATAGAAGGCGACAGAAAGTAACCATGCATCACTGTGGACAGCAACAAGGGATAACCAATCCTTTTCCTGCATCCCATCTCGGGCAAAGTTAATACCCAATGCAGGCTCTGGGAGTTCTGGAGGCACTTCTTCAGCAGGTAAATTGACCTCCCATTGCTCACTTGGAAATCCATACAAGCACAGGTTTTCCTTCTCAGGATCACACTGCTGATAAAACTCTTCAACATCTGTGGTGAGAGCTTTGATCATGCCGGCTCGTCGACCTTTGAAATCCCTAAAAACCTCTTCGACAGTGCGAGGATTGTACTGAGCTCCTCCGTCCATTAGAAGCAGAGAGAAAGTGATAAAGAATAGGGTTTCTGGTGTTTGGTTTGGTGATGTTGTTGAAAAACTCCCGCGGGCAGCGAAGGCAAGGTTGCCGGCCGGCTGCCCGCCGGAAAGAAAGGAGTATATGCCTAAATCTTATCGCTCTGATACCATGTAAAAAAATGATGTATTATTGATTGATATTTGATAGATAGATTACAAGATGATGATTCCTATATATAGAAGAGGGTGAGTGTGTAGTAGGTAAGGAGTAGGTGAAGTGGAGGTGGTAGTGGTGTAGTGGGTTAGGTTTAGTGGAGTAGGTGAGGTGGTAGTGGTGTAGTGGGTTAGGTTTAGTGGAGTAGGTGAGGTGGTAGTGGTGTAGTGGGTTAGGTTTAGTGGAGTAGGTTTAAGTGGGTGAAGTAGGTGGAGAGTAGGTGGATTTTAACAGTATTAAACAGAAACCTCAGAGCGTGGCAGTATAATTTACCCAAATTTTTAATTATTTATGTTTGTTTTGACTAGATGATTCTAAAAATTGAAAATTTTGAGTTAATTTGAGAAAGCAAGCCAAATTTTATCAATATAGCTTACAAAAAATGGGCTCTTTTTTTTCTTTATTTCAAAATTTTAAATTCTTAGGATCATCTAGTCGGAGGAATCTAGGGCTCTACAATACTACAAAACATGTTTTTTGAATTGCGCTTTTAATTTTGCTCCAATCCATATTGGTTGGGTTAGTAATAGTAAAACACTGTCAATAAATTATGGTTTTAATTTTGTAGGTCCAATTTCAAAAAGAAAAAAGAAAAAAGAATTATTTTTGGTTTATTAGAGTGAGATGAAATGGGATGGAATTGAATGGTCATTCTTAGGGTCCTTGTTGGAATGATCATTTCTCTTACAATGGTGAATGATTTTTCATTATTTTCCTTACTTAACCAAACACGAGTATGAACATTTTGATAGAAGGATCATTCTATTTCACTCCATTCCAATGAATCAAACACTACCTAAGAGTAGTTTCAATATAATCTCTCCCTAGCAGTTACAGTCTAATTTTTGGTCGCTGCAGACAAGAACTAGTTCTCCTGTCCAGATTCCCCGCAACACCGACACTTACGAGAGCACGTCATTAAAAGGACTCTACCCAGTTGGAGAAGGAGCAGGCTATGCAGGTGGGATTGTGAGTGCGGCCGTTGATGGCATGTATGCTGGTTTCGCTGTGGCAAAAAATCTAGATCTTTACCGGGGCAGCATAGACTCACTTTTGGGCAAGGCTCAAAATCCCAGTTTTACGAATTACTAGAAAAGCTGTTTCGATCACTTCATGTCAACTGTTTTCTCACTTGAAGCTGAAAGGGGATGATGAACCAACCTCAGACACACTTCTTGGTTTAGCTCTTGAAGACACTGATGCAGAAACCAAATCAAGCGACTCTGATGATTCTGTTCCCGACTTGTACCACTATAATGATACCCATTTGCTAGATTTGAAGTTCTGGATTAGTCTGTTGAGAATCAAAGAAGCATGTACTTGACTTTTGACTTTTGACTTTTGACTTTTTGAATTATTTTCTTTTGTAATTTTTCTTTGCTGAGTAAATTTTTGCATTCAATTCATGCAAAGTGTTATCATCAACAACCTGTAAATGAAAATTGTTACTTTGCATATGTTATGTCCTCAATAAGAAGACAAAAAAATCTTTTTATCTTTTTATATCAAAATGTATGCCTCTTCATTCCTACATTGTTATCTCCGTACTTCATTGCTATCAATCAGTTCTTCTCTTAATTTAATTCTGGTGGCAAAATGAACTAAATTATTTATTTTGTCAATTTAAATCTGAATTTGTTTTTAATTTTAAACATCAGCTTATTTTTTGTGGTAAAATTGATAGAAAAAAAATATTTTAATCATTAAATTCAATGTAAATGTACATAAAATGTTTAAAATACTATTTTTGGTTGAGTTTAACAATAATTAAAATATTATTTTCTCTATTGGTTTCACATAGGGGTGGACATCGGCCCGCCTAACTCTATTTTTTAGGACTTACGAAGGCTGGGCCAAAATTTCAACTCGAACTATTAATGGGTTAGGTTTGGGATTATTACTTTTAACCCAGCTTGGTCCGGCCCGTTATTAAATTAATTAATTATTTATTTATTTGTAATACATTAAAAATGTATATATATTTTTTTTATTGAGATCTAGACTCTATATTTGTTGATTTTATTGAAATTCACGTTTGTGGTGATGTGTGGTTGAATTTATTTAAGAAATTTTTTAATTTATACACAAAATCTTTCAATTTATAATGATGTTAATCTATTTATTTAAGAAATATAATGTGATTGAATTTAATTATAGAATGTTTTAATTTTTTTTAACATATAACCCGATGGATGGGTTAGAGATTTATAATTATTTTTTAAACAGGGTTTGGGCAGATATAGAGGCCCGATGTTAGGTTCGGGCTGGACTTAGGCAGACACAAGTACCTAGTGCTGGCTCGGTTTGAACCCAACTCGGCCTGGTCCAAGGTTTGTCCACTCCTAATTTCAAGTAACGAAATTGACAGATATTTTAAATTGAAAATATGCTTGATCTCCTTAAAGAAAACGAGATATCCGTGCCTTAGCCTGATCTATTTGTATCTCATTTTTTTTACATTATTTATTAATAGAATATAATTTTTCTGGTATTTTCACCAACACATGTTATATAGACAAAAATTATCATCCTGATGTATAGACACAAATCACCATCTTCTCTATGTGTGTGAGAGAGAGAGAGAACAATAATATTCACCACTAAAAATATATATTCATTTATAACATAGTCCAGCAACATGTCCAAAATATATGAAACTGATTGTTCCCATACTTATAAAAAATTGAGGCCTTTTATCTCACAGCTTCGAATATGAAAATTTCAAAACATACCAGGTTAGTCCATAACAACCAGTGTTGTGACAATTTTCATGTGAAATTATGCACCATATCGTGCCTTCCTAGGGGTCATTTGCTAAAGTTATATTACATAATCATTGAGGACCATCATACAGCTAATTAAAAAGGACCATCATATAGCTAATTTCATACTCAAATAATAGACCCTTCCAACAGCATGCAAACCCACTCCATCTTGTCATCCTCCTCTACACTGAAGAACAAATAAACCAGCTCCTCATCTTTGACTATCATTGATGCTACCTTCAACCTTTGGCTTGTACTCATTGGTAGTTTCAAGAGTTCTGTATTGACCAACCTCATTTGCTGGGATAGGTCATGAAAATACCCTATCCTATGAGCTATCTCTGCCAAATTGAGGCAGAGTTTTATAATTTTTTTTACTCCTGTGTTCTTTGAGGCTGAAAACAAATCCAAACTTGTACATATAATCATTAACAAAAATATGTGATTCATAATAGAGATTTATTTTTTTATTTTTAATATTAAAATTTTTGATATGGCTTGAAGAAAAAGAGTAAGTGATCATGTTCTGTAAATGTCCGTATTCAGATCATCCAAGCATTTGGCAACTTTGAAAGCTAAACAAGACTCTTGGGTATATTGTTTTAGTCACATGGATGATATGATAAGATCTATTAGGCAATAATTTTTTAGAAGTTCTGTTAGGGTGAAATTTACATAACAAAACAAAGAAGACCCAAAAAAGAATTGATGAAAAAAATCCTTCAAAAATCCCAAAAATTAACCATACATAAAAACCATTGAAACATCAACCAGTAAAAAAAAAAAAAACCCTAACCATCACATGTATATCAACGGAGAAGAGAATATAAGATAATTTTTTTACAAAATCAGGTATTACCATAGTTGATTGTTGATTTGATGTTCTCGTTGGCCAAGATTTCCCACCGTTTCCTTGCCAACACAGATGTGTCTTTTCCGCTATTTCCTTGCTGCCAAACACACACATGTGCGCGCGCGCACACACACACACACAAACACACATATATATAGGCAACAATTGAGGGCAAAAGTGTATTCCAATCTCTAAGCTAGGGGATTGATATTTCAATCTCAGCTCATCTGAGGGAAAGGTAATCCGGCTGGGGTGTGGAAGTAATACTCCAGGTGGAGTAGCAATCCCACTCAATATGGAAGCAAACAAACAAGTTATTTGGGCCCCACTTCACTACTACTCTAATCCTACACTCTAATCAGCAAAACAAACATGGCCTGTGAGTAATCAGAGCCACATGTGTAGAACACAAATATTCTTTGTTGGCTGATGATGATCTGTTCCAAACAGCTGTTTGGGACCCCAAAATCATTGCCCATCTGCAACTATTGAACACTATAAAAGCAGCAGCAGCAGCAACAACAACAACAACAACAACAACAACAAAAAGAAAAAGAAAAAAAAAAAGAGAAAGTAAATAGCTAACTACAACACTTTAAATGCAAAAGAGAAAGGTTAACAAAAGAGATGACAATTGAAGCAATCTACTAACATCATGTTTGATTTTAAAAGATAACCGAAGTTGTGGGTCGCTCTAAATCCACCCTAAAAATTAAGTTGGATATTCTATTATTTTAAACACCTTAATTGAAAATTTAAATTATTATTTACTTTTCTAAACACCTCAAATAATTATTATGTCTCTAAAAATTTTGAAACTCTAAAAATATAAGAGAAACTTAACTTTCTACAATCTATTAGTCTAATAGTTACAATAGAGGTACAAACTCATCTTTCATGGCAGAGTTAACTCGTTGTCCCCAACATCCTCATCGCCAACCCGCCATCTCCAACCCCTATCATTTTAGAGTATTTTGACATTCCATCAATTTGAAACTTTTTGATTTTGATTCTTTGAAAAAAGTGAATTTTACAGTTTCTTCAGATACTCAGTGCCGAATAAATTAAATATGTCAGTATACTCAGTTACGAATAACATAAAATTGGTTTCAACTTTTTCATCTAGATACCCAGTGCTGAATAAATTAAATATGTCCATATACTTAGTTCTAAACAACAAAAAATTGGTTCTAGCTATTCCATCTGGATACTCACTACTAGAAAAAATACTTTTTACGACCGCCACAAGTCGTCGCAAATAATGAAAATGCAGTCGCAAAAGACTTTTGCGACAGCCCATGCGACCCCAAATGGGAGACGCAAATGTGGAGGTGACAAATACTTTTTGTGGCAGCAAAGCAACGGTCGCAAGTCATTTGTGACCGCCATAACTACTTTTTGCGACAGCTATTTTGCAGTCACAAAAAAAAAAAAAAAAACACTTTTAGTGACCATTTTTTTTACTGTCACAAATAATTATTTATTATAAAAGTCATATATACAATTGCTACAACAAAGAAATCAATTGCAAGCATCTAACAATTTTCTTTAATGAAAAATAACAAAATTAACAAATTAATTAAATTTATAATAAAAATATTAACCTATATTCACACACACACACACATACATACATACATATATATATATATATATATATATGTATAAGTGTGCAAACAGAATATAAACTTTCATATATGCAAAACAAATATCCATCAATCATCCTTAAAACACATCGTACTAAAAGATTCAAGTCTTCAAAAAAAAAAAAAAGAGCAATATAATCTTGGTTTGGCTCCCAATATCACCCGCTCGATCATATCAACTACTTCTTCAACAAAACCTGCAAAAACATATGGAAAATGCTATAGACCCCAAATGAATTACCAAATATTCTACCAAAACTCTCACATGGGTGTGGGACCCACACACATGTGATTTATGTGGGTCTCAGGTTTGGTAGAATATTTGGTAATTCATTTGGGGTCCCTAGCATAACTCAAAACATATATCAAAATTGACTTGAAAATTTAATGCACTTTAATGTGTTAGTTTAACTTGAAATAATCAAATAAAACTATTTCAAAAGAAATTGTCAAAAGAACAAAAGAGGTCATTCTCTAAATTCTTTTGCTTGGAGTAAATTACAAAAAATATAGATGCCAATTCGTAATTTGCACAAATACATAGCCAAGAAAATGGTCACCCAATCCAATTAGATTAATGAATAAACTAAAAAAATTGAAAAATGAACATAATTAACGTAATCTCTATCCTAGTATAGGTTAATACTAGAAGGAAGCAACAAGAAATTTGACTTCACTATTTAGAAGTTCATTATCACTAACTATCTAGTGACATCGAGTTACTGACTTCACTATGTAATTGAACTTTTAACAAAGCAAGGCTCGAGTAACATAAATCCGTTATTATCAATCATCTATCCAAAGCACCAAACAACTAACGTAGAATTTAATATTTTATTATCTATACACGATTATGAACATAAATTGAACTTTGGCAGGAAAGTTCACATTGCAGAAGAAATGATGGCAACACTAGTTTGGCTTGTTGAGTGTGCAAAAGATGCTAGGGTTTCAGCTTGAATTTCAATTGAATGTTTACCGCAAAACTTAGAACTTGAACTCAAAGACTGCAAACCCAAGGATGCACAGAGAGATCATAAATGATCCAAAATCATAGATAGAATATAAGAAAACTAGATAAGTATTTATAGGTAGATTAAGAGACTGAGAGATAGAGAGAAGCAAACTAAGAGGGATTGAAGCAACCAAATATAAATATTCAAAATCACATTTTCCATTTTTCCCCTTCAATTTCTGAGCAAGCAAACAAATTAATAGAGAGATCGAAGCAACAAATATAAAAAAAAAAAAAGAAAAGAAAAGAGAGCCAACACATCTAGAAATTAGTCCAACATATCATCACAACCTTCCACTCAATCACACATAATACGTACCAAATCACTACAAAATCTATACACAGGTATTTGAAATACAAATATATAAGAGAAGAATTGAATTAAATCAAAGCGATTCAATCAAATAGCAAGAGTTCAAACTCATTCAAATTGATTTCACACATAGGGCTAGAGTATAATACCATGAGATTACAGCTAAACACACACAGATTTCCACAGAGAGAGAGAGAGAGAGAGAGAGAGAGAGAGAGAGAGACAAGGCGAGTGGATGGTAATCGGTGTGAGTCATATCAAAATTGACGCAGAGGATCGCAATACCAAGTATATGAAGAACTCTACCTGCAATCCACAATATATATACATATATAAATATACAAATATGTATGTATATATAGAGAGAGAAATGAAAGAGAGAGAGAGAGAGGTTTATACCACTAGAGTTATGACCATGGCGAGCAAAGAGAGCGAGAGAGACAGAGAGTGAGAGAGAGCTAAAGAGACATCTTTGTTTGTCAATGTCGTGAAGATGAAAGTGAAAGGAGCTTAAGGCATATGTATAACAAAAGGGCAAACTAAATTGGGGTCAGTGAAGGAAAGAAAAAGTACATGTAAATAGGCTTTTTGCCGTTGCTCATTTTTGCCTTAAGTTTGTCGTTGCAAAATTTTTCATTTTTGCGATAGCTAAATAGTGGGTCGTAAAAAAATTAGATGCAAAAAGTCACTTTTTTAATAGTGTTAGTGTGAACAAATTAAATATGTCCAGATACTTAATTCTGAAATTTTGAATTGTTTTGAATACTTGGTGCCGAACAAATAAAACATGTGTGGATACTCAGGTTCGAACAGCAGAAAATTGGAACATATGTAATATCGCATATAATACCGGATAGTTTTTTGGTTCAAAATTGAAATATAAAGAAGTTAAAAAATCAAATATTCGAAAACACAGAGCCAAATATAGACAATTGTTCATATATTAAATACTGAATAATGACTATTATTTCTGAAATACACTGCCGAATATATGAATTTTGTTTAGAAACAAGTTTTCGAATAAATGTAATTTGTTTAGTACTGAATTTTTGAACAAATTTTGTAAACCCAACAATCGAAAATGATGAACATGAATAGAAAACTAAACTTTTCTTAAAAAAAAAAAAAACTGCTTAGAAACATCTTTTTCATTGTCCATTGTTAATTTCAATATGAAATAGAATGAAAAATGATGAATTCAAG
Organism: Camellia sinensis; assembly: GCF_055761805.1. Lineage (NCBI taxonomy): Eukaryota > Viridiplantae > Streptophyta > Magnoliopsida > Ericales > Theaceae > Camellia > Camellia sinensis. The sequence goes on from NC_138964.1 coordinate 44,587,184, forward strand.
CAAAATAGGGTTGAGTATGAAGATGAGAAACGAAGAGAATTATAAGAGAATAGAATGAAGAAAGGAATATTGAGTTTGATTATGAATGAGGTATGTAAAACACTTTGATTTGTATTTTTTCAATATTAAGTACTTTTTGGTCATTTTAAATGGGGTCATAATAGCAATACAAAAGTTTCATTAAGTTGAGATGTTCAACTTAATTTTGAGGGTGCAAATAGAGCCTCCCGAAGTTGTGTTATTATTCATTTGGATAAATTATAAATACACCCCTTAAGGTTTTCTTAAAATACGAATCGCCCCCTGTAGCTTTATAAATTTCGTTACACCCCTTAAAATTTCTAATTTCATAATAAAAGGGTCCATTTTATTAATAAATCATAAAGTCAATTAACAGTTTTTTATGATGGGCATACCAAATAATTTGAGTCCAATTCTTGTGGTTGGAAGGATGAAATCTCTTTAGGGGATTTCTAGATTACTAACATCTAACCTTGTAATCCTTTTTTATTGACTTGAATATCATGTTTCATTACTTGCTTGTTATAATTGTGATTGTGTATTGAATTGGAAAAAAAGGACAAAGTGTGTGTGTGTGTTTTACTGGGCATTCAAAACTCATGGCATTTCATACAAGGTATTGATGAAATTTACACGGACAATGGCGAAATAGAAACATTTGAAGACATATGACTATCCTAGAAGAATTAAGAATTAGTAATCATGCTTTGGGATTACAAGCGTTAAAACTCTTACTGTAACTAAGATACAATCTTGTAACTATTATTTTACTTACATATACATATATCTTTTGTGAGCTATCCTTATATTCTATCAACTCATGTAGACCTTGTGTTAATACCTTGTTAAAGATCTGTAAAAAATGTAGCTATGCTATCTAAGGAGATTGGATTTAGAAGGGATGCTATTTTGACTCCTCCGATCTTTCCTGGGATCTTACTTGGTTATTGGCCAAGGATTCATTAGTGACGTTTTCTACACTTGTAACCTTAGAAAAACCTTTTAATTATTTGTTATTATAATCTTTGAAGTTCTTGGTTTTTGGAGCATCACAAGTAACATGGTCATATATAAATTAATAAACTAGAAATAAATTGAATATAGAAGAACTAAAGAACAAAATACAAAAGATACAAACCGAAGCTTGTGATGACAAAGTTTTCTTAAAAAAAATTCGCCACTTCGCTAATGGGTGCTGGAAGAACGTCGGTGTTTGTCTCTCAAGATACGACGGTTGAGACCAGCCACTATAGGAGCACCTTTTGAGTAACTTTGGCGAATAGACTAATAATAGTACACTCTCACTAATAAGAACCAAAGATGAGACAAGCAAAAAGAAGATAGAAAAAAAATTATTTGGTGTAAAAAACCATCTCCAACTTTATAATCTCAAAACACTATCTCCATTTTTCATCTCAAAAATCTCTTACCAAATTTGGAGGAGAAAAGCCCCTTTTATACTCGTAGGGAAGTTCCTAGCCATGAAGGCTATGACATCAATTACTATTGACCAAGGATATTTGTCATCAACTCTAGCCATTAGGGCTAGAGTTACAAAGGTTCAAAACTCCAAAAGCATTATATAAATCTTAATGTGTATATAATGCATAAGTTTGAGAATTAAACTAGATGGGTCATATATGGTTCGCAACCCGATCCAAGTCCAATCTCAAACACATGAATAACCTAAGCCCAACACAGCCTAAGCTCAAGACTAAGTCCAAGTCCAAGTCTAAGTCCAAGTTCAAACCCAGCACATGCATCTGCACAAGCCTAGATTCAGTCCATACCAAGACTAAGTCCAAGTCCAAGCCGAACTTTAGTTAATGCTTACTTCATGAGACAATTTCTTATTCACAACTCAATGACTTTGGCTCATTATTTTTGTATTGTAATCTTCTCACTTAAGAGAATACAAACTCACTCGCATGTCCTTGTTGATGGTGAATGTGCAGCTCACTTCATTTCCAAGTGGGCGAGAATCACTCGTGGTGAAAAACTAGAAAATTTCCCATTTCTTGGTCAAACAATCTTACAACTCAAGGATCCTTTTCCAAAAACAAGCTTTGATCACTTAGATTTCAACCCACCACTGCTCTTAATAGGCCACTTGAACGACACAAAGGAGCGAAACAAGAAAACCATTGTGGCTATGCTAAAGCTAAGCATAGAACAAATTGAGAAGTTGAAGAATAAGGCTAATGAGTATCAAAACAGCGATAGTAGTGACTGTGTTTTCACAAGGTGTGAGGTTGTTGCTGCTCATATGTGCAAGGCACGTCAACTTGTATTACCCTTGTGAAAACCCACATTTAATTATTCTTAAAAGTTCTTAAAAGAAAATAAATAAATTAATTAATTAATTAATTTTATCCAGAGTCTATCTGAAATATATATTAATGTAAAAGTTAATTTTAAATTAACCCAATTCAATCACTAACAAAGACATTATTAAGAATAATAATTTTATGGGTATTCAATATTTGTTGTTTATAAATTATTTTAATTAAGATTCAATATGATAATTACTCTTACTAAATACCTTAGTTAAAAATCTTAGTGTATCAATTTTAAGAAATCCACACAGATACACACAAAAAACAAAAAAAAGAATCAAACCTTGCAGATTTGTAGTGGCAACTTTCCACATGTTTGTTTGCATGTCAGTATAGAGAAGAAGAGCCCCTTTATGCTTCTTGGAAATGGGAAGGTTGGATAGAATAAAGAGAAAGAGGGGAAAAATAAAGAAAGAAAAAGAGAGAGAGAGAGAGAGAGAGAGAGGGTGCTCAGCAAAGGAATCCGGTGATATTGCATGCATTGTATATATATACATGCATGCTTGCATTTGGTGAAGGAGGGAATAAAAGAAAATTTGCCAAGTTGAGTAGGAGGATAAGAGGAGGAGGAGATTAAGAAGGATATATATTTCCTACCATTTCAACACTACAATTAAGTAAGAAAACCCTCCCAACCCTCTCATTTTTTTTTTATTGTTGAAATTTTCAGATTATATTCATATGATAAAATGACTAACTTATAGAGAGAAATTTTTATATATATGTATATAAATTTTGTGATGTGTATATCAAATATTTGAAGATATTGGTAGTCTCAAAGTTATGGTATTATTGTGGAAATAGGCTTGCATGTGTAGTTTATACCATTAGAGAGAGGATTGAAGATTTTATTTGGCCCTTAAATCTGTTAGAAAATTTGTACAAATTTTTAGACAATTTTATACTCAAAATGTTGAGATTATTTCATCTACAAAGTTGTTAAGAATGATGTCTAGTTCATCCACAAAATTTTTCAACAATTATTGAGCTTTGTACGAATTTATACAAATTTTTAATTAAATCTGAAGCTGCATGACAGATTTACTAAATGTTTGAAAATTTATTAAAACTTCTATATTAAACCAAATCTGGTAATTTCTAAACAAAAAATAAAATTTGATAAGTCTAGTTACATCAAAAAAAATTAAATTACGGAATTGATTTATAAATTTAAGTATGGAATTAATTTAAGAAAATGTGATAAATATATGTCATAAAATTTCTTGAAATTTTTAAGAATTATTTATAATTTATTTTTGGAAAATGCTTTCTGAAAAATGACCATAACATGTTTATTGAGTATTTTGTAGATTTTTATGAATTTTAGAGTTGTATAAGTAACTTATTTATAATTTTATTTGCGAGATATACATTTTGAAAATTTTGGCAGATTCAGGAGGAATCAAAAATTATCTCTTCAATTGTTTATTTGGACTAAAATTTAATATTGTGCTAATCTAATCTTGTAGATTAAAAATCCATGCATGTGTGTGATTTTGATTTATTTCTTCTTTTTGGTATCTACATTATTATTTCATACCATGGTTTAAATAAATTGTTGATTTAAATTTTGTACATTTGTTTACTATTGTGTGACATGTGTAATATTTTATGTTGGGAATTTTAATGAGTTGGTATAACATTATTGGTAATTAAATGTTGAATTATTGTGAATATCTCAACAAGTAAAGAAACACGAAATTTAACCAATGATACATTAAAATTTAAAAATGATGGGGTGAGCCTGGTTTAGAATCTTGCGCAAGTGAGTTGCGAACCTTAACATGGCACGGGAAGGTATTTCGGCTCTTATCAGTGTAGACGATATAAGGTTGGTGGTGCGGGTGTCACAACATAGACCGTTCCCTTGGGGCAGACCGTGATGTCACGACTCGAGTATGTAACCCTGGTGCGTGGGCATCATTGGTAGTTACAGTAAGTAACATTTGAACATTTGACCAAGGGGGGGTCAGAATTGCCCGTGGCCGTTGCTTAGCGGTTGAGTGGAAATAGTGCTCTGCGGGGAGTTACTTAAATTTATCTGATAAACTAAATCTATGAAAATTTAAAAAGAAAGGTAGGCATATTCCTTATGATAAAATACTGCTTCCGTTTGTTATATTTTTTTTATTTGATTTATTATTATCTATTGTTATTATTTTAACTGATAACATTCATTTTATACTTACTAAATGTTACTTGTTATTATGTTACTACACATTATTCATAAATTGTGAGTATTATTATCGGGGTGGGTATTTTCGGGTTGTAGTATCTTATTGAGCTCGTTGCTCACTAGCATTCCCGTTGCCCTGGCGTTTTATGCCAGGTACCGAAGAAACGGAAGGAAACACCGAGGCCTTGTAAGGCGACACTCAGCCTTGGTTAGCTTGAAGAGTGCCCAAGATTCATGAACCATTTTTCTAAGTTCCTAGTTTTTTTTTTTTATGTTATATTCGTGTTATTTTTATGTACTAAGACTAAGTTTTAAGTTTTTATTGGAGTTGTAATTTAAGAACTTTTAATTTCTGGGTTTGTTAATTAATGCTAGTAATATTGGTGACAACATTGATGAGGGGTTAGTTATTAACAAAATTGATTTTAAGTTCTAAATCTTATTATGATGTCCTCAAATCTTGGGGTGTCACAATATGGTATCAGAGCTTAGGTCTAGAAACCCTTGAGACTTTGGGTAGGCTTAAGCACACGTCTCTGTAGACGTCCCCGAACGCCCCCGGGGAGGAACGAGTCCCTCCGTTCCGTTCGATATTGGGCTCACTACAGTTCAGGACTCAAATGTCACGGTTCTTAATCTGAACCAAAGAGTTCAAATCCAGCAAATCGTTTTGAGAAAACATATTTTTTAAAAGAAGTGCCAAACATGGACTGCTTTGCCAGATACAGAGTCGCCACCTAAATATTTTATTTTTGGGGGAAATTTAGGAAACCCTGACTCGTTTGCCTAAGGCCATGTGTACTCATCACCAAAGTTGCCTCGGCTCGGGAACTTGGGTACGATTGGGGAAGGTCACTTCGTGAGCACCCCCGCTCGCCCGATCAAAGATCGGCCTCTACTAACCATGATATCTATTTTTGAAAACATTATGTGTTCTTATTCCGGTTATTAGCCTAGGTTACTATGTGATGCGCACAGCATACAAGTATAGACTGGATCGCCTGAATTGGAACAAAACATTTCATGTTTGTTTATTTTGAAAATGGTTTGATGGTGCTGCCTGCAAGTAGGCTAAGACGTGGATTTGCCACCCTCAGGTGAGCTTAGAAAAACATGATTTTGCCACTATCTAGTGGGCTTAAAACACACATTTGATGAATTGTTCCAATCCAAATAACCCAACCTTCACCCACAGGCATTGAGGCAGCTATATCACATAAGCATATAGCCTCATGGTAAGCATGCTATTCATGACAGTCACTCACACACATGCAAGGATGCTAAAGCATAAAACTTACCGAGTACTCCAAGCCAAAACAGAAACTAATTAGAAATCCATGCATGATCCTAATTATACAGAAATGCCTAATGCAACACATGCAAAAATGCAATTATAGCAGGCTCGGCTATTCTAAACATGGCATATGAAATGCTACAGCTAACATGTATTCAATTTGGAATTGAAAATACAATGCAGTTAGTATGATGCGCCGAGCCCGGTGCATGCAAAACAGATGAATGAATGTTAATTGAAATATGCCCTAATCTAACCATCATAAGCAGGTAAATAAAATGTAGAAAGACGTGGGGTTGGAAGACATGCATCACACACACGCACACTTATTACAATTATGCCCTCGCGTAGAGGGTCTGAAAGAATAATACAGTCCCGAATAAATATTACAGTCTAAATAATTACAAAATCCTAATTAAATTTACAAATTTAACTAAGAAAGCTGTAAACTAGCATGCAAGCTAGGGACTGCCTCGACTCCGCTCCGGATGATGAATGATGCATGCTCGGGTTGCTTGGCGCAGAAATCCACTGCGATGCCCCAATTAGCCTCTGTTGCGATTGACGCCGGAATACTGTGCAAGGCTTTTGAAAGGCCACTGATTCTTGATTTGCTGCAACAGAGAGCAGGAAAAGGGCATGGCAATGTATTTTCACAAATGTATGCATCCCTCGATCCTCGTGCCACCAATCACGCATATCGATGCATAATGGCCGAGAAGTCGAATTGTACAACTCAATATAGAATGAATGCATATGAAAACACAACAAGGCCTAGACTCCATCATGGATAATCCGGAGTGTCGGCGACCAGGAATTGAGATACGTTCCGTCACTCGGAGTACGAAACGTACCTCGTTTCCCGTGCTCGGGCTAACTCCTATCCCAAGCATTTTGCAATATGCATGATATGCATGAAATGCAACTAATATACAACCTAGCATGCACAATGCTATGAAATGGCATACACGATGCACGAGGTACCATGACATACACAATGCGCTAACATTCAACCTAGCATACGCAATGCTATGAAATGAAATGGCATACACAATGCATAAATGGACTTACACTAACACAAGTGGACCTCATCCACACTCACATAAGAGGCCATTAGATGAAAATGAGACAACTCGAGATGCGTGCACGCATGCACGCAAACCGAGGACCGACCCTAAGGCACCAAATGCCACTCTAACAAGACATGGCAAGGCATGAAATATGATATGCAAACATGCAAATTTCAGAAGCAAAATATGATGCAAAACAACCCCGAATCATGGGAACATGGCACCCGATGCATGAAATGGTACCCGAAATGCAAAATTAGGCATACGCAATGACCTATAGCTGTACAAAGCATGCATTATTTGATCATGAAGTATGAAGACAGATTCAAGGCAGTCCCAAAAAAAGCATGTTTACAGTTTTAAGTAAGGCCAAACAGTGAACACAAATAGGGCTAAACCGATATGCAAAAATGACCCTAAATGTGAGATAAAGAAGCAAGTCACAGATGCTGTCCCTAAACAGGGAAGGGCCCTTCTACAATGTTGAAGAGGGACCCAAAACATGGCATTTTACAGTTTATGGTCAAATCCAAAACAGTGCACATGCAAGCCTAAAATACTATGCAAAATAAGGCCTAAAAAGAGGTTTAAACACAAAGAGCAAGAACGGAACCTCAAACAGTAAAAGACCCTTGATAAAACATGAAGAGGGGGTCAAAATAAGGCTATTTACAGTTCGGACCTGAGCCCAAAAATATAAGCACAAAGGGCTAACAAAACATGCAAATATGAGGCCAAAAGAGGGATATAAAGGCAAGTGGCAAATGGAAGCCTCAAACAGTGATGAGCCCTTCAACAATGTTGAAGAAGGGCTCAAAATAAGCTCCTTTACAGTTTGGATCGGAGCCCATAAAGGCTTAAAAACAGGGCTAACATATCATGCAAGAATAGGCCCTAAAAGAGAGGTAAATAACAAAGGGGGAGAAGAAGACTTCAAACAGCAAAAAGTTCTCATTCAAACATGAATATGACCTCAAAATATGATCTTTTTCAGTTTGGATCGAAGTCCAAAAATACTTGCAAGTAAAGCTAAACAATCATGCAAAAAAGTGCAAGTTTGAGGGAAATAGGGACTCACCCTTGAAGAACAACTCTCCAGCAGCTTTTAGTCCAAAAATCTGAGCTTTCAACCTCTTCAAATGTCCTCCAAGGTACTGAAATGAGTAATGGAGGTGATAGGCTAGGGGTTGTAGTGTAAAAATGGTCCAAGAACAAAGGGTTTTGGAGCTTGGAAGAGAGAGAGAGAGAGAGATTTAATGTGAGAGCTCAAAACCAAAATTTTCTAACCCTCAAACACAGCTGGGAGCTGCTGGTTTTATAAGCAAAAGAGGTAGAAAAGAGGGGGAAAAATGGGGGGAAATTGAAATTCAAATTTCCCCCCAAAAAGGCCAAAAAGTGGGATATAAAGGCAAGTGATAGCTGCTGGACCCAAATGGCTGAGAGCCCTTCAACAAAGTTGAAGAGGGGCTCAAAACAAGACACTTTGTAGTTTATGAAAAGCCACGAAAATAAATACAAGTAGGCCTAAACTATCATGCAAGAAAAGGCCTAAAAGAGGGGTAAAGAAGCAAGTGGCAGTAGGAGATCTCAAACAGCAAAAGGTCCTTAATCAAACATGAAAAGGACCTCAAAATATGACTATCTCAAGTTTAGGTCGGAGCCCAAAAATGCATAATGAAGGTTCGGGAGCCAAAACACGCAGTTCGGGGCCCCGAAAGTGGGCTGTTAGGCACCGGAAGTGGTGTCCGACCACGAAGTTGGTCTCTCGGACCGCAGTGTCCCTCAAAAGGGAGTAAATAAGGTATGTGCCAAAAATCGGGGCAAACGGAGGTGGTTAAGCGGTCCCGAACCGAGGCACATGGCCGTCGGCTCCGAAAAACCGAAAACCGGGCTCCAAACGGGCAAAATGGCCTACGACCACGAAACGTAGCCTACGGCCACTGAGAGATGATCTACGAGACCTCTCCCTCCCTTCAGGAAGAGAAAATAGAGCCTGGTTCGCAAACCGAGGCAAAGCACAAAAGAGTCCGGAAGTCTGGAGGCAAGGCTCGCAGCCGAGACTCTGAAACCTCTGAACGAGCACGATATGCAACATCACCAAGCGCTCAATCGGTGACGTCTGAGTCTTAAGGTTGGTCAAAAATGGGGTGTCTACAGTTGCCCCTCTTTGACAGAACTCGAAAGTCATAAGTGACGGGAGTGAATGTCAAAGCCTAGAGACGACCCATTTTTGACAAGGCCGAAGACTTAGACAAACAGGCGAGATAAACAGAGATGTGCCCGCAGGCGCGCCCGCAGGCAGGGGGGGCAAAATGCAACTGGCAATGTAAGACGCTGAAGGTAACTTATGATCATGCAAAGAAAGCTGTAATGAAGCATACCATGCAACAGTTTTAAGCAAGTGAATACAAATCTAACTACATTTCATGCAGAAAGGATGTAAAAAAATTATGCAGTTCTCACTGCGTCTCACGCGGAGAAGGCTAAAAGCGACTACTGAGAATACCCGGAGTCATACACACAACATCTCTCTGCGTATCACACATAGAAGAGGAAGAAGGTAAACCTCTCAGCGTATCACACGCAAAAGAGGAAAGGTAAACCTCTCAGCGTATAACACGCAAGAGAAGAAAGGCAAATTCCTCAGCGTATCACACGCAAGAGAAAACCTCTCAGCATATCACATGCAAGAGAGGAAAGGCAAATTTCTCACCGTATCACACGCAAGAGAAAACCTCTCAGCATATCACATGCAAGGGAGGAAAGATAAATTTCTCAACGTATCACACGCAAGAGAAAACCTCTCAGCATATCACATGCAAGAGAGAAAAGGGAAATTTCTCAGCGTATCACACGCAAGAGAAAACCTCTCAGCATATCACATGCAAGAGAGAAAAGGTAAATTTCTCAGCGTATCACACGCAAGAGAAAACCTCTCAGCATATCACATGCAAGGGAGGAAAGATAAATTTCTCAGCGTATCACACGTAAGAGAAAACCTCTCAGCATATCACATGCAAGAGAGAAAAGGGAAATTTCTCAGCGTATCACACGCAAGAGAAAACCTCTCAGCATATCACATGCAAGAGAGAAAAGGTAAATTTCTCAGCGTATCACACGCAAGAGAAAACCTCTCAGCATATCACATGCAAGGGAGGAAAGATAAATTTCTCAGCGTATCACACGCAAGAGAAAACCTCTCAGCATATCACATGCAAGAGAGAAAAGGGAAATTTCTCAGCGTATCACACGCAAGAGAAAACCTCTCAGCATATCACATGCAAGAGAGAAAAGGTAAATTTCTCAGCGTATCACACGCAAAAGAAAACCTCTCAGCATATCACATGCAAGAGAGGAAAGGCAAATTTCTCAGCGTATCACACGCAAGAGAAAACCTCTCAGCATATCACATGCAAGAGAGAAAAGGGAAATTTCTCAGCGTATCACACGCAAGAGAAAACCTCTCAGCATATCACATGCAAGGGAGGAAAGATAAATTTCTCAGCGTATCACACGCAAGAGAAAACCTCTCAGCATATCACATGCAAGAGAGAAAAGGGAAATTTCTCAGCGTATCACACGCAAGAGAAAACCTCTCAGCATATCACATGCAAGAGAGAAAAGGTAAATTTCTCAGCGTATCACACGCAAGAGAAAACCTCTCAGAATATCACATGCAAGGGAGGAAAGATAAATTTCTCAGCGTATCACACGCAAGAGAAAACCTCTCAGCATATCACATGCAAGAGAGAAAAGGGAAATTTCTCAGTGTATCACACGCAAGAGAAAACCTCTCAGCATATCACATGCAAGAGAGAAAAGGTAAATTTCTCAGCGTATCACACGCAAAAGAAAACCTTTCAGCATATCACATGCAAGAGAGGAAAGGCAAATTTCTCAGCGTATCACACGCAAGAGAAAACCTCTCAGCATATCACATGTAAGGGAGGAAAGACAAATTTCTCAGCGTATCACACGCAAGAGAAAGCCTCTCAGCATATCACATGCAAGGGAGGAAACATAAATTTCTCAACGTATCACACGCAAGAGAAAACCTCTCAGCATATCACATGCAAGAGAGAAAAGGGAAATTTCTCAGCGTATCACACGCAAGAGAAAACCACTCAGCATATCACATGTAAGAGAGAAAAGGTAAATTTCTCAGCGTATCACACGCAAGAGAAAACCTCTCAGCATATCACATGCAAGAGAGAAAAGGTATGAATGAACACTGGAACTCATCCGAATGTTCGAAACCGAAGATGTCCTAACGCACTGCATGCGAGAGGAGAAAAGACGATAATTGCAAGTGAAATGGTGCATAACGATGCAGGTGAAGTGTACATAATGATGCAAGTGAAGTGTACATAACAATGCAAGTAATGAGCATAACAATGCTAGATAGATGTGCATAACAATGCAACGAATGAGCATAACAATGCTAGATTGATGTGCATAACAATACAACGAATGAGCATAACAATGCTAGATAGATGTGCATAACAATGCAACGAATGAGCATAACAATGCTAGATAGATGTGCATAACAATGCAACGAATGAGCATAACAATGCTAGATTAATGTGCATAACAATGCAACGAATGAGCATAACAATGCTAGATTGATGTGCATAACAATGCAACGAATGAACATAACAATGCCAGTGGAACGCGCGTGACAACACCCGTTTGAAACCAAAAAAAAAAAACCGAATAAGGGAATACAAGCCTTAAGTAGACCAAATTCCAAACGCAACCTCCGATTTACCTCTCGGAGGGGTCACGATACATTCCAAAAGGATAGACCTCGTGCATGCCGACTGACGATGAGCTACACATCGAAGACATGAGTTGAAAATTCCGCAGAAATATTTTGAGCTGAAAAGAGTGGGTTCTTCTTGCACTTTCTTGATTGTACTTCCAAACCGCAGTTACTACCTTTCCTTCCTGGCCATGTTCACAACTTTCCCTATTCTCCAACGGGGTGACAGACTAGGTTGATTCAGTATCCAGAATCGAGGCGCATTCACATGCTATCTCAATCTATGGGGCTGCCATATAGATTTCAAGCCGAGGATAGACCCCTGGGTATTTAAACCAGACTTTAGTCTCAGAAATTTCGAACCCTTGCGTTCTAGGCAATAGCCGTCCGAACTCTAGTTTCCACCGTCGCAGTTGGTCTCCTAGGAACTCATTGCAAACACAGCCAAGATGCATCTGGCAGGGGCTAGTTTTCTGAGGGAGCACTTCGATTGCCATTCTGGCATTGAAGTAGGCTTGAGTTTGGGAGTAGAGACACACTCATACTTCGAAGCATTAACAAGGCCTGAAGAGGAACATCTGGAGTATAATAACAGAGAGTATAATCACAGAAACTGAAACAAACTCAAATGCTCCAATTTTCCCTCTTTTCTTTTGCTTCGCAGCCTGGAACCTATATAGCTTCAGATAGATCCTGATTTTACTGTTCTCACATGACTTGGGTTGAACCGTGCGGTTTTACGAAAGAACGAATCTTGTTTTGCACAATCATGAAGAATGGCACAGCACTCTAAGCACAAAACGATTTTATTTTTGAAATTAAGAAATGAGTTCTTAATCGGGTATTGAGCCTATGACTGAACACAGGGAAAAAGACTCAACAACGAAAGACAAAAAGGTAAACAACCTAAACACAACGAGACACGCTCGGGACGACTCAAAGCAGGAATCGAGACAAACAAAACAAAAGACGCGACACATAGACGTATCACAAAGACGACAGACCTCTCAGATTGCGAGGAGCCAGTTTCTTCGGATATTGTTTCCCACATTTTCTTATTTGTGTCTCTCACATCACTCGGCCCTCAGGCTCTGTTTTTCTGAAAAAGCCCTTTCCTCACTTCTTCTCTCAGCGCACACCTCTCTATTCTTCAATCTCTCATTTTGTTATCCCTCCCCTGGGTGGTTGATGGATAAACAGGAAGTTGTGGGCTCTTGCCCCTGGTATTCTACCAGATTCTTCTTCTTGTTCACAACAGTGAGTTTCTTCCACAGAGGGGCTGCGCTATAATTGGGTGTGTAGCAAATCTGCAGCTGACATCGGTTGACGATGCTCTGTTGGGGAGTTTGGACGTGATCAGATCTGTCCAGATAAGGGAGTGGAATATCTTGTCCCATTCCGGTTCGTGCTTCGCACTTGGCTTGATACCTCGTTGCTTGGAGGATGAGAGAGCTTTCAGCCCTTTGTTGTTAACTTCAGTTGTGCCCTATTCTAGCAGGTAGAGTGCCCTTCTTGGCAAGTATGTTGACAATGGGAAAGACAGGAAGCCTGACTCAACTGTGCCCCTAGTTCATCATTTTGACCATTTTTTGTTTTAGTTTTCTCCTAAAAAAATTTGACCAAAATGAGAGTTAGATTAACATGCTTGTTCAATTTTCTGATTTAAAATCATGCAAGTCAGGCTATGAGCACTGAAAATTTTCCTCTTTTGGGTCCAAGAAATGGTCCAGTTTTGAAAATGGAATACTTTTCGAGAAGATTAGTCAACCTTAGTAAAAATTCTCAAAAACTATTTCGCAAACGGCCACTGCTGAACGAGCACGGAACCTATCCTTGAGATGCACAACCTCAGATCCGAAGGAAAATTGCCCCTTTCCTGAAGGACACTACATGGCAACGGAAAGTTGCCCCTTGTTTGAATGGCACCGCAGCACATTGAATAGCAACGGAAAGTTGCCCCTTGTTTGAATGGCACCGCAGCGCATTGTAGTCAGTCCTCAGAGTAACGAACACAACCAAATCCTCAGATACAGAGAAGACAAAGATGACCAAAACCATCGCATGGACACAGTCGAATTTGAAGTGTTTTACGGCTGGACTTCAGGATGAAGTTGCCTACGTATCCCAAAGATGGGAATCAAGCCTTACGTAGTTCGGGGTTAAGGTACACTCGGGTATTTAACCTCTCCTTTTTATGCTCTAACTTTTACCAAGGCGCCTGTTGCGGGTTTTCGACCTTGCGAGCTTTGTTTTTCAATTCTTTTCAATTCTTTTCATTTCTTTTCTTTTTTGATTTTCTTTTTTTTTTGTTCTTTTCTTTGCATTTTTCTTTGCATTTTTCTTCATTTTTCTTCTTTTTTTTTTCATTCTTTGCACTTTTTTTTGTTTTTTTTTGTTTTTTTTGTTCTTTTTTTTTTTCTTGCTCTAACTTTTGTCTGGGTCGCCCTTCTGGGTTTTCGGCCCAGCGAGCCTCTCAAGGGTAAAAGTGTAGCTTTGTCCATGTCCAATGGTTTTGAGATCCTGAAGTCGTCTAAATCCAGGAGAATAGCTGTTATTTGCTGACGAAGTAGAAGTCCATCCAATGGGGGCTGAATTTGCCCCTAGTGTTGTGGATAGGAACTCGGCTGTCCTTCAGCAATACTTTCTTCTTTCCTCCCTTCTGGGATTTGGCATTCTTGCCGATCTTCATTGACTTGCGGAATGATCCACCTTTGGCTCTTCGAGCTGTCTGACATTTTTTTTTTGCCCCTAGTTCGAAGGGTGCTTCTGACCTAGCTTCGCAAGCTTCTTTTGATGACATCTGGTCTTCTTGATCTGACTTCCTTACCTCTTGTTCGGGGACTGCTTCAACTTTGGCAATTCAGGCCTCACATTGTAGTTGACCGTCGAACGTTCTGAATTCGAGTTCAAGGTTTTGAAAGCAGAGGAGTCGAGTCTCGAGGCTGAGAGCAATCCTAAGCTGCACAATCTCAAGAGCGATTCTACACAGGTCTTCGCAGGACCGCGCAAAACATTTTTTGAAATCTTTTAAGAAAGCGACCAGTCGCTCGCGCTGAAGACAGTATAGAACCAATCTGGATCAAGCCAGGATCCTTCCCAGTACTCACACTAACAAGCATGATTTCATTCATTAAGGGCTTAGCACACCTTTCTCTCTCTCGAATGATCAAAGTTTTGCAAATCCCGAGGAATTCCTTCCTCTTTGTTTTCATCGCAACGTTCAAAAAGTTTTGAAAAAACTCAAGTCATTACAATGACTTCAAGGCACAGAAAAGGCAGAGTTCTTAGTCAAATACTGTCATCTCATTCAGAACTTCCGGCATAACTGGCACAAGGCAGAAGCAAATACGAGAGCGTGGAAATCACTGCTGTTTCATTCAAAATCTGTCGGCACAACTGGTTCCCTGGCAGAAACAGACTCAAAACAAAACGAAAAGACAAACACAAAACAAAATGGTGATGCCCAAGGTAACACCCCCTGGAATCACCCGACTCTTATACAACAGGACTAACTCGATACAACAAGACAGACCCAAAACAAAAAAAGAGACAGACTCAAAACAAAACAACAAGACTGACCCAATACCCAAGTCAGAAAGCACAAAAGCTAGCATTCGCAAATGCTCAAAACAGTGCATGCCATCCACCATATATGGAGTAAATTGAGCGCTGCCCGCAGGTGGTTCATCCCCCCATCACATAGTCACATTATTCCCCCCAAGTTCACTGATCAAGTGCCGATAGACTTTGCAAGACTTGGTGCGGCGATGACCCCATTGTCGATCAGATCTTGTATTTCGTGGCGGAGACGAAAGCACATGTCAGTGTCATGGCCAGCTCGCTGATGGAAGGCACAGTAGTTGGCTGGGTTGTGTGAGAGATGGAGGTTCTTTGGTAATGGCTGCGGCTCCAGGGGCTTCAGATGCCCTTTCTTGATCAAAACCCCTAGAGCCTTTGACAAAGGCATATAAAGTGGGGTGAAAACCTTCTTGGCTTGGGGTGGATATTTGGCTGCTTGCGAGCTACTCCCGAATGCACCGGTGAATGGGGTAGCTTTTTTTGATGTGGTGGTGGTGACCATGCCCACTTCAGAAGATCTTGCAGCTACATCACCACTGGTGGTCGCATTCGAACTGCGGGTAAACGCCCTCCTGGGCTGCTCCTTCTCCTGGTCAATGAGGCCCTGCTTCATAGCATCCTCGATCTGTACTCCCATCTCATGCAAATCTGAAAAGGTAGGGAAGGGGAGCACGATCATTTTTTGCATTAGTTTGGGCTGGAGGTTGCGCACAACCATCCGTATTTGATCCTTATCTGTTGGCCTAATGGTCATCATTGAGGCTTTGGCCCTTCAGCGGGCCACGAATTTTGAGAAGCTCTCCTTAGGCCCCTGTCTCGTCGTCTCAAGATCACGGGTCGTAATCTCGATTTGGGTATTGTATGAATATTGTGCGACAAAGGCCTCGGCCATCTCCTCCCAGCTTCGTTTCACTGAATCCTCCAATTTGGCGTACCAGATAGCCGCAATACCCGACAGGGTCCTGCTAAAAAGGGAAAGCTTCTGTAATCTTGTCAAGCCCATCGGGCGCAGAACATCTGAAAACAAACTCAGGTGGACCATGGGATCTCCTGACCCGTCAAAACGGTCGATGTGAGGCATCTTGAACCTGTCCGGCAGTGTCACAGCTGCGTCGGTGTACCCGTCCTCAATGTCCGGGATGGACTTTACCCCCTGGGATTTCTTGAACAACTTTTCAAGTTTGCTCAACTTCAACGCCGTATGGTCTACCTCGAACTCAAAGGGAGAGTCCGCTGGGTTGATTGGTACTTTAGACAGCTGGGGTGAGATTGGGGGCGGAGCCGGCCCTGTCGGAATGTCCGTACCTTCTTGGACATTTGGCGTCTCCCCGGGTATTGGATCTACTGGTGGGAGGGGAGCTTGATGCGAAGCAGATGCTCCGTTTTGCTGTTGCAATCTGGTGATTAGCTCTGTCTGTTGGGCCGTGACCGCAGCCTGCTGTTTGGCGAATTCAGCTTGGCGGACAGCATCTTGCTGCATGAGTTTCATACTTTCATGCATCTGGCGCATCATTGCCTCCATCCCTGATGTGTTCTGCTGATCCATCTAACTGACTGGTATCTATCCCTGCAGTAGAAACTGAGACCTCAGCCTGACTGTTCACTGGTAGGGTAGATAAGGGCCACTGATCTGGTAACTGCTGACTGGTGATTTGTGCTTGACTGGCCCTTTTACCCTGCCTCTGGCAAAGGAACACTGATTGCCCTTGAACTGAATCTCTGACCTGACAAAGTCTATCAGCACAAGTTCGATGAACCTCGGGGGATATCGGAGCCTTCTGAAGCTATGGTTCCAGGACTACCTAGCAAAAGGGAAAACAGTGAGCATCACAACCTGATTTCACGATAACCCATATGAGCAGAGCTGAATGATTGTGCCTCTACAGAATTCTGCCCATAAACTGATACCCTCAGGTAAACTGAATTCCAAAATACTGAACTGGTGCCTGCAGGCCTGATGCCCAAACTTGCAAACTGATACATGCATTCCTGTAGAAACGCACTCTAAAAGCACATAACAGATAAGTGAGAGCCAAAACACCCCTATGTTGGGGTAGGGTTTCCCTGTCCTATTTTGTCAGGAGCTAGGGTTTCACTACGCACGCAGCGGTTTCAAACAACCTATGATCGGGTAAGCAACCTGTCCTAGTTTGGAATGGTCACTATGGATTCTGAATATGCACTAGGTCGAATGGTCAAAAGGGGTGCCCCGGTAAAACCGGGGTTTGTGTTCTCATACTGGCAGAGCCCACAACCGGTCAGCCTTATGGTCATGCCTTGACAAGACAAGCCTCCGGCAAACCGTTCAGGAATAGCAGATGGCAAACACGGTGTCCTAGGCGCACCAATGCAAATACAATGCAAAGAAACACATAAGTGTAATCAAAACAAGATATCATGAGTTCGAGTCAAGTTCTCTAAATCCCCAACAGAGTCGCCAGAAACAGTAGACGTCCCCGAACGCCCCCGGGGAGGAACGAGTCCCCCCGTTCCGTTCGATATTGGGCTCACTACAGTTCAGGACTCAAATGTCACGGTTCTTAATCTGAACCAAAGAGTTCAAATCCGGCAAATCGTTTTGAGAAAACAGATTTTTTGAAAGAAGTGCCAAACATGGACTGCTTTGCCAGATACAGAGTCGCCACCTAAATATTTTATTTTTGGGGGAAATTTAGGAAACCCTGACTCGTTTGCCTAAGGCCATGTGTCCGTCATCACCAAAGTTGTCTCGGCTCGGGAACTTGGGTACGATTGGGGAAGGTCACTTCGTGAGCACCCCCGCTCGCCCGATCAAAGATCGGCCTCTACTAACCATGATATCTATTTTTGAAAACATTATGTGTTCTTATTCCGGTTATTAGCCTAGGTTACTATGTGACGCGCACAGCATACAAGTATAGACTGGATCGCCTGAATTGGAACAAAACATTTCATGTTTGTTTATTTTGAAAATGGTTTGATGGTGCTACCCGCAAGTAGGCTAAGACGTGGATTTGCCACCCTCGGGTGGGCTTAGAAAAACATGATTTTGCCACTATCTAGTGGGCTTAAAACACACATTTGATGAATTGTTCCAATCCAAATAACCCAACCTTCACCCACAGGCATTCAAGCAATTATATCACATAAGCATATAGCCTCATGGTAAGCATGCTATTCATGACAGTCACTCACACACATGCAAGGATGCTAAAGCATAAAACTTACCGAGTACTCCAAGCCAAAACAGAAACTAATTAGAAATCCATGCATGATCCTAATTATACAGAAATGCCTAATGCAACACATGCAAAAATGCAATTATAGCAGGCTCGGCTATTCTAAACATGGCATATGAAATGCTACAGCTAACATGTATTCAATTTGGAATTGAAAATACAATGCAGTTAGTATGATGCGCCGAGCCCGGTGCATGCAAAACAGATGAATGAATGCTAATTGAAATATGCCCTAATCTAACCATCATAAGTAGGTAAATAAAAGGGAGAAAGACGTGGGGTTGGAAGACATGCATCACACACACGCACACTTATTACAATTATGCCCTCGCGCAAAGGGTCCGAAAGAATAATACAGTCCCGAATAAATATTACAGTCCAAATAATTACAAAATCCTAACTAAATTTACAAATTTAACTAAGAAAGCTGTAAACTAGCATGCAAGCTACGGACTGCCTCGACTCCGCTCCGGATGATGAATGATGCATGCTCGGGTTGCTTGGCGCGGAAATCCACTGCGATGCCCCAATTAGTCTCTGTTTGCGATTGACGCCGGAATACTGTGCAAGGCTTTTGAAAGGCCACTGATTCTTGATTTGCTACAACAGAGAGCAGGAAAAGGGTATGGCAATGTATTTTCACAAATGTATGCATGCCTCGATCCTCGTGCCACCAATCACGCATATCGATGCATAATGGCCGAGAAGTCGAATTGTGCAACTCAATATAGAATGAATGCATATGAAAACACAACAAGGCCTAGACTCCATCATGGATAATCCGGAGTGTCGGCGACCAGGAATTGAGATACGTTCCGTCACTCCGAGTACGAAACGTACCTCGTTTCCCGTGCTCGGGCTAACTCCTATCCCAAGCACGATGCAATATGCATGATATGCATGAAATGCAACTAATATACAACCTAGCATGCACAATGCTATGAAATGGCATACACGATGCACGAGGTACCATGGCATACACAATGCGCTAACATTCAACCTAGCATACGCAATGCTATGAAATGAAATGGCATACACAATGCATAAATGGACTTACACTAACACAAGTGGACCTCAGCCACACTCACATAAGAGGCCATTAGATGAAAATGAGACAACTCGAGATGCGTGCACGCATGCACGCAAACCGAGGACCGACCCTAAGGCACCAAATGCCACTCTAACAAGACATGGCAAGGCATGAAATATGATATGCAAACATGCAAATTTTAGAAGCAAAATATGATGCAAAACAACCCCGAATCGTGGGAACATGGCACCCGATGCATGAAATGGTACCCGAAATGCAAAATTAGGCATACGCAATGACCTATTGCTATACAAAGCATGCATTATTTGATCATAAAGCATAAAGACAGATTCAAGGAAGTCCCAAAAAAAGCATGTTTACAGTTTTAAGCAAGGCCAAACAGTGAACACAAATAGGGCTAAACCGATATGCAAAAATGACCCTAAATGTGAGATAAAGAAGCAAGTCACAGCTGCTGTCCCTAAACAGGGAAGGGACCTTCTACAATGTTGAAGAGGGACCAAAAACATGGCATTTTACAGTTTATGATCAAACCCAAAACAGTGCACATGCAAGTCTAAAATACTATGCAAAATAAGGCCTAAAAAGAGGTTTAAACACAAAGAGCAAGAACGGAACCTCAAAAAGCAAAAGACCCTTGATAAAACATGAAGAAGGGGTCAAAATAAGGCTATTTACAGTTTGGACCTGAGCCCAGAAATATAAGCACAAAGGGCTAACAAAACATGCAAATATGAGGCCAAAAGAGGGATATAAAGGCAAGTGAAAAATGGAAGCCTCAAACAGTGATGAGCCCTTCAACAATGTTGAAGAAGGGCTCAAAATAAGCCACTTTACAGTTTGGATTGGAGCCCAGAAATACTTAAAAACAGGGCTAACATATCATGCAAGAATAGGCCCTAAAAGAGAGGTAAAGGACAAAGGGGGAGAAGAAGACTTCAAACAGCAAAAAGTTCTCATTCAAACATGAAGATGACCTCAGAATATGATCTTTTTCAGTTTGGATCGAAGTCCAAAAATACTTGCAAGTAAAGCTAAACAATCATGCAAAAAAGTGCAAGTTTGAGGGAAATAGGGACTCACCCTTGAAGAACAACTTTCCAGCAGCTTTTAGTCCAAAAATCTGAGCTTTCAACCTCTTCAAATGTCCTCCAAGGTACTGAAATGAGTAATGGAGGTGATAGGCTAGGGGTTGTAGTGTAAAAATGGTCCAAGAACAAAGGGTTTTGGAGCTTGGAAGAGAGAGAGAGAGAGATTTAATGTGAGAGCTCAAAACCAAAATTTTCTAACCCTCAAACACAGCTGGGAGATGCTGGTTTTATAAGCAAAAGAGGTAGAAAAGAGGGGGGAAAATGGGGGGGAAATTGAAATTCAAATTTCCCCCCAAAAAGGCCAAAAAGTGGGATATAAAGGCAAGTGGTAGCTTCTGGACCCAAATGGCAGAGAGCCCTTCAACAAAGTTGAAGAGGGGTTCAAAACAAGACACTTTATAGTTTATGACAAGCCACGAAAATAAATACAAGTAGGCCTAAACTATCATGCAAGAAAAGGCCTAAAAGAGGGTAAAGAAGCAAGTGGCAGTAGGAAATCTCAAACAGCAAAAGGTCCTTAATCAAACATGAAAAGGACCTCAAAATATGACTATCTCAAGTTAGGGTCGGAGCCCAAAAATGCAGAATGAAGGTTTGGGAGCCAAAACACGCAGTTCGGGGCCCCGAAAGTGGGCTGTTAGGCACCGGAAGTGGTGTCCGACCACGAAGTTGGTCTCTCAGACCGCAGTGTCCCTCAAAAGGGAGTAAATAAGGTGTGTGCCAAAAATCGGGGCAAACGGAGGTGGTTAAGCGGTCCTGAACCGAGGCACATGGCCGTCGGCTCTGAAAAACCGGAAACCAGGCTCCAAACGGGCAAAATGGCCTACGACCACGAAACGTAGCCTACGGCCACTGAGAAATGATCTACGAGACCTCTCCCTCCCTTCGGGAAGAGAAAACAGAGCCTGGTTCGCAAACCGAGGCAAAGCACAAAAGAGTCCGGAAGTCCGGAGGCAAGGCTCGCAGCCGAGTCTCTGAAACCTCTGAACGAGTACGATATGCAACATCACCAAGCGCTCAATCGGTGACGTCTGAGTCTTAACGTCGGTCAAAAATGGGGTGTCTACAGTCTCTTACTATGCTTCAATTAAAAACATTTTATGATCTAAAGCCTTACCAAAAGTGTAATAGTGTCGTATTTTTTCTGTAGGATGTCGAGCCCACCACATAACGATGACTGGCTCTCAGACCCAGAATCTGACCCAGAAGAGAAGCCATTACTAAGCGATCCAGAAATATGGGGCGGAGATTTCAGAGTCTGAACCAGAGGAGGAGGATCCGGAATAAGAAATGATGGAAGAAATGGACGAGGAGGATGATGTGGAAATAAACTTTGTAGAACCCTTAGTCGTCCTTCCCCCTGAAGAGTCTGAAGGAGAAGAGAGCGAGGTGGAGTCAGACCCCATCTCCTCCATAGAATATGCCTTCGAAGAAGACAAGGCAGACTCGGGAAATGTGGCGCAGGGGGTGGCATTCCCAGTTGGACTTAGGGTGTATGCTAAGCTACAACCGATAATATCTTGCGAGTGGAAGCATCGAAGGGAGGATGACAAATACATGGGACCTGTAAGATTTGTCCGGGAATTTGCTAGGATCATGTACGAGGTCGACCCTTTACCACCAGCCTTGGTCGACAATTACACTAACCTCTTCCACCAGCAAGACATTTTCTTTGTAGCCCCACCGGCCGGAAAGATCATCCCTACGGATGGGACAGTGAACTTCCGTAACCCACTCACTTACGAAGAGGTCCCTGTAAGGATTCTGAGCCAGCGCATGGGATGGGAAGGGCCTAGGTTGTTAGTCCGTTGGAGATGCTACGGACTTTACGATGAGAGCTGGGAGCATGCCTGGTAGGTGCATCAACACTATCTGTGGCTCTTCAACTAAGAAGGATAGGAGAGGGGTAGGCTAGGTTGCTTAACAATTTTGTTGCGATTTCATTGTAAAGGCCTAGTCTTACAGTTATTAGTAATGGGGTGAGAGAATCCCCTCGATTATGTAGTAGAATGAATTTTTTTTTTTCTCTCTTTCTTTCTTTCTTTTATGAATGTACTGATCTTTTATTATCATTAATGAAATCCTAGTATTTAAAAGTTTGTTTATCTAAAAATAATAATAATAATAATAATAAATAAATGGTGTAACAATAATATCCTTCGTACAAAAAATACTAAGAAGATCTAGAGCAAATAGATCCAATGACAACAACAACAACGGCAACAACAACAACAACAACAACAACAACAGTGACATCATGAATTTCGTTCGGGCAATTACCAATGAACTAAGAAACCAACCCAGGCATGAAAACAACAAAGCAAAATTAATAGCGAAATTTCAAAAACTCAAGCCCCAAAATTTTTTCGAAGAACCCAATCCCTACGCGGATGAGGCATGGATAAGGCAAGTAAAGAAAATATTGGAGACGCTAGAGATTCAGAATGACCAGGACCAAGTGTCCCTCGCTTCATTTCTCTTCGACGAGGAGGCCGATTTCTGGTGGACAATGATTAAGGAAAGCCATCAGGTGGCGGACCTCTCTTGGAGATAGTTCGAGGAATTGTTTAGGGAAAAGTACTTCCCAAACTCAGTAAGGCAGGAGATGATCCAAGAATTTCTCCAACTGAAACAAATAGACATGACTGTGACACAGTACGCCAATCGATTTGAGGCTCTTTCTCGCCGTGCCACAGCTATAGTGGCAAATGAAACAGATAAGGTAAGGCGCTTTGAGTGGGGACTCGACTCGGGGATCCGAGACAAGCCGGTTGCAGTGCAGCTACCTATTTATGCACAGGTAGTAGATAGGGCTCTTACCTTAGAGAGAGAAAAGATGGACACTGCAAGGACCCAAGGTCAGCAGTCTAGAGCCAACCAGCCAAAAAGTGGAGGACCCTCAAGGAACAACAGGACCCCTGCTGCCTCGGTACCTTATGCTAGAGGGCCACAACAACAGCAAGGGTACAATCCTGAACAACGTAATAAGGAAGAGGCTAGAGGGTGCTACGAGTGTGGCCAAGAAGGGCACTTCAGGAACAACAGTCCTCAAAGGTCAGGCTACTACATCAATCAAAGAGGAGCTATTCAATGAAACAAATGTGCCCCAACTCAGGGAACACGAGCTGTGCAAAATTCCCAATCCGGCGGAGGCCAACCGCCAGCTAATCGAAATGTGGGACAATCGAGGACTCAACAACCATGAGATGCCAATGCAAGGAAACCTTGGGTGCCAAATTAGGGTGCCACAGGGAGAGTCTTTGCACTCCAAGAAGGAGAAGACAATGGAAATCCTTCAGTGATTCAAGGTATACTCATCCTTATGAACTCTTGCGTACAAGTCTTGTTTGATTCTGGAGCATCACACTCTTTCATATCTGCTTTATGTGTTGCAACTTTAGGATTAGAGCCTGAACGATTAGAAACACCTATGAGTGTAGCTTCACAGCTAGGAGGTCAAACTCGAGTAGATCTCGTATGCAAATCATGTGAACTAGGAGTCTCTAGTTTACGTTTAACTTGCAACCTACGAGTCATGGAAATATCAGACTTTGACGTTATCCTAGGAATGAACTGGTTATCAGCCCATAGAGCCACCATTGATTGCTATCAGAAGACGGTGACTGCTTACTCTCAGGATAGAACGCGATTCCAATTTAAGGGGGATAGACAAGATTCCCTACCACTGACACTTGGATATTCAAAGTGGCACGATCACCTAGTTTGGTGGCTAGCCAGCTTAGTTCTAGAAGATAAAGATCGTATGGAACTAGGGCTACGTCGTGTGGTGTACAAGTATGCTGATGTGTTCCCGGAGGAATTACCAGGACTACCCCCAAAGCAAGAAGTAGACTTTACCATTGAACTACAACCTGGTACATCACCGATCTCAATGGTACCACATCGTATGGCACTAGCTAAATTGAGAGAGTTGAAGGCACAATTGCAAGAATTATTGGACAAGGAATTTATAAGGCCAAGCACGTCTCTGTGGAGAGCACTAGCCTTATTTGCTAAAAAGAAAGATGGGACACTTAGGTTGTGCATTGATTACCGACAACTCAATAGAGTCACCATTAAGAATCGGTATCCACTACCTAGGATTGATGACCTTTTCGATCAGCTTAGAGGGGCAAAGTATTTCTCAAAGATAGACCTCAGGTCTGGGTATCACCAATTGCGTGATCGGGAAGAAGATATTCTTAAGACTGCGTTTCGAACCCGTTACGGCCACTATGAATTCGTAGTGATGCCATTCAGCCTAACCAATGCACCAGGCGTGTTCATGAGCTTAATGAACAAAATAGTCACGCCTTACTTAAATCAATTTGTGGCAGTTTTCATAGATGATATTTTGGTGTACTCCAAGTCTGAAGAAGACCATGAACAACATTTGAGAATGGTACTTCAAACTTTGAGAGAGAACCAATTGTATGCTAAGGCTAGTAAATGTGAGTTTTGGATGGAGGAAGTAAAGTTTTTGGGTCATGTGGTATTTGAAAAGGGAATATCAGTAGACCCAACTAAAGTAGAAGCAGTGATAAAATGGAAGCAACCTAAGAACACATTCGAGATTCGTAGTTTCTTAGGATTGGCCGGTTACTATTGAAGATTCATTTAAGACTTCTCAAAATTGGCCAAACCAATGACACATTTGACTCAAAAGGGGGTAAAGTTTGAATGGAACGAGTCTTGTGAAAATTCATTCCAAGAACTCAAGAAAAGATTGACGAGTGCCCCTATTCTCATAGTGCCAGAACGTGACGTTGGGTACAACGTGTATTGTGATGCTTCCAAAAAAGGTACGGGGTGCGTATTGATGCAGAATGGCAAGGTGGTGGCATATGGATCAGGGCAATTAAAGAACCATGAGAAGAATTATCCCACCCATGGTTTAGAGTTAGCAGCTATAGTTCACGCACTCAAAATTTGGAGACACTACCTATATGGTGAAAATATTGAGATATTCACCAATCACAAAAGCTTGAAGTATCTGTTCACCCAAAAGGATCTAAACATGCGTCAGAGACGTTGGATGGAGTATCTCGAGGATTATCAATTTACCCTTTCTTATCATCCCGGCAAGGCTAACGTGGTGGTAGATGCGCTAAGTCGCAAGAATAGAGGAATTGTTGCTAGTTTAGCACTTAAAGAATGGAATATAGTTAGAACGCTCAATGAATTTGGGGTACAAATGGGGTTCAAGATGAAAAGGCTTACCTTAGTGCTCAGATTGCTATGCCTAAAATTTTGAGCGAGATATTAGAATCACAAACGTACGATTAGGAGGTAGCATTCATCAAGGCACAAATGGAATCTAGAGAAGCCATGTCTGGTTGGGAAATTCACACTGATGGGAGTTTGAAATATCAAGGTCGAATGTTCGTGCCAAACGACAACTCACTAAGGGAAAAGGTACTCAAGGAATTCCACCATTCAGTATTCGCAGTACATTCGAGAGGTACTAAGATGTCCCAAGACTTAAAACGCCAATATTGGTGGGGCAGAATAAAAATAGATGTAGCAAAGTTTGTGTCTCAGTGCTTGACATGTCAACAAGTAAAGGCTGAACATCAAAGACCGGCAGGAATACTTCAACCCTTACCAATTCCGAAGTGGAAATGGGAACACATAACCATGGATTTCGTGACGGGTTTGCCTCGGTCACCACAGGGACATGACGGCGTGTGGGTGGTGGTAGACCGATTAACGAAGACAGCCTGATTCTTACCTGTCGGGTCATCAGATAAGTTGGATTTACTCAGTAGATTGTTCATCAAAGAAGTGATCAGATTACACGGAGTATCGATTAGCATCATGTCTGATCGTGATCCTCGATTCATTTCTCAATTTTGGCAGAGCTTGCAGAAGGCAATGGGAACGAACCTATGCTTTAGCACGACATTTCACCCACAAACCGATAGGCAGTCTGAAAGGACGATACAAACCTTGGAGGATATGCTTCGAGCTTACGTTATGGATTTTAAGGGAAGTTGGGAGAAACACCTACCTCTCGTTGAGTTCGCTTACAACAATAGTTTTTAGGCCAGTATTGGAATGGCACCGTATGAAGCACTTTATGGGCGACCTTGTCGGTCACCAGTCTGTTGGACTGAAGTAGGGGAAGTAACCATGTTAGGACCAGACTTGGTTCAGGAGACCACTGAAAAGATAAAACTGATCAAACAACGGCTAACCACAGCCCAAAGTCAACAAAAGAGCTATGCGAATCAAAGGAGACGACCCTTAACATTTGAAGTAGGGGATCATGTTTTTCTCAAAGTTCGACCTCGTCAAGGTACTACACAATTTGGGAAGAAATGAAAACTTGCACCTCGATATGTAGGACCCTTCGAAATTCTGAGCAAAGTAGGAGGAGTGGTGTACCGTTTGGCTCTACCACCTCAACTGGCTAAAGTACATAATGTTTTTCACATCTCTATGCTACGGAAATACAAGCCACACCCTTCTCATATCATCAATTGGGAGGAAATTAATCTTGATGAAGATGTGACATTTGAAGGGAAGCCTGTCAAAATTTTAGATCATCGCAATAAGGAATTATGAGGTAAAACCGTACCATTGGTTCGAGTTCTTTGGAGACATCGTGGGACGGAAGAGTCAACGTGGGAACGAGAAGATATGATACGTGCCAATTACCCTCAGCTTTTCGAGTCTAAAGGTACGAATTAATTTCGAGGACAAAATTTTTTTTTTTTTTTAAGGGTAGATTGTGAAAACCCATATTTAATTATTCTTAAAAGAAAATAAATAAATAAATAAATTAATTAATTAATTTTATCCAGAGTCTATCTAAAATATATATTAGTGTAAAAGTTAGTTTTAAATTAACCCAATTCAATTACTAACAAAGACATTATTAAGAATAATAATTTTGTGGGTGTTCAATATTTGTTGTTTATAAATTATTTTAATTAGGATTCAATATGATAATTACTCTTACTAAATACCTTAGTTAAAAATCTTAGTGTATCAATTTTAGAAACCCACACAGATACACACACACAAAAAAAAAAAAATCAAACCTTGCAGATTTCTAGTGGCAACTTTCCACATGTTTGTTTGCATGTTAGTATAGGGAAGAAGAGCCCTTTATGCTTCTTGGAAATGGAAAGGTTCGATAGAATGAAGAGAAAGAGGGAAAAAAAAAAGAAAGAGAGAGAGAGAGAGAGAGAGGTGCTCAGCAAAGAATCCGGTGATATTGCATGCATTGTATATATATACATGCATGCTTGTGTTTGGTGAAGGAGGGAATAAAAGAAAATTTGCCAAGTTGAGTAGGAGGATAAGAGGAGGAGATTAAGAAGGATATATATTTCCTATCATTTCAACACTACAATTAAGTAAAACTCTCTCAACCCTCTCATTTTTTTTTTTTTATTGTTGAAATTAAAATGACTAACTTATAAAAAGAAATTTTTATATATATGTATATAAATTTTGTGCTGTGTATATCAAAAATTTGAAGATATTGATAATCTCAAAGTCATGGTATTATTGTGGAAATAAGCTTGCATGTGTAGTTTATACCATTAAAGAGATGATTGAAGATTTTATTTAGCCCTTAAATCTGTCATAAATTTTGCACGAATTTTTAGATAATTTTATACTCAAAATTTTGAGATTATTTCTTCTACAAAGTTGTTGATAATGATTTCTAGTTCATCCACAAAATGTTTCAACAATTATTGAGTTTTTTACGAATTTATACAAATTTTTAATTAAATCTGAAGCTGGAAGACAGATTTACTATATGTTTGAAAATTTATTAAAATTTCTATATTAAACCAAATATGGTAATTTCTAAATAAAAAATGAAATTTGAGAAGTCTAGTTTCATAATAAATTTTTAAATTACGGATTTGATTTATAAATTTAAGTATGGAATTAATTTAAGAAAATGTGATAAATATATGTCATAAAATTTGTTGAAATTTTTAAGAATTATTTATAATTTATTTTTAGAAAATGCTTTCTGAAAAATGACCATAACATGTTTATTGAGTATTCTGTAGATTTTTATGAATTTTAGAGTTGTGTAAGTAACTTATTTATAATTTTATTTGCGAGATATACATTTTGAAAATTTTGGCAAATTCAGGAGGAATCAAAAATTATCTCTTCAATTGTTTATTTGGACTAAAATTTAATATTGTGCTAATCTAATCTTGTAGATTAAAAATCCATGCATGTGTGTGATTATGATTTATTTTTTCTTTTTGGTATCTACATTATTATTTCATGTCATGGTTTAAATAAATTGTTTATTTAAATTTTGTATATTTGTTTACTATTGTGTGATATGTGTAATATTTTATGTTGGGAATTTTAATGAGTTGGCATAACATTATTGGTAATTAAATGTTGAATTATTGTGAATATCTCAACAAGTAAAGAAACACGAAATTTAACCAATGATACATTAAAATTTAAAAGTGATGGGGTGAGCCTGGTTTAGAATATTGCGCAAGTGAGTTGCGAACCCTAACATAGCACGGGAAGGTATTTCAGCTCTTATCGGTGTAGGCGATATAAGGTTGGTGGTGCAGGTGTCACAACATAGACCGTTCCCTTAGGGCAGACCGTGATGTCACGACTCGGATATGTAACCCTACTGCGTGGGCATCATTGGTAGTTACAGTAAGTAACATTTGAACATTTGACCAAGGGGGAGTCAGAATTGCCCGTGGCCATTGCTTAGCAGTTTAGTGGAAATAGTGCTCCGCGGAGAGTTACTTAAATTTATCTGATAAACTAAATCTATGAAAATTTAAAAAGAAAGGTAGGCATATTCCTTATGATGAAATACTGCTTCCGTTTGTTATATTTTTTTTATTTGATTTATTATTATCTATTGTTATTATTTCAACTGATAACATTCATTTTATGCTTACTAAATGTTACTTGTTATTATGTTACTACACATTATTCATAAATTGTGAGTATTATTATCGGAGTGGGTATTTTCGGGTTTTAGTATCTTATTGAGCTCATCGCTCACTAGCGTTCCCGTTGCCCTGACGTTTTATGCTAGGTACCGAAGAAACCGAAGGAAACACCGAGGCCTTGCAAGGCGACACTCAGCCTTGGTTAGCTTGAAGAGTGCCCAGGATCCATGAACCATTTTTCTAAGTTTCTAGTTTTTTTTTTTTATGTTATATTCGTGTTGTTTTTATGTACTAAGACTAAGTTTTAAGTTTTTATTGGAGTTGTAATATAAGAACTTTTAATTTCTGGGTTGTTAATTAATGCTAGTAATATTGGTGACAACATTGATGAGGGGTTAGTTATTAACAAAATCGATTTTAAGTTCTAAATCTTTTTATGATGTCCTCAAATCTTGGGCCGTCACAACCCTTGTCTTATTTTTTTTTCCTTCTTCGTTGGCCCCTCACCAACTTGGTATTGGGTTGGCTTGGCAGTGCCAACTTAGTTGGATTGGGATTGCCTAGTTTTGCTATGATGATCTATGCACTCACCCTTTTTGTTGATATTTTTTCACTTAGCTTGTACTTGAAGTTTTTACAATAAAGTTTCTTTTGGTTGATCAAAAAAAAAAAAAAAAGGCGAGTTACTAACTAACATTAATGTTGCTGTGGATTTTCATAACCGTTTAGAACTACCATTGCCTAAGCAGTATTTCAGTTACACTGTCTTGCCAGTAGTAACAACAACCCCTACATTGGGGGACATTGTGTCAAAACCATTAGGTTATACCACAAAAAAGTTAAGAGAAGTGATAGAGAAGGCGACAGACGAGTGCATAAGGTCATGTTTTGCTATTTTGAAAAGTGAACCGGATTTATTCAAGATTCGATACTTTCATATTGTTGGAAGTAGTCAAGAAGCTTTCTATGGGAATCCAAATATGTGCATCACTAATTGGACTCGACTACCCTTATACGGGGCAGATTTTGGGTCGTGATGAAGATGGTTCTTTTGTTATCCCATTGCAGTTGCAAGTAGCACATATGGATGCCTTCAAAAAGTTCTTTTACGAAGATATCTAATGCCATTACAAAAAGTCTATGTCTCACAATTATGTAACTCTATGTAGTATTTGATAGAAAGTTTGTTATAAGCCTAGATGAGTATTATTTTAAGTTGTTTGAACTTGAAATTTATATTTTATTTGACTGAAATCTCTAAATGGGTTTCATTTGTGTGTTGCTTGACTTTGCCTACATAAATTCAGAAATAATATAGAAGGGGTATTTGCTTGACAAATTAAACAATAAACTGTCAGCCTATATGAATTCATTATTTAAAAATATTAATTTTATTTGTATGGTTAATACTAGCAATCAACCCGTTAAATACAATATTTAAACAAAATAAAATTAATTTATTTTAGGAAAATTTATCCATAAATCTTATATTGGAGAATATTGGTCCATTGTCCTAAAAGTTTTCTTATGAACCAATTAGTCTTTTTTTTTGTTTTGAAAAGTTCTATTTATTTGATTTGGTGCCATTTGAGTTTAAGTGAATGCTATTTTATGATTCATTTTTTCAATTTTCGGATTCATTTTTGGCATAAAATTGCAAAGTTGAGGTGTGGAAGATTTTTTCTTGGGGGATTGGTGGCTGAAGTGTTGGTTGTCGAGTGTGGAAATTTACATTTCTATAAGTGTGGTTTTCTGGTGTTACGTGTGAGAGTGTTATATTAGAGTATTACGTTTGAAAAAAGTACACTAAATAGTTTTTGTGTGTAACATGGATTGGAGTGTTACATTTGGAAAAAAAATACATTAAGGAGTTTTTTTGGAATGTTACGTTATTACATTTAAAAAAAGTATACTAAGGAGTTTTTTAGTGTGTTACATTGATTAGAGTGTTACGTTTGAGAAAAGTACACCAAGGATGTTTGGAAAAAATATACTAAGGAGTTTTTGTGTGTTACACTGATTAGAGTGTTACATTTGGAAAAAAAAATACGCTAAGGAGTTTTGTTGAAATGTTACGTTGTTACGTTTGAAAAAAGTATAGGAATGAGTTTTTTAGTATGTTACATTGGAGTGTTATATTTGGAAAAAAAAAATGCATTAAAGAGTTTTTGTATGTTACATTGATTATAGTGTCATGTTTGAGAAAAGTATACTAAAGGATTTTTTTAGAATGTTATGTTGTTACATTTGAAAAAAATACAGTAAGAAATTTTTTAGCATGTTACATTGGAGTGTTATATTTTGAAAAATTATACTAAAGAACTTTTTTTGAAGTGTCATGTTTTGTAATTTCAAAATTATAAAAAAAATCCACATTTGTCCCTTAACACATAATACAAGCACGTTTATACTTGACTCTTTATGTAATTCACATTAGAACGAGACCTTTAGGTCTTTAAAAACAAAAAAGAAAAGAGGATCAAATAGTTCATAAGATCATTATTTGAAATTGATTGATATTTCACCCTTTATTTTATTATTTTAAGCTGTATATAGATATTTCAATAAAATAAAAATTATACATTAATTTTGAATTAACTACAAAAGTTGATTGGTAAAGGAAAACCTCAAAAGAAACCACCGCAACCCCCCCCCCCCCCCCCCCCCCCCCAAAAAAAAAATTTCAATTCAAAATTTTAAAATTTTACTATCAATATTTTAAAATTATGATTTTTTTAATTAGTCCTACTAAAGGTTATATTGGTTTATGTTCAACGATTTTTTGAATTGTCAATACTTTAAAATTATAATTTTTATTTTAGTTCTATTAAAGGTTATCTACTCTATATATAAAGTAAACACTCATGGTGGTGTCTTGAAATTTTGGCTTCTCTATATGCCAAATGGATTTTTCAATTAAAAAAGAAAAAGAAAAAAAGAATATAGAAGATAGTGAGAAATGAAGAACACTCTTACTACTTGAGTAGCGCATAAGATGTTTTTTTATTTGAATTGCACACACATTGTAGCGTGCCCATTACTAATATTGGTTTAAGTGAATTGTCTATTGAGCGCATCTGCATTACATAACTATCACTTAAAATTTAAAATTTTACCTAAAAATGATTTGAATTTTTAGTTTATTTATGTCTTATTATTAACTGTATAATATTTCAGTACTTGTACGAATGAAATTTTCTTAATCAATCTTAGGTGAACATTTTTATTTTAATATTTTTAACATTAAAAATTATTTCAATATCGATCATTTTAAGTAATATTCATTAAATACGTTCACTTCTAGTTTTATCAAGATTTTCTAAGTTTAATCACCATCTTATTTTAAAAATAAAAATTGATTATTTTCATAAATTTTAACAAATGTTGTTTAGATAAAATTTTGTACTATACTATTGTTCATAGGTGAAGTGAAATTATAGTTGTTTTATTTTAAAATAATTAGAATTTTAATTCCTTTTTGGTATAAAATTGAGCCGAGTTTAATTCATGCTTAAGTTAAGAAATACAAAAAATATCTCATGCCCAATCCCATTCACCACACAATTAGGCCTTAAAAGTTTTTTCCAATCTCAACCCTAAATTGTCATTTTTGGTATAACTTTTTTTTTTCTTCAAATAATATAAATGGGTAGAACTTTTTTAAAAAAAATTAGCAAAATATTTTTTTTTTTTGAATTTTTTGGTTTAATCAATCATTAATAGGCATAAATTGGAAAATTTTTTAAAGAATGAATGTAAGTCATAAAAAATTATTTGATTTTTTAGAATTTTTTTTTATAATTTGTAATAATATAAATAAAGAGTTAAGGGATAAAAACAATTATATTTGGACCAATAATTTCTGTAGAGAGAAGGAAAGGGGGAGAGAGTGGGCCATATTTTTTGTGAGAAAAAGAGATTTGTATAAATTATTTATATTGAAAAGTTACATGCAATTTATTTTGGAAGGAAACACATTATGCATAAAAATTAAACATTTATTAGAATTTTGACTTGATCTTCATTTTTCTATTTAGGTGAATGTTTTCCATATTTCTTATAAAAAAATATTATATATACTTTGTTTTCGAAAATAATTGAAATTTTATTTTAATAGATAAATGAGAGTCGACCAATAGAAGAATTTTAAATTGTTTAAAAATAAGAAATTTAAGAAAATTAAAATTGAGTTTTGGAGCTCTCATAGCTCTTTTCATTGAAAACACCATTTGCTATGATATATAGTATTGATATTATTTTATATAGTCTGATTCTTTTGAAAAAAAGCAACACATTAAATAAGAAATAAACATTCAATACAATGCTTATATAATGTCATTGGTATTACCATTTCAATATGTAGCAAAGTAGGTTTGTTATTGGTAAGTAAAATACTACACGTAAATGGTGATATGGTATCACCATGACTCTAAATTTTTTTAAATAGTTTTTGAAATTTTTTTATTTTTTGTATTGCTTGTCTTTGATGAATTTTACAAATATTTTAACATATTTTTTTTTTTACTTTTAAAATTCACTTAATCTAAACATACTTAAAAAGTAAAATATTTTTTTAAAAAAAATTCACTAAATATAAAAAAAATACAGTACATTTTTCATAAATATTTTTTATTTTTAAGTGCATCTAAAAAAATGTCTAAAATATAAATAAAAACAAAATCACTAACAACAACAAAACACAAAAAACAAAAAAAAAATCAAAAACTATTTTTAAAAATTCAAAACTAAACATAATAAATGTTGTTTAATTTAAAAGTTTTTTGTTTTTAAAATTTGTGAAACTTAACCTTATCAAGTGACCCAATCTGTAAAAATTTAGAAAAATTACAAATCAGTGAAAAGATTAAAAAAAAATAAAAATCTGTGATATAACTTATCAACTTTAATAATTAAAATGATAAAATTTTCTATAATTTTGTAATTTTTTCAAGATCTTTTTAGTAATTTGTAATTTTTTTTAAAAAAAAAATTGGAATTGCACATAGTTTGGGTATTTGATGGGGATTATGGAAGTATCTTATAACTTTTTTTTTAATATGGGAGTTTGTGCAAGACTATCTAGTGCAATTTCTACTTATAACTTATTAGACAAAAATAGTTTAAATAAGAAGAAAAAAATTGATTTTTCAAAAATTGAATGGAGAGTACTTTTAATTTTTACTTTCTAATTATTAACTTTTAACTTAAAATAATCTTCACCACACACCACACACAGTGCTGTACTATGTAAATGTTTGGAAAGTTGCTATTTTAGTAGGCTATTTTAGTTTTTGGTTATTTTAGTGGGTTAAAATTTTTGTATTTGGGAAGATAGTTGATTTTTTTATAGTTAGATGTGATATTTGTGAGAGAAAAAGTGAAATAATTATGAATTTGATGTGACATTTGTCTTATTGACTATTTTATCTTTTTGTGAATTTTAGCCCAAAAAAAAAAAAAAAAAGTCAAAAAATAACCTTTGCCATGCTTTATCTAAAAGCAAAGTTTATCTTGTTTTGGGATAGCTTTTCAAAAGACAAAAAATTATGGCTCTGTTTGGTTTAATTTTTTAAACAATTTTTTAGTTTTGATTTATATTTTAAAGAGTGGTGATTCATCTCACTAATTTTTGGATCACTAATAGCTCTAATGAGCTTAAAAAAAAAAAAAAAAAAAAAAAAAAAAAAAAAAACAAGCCAAAACATCACATCACTTTGGTGGGGGCCACTGTGCTACATCATTAGTGATGCTCTAGAACTCCCAATTTAGTGCTCTAAAACATTATTCTATTTTAAAAGATAAGTTTTAAAATGACTTTTAAAAGTTAAAAATGTGTCAGTTATGAGTTTTGAAAATAATTTTGAGATCATTTATATATTTTTTTGATTGATTGATGTGTAGAATGTGAGAGTGGAAAGAGAAAAAATAATTAATTGATTTATTAATTAAAAAAAATATAGAGAAGAGAGAGAAAAAAATAATTTTAAATTGTGTTTTAAAAATATTTTTACCAAACATATTTTTTTATTTTTTGATCTAAATCGTGATTCGAAAACAAAACCAAACACTACCATATAATTTTTGAGACACCTTTGGACACACTTTTTTAGGATAGGTCCCCTTTGAGAAGGGTTATTTAAGTTAAAATAGTTGATAAAGATAAAGCATATTAAGGCCTCGTTTGAGAACAGGCTAATTTAGAAATTTTTTGGCTATTTGGCTAAAATATGAGCTAAAAAAAACTAGTATGATGGTGTTTGGGAAGTGAGTTTTTATGTAGATTTTAGTAGATGTAGGTTTTTATGAGATAAAAATTTTTTGGTGTTTGGGAAGATAGTTGGGTTTTTATGTGGTTGGATGTGATGTTTGTGAGAGAAAAAGTGAAATGATTATGGGGTTGGATGTGATATTTTGTTTGGATGTGTTTTTTTTGGTTTTGCAAAACTTTTGTCTTTTAGTGGAAAAAATGAGAAAAAAATTTGGGAACTTGCTTCCCAAAATTTGGGAAAAAAATGTTTGGGATGACTTTTTGACTTTTTACGAAAAGATATGCAAAAAGTAGAGAGAAAAGAAAATCTTTGATTTTTTTGTATGAGTTGTTGGTTTTTTAGCTAATTTAGTAACTTTTTAACTTTTTAGCTAAAAAGGAGGTTCCCAAACGAGGCCTAAAATGGTACGAAATATCACACCTCACTTATAATTATTTTATTTTTTTTGTCATAATTATCAAATCAACTAAAAAAAAACAATTACCTTTTCAAATATAGCTTTGGGTAAATTACCTACACCTCCCTTGAGGTTTAACGAAATTACAGATTCTTATGAGGTTTCAAAAATTACATCCGGCCCCATCGCAATTAACGTTGTTAACGGATATCATAAATTGACTAAAATGCCTTTTTGACAAATAATGGCAAATTACCTACATCCCCTTGAGCTTTAGCTAAATTACAGATTCCCTTTGAGGTTTAGCTAAATTATCATTTTTAAATAAGTTATGAAATGCAAAATTAAAATGGAAAAATACTTATCACACTACAAAAAATTTAGGAACAAAATTATTTTTAAGAGACCAAATATTTTTGTTGCTAAAAGTGTCATTAATATATTTTGAACAACGAAAATTGAACATGAGTGATTAATTATTATCTTTTTGGTATCAAATTTTTTGTCTCAAAAAATAAACCATTTTGAAATCAAATTATTTTATCTCTAAAAGTCTATATATTATTGACATTTTTGAAATTTCTTAAAGTCTTATTTTTGAATTTTCAGGATGACCTTTTACCAACTATCCTCGCTAAAAGTCTTATCGCTAAATGTCTTTTGCAACAAATTTTTTACTTTTAGAGATGAAAAAAATTGATCTCTAAAACTCTTTTATGTTGTAGTATCAGATAGTGATAATATCAGAAAATTAACAAATAATTAAATAAGTTAAAAACACAATAAATTGCTTGTCCAAAAATTCTTAGAATATGTTTGGTTTGATTTTTAGAAATTTATTTTTAAATTTAAAAAAAAATAAAAAATAATTTGGTTAAGAAATAAAAAATAAAAAATAAATATTATTTTTATATAATTTTATCTTTTGAGTGGTTAGAAATAATTTTTACAAATTAAATATATTTTTTTCGTATTTATTTTTATTAAATTAGTTTTTTTTTTAATTCTGAATTTTTTTTCTAAACAACAAATCAAACATGGTTTAAAAAACTTAATTTTTTTTTCATCTAACGTAATTTTTTTGTAAATTTTGTTGATTTATCAAAGGGATTTCAGCAAGGGTAATATCGTCCATCAATTTATATTTTGGTAATGTTAACTAACCATTCTTAACGTTTAGTTAACGGTAAAGGTTAAATTGTTATGCGAATATAAACCTCGAAATGCGAAATATAATTTCTAAAACCTTAAAGAGAAATCTGTAATTTTTAGTTTTGCCCTATAACTTTTTAAAACAACTAAGCATCGGTTTGACATTTGTTGTGAGGCTAAATAATCACATATGAACATAAAGAAAAAACTACAAAATCATAAAAAGTCAAAAAAATATTATTTTTAAGTGAAAGGTAATTTTGTCATTTCACTTTAGAAACATCATTTCCGATGTAAAAAAGTTAAAAAGTCAAATAAAAAAACCAAACAAGTGAAAAAATCTCAAACTAAAAATATTAAAAAAATTAAAAAACTAATTAAAAAAAGTCATTACTAGACGAATTTTTAAAATGTGCATATTTACACCCTAAAAATGTGTGCCAAAATTGTATAAAAAACAATCAGTGTATTTGGTTTGAATTTTTTGAATTAAGTTTTTTGAAAATTAAGTTTTTTGATTTTCGTATTTTTTTGTTTTTAGTGAATATTTTTTAAATTTTAAACATTTTTTTTTTACTTTTTAGATGCACCTTACTTAGATGTATCTAAAAAGTAAAAAATTTGTGAAAAAATATTTTAAAAAATTAATAAATACATAAAAATGTAAAAAAATGTACTGAATTCTCGTATTTTTTTTATATTTTGGGTATTTAGTGAATTTTTAAAAGGTTTTCTTCATAATTTTTTTATTTTTTAGATACATCTAAGTTAGGTATGTCTAAAAATTTTAAAAATTACTTAAAATATTAAAAAAATCAGTAAAAATAAAAAAATACGATAAATAAAAAATAAATTTTTTAAAAAAGTAAAACCAAACATAGTGAATATTATTTTGCTTTTTGAAAAGCCGTCCCAAGGCAAGGTGACTTTTGCTTTTTTAATAAAGCAGTACTATGTTGGTGTTAAATTTGGGAATCCTGCTGTGTTACAGAGGGCTATTGTGTTGTTTTTTTTTTTTTTTTTTTGGGAATATCGTTTTGCCTCGATTGAGAATAAAAGTTTTTTTTAATAATTTTTTGATTTTTCAATTAAAATATAATATAAAAAAATTAATATATTTAGAATAAAATTTTTAATTTTTTATAAAAAGATAGGAAAAGAAATAATATAAATAATTAAAAGTGGATCAATTGACCAAAATGCCCTTGTCATGCATGCCGTGCATCGGTGACAATATGATCCCACTGATGCGGCAGACGGCAGGCATCATGTCATGTTTGTAAATTTTATTATTATTATTATTAATTTTTTTTTTTTTGAAAATAAACTTGGACTGAAAAACCATTTTAAACAATATATTAAAAAATTCGAATAAAATAGTCATATGAATTGTAATTTGTGTGATTTAAAATTATTCATTTGGTAACATCATATTTTAATTTAAAAGGCAAAAAAATTTACAATCTAACAAATTATAAAAAATTCAAAAAAAATTCTTTTCTTTTCTTTTTACTTTTTACAGATTTTTTCATAAAAAATTAAAAAGAACAACAAAACATACTAATTTTTTTCACTTTATATTTTAGCGAAAAAAATCAAGAAATTAAAATAATATGTTGCCAAATGAGTTCTAGTCCTACGAATTGTAATTTGTGTGATATAGTTGTGAATAGCCATATAAATTCGGATAAAATAGTCAAACAATTTTTAAAAGTGTCTATTCCAATCATGAACAAATCATAACAAACCTGATTCCAAAACTATTTTCTAATATAAACCTTTA
Source organism: Camellia sinensis (assembly GCF_055761805.1). Taxonomy (NCBI): domain Eukaryota; kingdom Viridiplantae; phylum Streptophyta; class Magnoliopsida; order Ericales; family Theaceae; genus Camellia; species Camellia sinensis. The sequence goes on from NC_138964.1 coordinate 44,626,292, forward strand.
AAGTTGCCTTCACTGGAAAAACAAATAATATTCCCCTTGTCTGGTTACAAATAATATTGGGATGAAACTTCAATAGGGGTATCACAATTCTTATAACAATTCTCATATTTTGGTACTACTTATAGATTGAAAATCATTCTTGTGATTCAAGAATTTTTATCTATTATAACATATGTAGTCTTCCTTTATCTTAATGTAGGTCTTTTCTCCCTCTAATAATAAAAATTAAAAATCAAACTGTTCAATGAGAATGATTTGAGATACATCCACCAAATCCAAAACAATGAACTCAAAACAATGAAAAATCAGAGATCTGAGTTCATACAAAACAAATGCATATATAATAAAAACTTACAGATCTGAGTTCTGCAACAAAAAAAAGAGACCGATTGAGCGAGATCTGCAACAAAACAGAGCAACAACAAACTTACAGATCTTCAAAAAAAGAAGGAGGGGGCCTAAACGAGAGGAGAACCAAAAGGACCAAAATCGAAACTCACAAAATCCAAAGAGAGGAGAACCAAAATCGAAAGATAAGCGCAAATCTGGAGACCTTCAAATCTGTGATAGGTTCTGAAATCGACAGATCTGAAATCGATCGAGAGTGTTTGAAATCGAGCAAGAAAGATTGTTTGAAATCGAGCGAGAGTGAGCGTTTCAAATCAGTGAGAGTGGGGATTTTTGAGCTTCAAATCGTAAGGGTTTCTGAGCGAGAGAGAGTCTGAGTTTTGAAAGTGAGACTGAGGGAGACTGAGAGTGAGACTGAGGGAGAGACGTTTTGAAAGGGACGGAGCATTGAACAGTGTTAACAAGTTGACCCAAACGGTGCCGTTTTACTGAGATCAGATACAACATTTTTAAAAACGTTGTATTTAAATAATCTATAATGGCGTTTTTCATAAACGCCATAAAAGAAGCATTGCAATAGCCATCTTTTCCTGTAGTGACAAAACTTGATTATTTAAAAAAATAAATATAAAATCTATATAATGGTTGTCATACTAGTCCATCACTTTTTGACATAAAAGAGGGGGTGTGTGTTCAAACATGATATAGGCCCTGTTTTGTAGGGATTATTTTCAGCTTATTTTAACTTTTAGTTTAATTTAAGTTATTTTGATGTGTTTGGTTCAACTTAATAATACAACTTATAGCTTTTTGTAAGTCAAAAATCAACTTATTCTTTGAGTGGGGGGAGGAGAAGCTTAATTTATAAGTCAAAAATCAGCTTATGTTCACAGTTATAAGCTATAAGTTGTTAGGCTATAAGTTATAATCACTTTCCCACAACTCTACCAAACAAGGCCATAAAGACACATAAAAGAGGGGCAAAATGGTCTTTTTATGTTGACTCTGTCCCAATTCACGTGAAGGCACTGTGTACAGCTTCGTAGGATAAAAATTGTAGCCTTTTTTATTTTTTGTGATTTTTTGATTTTTAGACTAAAATTATCATTTACCAAACAAGGCCTAAGTCTCTTTTAATAATCCGAATAGTTTATATTGTAAAATTTATTGAGTAGATCATCTATGCAAAAAATTAAATTGATTGGATATCTGTAACCCTATAACAAAAACACATTTGCTTTTATAAAAATTAATGGTTAATATAACTTTCATAAAATTTTAAAAACAATTATGACTTAATCATTGGGTTACGAATATCTGATTAACTTAATTTTTTCACATAAATAATATTCTTGATGATTTCTACAATATGAACGGTTTAGATCATTGAAAAATACTCGGGATGACCTCCTGCAAAGGGGCACACAACAAGCTGCTGTGCCAGCACCCCATATCTGTGGGTGTTTAGAAGGGGGGATTAGGCTAAAATAGTTCACTAAAAGATAAAATAGTTTAAAATAGTCAATAAGACAAAAGGTTACATTTAGCCCATAATCATTTTACTTTTTCTCTCACAACCATCAAATCAACTAAAAAAAAAGTCAACACACTTCTCAAATACAACTATTTTAGTCAAGCTAAAATAGCCAAAAAACTAAATAGCTAATTAAAATAACTAACTTCCCAAAAAAGGCCATAAAAAAATTATTTATATAACATTATTATTGAGCTTGCAAGAATTTTCAATATCGTTCGTCAACTAGGAGAAGTTATTGGTTGATCTTGGGTACCATCACGTAATGTCTTAACAGTGTTGTGATTGGTGGAGGAAATAGGGCTAGGATTGCAAATAAACAGAGTCGTTCGTGAACAAACTCGAGCTTGGCTCGGTAAGTGTAACGCCCCAAATTTCTAGCACAAATAATAATACAACAATCATAGCTCTTTCAAGGAAAATTGAATATAAATCTCCAAATTTACATTACATGATACAATAGTTCTTCATGCCACAATACATTAATCCAACAACAAGTAAATAAAAAAATAAATACCCCCAAGGATTTACAAGTTTCCAAGGCTTGGGCTTGGTTACACAAAACGGTTATTCAAACCCACACACATACAACCCTTGGCTTACACACAGAGTCACAACAAAATGAGAGTCTCGTACTCTCAACACACGTTTCATCGCCTTTAGTTAGGCGGCATCGCCAAATCTTTTCCTGCACAAAAATCCCGTAGGGTAAGCATAAAGCCCAGTAGAAAATCCTTAACAAAGTATATACATATTATACAAGTCTCAAGAGATGAAATGCACATGCCATGCTATGCCCTTTTTGAAGATAAATCACATTTTCATCTTTTGAAAACCATCATGCTCAATGATTTCATGCAATTTCAATTGTTCAAAAATTAACAATTTATTTCAAGGGCGGTAAATACGACTCTGGTAATCCCTAGGTCGGTGTCTGCAAGTAGACTATACAAGTACTACCAAATTGTCATTTTTACCGGTATTAACCAGAAGGCTCGACACCTATCCGCGCGGGTTTTCGGTCTTTCACCCGGACTCTTAGACCAACTTATTCAATATCATCTACACCACCTATCAAGACTTACCAACGTATTTACCCCAAAACCATTTCATGAAAACTTGTTTCTCAACATTCTTTTCTCAATGCAAGTTTTCAAATCAACTTTCAAAATTTAATGCAATCAAATAAATTGTTATGCCAATAACACAAGATGAATATAAATACTTTTATTCCAATTCATCATCCAAGGAATAACACAATTCCCTCTTCTCAAGTATCCTTAATAATTAGTGATTTCAAGACTATTTCAACGTTTTGAACAATAATTTTCAAAATGAACAACAATTCTCATATTCCCTGAAATTCATCATTTATATAAATATAAATAAGAAATTTTCCAAACATCTATTTATTTTGACACACAAAATAAATATAACAATATCATTCATGGATTTTCAGTCTCTTTTAAAAAATTCTCCAAATTTTAGGTTTTCTCACAAAAATTATACAACTCAAATCTTTTGAAAGAAAACTTTCCAAAATCATCTTTTCTTCAATTAACGAAGATCAAAACCCATAAGATCATTTTAAAAGAACAAGAGACAAACCCATTTTTAAAATTGCTCAACTTCTTGAATCAACAATCAATTTTCAAAACTATCGAAAGATGATTTCGAAAATCATATAGATCTTGCAAAAATATATATAAAACTCTAAGAAAATCCCTACCTCAAGTTTAAAGAAGAAATGAGATGAAACCTCCAAAATCAACAATGTCGAAACTCGATCTTCACTACACACAACGAAGCCCTCGAGAAGTTAACCAATTTTAATGAAGAACCTATGGCAGAACTCTAATAGATGTTGAGAAATCAAGGTTTTGATCCAATTTGGCATAGGGAAATGTAGAGAGAAGGGAGAGGAAAAGGTTTTTAGAGAGAAAAAGAGATATACAAAAGTGATCTGAAATATCAGATTCACGAACTGATATAACATGGTCCGTTCGAGTGTGGAAAGCCACGCTCGAGCGTCAAATACACTTTTTCAGTACTTTTGCAGACAGGTCAAACTTTTAGAACCAAACATTCTCCGCTCGAGCACATAAACGGCCGCTCGAGTGGACAAGAAACTCCTAATGCATTTTGTATTTTTTGCTTTGGGGGTGCTGCCCCTCAACCCCGCCAAGGCGTTTCCCTAGGAACCGCCAAGGGGCGCTGCCCCTTGGACCCCCGCGAGCTGAGCGGGAAGCTCAATCCCCAACATACTCAGCGAAGTGGCAAAATTGGGATCGCTACAATAAAGTCTCGTTCAAACTCGGTTTGTTAAATTCTTATTATGTTCGAGACAAAATAGTCCACTAAAATGGGGGTGTTTGGAAAGAAGGTTGGTTTAAATACCCCCCTTAAAAGACAAAATAGGTTAAAATAGCCACTAAGATAAAATGTCACATCTAATTTATAACCATTTCACTTTTTCTTTTACAGCCATCAAATTAAATACAAAAAAAACTTAACCAACTTCCCAAACAAAACTATTTTACCCAGGCTAAAATAGCCAAAAAATCAAATAAACAACTAAAATAGGCAACTTTCCAAACAAAGCCATACTGAAGTTCGATGCGTTAGCTATTTGTTGAATAGCTCATTAGTTCGGCTTATTAGCTGGTAGTAGAATATTTATTTAAATAATATAATAAATATATTATTATATATTAAACAATGTACAAATATGTATAGAAAATATGATAAATATATTATTTATATGTTTAAATAACGTAAATAATAGTTAACTATAGATAATATATTTATATATTAGTGGTATATAATATTATTTTAGTAAGATATTGACTTTTTTTTTAGTATGTTATATATATATAATTGTATAATCAAAATTTTAATTGTAACTTTAGTCTCATACGCAAGTATGAATTTATAATTTATTTGGCTAGTTAAGGCTCGTGAACAGACTTAAACTTGAGTCAAACCTGAACCAACTCGGCTCGAGCTCAGTTCCTTAAATTTTTATTGAGTTCGAGCTCGAACTCGTTAAAATCTTAATAAACAAGCCCAAACATACTAAAATTCGGCTCGGCTCGGCTCGTTTCGTTTGTAACCCTAGATGGGGTTCACAAATTTGTATTGAGTGATTAGAAAACATGAGGAGACATGATAAATTATGATTGGTGAGGAACACCGTCAAGTAGTACTCCTAAACCAACCAATAATTTTTCATCAGCTAGTGATGTCATGATGATATGGTACAATATACATTCTTGTTATGTATTTTTATATGGGTGCAAATTCTCCCAAGTGTGGATTGAAAGGTGTTATTGGGCTCCTAGGGTACATAACGGGTTCGATTTTTATGATCCGAGCCGTTCAATGTATAGAGCTAGGTGATTATTTTATCCCTGCAAAAAATCACGTTGATCGGATATCGATAAGTACTTGATCATAACACATTTTTGTCAATAATTTTTAAAAAATTCATATTTACCGTTGACAAAAATGTGAATAGATAACGTGAATATCGATATCCAATTAATGTGATTTTTTATAAGAATAAAATATTCGATAAGTTCTACACTTTAACGGTTTGGATCATTGATTTGAACTCCGTGAGAAGTTCACAGAAGCCCAACAACATGATTCAATTCGATTAGAACCAGAGACAAGCCTAGGCCATTACAAAAATACATATATAAATTGTGGTCTATAACACTATTCTATATAAATGTTATAAATACAATTTTATTTGTAAATTAATTATTTATTTTCAATAATATTGACTAACCTCATCCTTTTATGATTGCAATCAGATTAGCAGCTAGCTAGAAATTCAGGTAACACAATTACGATACTTATTATTCTTTTTTTTAAAGTTTTTCGGAATCTATAAAGTATAACTATAATTATAATTTTTTTATTTTAATATTTGATCAGGAAATATTTTTAATTTCTTGATTTTTTAGATTTTCTATTTCATTTATTTTCTTACAAGATTTAGGTCTCGTTTGGGAACATGTTATTTTAATAATTTTTTAATTTTTTAACTAAAATATGAGGTAAATTTTTTTTGTATGTTTGGAATGAATTTTTGATTTTTTTACGAAAATATGTGTAAAAAGTAGAAAGAAAATGGAATCTTTAACTTTTTAGAATAGGTTATAGGTTTTTTTGATTTTTTTAGTAACTTTTTGACTTTTAGGTTAAAACTATTATTTCTCAAACGAGGCCTTAAGATTGCTTTCTTTACAAGTATTATTATTTCTTACTTTTATTACTTTCCCTTTTAGTCTTTAGTTGTCTTAGAGCATCTACAGTGGAGCTATTAACCCTCTACTAATGTCAGATGTTAAACTTTTGGCCAGCCAAGCTCCATTTTGTTCATACAATAGAGCTGTTAAGTGGTGTGTTAGTGTCAGATGTTAAGGTCAGCTGTTAACTTATATGCTAACTGTGGCTAGTGTTTTAGCCAATGTATGTGTGTGTGTGTGTGTGTGAGATATATATATATATATATATATATATGGGAAGTGCCGTGAGATTGGATGCTTGGCCGGTTGTCTCCTTGGACGCCCGGACCTTCAAGTAAAACAAAAAAAATTGCAGAGTTTTTTTTGGCCATTTTATGGCCGCCGGGCTTATTGCCAAGCAAAGATGCACTGATAGAAAGAGAGAAAGGCACTGACAGTGCAGTGGGGTGGCAGCCCATTGCACTTTTCAATTATTTTATATTTTATTTATTACTTATATATATATATATATATTCTTAACATACACCTTAACACATCCATTGTATCACCATTCACTCATCATTCACTTACTAAATTAACAAACTCTTAACACACATTTTTAGGTCTCACTTTCATCACTTTTTATCATATAACACACTTTAGCATACATTTTTAACACATCCATTGTGGATGCTCTTAGGAATTATCTTTAGTATAAATAAGGATGTAAGTTTTTAGACAATACAACTTATATTTGATTAATAAAAATTGAGAAATTTCTCATTATTATTTATTTTTGGAGAGAATTTCTACTTCAAATTTGTTAATAGTTCAATCTTATTATACATTTTTCTTTTCGATACACTTATCTATATCACTACGCCCACTTCTTCAAACAATTGGGCCTTCTATGTCCACGTGTCACATATTTGTCTTATCTTTTGTGATACATTCCTTTTTTTCCATTTACAAAATTCTTGATCATGTACTTGAAAAAAATGTGTCTACAAACACATAAATTGATCACAAAATCAAATACAAAATATATACATATGATTTTTTAAAATGAATCCCATAATAAATCTTGAAAAATCGTATTTATTTATATGTATTTGTGATCAGTTTCTATAGTAGATTTTTTGTTTGTTTGTAGCAAAGCTATATAGGAAGGACTCATTTTCATACTATTTAGTGTGTTTGATTTTGATTTTCTGAATTCAGTTATCTGAAAACTGAATTTTTTATTTTTTGGATTTTTTTATTTTTAGTAAATATTTTTAAAATTTTAAACATTTTTTTTTTACTTTTTTAGATACACCTTACTTAGATGTATCTAAAAAGTAAAATATTTGTGAAAAAATATTTTTTAAAAATAATAAATACACAAAAATATGAAAACTATACGAAGTGTATTTATGTTAGGTGTGTCCAAAAATTTAAAAAAATTCTTAAAATATTAAAAAAATTCAGTAAAAATAAAAAAATAGAAAAATAAGAAAGTAGAATTTTTTGAAAAGTGTTTTAAAAAAACTGAAAACAAACATGGTGATTATAATTTCGAAAAATTCTAATATACAGTTCCCTGAAAACTAAATTTTTTGTTTTTTGTGTTTTTTTAGTTTTAGTGAATATTTTTTAAAAAAAAATTAACTTTTTTAGATGCACCTTACTTACATATATCTAAAAAGTAAATTATTTGTAAAAAAATATTTTAAAAAATTAATAAATACACAAAATATGAAAAATATACTGAATTTTCATTTTTTTTTGATATTTAGTGAATTTTTTAAAGATTTTTTTTCGTGAAAATTATATTTTTTAAGTGTATTTATGTTAGGTGTGTCCAAAAATTAAAAAAATTGCTTAAAATATTTTAAAAAATTAGTAAAAACAAAAAAATACGAAAAATAAGAAAGTAGAATTTTCTGAAAAGTATTTTCAAAAAACTAGAAACAAACATGATGATTATAATTTCGAAAAATTCTAATATACACACTCTTGAAAAATGTGTACTATATGCATCCCTAATTATATCATTTTATTATTTAGTTATGATTAATTTTTTTCTTTAGTTATAACATTATTTTGGTTATGACTCATGACTTTTTTAGTTATGTTTCACGTTGTGTTTAGTTATGACATTTTTTTTCTTTTTTTTTTAGTTATAATTCAGAAAGTATGAAATTATTTAATTTTATTTTTTAATTATAAGGTGCATATAATATGCGCTATTTGAAGATGGTGTATCATAGTGTTTCCCTTATATTTCACATTCATCCATACTTCATTTTGTGGATCCTGCTTTGGCCCACAACGATGATCTAAATAGCTTATTTCATAAATTTCGTTGTGAAGACTCCAGTAGAAAAAATCAACGTTATTAGATATCAATGAAAAATGAACAAGTAGCATTTTTTTTATATAATAGACGGTTTAAATTTAAATTTATAGTTGTTGTCCATTTTAAAAAATAAAATATATTTGTTCATGTGTCTAGTGAAATTCGATGAAATTGATTTTTTACGCAATTTATCTTTATTATTGGGCCTACACGATGAACGATTCAGATCATCGTTGTGGACCCGAGATTCCCTCTTTATGGATGTTTTATTTTAAAATAAAATATCTAAATTAACCCACATCATTATATATCAAAATTTTATATGAATTTTATTTATATATCATTACTTGAAAAATATCATCTCTTGATTGGTTCTATTTAAATGATTAGACTTCACATAAATGTCACACAAGCATTGAACAACCAAAAATCTCTCCTCCTCTTTCTTTTCTCCCACAGTGATGACCTTAAAGGCCTCTTACATCGTGAAACCAACCGAGGAAACACCAAGTGGGCTCATGTATTTATCAGAATTTGATCAGTTGATTGCCATAACTCATGCACCTACTGTTTACTTCTATCAACCCTCTGGTGAGTTGACTCTAAATTCAACAATGCTGATGTAGAACAAGTAGCCGAAGACTTTTTGGAACATGTTCTACATCTTTCTAGCCTTTTGTCGGTCGAATTGTTCCAAGAAATTTTCGACTACTTATTCTACGTCAAATACATACTCTAAAAGACTCTTTAAGCAAAGCACTCATCATATTCTACCCTCTTGCTGGACGCCTCCAATGGATTGCTAGGGGTCGCCTTCAAGTAAACAATCTTTTCTATTTTTTGTAATTAATATTTTGTTCTTTTATTTTTGGTAAATTATTATAGGATTAAGTATGAGTATTGTGTCATTTTAATTACTTATGTTTAAAAGTATTCCAATTTAATTTTCAATAAAAAAAAATGTTTCAAGTTGGTCTTCCAATCCAGCTTAATAGACTCATTGGGGAACGAAATTGAAATATTTTTTAATGGTATAGATTTGGAAGCCCTCCGCCAAAGGAGTATTTTATACACAACAGATAAGGAATCCATTCAATGAAATACCATTTTTATTTTTTGGCACAACTCGATGAATTTAGTAGATCCTTTTACGAGGCCCATTATTTGTAAGCTTAGATTGAACTTGTCCAACTTTTATAGTGTGATGGTTGGTTGTTCATGGACTAGCTATAGTTACTTTTTTTGGATCAATATTAGCAGTTCATCAAATGATATAACTAATCTGAATTATAGAGCTACAAATACAATCAAACCCAATTGAAGAAAATGTTGAATTGAATTGTACTGGTCTCTATTGGGGGTTCTAAGCCTATATGTCATGAGTTGAACTAACTGTTTTGTTTTCAAATTTTTTTTAAGAGAAAGAAAGAAAATAGTATACATTGGGGATCATTTTGAAATATTTTTAAAAAGTGTTTTAGGCCAAGTTTGGCATGATTGAAAAAAAACTGAAAAATCTAGAAATCCCCTAGATGTTGATTTGTGATTATGTATCAATTTTAAGCAGAATATAACAATCCCAATCAAACAATCAAGACAAGGAGACACAACGATTTAACGTGGAAAAAACCACAATTGGACACCTCCAACTGTGATAAAAAAACCACGGGCAACAGCCACAAGACAATCCACTAAGAAGAATTAAAGGAATTACACAGGTATACTCTCAATTACCTAGCGAATCCACAACGCCTAATTGAACCAACCTTTAAGTGCCTCTTCCAACCCCATCTTCACCACAGAATTGTCTTTCTGATGAGCCACTCCGGATTCCACCAAAGCTTCAGGCTCGAATTCTTCAGAATCCACAACTGAAGAATAACTCACTCTTTTGTAGAACAAAATACAACCTTTGATGTACTCTCTTTAGAACATGAGTTGAATACTCAATAAAACATCAAAGAAAACTCACAAAATATCCCCAGATATAAACCCTAGAAACCAAAAAGAAGATCTGGAGAAGTTATCCTGAAAATCTGACCCAATACGCGAATTTATAGAATCTGTCCCGCGATCTCCGCTCGAGCTCAACACAGCCCGCTCGAGCGGACTGACCAAAAACTGCGTGCGAACAAACTGAGATGCGCTCGAGCGTAGGAGAATCCGCTCGAGCGTAAAATCACACATTCCAGTATTTTTACAGGCGACTGCAGAGATGCTGAGAGCTTCCAATCTCCGCTCGAGCGCCCGTTTCCCCGCTCGAGCGGGAAGGCCAAAACTGGAAAAACTAGAAAAATATAACATGATCGAACAGGCAACTTTGAATGCTTTTTTGCATTTTGCTTCGGGGGCGCTGCCCCTCGACCCCGCCGTGGCGCTGCCCCGGACCCGCCAAGGGGCGCTGCCCCCTGGACCCCCGCGAGCTGACCGGGCAGCTCGATCCCCGTCATAATCAGCGAAGTGGCAATCTTGAAAGTTTTATCAACACAAACTTCTCTGAAAAGCACAATTCGGGTTGGATTCGCATCTAAACACTTATCGCCTCACTGAAAATAAAAAGTGCGAATAAAATTACAACTCAAAGGAGTTTTGTCAAACGGGATTGCCAAGAAATAAAACCTAACAAAAACAAAAAGTCAAAAAGTCACTATCCTATTTAAGTCACATCATCTTATTTAAGTCACATCATCTCTCTAACACATCACTTCAAACCCAACCCAAACCCAACTCATATTTCATAAAAAGTCAAAAAGTATACTTATTTAGTCTTTCCAAACTAGGCCTTAATTTGGTCTCCCAGTGCGACTATTAACAAAGTTAGATTGAGGAACTAAATTGAAATACATTTTATATATTGTGAATCAAATTAACATAATTTAAATATTGAGAACCAAATTGAAACATTTTTATCTATTGGGAACTAAAACTGACACAATTTGAATGTTGTGGGACCAAAACAACAAAAGACTCATACTTTGGGCAACCAAAATACAATTAACCCATTGTTGTAAGGGTAAATTATACCAATAATCCCAACATTTTGTCACTTATATTATTTTGGTCCCTACACTCTCAATGGGCTCAATTTTGATCCTTAGTTTTGGATTTTGCATTAATTTCGCCCAATTGATAACACTACTAAGGTTTTTGATGAAAAATTATCACTAAGTTAGTTGGAATTAAGTTACTGAATTGATCAAGTGTATAATTTTGCGCATGAAACATACCACTCATTTGTCATAAAAATAAATGTTAACAATTGAAATCAATTAGAGCAATTTGAGACAAAATAAAAAAATTTAAACTAAAATTAAGCCAATTGAAATTATAAGGATTAAAATCATACGAGTCAAGATGTAGGGGATAATGATGTAATATACCCTTGTTATAATATTTATTCTAATAGAACTTCCTATAATATTTTTAGCCTTGGTTTGGTAAACATATTGGGACTAAATAAGGACAAAAAAAAATCACAAAATTACAAAATGACAAAACACTTGACTTTTGATACAAAATTATCCCATATACAAACAAAAAGTAAAAAAAATATCATTTCCAAGTGGAGGGTAATTTTGTCATTCCAAAACAAAAAAGTCAAAAAAGTCAAATAAGAAAACCAAATGAACAAAAAAAATTCTAAACAAAAAAAATCAAAAAAGTCAAAAAAACCAAGATCAACTGCAACTTGATGGGTGCCCCGTTCCTCGAAGCTGAATCGGAAGCCAAAATTGATAGACTTTGGGGACTTCTGTCTGAGTTCAAAGACTAGAGCACTCATACCATCACTTTCTCCCCTTTATTCTTGTATCTCTGTACTTGGTATTTTCATCCATCAATAAAATTTTCTTTTTACTGAAAAAAAAAAAAATTTATTTTCTTATTCCATTGTGATGTTTTATTGGCCAAATGCACCATATAAGATAATTAAAAAAAAAATATAAGATAATATTCCGTTATCCTAAATATTTATTTATTGAAGAGAGTTATTGCTTGTATTGTAATGAAAATAATTTACTAATAGTCTTTTGAGTGTACATCTGGTGATGGTGAGCATTTTGCCACAAATCTTTATCTTTGGTTTGGTTTTCAGGATTCGTTCTCTAAGTTTTGAAAAAAAAAAAAAAAAAAATGAATAATTAATTTTATGAAAAAATAATAAATAAAAGAACTCATCATTTTTGTAGGGCAAAAGAAATTTTAAAATTTTAAAAATTATATCCTTTTAATATTTATTTTTATCAAATAAAATTTTATTGTTATTTTTTTAAATTTCAAAAAAATGATTCTAAAATTAAAATTGCCACCCCCAAGTCTTGCATAAGGATATTGGAGCAACGTTTGGTACTGTGGCTATGTAAGTAAAGGCCATGATTGCTTCGCAATTTGAGTGATTGGATTGAACTATCATGGTTTTGAGTCCCACCCGCAGAACATTTGGTAGTAAAATGGGATGGCAGATTGATATTTTAAGGGGTTTAGTATTAATTTGTCTGAATTTTGGGTGTGATTAGAAAAATAGTGAGAGGGATTAAATCTATTTTATATAAAAAAATTATTTTTTAATTTTATTTTTTTACCAAGTATACTTGTTTGTTTTAATATTTGTTTTAATTTTTTTAATATAAAATTATTTATTTATTTATTTATTTTATACAAAACTAATTTAATAATCCTATCACTATGCATCTTCCATACTATTATAAAAACAAACATACTTTTACTTAATCTCCGACTAACAATTCTCACATTAACAATCTTTTGACTAATCATCTTCTCACTAACAATCATATTCAATCTAATCCGCCAAACAAGTGGTCAAAGTAGTTTCATTAATTATCTTCTCACTAACAATCATATCCAACCTAATCCGCCAAATAAACGTGACCAAGGTAGCTAAATAGTAAGATTGACTGGGATACTGCTGATACTCTTACCACTTTGTTTGGAACATGTTATTTTAATAATTTTTAATTTTTTAATTAAAATATAAAGTAAAAAAATTAATATGTTTAAAATATTTTTGATTTCAATAATAATAGAGCCCCCCCCCAACAACAATCCCACAACCCCCAAAATGATCTGAACCATTCTTGTCACTGTCAGACAAAACTTATAAAAAAATTCAAACACATCAATGATCAATACATTAGTGGGGGGTCATGGGGGTTCAGTTTTGTGGGGATCCCAAACATTTTCCTTTTGATTTTTGAGGAAAAAAATTATGTAAAAATTAAAATAAATTTTTTTTTTGACTTTTTTATATAGTTTTGTTGATTTTTTGGTATTTTTAGGTCTCATTTAGAAACATATTATTTTAATAATTTTTAAATTTTTAGATTTTGTTTGTCATAATCTAAAAAAGTTAAAAAGTCAAAAAGTTACTATTCTATTTAAGTCACATCACTTTTTTACTACATCACTTCAAATCCAACCCATATCCAACTCATATTTTATAAAAAGTCAAAAAATGTACTTAGTTAGATTATTCCAAATCACCCCTAAAATATGATATAAAAAATTAATGGTTGTGTTTGGTTAGGCTCTCTAAATATATTTCTACCCCATGTTTTGCACATGGCATTTGTTTAGAGTTTTCAAAATGTAACCTCAGTTTTGAAAACTCTGTCAAAGGCAAGAAAATTTGGGCTAACCGGTCGTCTCACCGGACGTCCCCCCGATCGTCCGGCCAGTTTACCGGAACAGTGCATTTTTTTTATTTTTTTTTTGCAATTGACTTGTTAATTTTTTATATATTCGAAACTAATATTTTCTGAATTTTTAAATTTTTTTATGTGTTTTAATAGAATTTTGAGTTGTATGTTTGGTTATGAGTTGTAAATTTTTGTATCAAATATCATATGTTATGTCAAAAATTTTCCACTCAATTCAAAACCCTTTTTAAAATTCTTTCACCAAACAAATTTTTCATACTCAAATCATAATTCTAAAACTTACAAACTCAAAATACAACATCTATTATCAAATCATAGTTAGAAAGCTCTACCATATGCAACTAATATGTTTTAAATTTTTTTTTTTTTTTTGACATTCTAAGAAAAAATTTAAAAGGAATAATATAAATAATTAAAAAAATTAATAAATTGACATTTTGTCTTTTGACAACACGAGCAAGGATCTTCTCTTTGCCTTTTTTTACTTGATCTCCTCCTTGCAATGGTCAAGATTCGCTTTAAAAGAATCTAATAGTTCAGATCACTTTATTAAAAAAAAATAAAAATTAAAAATAATATTTTAGAAATAATCTGGGTCATTAAATTTTTTTATGGTGAATCTTGACCATTGTAAGGACAAAGCCAAGTATGAAAAGAAACGAGACAATCCTTACTTTGACAACGCTACTGTTTTAACTCGTGGGAGAGTGAATTCACCTGACCTGCTGTCAGGTGAAGTGACTCGGTAGACTGCTAGCTTTTTGGCATGAAGTGACTCTGCAGACTGGTACCAAAGGCATGAAGGGGGAAAATGGGGTTGGTGAGAAATAACTATTGGACCTCAGTAAAGGTTGTTTGAATTGATCTAAATAGTATATTTTTTAATTTTGAGAAATAATAGAGAGCTCTAAATCTAGAGCTTTAGTGATGTGTCAAAGTAAAAAAAAACAAAGAAAAGCACAAACATCACATCATGAGTTGATGCCAACTCATTAGAGCTCTTTTAGAGCCCTATATTTAGAGCTCCCAATCTTTTTCCTTTAATTTTTTATAAAATATAGATTGGGTTTAGATTGAATTTGAAATGATATATTAGAAAAGTGATGTGATTTAAATAAGATAATAGAACTTAAATAGAATAGTAACTTTTTGATTTTTTGATTTTTTTAAAACTTGCCAAACCAGCTCTAATTTTAGATTCCCAAAAAAGATGTAAAAATGTATAAAACTAACAACAATGCTATAGAGCTCTAAAAGTAGAGCTGGCATGTCAAAAAAAAAAAAAAAAAATTCAAGCTAAAACATCACACCAAACTGGACCCCACACACCTCCATGTCATTAGTGCATGTTTTAGAGTTCTTATCCTAGAGCTCTCAAGCACTTTTCTAAAACAAAATGTAAATATTGGATTTCACCAATTTTCCATTGAGAAAAAAAAATTATAAATAAAAAATTGTTACAATTTGATTGACAAAAATGTTTTTTTATAATTTGTGAAATGTAATAATTTTGTTAATTATTTTTTAAAAAATATTTTCAAAACTATAACCAAACTCTTTTCATAATTTCATTTAATATTGTAAATATTTCCATTTTTTTTATAAAAAATTTCTATTCAAAACTCATGTAAAATTATAATCAAACTGTCTGCCAAACTCTATGTTTTTAAATATATATATACTAGGGATAACCCGTGCCTGAAGGTACTGCCAATAATTTTTTGGTATCACGTGCTACGAAACTCAATGATAATAAATCAATTCAAAATGGTAATATCACTCCAATTTAAAACTTCACATATAAGAAACTGAAATTGTTTGTACACATTAAATTAGCAAAAGCACTTATAAATTTCAAATAGCAAATTTCGCCTGTGTTTGGCAAGTAGGTTTGCAGGCTTTTTTGGCTATTTTAGCCACAAAAAACAAAATAGGCTATTTTAGCCATAACAAACAAAACATCACATCCAACCCATAATCATTACATTCTTCTCTCACAAAAAAACTCAAAAAAGCCAAAAAGTCAAAAAGCCCTTCCCAAACCAAGCTTTTAAGCCCAGGCTAAAATAGCTAAAAAAGCCAAAAAGCCAAAAAGCCAACCTACTTCCCAAACGGAGGCTTCAAAATTAAAGTCCAAAAAATGAATTATATATTTGAATATAGCATAAGCAAAGAATCTACAATTATTTGCCAAACTTAAAGTCTAAATAGCAAATTTTAGATTTTTATCCACGTCGAAATGACATATCTATGCACTATAGCAAGTTAGAATGGGATAACCTTCAATAAAAGAATGTTATTGAATTAGTATCATAACTGGTAACCCTTTCATTTCATCAGGTTTCAATGCCTTCAAATAAAGGTCAATGAACATTTTGATACAAAAGAATCATCCTAACTGACCCCCAAAAAAAAAAAAATAATAATAATAATAATATGAGAGAGCCAACCAACGACACACCTGTAGAAGCAATGTAACCCAATGTTTCTAATATGGATCAATGACCTACAACAAAATCACTTGCTTAAATTTACGAAAAAACAAAATAGCTATGAAAAATCACATCAAAATGCATGTGAGAAATCGAAAGAAATTGTAATGAAGAATAATTGCATCAAAAGAAACTGTAACATGAAAAATCAAATCAAAATACATATGAGAAATAGAAACATCAATAGCTATGAATTAAAAAGAATTGAACATAACTATTATGGTCAATTGAATTATGTGATTCAATGGCGAAGTGAGAATAGACATATGTATGCATTACTAAAGTAAACAAATGAATAGAAAAGCAAATAATAGTATAGATAGACCAATTGAGAATGCCGATAAATCATACAAACCTCCAAATAGAATTAAACTCATATTTTGTAAGGGGAGCGAATAATTTTCTTTATTAAGACTAAGAGAGTCTTGTTATAAGGAAGAAGAATTTTTGAAGGCTGTAAAACCAAACCAAATTAAATTTTAAAACAATTAAAGCTTACCTTGTGTGAAATATCCATTTTTGGCTTATCATGCTCCTTTGAGTTTCCATCCCTGTGATAATGCATAACTCATTTTCTAGTTGAAGCATTCTGTATAACAATCACTAGGCAACAAAAAAAGAATCAAACTGAAAATTAAACCCAAGGTTCATTAAATAAAATTAATCGTATTATTTTTTTAAACAAAGATTACAACCAAATACATATAAAAGATACTTACCACAACTGAAAAATGAAAGAGAGAGAATGAAACATAATTAAACATAATTAAGTAGAGAAATGGAACAGTTAAAAAGAGAATGAGAGAAACATAATTAATACTCCAAATGATATAAACAGAAAATTAAACAAAATAAAGATAAGTTTTCGAAAATCAGTACATGAAAATTGATTTTAGAAACCCATTCAGAAACCCATTTTAATAAGAAAAATGCCTTGGACCCCCAGTGGGGGTGACCCCACCACCCTCACTGTTATTTGATTGGCTGAAATTTTTTTTTTTTTTTTTAAGTCTTGCTGTGAGAGAGCCCCACGTGGAGCTGGGGTTGCTGGGGGTCCCTAGAACTGCTGTTTTAATAATTGTGGTAGTTCACTTATCATTTTAATATTTTTGGAATCAAAACCATTCAGAAACACATTTAAATCTAACCCAATTTAAAAAATCTTTACATGAAGATGGGTTTCTAAAATCTAAACCATTTAAAAAAATCATTACATGAAATTCACGGCTTTTCCTCACCTCATACCCAACACCACCTTTGCCTCAAACCAATCAATTGACCTGTCTACTAAAAAAAAAAAAAAGAAAAAGAAAAAGGGATTAGTTGGTTTGTATGCTTTCTAGGTGATTAATAACATGTTGTATACTCTAAATCAATCACCAAGAATTTGCCCACAACATTTAAGAGGGCATTTCACCAACATTAAGGGTTGAAAGTGAAACCACCTTCTTCTTCACTTATGAGGTACCATTATGCATAATCATCCAATTAAAAGTATAAAGTAGGTTTAAACTACTTCAAGCATAAAGTAAATTTATGCTATCACTTATTACTCCAAGATGACTAACTAATAACATAGATGGTCTACTGAATTAATTTAGTTCCAAAACCAAATATTTGAAGAAAAAAAGAAACAGCCAATTGGCTTAAAACTGGCTTTTATTACTGTAGACCTCTTTACTGTTTTTATTTTACAAATTCTTTCTAGACCACATTAAGCCAATCTCAGCATTGTTTATAGACTCTTACAAAATAACTGGCAAAGTTGAAAGTATAATTTATTTATTTATTTTATCACAACTTACAATCCTCACTTTGAAAGTAAAATAAAAAATGAGAGGAGAAGAAGAAGAAGAAGAAAAAAAGAAAGAAAATAAATAAAGGAAAGAAAAGGTTCAACTCTTGTATAAAGTAATAGATGATTTTCACCCAACGAAACTAAAATATATTGAGTTGAGTCACAGGGGTAAAGGGAAGAAGAAATTTTTTTTTTTGACTTTAACCCATCCAATCAAAATTTTAATTTATTATAATCATATTTGTTTGTCACCTCTCTTTTAAAATGCATATACAATTGTGCCTACAGTGTCTAAGCACTGCAGAGTTATAGGGTGTGGAAAAAGTAATAGGCAAAGTCATTCTATTGAATCAACCTGATTTAAATGTCTCTTCCACCTCTAAAATCACCTATATCAAGAAGAAAAATTCCAATAAAAAGAAACTCAATAAATAAACTTCTAGTTCCCCAAACAAAGATATAAAATTGTGTAGAAAAAAAAAAAGCTCACTTGTTTAATGAGTCGTTGTGCCATTGCTCTCCATTTCTTGAAACATTCACTAATAGACCCACACAACACTTCCATTCATTGTATAACCTGAATTTTTCAAGTCTAATCAAAAGAAAGTAAAATCAAACATAAAGGCATTCTATACAATGCTAATTTTTAAAATTATTATTACAATGATTATTGTCAAAATTGTATGAAATTCAAAAATTAAAATAGAAGACCCAAATTATCACCATAAAAAAAATCAAGTATTCGCTCATCTCGGTTCTGAACCTAGCTAATAATCCAAAAGATAGCCAACATGTAAATAAAGCCTAGCTAATAAAAATTTAAGATTCTTAATTTTCACAACATGTAAAATGAAGCCAAGTTGAACAATAGATAAGCAACAAATTATTGACAAATCCATCAATGGAAGGCAGACCAATTACCTAATCAACCATTGCAGCAAACAAAGTCACATCTTTCCATGAGCTAATCAAACACTCCTTTAAGCCAAGGCATATGTACCTGAAACAAAAGGAAGAATAGAAAATATTAGTAAATAGCAATTAAGCACAATCATTGTTTCAACCTTCCATACTGAGTGACAATTTTTGAACATGAAAGATCCATTCATAGAAACTCATTTCATTGAAAAAGACTTATGTCATCTCATGGTAACCTATTTCATATTCATATAAATGAAATCAAAACCATAAAGAAACACAAACAATTATGCCCATCTTCTCTGCACTCCTCTTTCAGTTATCCATAAAGAAATTGAAGGAAAAAAAATTCAATCAACACTACATAAATAAACCTGTTATAAGAAATGAGTAAATTTAACAATATTAGAAATAAGTAAATTTTTTTCAGTAACTTACAAATAACAATATTAATTTTTTTTAAAAAAAAAATTCATAAACTAAAAACAGATTAAACAATTTAATTTCCAATGGAAGCCAAGAATCCTATTAAAGAATTAGGATACCTTTAATGGGTTAACATGGTGCACTGAAATGCTAAGAACAGTAGCTGCAAAAAATAAATAAATAAATAAAACAATCATAAGAAATGAGTAA
Organism: Camellia sinensis; assembly: GCF_055761805.1. NCBI lineage: Eukaryota > Viridiplantae > Streptophyta > Magnoliopsida > Ericales > Theaceae > Camellia > Camellia sinensis. Next base: position 44,646,269 of record NC_138964.1, read on the forward strand.
ATTTAACAGTATTAGAAATGAGAAAATTTATTTCAGTAACTTACAAATGACAATATTAAATTTTAAAAAATTTTGTAAACTAAAAACAGATTGAGTAATTTAATTCCCAATGGAAGCCAAGCATCCTATTAAAGAATTAGGATACCTTTAATGGGTTAACAATCAAATATACAAAGCACGAAATAGCTCAAACTAACGAAAGAAATGTGAAGAACATGCAACTGCAAAAAATAAATAAACAAATAAAACAATCAAGTAGCTCAAACTATTCAAATTTTAGTGCTTAATTACATAAGGGACTTGTAAATGTCATAAAAAAATATTTTGTCCCCGTTTTATTGTCAAACTTACCAAATAACTACGTAGTAGCCAAAAAAAGACTTATGTTTATGTTTGTAAAATAAATTGTGACCCTTTCAAATATTTGACCATATGCCTTTACTTCCAAGCAAACCTTATGCCAAATTGTGTGTCTCCACTTTCAGTCTGTAATGGCATTTTGTAACATTCCATATCATATTTGAAACAGGGGCTATTTCTACAACTAAAAGGGCTTCATAAACTGCCCTCTTGGCTCCACCTCTTAAATGTATTCTTGTTGTGTGTTCCTGTTATGTCTATAATGGCATTTTGTAACTTTCCTTGTTTTTGAAATAAGGCTTCCTTTCCACAGCTGAAGATTCTGCATCAACTTCCCTCTTCTCCACATGTGGGTCTGTAGACGCGCCCGTGGGCCTCATGCTACAGTTCGGACTCGATTTGTGTCACGGTTCTTAATCTGAACCAAAGAGTCCAAATCCGGCAAATCGTTTTGAGAAACAGATTTTTGAAAAGAAGTGCCAAACATGGATTGCTTTGCCAGATACAGAGTCGCCACCTAAATATTTTATTTTGGGGGAATTTAGGAAACCCTGACTCGGTGCCAAAGGCCACGTGTCCGTCATCACCAAAGTTGCCTCGGCTCGGGAACTTGGGTACGATTGGGGAAGGTCAGCTATGAGCACCCCCTCTCGCCCGATCTGAAGATCGGCCTCTACTAACCATGATATCCAATTTTGAAAACGTTATGTGTTCTTAATCCGGTTATTAGCCTAGAATTACTATGTTATGCGCACAGCAAACAAGTATAGACCAAATCGCCTAAATTGGAACATAACATTGCATGTTTGTTTTGAAAATGGTTTGCTACTCGCAAGTAGGCTAAAATGCAGGTTTCGCCACCCTCAAGTGGGTTTTTAGAAAAGATGGTTTTGCCACTATCTAGTGGGCTTAAAACTCACAGTTTTAATGCATTATTCCAATTTGGGTAATTCAACCTCCATCTACAGGCATTCAAGCAGTTATATCACATAAGCAGCTAGCCTCGTGGTAATCATACTGTCATGGCAACACTCACATGCATGCAAGGATGCTAAAGCATAAAAGCTCACCTAGTACTCTAAGCCAAAACAGAAACTAGTTAGTAATCATATGCATGATCCTAGTTCATGTTAAGATGGCTAATGCAACACATGCAAGATGCAACTATGATAGGCTCGGCTATCCTAAACGTGGCATGTGGAATGCTGCAATTAACAAGTACTCAACTTTGGAATTGAAATACAAGTGCAGTTAGCATGATGTGCCGAGCCCGGTGCATGTAAGACAAATGTATGGATGCACGCATGCATAGCATAAGGTATGCTAAATTAAACATGTCCTAATACTAACCATCAAAGCAGGTAAGTAAAAGGGAGAAAGAAGTGGGGATTGGAAGACATGCACACACGCACCCACACTTATTACAAATACGCCCTCACTCGGAGGGACAGAAAGACTAATACAGTCCGAATAATAAGTAGACTATCCTAGCTAATTAATTATTACAGACCCTTAATTTAATTAACAAAATAAATGCAGCAAGAAGGTGGCCGCAGCCCTGCCTTGGGATGCGTGAGTGATGCATGCTTGATCCGCCTTGCCCGGAAACTTGCTGCCATAGCATTGCTACCTCTGTTTACACTGCCTAGCTCCTTTGAAAACTGCACAAGTCTCAGGATATGTTCTTTGCACACTGTGGAACACCACCGGCTGAGAGGGATGGCCATCGGCCTCGGAGGATGACCACCGGCCACAGATGAAGTTATCGGTCATTGATAAATTGCCGGTCGGCACTGTATTTAGCCGACCGGCCAAAGCTTCCTGCAGAACCTGCAATTGGCAGCAGCAGAGGGCAAGCAGTGTATGGCATGGAATTTTTAGGCAAATGTATGCATGGACACACTCCCTATCATGTAATGGACTCAAGGGAGCATGGCCCTCGACCCTCGGGCCACCAATCACGCATTTCAATGCATGATGGCCAAAGAATCAAGTATGCATTTCAATGTCAAATGCAATACACACAAAACATACAAGGGACCCAACCTCAATCATGGTTGATCAAGAGGCGAGGCAATGCACAACAATGCACATGCGACCTAAGCATGCAAGCAAACATACAAGCATGCAATGCAACTATATGGCACACACAATGCTAACAACATAACATGCACAACGCATTGAAACATGGCATACAAAATGCAAGATGGACTTATACCAATGTGAGTGGACCTCAGCCGCACTCACATCAGTGGCCATTAGATGAAATGAGACTCTCGAAGTACGTGCATGCATGCACGCAAATCGAGGACCGACCCTAAGGCACCGAATGCCACTCTAACAAAACATGGCAAGATGATATGCTAGCATACAAATTTCAGTGCTAAAATATGACCCGAAACAGCCCCGAATCATGACAATATAGCACCCGATGCATGAAATGGTCCCGAAAATGCAAGATTAAGCACATGAAATGACTTGTAGCTACATTAAGCATGCATTATTTGATCATGGAATGTGAATACAGATTCAAGGCAGCCCCAAAACAAGCATTTTTTCAGTTTTGATAAGGACCAAACAGCAAACACAAATGGGGCTAAGCTAGCATGCAAAAATGGCCCTAAATGTGAGACAATGAAGAAACTCACAAATTCTGGCCCCAAACAGAGAAGGGACCTTCTACAATATTTAAGAGGGGCCAAAAATATGATGTATTACAGTTTATGACAAACCCCAAAAACAGATAAAAGTATGCTCGAAATGCTATGCAAAATAATGGCACCAAGAGAGCTATAACATGAAGTATAAAAAGGATGTCCCAAACAGCCATAGACCCTTAATGAAACATGAATATAGGGTCAAAATAGGGCCATTTTCAGTTCGGACCAAGGTCCAAAAACAGAAGCTCAATAGGCTAATAAATCATGCAAAAATGGGGACCAAAGAGGGGGATAATGACAAGTGGCACATGGAGGTCCCAAACAGTAATGAGCCCTTCTTCAATGTTGAATAAGGGCTCAAAATAAGCCTATCTACAATTTACATCATGCTCCGAAACAGATTACACATAGGCCAAAAATACTATGCAAGATTATGGCATACAAAGGGGTAATGAAGTAAGTGCAAAATGGAGGTCCCAAACAAGGTAAGACCCTTAATGAAAGATGAAAAAGAGCTCCAAAAAATGCCACTTTCAGTTTTGGTCGGAGCTCAAAACAGCAAGAAAAAGGGGCTAAGAAAACTTGCAAAAATGAGCTAGAAAGAGGGAGAAATCAACTCACCCTTGAAGACCAATCCTTTGCTGCCTCTTGGACCAAGAAAAGCTGTCTCCTAGCCTCTGAGAAGACCTCCAAGCTGCTGGAATGGAAGTGGTAGTGTGGTGCTAGGTGGTGATGAAGAAAAGGGTGTAGGACTTGGTGTTTTGAGGCTTAGAGTAGAGAGAGAGGGAGAATTGATGCAAGGCTCTCAAAATAAATTTTGTAACCCCAAAATCTGAAAGGGAGGGGCTGTATATATAAGCAAAGGGGGTGGAAAAGAGGGGGGAAAAAAAGGGGGGGAAAACAAATCAAGTTTCCCCCCAAAAGGCAAAATCTCGGACAGAGGGTTTGAATGGAGAATAGCTGGCACAGCTGGCATGCACCATGCTTGAGGGGTGAAAAAGGGTCATACCGGCCATGAAAGGAGGTCATCGGCAAAATAAATTGCTGGTCGGCACAATATATTGCCGACCTGCAATTTATACTGGCCGGTCGGATAAATAGAGTGCCGATGGGTGGCCGATGAGGTTAAAAGTTCCGGTGGATGTCCAGATTGAAGCCCCGGAAGTTATCTTTCCAATGGTGCAAACCTTGCATTAAAATTCCTCCTGTGGAAAAAGTTATGCCCATTTTGGTGAAGCCGCGCAGATTCGATCCAACCGGGATGATGCCCAACTTCAGCTGATCATATCTCCCCCACCCGGACTTGGATTTAAGAGATTCTTGAGTGAAAAATGAAGCCCCGGAAGTAAGCTTTCCGACGGTGGTGGCCCCATAGCTAAAATCCAAGTGTACAGACAGATAAGCCTGATTCAGCGAGGGTTGCTCGACTCGCTTCTACTCGGATTCATGCCGAACTTCTCCCAAACTAGTTTTCTCCTCTCCTTTCCTCTTTTCTTCAACTTCAAACCCCTAATTAAGGTGTTTTGAAAGATTTTTTTAAAGATTTCATCTCTCTTTCATTAATTTTCACTTTGTCCTTGCTCGGTTTATTGAAAAGCGCATCTTTTGACAAAATGTGAGCCTCGGAACATTGTAGAAACTTTATTTCAAAAATGTTTTGAAAGAGAGGGTTTTAAGGTCTAAAAACCATCCAAAATAACTTTGGTCCAAAATGGGGTGTGAAGTTGAGATTTGGCTCTCTCATTGCCGAAGAAACTGAACTTTTGCCCTGCACACCTTTCTCCACCAAGTAAACCATCAGTAACGCCCAAGTCTTAAGGGCGGTCAAAAATGGGGTGTCTACAGGGTCCTATATGCATAGAAAATGACTCGTGTGGATGAGGGACTGGGGATGGTGCCTTTTTGGTTGTAATTATTCTCACCCCAGTCAGTAAAGTACTCTTTCTTTTAGAGAGCTTGTGGATAAGTTTTTTATAAACTATGTATAAGCAAAATATGAAACCAACCCATTGCCACAACAAAAAAAAACAAAATTTAGATTAAAAAAAAAATTTGATTCCCAGTAGAAGCCATTGAAACCATCACATACCATCAAAGACACACACTCATACACAACATCACATAATATCACAGATTCCTGGGCAAAGACACACACACACAACATCTACTATTGCCAAATTTTAGTTCCAAAACTGAATCTAAGTTCATCAGGTGGACTGCGACCTTTTACTTCATGTATTTCGAACCTTCTTGTCGGCAACGGAGCGGTAGGGCGTCGGCGGGGCGGGACGACGATGCCCCTCTCTTTCTCTCCGCTCACTGAATCGAAGAAGGTATGGGTCTGTTGCAAAACAAAGGCCTAAAATGGGGAAGGGAGATGAGGGAACGGGAGATGAAGGGAGGAAGACAGGCATAGAGGGTTCAGGTTTGGGTCTCCGGCGAGGGAGAGGAGAGGTGGTTGGTGGTCATTGCAAGAGAAGAGAGAGTAGCGTATGAAAGAGATAGGAGGAAGAGAGATGTATCTGTGAAAGAGAGATGTATTCAAGAAGAAGAACAGAGAGGGAGAGAGAGATAGAGAGGGAAGGTGGGGAGGCAGACGTGGGTAGGTGGGAAAGCGACAGCGATGCTTAGGGAGAGAAGTCTTTGGGCGGGAGATCTATTGATCTGAACCATTGATATAAACTTGGGATTAATCTCAGCTATTAAATTAAAATGTATCTCTCATACATTTTATAGATTTTCAAAAACCCTCCTCCCTTATTTTATAGATATATATAAATCTAAATATTGGACTTCGCCAATTTTTTATTCCGAAAAATACTCATAAATAAAAAACTATTACAATTTGATTGGTGAAAATGTTTTGTTATAATTTGTGAAATGTAATAATTTTGTTAAATTTAAAAAAAAAAAAAAAAAGTCTTTTAAAAATTCACAACCAAACTGTTTTGAGAATCTCATTCAAAATTATTTCCAAACTATTTTCGAAATTCCATTCAAAACTCATAAACAAATTCATAACCAAACTTTCTGCAAAACTCTATTTTTCCAAATAAATATATAAAAATAAAATCTAATATTGGACTTCCCCCTTAGTATTTTTTTCGAAAAAATACTCATAAATAAAAATTCTGTTACATCCTTAATTGACGAAAATGTTAGTTGTAATTTGTAGAATATAATAATTTTGTTAAATTTTTTTAAAAATAGTCTTTTCAAAATTTACAACCAAACTGTTTTGTGAACTTTATTCAAAATTATTTCCAAACTCTCTTCAAAACTCTATTCAAAACTCATGAACAAACTCATAACCAAACTCTCCGTAAAACTCTATTTTTCCAAAATATATATATATAAATAAATGTAATACTGGACTTCACCAATTTTTTTTTCTGAAAAAATACTCATAAATAAAAAAAACTGTTACATCCTTGATTGACGAAAATGTTTAGTTGTAATTTGTGGAATATAATAATTTTGTTAATTTTTTTTTTAAAGTCTTTTCAAAACTCACAATGAAACTCTTTCAAAACTTTATTCAAAATTAACATTTCTAAACTCTTTTGGAAACTCCATTCAAGACTCATGAACAAACTCTAACCAAACTCCGCAAAACTCTATTTTTCCAAAAAAATATATATATAAATAAATTTTAAGTACAATTATATGTTTCTTAGTTTTGTGAAAAAATATTTTTTTCAAAGAAATATTGTTTTCGTAATGACAATTTGTTTTCGGTTGTTTGTTGGAAAAAAATATTTTCATATTTATTTTGAAAATTTGTTATGAATTTTGTATTAGCTAACCCAACCCCTTCATAAACTTTTGAAAATTTATTAGAATGTCAAAACAAATTTATTGGAATTTTTTTTTTCAAATATAACTGAAATGTCTTGGCATGTGTCTCGAAATATTCCTTTGTATTTTGAATAAAATTGCATAATGCTTTCTGTTAGGTTTTATTTCTTGGCAATCCCGTTTGACAAAACTCCTTTGAGTTGTAATTTTATTCGCATTTTTATTTCAGTGAGGCTATGAGTTGTTAGATGCGAATCCAACCCGAATCGAGCCTTTCAGAGAAGTTTGTGATGATAAAGCTTTCAAGATTGCCACTTCGCTGATTATGACGGGGATCGAGCTGCCTGTCCGCTCGAGCGGACATTACCCCGCTCAAGCGGAGAATCCTTGATTCCAGAAGTTTTGGTCGCCTGTAAAAATACTGAGACGTGTGATTTCGCACTCGAGCGGGCTATCTAGCGCTCGAGAAGACCTCTGTTATATCACGCGCATATTTTGCTGAAGCTGCTCGAGCGGGCTGTTGGGCGCTCGAGCGGAGATCGCGGGCCAGATTCTATAAATTCGCGTGTTGGGTCAGATTTTAGGATTACAACTCCAGATCTTCTTTTTGGGTTCTAGGGTTTATATCTGGGGATACTTTGTGAGTTTTCTTTGATGTTTTGATTGAGTATTCAACTCATGTTTTAAAGAGTATACATCAAAGGTTTTGTTTGTTCTACAAAAGAGAGAGTTGTTCTTCGGTGGATTCTGAAGAATTCGAGCCTGAAGCTTTGGTGGATTCCGGTGTGGCTCATCGTAAAGACAATTCTGAGGTGAAGACGGGTTGGAAGAGGCACATAGAGGTTGGTTCAATTCGGCGTGGATTCGCTAGGTAATTGAGAGTATACCTGTGTAATTCCTTTAAATCTTCTTAGTGAATTGTTTTGTAGCTGTTGCCTGTGATTTTTTAATCACAGTTGGAGGTGTCCAATTGTGGTTTTTTCCACGTTAAAATCGTTGTGTTGATTTGTCTTGATTGTTTGATTGTGATTGTTATATACTGCTTAAAATTGTTACATAATCACAAATCAATATCTAGGGGATTTCTAGATTTTTCACTTTCAACACAAATACTTTCATAAAATGTAATTCAACATACATAGGATGAAAAAAATAAAGGATACCAAGTCCAGGATACACTGTATTCCACCATTGAAATATAAATAAAAAAGTTTTAAAGATACACAAATTGTTTTCTCCCATTACATGAAACATAAAACAGTGTTCACATACATCACATAACATTTTTAGCTACCAAACATTTCACCTAATTTGGACCAACTCCTCCCTAATTTGAGCCCACATTTGCGCTATCTCAATGTCCTCATCACCAGGCATTATTGCATCGTCAAGGGCAGCCAAATCATCTTGGTCAGGCATATCTCGACAAGCGTACTCAGGCGCATTGGTGACAGAAACAACTAATGCATCGTCCTAACTATTTCTGCGAATGAAATTCTGTAAAGCCATAGACGCTGCAACCAACGACACTTGCACCTTACAGAAGTCAAACTGAGGTATGTCTTTGAGAAATCTCCACTGCACCTTCCAACAGCCAAAGGTCTGCTCAATCGCACTCCACAAAGAAGAGTGCGCACGGTTGAACAACTTATCATGGGTTCTTAGATTGTTCCTTTGAAATTCCGGTTGGTGGTAGCGACTCCCTTTGTATGGTGCCAAGAAGCCCTTTTTATTGTTGTATCCATTATCTACAATATAATATTGGCCTACCAATGTCCACATGAACCTATTGCGGTAAAAAAAAAAAAAAATTTAAAAATGTTAAATGTAAACTAGTTTTATGAAAATAGTTTACAAGTTATTTATTTACGTTACAGCTGTTTGATTTTTCTTACGTCACAAGATTTTGTCAAATCTTTTATATGCTTCCAACTAAAATTATGTTCACAAATTTCAACAATCGCGACAAATGTAAATTATAAAGCTGATTGGTGTTTGTTTATTTTTGAAAAAATATAGTTGTGGGGACATAATTTTTGAATGACAACACGTGGCCGAGGTGACACCGAAGTGTGAGCCGAGGTGTCACGTGTCCTGGTCATGATACTGAGATGATCTCGACTAGGCCGAGGTTATCTGCGAGAATACCGGAATCCGGGATAAGCGGATAAGGGACAAGAGTCCTAGAATGAGAGAAGACTTCAGTTTGGGTAAAGATAAGACTCTTAGAGAACTTATCCTAATCCTACTGGGAGTCCAAGTTTAGCAGTAATCCTAAGTCCATTGGAGCTAGGCTTCTATTAGGACTAGGATTATGTTGGCTATAAAAGAGAGGCACCCTCATGGGTCTAAGGTATGTCTTTTATGCTTTATCCAGTGAGTTTAGCACTATTGATTATCTTTGAGAGATATACTGACTTGATCGTCGAAGTGCTCCCGGGTGGATGAACCACCGCCGGAATCTTCTCTTTCTGTTGCAGGTCAGACAGGTGTTATCTATTCTGCCAGTGCTCTCTAACTGAATACTGAGTTGGCAGTGTGGTCAGAAAATCACTCACACAATTTGGCGCCGTCTGTGGGAAAGAAAGGAGAATAGATGGTCAACGATGGACAGAAAGAGAAGGATGGGGACGACACCCCTACGAGAGTGGGAAACATATTGACCTTGACGTCAAAGAAGACAACTGCAACAAAGAGACTCGTGATAAGAATCACGGAGGAAAGGACGTCGGCCAGGAGGGCGGCGTACCGAAGAAATCGGACCGGAGCGGGTATTATAAAGAGGACGACCTCTAGGTATGGAAAGATAGATGCCTGCGGAGGGACGACAAGATAAAGGGAATGGCGGACAAATTGGTGGACTTGCAAACGGTCGTCAATTTCATGATGCAGAACAACGTCATGCAGCCACCATTTCTGCTACAAGATACGCCGATTCCAGTGGCCAAGAAAGGTGCCCAGAAAGGGGGGCAGAAAATGGTTCCTGCAGTCCCTCAGCATGGTGGGACCAAGGGACATTCTCACCAGCCTTCGCGGGAGGTCGGGCATGGAGAATCCCAGAAGGCACGTCGAATAAAAGAAACCTGCACCAAAGAACATCGGGATGTTCAGGGGAAGGAACTCTGTTTCGACACGACCAGTGGAGGGAGGTCCAAAAGGACTCACGATGACACCAGAAGTAGTGCGCCAAAGAGGCTGAAATCCGGATACAGCCGAGCCCTTAGACGAACCAAAGAGGATCTGGGAGATCACCTACAGAGGATGTAACAAGATGCTGAGGTAACCTCCCCGGTCAAACCGAGAACGCCGTTCTCGGAAGAATTAGACAAAGTTGAGGTCCCGAAGAGATTCAGTATGCCGAGGTTCCAGATATACGATGGGAAGTTGGACCCCAACTTTCACGTCAGATTATACCTGAACGCGATGGCGTTATATACTGGGAACGAGCCGTTACTCTGCAAAGTGTTCCCCTCATCATTCGGGAAAATTGCATCGGATTGGTTTTACAAGTTGCCGAAAGGAATTGTGAAAACCTGGGAAGGCCTGGCCGAGATGTTTGTGGCCAGGTTCGTGACAAACAAGCTACAGCCATTGAGGGTAGACGCCCTAATGGCCCTGAAGATCGGCGAGGATGAAAGCCGTAGGGCCCATGCCAAAAGGTATTATGAGGTATTCAACCGAATACCAGGATACAACCAAGAGGTGGTGGTCATGTCGTTTAAAAACGGCTTGATGGATGACTGCCTGCTTCGAAAATCACTGGCAAAGACATTGCCGAAAAGCATGGAGGAGCTAATGGCCAGAATAGAAAAGTATGCCAGAGCCGAGGAAGACATACCGGGGACAAAGGCGTCCAAACAAGAGAAGAGAAATGGTTCGCCGAAGCAAAGCTGAGATAATACTGGACACGAGAAGACAAGAGCTTAGCCCAAGTGAGCAGATCCCAGATTCCAGATCTGAAATCCCAGATCCCAGAAGACAAGATCTCGGCTTAGATGATTAAGTCCGAGAAGAGAAGAGCTTGGCCTAAGTTAAAGAATTTTTCCCACAAAGGAGTATGCGGAAGCCATGCAGGGGGCAGATCCCCTGTCCATAGAGCAATATCAAGGTCAAAGCCACGTGCCTAATGAGAACCCAAGTGGAACTTAAGTTCACATTAGGGGGCAAAGGACTGAAGAATGATGCTTGGGAGTTGGAATTTCACAAGCCGAGATGATATTTAACACTTGTTGAAACTTGAGAAAAGTTTACAAGTTGAAGTTAAACCGAGATGATGTTTAACACTTGTTGAAACTTAAAAAGTTTACAAGTTGAAGTTAAACCGAGATGATGTTTAACACTTGTTGAAACTTGAGAAAAGTTTACAAGTTGAAGTTAAACCGAGATGATGTTTAACACTTGTTGAAACTTAAAAAGTTTACAAGTTGAAGTTAAACCGAGATGATGTTTAACACTTGTTGAAACTTAAAAAGTTTACAAGTTGAAGTTAAACCGAGATGATGTTTAACACTTGTTGAAACTTGAGAAAAGTTTACAAGTTGAAGTTAAACCGAGATTATGTTTAACACTTGTTGAAACTTGAAAAAAGTTTACAAGTTGAAGTTAAACCGAGACTAAGGTTAAACACAAGTTGAAATTTTTTGAAAAAAAATTTTACAAGCTAAAACCAAGGTTATGCTAAGAAAGGAACTTGGGTACTTGCCGAGGTAAATCATCAGTTTGTATAACCGAGGTGTGTCACCCCGAGAAGGTTGCACAAAGATTGAAATGCATATTAAAGATATGCAAATTATTTTTAGTATAGAATCGTACAAGAGTAAAAAGAAGACACATACAACCACGTTAAAAGAAGAAATTAAAGAATGCATTCAGAAAAGGAAAGAAAGCACTTCGGCCTAGCAATGAAGAATGATTGTTTAGATTACAAAAAGGCCGGTGTGAAGTACGCTAGTGTCAGACGGTGGTAATGAGCAAAGAAGTGCAACGAAAGCAGCAATAAAGGATTTGAATTTTTTTTTTGATTTTGATCAAAAACATGAAAAATGGCAAATATGGTGCCTTGGACGACGTGCTTGACAGACGGCGCGCGCAAAAATGATGCGACTTGATGGCGCGTATCAGATCCAGTCCAGTAAGGGAAAGACACATGGTGAAAACGGTTGAAATACTGTGTGTACCAGCTCATACGCATGCTGGAACTCTTGGAGTTCTTGATTCAATGAAGCAAATACCTCGGCTAGGAGGATGATTTCGGTTGAAAAACTTGAACGAACTTGGTCGTTGGTTCTAAAGCATTTATGAAAGCAGACTATAGGTCTTGGTCATATTGATCCGATGAGTTCTGACTTCGGTAATAGATGATGAAGCGAGCTTAGCCGACGTGCTAAATAGAAGAAATGATATAGGTTCCATCACCTCAGGATGCCGAGGTAATAGAACCTAGGGGGCAGTTGTGGGGACATAATTTTTAAATGACAACACGTGGCTGGGGTGACACCGAAGTGTTAGCCGAGGTGTCACGTGTCCTAGTTATGATGCTGAGATGATCTCAGCTAGGCCGAGGTTATCTGCGAGAATACCGGAATCCGGGATAAGCGGATAAGGGACAAGAGTCCTAGAATGGGAGAAGACTTCAGTTTGGGTAAAGATAAGACTCTTAGAGAATTTATCCTAATCCTACCGGGAGTCCAAGTTTAGCAGTAATCCTAAGTCCATGGGAGTTAGGCTTCTATTGGGACTAGGATTATGTTGGCTATAAAAGAGAGGCACCCTCATGGGTCTAAGGTATGTCTTTTATGCTTTGTCTAGTGAGTTTAGCACTATTGATTATCTTTGAGAGATATACTGACTTGATCGTCGGAGTGCCCCCGGGTGGACGAACCACCGCCGGAATCTTCTCTTTCTGTTGCAGGTTAGACATGTGCCATTTATTCTGCCAGTGCTCTCCAGCTGAATACTGAGTTGGCAGTGTGGTCGAAAAATCACTCACACAGGGGCACACATAATTTACTTGTGAAAAATCTTAAAATTTTCATACAAGATAAATTTTAAATCACCATAACAATGTAAAATTTATGAAAACTTGTATTTGAAGAAGCAATGTATTTTTTTTTTTTGGTTATCTGCACTTAGCATTGACTGGAGTAGGAAAATTATACTGTGGATCTTCAGTAACATTGCTTAAAACCTGACTGTCATGCATGTTGCCTTCCCAGCCGCATAATACAAACACGAAGCACAGGTTGAAATCACATATTGCCAAAATATTTTTGAGTGTGGCACCCTTGCGGTTGAAATAAGGGGTTGCCTCTAACTCTTTGATGCATGTTGGGACGTGTGTCCCTTCCAAGGCACCTAAGCAATCCTGCACATCACGAAAATGGCAGTCGCATATTAATTCAAAAAATAACATACAATTTGTGACAGATTTTTTTAAACTAATAGCTTTATACACAACATTTTCCAATAAATGAAAGCATAGTTTTGTGCACCTTAAATGGAAAATATTGTGGTTGGGAATTTAAATGGAGATCCCTCCAGTTCGGGAAATTAGTGAGGGGCTTGTTGTCACGACCCAAACTTGGTCCTATAGGTTTAGTGTCATAACCAGCCAGTAACCCTTAGATTACCAAAGGCCTCTTAACAAAATAACATGAAATTAGGGGCTGTGGAAGCAATGAACAGGAATATACATAGTCCATTGAGCTGTGAAGACATGCATGAGACAGATATTCTTAAACTTTAATAAAGATACGTGTGACATCAAAAGATACAGTTGATACACATCACTCCATGCGCTGTACATATAAACAGGAATTTGTCCATAACCAAACAAAAGAACCAGAGTCTTAAATATCCACAAAAACATGACCACGAGACTTGACATGATCTGGAACCTCCTCGGGAGGCACAAAGGGTGGCTGATAAATACAAAACCCTTCAGGCATCATCTTAAGCCTGGTAGCACACCTGGTCACCTACATATATAATATAAATAGTGAGCGGGAGCTCAGTGAATAATAACAAAGTAAAGGGTTTTAATGAATAAAATCTATCATAGAGTTAGAAATCAAAGTTTATATCAGAAACAAAGTCTTATGTATATTCAAATTTCAAATCAGAACAGATTCATATACATGTTCATATTCATTTTCAAAGTTCATACATTTCACATCATAGTATGTGGCACATCCATTAGCGTTAACAAATCCGATCACCCATAAAGGGACAGCCGTGAAGGCATTCTGATGACCTATAAAGGGACAGCCATAAGACATTCCGATGACTCGTGTGCAGAGAGACGTTTCCGATAACCCATAAAGGGGCGGTCGTAAAGGCATTCTAATGACCCATAAAGGGACGCAAAATATCACATGATGTTAAGGATGCCACGAGTACATTTCAGAAACTTGGACGATCATTCATTCACACAAAACATAGCATTTCAGAAAACTAATCATATCATATCATCAAAAAATAATCAAGGTCTAACTTTATAGAGTTATTACTCACAAATGACAGATGGCTCCAAATAGACGAATAGAGTAGGCAATTCAAATATCTTGTGGTGCGTGACCTACATAGGTACAAAACAAATACATACTGAATTACATATCCAGAAACATTTACTTTGTTCTTTCTTATCTTGGTGTGTCTCTACTTTTATCCTCATTATTGTACCTTAATCTTGGCCTAAGAATGCCTAGGATGGGATGAGGATACAAAAGTGCACTTGAAAACACTTAACAAAACTTGTTAAAAACGGGGTCCTCGCTTGAGCGCAACTTCTTACGCTTGAGCGGACATGCAAAATATGAGTGGTGGCTCGAGCGCAAGATCTGTTGCTTGAGCGGTTTGTAAATTTTTACAAAAGTGCTGGTTGCTTAATTTTTCCGCTCGATTCTCACTCGACGCTCGCTCGAGTGTGAGAGACATGGCCTCGCTCGAGCGCAACTTTTGTCGCTCGAGCGGCCTGCAAAACATAAGAACTTCTGAGAGCTTGCATTTCACGCTCAAGCGGACTTCTGGTCGCTCGAGCGAAAGTGCATGCACTCAAAATGGTTGCTCGAGCGTAGATTCCTTCGCTCGAGCATAGGAGCAGAATTCTTGAATTTCCAAATTTGCTCTCAAGCTCAAACTCAATTTCAAAACCTTCAAAACACATCCTTTTGGACTAAAACTTAGTAAAACATTGAGAAACTCATAGTGCATGATGAATTACAAACTATTGTGCAAAATCAAGCCCAAAAGCTATGCCAATTGTAGTAAACAAAACTTGAAATTTATATAACATAACTTCCATGTAATGTCATGAATTCCAACCTTCCAAAACATGATCAAATGAGACATTAAGCTCAAAAACAAGTTGAATTCTTTGAACAAAATTAAGATATGAACATGCATGTGAGAATTCTTGTAAAAACAACTTCAAAACTTCATGATATGCACATGCATGTATGATTTGAGTTACAATTTTTTAATCCTAGCTCATTCTCCTATTAGTCCACCTCCTTTACTTGAATTCTTACAAAAACTAACTCAGTTACATAACTAAGGGTTGGACTTCTTATCTTAGATGCTCAACTATGGTCTCTCTAGAGTTATTTGGTTGAAATTCCTAGCCAAATCTCCAAATTCTCAAGCAACTCCTATGTTGAAGCCACTCTCCTCTTAGTCTTTCTCTCTCGTTACACGTTCGAACTCAATCAAGAGGAAATGGGAGTGCAAAAAATGTATATGAGGTGTTGAGATGGCCTTATATATGATTGACTAATGGCCTAATTACTTTGTTGATAGACTAATCAATTGGGCATTAATTTATTCTAATTTACTTGTTTCAAACCGAATTTTAATTAGATCTACGATAACATCCTAAATATTCTAATTAACACATAAATTAAGTCAATTTTTGAATCGGATGCCGATACAACCTTCAATTCACAAACCGAAAAGTTTAATATTTATTTTATTACAAAATTTTTTTAAAAAAAAAAGACAGCTAGACTTTTTTTTCCCAAATAAAAAATAAAATTACAATTTGATTGATGGGCTCATGATCAAATGATCATTTGACCGTTGGGCCCAAAAGTCAAAGCTACCCGTGCTGTTTTTTTTGGGCCAGGTCTATGGGTGAGTATGGCTCTAATTAGTTGGATTTAGAAGTAAATTAATGACTAAATTATTACTTACCATTTTATGAAATTTAAAGCCAATTCAAACCATGAAATTTTGGAACTAAACCGGTAAAACGCAATTCAATTTGCTTTAAATCACGATTTATAGAAATTTTGTCTTCATTCACAACATTATTATAAAATATTGTTCACAGTATGTAAATTATTTAGATAATTGTTTGAAATGAGTTTTATCACAATACAATTATACATTTGCAAGAGTAGATTGTTACAAGTATTATATATATATATATATATATTTGAATACTAGTAAGATATTTAATTATTTATGATATGTAACAAATTATATATATATAGGGATGAACTTTTCTCCAATCCTTAATCAAACTAGAGAGGTGTTTTGGGCCTTTTGCGCTTACTTCTGAGCCTGTTTTGATAATTTGAACCATTTACATTTTAGGATTCGTTGAGTACATCATCTCTGTAAAAAATCATGTCGATCGGATAATGACAATCACATGTTTGGATCGATTTTGTATGAACCGTTTATTTTCTTACCGTTCATTTTTTTTTATACAAAATTGATATGAAATTATTCAATTGACTTAATTTTTTACAAGGATGATATAATTAACGAATTCTAAAATGTGAACGGTTCAAATCATAAAAACGGGAACCGATAATCGGCTTAATAGGCCCAACAATACCTTTCCAGTTTGATTAAGGACTGAAGAGAAGCGCAATCCTTACAAATATATCTAAATGATTTGGTTTGGTTCCAACTTAGATTTATAACTATAAAATCTTGAATCAAACGGTGAAGCACGGTTTATCTATTTTAGGAATTAGGAGCGAATTATACATTAAAAAAAACTAAATTAAACCATACGATTTGATTGAATTGGACTAGTTTGCAATTATTTTTGCTCAACACTAATCCAAACCCCATTAACGAATGGGCTCTAGGTCCAGCGGTCAGTCCAAATAGGGCTTTGTATACTTGGGCCCAGGCCCTATAGGAAGATACATACTAAAAATGGGCCAACCCTATGGCGAGGTAGATCGAGTAAATGTTCCGTTTTTTATTAATAAATCATCAAGTTAATTTGTATTTTTTTAATGATATCAGAAATATATTTCAATTAACAATTCAAGTAATTTCGTTGTTGTATAAAAGAGTAATTAAAATTTATTTATTTTTTCATTAATTATGTTAAATAAAATATTATAACAAGAGATTATTTGTAATTTAATTGATATTGTAAACAAATTTCAAGAAGTGTATTTATAATTTATCGTATTTTGGATAGAAGTGTTCATAGATCGATTAAATTGAATGAAGAATTGAACAACTCTTCATAATTTCATAAATTTAGGAATCAATTTGAATTATAGAACCTTTCTAATGGAGCGAAAACCAAACCCTAAAAAATGATCCGCTTCCAGGTTAAATAGTTATCAGTATACCAATATAATTCAATTCAATACAAAACTGATTCTAACTAAACAAATATTTCAATAGAATCACAAGCTTACTTAAAATATTTATACTATAATGTGTAAAGACACATCAACCTATTTATATTATATACAAAGTACTACATAAATATAATTTTTAATAATATAATAAATGTAAAATCTTATAAACCTATATTCGCCACGCACAAAAATAAAATAAATTATATGTTAGAAAAGAAAGTAATCAGAACTGTGGTCTATTCTCATTTTTCGTGCTTCCAGAATCGTATGATATCCAATGTGTATTGGAATAAAGTCTAAATGCACTGATGAATCTCACATGATCAATACATATATTAAAAAAATGTAATCAAAGTTACCAATATATTCTCATTACTTACAATTACAAAACTGTATCATATCAAATGCAAATTAAAATAAATTTAAATGTATAGATGAATTTCATAAAATAAATCATAAATATAAGATAAAAAGTATTAAACTCATAATTTATCTTACCTTTATGGTCCATTATGTAAATTTCATCTATATTCCTAACATTGTGCCCTATAATTATCTTTACAACCCAAATAAAGTACAATCGGTGGATTTATACATTATTGTATTATGTATGACAAAACTAACTCCATTATAGATGATTTTCCATTCCAAAAGAATCAAAACCCCACATGACAATTTGTTATTTGGAACATCATGACATGTGTCGAGCCATGATAGGTCTCTTTAAGCAAAATGTTAAATCAGTATAAATAGACATGTTGAGGGCACAATTGGACATGCAGGGGCATGGCACCTTCAATTGATTTTAGGACCATGATTGTGTTACAAATATATATATATATATATATATATATTTTATTTTGTTATGTGAGATATTCTGGGCAGCTTACGCGCACCAGATTAAGTCATTACAGTCCGAACAAGTCTTCTAAAACAGGATATAAGCCTTGCGATCTGTGACCTTAAGGTATGCATTTGCTAGCTAAGGAAGTCAAACCTGAGACCTGAAAGAGAGCAAACCTCCAAACTCCAATCGTCACCCACTAAGCTAACCAGCATGTAATTATAAACATATATTCTTGCATATGAGAGAGCCCATCATTTGGCCTTTACAGTTAATACCAGCTGCAGTGTGTATCCAATATAAAACTTCCACCTTTTTCCATTGCTTTTTTGTCATCAATATAACTAATTAGTAAAAACATAAGTCATTATTTAAAGAAAATTTATTTGGTACACATTTTTTATGCATCTTGTTATATATATATATATATATATATTATTTATATTATTATGTTTCTGTAACAATTACAATATTTTTTTTGATAGAGATACGAAAATTTATTGTTCAAAAATGAATAATATTATCACAAAAATATGTCATTTCAAATCTAATCAACAAATTTTACCTAACATTTACCCCAAAAAATGCATTACATATATGCCAGAAAAATGCATTAGGTGTTTCCTTATTTAAAACATATAACTTCATTTTTTTCGGAAGAAAATTTTAAAATATGACTAATATCATTTACACAAGATTTTGGATCTTAATCATGGGATTGTTTTATGCCACTTTCTATGACTGATCTGTATAACTCTTCTTCAAAATCCATCATCATTGTTGGAGTTTTTTTTTCCTTTTAAAGCCAGCAAAAGAGGAAAAAGTAGGATTAATTATTCATTTACGGTTGTTTTAAGAATTGGTTTTTATTTTTTATTTTTTATAAAAAGAAGTGTAAAAAAGTAAAGATAAGAGTTAACTATTTTGTAATAATTTTTTAGCTATTTAGCTAAAATTTCAACTTCCTAAATAGGCCTTAGTCTTGGAACATCATAAGGCATTGTCTATGTTGTGTCAAGGCCGGCCTGAGGTAAGGCGAGCAAGGCCGCTGCCTCGGGCCTCCAAATTTTGTCTGAAACATAGGGTCCCAAAATAATTTGGATTTAAATTTATATTTGGTTAATTATTTTGGCCTTAAGTTATTTTTTGTTTATTAAAATGAAATTAAATAAAATAATCATTTCATATAATGTCCATTCTCATGTTTAGTTTACTAAAAGATAATGAAAAAATATTACAACAAAATCATTATTCCCCATTACGAGGGAATAGTCATTATATAAAGAGATTAAATTGGTGAATTATTTAAAATAATGGATGTTCTTTTCTTTTTTTTTAATTGGAAAAATAATGGATAGTTGTTTGCTAAATATATAAATTATTTACAAAATATTATTTTACTATGCCAGTTACAATTATTTTTGAAGAAATAATTTTTTTTTTTTTTTTTTTTTTTGTAAAGTTGAAGTTGATCACATTTTTCAAGTCAATATACAAAGTCAGGAAAAATTGTAAATAAATTAACAATGTTTAGCAATCGAAATTGTTCAAATTTTATCTCAATAATTATGTTTTACGTCAATCTCAATGACTAGAATTTATGATTTATGTCAACTAAAAAAATCATATGAAATGGGTCAGAAAATATAATATTATAACTATTGTGAAAAATACATTATAATTGATTCACTTACTACTATAATAATTTAAAATTAGATTTCTTATTTAATATTTTAAGTGATTTATATCGGTAAACAAATAATAATTTTGGTGTTTATATACACAGCAAATTTTGTGTAGGTATAAGCAAAAATACATTTAAAATTATTACTATTTACCACAATATATTTTTAAATACGTATAAAGTCGGACTTCATTTTTTGGGTTGGCCTTGGACCCCCAAAATGTCAAGACCAGCCCTATGTTGTGTTACAAACCAGTCATACAACTAAAAATTTTATTGTTGAAAAATGTAAAGTCATATTTGTTAGGTAATTTGGGAAATAATAATGATCCCACTTAGGTTAAAATCACGGCTTTAACCTAGGATGACAAACTAATCAAGTTGATTCAAGTAATTGTCCAAATTTGATATGAAAACTTAAAGCGTTTAGAAAATATTTCTAAACTTATCAAACTTATCCAAGTTCAGGAAATCAACGTACTTTAAAACATGTTTAAACTTAACTTGGATTCGACAGAGTCACAATTTTTCATCGTGTGCTTAATATTAATCTTTTGTGAACTTACTTCCTCATTATATAACAAGTTGACTTCGAACTAGTTTTTGTTGAGTCAAACACAAGTCCAACACAAACATCTTGGTTTATGTTACAGCCTTACATTAATCCTATTTTTACTGTTAAATCCAAAACAATAGTGTTCTAGTTCTCTCTCTCTCTCTCAACAAAAAAAAGAAAAAAAAAAGAAAGGAAATTATGAACAACCTAAATTAATTAGAGATATACTTTGTAATTGCATGAATATTTTGGCAGGGCAAAAGAGAAATGGAGAAAGGTCCAGGGTGAACTAACTGAGAGTTACATGACACACAAAATGTGTCCAAAATAATCATATCATGTGGCAGCAATCCACCTGTTATTTTTTTTGGGAATAAAATTGACTATTATTGAGGATAATATTTCAAATCATGTGTTGTGTTCGGGGATTCATTGTACCCAAAAGAAAGAAAACATTTTAATTATTTTTTAAGGGAATGACTTCTCAATAGTTTATTTATGACAGGTTTATTTGGATAGATTAGATAAAGTCCCGTTTGTTTTGGGTTATAGGGAGGGGATTGGGTTTGGTAGTGAGGAGGGGATTGAGAATGTGGTGTTTGTTTTGAGAGATAGGAAGGGGATTAGTAATCCCTTAATATTAGTAAGGAGGAGGAAGGGGGATTAGTAAGGAGGAGGTGAAGATGGTATTAGAAAAATAGTGAGGGGATTAGATTTTTTTTTATTTTTTATATATTGAGAATTTTTTTTAAATATAATGTTTAATTTTTATATTTTTTATTTATTTTATTATTTTATATGAAAATAATTTAACAATTCCTCACTATTAATCCCCTCACAATTGTACGGGCACGAAATATTCTTCCCGTATAATCCTGTTGATCAAGTCTGGGCATCTTCGTACGTCGTCGCTTTACTCCCTGAAAATACAAACGTGAGCTAGCCGGCGGGTGTGTGCTGGATACCTCTCCGATGCCTAAGTCAGCAAAATAGACAAAAAACTCTGCGAATTCGGGAGTCAAAGTTGTGTGTTACCTCTCCATAGGTGATGTTGTGAGCTTTTATAGGTTTCGCGTGGCACAATCCTAGTAGGACTCTTACTCCTCAGTGTAGAGTCCTCCTATGAGTCATACTCCTGAAAGATAATGCTTATCCTTTAACGCCCCCTCACTGCTTAAACCAAGTGAGATGGTTTTTCCATGGTCGGATTCCAATATGACCGAAGTAAGCATAGCTATGCTAAGCCGCAGACTAGACCGAGATAACTCTACTTCGGTTCTTCCATTCACTGCTACCACGGTTTTCCCAATTCTGACCATAGTATTGTTAAGTCCGTGCTAAACGGGCCGAAACGACCGAACTCTAGTTAGCCCGGCTCTGTCTTCACAGCTTGTATCCTGGTTTCACCTATTGAGACCGAGCTTAACCGTAGCAAGCTTCGACCGGGCTAACCAAAGCTAGGCTTACCATGCGAAGTCGCCGTATCTCAGCTCCGAATGGCGTGACCGAACTAACTTCTTCTAATCATGGTGACCGAACTAACCGTTGCTCTTTTTAGGACCAGACTAATTATCAAGCCTTTTTACTTAGTCTGGTGGCAAGAGCCTTACTTTGGACCGAGCTAACACTTGACCGTGGCCCATCTCCCAAGCCTCTTCATTACGGCCCAAAGAACAGCTCATTACCCAGCTCGGCCCAATTTACATATAAATTACCCTCTCAATTGCCCCTTAATTCCATCTGCACTGCATGATAGGGATTACCTGTCACTAGCCGAGCTAAAAAGTTTCAGCCTTCCAACCGAGATAAAACCCTTTAGCCTTTCCAGCCGGGTTAAAAACCCTTTTAGCCTTTCCAGCTGGGCTAAATTCACACCGGGCTGTACTTGTCCGGTCAAAACGTCTCTTCAATCACAGCAACTGAAACGTTTCTCATTTCATGGACACGTGGCATGCTCGTATTGGCTGAAGGCAACTGTCACGCCGCCCTCGCACCTCGCGTTTTTTGAACAGTTCCCGCTTTTTCGACCTTCCTTCTCTTTTCACAAAATAATCCTCAAGGTTTAGAATCATTCACTGTACTATTCAATTCCTCTTCTCTCTTTCTGTGTCTCCATATCTTCAACCCCTGAGTTTGCTGAGTTCATGTTCTTCACTGCCGTTGCTTCTATCTTTGATTTTCTGCTGTAATCTGGTAAGTAACTCATCCTTCTAACTCCTTTTGGTTGATGTCGCTCCTTTTTTGCAATACGTTACATGTTTTACAAAACACACTGTCTGCTTCCATTTTCTGCTTAGCTCTGGGTTTTCTGCAAACACTTAGTAATAGAACCACTTGGATTCAAGAAATAATATGAGAAACACTAGTTTTGATCCGAAATCATAATATAACCGAACTAGGAAGTTGTTTGTAGTGGATGTTAATCTAGAACCACTTAGTAATAGAACCACTTGGATTCAAGAAATAATATGAGAAACACTAGTTTTGATCCAAAATCATAATATAACCGAACTAGGAAGTTGTTTGTAGTGGATGTTAATCTAGACAGGCTACCGGACTAGCACTTCATGCTGAACTAGTAGTTTCACCAAGTCAAACCACCTTTTGCTTCATTTGATTTAGCCGAGCTATCGATCCATACTAGGTTTGCGCAATAGTATGCCTGAAAGTCTAAACCACGACCGAGCTACAACTTGGGGCTAAACCAGTCTTCTTAGCTCTGACCGAACTAAGAATGCTGTCCCTAGAGGCTCAGCCGGACTAGCAAATCCCTTGCTAAAACCGAGTTAACAAACCCCTCGCCCAAACCTGAGCTTAAGACATGAAGCACTTCACATAGCCGAGCCAGAACTTCATTTATCTTGCCTGTGTTTCTTTTAGCACGATCTCACGATCTATGCTTAACACCTCTATTTTTCACTTTGCAGACTTAGGTTGCCTAGGCACTCCTTTGAGCGCTCAATCGAGATACTCAGCACCATTTTCCGACCGGGCTAACACCCACGTATTATTTATTCATAACTTAAACCACAAATGGGAAAGTATAGGTTTTTAGTTAACTCCCCTGGTGCAATGGCTGAATTTCGCAAGGACTACCAAATCCCAGATGATGTCCACCTTTCACTGGCCAAGCTAGACACCGTCCCCTGGGGAAAACATGGTTTTGTCCTCTTTAACGTTATTTCAATCGTAGAGTGCGGTCTGTGTTTCCCTATATAGCCCCATTCTCTGCGAATTCCTTAGGCAAACCAAACTCTGCCCTACCCAACTATCCACCAATTCTTACCGTATAATAAATGGCATTGCCGCATTAAATCACCGGGCTGGCCTTAACCTCGGCCTAGCCGAGCTCTTTCATCAATACTCCATTGGATCAAAAGAAGACGGATGGGTTTATTATTTAAGAATACGACGCCGCCGAGAAAAAATAATCAAAGATACCCCAGATAAAGATTTAAACGACGATGATTTCTTCTGGGTTTCTGGGAACTTCGAAGACCAAGAAGCCTAGATTCCTGGTGACCAAATAAACTGGAATAAAGGGACCACCGGTATAATTACCTCGGCTCTATTGCATGTTCTTCTTTATTTCGGTATTCTATTCCTTAACCGAACTGACAGTTGTCTTCTTTATGTAGATTCGGCCCACCTTAAATCACTATACAGTTACCCCAATCTAAACACACTTCGCGCCGCACTACGATATCCTGAAAGAAGTTGGGCCAAGCTGCTGAATTTTGAACCGCCGTACAGATACAGCAGCCGACGTAAAGTCAGAATAACAGACTTCTTACTGGAAGCCTCTCCCGAACCGGACCCCAACTTGCCACAAATTAACCTGGTTCGTACTACCAAAGAAGAAGAAATGGCGAAGAGGAACAGAGTAAGGGCCCTCTTAACCGAAACCCACCGAGCCGAAGAACCGCCACAAAACCAGACTCAGGAAACAGTGGTGGCCCTTCCATCTCAACAACCCTCTTCATCACGCCCAAGCAAGCGCGCCCGGACTACCCAAACCAAGCAACGCCTTGCTGATGAAGATGAAACCATCCTTCCACCAAGCCCTCTACTGAGCCCTCAGCCGGAGCGTTCTGACTGGGCTAGCTCCTCCAAGTAGGCTCCGAAAATGACTTTCCAAAACCGAGATATTCAGGATACTGACTCGGTGGTCGCTGAAAAGGATCACATGATGGCATTCAACCTTGCCAGGAGTGTTTGCCTTCCAACAGACATGGAGCATCACAAAAATTTGACCGAGCTAAAGGCCATTCGCTCGGCCACCAAATCCATGGTGCTCGTAAGTAGCTGTTTTTGTTTAATCTTTCTGATTTGCACTACTTTTATCTCGATTTGATTTCAAGTCCCCCTCTTTTTGCAGGCCATGTAGAAGAGTCACATCGCTCATAAGCGAGTGCTTGAACTCTGTAAGACTACAAGGCAAGCGCTGGCCGAAGTAACAGAAAAAGCTGCTGAGCTGGAACAAGCCAGGCAGCAAATAGCCGAGCTAAAATCCGAGAACGGTCGTTTGACCGGACTTGTCAGCTCGGCTGAAGCAGAAAAACAAAAGGCTGCAGCCGTTATCAAAGATAAATATCTGCGCGAACTTGCTAAACTTGAGGGCAAGAAAAACGCCGAGATAGAGCAGCTGAAGAAGGATGCTGATGATGCCGAGCTCCGGGGTTTCAAGGAGGGGGAGGCGACTTACATTAAACAATGTGAAGCTGCCAAGGATCTCTTC
Source organism: Camellia sinensis (assembly GCF_055761805.1). Lineage (NCBI taxonomy): Eukaryota > Viridiplantae > Streptophyta > Magnoliopsida > Ericales > Theaceae > Camellia > Camellia sinensis. Next base: position 44,671,522 of record NC_138964.1, read on the forward strand.
TTCAAGTGCGGTTGAAGGGCGGCTGTAGAGCAGCTCGGTCACGGTCCAGAGACCGAGGTCTTCAATGCTCCAGCATACTTCATTCCGAGCTCTATGACGGAATATGCTGTTGCCCTTTAGCAATAATTTCTTTAGGATTCAGATGATGAAGAAGACACCGTGCCCAAAGATATCCCGACTGTCAGTGATCCCGTCGATCAGTCAATTCGGTTGGAGCCAATGGTGGAAGACCTGACCAACGAGCTGCCTACTGAAACCGTTCTTCCAACCGAGACCGTTCTGCCGAATAAAACCGGGCTCCGAGTTGATATTGACGCCGACCTTGATGTTCTGTTTAACTGACTTTGTATTTTTCTTCTTTTTGGAAACAAATTGTAATCGGGCTGAGGCCCCACCCTTTGTACTTGCTTTTGAATTTTTCAATGAAGTCTGTTTTTGCTCCAATTATTATCTTGGTTTATTTTCTTGTTTATGCTTGCTTTCTTACTACAATTTGAACGAAACACAATATTTCTCGACCGAGATACTTTACCCCGGTCATACCTGCCAACCTCTTTAGCCTTGATTCTTATCTGGGCTAAAGAACAATAAGTGTTGGTTTTTCCAGCCAACCACTCTTTAGCCGATATCCTTACTTCGGCTGAAGAGTATTAAGAGTAGGTTTAATCTTGTCAACCACTCTTTACCCGAAATCCTTACATCGGTTGAAGAGTACTAAGAGTTGGTTTAATCCAGCCAACCACTCTATAGCCGATATCCTTACTTCGGCTGAAGAGTAGAGTACTAAGAGTTGGTTTAATCTAGCCAACCTACTCCTTAGCCGATATCCTTACTTCGGCTGAAGATTACGAAGAGTTAGTTTAATCCAGCCAACCTCTAGATTGGTTAATTCTGCCAATTTAGAAAAATGTTTGGTTATTCCTGCCAAACGTCCTGCAGCCTGTATCTTGGGCTTAGGAAAGGTGTTGGTTTTTCCAGCCAACCTGTAGATTGGTTTTTCCAGCCAACCTAGGATATAGTGTTTGGTTATTCCGACCAAACGTCCTGCAGCCTAGATCCTTATCCTGGGCTTAGGAGGGGTGTTGGTTTAATCCAGCCAACCTCTAAGTTGGTTTTTTCCAACCAATCCTAGAGTAAAATGTTTGGGTATTCCGACCAAACGTCCTGCAGCCTGGATCCTTATCTTGGGCTTAGGAAAGGTGTTGGTTTTTCCAACCAACTTATAGATTGGTTTTTTCCAGCCAACCTAGAGTAAAGTGTTTGGTTATTCCGACCAAACGTCCTGCAGCCTAGATCCTTATCTTGGGCTTAGGAAGAGTGTTGGTTTTTCCAGCCAACCATGTTTTCAATGCCCCTAACTTACTAAAACAATTTTTACAAAATAAAACACTTATGCTGAAAAAACTACTTGTTTTATTGGGGAAAAGAAAAATTACAAGTATTTTGAAGAAAAGCTAAAAATAAAATAGTTTGAGATTGGCAGTGTTCCATGGCCTGGGAATTGCTTTGCCATCCTCATCTTCTAAGTGGTATGCCCCCTTGCCTGCTAATCCAACCACTTTGTAAGGTCTTTCCCAATTGGGCCCTAACTTGCCATCTCCCGTAACTATGGTATTTCCCATCACTTTGCGCAGTACCCAATCTCCGATCTTGAATTGCCTTGGATGCACTGTTTTGTTGTATTTCCTGGATAACTCTTGTTGGTATGAGGCGATGTGAACCAGTGCTATTTCTCTTCTTTCTTCCGCAAGGTCGAGCTCCAATGTTATGGCTTCGCCATTCAAGTCTAGATCAAAATTCTCGCTTCGAATTGTGGGGAGGCCAACTTCTAGTGGGATTACTGCCTCCATACCATAGGCTAAGGAAAATGGAGTTTCTCCTGTTGACCGCCGAGGTGTGGTGCGGTAAGCCCATAAAACATGAAGGAGCTCTTCTGTCCACTTGCCTTTGGCTTTCTCTAGCCTTTTTTTCAATCCATCCAAGATGACCTTGTTTGATGCTTCTGCTTGGCCATTTGCTTGGGGATATGCCGGTGTAGAATTGTAGAACTCTATCTTGTATTCTTCACAAAAGCCTCTAAAGATTCTACCGTCGAACTGAGTGCCATTGTCTGATATTAGGGCTTTAGGTATGCCGAATCGAGTGATGATATTCTGCCAGACGAACTTCTTCACATCTTTTTTCTTGATTGATGCTAGTGCTTCTGCTTCCACCTACTTTGTGAAGTAGTCTGTTGCTGCGAGAAAGAATTTCCTGTTTCCGGGTGCTGTTGGAAGTGGTCCTACTATGTCCAAGCCCCACATTGCGAAGGGCCATGGGCTGGTTAGCGGTAAGAGCTCTCTGGCTGGCTGATGTATTTGGTGTGCGAACTTCTGACATTTCTCGCACTTCTTCACATACTTCTCTGAGTCTGCTTGCATGTATGGCACCAGTATCCTTGCGAAATGGCTCTGTAAGCTAATGATCTTCCTCCTTGGTGGCTTCCGTACACACCTTCATGTATTTCGAACAAGAATGCCTCTACTTTGCTGGGGTGGACATACTTTAGATAAGGTCCTGAGAATGACTTTTTGTACAATGCCATAGATGGGGAGAGCCAAAATCGCTACGACTTTGTTATAATTTTGTTGGCTTCTTTCTTTTCTTCTGGTAAGATGCCGTCTTTTAAGAACAGTATGATGGGATCCATCCATGAGGGGCCTAATTCGGCGCAACACACATTTTCTACTTCGGGGTCCTCAGTGCTTGGTTTCGGTAGGTAGTCAATTAGTAGTGGGTGAGGGATGGATGTATCTGCCATTGACGCAAAGCTTGCTAGTTCGTCTGCTCTGCTGTTTTCCTCCCTGCCAATCTGTTCTATCCTTACTACTTCAAATTTCTTGATCTCTGTTCTGACCAATTCTTGGTACTTGGCCATCCTGTCATCCTTTGCTTCATAGTCGCCAGAAATTTGATTTACCACCAGCTGTGAGTCGCTGTAGACCATTAGTTCGGTGGCCTTCATGTAAAATGCTGATTTGAGTCCTGCAAGAAGTGCTTCATACTCCGCTTCATTGTTTGATGCTGGGAAGCCAAAGTTGATTGCTTGCTCCATAACCAGGCCGTCTGGTGAGATGAGGACTATGCCAGGTCCTGCACCATGCTGGTTGGATGCTCCGTCCCCAAAGAGCTTCCACATGTCTCCAACGAACAATTTCCAGCAAGTGGAGGGATTAGATGATGCCGTGGGGTTAGGGATGTTGCTGGTGTTTTCTTCAAGGTCCATACTAGCTGTCTGCCCCTCGCTATCTGATTGAACCAAGTCTTTATTTGTTGGTGAGTCTTGGCTTGGTGTAGCATGGTTCGCTTCTGTCTTGCTCTCTTTATTCTGGTCTGCCTTGGGATCCAACTGGGTATTCTGCACCAGGGGTTGCGCTATTCCGGCATCAACTCCCACCCCTAGTTCAGTTGTGTTATTAGTCAGGTCGACTGGGCCGATATAATGACTTCCTGGGGTAAATTCTGCGACAAAGTCCGCCAAAGCTTGGGCTTTTATCGTGGTTCTGGGTTGGAACTTGATGTCGAATTGTCCCAACTCTACTGCTCACTTCAAGATTCGCCTAGAAAAGTTTGCCCTCTCAAACAAAGCTTTTAATGGGAAAGCTGTGAGGACGACTATGGTATGGGCGTGAAAGTAGCGCGATAACTTTCTTGAGGCCATCATCAAGGCCAAGGCCAGTTTTTCCAGTGGCAAGTACCTTGTTTCGGCACCCAGCAATGTTTTGCTAATATAACAGATGGGCAGATGTTGGATTCCTTCCGCACGGACCAACACTGTGCTAATTGCATGCTAAGAGACTGCCAGGTACAGGAAGAGTTCTTCTCCAGGTATTGGGGTTACCAGTAGTGGTAGAGAAGACATGTATTCTTTCAAGCTTTCCAGAGCGCGGTCGCATTCTTCGTCCCACTCGAACTTGTCTTTCAATGCTTGAAAAAATGGTCGTAGTCTGTCTGACGACCGGCTAATGAATCGGTTAAGTGCAGCAACCATGCCGGTGAGATGCTATACTTCTTTTACTGAGTTAAGCCTCTTCAGATCCTGAATAGCTTTGATCTGGAAGGGGTCTGCCTCTATACCCCGGTTGGTCACCAGGAAGCCTAGGAATTTGCCAGATCCTACACCGAACGCGCACTTAGATGCATTAAGGCGCAACTTGTGTTTCTTCAGAATCTGGAACATCTCACCTAGGTCCCTTAGATGGTCATTCTTATCCTTGCTCTTGACCACCATGTCGTTGATATAAGCTTCCATTGTTTTGCCTAACAATGGTTCAAACATCTTGGTGACCATCCGTTGGAATGTTGCCCCTGCATTCTTTAGGCCAGAGGGCATGACCTTGTAACAATATAGTCCTCTTGGAGTTGTAAAGGACGTGACCTCCTGGTCTGGTTCGTACATGGCGATCTGATGGTAGCCTTTGTACGTATCCAGAAAGCTAAGCTGGTTGTGCCCCGCCGTTAGGTCTGCCAATTGATCTATCCGTGATAGGGGGAAGCTGTCCTTTGGGCATGCTTTGTTGACTGTCTTATAGTCGACGCAGACACGCCATTTGCCATTCTTCTTTGGTACCACGACTGTGTTGGAAATCCATCTGAGGTAGTGCACCTCTCTGATAGCTCCCGCCTCTAGCAGATTTCCCACCTCTTCCGCCACTATCTCGGCGTGGTGGAGTACCGATCTGCGAGTGCGCTGAATGATTGGTTTGGCGGATGGGTGGACATTGAGTTGGTGACAGATGAAGTTTGGATCAATGCCTAGCATGTCGTAGGGTGTCCAGGCGAACACTTCGATGTTAGAGGTCAAGAATTCCAAGACCTCTAATCTCTCAGTGCTGGACAACAACGAACCGAGCAAAAAGAACTTATCCGGGTTCTTTTCATCTATTCTTACCTCTACCAAGTCTTCCACTGCTTTTTGATCAGCTGCTTTGCCGACATCTGTGAACAGTTCATTGCTCTCAGGTTCTTCCACCGAATGAACATATCCCTTGGCAACGCGGCTGCCATTAACCATGACGAAGCACTGCTTGGACATAATTTGGTCTCCAAAGACCTCTTCAATTATCCCGGCTTCGTTGGGGAATCACATTACTTGATGGTAGGATGAAGCTACCGCTCGCATGGCATGCAGCCATGTTCTTCCCAAGATTATGTTGTAAGTGGAAGGGACCTCCAATACCCAAAACTCCACTTGTTTTGTCACGCTTCCTACCCTGACTGGAAAGATGATCTTGTCGACTGGCCACTCTGCCATTGAGTTGAATCCGATCAGGGGGGACACAGCTGGTGCCAAGTCTTTGTCCTCCAATTTCAATTGTTTGAAGGTGTCGTAGTACATTATCTCACACGAGCTACCTTGGTCTATCAAAATTCGCTTGACGTCGTAATCCTTAATGCGGAGGGTGACGACCAATGCATCGTTGTGAGGGCAATATATTCTTTCCAAGTCTTTGTCTGAAAAGGAGATGACATTTGTAGGGTCTGTTCTCCCCTTTTTGATGGTAGGTTGAGTGCTTAGTACTTCTCTTAAGTGCTCAACCTTCTTGATATATCCTCTGAGCTCGCATACACGCTCAGGTTCGAATACTCCATGTATTACATTGATCACACCTTGAGGTGGGGCGTCAATTGGCATTCCATTGGGGTTATTGTAGTCCTGGGGGGCTGGTTGCATCCCTTCTTCAATGTATTTATCCAGGTGACCGGCTGCCACCTACTCTTCCAGATGCTGTCTCAATGGCATACAATTTTCAGTGCGGTGCCCCTTTTCTTTGTGGAAGGTGCATCGCGATCTTTCGTCGTAGTCCTTCTGAGCCTCTTCTAGCTTGGCAGGCCATCTGACGAAAGGTTCATCGCGTATCTCGCTTAGAATCCGGTAGATTGGCTTTTTGAATACCGTGGTAATGGCAGTGCGGACTCTCAACCATCTTTTATCCTGGTCTTCTCCGTTGTCCCGCCTGCCTCGTTCGTTTTTGTTCGGACGTTCTACTGCGTTGACCTTTGTCGCGGTCTTTTTATCTGGTACTGCGGTCGTGCTAGACTTTGCCTTAGCACGGGCGCTATCTTCTTCTACCTGAATGTGTTGGTGCACTCTCTCTATTAAGGCCTCCATCGTGAGAGGTGGTGTCATAGTGATTGAGTCCCTTAGTCTGTTCCCAACTGGAAGGCCTCTTTTGTATTGTGCGATAGCGAGATTGGTGGGGTAGTCCCCAATCTGGTTGAAGGTCTCCCAGTAGCGGCTATTGTAGGATTTTAATGACTCTTTTTCGCCCATGTCGATGGAGAACAGTTGATCAATTTCCACCAGGGTTTTGGTGTTTGTTCTGAACCTTGTTACAAATGCCTCCGCCAATTGCGCCCAAGAGGCTATGCTGCCTTCTGGAAGTTTTTCGAACCAAGTCAAGTCTAGGTCACCAAGGCTTGATGGGAAGAGAATGCACATCAAAGCCTCGTTTCGTCGATATACCGCCATAACCTGGCGAAAGTGGCTTAGGTGCATGTAAGGGTCTGTCTTCCCTTCGTACGTGGTAAATTTAGGCTGGATGAAGCCTGAGGGTAATGATGCGTTCTCTATCGCCGGAACGAACGGCGAGCTATGTAGTCTTGCCAACGCTTTATCTGTTGGTTCGTAAGCAAGGTGTGGTGCTGGCATTCCAACCTCGACGCTTCCATGCGTCTGAGGAGCCAACCGCCGATGGGCTGAAACTCTGTGCGGGTCGCGTGCCCTAGCATCCTCCTTCTGTCTCACCTTTTCTTCAAGCACAGTCCGTAAGTCGGACGATCTAGGCAACTCTGTTTGCCTGGATGATGTATGGTGCATGTGTGAGGGCCGATAAGTACTTCCCTCTGTGTAAGACCTTAATGATCTCGTTCTCTCAGACCTGGAGTAACGAGTTCTGGAAGTCCTTGATTGAGTGTCGCTCGTCCTGAGGCTTCTACTCTCTGCTTGCGATGTCGTGGTATGCCTACTACGATCTTCTGAGTGGCGAACAGGCGCATTGCCTTTGCGCCCCTCTCCTGTCGCCACCCATTTTTCCTTGATCTGACACTTCATGGCCTCCATGTCCGTCGCCATCTTCCTTATTAATTCATCTTGCTCCTTCATGCGGTCCTCCAGAACTTGAGGATCAATCCTTCGCCTTTGTCTGTCAGGACTTCGTGAACGAGAGTGACGGGGGCTGTTAGTCCGCCTCCTCCCCCTTGCATCCCTCTTGGGATTTTGTCGCTGAGGCTCCAAGTCTGCCATGGGAGGGATAGAAGGTAGGCCTTCGCGCCTTGCACCCCCCTCTGGTGTTTGTCCGTCGATGGCGGACTGCGGCAAATCTTCGTTGTGCGCCATTGTTTCTAAAGAGAAAAAGCTTGATCAAGAGGTTTTGTTCTAGTCTGATTTTCCCACAGACGGCGCCAATTGTACGGGCACGAAATATTCTTCCCGTATAATCCTATTGATCAAGTCTGCGCTCCTCCGTACGTCGTCGCTTTACTCCCTGAAAACACAAACGTGAGCTAGCCGGCGGGTGTGTGCCGGATACCTCTCCGATACCTAAGTCAGCAAAATAGACAAACAGACAAAAAGGTCTGCGAATTCGGGAGTCAAAGTTGTGTGTCACCTCTCCATAGGTGATGTTGTGAGCTTTTATAGGTTTCGCGTGGCACAATCCTAGTAGGACTCTTACTCCTCCGTGTAAAGTCCTCCTAGGAGTCATACTCCTGAAAAATAATGCTTATCATTTAACACCCCCCTCACTGCTTAAACCAAGTGAGATGGTTTTTCCATGATTAGACTCCAATATGACCGAGGTAAGCATAGCTATGCTAAGCCGCAGACTAGACCGAGATAACTCTACTTCGGTTCTTCCATTCACTGCTACCACGGTTTTCCCAATGCTGACCATAGTATTGTTAAGTCCATGCTAAACGGGCCAAAACGACCGAACTCTAGTTAGCCTGGCTCTGTCTTCACAGCTTGTACCCCGGTTTCACCTATTGAGACCGAGCTTAACCGTAGCAAGCTTGGACCGGGCTAACCAAAGCTAGGCTTACCATGTGAAGTCGCCGTATCTTAGCTCCGAATGGCATGACCGAACTAACTTCTTCTAATCGTGGTGACCGAACTAACCGTTGCTCTTTTTAGGACCAAACTAATTATCAATCCTTTTTACTTAGTCTGGTGGCAAGAGCCTTACTTTGGATCGAGCTAACACTTGACCGTGGCCCATCTCCCATGCCTCTTCATTACGGCCCAAAGAACAGCCCATTGCCCAGCTCAGCCCAACTTACATATAAATTGCCCTCTCACTATCAATCCCCTCACTAACAATCCCCTCACTATTAATCACCTCTATTCTATCTCTGAAAACAAACGGGGAGTTGCAATGTAATGAACTATTAGTCATGAAATAAATAATTCTTGAACTATTTATTTGAAAATTTTGATTATTAATCCGACCTTTATTTTTCTAACCAAAAGACAGAATAACAAATCTGTTGGACATAGAGTCCAGTCCCATGCCTCAATTCCATAAAATCAAGGTTGTTAAAACTGGGATCTTAAATAAGATTGTTGAGAATGACTTTTGGATCGAATCGGAAATTGTAAGATTCTATTGCAATGTAAAATAAAACGAGAAATTAATCATCACTACATCATATAAGAGTTTTAGAAACTAATTTTTTTAGTCTCTAAAAGTAAAAATTTTGTTGCAAAAGACATTTAAGGACTAATTTTTAGGATCGTGAAGAAAAGGTCATCCCGAAAAGTTAAAAAATAAGGTTTTTAGCGACAAAATTTTGAAAATCTCACTGATAAATACACATTTAGGGACAAAATAATTTGGTCACAATATGGTTTATTTTTTAGACAAAATTTGGTCCCAAAAGAATAATAATTTATCATTAATGTCCAAGTTTCATTGTTAAAAATATAATAACGACACTTTTTGCAACAAAAATATTTGGTCCCTAGAAAATAATTTTGTCTCTAAATTTTGATTTCTAAAACCTTAATTTTTTGTAGAGCATAATGATAATCTATCTTAAATAATTTTAAAAGCATTAAAGAAAAATGATAAATTTGATATAATACATGTTTTTTGTTAACATAAATTAGAGGCGATGTTTAGAAAAAGAGTTTATAATTAAATTTCTTATATAAATATGCACATATACATACATATATAGGAAATAAGTAATAATAATAATAATTTTTTAGTAAGATCGGGATCATAGTAGAATCGAGATCGTAATGTGATTCTACATGATTTTATAATTAGAATCATAATCACTTTAAAATCCTATTGTGATTTGGATCATTTAACCCAACTAGAGTCCTATAATCCAGATCAAAATTCTGATAACCATGCATAAAACATGTAAGACTAAACAATTTAATTTTCAATTGTCGACTTGTTACGTGGTTTATTTTGATGATAAAATTTGTTTGTCTATTGAGTTTATATATAGATTATTTATTGAAAAAAATTAAATTAAATTAAATTGATCATCATAATTATCTAATTTATGGTAAAAAAGAAACAAATATAATTTTAAGAATATATGACATAGCAAATGTGATGAAGTTGTGTAACTGTGATTATTACTGGAATGCCAACTTGAATTAGTAGATTGATAAGAAATTAACTTAGGTATATTTTTTTAAATGCTTTAAATCACATGACATCAATAAATACATTTTTTGGATTTTTCTAGAGAGAGAGAGAAGAGTTGGGTTGATGATATTGATACATGCAAGACAACATGTTCCAAATTGTGTAAGATCCAAAAGAACGTCACTCAAATAATAGATGGATGTAATCTATGTTGGTTGAGTACAGATGGGTCAGACTTACCCATTGAAATTTTGACAATTCTACGTAGCTCAAATTTTGTGGCTCAAAAGTGATTCAAATGGCCAAAATATCTCGTTTAAACGACGTCATTTTGACCATTTGAGTCACTTTTGAGCCACAAAATTTGAGCTACGTGACATTTTCCTTGAAATTCGTTGTGGCCATTTAAGCCACTTTTAAGCCACAAAATTAGAGTTACGAGATATTTTCCTTGAAATTTTTAGGACCCTCCAATTTTATTTTTATTTTTTTCCAAATGTGTGGGAAAGCTATGATACGGAGCTGTTGATTTTGATTGTGGAAATCAATTATCAGATAATTAATTTTGTCAGTGATAATTAATTTTAGGGAAAATTACATATATCCCTCTCGAGGTTTAGTAAAATTACAGATACTCCCTTGAGATTTGAGAAATTACAGATATCTCCCTGAATGCTATATTTGCATAACAAATTAGGGGGCAATTTGTTATGAAAATATAAACCTCAGGAGAGTATATGTAATTTTCGAAACCTCAAGAGGATATCTGTAATTTAGCTAAACCTCGAGGGAGGTATATGTAATTTGCCCTTAATTTTAAACTTGATTGTTTTGTGTTCATGATAATCAATTTTAAAATTTTAAAATTAACTTGCAAGGAATTACAAATAGGAATGCAATTTGGACCAGTTACACCTAATCCACTTGAGACTCACAATAATTAATTAATTTATTTATTTTTGTGTTTGGCTTGAAAAATATTTTCTATTCCTAATTCAGTTTGAACTAGTCCGGATAGAGGAATCAGATAACTCAAGCCAACCCGGGCTCAATTTGTTATTGTATATAGTTATATGTATGATAAACATTAATTTATACATATATTTTCTCTTTATATAGAATCAATTATACAATCAAACATAATACTTTTAGGCCATGTTTGTTTGGGCGGACTGGATTAGCATTCCCATGACTAATAGTCTTAGGACTACGAATCCGTTAGATTATGTATCCTATCTTAACTAATAATCGAGTTAAAAATAATTAGTCCATACTTCAATTGTTTAACCAAATATCAGATTAATAATTTTATTGGACTATTAGTTCAATCCCAAACTCATGTCCATCCAAACAAACATGGCCTTAGGGTATGTGTTCTACAAAAGTGTAAGAGTCATCTTGTGTAACAGAATTGTGTCATCTTTTGAAATCTAAATTTTTTATTGTATATTGACTGTACTACATCTTATAATGTTCCAAAACGACTTCATTTTAGAGCAAAACTTAAACAAACAAAAAAAAATAAAACTTACCACTTTTCTCTTCCATTTCAAACGGTATGGTTTTGGAATACTATAAGGTACATTACAAACAAATAATCCAAATTTATATTGAAACTCCTTCCAACCATTAGTTTAATATCACAAAAATGTTATGGACCATGGAAATGTGTCATGAAGTTATTTATTTTTTCAAAAGTGCGGTGGTGTAGATTTATAGTTACTGGGTGTGGGTTATATTCACAATGATAGTAGACTATTGATTTATTTTCTGGATAATTCTTTAAGTTTTTTGAGTTTTTAGTATTGTTGGTAGGGTTTGGCTTGCCTTTAATCTATATCTAAGGGGTGATGTTCGGGCTCGTGAGATTCGTCACGGATTTCATTTCAATAATTAAAATTGTTCATTTCTATAGAATTCTATATTCACATAAAAAATTAGGCCGATTTAATATCATAATCTATTCAATTTATCGCGTTATCACATTTGTGATAAAAAATGAATAGTCTATTTTTTAAAAATACACTTACTATTTATTTTTTGAAGACACATATAATAAATTGAATAGATTACAATTATCAAATCGATTTAATTTTTCATGTGTATAATATACACGAATATTTTTACAAAACAAACGATTCAGATTATCACAATGAGACATATAATTAGCTCACGAACTCAAACAACACCCCCTAATTTAAATCTTAAACTAGAGGAAAGCCCAACACTTTTGTTAATGTTATGAACCATAGATTTGTTAAAAATCCTTTCCTAATTTGATTATTCCCCTCTTTTCTCAACTGTGGGGCGTTCTTATTGTTGTTCGTATTCTCAACATGGCTCGCTCACAAGACTTTTCCCTCACAAACATCCGAAATTGATAGCCACCTTCGACTAAATAAAAAAACAAAAAAACGTGTAGTGTTTGTACAAAGACCAAGGGACCACTTTTGGTGTTCAAAAAAAAGGGCTCACTTTTATTTTTTTATTTTTTTAAGGTGTGGCTTGGTCAAGCAGAGAGAGTAACTGCATAAAAGAAATAACAACAGTGTTAGATGGCCTGAAAAATTATGATTTAAATGACTTGAAATATCTAAAATGACGTCATTTTAACACATTCGAGTTATTCGAATTACAAAAATTTGGACCACCAAACATTTTTAGAAAAATAAATATGTTAGGAATCCACCTTTGCCAATTCTGAATTTACACTGGGTGTGTTTGTGTTGTAGAAATTGAATTGATGAAATATGAGATTCATATATAAAATGAATATGAGTTATTGATTTTATTTTATTTTTTTTGTTGAATAAATTCTAGATTGATAAATGTGAATTTGTATTATTGTTGTAAAAGAAATTAAATTTGACCAAATTGCACCCAAAATAGTTTTATAATAGGAGAAGGACACCTCAATAGATTTTAATAGATAAAAGGGTTATTTACATGGAGACACCTAAATTATGAAAATGTACAAATGAACCCCCTAAATTATTGAAAAGTATCGTTTTGCCTACTTAAACTATAAAAGTGCACAAATAGACCCCTAAATTATAGAAAACATACAAATTGGACCACTAATAGAAGAGTCAAAGTGAAACATGTCAGTAGTTTAGGGGTCATTCGTTTGCTTTTATAGTTTAAGGGGCGAAACGATATTTCTCAATAGTTTAGCAGGTTCATTTGTATGTTTTTATAATTCAAAAATTTTAAATGACACTTTCAATAATTTAGGTAATAACCCTAGATGAAATTGTTAAGTTCTTTTTTTTATTGAAGAACACTTTTTCTGATTTGTTATAATTATTGATGATTTTGCCATTATATTATTTATTTTTATTTTGTCTAGTAAAGGTCTAAAACGACTGGGCATCGTTTAAATCTAGATGGAGAAAGATAGAAAGTGAGACGAAGACAATTGTTGATCTGGCCTTTGTGCCTCACCATCATCACTATCAATTTGATCTTTGTTTCTCACCATCATTAAGTTCTTAAATTAAATATATATATATATATATATGAATATGTTTTTTGTTGTGTGTAAAAGTTGGTACATTTAATGATGGGTGTATTCTGGGGTGTTTTAATTTTTCATTTTTTATCACTCATTTTGAAATTTCTATTTGAAAAATGAAATTATTTACTTTCCGATAAATATTTTTCCATCCCATAGCTTGTAATTTTTGTTGCTCTCGAAATTGAAATTAGGTACTCTATTTTTGTCATTGTTTATCAATTTTATGTTTTTTAGTCTTCAATGTAAAATTTCTCTATTTTCAAGTACTGTCAAATTTTAATTTTCAAAAGTAGCGAAATTTTACTACTTGAAAATATCTAACATATTGAAATTTTATCAATTTTCTCTCTCTTTAGATTACATATTCAACAAACATATTCAACATGAATGTTTTTTGGTAGATTTCAACAAGAGGATTCCAACATATCAATTTTTTAAGAAAAATAGACATTTAAATAAAAAATTTATAACATTTTAAATTTGAAAACTAAATTTAGCAAATAAGAGTATTTTGGTAATCATGAAATTGTTTAGGGTATGCGTTGTCCTTCAAACAGAAAAATTTATAGTCGTGTCTATCACCAAAAAAGAAATATTAGAAACTTATAATTTTAAACTCACAAATTCACCTATTGCAATGATGTAATAAGAAAGTTAAATCCTATATAATTAAATATGTGACAAATTAATAGTTTCTTTACTTATTTTAGTTAGTTTTTTTCTCTATTTTGTTTCTCCAATAAGCTGATTATCAAGCTAGCTAGTCTTTTTGCCCTTTTCTTCCTAGCTAATGCTTTGTTTGGCAATGTACTAAATAAATACACTTATTTGCTTATTTATTATAAATTATCGCATTAATCTTTTAAGTTTCTACACATCTTTCCGTAAAAAAAGTAAAAAAGTCACCAAATAAACAAACTCTAATTATATTTGAAAGCCAAAATATACAAGTGAAATATTTAAAAATAGAAAAACTTCATCCCCATCTTTCTCTCTCCTCATGTTTCTCTTTTGTAAATTAAAGAATTTTTTAAAAATAAATTACACTGACTTCCTCTAAAATTTTGGGAAAGTACAATAAATTTCACAAGTTTGACATAAATACATGGAACTCCCTTAAGATTTTAATTTATATAACACTTGACACTTTTTTTCATCAGAAATTTGTTTGTCATATAAATGAAAAAAATGATGTTGTCATCTCTTATATTGAAATATATATTTTATTCTTGTATATCTTTATAGATTAATGTAATTATGTTAAAATTGTGTGACTTGTTATATTTTTCAAACTTCAAGAGAGATTAGTGTAATTTACCTAAGTCGAAAACATTTTTACATGATGCATTGTAAACATAGACAAACTAAAATAGAAACGGTTTAATTATCATGATCTCTTTTGAAAATTGAAGAAATACAAAAAGTCTCACAGTTTTAGTATGATTACATCAAATTCCTTTCTAGTAAGATGAAATCAATTGAAACTAATATCAATGGTACGAAGACAAAAAAAATAAAGTAGGTAAAATATAAATTTCAATATATATAGAGACGTTAATATCATTTTTTTTTTTTTTTATCTATATGACTATCAAATTATTGATAGAAATAGAGTTAAGTATTATGTGAAATAAAATTTAAAGAGTCCAATATATTAGGTTTTTTTTTTTATTGATAGAAACAGAGTTTATTTATTTATTTTTAAACTTTAAAAGAATTCATTATAATACATATTAGTTTTTTTTTTTTTTTGCTAGCCAAAATGACTAGCATTTAATCAAAGGGAAAGATAGAGAGAAGAAATTCCAGACTCAAACTGACAGGGACAAAATCAGGCTTTCATCAGTGGAGGGGTTAAAAGATAAATAAAAAATTTCACTACATACATAACCATACATATATATATAATATGATGTATAAATTATATCTATATACGTAAAAAAAAATTAAATACCATAGAAGTAATTTCTAATAGGATGAAAAAAAAATTTTGATATAAAATAAAAAGAGAATGCAAGATATGATAAGAATGAGATATGTATTTTTTATATTAAAGAGCTATTTTATATATAAAATGAAATATATATTTTTAAAATGTCATAACAAATCATATTTTTTTACTGAAACAAAAAGACCATGGCCGCGTATAACCTTCTCCTAATTCCGTCTCTGCGAACCGAAGTATATAAGCCGCAAGCACATGGCCATAAAATAACTTTTAAGAGGTCAGTATAATTGGTGAAACACTTTTCTGGTTTTGTTTTTACAATTTGTTTTTAAATTTTTTAATAATTAATTTGGTAAAAGAAAATAAAAAATTAAAAAATCAATATTTTCATATAATTTTCTTTTCTTTTTTTGGAGACCAAAACAATTTAAAATTTTCAAAAATAAATTTTTAGTGTTTTAGTTTTGTTAAACTAGCTTTTAATTAAAAAAAAAAAATTAGATATAGATGATGAAAACTCAACCAAACATATTTTTCGATTTTCTTTATTTATTTTTTAGATTTTAAATTTTTTATTTTTTAAAGTTTGGAGCTAGTAGTTTGAATCTCTACACTTGCATGCGTGATAAGGATTCTCACACTAATTACGTCTGTGGTAATCTTGAAATGGTTGTTTAATTAAATCTAAGACACAATTATTGGTAATTTAAGTAGACGGCTTAAGTCTAAAACACAATTTATCTTTGCAATAATCTCAAATAATAGGATTTTCTGTGTGTAAACTGTCAGTGTATTTATTAGGATTTCTCTCACTTTGATAATTATATTTGTATTAATTACATATTTTATTTGATTTTCATTATTATATAAGGAATTGATTGATTTTTATTCCATATATGAAAAAAATAATAAGAAGAAAAGCTATTCATATTGTAAAATTAATTTAAATAGGGATAACGACATGCTTTTTGGGTCAAAGGTCATGTTTTTCTAGTAATTTTTTTTTTTATTTTTCAAAAAAAATGTAAAAAATTAAAAATTAAAATTTTATATTAACTTTTTACATTTTTTAATTAAGTTAACATGCTCCCATAATGTCAATTTGTCCTGTATCCAAGTCCTCTTTATGAATTGTTTGACAATGAAAAATAAAAAATAAAAAATTGTTACATGAAACATGTAGTCAACCCTCCTATTTCTTTTTCCTGTAATCATTTTTCACTTTTTTCCTTGATTTTAGTAATGGAGGCCAGCACTAAATGCGACTAATGTTTTTTTTTTGGGGGTCCAACTCAGCATAAAATGGGTGGGGGTGTTTAAGAAGGCGAAAGCCTGTTTTTTGGGATGACAATTGAATTGGAAGGTGTTGGTGGTGCATGGTGGATCATATTTTGAGTTTATTTAATAATTTAAAACTTATTGAGTTATTATGTTTTTTCTTTTATTTAAAAATACGTTAAAATGTTGATAAAAGTGTAATGTAATCAGATGAGTATTGATATTTGATCATCGTGGGTTAGCTTTTTAATTTTTTAACTTTTTTAGCTATTTTAGCCTGGGCTAAAAAGCTTGGTTTGAGAAGGGCTTTTTGACTTTTTGACTTTTTTGACTTTTTTTGTGAGGGAATAGTGTAATGATTATGGGTTAAATGTGATGTTTTGTTTTTTGTGACTAAAATAGCCTATTTTGTCTTTTGTGACTAAAATAGTCAAAAAAATCTAAAAAAACCCTTCCCAAACGGACCCATAATTTTTTACAGAGATAATATATTCAATATGCATTAAATGATTTAACCTATGTGTTCAAGAAGCAATCAATCAAACTCATAAAAACATGTATTATTGCAAGCCAAATCTTTTTAACTCTATCAGTCTCATTACTTGAGTTATTATAGTTATCATATTATTTTTATTTTTTCGATAAACAACAATATTAGAGATTTTGCACGTTTCGCACCTACATGAACATTTTGTATCTATAAATATATCTATAGTGATGTGGTAAGGGTGGTGGGTTTCATATTATTAAGTTTTTAACTAATAAAAAATTGACACTTGTCAAATTATATCATTGTGAATTGAATTATGAAAAATTTATAAGAATCTTAGGCATTTTCCTTTGACAAAATAGTTATCATATTTTTATATCATGTTTTATTACATTTCATGTGCTACATTGACAATCATTAATGTAATGGATCCACATGAGCACCATTATTATTCAATGGTTGTGAATGCGTTGCATGAACAATATAAATCTAATTTCAAAACATGATGATTGTAACGTTATTGATCAAATTAATCCTCATTTGGTGTAGTTTTTGACAAGTTAAAGAGTAATAATTTAAACGCAAAAATTGAAGCAACTCTCACTCACAAATATCTAATACTCTAACAGACTTGCAAAATAAAAATAAAATAATATCAATACCCCATAAGCTAAATAAAATAGGAAGCTATTGGTCACTTTTGAAGTTTTGTCACCTAAGACATGATCCCTACATCAGTAATGCTACATCTTATTAATTTTGGACTTCCAAAATCAATTCCTAATGACTCGACAATCACTCATTGAATAATTTATATGTTTTAATGGAGTTTTTAAGTGATGTGACTTATGACACATCACTTATGTTGGTTTGAGAGTCCAAAATTGGTGGTTCAAAACATTTTCCTAAGTCGATTTAAAAAACAACCATTTAAGACTCAATCCTCTATCACATATTAGTGAATTTAGAGGTCATGATTTAGAGATTTTTAGCATTTTTTGAGTTAGAGAATATATATATATATATATATATAAGAGATGATAACAAAATTTTAGAAATACTAAAATAGTTAACAAATTAATATAAAACATATGAAATAGAATAACATGTAAAGTAAGAGGAAGAAGAAAAGATTTGGCATTTGAAAATGTATAGATATAAAGTGCAACGATCGCCATACAATCTAGAAAAGATGGCAAAATAATATAGACTAGATTTTTAAGAAAAGAAAATCTAGAGATAAAATGTAATGCGTATTATATATGCATTAAAAAAGTACATTTTTTTTTACATACATACACTTATTTGAGTCACATCAATTAATATCTTCTTTCTACTTTTTTACCAACTTTCTCTACTTTTCTACACAATTTTTTTATTATAAAAAGTCAAAAAGTACATTTATTTAAAATATTCCAAACCACCCCTAAAATCATATTTGATGATTGGTTAAAATATCGAAAAGTCAAAAAATCAACACAAAAAGTCAACTCATTTTTTCTACTATTTTACATATCTTTTCATAAAAAATTAAATGTCATTAAAAAAAAACTAATTCCCACATGAACCCTAAGTAACCTATATATAGCCTTAACAAAATGATCATTAATTTCCCACAATAAAAATATAACTCATGTGAATTAATATAAAAAAAATAAGAAAACAATTATGTATTTATCATTGAATTTGTTATAATGGGTGTAATTAGACCTACATCTATCATGAATATAAGAAAGAATGGGTTGAGATTTTGACCCACAAAATGAGTTGGTTTTGTCTTGGCCTCCATACTATTAATTTATTTATTTAAAGATGTAAATCCAATTTGTTTCAATGCATATGATGGTTAACCTCAATCATATAGAGTAAAAATATTATATATTAATTATTTATAAGGTCTAATACAACTTGATTGAAGTTCCAAATATGTTAAAGCTGTCTTTTGGTAATAATCATATAATTGTATGTGAGTGGTGGTGTCAAATGATACCACTAAAATTTTAAAAAATAAAAATTAAAATTAACTATATAGAATTATGACATTTTATCGTGAGTTTTTATAAAATGAACCTTTTGTTTCACTTTTTTTTTAATCTTTTTTTATGCTTTTTTTTGGACAATTTGATCCTAAAGAATTTTTTTTTTTTTAAAAATACCATAAGCTTGTTTGGTTTCATTTTTCTGAAAACAGTTTTCAGAAAATTCTACTTTCTTATTTTTCGTATTTTTTTATTTTTAATGAATTTTTTTAAAATTTAAGCAATTTTTTTAATTTTTAAATATACCTAACATAAATATACTTAAAAAGTTAAAAATTTGTGCAAAAAACCTTTTAAAAATTCACTAAATACAAAAAATACAAAAAAAAAAAACGAGAATTCAGTACATTTTTTTGTATTTTTATGTATTTAATAATTTTTTAAAATATTTTTTTACAAATTTTTACTTTTTAGATACATCTAAGTAAAGTGCATCTAAAAAACTAAAAAAAAATGTTTAAAATTTTAAAAATATTTACTAAAAATAAAAAAATACGAAAAACAAAAAACTCAATTTTTAAAAAACTTAATCCAGAAAACTCAAATCAAACCCACTGAATTCTTTTTATGTAAATCCAACTTTGAAAATTTTGGTTGATTTTTTCTAGGCCTAGGGCTTGGGCATGCTGGCTAGTCAAAGGGGTATGTGTTGGAGTATCAATAGAAGAAATTGTGCATCATTATGGATCTATTTTGATGTTCCTACTTTGGATTATCTTTGTCTATAGTATTAATGCCCTCATATTTTGTTTTTGACATTAATTTGACAACATTGAGTTACTTATGTCATTAAAAATATAATTCTAATGTATCGCGTAAAGTTAATTTTAGTAAATTTCGTAAACCTAAAATTTTAAAATTAATGATGACTTATTGAACAACTAATAGACCTTGAATAAAATCTCATTTTTGCTCATGTCAGAGGAACGGACAAGAATGAATCCAAGGAGTCAACAAGAGTGCTTATTATGAAAGTTTCAACTTTCTTTTAATACTACTTGATAATGTCATATAAGTCTACTGTAAGTTTTTTTTTATAATATTAATAATATGGTTCGTAATCCGACTACAAAATATATAACCCATCATCATTGTACTTAGAAAAATAATCAAGTTAATACTCTTAGATTTTACTTAACTAGATGGACCCGAAAAGTAAAAATAAAAAATTTAAAAATTAGAAAAAAAAAATGCCATTAAATTCACAAAAGAAAAATCAAAAATCAAAATTTTGGTTTTTTTTTTTTTTTTTTCAAATTTTGTTTTTTATTTCTTAGATCCTACACTAGGTAGACCGAAAAAGTAATAAAACAAAAAAAAAAAATTTGATACAAATTTTAAAAAAAAAAAATTAAAGAGGAATTTTTTTAATTTTTTAGTTGAATCCCAAACCACACTTTTATGCAAAATTGATTTGAAAGTGTAATTTAGGGTTAAAAGAAGAAGTTCATTGTGTCTCTAAAGTCACTTTAATTAGGTTATTACTTTGACTCTAAAGTCATTTTCATGACTTATTGGAGGCCAGGGCTCTCCTAATTGTAATCATATAAGTTCAATTCAAAGCTTTTGGACCACCCTTTGAATGATGTATATACAGCTATGGTGATCCAAATTACAATTAAAATATCACTTTCTCAGATTAAAAAGTAATTATATTGTTCTCAAAATAGACAAAATGACTGATTAAATATCCATTGAGTTTTCTGTTTCATGAAAAGGATGGATATCAAATACGTCACCTAACTTTCGCCAAGGGCCAAGGTTATGATATTTCTTAATTTGAAAAATAAACTTTTTTTATTTTCAAAATATATAAAGTCTGTCCAATCTAGAACTAGCCCACCAACATTCTATAACACTCTTTGTTTTGGGAGATAAAATGAAGAAGATTGATAGTGAGAGGATTAATAGTGAGGGGATTGTTAGTGAGGAATTGTTAAATTATTTTTATATAAAATAATAAAACAAATAAAAAATATAAAAATTAAACATTAATATTTAAAAAAAATTACCAATATATAAAAAATAAAAAAATTTCTAATCCCCTCACTATTTTTCTAATACCATCTCTACCTCCTCCTTACCAATCCCCCTTCCTCCTCCTTACTAGTCCCAAGGGATTACTAGTCCCCTTCCTATCTCTCAAAATAAACACCACATTCTCAATCCCCTCCTCACTATCAAACCCAATCCCCTCCCTATAACCCCAAACATACGAGGCCATAAAGTAAGCACAAGGCACTAGGCACAGTGAGGCACAAGATCTCTTGAGACCTAGGCACAAGACGAGGCAAAGACTTTATTAAAGCGAGGCACACTTTTTACGTAAAAAAATATATAATTTAATATAAATAAATGATTTAGGGTCTAACATACGCAAAATGAAATATTAAACATTTAAAAATATAAATACCAACAAACATTGCTATTTTAACATAGACAAATGAATATTATTTTAAAGTTTAACGTAAAATATAAATAAGAAGAAGGAGAAGAAGAACAAGAAGAGGGGGAAAAAAAACTGATTAGTCTAAAGAAGGATGAGAACAAGAAGTATATCAAAGAATAAGCTTAGGAATAATAAGAAGAAGAAGTTCACAACCATGTGAAAAAGGAGATAGCAATGTAGAGAAGAGAACTAGAGAAGACAACAATGTAGAGAAGAAGAAGAGAAGAGAATAAGAGAGAAACGTAAGAAAAGAAGAAGAAGAAGAAGAAGAAGAAGAAGACAACAACATGAAGAAGAATTTTTAGAGTTGTTAGACTAGATAACGAAAGTAGGCAAGTAGTAAAGAGTTCTTTGGAGACTAGGAATTAGGGCTACATTTTTGTAGCGCCCCAAGGAAAATAACACAAATAGACTCGTCATCTTCCAACAACATGATCTTGTTTCCAAATTAATAGCTTCCATTGCATAATAAATAAGGAATATAAAGTCTCATCATTGACATCATCATCAAATCTCTAATGTTTGTATTTATTGGCGCTGTTTGGGAAGCCAAAAATGAGGCTATTATAGCCTATTTTGAGAAAAAAAAACCCAAAAGCAACACTGTTGGAAGCTTTTTCAAAAAAAAAATAAAAAATATAGGCTGCACAGCTAGCAGTGTAGGCACAGCCTACACTGTCAGCTACAACACTTGTTCCATCAATAAGTAAATTACGATTTTACCCCTTGATATCAATTTAAAAAAATATATTTTTAGGGACAAATTTGTCATTTTAAATTTAAACATCATTTCAACACACTTTCCAATACAACAACTCAACTAAAAATTCATCTCATCTTCCCAAACACAAAACTAAAATAGCCTACTAAAATAGCCAAAAAGCCAAATAGCCTACTAAAATAGCCACTTCCCAAACGAGGCCATTATACTCTAGAGATTTACAAAAGGTTTACCACATGCAATTATATATTCAATATTCCTAGAATATGAATCTATAACATGTAGCCCAGCACAACAATTACAATTCAATGCCCAACACGACAGTTACACAAAAATAGTTTTCAAACCCATACATGTAAAGCCCTTTGGCTTGTTAAAAATAATTACAACAAAAGAAAAGAGTCTTGTGCCCTCAAAATACATTTCACGCCTTTAACTCAGCGAAATCACCACATCTTTTTCTGCACAAAATCCCATAGGGTAAGTACAAAGCCTAGTAGGAAGATCTTAACAAAGTATATACATTTTATACAGTCTTCTGAGATGAATGCATATATCATGTCATGCTCCAATATATGTCTCTATCTTTTTTTTTTGAAAATCTTGTGCCTAATGCAATTTGAAAACACAACAATTCAATAACTTCAATGTAGTTCAAAGGGTGGTAAATACGACTCAGGTATCTATAAGTTGGTGTCTGCAACTAGGCATATCAAGTACTATCAATCACCACTTTATTGGTTGCTAACCGGAAGGCACGTGGTACTCCGCGTGTGTTTTCAGTCTTTCACGATGGATACTCAGGCCAACTTAACCAATATCAACTACACCCCCTATCCGGACTTACCAACATATTTATCCCAAAACAAATAAAAATGATCTTGTTTCACAAAAAAATTCCCTTTTCAAAGCAATAATTTTCCAATGCAAAGTTCAAAATCATTTGTAACGATGATTAAATGGAATGACAATGCAAAATGTAACAATCCATTAAATAGTTTCATTTTCAATTCCACCCCACAGTTCTCCATTGTGATCAAATTTTCAGCATCTCTTATCAATGTGTCACGACCCAAACCCGCCCCTATGGGTTTATCACCGTAACCGGCCAGTAATCCAAGATTACCGAAGGCCTGCTTAACAGTAATACAATAATACAGAGTACAGGGGCTGGCGGAAGCCAATACAGTAAATAAACAATGTCCAATGAGCTGTGACAGTCTGTATGCCAAAAAGACTTTTCATACATATATGCAGTCAGTGACAAAACAGTATATACATATATACAATCATTCAGTTCAGGGACCTAATCCCTATTAAACAGTACCGTAACAGTCTATACAGTCACACAAAACAGATACAGAGATAGACGGGGAAATTAAAACACCCCTAAGCCATAACTTGACAGGCTCGGAACCTCGCAGTGAGGCACAATGGTTGGCTTGACAAAACTGGAGCTTAACCCCGATGCTTTTAGCCGCGGTCTGGTGCCTGTACACCTACATATATATATATATATATGAGCAGTGAGCTAAAGCCCAGTGAATAACGTAATGCGTAAAGAGGTTAAGAATGAATGTCCTTACAGTAATGAAAATAGTTCATTAAATCAGTATTTCGGTCGTTCAGTCAGTACAGTCATATGTGGTACATTCATTAGCATAACAGTACAGTAAACAGTAGGTCTTAAAAGACCGAACAGTAAATGATGGCCATCAATCAGTAAACAATAGTGGTTCCAACAAGGGAACCGACAAAGATCTCTGTAACAGTAGCAGTAAATAGTAGTTGCTAAGGATGCCACAATACAGTTCAGAATATAGGACATACATTCATTCAATTAACAGTATCAGTTCAGAAAGCAGTACAGTTCAATTGTTCAGAAGATAATCATTTTGAACATATCTTTACACAGTTGTTACTCACAGAGTTCTGGGATACAGTAAAGCTAGACTGCGTCCCCAGTCACCAACCCTACACAGTTACAGATTGAACACACACTAAGCTACACAGTTGGGAAAATAATAACTTAATCCCTAATTTGCCTCGGTGTGGTTCTACATCTATATCCTCATTAAGATGCCTTAAACTAGGCCTAATAATGCCTAGGATGAGATGAGGATGCAAGGATGCACTTTAAAAGCATTTTCAGAATTTTCAGAAAACAGGGGTCACGCTCGAGCGTAGGTTACTTCGCTCGAGCGGACATGCAGACAAAAGTTTCCGCTCGAGCGTAAACTTACCCGCTCGAGCGTTCTGCAAAACAGTCAAAGTGCTGGATAGGTGAAAATCACGCTCGATTGGGTGCTCGACACCCGCTCGAGCATGAGACACAATGTCCCGCTCGAGCGTCAATTATTCCGCTCACTTGAGCGGACATCAAAACAGTGCAAAGTACTGGGAGCACGAATTTCATGCTCGAGCGCCAGTCACCCCGCTCGAGCATGAGTCCAAATTCTGGAAATTCCAGATTTGAACCTCAAGCTCAAAACCAAGTTTTAAAACATAAATTTCGATCCTCTTGGGCCAATTTTCCAGAAAACATCCCAAAACTCATAGTTTAAAATGATTCCAAAGCTCAATTGTAAAATCAAAGCCCAAGGGTGTTTCAAACAACTCAATTTCAAACCAATTTTCAAGAATATGAAAAACATGCAAACATGCATGAACTTAAATCATTTCAAAGCTTTAAATACAAGCTCAAATGAGCTAACTCTTACAAACACATGATGAAACCATGGACTATCACACTATTATGAATATGCATGAACCAATTGCCATGAAATCAACATCAAAATGCAAGGATAAACACATGCATGCATGATACAAGCTTTAATCCAACACTACAAGACCAATTCTTGACTTAGCTCATTAAACTATCATGATCCATGCTAGATAGAGCTTAAATATACAATTTAGAGGATGAAATTCACACTTAGGTTCCTCAATTACAAGTCTAGAGGCTCAATTATGCACTTAAGCTTTCAATTCCTCAAGATTCAAGCCAAATTGTGAAGAACTCAAGCTTTCACTACCTCTCACTCTCTCAAGTCGGCAAGAACAAAGAAAAAGGGCTGATGAAGTGTGTTATGTGATCAAGTGTGTGTAAGGCTCAAATGTTTAGATGATAGGCCATTTAAGTGGCAAAATTATGAATAAGGCCAACTTGCAATTTATCAATAATTAATCTAATTTAATCGTACCAAATCACATTTTAACTAAATATGCCATAAAATCACATTAATTCTAAGAATCACATTAATTCTAAGGATCACAAATCATCAATCAATTTCATATTCGGCCACCGATAAG
The DNA here is from genome assembly GCF_055761805.1 of Camellia sinensis. Taxonomy (NCBI): domain Eukaryota; kingdom Viridiplantae; phylum Streptophyta; class Magnoliopsida; order Ericales; family Theaceae; genus Camellia; species Camellia sinensis. Next base: position 44,696,923 of record NC_138964.1, read on the forward strand.
GCCTTCAATTCGCAATTTAAATACAAAGGCATGAACAGGTAATCAAACAGTCAACAGATAGATAGTGCATTTAAACGGATACAGTCAATCAATCAGTTTCAAATTTCAGTCAGTCAGTTCAGTATTTCAATCAGTTCAATTACTTTTCATAATCAGTCTCAGTTTAGCAGAAATCGGTAGTTTAACGGTATACAGTGGTGAGGGTTGTTACAGTCTCCCCTCCTTAAAAAGAGTTTAGTCCTCTAAACTCGAGTTACCTTCGTTTTGGAAGAAAACAAGATTCAATGGAAACAGTTCAGGATATCTTTTAGCCATGTCATCTTCTCTTTCCCAAGTGGCATACACGCCACCGTGGTTTTGCCAGTCGACTTTCACTAACGGGATCTCTTTGTTTTTCAACTTCTTGATCCGTCTGTTTACAATCTGAATAGGTCGTTCCTCGTAAGTGTAGTTACTCAGCACTACACAAGTAGGCTCTATCACGTGGAAAGGATCCCGGAGGTAGTCCCTCAACATAGAAATGTGGAAGATGTTGTGCATATGCTCCATTTCAGGAGGAAGCGCAACTTGATACGCCACCGGATTGATTTTCTCAATAATCTCATATGGTCCGACGTATTTCGGCGCTAACTTGCCTTTGACTCCAAAACGAGTTTGGCCTTTCATCGGTGTCACTTTCACAAACACGTGATCACCCACTTCATATTCTCTATCCCGTCTTCTGATGTCAACATAACCTTTCTGTCTACTCTGTGCAAGTTTTAGTCTCTGTTGTATCAGTTTCACTTTCTCAGTCGTTTCGTATACAATCTCGGGTCCAAGCAAAGGCCCATCTCTAACTTCTGCCCAACAAATCAGAGATCTACATTTTCTGCCATACAATGCCTCGAAAGGCGCCATACCAATACTTGAATGATAACTGTTGTTGTAGGCGAATTCAGCCAAGGGCAAATGGCTTTCCCAGTTTCCCTGAAAATCAAGGACACACATTCTCAATAAATCCTCCAGAGTCTAGATGGTCCTTTCTGACTGGCCATCGGTCTGAGGATGATAAGCACTATTCAGTCTCAATTCAGTACCCAATGCAGTCTGTAAGCTTTGCCAAAATCTCGATGTAAACTTCGAATCCCTGTCAGAAACAATGGACACAGGCACTCCATGCAGTCGAACAATTTCATCAATATAGAGTATAGCCAATTTGTCCGCATTATAAATTGTCTTAACAGGTAAGAAGTGAGCAGATTTAGTCAGTCTATCAACAATAACCCAAATTGAGTCCATACCTTTACTGGAGCGAGGCAATCCCACAATAAAATCCATGGTGATATGTTCCCATTTCCACTCCGGTATAGGTAAGGGCTGCAATAAGCCTGCAGGTCGTTGATGTTCGGCTTTAACTTGTTGGCAATGAAGACATTTCGATACAAAATCAGCAATTTCTTTCTTCATTCCCGGCCACCAGAAATTCAGTTTCAGGTCTTGGTACATTTTCGTATTCCCTGGGTGGATAGAAAATTTTGAATTGTGGCCCTCTTGCAGAACCCTTCTTTTCAATTCAGAGTCATTTGGTACACACAGTCTTTCTTGAAATTTCAGCACATTACTTTCAAATTTGAAACCCGGTCTTGGTTTAGTTTCCCTTTCTTCGATGATCTTCTTCAAGAAGTCATCCAGTTGTTGTTTCTCTTTAATCTCTTCAATCAGTGCTGGTTGAGTAGAAATAGCAGCTATTGTTCCACCTTGTTCTCGTAAAACAATTTCAATTTCAGATTTTTCAAGGTCACAAAGTAATTCTTTCTGTCCGATAAGCAAGCCGGCTAAATTTTCAATCGATTTTCGGCTCAGTGCATCGGCAAGGGTGTTGGCTTTTCCCAGATGGTACAAAATCTGTAGGTCATAGTCTTTAATCATTTCTAGCCATCTTCGTTGTCTCATGTTCAGTTCTTTCTGTGTGAAGAAATATTTCAAACTCTTGTGGTCAGTATATACTTCACATGTCGCCCCATACAGATAGTGACGCCAGATTTTCAGTGCAAATACTACTGCAGCAAGTTCCAAATCATGCGTTGGGTAATTCTTTTCGTGCGGTCTCAGTTGTTGGGAAGCATAAGCAATAACTCTCCCATTCTGCATTAAAACACACCCCAAACCCTTATGAGAAGCATCACTAAATACAGTATAACCATCCGTACCTGAAGGTAGGGTAAGAACCGGTGCAGTCACAAGTCGGGTTTTCAATTCTTGGAAAGCTGATTCCCTTTGGTCAGTCCAGTCAAATGATATCCCCTTCTGAGTTAACTGAGTCAACGGTAAGGCAATCTTGGAGAAATCTTTGACAAATCTTCTGTAATATCCAGCCAAACCCAAAAAGTTTCGGACTTCTGTCACATTTGTTGGTCTAGGCCAGTTTACTACAACTTCAATTTTTTGCGGATCAACAGAAATTCCATCTCTGCTAACAACATGCCCCAAAAACATAACATGATCAAGCCAAAATTCACATTTAGACAGTTTAGCATAAAGTTTCTGTTCTCTTAGGGTCTGTAGGGCAAGTCTCAGATGATGTTCATGTTCTTCTATACTTTTGGAGTAAATCAGTATGTCATCAATGAATACTACAATAAAGTCATCAAGGTATGGTTTAAAAATTCTGTTCATGAGGTTCATAAATGCAGCAGGTGCATTGGTAACTTTGAAAGGCATAACTAAAAATTCGTAATGTCCATACCTCGTTCGAAAAGCAGTTTTGTCAATGTCTTCTGGTTTAACTTTCAACTGATGGTATCCTGATCTGAGGTCGATCTTAGAGATCACTTGAGCACCCTGTAACTGATCAAATAAGTCATCAATACGTGGCAATGGGTATTTATTTTTCACAGTTACCTTGTTCAGTTCACGGTAGTCAATACACAATCTCAGTGAGCCGTCTTTCTTCTTCACAAATAAAACAGGTGCGCCCCATGATGAGGTACTAGGCCTGATGAACTTTTTGTCTAACAGTTCTTGCAGTTGCACTTTCAATTCTTTCAGTTCAGTTGGAGCCATTTGGTAAGGAGCTTTAGATACTGGCTGCGTTCCCGGAATCACATCAACGGTAAATTCAATCTCCTTGTCAATCAAATCTCTTGGCAGATTATCTGGAAAAACATTTGGGAATTCTCTGACTATAGGAATACTATTCACATTAGCATTATCATCAGTAGATACAGTCAATACAGAACACAGATATCCCTTACACCCCTTTCTAATCAATTTAACAACTTTCACAAATGAAATCAAATACGGAGGAGGTATTACTCCAACCCCATTAAACACAAATTCGGGTAAACCCGATGGACGGAAAACTACTTGTTTTGTTGCACAGTCTATGGTAGCATGGTATTTCGTTAACCAATCCATTCCCAATATTACATCAAAATGATCAATGTTCAGTGGCAGTAAGTCAATAAACAAATGTGCATCTCCAACAATAATTTCACAAGCAGGGTACATATATGCACAGGTCATAGATCCCCCAATGGGTGATGATACAGCTAACAGATAATTCATGGGTTCTAATGGTCTATTCAGTTTTCGCGAAAAAGCATGCGACACATATGAATGCGTAGACCCCGAATCAATCAGTACATAAGCATTTTGAGTACAAATAGAGAGAATACCTGACACAACGGTCTCGGTATTCTGCACGTCTCCCGGTACTTGGGCGAACACTCTGCCCTGCCTCATGGGCTCTTTCCCGGTAGCTTTGGGGTTCGATTTTGGTGCAACAGTTGATGCTGCTATGCTTGGTGCAACTTTACTATTGGCTTGTGGAGTAGAGGGGCAGTCTTTAACCATGTGGCCCACCTTGCCACACCTATAACAGGCTCCAGATATTTTGTAACAGACCCCTTTGTGCTTCTTGCCACACTCAGAACAGGGTGGTATGAAACCACTCCCTTGGCTGGGGCTAGTTGTTGACCCTGTATTCTGTTTCTTGTTCAATGGGTTATGCTTGCCTTTCTTGAATTTAAAACCCTGCCTTTTATCACGCCATTCAGATGCTGGTGTCTCAGTTTTCAGTGCTTCGATGTTCGATTTAGCCATCAAGGCTCGGTCAAGAACATTTACATAATTTGGTAATTTCAGAACATTTATTCTGTCGAGTATTGCAACATTAAGGCTGCCTTCAAACTTTCTGGCCTTCTTGTAATCAGTGTCAACCATGTGCGGTGTATAACGGGAAAGTTCAGTGAACTTCGTTTCATATTCAACAACAGACATTGTGCCCTGTCTCAACTGTTCAAATTCGGTTACTTTCCTGTCCCTGAGACACTGAGGGGAATACTTTTCAAAGAAGGCTCCTTTGAATTGAGCCCAAGTCATTACAGTGTTGTTATCACGAATAAGCATCCACCACCTTCTAGCCTCTTCTTGCAAGGTAAAGGTGGCCAACAGTACTTTATGTGCTTTAGAGCACGGAAAAACCTCAAACAATTTTTCTGTCTCAAGAACCCATGCTTCAGCTTTTAACGGTTCAAGGCCTCCCTGAAAGGACGGCGGTTTCATTTTGCTGAACTTATGGGTGAGAGCAATTATGTCCCCATCATTAACATTCACATCCTGTTCCGGCTGTACCGGAGGAGGAGGTAGGGGCTATGGATTCTGTTGTTGATCTAGTCTTTCAGTTATTAGTTCCATCATTCTTTCCAGTCTTGCCATTCTTGCCTCAGAGGATGAGGATGAGGATTCATTTGCAGTTCTCGCATTATCCATTTCACTATAGGCAGTTATAACAGTTATTAACATAGACAGTCATTTGTTTAAACAGATTAACACATTAGCATATATTCAGTCATGTCATAGCCACACACTTATCATGCTCATGTGATGCCCTATTTACTTTTCTAGGACACCCTATAGCTCATTTGGACACGTGTGTGCGGTATAACTCGTGGTAAGTATCGCTTTAATACCACTCTGTCACGACCCAAACCCGCCCCTATGGGTTTATCATCGTAACCGGCCAGTAATCCAAGATTACCGAAGGCCTGCTTAACAGTAATACAGTAATACAGAGTATAGGGGCTGGCAGAAGCCAATACAGTAAATAAACAATGTCCAATGAGCTGTGACAGTCTGTATGCCAAAAAGACTTTTCATACATATATGCAGTCAGTGACAAAACAGTATGTACATATATACAATCATTCAGTTTAGGGACCTAATCCCTATTAAACAGTACCGTAACAGTCTATACAGTCACACAAAACAGATACAGAGACAGACGGGGAAATTAAAAACACCCCTAAGCCATAACTTGACAGGCTCGGAACCTCGCAGTGAGGCACAGTGGTTGGCTTGACAAAACTGGAGCTTAACCCCGACGCTTCTAGCCGCGGTTTGGTGCCTGTACACCTACATATATATATGAGCAGTGAGCTAAAGCCCAGTGAATAACGTAATGCGTAAAGAGGTTAAGAATGAATGTCCTTACAGTAATGAAAATAGTTCATTAAATCAGTATTTCGGTCGTTCAGTTAGTACAGTCATATGTGGTACATCCATTAGCATAACAGTACAGTAAACAGTAGGTCTTAAAAGACCGAACAGTAAATGATGGCCATCCATCAGTAAACAGTAGTGGTTCCAACAAGGGAACCGACAGAGATCTCTGTAACAGTAGCAGTAAACAGTAGTTGGTAAGGATGCTACAATACAGTTCAGAATATAGGACATACATTCATTCAATTAACAGTATCAGTTCAGAAAGCAGTACAGTTCAATTGTTCAGAAGATAATCATTTTGAACATATCTTTACACAGTTGTTACTCACAGAGTTCTGGGCTACAGTAAAGCTAGAGTACGTCCCCAGTCGCCAACCCTACACAGTTATAGATTGAACACACACTAAGCTACACAGTTGGGAAAATAATAACTTAATCCCTAATTTGCCTCGGTGTGGTTCTACATCTATATCCTTATTAAGATGCCTTAAACTAGGCCTAATAATGCCTAGGATGAGATGAGGATGCAAGGATGCACTTTAAAAGCATTTTCAGAATTTTTAGAAAACAGGGGTCACGCTCGAGCGTAGGTTACTTCGCTCGAGCGGACATGCAGACAAAGGTTTCTGCTCGAGCGTAGACTTACCCGCTCGAGCGTTCTTCAAAACAGTCAAAAGTGCTGGATAGGTGAAAATCACGCTCGATTGGGTGCTCGACACCTGCTCGAGCATGAGACACAATGTCCCGCTCGAGCGTCAATTATTCCGCTCGCTCAAGCGGAGCGAGCGGACATCAAAACAGTGCAAAGTACTGGGAGCACGAATTTCACGCTCGAGCGCCAGTCACCTCGCTCGAGCGTGAGTCCAAATTCTGGAAATTCCAGATTTGAACCTTAAGCTCAAAACCAAGTTTTAAAACATAAATTTCGATCCTCTTGGGCCAATTTTCCAGAAAACATTCCAAAACTCATAGTTTAACATTATTCCAAAGCTCAATTGTAAAATCAAAGCCCAAGGGTGTTTCAAACAACTCAATTTCAAACCAATTTTCAAGAATATGAAAAACATGCAAACATGCATGAACTTAAATCATTTCAAAACTTTAAATACAAGCTCAAATGAGCTAACTCTTACAAACACATGATGAAACCATGGACTATCACACTATTATGAATATGAATGCACCAATTTCCATGAAATCAACATCAAAATGCAAGGATAAACACATGCATGCATGATACAAGCTTTAATCCAACACTACAAGACCAATTCTTGACTTAGCTCATCAAACTATCATGATCCATGCTAGATAGAGCTTAAATATACAATTTAGAGGATAAAATTCACACCTAGGTTCCTCAATTACAAGTCTAGAGGCTCAATTATGCACTTAAACTTTCAATTCCTCAAGATTCAAGCCAAATTGTAAAGAACTCAAGCTTTCACTACCTCCCACTCTCTCAAGTCGGCAAGAACAAGGAAAAAGGGCTGATGAAGTGTGTTATGTGATCAAGTGTGTGTAAGACTCAAATGTTTAGATGATAGGCCACTTAAGTGGCAAAATTGTGAATAAGGCCAACTTGCAATTTATCAATAATTAATCTAATTTAATCGTTCCAAATCACATTTTAACTAAATATGCTATAAAATCACATTAATTCTAAGGATCACAAATCATCAATCAATTTCAGATTCGGCCGCCGATAAGGCCTTCAATTCGCAATTTAAACACAAAGGCATGAACAGGTAATCAAACAGTCAATAGATAGATAGTGCATTTAAACGGATACAATCAATCAATCAGTTTCAGATTTCAGTCAGTCAGTCCAGTATTTCAATCAGTTCAATTACTTTTCATAATCAGTCTCAGTTTAGCAGTAATCGGTAGTTTAACGGTAAACAGTGGTGAGGGTTGTTACACAATGTAACATCATAATATATCTTCCAAGAGATAATATAACAGTATCATCATACATGCATTCTCCACATATATAAATCATCATTTTCTAAAATTGGTTTTTCCAAGACAACCAACAATAAGCTATTCATAAAGCTTTATAATCAACAATTTTTATTCCTCCATGAAATCCCTTGTTTGATACATCTATAGAAATTTCTCTATCATTTATTCACATAACAATTTATCAAGTATGAATTTCACAATATCTCAACATTTTCTCAAAATCCTCAAATTCTAGGGTTTTCACCAAAACTAGGTTTTTGTTCTATTTTTGAAAAGATTTTTCCAAAACAATACCCACACTTTAGAACCTAGCTTATACTCTCAAAAGCTTTGGAAAAAAGAAGAAAATCCACTTTTAATATCATCTAGGGTTCATCAACCCAAAACCATGGTCCAAACATGTAAGAAATACTCCAAACAAGCATAGACTTGCAAATATAAATATATATATATATATATATATATAACTTTAAGAATGTCCCTACCTCAAGCTTGGAGAGGAAGGAGATGAAAATCTCAAAACTCAACGTTGATGAAAACCCGATTCAATCGGTGCAAACGTAGCCCTCATCGCCATCTTCGATTTGGTGTAAAAAACCCTATCAAATTCTTGAAGATTTTTGCTAAATCTTAGAGAGAATTTTCGATTTGGGTGGGTTTGTAGAGAGAAAAAGGAGAAAAGATGAGTATAGAGAGAGAGAGAGAGAGAGAAGTGAAAAAGTGCAACACATTTTTAGCATCAATTTTGAAGAAAAGAGCACAAAAGCTGAGACAGATGCGCCGAAATCCACATGAGCGGATTCTGATGCTCCACGGGAGATTTGCTCTAGAGAAAAACCCAGATTTTTTCACAAAATTCGCTTGAACGGAATCCAAAATCGGTACGAGCGGTTTGTGCCTAGAAAAACCAGAAAACGCTTGTTTGATTCCGTTTGAGCGATTGCTAAATTCGCATGAGTGATTTTGCCCAGAAAACCCAGAAATTGTTTTCGCACTCTGAAACAAGTTCCAACATCCAAAACTCAAAATTTTTAATCCGGAAAAGTTAAGAGAGGTTAAGTAAGAGAAGAAAAGAAATTTCAACAACCCAATATGAAAATCAAAACACTGAATATAAAACAAACTATCTTACTATGCAAAATCGATCAAGTCTAAGACCTGGGACATCACAATTTTCTTTTATCATTGATTTGGAACCGAATGCTCAATATATTGGCATGTGTACTTAAGAGTAGAGATCTTCCGTAGTCGCAACATATTAAATCCATAGTCAGACTTCAAACAAAACCAATCAAAGCAACAATAAAAATAAAAATAAAAATAAAAAAGCCCTCAAGGCATAGGCCCTAGGCTTTACTACGCCTTGGTTCAGTCGCATGCCTTAAGCGCAACTTATCAAAGTCGCTTGGCCTGGAACATTGCAAGGCACAAACCTTAGGCTTAGATGGAACTTGGGTCTAGGCACATGCCTAGATGTGCCTTTAATAACACTGTGTAAGCATATGAGATCACAAAGCAAGTTTAAGGTTTTTTTTTTTTTTTTTGAGACATCCCACCCAAAATCAATTAGTTTTATGCACAAAGGCTTCTAGAGAATATTAATAAGTTTAGATGACTTAAACAATATGAAATGAATTTCTAACACTCTCACACATCACATGTGAAAGTGGTAGAGAAATGAAAAATGAGATAAATAGATTCGTGACAAGACCTTAATTATTATAAGAAGCTAAGGATTGATTGAATGCCTAAGTATATATTTTTATCTTAGGTTTATCTGAGGAGAGTAAATTAAGGGGGCATGAATTTTCTTAAACATATCACCTTGTTTGACTTTCAGTCTTCAAAAACAGTTTTATGAGTTTTCAATTTGTATTTTTATATTTTTAATGATTTTTAAATATTTTAATCAATATTTTTTTTAATTTTTAGATTCGTTTAATCTTAATATACTTAAAAAGTAAAAAAAAATTCAAATTTTTTTAATTTTTTTTTTCAATACAGTAAAATACAAAAATATAATGATTTTTTGTTTTTTTGTATTTTTTTATGTTTGGTGAATTTTTAATTTTTTTTAAATATTATAATTTTTAAGCGTATTTAGATTAATTGTATCTAAAAAAAAAAACAAGTTGTAAAATATTAAAAAAATTTACTAAAAACAAAAAATTACAAAAATAAAATAAAAAAACTCAATTTTTTGAAATGTGGACTCAATTTTTTGAAGCCAAACATGATGATTGATTTTTGATGTGCAAAAAAAGAAAATTATAAAAAAAATTCACAAATATCTACTTATATTCATCTCCGTTTTCCTAACACAATCAAACAATAAAAAATAAATATATATATATTATTTTACTTTATTTTGTTTACTATTCTTTTTTTTTCTTTTTTCTTTTTTCTTTTTCTTCTCTTCACAAATTTAAAATCTAAATATAATGGAAGAAGTTACAGTACATGTCCTCCAAAAAATTATATATATATATTGAGAGGGAGTTTTTATGTGCATTAGGGCCGAGCTAGACCAAGGCGTGGTAATGGGCCGTTCTGTGGGCCGGGATAAAAAGGGCCGAGTGAAAGGACCTTGCAGTTAGCTCGGTCCAATTGTCATTGTTGTTACCACGGTCGGAATGGTGACAGTTAGCTCGGTCATGGTATTCAGAACCGAGGTATTTGGGCTTCTTATGGTGGACATTGCTCTAGTTAGCTCGGTCATAACTTACTGCGATTAGCTCAGTCTCAACAGACAATCCAAGGTGCAAGTGTGAGGAGAATCGAGCTATGTTATATAGTTGGGAAGGCGCTGGACTAAGTATGACATAAGGCTAGTGTTAGCTCGGTCATACTGTTATTCAGCCATGGTAAAACCATCTCACTTGGTTTAAGCAGTGAGGGGGTGTTGAAGGATAAGCATTATCTTTCAGGAGTGTAATTCGTAGGAGGACTCTACAGGGAGGAATAAGAGTCCTACTAGGATTGTACCACGCGGAACCTATAAAAACTTACAATATAACCTATGTACAGGTAACACAACTTTGATTCTCGAATACACAGAGTTTTTTGTCTATTTGTCTATTTTGTTGACTTAGGTATCGGAGAGGTATTCGGTACACAGCCGCCGGCTAGCTCACGTTTGTGTTTTCAGGGAGTAAAGCGATGACGTTTGGAGGAGCGCAAACTTGATCAACAGGATTATACGAGAACATTATTTCTTGCTCGTACATATATATATATATATATATATATATATAATTTTTTAACTAGATCTATTTGGATTGAGTGATATAGAGAGAAAAGAAAAGAAATGGATTTCTCTTAATTGTTTAAACTACTAAAGAGGAGAGAAATGAAGAAAAAATGATTTTTTATTTATTTATAATAATAATCACTAGAGATATTGGGGGAGAAAAGAAATGAGATGATTACTAATTTTATGTAATACTAAAATTGTCTATCTAAGTATTAAAAACATAAAAGTATGGTTATTTTGGTAACATAATCTGCAAGAGTTTCTTTTTTTATTTATTTATTTTTTCTCTCTTATGTAGTCTATCCAAATAAGATTTGAGAGAAATCACAATATATTTTTTCTTTTCTTTTCTCTCCGCTTAACTAACTAAGAAGGGGAGAAATCCTAATCTTTTCTTTTATTTTTTCTCTTAACAAATCATTTCTTTTTTGTTCTCTCCTAAATATCCAAACATAGTGTAAATAAAATTATTCATCACAGTTAAAACAAACTTAGTTAACTCAGTTGGCTACTCCTATTCGTGCGATTGATTATTTTTTCCAATTTTGGAGTTAGGCTCGAGTTGTTTTTTTTATTCCCATTAATTATAACCTATTTCTTCTAGGTTGCTGGACTTTAATTGTTTAGATTAATACATCATTCTTCTCGTATTTATAATTAATTTTCTATCAATTTAAATGAAATAAAAAACTCTAAAATAGGCTCAACCCAAACAGGGTCAACCTTCTAAACAGTGGACAATAATTTAAGGTTAGAGTGACATCTTTATCCACTTCTCATAATACAGTTTAATGTGTCTTGTCCCAATGTTATATGAATAAAGATAAGTAAAAATAGAATGTTGACTTAAATTAAATGTTAATGTATAGAGAAGAAATTTAAACTTCACATTCATTTGGAGGCGAAAATAGTTGTTTTTGCGACTGAAAAATATTGTCTCTAATATTTTTTTGTCATTGTAAAAGAGTATTAGCGACAACACAACAGTAAGTGAGGGTGACTAATTCCGGAGTTGCAAAATGTATCTGCAACTGCAATAGACCCATTGCCACTACTTGCATTTTATTCACATGTTTCCAACCCCAAAAAATCAAAATCAACAAATTTCACTTCTTTTGTTTTATTTTTTCCTTTTATCTTTTTTCATCCAAAAAGTAAACATAACATAACAATCTATTTTAATTTATTATGTGAGCTTCATAATAGTTGTCAATACATCAAGACATTTATGCATAAATCAATTTTTTTTATTGTAAAAAAAATTTATAAAAATTATTAGAATTATATCAAATTGAATATTCAATTACAAATCATTGTGGATTTGAGATAGTCCCCTCGCATATAAAAATATGTTTAGCAGTATTGGATCTTAGCCATGAATCAGATTCGAGTCTAGATCTGAAAGTTTACTCGGTGGTAGACAAATGATGGGGATAGAAAGAACTGTAGCGGCTAGTATGGTGATGAATAAGAAATAAATGGCTAGAGAAGAAAAATAAGGAAGAAAAAGCTATAAGTGCCACCATCTCCCCCTTAGATAAGTGGTTTCAAAGAAAAAGCAGAGAAATAGAGAGCATCTAGGACTTCTTATTCAGAGACAATATGTGTGAGTGTGTATTTCTTTACAAAACTGAAACATGAGTTGTATTTGTATTATAAAAAGAAAAAGAAATATCATTTATGTGTGCCCCTAGGCCCTCTAAATTTACAAGAAATGAAAATTAGTAACTGTACTAACTTTCTACAAATTAGAAAGAAGAAATAGAAAATGTTATATATAATTTTAGGTAGCATTTGGTAGAATTTTAGAATTATGATTTGAAAATAGAGTTGTATTTTGAGTTTGTGAGTTTTGGAATTATAATTTGAGTGTGAAAAATTTGTTTAGTTATGAGTTTTGAATTGAGTTTGAAATGAATGATGTGACATAGAATATTTGATTCAAAAACTTACAACTCATAACCAAACACACAACCTAAAATTCTATTCAAAACTCATAAAATTTTTTAAAAAAATTCTAAAAATATTTTTTATTTAAAATATAAAAATAACAGGTGCAAAAAAAAAAAAAAAAACGGAACACTGTTCCACTCAACCGGCCAGACGTCCGAGGATATGACCGGGTAAACGTGTTTTGAAAAGTGGGTGTGAAATTAAGTTTTAAAAGCACTAACCAAACACTACACTGAAATCAAGGGGTGGAATCAATTTTTCAGAGCATTACCAAACATACCCTTATTTTTTACCTTTATTTTCTCACGGATCCCATATGCATTTATGAATGTGAGCCGTATTATTTAGAGATGAGAAAAGAATGTAAAAATAAAATCAAGTATAATATTACTTAAAAATAACTCATTTGACATTCCTATCACTTGCAAGTGTTTGACTTTCATTCATTCTTTTTTACTTTTACTTTTTTCAAGTATATTGGATGAGCAGAAGAGTTGAATTCGGAACCTGCTAATGAAATACATGAATTTGAATCCTCATATTGCTATAAATTAAGTATAATTGTCATTTTTTTATTAAAAAGAAAAAAGAAAAAAGAAAAAAGAGTGAATATATATATAAAGGGTTTAGTAGACTAAAAACCTATGGCCCTATTTGTTGCAATTTTTAAATTTTGCTTATACCTTAACTTATTTTGGATACAACCTTTGGTGATTGTGAATTTGGTAATTTTTGTACTGAATTCCATCAGTATACCAATAAATAGATAAAAGCTCAGTACCATAAAATAAATAAAAAAGGGCACTCGGTTGAAAGTCCAAAATTGATTTTTTTTTTTTTTTTTTGAGGTACAAAGATCCAAGCGCTGATTTTCTTTGTCCAAAAGGATAGGCTTAGACAAAATGATCAAAATACCCTTTTGTATATGTACATGTAAACGCGGTTTGGTTACAACCTGATTCTGAATGACCAAACATCATTCTCTCTCTCCATCTCTAACTCCACTACCACTATCTCCAACAGCACCACCATCGTTCTGTCGTCACTCTGCCCCCCTCTCCCCACCTTCTCCATCTCTCTTCTTATCTGCTCTCGCTCTCCTTTGCCGTCCTCCTCCGTATTTGCGATCTGGTCGAGGTGGTGTTTTTGATTCAAATCTCTATGAAAAAGTCAAGATCTAGTTGATGTGGTGTTTCCGATTCAAATGTCTACCGTGCTCGACCAAATATTCGATTGCCGAAACCAACTCTAGGGTCGATTTGTGGTTTAGGCTCTACTTTGCCCTAATCACAGCTCAAGCACAAGTCCAATATGAAATTCGAGCTCAACAAATCCATTTTGAACAAAAAGATCGTAGGAAAAGTGATCCACTTCCACCGCCTCTCATTTTCCCTGACTTTGTATCACCATACATCTGTCGCTGTGAATCTAGAATCTCCAGCCTTCGAGGAGGTTGTGCCACCAACAGACAAAGGAGATGCAGAAGTTGTGCTTGATGACGTGCTTGAGATCATCCAAATCCAGATCTAGATCCAAGTCTGTCGATTCCGTCGTCTCTGAACACCGAGTTATATTTCTTCTAAAAAATTAATTATTCTTTTTATTCTTCTTCCTCAATCACCTCAACTTCGTCCATCATCTTTGTTCTTTGTAATGAAGGCCTGGGTTGTTGTAACATGCTCGGGGTACTTGCGCGTGTTAACAGTTCGGATCCTCAGTCTCTTTGATCTAGTCTCACAAATGCAATGTGAAATATGGATAAAAGTCTAGATTTGACAACTTTATTGAAAATCCATTTTATTGCAAAAAAAAAAAAAATTGCCAGAAATGAACTGTGTCATCAGATCTGAGAGTCGCCACCTAAAATTTTGGAAGAATTAAGAAACCCGTGACTCGTGCCAAGGCCACTATTCATCGTAACCAAGGATGTTTGGCTCGGAACCTTAGGTATAAATGGGAAATGTCATCAATTGAGCACCCTCGCTCACCCGATCAAAAGATCGGCCTCTACTAAGCCATGACATGAATGTTATTAATTTCACATATTCATATTTTGATTTATTTAATAAATCCTAAAAAAATTACTATGTGAAGCAAACAAATATAGATTGTATCTTCCATTTTGAATAGTGCAATCATGAAAATCAATTTTATTCCAAATTAAATAACATAACCTTCATCCATTGGCATGCATAGAGTTATGTCAAATAAGCAATTAGCCACATGGTAGGATGCTCGACATAGTAGAAAACACACACAAGTGGGATGCTAAAGTACAAAAACTTACGTATTTACTAACGTTTCCGCAAACATGTATAAAACAAAGTTAGTGAAATTTATGCATGATCCTATATGCAAGATCCGAATGCAATTCACTCATGAAATGCAACTACAGATCCGGCTTTTTATATATGACATGTGAATCATCTCAAGACATGAAGTAGTGCACAAAATCACATAATAATTGATTAAACTCACAGATGCAAATTTAGCTAGATCTTAAGGCATAAAGCATGGATATGATGACAAGCAAATTAACATACATATTTACAGAATATGGAAAGCGAGTAAAGAATAGGAAAGAAAGAAGCGGAGTGGGGAATTATTACATCGCTTTGTATATTATTAATCTAAATATAAGGGAGGGAGGAAAATAATTACAACAAAATTAAATCCTCACAATCCTCTCTAAAACTAAAATAAATAAACAAAAATAGAAGCTGCAAGGGTCCTTGAAGACCGTCAAAAACTATTTTGCTCATCGCCAGAGGTTGCTCTGCTCTATCCAGGAGAAAACTGGCTGACAGGCCAAAAGATGAGTTGGCTGGCCAAAAAGGCTTTATCACCGCCTCTTAATTTCCCTCTTTTTGTCTCTCTTTGTATTATATATATATATATATATATGAATCTGGTTTTTGGTTTGAAATCATTTTCAATAGATAAAAATTGTACATGTAAAATAAGCTTTGTGAAATTAAATAGATAGGTGAAATAGGCTTGACCAGATAAGGAAAAAATTGTAACAGATAAATAAAAAAAATTTGAACAGATAAATAAATGAACAGATAGATATAAATTTGAACAGATAATAAATAATTTGAACATATAGTTGAAAAGATTAAAAAATTAAACAGATAAGGTAAAAACATTGAACAGATAGGAAAAAATTGAATAGATAAAAAAGTTTTGAACAGATAGGAAAAGTTTTGGAACAGATAGAAATTTTTTTTGAACAAATAGTCAACGAAAGTTAATAGATAAAAAAAGTCAACAGGGATAAAATTTAATACAAAATGTCCTTTAAAACCATTAAAAAGACTTCTCACCAAATTATTTCACAAAAGGTGGATCTCGCACCAACAAAAAATATTTATTGAACCTAACCTATTGCCTTAAGCACTCTCTAAACTGAATTTATCACAAATTTTCTCAATAAAAATAAAAGAAAAGAAAAATGTGATAAATTGAGTTGTTTAAACCCATATGACATCTAGACAAAAGCCAATTTCTCTGGGCTTTATTTATTTTTCCTTAGAGTACCTCCCATGGTAATTATTATTATAGCATTGCCAAAGTTATAATTTGGCATGCTACAGTAACAAATTATTAAATTATAACAATAGTGCTCCAATGGTGCAAAGTCATTTTGGCTCAATCCCAACTAAGATCAGGATATTCCTCGAGATGACTACTCTAAACTATTGAGGTCATGCCCCAGGACATCTCCAGGATGACCACCTTGTGTAATATCTAATGCAACTGGTATGTGCATACATTATTGTTGTTGTCTTATTCTGTTTAACAAAAATTTAATGAAATTTGTTTTAAAAAAATAAAATAAAATTGAAGGGTTTGGTAGTGAATTCTATTTTCAAATTGTTTTTTTGGTGAATTTCGTTTAAAAAAAAAAATGATTTGTTTTTCGGAGGTTTTTCTAGAAAGGATGAGAAAGGGAGGGAGGAAAGGAATGGAATCAATTTGTTTTGGTTGAGCTGATAGATTTGGCATTTGTTAAAGTTTGTGTCAAATTTGGTACAAGTTTTGACAAATATCAAATTTAGCAATTGTTGTAGTATGCTACTAGAGAACCCAAATCAACCCAAGCTGTCATATTTTGACTTTAGCAACTGTTACCCAAATCTGCCCAAGCTGTCATATTTTGACTTATAACAAACCATTAAAGATACTCTTAATACATTAAAAAAGAGTACGAGTCAAAACTAAAACCTTATATGGATCCAAGCCCTTATATTATCTCATATATTGGTATCAATTAATCACAATTCCCAACTTAAAAAGAATAAGTGAATATATATATATATATATAAAGGTTTAAAAGATGTGGAAAATTAAAAAAAAAAAGAGCATAATTTTCTAGTACAAACATGTGACACAACCAAGTTACCACGGGCAAGGTGATGATCGTATCCTACTCATGGATTTCCACGCAAGACAGTGATCGCATCCTATTCATGGGTTACCATGATGGTCGAATTATAATCAAACAATCCTGGATTGTAAACAGAATAAAATTCATCAAGACAAGAAGATCATATCATTATGAAAGCACATCCCATCCCATCCCATCCCATCCCATCCCAGTCATGGGTTACCACAAGTTTAAGTCGAACTACTCATCATGGGTTACCACAGAAGGTGATTGTCGGATTGTAATCAAACAATAAGTCAGATTGTACAACTGAATAAGATATGAAGATCTTATCATTATGGAAGTTTCAAACAACAGCTCAAAGTTGTGTTGGGAATGACTCTTAAGAGCAACCATATTCTTATTAGAATTTGATTTTTGCTAGACAAATAATCTTCTACTATAAATAAATGTGTTTAAATTGATTATGAGCATCAAAGTTGTGTTAGGAGTTCCATATGGCATAGACCAGCATATATAGGCGGGTGGGGGGACTCAGGTTCTCTCAATTACATGGTTGTAATAGAAGATCTCTATTATATCATTTAAGGATCGTGAAATAATCATGATAATTTATTATTATTTTAAGTTTAAAAAAATATTACAAATCCTTGAATAATGTAACAGAGATCTTCCAATTTGAACTTTAGATTGATTATTTTATCGATCTATTGTCACGTGTTATTTATCTCTTCGTTGATTTCATCATTGCCAAAAATAGGGTACAAATTCTCTTACAATAGACCCCCCCCCCAAAAAAAAAAAAAAAACTGTATCTAAAACTTGTGCTACAGTATTTTTTGCTAATGAATTTAGTATTTTTATACAAAAATTTTACACATATTTAATAAATAATAAAAACTGAATAGAAAAAGAGAGAGAGAAAAAAACATCAGTAGTAAGTGCACCAACTTTGAAGAAAATTACTTCTATGAAAGTCACTGCTCCCTTAATTCTCAATTAATAATTTTTAACAGTATGTTAGGGATATATATACGTTATAAAAACAGCATTAAGAATTATAGTAGGTGAAGATGTTTTTGGTGTTCTCCTCTTTTATGAATTCGTCTAGTCAAGTACTAGTTTTTACTTATTTATTAATGTATATTTAATTGTATAGAAATATTAAACACTTATTTGAGTTAAGTTTGCATATAATTAATTTTTGCTTCTAACTTCTTCCAATTATTGAATTTTCAATAAATTTTATACGAAGAATGATCTAAGCAAATTATAATATGATGGACATTAGTGACAATTTCAAGCTTTTTGATATTTTTGAAATGTTGGGCAACTTGCTTATGGTTTTTGTTATTTTAAAATTTGGTGCTAGCATGTGTGATTCCATTTTTTCTTATAACTTATCAAAAAGTTGCTAAAAAATATTTTTTAAATTTTGCACTTATTTACTAGGAGTTGTTTGGGATGCCCTAAATAAGTATATTTTTTGACTTTTTGGGCTAAAAAATTGAGGAAAAAAATATGATTATTTGAGATAATTTTTTGACTTTATACGAAAAAATGTGTATTAAAAAATTGTATAAATTAGTGTATAGGAGAAGCTTTTTGGCGAGTAAGCTGTACGGTGGGCAGCATTGTGCAGAGTAGCGTATAAGAGATGCTTGCCTCCTTTTCGGGGGCATTGAACTGGACGGTACTGTTCGACCTGTGAGGGCCCACCATGAGTCCCGTTTTGTTAATTGAAACCGTTCAATGTGTAGAACTCGTTGAGTACTATATGCTTGTAAAAAATTACATTGATCGGATATCGATAGCTATTTGATCGGATTAGTTTTTTGTCAACCGTTAACTATACCACCATCTTTTTTTTATACAAAACTAATTTAATCATGTAGTTAGCGATATCCAATTAACGTGATTATTTACAATCATATAATACTTGACGATTTTTACACATTGAACGGTTCAAATTATCAAACGGGATCCGTGATGGACCCCCACGAACCGAACAACACCGTCTTATTTATGCATCTGCATGTTCCCTTTGTCTAACCAAAGTTAGCTAAAGTAGAAGTGAGTTGTACTTTTTTTTGTGTAAAATTATTTTTTTTATATTTTTTTTAATGAATAATGATAAGTTTTTAATTTTATTACTAACTTTTTGACTTTTTAAAAAAATATTAAATCAACCCTAATGAGTACATATAACACTACTCTTTGATCTATCCTCGGGACATCATTAGAGGTGATTTAAGTGTTGTAAGCAGTTTGGCCCAAAAAAACAACTCGCTACAATTTTTACAAAAATGAGTAAGACAACTAAAAAGAGGAGTATTAATAGCTCTAAAGTGGTGTGGGTCTCACATGATGAGATGTTTTGCTCTTGTATTTTTGTTTTTATTTTTTTATTTTTAAATTTCTACCTCATTAGTTATCCATTAGTACTCCAAAATTAGTGGAATGAATCATTATTGTCATTTTTAAGTAAAAACTGAGTAGAAAAAGGACAAAAGCAAAAGAAAATGCCAGTAGTAAGTGCACCTACTTTGAAGAAAATTACTTCTATGAAAGTCACTGCTACCTTAATTCTCAATTAATAATTTTTAACAGTATGTTATAAAAACATCATTAATAATTATAGTAGGTGAAGATTTTTTTCGGATAAGTAATTTTATAACCAAAAAACCAAAAACATACAACGAAGTTCAACAGACATTTTTGTAGGGAGTATAAAAATAAAGAGAACTATACTACTCCTACCAGAGGAGACAAAACTAAGCCTGCAAAAGGCATAAAACAACTATCACAATAATGAGGATTCAAAATTTTCCTTTCGCACTTTTCAAATTATGAAATTTCTAGTTTTCTTCTATTTTCCTTCTTAGAAGTCTCCTCATTACTGGAATTCTGTGGAAATGGACTCCTATGATTTAGAATATTCATTTGGCACAACAATTCTGGACTTGATTCACTCATTTCACAAGATTTAATAATTTCAAAGGCATTAGATATAGTAGGTGAAGATGTTTTTGGTGTTCTCCTCTTTCATGAAGTCTAGTCAATACAAGTACTAGTTTTTATTTTTTATTAAGAATATGTATATTTAATTGTATAAAAATATTAAACATTTATTTGAATTAAGTTTGCATATAATTAAATTTTGCTTTTAACTTCTTCCAATTATTGAATTTCAATTAAATTTTACATGAAGAGTGATCTAAGCAAATTATAGTAATATGATGGGCAATAGTGACAATTTCACGCTTTTTGATATTTTTGAAATGTTGGGCAACTTGCTTATGGTTTTTGTTATTTTAAAATTTTGTGTCAATATGTTTGATACCATTTTTTCTTATAACTTATCAAAAAGTTGCTAAAAAATGTTTTTAACTTTGACATTTTAGTTATCAACTATCAAATGACAAAAAAGATTAGACAAACAAATTTTTTTTTTTTATATATTATTTATCATTATTTTTTTTATTGATATTATTTATCATTATTTTTTTTTATTGAAGTCTTCCCTTACAAAAGGTCTTTTTGACAAGGACTTTCAACTGCAAAAAGTTGGCACAAACGGACCCTTGCTGTGTTAAAGTTATCCAGAGAAAAAATTATTTATAAAAGCTTCAAGTGATTTTTTGTTAAATGGATAGATGTTGAATAGAGTCCCATTTATAATATTTTTATGACAAACATTTTTGAACGATTATTTTTCTGAAAAAACTTTGGTAAAAGCCATGTTCTCGTGTTTGGTTGTAACTTTAAATACAATGCACTAGTTGTAATAGTGATGGTGTTGGTGGTTATAATAGGGTGGTAGTGATATAGTGATGGTGATGATAGTGCTAGTAAGATGATAATAGTGACAATAATCATGTCATAATTTATGGGTTGGCCTAACCCATTGGTTGTCTAGATTTTGGCCGAACCCTAAAACATATGGGTTGAACCATATAATCCTGTTTGAAAAACCTTATGGTTTGTATCGGTTTTAAAAATCCTTAAACTAATGTAAATTGAACCAATCGAATATTATATTTAAATGCGTTATACTTTAATTCTTTGAGTATTAGAAGATAAATGATCAATATAATACACATTTTGATATTTATAGAGCAACTTTCATCTCTGCAAGTTTTTTAAAACCCTTTAAAATCTCATCTAAGGTCAAGTTTGGCAACTCCAATATAATCTATCTTTTTATCTTTTTTTCATCACATCACCTCTCTACTTTTCTGCACATCTTTTCGTAAAAAAGACAAAAAGTGCACTTATTTAGGTCATTCCAAACAACCCCTAAATCTATGATTTACATCAAATTGACAAAACTAAGACCATCTCCAACGGTGAATCAAACCTGGCATCAAATTTAAAATTTGGTGAAAAAGTCACTTTTTTAAGCTCCAACGGTTTCACCAAATCGATATCAAATTTAGAATTCAGCAAAAATGGTACCAAACTGAGTGCAGGCGAAGCATTTCAGCAAATCACTGTTCCTGACCGTTGGGATGAGACGAACGGGTCAACCATCCGGTTGACCAACCGGTTAACCAACCGGTCGCCCCCAGAGAAAGTTCAGACCGTTCACAAAAAGGTTCAAACCAGTCAAAAAAAAAAAAAAAAAATTTTGCCTAGGTGGTCGACCACCCGGTCGACCGGCCGGTTGACCACCCGGTCGACCACCAAAAGTTCAAAAAGTTCAAAAAAAAAGATTCAAACCGGTAAAAAAAAAAAAAAAAAAAAAAAATTTTTGCCGTTACCGGTTGACCGGCCGGTCAACCAACCGGTTGCCCAGTGCAAATTTGATGAAACGGATTTGATGTTGAACCGTTGGAGCGCGAAGTATCAAATTAAGGAAATGACCCCTTTTTGACTCAGATTTAGTGAAACATTTGGTACACCCGTTGGAGATGCTCTAACTCCTAGCATATAGTCTGCAGCACTTCCTCAATCATCAAAATTGAAACCATCACTTTGGTGCCAAATTTTTCCTCAACATTGACTATGTTGAATTGAATAGATCGATTTCAGTTTTTAATTTTATCAAACACCACCTAACTATATTTTTGCAATATCAAATATGCATATAATTTAACAACATAATGAATGTATTAATGTAATTTTGTATTTTAATTATTTTGTATTTTCATGGTTTAATATGCAGTTCTATTTGTTTCGATGCATTTTAAAATTTTGTGCTATAATTCTCCTTTTTTTTTTTTTTTTGAATCTTACCTCTAATAAAAAAAAACTTTGATTGGATTGGTCTAATTTGAGCCCGTGGACTTGCAACCAGACTCGTTTATAACCTTTCATGTGTGGACCATTTATATAAAAAATTATATTGATCCGCTAATTATAACTATCTAATTTAATGAAATTTGTGTTTCAAAAAAACTAACAATGAATATAATTTTAAAAACAATCCATTTATTTATTTTTTTCAAAACAAACGTGACATTAAAAATAACGGTGGTGTTACATGCATCAATTAATATATTAATTAGTATATCAATACTAAGGGGTTGTTTGGGATGACCTAAATAAGCGTATTTTTTATCTTTTTATGAAAAGATGTGCAGAAAAATAAAGAGGCAATGTGATGGAAAAAAGATAAAAAGATTGATTATTTTTTGGTTGCCAAACTTGGCCTGATTATGATATTATTATTAACCCCATTTATTATACAAATTACAAATAGCAAAAACCTTTTACATTATGTCGCATTATCAATTAGTACACTAGTGAGTGCATATAGCATTATTCTAAAAACAAATGTGTGTAAATTTAGGCCTTATTTGGGGTATTCTAAAAAAATTAAAAAGTCAAAAAGTCATTATCCTATTTAAGTCACATCATTTTATTTAAGTCACATCACCTCTCCACTACATCACTTCAAACCCAACTCATATTTCACAAAAAATCAAAAAGTACACTTATTTAGATCATCCCAAACCACCCATTAATAATTATAATTGTCAAATCAAGATGAATAATCTACACATGAGAGACTACAAAATTAATAATTCAAATCATTAAAATAGATCATTAGTTATCCAATATATTTATTTACTATTATTTTTTTAAGATGTATACTTTTCAGTTATTATTCTCCAATCCTCTCTCATGCTCGATCCTCCTAAGTATTACTACCAAATTTTTTCTTGAAGCGTCACACTTTCTTTCTTTTTTTTTTTTTTTTTTCAATTGAAGCGTCACTCTTAAAAGGTGTTTAATTAGTGGCTTAGCGTGCAATTATAATAAGTGTGTTTAATGGGTCTTAATTAGGTGGCGCGAAAACAACTGCCCCTCGTTTGTCGTCGCCTTGCGTAACCCCTTCTCAACTTCCTCCAACTAAACCCCTCTCTCTCTCTCATTTTCCATTATTATGGATATGTTTGCAAACATAAAATAATTAATTTTTTTTTTAAAAAAAAAATCACTATCTCTCTATTATATATATATTTTTAAATTAAAAAATTAATATAAATCACATATCCATAGTTGCCACTTTTGTTATATTTAATTATGATTTATCACCATGTTAGTTATGATTTTTTTTTCTACATATTATTGCCGTATCCAAAACAATCGTTGGTTATATCTCCCAATCTATGTTACGATTAGTTTTTTTAAGTTATAACTTCTAAATAATTCATAATACTTATAATAATCAACTCTATAATTATCGTATTTGTATATAGTATATATTTTTTTAAGGATATGTACTATATGCAAATTATGACATTTAACTTAAAAAAAATTTGACTCATAGGCTTTTTTTGTTTTAACATAAAATATTTTTGTCAAAAATATTTTACTCATTTTTTATTTCTTGGTTGAACAAAAAGTAAGTAAAATATTTTTGTATCATTTTCTTAAAAATAAATTATTTCTAAAAATTTCGTAAATTAACTTTTACAAATTTGACTCTAACTCACTATATTTTCACCACATTTGACTTTTTCAAATAAGTATCTTAACTCATTAAAAAGTCATAAAAAATACTTTTTTGAATAAAAATTTCTCTTTTATATAATAAAATATTTTTATTTTAAGTGTTAATTAAATGTCAAAAAACAAAAACAAATTTTTTTTTTCGTGTAAAATCAATTTGCAAAAAAATATTTTCTTATGTAAAATATTTTACGTCGAAACAAACCAAATTTTAACCAAACACTACGAAAGGCATAACTAAATATCTTTTGGATCGTAACAAAAATACTAATATAATCAATATAATAATAAGTCATAATTAACACCACATTGTATACAACTAAGTCAAAATTAATTCATAACTAAAATCATAATAGGGATTATGATAGGGATTATGACTTCTTTTGAAAATTAAGAAAAAAAAAACTAGCTTATTATTGTTTTTTAAAGTAAAAAAAAAAAAAGAGTAGAAAGGTGATATAATTCCAATAAGTTAATAAAATAATAAATTAATTTTTTTTTAATTATCAAAGTAAGCCTATAATTAAATATGATTAACATGATAATTGAGAAATAATGGTATACACTCGAGAAAGGGTGTCTATTATAGAATTTCTCGTATACATTTTAAATAAAATTAAAAAAAAATATTTTTCAGCATATACAATAATATATATGCATACATGTATACTTTTCCACAAATATTTCAACTGTATATCGGTTTTCAGTTACGCTTACTCGCCGGAAAACATCCCCTCCGGCGACCCCGCGACGATCTGTGGTTAGATTCGAATTCGATTTACTTGAATCGTGTACGTACGTACTTGGTATATATTATTCATGTATGTATTTATATATTTGCTCTTTGTTTTGAATTTGATTGTTGTGGTGCGATCGTTTCAATTTCAACTTCATTGTTATTGATTTTCATAGGGTTTTGAATTGGAGTATCTGAATGAATTTAAACGAAATGATCACAAAATTAGCAAATTGTTGTTTTGTTTCTAATTTCTTTTAAGTATTTTAATTTTTTGAAATTCCCAAAAAAAAAAAAATCGAGTTTTTGTATTTATTTATTGGGTCTGTTGATGAATTTACGAAATTTACTTGGGATTGAATCGGGAACTACTTTTCTCTCTCAAGAACTTTCTCTTTCTAGAACACTTTTTTTATTATTTGATTTTGCAAATTTACATCGATTTTGTATATATGTCCTGAAAATTGAGGACAAAACCTGTCAAATACAGACATTAATTCAAATACTATTCATGAAAAATCCACGATATTCGCTATAAAAAAACTGCTTTTTATTGATTTTCGTTCCAAAAATCTGTAAAAAATTTGCAAATAGTCAAAACCCAAAAGATTTAAGTATGAAACTCTTGGAATAACAATGTTCCAGATTTATTTCTATATCCAATTATATGTCAGAAGCATGGGGATGGACAATGATCTTCTCTACCACGTGGTCCTCCATGTCTGTTCCCATAACCCTAGAATTATATATTTGATTGCATTCATATTTAATGAAGAAAATAAAATGGAAACAACCAAAAGTATAATAATTTTGAATTTTTATTAGTTGATTGATTAATTGGAAAATAGTTGAAGGAATTACTATGTGTGAAATACGGTTGATTCCAAGATGTCCATGTGAATGTGATATATCCCAATATACAGTTTTTTCAGAAAGACAGAGAGTTGGTTTTTTTTGTTTTTTTTTGAACTAACAGAGAGTTGGGTTTGGAGAGAGATACTTTACCTTTCTGTGGGTTTCACTTTCATTCAATTCCCTTTCATGAAAAGGAGTTGGGTAGTAGAAAGAAGAAACAAGCCAGAGAGGTTGTGAGTGAGTGAGTGTGTATGTGTGCACAATACATATCCAGCCCAGCCGACCATGGCATTCCCGTGAGAGAGACAAAAGGAGAGCCATAGAAAAAAGGCCAAAGAATCCCTCTTATCCTGCGCACCTTCCCACCTTTTGTCCTACACCCACAACCCATCTCACTCTCTCTCTACTCTCCCCAATTTGTGAAGAAGGGGGCTAGAGACCCAGGCCTTCTTTTCTTGTATAATTTCAGAGCATCAGATGTTTCCCAATTTCCTGGTCTCTTCTTTGCCATTTCTTGAATCTGATCTGAATATATTTGGGTTTTTTTTAATGAGAAAAGAATACCCATTTGCACTGGTTGGCTGTGATTCTCAAATTCATTCTTCTCAGATCTGGGTGTGTCTAAAGATGCATTCTTTTGATTGTCTTTTTCTTTTTCCATTCTTTTCCTTTTTCTTTTTCTTTTTTGCTTTTTTCCACCCTGTTGTGTCTTACTTACTTTTGGTTGTGATTTTATGGCAGATTTGTTGCAGAGAAAAGGATCTTGTTCTTGATGAGCAATTAGTTTCATTTCATTAAATGTGAAAGTTCATGAAAACCTGTTCAATGTGTTTGTTTATATGAAAGAAGAAGGAATCAATGTGGTCTAATCTTGAGAGTGTGGATGGATGTACATGAATCAGAGGAGGCATTACAGAAACACTCAGCAGTGGAGATCCCAAGACCACCATTGCTTCCGGCTGACAAGAACAATGGAACCACCCACCGGTCTCGAACAAGGGAAGTCAGTTCTAGGTATAGGTCGCCCACTCCGTCCACGCCTTCCGGTTCCAGGCGATGCCCTTCTCCAACTATCACCAGAACAGTCACAACATCCTCCCAATTGGTACCAAAGAGGGCTATCTCAGCAGAAAGGAAGCGGCCCTCTACACCACCATCACCACCAAGGCCATCAACACCAGTTCGTGATACATCAACAGAGATGCAATTGGCATCAAGAAATATAATGGGTAGTCGGTTGCCTGAGGTTTTATGGCCTTCCACAATGCGCAGTCTCAGTGTTTCCTTCCAATCTGATACTTTTTCTCTCCCTATGACTAAGAAAGAAAAGCCAGTTACTCATGCCCTTTCTGATCGTGCTTTGAAGCCATCTTCAAATGTAGCACAAAAACAGGCTGAAACACCGGTTGTTTCAAGAAAGCCTACGCCAGAGAGAAAGAGGAGTCCTCTTAAAGGAAAGAATGCCACTGATCAATCTGAGAATTCTAAACCAGTTGATGGTTTACATGCTCGACTAGTAGATCAGCATAGATGGCCAAGCAGAACTGGTGGGAAGGTGACTTCCAATGCTTTAACTAGAAGCATGGATCTCACTGATAAGGCAGCTAAAATTCCAACAGTACCGAAAGTGGGAATTGGGGTATCTTCCCTGAGGAGAATGTCTTTACCAAATATGAGTAAACCGTTACTAAAATCAGCCAGTGATGCAGTGAAGCTAGTATCATATCATGATTGTGGGAATATGGACCTTGAGGTACATTCAGTGGATGATATTAAACTGAAGGAATCTGGATTACATAAGCCTGTTATGTCACTTTCATTGGAAAGAATGACATTATTGACTCCTGCTGTTAGATCTCAGTCTTTGCCATTCCCTGGATCACGGCCTGCATCGCCAAGTAAGGCATCGGTAGTTTCATCCTCTATTTCTAGAGGTGTCAGTCCATTGCGAACAAAAGCCTTGAATCCTACTCCTAGAGGTGTCAGTCCATCTCGGGTAAGGCCATCTACTCCATCAAGGCCAGCCAGTCCATCAAGACCAGCCAGTCCATCAAGGCAATCCGGCAGTGCTACTTCTGTGCTCAGTTTTATTGCAGATATGAAGAAAGGGAAGAAGGGTGCAAACCACATAGAAGAAGCTCATCAGCTGCGGCTACTATACAATAGACATTTGCAATGGCGATATGCTAATGCGCGAGCAGATGCTGCTCTATATACACAGAAAGTAAAAGCGGAGGTAGGGGGTTTTATTTTCGTGGAACAAGCAATCTCTACACAACTCTTTTTAATGTGTCATATAACTTAGCTACCTCTTCTATTCTTTTTCCTATATAGTTGTTAGGAATTAATTTGTTTCTAAGCTAACCAAAGAAATTGTGGCAGCTTCCTGGATGCACAAATTGCTGAAATTTTTTTTTTTTTCCTCCCAATTGCTTTACTCATATTATATGCTCCTGCATGATGCAATTGATTAAGGTTTTGAAACCCAAGTAGTTCAAATGTTGGTAATGGCAGCAAAGATATTGAAGCCAAAAAAAAGAAAAATGACTTAATACAGAGCAAGCTGTTAGGAGCAATACATACACAGGCCCAAAATATTTCTTTGCTGATGTTTCATACAATTTTTTTAGTATTATGAATTAGTATTACTAATTGTTTGAATATTTGATTTGATGATGCAGAAAACATTATTCAATGTGTGGAGAACTACGTCAGAGTTGTGGGATTCAGTAACTGAGAATAGGATTAACCTCCTACAGCTGAGGCTGAAACTGAAGCTGTACTCAGTTTTGAATGAACAGGTAATGTCCCTTCTCACTACAACATAATTAAACACCCCCTCCCCCGCAGGCAGCCATAAATCTGTGTGTATGTGCATGTCCTCTTCTTTTAATTTCTTGTGATCGAACATTATTTGGTTTATAGTGGAGTGCCTGAAAATACAATTGAATGCAGAGGAGAGTAAAAAAATACTTTGGGAGCTGCATTAGCTAATCACCTTTAGAAGCAAACATATTTCTAAGATATCACCAGTTGATTCTAACATTGCATGTTGATTTAAGATTCTAAAATATCATTTCAAAAGTGGAATAAAAAAGAAGAAGAAGAAGATAAATAACAAAAGTAGAGGTGAAGTCAATAATTAGTGATTGGGAGTAGGCAAGACCTTGATGACCTGTACCAGACAACTAAGATGAAAAAAATAAATAAATAAAATCACAAAGCAGTTCTTGTCATTGCAATATGCAGTTTGGTGAGAAAATCTTCTTCAGGGGTCTTCCTATGCCGGAGAAATTGTTGGAATGTGTCCCACATTGCCTGGAGTTGCCCCATCTGTGCTAATTATAAGGCTCCAGTTTCCCTCTCCTTAAAATCTAGGCTTAAAACCTAGGTTTTAAGAAGTGTGGATTGTGTTTTTCAATTTGGTATCAAAACTTGATTGGGCCTCTGATTGGTGTGCCATTTGTTCGGCTACTGTATGTTGTGGTCCAAGAGAGAATGTTAAAATGTATCCCACATCGCCTGGAATTGGCCCATCAGTACTAGTTATAAGGCTCTAGTTGAAAAGTCTAGCCTACATTTCTCCTTAAAACCTAGGTATTAAGGAGAGGAAAACTGCAACTCCAGGTAATGTGGGACACATTCCAACACACCCTCTTGGACCACAACATATAGTAGCCAGACAAACGGCACACTAGTCACAAGCCCAATCAAACTTTGATACCAAATTGACAAGCTCAGCCCACAGAAATTTCCAAAGCTGTCTCTTTTGTTTTACTTGGATCTTCATGGATTCTGAAGTCAAGAAGAAGACATTTGGCAGTGGGTAATGTTACTAATGCATGCTACATTTCATGGAGTGCCTGTTCCATGATAGCAGAAGAAATACAATTCATAGTAAGGATGTCTTGCTGTTAGTGATTTTAGAACTTTGATTCACAAATGTCATTTGAGATCGACTTAAGCTGAAGGAAAATTTCCCTGTTGCATGGAAAACTGCAGTTGTAGCAATAGTTCGATTAACTGCATTGATTATTCATTAGTTGACAACCCATTTTAGAGTATTGTGTTCTATGTGGTCTTAGGACTGAAGGAAACATTGTGTTGTTACTTGTTGATGATGATGACTATAGTAGTTGGGAGATCCTCAGTTTCATGAATATATTTTCATGCCTTGGTTGTGATTGTATGCCTCCTACTTGGGAGTCTCTAAACTCATTGTTCTCTTGTGCATATTTATGAGAATCTGGTAGTAGAAACTTGATTTAGCAAAATAATTGGTGTTGTTGTTTGTTATAAAATGAAAGAAAGAAAGAGAAAAGGAAAGGGAATGATGGTAATAGTAATAAGCATTCTTATTGCTAATTTTTCATGAAACTTAAATGAACAAACAAAGTTCTTTCTGGTTTAAATATTTGAACTTTCTAGAAGACTTACCATCTACATCAGTGATTGACAACTTTTTTAAGTTTGATTTTAGTTTCATGGAACAATTCCAAAATTCAGATGGTGAAAATGGTGGTGTGGGACATACATGGTACCTACCAAATTATATGGTGGTGTTGAACTTTGTGGAAGACTTACTGTCTACATCAGTGATTGCCAATATTTCGAAGTTTGATGATGTTAGTTTCATGACACAATTCTAAAATTCAGATGGTGAAAATTGTGGTGTGGGACATTGTTAACTTTAGGGAGGAGGAAGAAGAAGAAGAGTGAGAGAGAAAGAGAGAACCGGTTGTGAAAATATTATTATTCAATCATAGGGCTTTACATCATAAGCACATATATTTATACTAATAAACACTAACACATAAGTACCAAACTACCCTCACATAACACTTTAACACTACCCCTCAAGTTGGTGCAAATATATCCCTCAGGCCCAACTTGCAACAAATAGGGTGAAAGACCTTGTGACTAAGACCTTTAGTAAATATATCTGACAATTGATCTTCAGACTTCACAAAAGGCATACATATCAAACCCTTATTCAGTTTCTCCTTAATGAAATGTCTGTCGATTTCAATATGCTTAGTTCTATCACGCTGAATAGGATTGTGAGCAATATTGATGGCTGCTTTGTTGTCGTAATACAGTGTCATGGGCTCACCACCAATGATTCCGATATCACCCAACAAGGACTGAAGCCACATAAGTTCACATGTACCATGTGCCATAACTCTATATTCTGCTTCTGCACTAGACCTGGATACCACTCCTTACTTTTTCCACCACAAAAGCGCAGTAACTAGAGGTAGATCGTTTGTTATCTATAAAGCCTGCTCAATCCACATCCGTGAATGCTTCTAACCTTAAGTGACCATAATTAGAAAACAAAATCCCTTTGTCTGGGGCTGATTTAAGGTATCTCAAAATGCAATACACAGCATCCAAATGAGTGGCACGAGGCTCATGCATAAACTGACTTACTATTCCGACTGCATAGGCAATATTTGGACAAGTGTGAGATAGATATATCAGTCTTCCCACAAGTCTCTAGTACTTGTCCTTCTCCACAAGTTTACCAATACCATTACAAAGATGATAATTAGCCTTAATGGGCGAATCAGCTAGTTTGCAGTCCAACATGCCAGTTTCCTCAAGAAGATCTAAAATGTACTCCCTTTAAGAAATAAAGATGCATTTGTTAGATCTGGCAACTTCAATTCCAAGAAAGTATTTCAATGCGCCGAGGTCTTTGATCTCAAATTCCTTAGCCAACTGCATCTTAAGATGTGTTACTTCTTCATCATCATTCTATGTCGCAACTATGTCATCCACATATGCAATAAGCATAGTTACCTTATTTGCATTGTGTTTGACAAACATAGTGTGATCTGCGTGAGAATCATTACCTGTAGGATCAATTGTAACAGGATGTAGAGCTGGCATAAGGGATGATGATTGACTTGGTGGCGCAAGCAAAAGTCTGCTCTTTTTGAAGCCGTGAATAAGTCTTAAGATCAGCTCTGTCCAAACGGTCACCAATGTCAGGCTCCACATCATGAGAACCATTAGGCTTCTCCTCACCACAAATAACAGTCTTCTGACTAGGAAGAAAAAAAGATAACTCATGTTGCTATGACTGCTGAAATGACTCATCCGCAATCTCATCCAGAACACGCTCCCCCTGAGAAGATAGTGGAGAAGACGTAAAAAAGACTTAGATTCACAGAAGGTGACATCCATACTGACAAACACTTTACGAGTGTGAGGATCATAACATTTGTAACCCTTCTGAGTAGCAGAATAGCCAATAAAAGCACACCGGATAGCCTTAGGATCAAGTTTACCACAAGCATGAGATTGCAGATGAACAAAACAGACACATCCAAAGACATGAGGAGGAAGAGACGAGATAAGATAAGTCACAGGAAGAAGCTCAAGAGGAATTTGGAACTGGAGGACACTAGAAGGCATGCGATTGATAAGGTAAACAGTGGTAAGGATGGCATCACCCCAAAAAAACTTAGGAACATGCATGATGAACAAAAGGAAGCGAGCAACTCAAGAAGATGACCATTCTTGCGCTCAGCAAATTCATTCTGTTTAGGAGTGCCAACACAACTAGTTTGGTAAAGAATGTCATGCTCCTCAAGGTAGGCCCAAAAAGTGCCATAAACAATACTCAGTCTCGTTATCACTCCGACGAATTTTTATAGTGGCATTAAAAAGATTGGTCACCATTTTATGAAAAATTTGAAAACAAGAAAAAACTTCACTTTTAGTTCGAAGTAAGTAAATCTAAGGGGTTGTTTGGGAGGACCTAAATAAGTACATTTTTTGTCTTTTTACGAAAGGATGTGCAGAAAAGTAGAGAGGTGATGTGATAGAAAAAAGATAAAAAGATAAAAATATGGATTATTTTTGGATTGCCAAACTTGACCTAAGTTACACGAGAATTGCAATCAATAAAAGTAACAAACCACCGATACCCAGAGTAAAAACCATAGGGGAAAGCCCCCACACATTGGTATGAATAAGTATGAAAGCAAAAGTATTTCTTTTATTAATTGAAGGATAACAAGTTTGCTTAACTAGTTTGCAAGCATCACAAACAAAATCATTCCTAGGATAATCTCGAACTAATGAAGGAAAAAGCTTCTCTAAAATACTAAATGAAGGATGACCCAAACAAAGATGCTATTGATGAAGGAGCTGGAGAGAGAAGCCAGTAGTGCACTGAAGAGCCTGAGAGAACAAAGGTAAGGCAGGAGGAACAACATCCAGAAAGTACAGACCACCTTGGGTTCTACCACTGCCAATCATTTTCCCTATAGCCAGTTCCTAAAAGATACAATGAGTAAGGAAAAAGGTCACCGAGCAATTAAGAGAAATAGTAAGACTACTAACAGATAGTAAGTTGGTTGAAAAATTAGGAACATGAAGCACAGATGAAAGGGAAAGTAAAGAGGAGCAATGAACTAAGCCCTTGCCAGATACAGAGGATAAAGTGTCATCCGCCACTTTAACCTTATCTTGCCCAAAACAAGAAAAATAAGAATAGAAAAGACTAGAGGCACCTGTCATATGGTCGGTAGCACCAGAATCAATAATCTAAGGAGATGATAAGGATGCGGATGAGGATATACTAAGTGCACTAGCAGAAATACCTATGTGAGTAAAGTTGGAAGAAGTAGTGGAAGAAGGAGCTATGGTAGGTGAAGAATCTAGCCGAGCCATCAAACGTCTGAGAGTGGATGGCTCATCCTGAGAAATAGGACCCAGTATAAGCAGTGGTGCTAGCAAGAATCTTGGACACGTGCTCGGGGACGATTGCCACCACTGCGACCACAGCCCCTAGTGGGACAACCATTCAATTTCCAACAATAATCCTGATCATGTCTGTCCTTCCCACAATAATCACACTTCAAGCAAATCCCGATCAATCAAAGAACCTCTACTACCAAGCGGAGGTGGACTGGGCTTGGTGTCTTGGGGAGAAGTAGCAACAAGCAAAGCAGAATGATCCGGAAGAGAGGGTGCACCATCGTACGCCAACTCGCCTCTTGCTGGACGAGCATAAGCCTCACGTATGGTGGGAAACGAAGAACGACCCAACACTTGAACACAAATCGGATCGAACTCCAAATTAAGACTAGACAGAAAATTATAAACACGCTCCTTTTCTACGGTCTACTGAAACAAAGAAGAATCCTTAGAGCACATAGCTTGGAAGCTCTGATAGTAATCCAATTCTTGCCACAAGCTACACAACTCAGCATAATATACCGCCAGAGGGCTATCCTTCTGATCTAAGCCCCGAACCTTCTTCCTCAACTCATAAGCCCGTGCATCATTGCTCTTTTGAGAGTACATTTGTGTTGCAGCGGTCCAAATCTTATGAGCAGTGTCCAACAAAAGGAAGGTTCGACTAATAGAAGGTTGCATGGATCATAGGGTACCCGAATCACCATCATCAGCAGGTTGTGGATGGGTACCATCAATATAGTCATTCAAATGACGAGCAGCAATAACAAGATTGCAGGAGTGAGACTAAATCAAGTAATGGGTACCATCAAGCTTGACAGGGCTAATTTGAAAAGAGGGACTATCACCAAGAGTCATAACACGACTCAACCCACTCTCATGACCCTTAGATACCTGATTATCACTTTCAGCCATACGATGAGAGAAGTAGAGTGCAGAATCACATGCAAGATATCAAAAAAATTTGAAAACCACTCCAATTGGAGACATCAACTCACCACTAGAGGAGGAAACAATACAAAGCAACAACAAAATGTATCAAAAACAACACCCAGAGACAGACCACGTGAAGAACTCCATGCCAAATCACTGGTAAAAGCGAACAAGCCTCAAAAACC
This sequence comes from Camellia sinensis, assembly GCF_055761805.1. NCBI lineage: Eukaryota > Viridiplantae > Streptophyta > Magnoliopsida > Ericales > Theaceae > Camellia > Camellia sinensis. Next base: position 44,731,350 of record NC_138964.1, read on the forward strand.
TTCAAACCAAGGCCACCCAACCCCTCTATAGGGAATTTCGGCTCTCAGGGAGAAGCACCAGAGGGAGAAATCAAAGCAAAATAGGGTCACGAATGGACTTCTAGAAAATCAGCCAGTTTTTCCCAAAAATCAACAAAAATTGGAAACACGACCAACCAATGATCAAAAAATTAAAATCAAAATATAGAGAGAAGCCCATCAAATTTCGTTCATGTGGGAATTATTTTTTTATTTTTTTTTATTTTTACGGGTGACAGGAACAGGAAGTTACAAGAATTACAGGAATTGAAGAACAAGGAAGTAAAAGATCCAATCTTCAAGGAGGAAGATAATCTCTGATACCATGTTAACTTCAGAGAGGAAGAGGAAGAAGAAGAAGAGAGAGAGAGAGAGAGAGAGAGAGAGAGAGAACCAGATGTCAAAATATTATTATTCAATCATAGGGTTTTACATCATAAGCACATATATTTATACTAATAAACACTAACACATAAGTACCAAACTATCCTCAAATACACTTAAACAAACATACATGGTGTAAATTTTTTGAACAGTAGCTAATTCTATTTAAAGTTAACATCAAGTGGAAAGGTTTGAGTATGAAAGGTTTTACAAGAAACAAGGTAGAGCATAAGGGTCTAAGATGGAAGTTCTGGACACAGATTTTGAGATGTACAAATGGTATTGAGCAAAATTAGGACAAAAGGGGAGGAGTAAACATATGAATGAGATATAGTCAGATTTCACACAATGAGTGACACAGTAATTCAGCAGCATTAATGGATATAAATATTGTTGTTGTTGTTGTTGATGGTTTTTATTTTATATTTTATTTTATTTTATTTTTATAAAAAAACAAAACTGAGGATATAAATATTGGTTGACTAGCAAATTTTAGCTTTCAGATGCAGTTACAAAATATTCAATGTTGAGATGCATATGAGGTAGAAAATTCAAGTACTGTATCAATGATATTGTATTCTCTATTAATGCAGCTCAAAACTGCTACATTTTCTGCTTTTGCATTTGGCAGACCATAGCTTAATGAATGGGACAAGATTTGACCAATCATAAAATCGTACATAATTTGAAGTGAAACCAAAATAATCAGCTAGAATTTACTTCCTGATATTATCTGAATACATCAAACTCATTCTCCTGTGAAGGAATGTACGCATTTAAAAAGTGGTAATCAAAATAAATGATTTATTCTCCTGATATTTTTTTTGGTTGTATCATGCCATGTTGGGTCATGTTCGTGTCTTGCCATTTCAGGTTTGTGTCAGAAGTACCTTAACACTAACCCAACTTGTTTATTATTTCATATTATCATGTCATTTTTGGTCTATGTCCGATTCATGTCATATCAAAAAAATTCACCCTTATTTAAAAGTGTATGGAAAAATTATAAAATTTCTCCACAAATTAAATCTCATGAAACTAATCTCTCTTGGATGAAATTATTCATAAATATTTGGTTTCAACTCAATTCTATTTCCTCAATTTACAAATGCTATATTCTATTGTTATATTTGTTTACCAAATTGACTCTAAAATAGTAGATAAAAAATATATTATCTTAAATTTAAAAAGAAAAAAAAAACTATATTAGCCTTAAAATCTTATTTTACATAACTTTTTTAATCAACTGGATGATATTACATATGGGATTAATAAATGTGATGACACCACTTAGTAGAAATAACATTAAAAGTAACTAATGCTTCATTAAATTAGTTATTTGTGTCAACTTCATGTTATGCATGTTCAACACTAACTTGATCCATTTAATATTCGTGTTACGGGGTCGTGTCATATTCGTGTTTGTGTCAAAAAATGGTCAACCTTAACCCGCTTATTTCATATATGGCTGAAGTCATGTTGAAATTTTCCACCCTTAGCTACAGTAACAAAATGTTATAGTTTGTCAATCTTATTCAAATGGTGCAAATGTCATTTCTTCTATTTTCTTACAAATGCCAAATGAAAGTGCCATCTGTGTGCTCCTCATGAGAGAGGTAGACAGAGTGTGAGTTGGAAATTTAGCAATTGCCAAAACTTGTGGCCTTAGCAAATGCTATATAATTTAGCAAGGGGTTTAGCACATCATTGGAGAGTTTTAAAGTTCAGCTATTGGCAAATTTTGCAATGACAGCTCAAATAGCAGACCTTTGAAAATGCCCTGAAGAGCAACTCAAAACTGGGTAATAATCCATTGTTGGGTTAGTTTTTGGGAGCCATGGTCTTTGTTGATATCTGGTCATCAGTGGAGTATCTCTAAAATCATTTTAATAGGATTACAAATTGTCTTCCAATCCACCAAATGCTACTTGAACTCCTATCCCATATCACAGAATCTCTTTGCAACATTTGAAGCCTTTTAGTGACCAAAGCAGGAATAGCGAACAAAGAGATGAAATAGGAAGTTAAACTGAGCAATGTACTTTTAATCAAGTTGAGGTTTTCCTTTTATGACAAATCTTCATCCCAGCAACTGCATTTGGAAATATTCCACATCTAAATCCTAAACATTCCTAGACTTGAAAGATAAACCCAAATAAGTGGTAGGAATGAAATCCAATCTACAGTCAGAAATAGAAGCAAGAGTCCCAATATTTGGTACATCCCCCAGCGGAATCAAGTCTGGTTTTCCCAATTTCACCTCCAAACCCAAAACAACCAAAATTGTTCATGTGAATTTTGTATTACTCTTTGAAATTGTTAGCTTAGTGTATAAATTTAAACTACTTGTTTTAACTTGAATGTACAATTTTGGTGCCATGAGATGTAGTGAATGAATGTGGTTTAGGAAACTTTCAAGCTCTTGGTTGAACTTAAATTTTCATGTTTTGTGCCATAAGGAGAAGTGAATAAGTGTGGTTCTGTTTGGGGATTTTATGTTGTTATTGTCCATTTATTTTGAATACCAATCATTGCCTCTCTTTTTTTCTTTTGTTTTTTTTGCCTCGCTATTTCAATGACATTATTTGACTTATGTCATTATCTGAATGCTTGCATATAAATTGGATTGTTCAGATAGCTTACCTTCAGGACTGGGACTCAATTGAAAGAGATCATACTAGTTCTTTATCTCAGGCAATTAAAGATCTACAGTCAAGCACTCTTCGTCTTCCTGTTACAGGAGGGGCAAGGGTATGGCTGTTCATGAAATTTCTTTGAAGTTGATGTTTGAAATGATTGAACCATGAATTAAATCTCCATTTTTACAGGGAAGTATTGAAACTGTGAAGGCAGCTGTTTGCTCAGCCGTTGATGTGATGCAGACAATGGGATCCTCCGTTTATTCTATACTCGCACAGGTGAGATTCATACTTATTGTTTTTTGTTTATGATATATCTATTATGTCATATATAAATTTGTATTAGGTTTTTTCTTCTTCTTGTTTTAGTCCCAATATTTATATGTTCTAATTCCTCTTGGCAATTTTAACGCAATGCACATGTCATCATGCATTTCTTTTCCACGTTTTTTGTATAAATAAGGTTGATGGGTTATGTAGCCACAAAAATATGGCCTATTTGTGGGAAATCATATTACATTATTGTCTGGTGGTCACAATAGTAGAACCACTTTCTACATTTTTATTAGGAAGTAGTGCATTTTCTTAGAGCTATGGAATAACGTTATGGGTGTTAGATACCATATGTAGCTTCATATTTGTATCCTTTTAATACTAAAATTTACTTGATAAAGAGAATGCACGGGAAGGAGATTAATAGACATACAAAGAGAAGACCAAAGGAGCAAAAGGATGGAAACTATTTGATGGTAGGGAAAAGCTATTTTAACTATATGTATTAAATCAGGAAACTATATTTATAAAACTCACTTTTTTGGAAGGTCACCACAGTTCGTGTTGTGTCATACACACGCACATCACACCTACAAAGGGGGAGTCTATGAAGCATGGACACCTCTCTGGAGGTCATGTACCAGTGTCTGACATGTGTCGGACATGGACACAAATGTTGGATGGAGTCGGACACACTCCATTTTTTTATTTTTTTACCGAAATAACGTACCCAAGGTTGATGAATTTGAGGCAACTAAAAATTTGATATAAAATTAATATATAATATAAAAAGATATGACATTTATTATATAAACTTAAATTTTTTGCATGTGTCCCCAGCCTGTTATGTCTTGCATTTTTTGAAAATTTGTGCGTCACACGTCCATGTTTGTGCTTTTTTGGAGAGAGAAAAATGAAAGAAAATGTTGCAAATAGGCTGGCTTATGTTCATACACATGTTGAGAAATTAATCATGTTGAGTTATTTGCTTATGTAGTATGGATTTGATTCCAAGGAACAGGTGCTTTGAAGTTTAGAGTGGTGAACCAGTTCCAAAATAAATAAGGCTCAGGGAGCTTTACAAGCTTGATGTGATCAGGGATTTGGTGCTCCATGAGCCTTCCTTCCCCCTCCTTGATCTGGAGTGTCATGCTTCACTGTTCTTTCGATATGCTCAATGTGTTCCATCTTGCATTGAGGGCTAATTAACAGATTCAACAATATTTAATATTTCGCAGGCCTTGTGCTGCTTGCCTGCGAAACAGCATGCCAACTATGGCATGATTGGCCTTGAGCCTGCAGCGCAGCTGGCCCTTACATCTATGGATGCTTAATAAGGTCCAATGGGACTCATTTGAATGGATTAGATGCTCTGGAGCTCCTGGATTGGGAACAACACCCAAGTGCACCCCATATCCACGTTTCTTTTCTGCTCTCCCTTTGATTTGCTCCATCCTCATTTGAAGCCCAGAGTTTTAGATTACTCATCCAATAGGTCTGTGTCTCCTTCTTGGAAGAATGAATTGTTTACACACCTCACCAAAAATAATTTAGTGTATTTGGTTTGAGTTTTTTGGATTAAGCTTTTTGAAAACTGAGCTTTTTGGTTTTCGTGTTTTTTTGTTTTTAGTGAATATTTTTAAAATTTTAAACATTTTTTTTTTACTTTTTTAGATACACCTTATTTAGATATATCTAAAAAGTAAAAAAATATTTTTAAAAATTAATAAATACATAAAAATATAAAAAAAATGTACTGAATTCTCGTTTTTTTTTTTTTGTATTTTTGGTATCTAGTGAATTTTTAAAAGGTTTTTTTCACATTTATTTTTTATTTTTTAGGTATATTTATGTTAGGTATGTCTAAAAATTAAAAAAAATTGCTTAAAATATTAAAAGAATTCAGTAAAAACAAAAAAAACACGGAAAACAAGAAAGTAGAATTTTCTGAAAAGTGTTTTTAGAAAACTCTAACCAAGCAAAGTGATTAATTTTGTCAAAAATAATTTTAGATTATTCTGTGTTTCTTTTCTTTCTCTTTTTTAAATTGATATGATGCTCTCTCTCTCTCTCTCTCTCTCTCTCTCTCTCTCTCTCTCGCACGCGCGTGCGCGCTCGCAAGCTCGTGTGCACAGTAGACTGCTTCATCAGTCAAAATAGTATATGATCTTGCTTAATGAAGTGCCAGAAGTTGCACTTAGTAATTGCCATCAAAAAGTAGTTGCACATAGTAATAACTATTTTATGGAATGCTTGTCGTACACAACAATTTTGCACTATAGTCTGAGAGTATGTGTGCAAAGATTTGTCACAGATAATGATTTAAATCAAGATATACTCTGAACTTTGCATAGAATTGCTTTATATTTATATTACAATTAACAAGAGAAGAGTTGCAAAAATATATGTTGACAAAGTTTTAGATATTTAGTTTAGGTTTAGACATCGGTTATTCCATAGTCTGGTGTAATTTAATGAAGTTAGTGATTTCCTAATGGAACTTGTTGCGCAGAAGTTGATCATATGTTGTATTGTATGGAAGCTTATGGTATTTCATTGAAATCCAAACCTGCTGCAGTCTGTTAAATTTTGCTTTTTTCATATTTTGACCTATTAAAGTTTTTGTTGTATAATGGAAATTAAAATTAAATGCAAACCATGAGATTTTGTAAAAGCCAATGAGCTAGAATTTTTTCATTGATTTTTATGATTATGAAAAAATCATATGTTTCATGTCTATATCAATTGATAAATTTTCCGTGCACATTTCATGGGCTCGTATTTAAAAAGAATTTCACTAATTTTTTTTATATATGTATTTGAACACCATCATTGTCAAATATTGTGTACGACCATTTTAATATATTTTGATCTACTTTAAGAATTTTTGGCAGTATGCACTCGTCATCATTTTTTTGACTCGGGTGGTGGCCTTGCCTTCCTCTTACATTTTGATTTTGAGGCCCAAACAAGTTAATTTTAGAACATTGTTGATGTGAGCACATTGTTTACTAGGTCAAAGATGTATTTTAGTTTCTTTTCTTAAGTTGCGTAGATGTATATGTGCACACACTTGTGCGCATTATCTATCTATTCTATTATATAAAGCCAACAGGGTTGTTGGTGTGGATGTCACAACATTTTTTATTCCTAAACTACCTATCTACAACTGTCAAATTCAAATACATTTATCAATCCTTGTAACTACAGATTTCAAGCACACATCCATGTGGGTGTGCCCATCTTCTAGTATATGTATATATACATATTATAATCAGACCTACAGACTTAACCAGAGTTGGTCCTGTCAATGTGGAGTATTGGGAGGAGTGGACTGCTTTGAGATGTAGTCTCTGCCTATATTTGCACAAAGTGGCTTCTCTTAGACTTGAACCTGCAGTCTTAGTCTTGATGGCCAAGTTCTTAATGCTGAAGTCTGAACCTTAGTTGCAGGAATCGCGCAACTAAGTGGCGATTCTAAGTAAGAATCGCGATTCCGCGAAAGAAACGTGTAAGAATCGCATTTCTGTGGAGAGAGAAACGCGATTCAGTCCAAGATGGGATCGTAAAGGAGAGAGAGAGAGAGAAACCCTAACCTGATCGATCGTCTTCGTCTCTGAGGGCTTCGATCTTCGTCACTCTCTCGATTGTCTTCGTCTCTGCTTCTCTCCCTCTTCATCTCTGTTCGTCGTTCTCTGCTTCGTCTTTGTTCTCTGCTTCTCTCCCTCTTCGCGTCTACTTCATCTCTGTTCTCTTCACTCTCTCTCTCCGTCTCCATGTTTACTATGTTTGATCATATATATTATATATATAACATATAATATATATAATATATATATATATATATAATTTATCATATATTATATATGTAATAAAATTTATAAATTATAATTTTTACCATATATAATAAAATATTCAATTATTATTTCTTAAAATATGATATATAATAATAATTTTTGTAAATTATTATTTCTTAACTTTTTAACATATAATAAATAAAATAAATCATCCAATTATTTAAAAGAAATCTAATTAAACCATATATAATAAAAAAATTATAAAATAAATTATCTAATTTTTCTTTTTATTTATTTTAACATAATTTATTATTTCTTATTTATTATAATTTTTTATTTATAATATATAAGCGCTCCTAATTTACGACTCCTCTAAGTGGTCACGTTTCCCTGCCCCTGCCCCCCGCTCCCGCTCCTGCTCCCGCTTCGTGCAACTAAGGTCTGAACCAAAGGATGGTGTGTTTGGTAATAAAATATGGATTTTTACATGAAGGTGTGTTCACCAATAAAAAATTCATTCAATCAAATTTATTGGCTTATGTGCTTAAACTTGAAGTACCATTTTTATAAATATATTTGTTACAGCAGATTCAGAATTTTTTTCATTAGTCAAAAAGAGGTAATTGTATCTTTTTTGGCTAATAGAAACAATGGACATTGGAATTGTTGGGCTGAATCTCAAATTGCACAATCTTATTGATCTCTATTGATTAAGAATTGGATTCAAATGTATGGTATAGGATGTTGCTTGTATGAATCTATCTACTCATTGTTGGAGATAATATTATATTGTCAAAGATATCAGAAAATATGAAAAATATCATAATATATGGAAATCTCATGATTTGTGCTTTTTAAAAATTTTTGTATTTTTGATTTATTCCAATTCCTTAACTAAAAAGATTTGATTGTATCACCCACTCTATATATATGGTGTATCATGTAAACAAAAGTATTAAATTGAGTGAATGAAAGATGTAGCCTATATTGGCTAAACCACGTTAAACCTTTGTGTTCTTTCTTTTTTGTTTTTGGTATCTATTATCTCTCTATATTCAACTTTATTGCCTTATTACAAATTCAACTCTCATAAGATCTGGAGTATAATAACAACGGTACTCAGAGTGGAAATGGATGCTGAAATCAATGGTACTTTGCTATTGGCTGGTACTTGCCCTACAAGACCATTATTAAATAACGAAGTGTTAATTCCCTCTACAATATCCGAAGGGTTTAGAACTGATAGTATTGCTTTTTTGGTTCTTGAAGTGCTTATTGATGTAGTCTTCTTCATTTAATTTTATCTCCCTAAATATATGAGCACATTATGGGCTTTAAAGTAAGATTTCATAACCATGTTGAGCTATTTGGCCTGTGCTGCGTCTTAAATATTGATTTGAATTTGGTCACTAGCAACTGGTTGCATATCCAATTCTTACTTTTATATATGGTTCATTGGGATTTTCTATGTGCAATTGCTTTAAATGTAGTCCAGAGTGTTCATTTTGATTGCCGAGCACTGCCTTACATCTTTTATGTATTGCAGGTGGAGGGAATGAACTGTCTGGTATCTGAACTGGCTGATGTGTCAGCACAGGAAAGAGCCATGCTTGATGAATGTGAAGCTTTATTGGCTTCAACAGCAGCTTTGCAGGTAAGAACAAATTATACATGGTTATAAATTTGATTTCATGCACGTAAACACAAACCATGCCTTGCTGATAAACTGAACATAATTAGAATTAGGCTGCATAACTATATATAATATTGTCTTCAGTCTCTACACCTCTATGTGTGTATAGTGTATGGATGAGTGTGCCTGTCGTCGAGTTATAGCTGACCAGAGTACTGGTGTGTTTGTTGTGACAAATCAAGGATAAAAGAGATAAAAGAAAACGACAAACACACAAAATAAAACCCAAAAGAATAATAATAATAATAATAATAATAATAATTTAAAAAAAAAAAAAGATTTAAGGAACTGCTATGAAGACATTATTATATGTGATGATTACAGCTTTGAACTAATGTTAAAGAGATTTCACTGAAATTTTACCATTACAAAACAGATTGAGTTTATTCTCTATCAAATGAGATCTATGAGTTAGTGTCAACTTTATCATCCTTTCAAATTATGAAATGTAGTGGAAGAACACGTACACAAACCAACCAACCAAAATTTATAGCTAGGAAGAAATGAAAGAACTTTCAAAATAGCATACACAAGAATGGGGAAGAAAGAGATGACACCATTTATTTTTATTTTTTTTCAATGAACATTAGAAATACTTTCATGCATGTGGAGCTCATCTGGTAATCTGGTGATTCATTGTTCGAGCATGTCTGCCTCTGTCTATGTTACATGGACTCTTTTGTTTCCCCAGTGTACCTGTGCCTACCGGATATGATAAAGGTAAGGGTGTAAGATATGTGTCCGACATCCATACCCAATTTAGACACAAGTTTTTTTTTTTTTTTGCTTCTATATGATGTTTGAAGAACAAAATGCTCACATTTGTTTTAAAGAAGAAAAATTTCTAGCTTTTCACACAAATGGGACATATAAATTTTATATTTTTTTTCTAAATCCTATTTAATTTGAAGTATATTTCTAAATAATGTACATCTTATTCAAGAATATTATACAATATCCAATATATATAAATGCTTGAGACATCATTCCCGTATTCATACTCAACTTTTGGATGCATATCCCAATATTCTAAAATGTTTAGAAAGATTTGACGATTGGATAAGCACCCAAATACCCCGAGTCCATGTAACATAGGTTTCCTTGTAGCAATAGGTGGCATTTATGACGAAAGCCAATTTATTTTATTCATTGGTTTGAGATATGCCTGTCTGAAAATAGTACGTTCTTGTGTCATCCTGGATGGGATGGCCTTAATTCAGTCTATTCAATGATGTTTGTCGTCAATAAATACCTTCAATGATGTTTGTCAATGCCTTCTCTGTATCTGATCATCTGATATTGTGGTTGGGGTCAATAAATACCCACTTCAGTCACACCCTCTCAACCATTTCTATAAGCACTTGGTAATCGGTAGTTGTTCGTCATTTGGCAGTTAACCATTGTACCTGCACCAGTTCTAAAAACCATTTTTCTTGTTTCTGTTGGCTACATAGATTAATCACTTAAGTTTATTATAATTGTAAATGTGCAACAATATATCAATTTGGTTTTGTTGGTTAACGACTTACTGATCACCCTTCTCTGCATCGTGTTGCTTTTGTATTCTTGCGAATTATATTGGTGTATAGGATGGTTATATAGTTTTTATTTTTATTATTTTATTTTATTTTTGGTGTTGGCTTAAAGCAGGTAGAGGAATATAGCCTTAGGACCCATCTCATACAAATGAAACATACTTTGAAGAATGGTCAGCAGCCAATGATCGGGAATCGGAGCACCTACATGACTGCACAGATGCTAAGCTAACAACATTTTGCTTTGCCTCTTCACCAAAGACAAATAACAACACTGTCTGCTTAGGTCTTAGTGAGTGTATATTGAACCTTTTTTTTTTCTTTATTTACTCTGTGGGGAATATGCATTTTTTCTTCAATTATTTTGTTAAATTTTTTGAAATTTTATTTTATTTTATTATTAGCGTAGAGCTGTTGGCTCCGTGCCTTCCACATGTAATTTTTGTATCACTCAACTGAAAAGAAAATGCATGGCAAAGGTTCAGTGAAGTTTTGTACGTCTTTGCATTTTGCGGTTTTTAGGATTGAACAGACTTTTTGGGATCATCTTCTTGTGACTTTTGGATTCAGCATTACTAGTCCATGACTGGGAAAAATGGATGTCTGCAATGTTCAAACAGGTATCTGGTCGAAAATCACCTTTATGTTGGGCTGTAGACAAGTTGAGTCGAGCTTTTCAGTATTCAAGTTCAGTTCACTAATGAGTTTTTGGGGTTTCCCTTTTTTGGTGATTTTTTTTTAAAATTTTTAAAAAAAACTCAAGGTTTTCGGATTCTACTTGACTAGATGTATTGGAAAAGTTTAAAATAAAATAATAATAAAAAAAAAAGGTCAAGAAGGGACCAAAAAAAAAAAGTGAGAAATAGTTGGTCACTATAATTTACTTTGGTGTCAATTTGGTCCATATAGTTTTAATTGTATCAATTTTGCTTATTAATTTTTCACATTGTGTCAATTTAGTCCCATGGATAACATCTATCAAGAAATTGAACATAAATTAAAGCAAAATGTTTAAGAATAAAGGTTGAGACCCTCTTTGGGGGTCATCCCCTTGACCCCCTTTAGTTTTGATTGGTCAATTTTTCTTTTTTTTTTTTTTTTTTTTTTTCTTCTCACCTCCCTAACCTCCATGTGTGTGAGGGGGTTGTGGGGGTGGGTGTTTTAAGGTGGTTTAAATCAATAGACTATTTCAAATTAGACGCCAACTCTTCAATCACTCAAAGGAGAGTGAATGAACTATTTTCTCCCTGATTTCAGTACAGTTTTGAAAAGGATATTATTAATTGGGCTAAATTAATATAATAGAAAAAATTAATACAATTAGGACTATAAGTACTAAATTGACATAAAGAGATAAATTACAAAGACTACGGCCGTTATTTTCCCAGCAAAGAAAAAAGAAAAAATTGGGTAAATTACACTTTTTACCCATGAACTTTCACTTCAATTTTACTTTAGTCCTTCACATTTTAATTATAACAATTAAGTTTTCAGATTTCAACTTACATTTTAATATGATTCTCCCGTTACTTATCGTTAAAATTTTAGATGGATAGTGTTCACGTAAAGGCTACATGAGCACATTTTAGGGGCATTGATGGAAAAATAATTATATAAAAATTTACACTTTTCACCTTCCAACTTTTATTCAAATTCACGTTGATAGCTCATGTTTCAATTTTTACTCAAATTTTAAACGATAGGAGGACAGGAGTTCTATATTGAAAGTTATTTGTTACAATTAAAAGTTAAAAAATCAGAGTAAGCCTCTGTTTGGGAAGTGGGTTGGTTTTTTGACTTTTTTGGCTATTTTATCCTGGGTTAAAAAGTTTGATTTGGGAAGGACTTTTTGGTTTTTTTGGCTTTTTTTGTGAGAGAAGAATGTAATGATTATGGGTTGGATGTGATATTTTATTTTTTGTGACTAAAATAGCCAAAAAAACCCCGTTTAACTCTTGCCAAACGAAACCTAAAATTTAGGTGAAAGTTCAATGTTGAAAAGTATGTAGTTTACCCAAGAAAAAATAAGAGGCAAGTATGTAGAGTAAAAAAAAACTAGCTTTATTACATAATATATCCCATAGATGGCAATGCCAACTTGGTCATTTTAGCTCATTACAAAGCACATTAGTAGATGAAGAACGGGAGCTTCTATTTACACACACAACATCCACTCTTTACACATCTCTCCTCACTACACTTTTTATACATCTCCTTCATTAAGTATGTGTATTGAGGGTGTTTGGTGTGTGTATATAGAAGCTCCCATGAAGAACTCAAACGCTGCTCTTCACTGCATCACTATACCCACTCAGCTTATCATGGTACCTATCCCACAACATAATTCCTCCATACTTCGGCGACATCTTCACAAACGGTAAAACCTCGGACTTGACAACTTCCGCCGGAATGTGACCGTTGTTCGCGGCGTCTTCCGAAGCCGGGAGGCCAACGAAGAACTTTCCGGCCTGAATCGACTGCGTCCACTGCGTCCACGAGTTCTTGAAACTGTTTGGATCGCTAGTGCTGTACTCGCACACAGGATTGTTGAAGAATTGTATCCAAACGCTGTCGAAGAGGCCTGTGTTGAGCGAAGCGCTAAGCCACTTATCTGGGAATGGACACTGTGGTGCTGCGGTCAAGTAGACATTGGTTTTTGATGATAAGGCTTTGGCGAGATCGTCATAGTATTGGGTTGAGCCGACGATGATAGCAAAATCGATTCCGTCTAAAATGGCATCACCTAGTGGACGTGTGTTTGATTGGCCTCCGAGAAAATTGTTCCATAAGTAGTCTGCAACTTTCCTGCAAGAGAAAGAAAAGGTAAATTACACTGACATCCCTATATAACATTGAAATCACACAGCCACCTCCCATATTCTCCGAAATTACACTAACACCCCTAATTGTGCCATGATAAAATACCCATAACACCCTTGTTTGATTTTACAATTTTCATCAAAGGAACAGAGAAGAAGAACAATCGAGAAAGGAGAAAATGATAGAATAGAGGAAAGAACCGAGCAAAAAAATTGGTCGGGAATATGTTTTGCCGACCAAAAATTAGACTTTTGCCGATCAATTTTTTGGTCGGCAAATGTGTTAATTTTTGTAGTGAGAAGAGGAATAGACAGAAGAAACTATAACCACTGTCATGGAAATATTTTTTTCAAACATTATGTGAGATGTTGATAATTTTAGTGACCCATTTTTTTTTCCCCTTTACTATAGAGGTGTTTAATGAGTTGGCACACACAAAAAAAAAAAAAAATCTTTTGATTAGTTAGGTGAGAATAATGGCTAAAAAGTCATACATAGGGTTGATTTGATAATTACCTTTTTAATAGTTTTTTATTTCATTTTCGAGATAAAGTTTTTGTGAAAAAAAATAATATGTTCCATAAATTTAAAAAAAATTTATTTTTTGTTATTAGAAAAGTTGAATAGGTCCTTAGGTTTTTTTTCTTTTTTCAATTATTAACTTTTTTAACTGAAACAAATACTTTTATTTATTTATTTTGCCTTCTTAAATAGTCAAAATGTAAAAATTTAAATCACTGAACCATAGTTTGGTTTTCCCAATTTCCATTTGGTAATTAAAAAGTCAATTTTCCACCAAAAATCCAAGTAAAAAGGTCATGAACTGAAACCAAAAGCTTTTAAATAAGTCATGACCAAACCGAAAATAGTCTCCTTTAGTACAATTTATTGTAAGAAAAAATTATATTGGTGATCCTGCTAGTTAGTGTTTTTTTTTTCTTTTAATTTGGTTCTTATAATTCTAATTGCATCAATTTTATTTTTAAGTTTTTAAATTGCATATTTATTATAAGAAAAAATTATATCGGTGATCCTGATAGTTAGTTTTTTTTTATTAATTTAGTTCTTATAATTCTAATTACATCAATTTTGTTTTTAAGTTTTTAAATTGCATCAATTTAGTTCAATTGATAATGTCCGTCAGAAAATTAGAAGAAAATCAAGGACAAAATAATCTATTCAAAAGCGAAAAGGGTATCTCAAATTGGATGTTAACCCTTTAATTATTTTGATGAGAGTGAATTGACCATTTTGCACTTGATTTCAGGGTAATTTCTTAAGAGACATTATCAATTAGACCGATGAATGTGAAAAATTCAATGTAGAGACAAAATATAGAAACCACAAAATTCGCCCTTATTGTAAGCTAAAAGATCAATCCAAAAAACCTCCCCCAACTTTCAAATAATCGGTATTTTTTTAAAGCTTATTTAAGATATTTTCGTGCATAAATTGGTTACATCAAGCAAGGTCAATATATATATCAAGGTTTTAAAAACCGGACCGGTGAGCGAACCGGAAAAATGATCGGGTGGACGGGTCACCGGTTCAACCAGTGGGTTGAATCGGATCGAACCGTGACGTCATAATTATGTCATAAATAATTTTTTTTAAATATAAATTAATAATTTAAATATTAAATTTTCAATTTTTTTTAAAAAAAATCTTAAATATTTTTAGTGATGTTTTTCTATAATTAAAAAAAAAAAATTCCTGAATATAAGCCATAACACTTCACATGCTAACAACAAATAAAATTAAAGATGAAAATTTAGCCATTAAAAACAACAATCATAGTAAGAAACATTATAAAAGTATCCAACCAAAGCAATCCATAAAACATAAGTTACAAAAAAGACAAAACTAAGTTCAAAGTTCACAGACAACACAACATAACATCACAAACAATCTTTGATTTTTGCCTAAATCTCCTAGGGACGATAATTTAGCCAATCATCATCATCATTCTCATTCGCATTTGCACTAGAGCTCGGATTGTTTGATCTATTATCAATGTTCACGTCACCAAAAGATCCCAAGTCGATATCATCTCCAAGAAGTTCTACCTCCATATCATCCTCAACATCATCTACAATAGTTAAAATAAAATCATTAAGCTATCATTTTGATAATGATTGATAAAAAAAAAAAAATTGTTGCATAATGATGAAACAATATTTTCTAACCATCTCGTAGACCATGACATTGCTTCTTATATCGTGGAGGCTCATCTTCTTCATAAAGCATTTTTTCGAGCTCATCATAATCAAGCAATGGAGGCTCCTCTTGTTCTAGTCTTTCTTATTCAATAATCCAAAACTCGGTTTTGTCAATGCTTTCAATGTCAATGGGATCATAATTCCTTGTTTTGTAATACTTCCTATATTGATTCAATTATAAGACTAAATAAACGAATAAAATAAAGAATCCATTAGTTACTATATGAGAAAGATTAATTTACCTATTCTTCAATCGCAAGTTGTAATGAACATACACAAGATCATTAAGCCTATGATGTTCTAGTCTATTCCTCTTCTTTGTATGTATGCGTTCAAAGACGCTCCAATTCCTTTCACACCCAGAAGAGCTGCTAGTTTGACTAAGAATTCGAATGGCTAACTTTTGCAAATTTGGAGCACTGTGTCCAAACATCTTCCACCATTCATCTTATTATCACAAAAGAAAGAAAAATATTATAAAAAATTAAAAATAAAAAGAAACAAGAAATAGATAAATGAGATAAAATATTCTAATCAAAAGCATATAATAATGATAATTACTATTAAAAAAAAAGAGAGAGATTACCAGGTTGTGTTTTCTTTGATGTAACAATGGCAAGCTCTCTTTCAAAACTGTCTTGTCGATCTCGAAACAATCTAAGTTCATTCATGAGCTTCGTTTTACTTGATGTGGCTTTAGTTTCAATCACATCAAGTACACTATTCATAACCTCTGGCTTTTTGCAAAATGAAGCTTGATCATATTGAAAAGCTGGGTTCAACCAATAAGCAGCCGCATGTATATTCTTTCGCAATTGATTATCCCAACGAGTTTTAATGATTGTTGTGTAAGGCCTATACAACCTCTTATTTCTCTTGAAAATATCTTTAATACCTTTGATTGCCCTATACATGCCTTCATAAACATATCCCATGGACGGTTTCTCATCCCCATCAACAATACGCAAGAGACGCATAAGTGGCTCAACAATCTTAACAATGATGAAGCAATTCTTCCAAAATTGTTTATCTAAAATGATATCAATGGCATCCTTTCCTTTCTTCTCTTTGGCAAATCTTGAACTTGCAAACTCCTTACTTGTCACCAAAGCTTGCAAATCATGCATATGCTCATGAATACTATGCAATGCAAGGAAAGTAGTGGCAAAGCGCGTTGCTCCTGGGCGCACAATTTCAGTCCAACTCTTCTTCTTTCTTAACCGAGCTAACAACCATGAACGGTTATATATGTACCTTGTCACCGTTGATGCCTTAATAGCAAGCTCATGCACATGATTCATCTTGGAAATTTCACTTAAGATTAAGTTCAAGCAATGAGCTGCACATGGAGACCAATTTATAGATTTGTAAGTAGCATTTACAAGTCCTCCAGCAGCTTTATAATTTGCTCCATTATCTGTCACCATATGAACAACATTCGACACTCCTACCCACTCAATAACCTCTAGAAACAATTTAGAAAGAAGAGTAGCATCTTTGACAGCATCAGAGGCATCAATTGATTTCACAAAAGCAATTCCCATAGGGCTATAGACAAGAAAATTTATTAGATTTCTTTGTCTAACATCAGTCCAACCATCACCCATAATAGTACATCCACAAGCAGCCCAAGAACTCTTCAAAGTGTGAATATACAATTGAAGCTCTTTTTTTGAGTCTCCCAATAAAGGAACTCGAAGTTGATGGTACGTAGGGACCTTATATCCTGGACCAATGGCAATTGCGGCATCAAACATGGGCTGAAAATAAATGGAGTTCACAGCATTGATTGGAATACAAGTATCATAAAAGAATTTGCCAACAATCATATGTGCTCTATGTATGGCTTCTTTAGTTTGGAGGGCACTTTTGATAGTTGGTTGAGAACCAGGAGTGGTCCTTGGTGCAAAATAATCACCAATTTTTGTTGATTCATGTCTCTTCCCCTTCCCTTTCTGTGTCATTGGTGGTCTACTCTTATTCCCACTTCCAGCTCCTTCATTGATTGAAATGCCCTTATTGTTCTGAGGAATTGTTCTCACAACCTCATCATCCTCATCATCAACATTGACATAAACATCATCACCCTCAAATTGAAAGCCACCTGGACCATAAGGATTTAATTGATCATAATTTTCTTCACTTTGTTTCTTCTTTTCATCAAATGCTTTCAAAGATTCATGCATTTGATATTGAATATCTGGGGGAACTTTTTTATATGGCCCAACCTCACCTGACTTCTTTGCAAGATGTTGCTTCATTCTATTAATCCCTCCACCTTTAATAGTTTTCCCACAATACATACATGAGTAAGTCTTCTTCCCATTGGCATCTCGTCCCTCAATAACATGTGCCCATGCAATATCAGATTTTCCCCTTGTGGCTTGTGTGGAATTAGCTGTTGAATTCTGGCCAGATGACATCTCTCACAACTACAACTTAGAATAAGAACAAATGAAAAAAAGAAAAGAGAAAAAAGAAAAAAAGTACTCCTATTCAAATTAATATTCCAGAAAGTAGGATCATAATTATTCAAATTAATCAAAATGGTGTAAAATCACAATTTAACTTCATGGGTATCCAAATTATCACCACTGAATTCATGGGTATCCAAATTATCATCACTGAATTCACAAATCAAGAAGCAACCCAAAACAACATACCCACCAAATCACAATTTAACTTCATAAATATTTGAAAATTAAGGTCATTTAATATTAAATTGACTGGTAATATGAATATTGACCCGTTTCACAATCTGATGCAACAGGCATTAAAGTAAAATAAAAAACTCAATCAAAGTGAAAGCATGAGAGAGATCTTCAGATATTTAGGCAGGAAAAATAAGAAATTGATAGAAAATATCACAATAATATCAACCTGTAAAACAATGAGTTGCCACAAAAAAAAAAAAAATAAATAAAATAAAATGGTGTAAAATGTTTGAGATAAAGAGATAAATTAAAAGGGATGAGAATACATACCTTTTGGGTGAAGATAATGAGATGGGTTTCTTCACAAATGCACTCTCTGCTTCTCTATACCCCTCTCTCTCACTTTAGTTTTCACTCTCAACTGAGAAGTAGTCGTTTGACATTGGGAAATTAGTGCACCATTTCAATTGAAAATATGTTTTCTATATATCTATGATTTATCTATAAAGGGGGGAAAAAAATTCTGAAGGAAAAAATAGAAAATAGAAGAATAAAAAATCTGTATATATTTTTCAATCTGAAATTTTTTTGTGAGAATCTCTATACATTTTTCATTTTGTAGAAAAAAATAGAGGAAAAGGAAAATGGAAAACAGAGAAGTGGAGTGGAGAACAAAGAAGGAGATTCAAAGATTCATCAAAATAATACCTGGACTGGAGGCTGTTGGCGGCTGTGATTGTTGGCAGCAATGGAGGTGTGAAGTTGAACCTTGCTTGATTGATTCGTTAATGGTGAAAAAAAAGAGAGAGATAGATCGGATAACAGAGGGAAGGGAGGAAGAGACCTGTGTGAGTGTGAAGAAGCCCTAGATCGGATGCTCTACAGCCGCTGAAGATAAGCCAAAAAAAATAGAAGCAGATCAATTTTTTTTTTTTTTATATATACCTGGACAAAGAAGGAGATTCAAAGAAGGAGATTCAAAGATTCATCAAAATAATACCTGGACTGTTGGCAGCAATGGTGGTGTGAAGTTGAACCTTGCTTGATTGATTCGTTAATGGTGAAAAAAAAGAGAGAGATAGATCGGATAACAGAGGGAAGGGAGGAAGAGACCTGTGTGAGTGTGAAGAAGCCCTAGATCGGATGCTCTACTACAGCCGCTGAAGATAAGCCAAAAAAAATAGAAGCAGATCAATTTTTTTTTTTTATATATATATAAATCAAACCGTCCCGGTTCAACTAACCCGGAACCGGTTCGAACGGTTCACCGATTGAACCACCGGTTTCACCGGTTCTATGAAAATAGACCGGTTTTTTCATTTGACCGGTTTTAGGGGGTCAACCGGACCGGAACCTCACCCGGTCACCGGTTCAACCGGTTGAACCGGCCGGTCCGGTCCGGGTTTCAAAACCTTGATTTCAATTATGGAAATCCTGATATGCCCATATCTTAAGAAATCGACTAACTACCCCACTTTATGGGTTGTTTGACTAGGTATACTTGTTGTCCTCATAACTGCATACGACCTTTTTTTTTTTTTTTTTTTTTTTTGATAACTCAGGTATCCCCAACTCGCTGAAGGGAAGCCAAGACTAATTCTGAGGGCCCTGAAGTTAACAACCGGGCAAACCTCCAGTGGCCCCAAGGGGTGACTCGAACTCGAGACCTGTAAATTTTATCCTCCAGACTTTACCATTCGACCACTTGCCTTGAGATTAACTGCACACCACCTTACATGAACGTAAAACAAAATATACCCAAAAAATCTCTCGAGTGACTTTTATTTTCTCTGAAAAATCATCCAAGTACAATTACAGCAAAAATAACCCAGACTAGTGTCTAAGGCAAGTCCATAGTCAATAACGGAAGTTGTTGGAAATCGTCAAGGACATAGTCTAGTGAACAATGGAAGTCATTGGCGACCAAGACTAGTGTTTAAGGCAAGCCAACAACCAACGATGGAAGTTGTTGGCGACCAAAGTAGACCTGTTTTCTAGACCTCATGTGAACATAGAATCTGTCATTTTCAATAAATTTATTGAGTGACCACCAATCTGTCACGACCCATATTGCCCTTAATAGAATGATGTTCTGATGGCCAATAATCTTAGGGTGTGTTTGATTGGGGGATAAGGGGGGTTTATTCATTATTGGAATTGTAATTCGGGAGAGGCTCTTTATTCGACGTTCGTTTTTTTTTTAGTCCGCCAGACATGGAGTTCGGCCAGATTCCTTATTCCCATATGGGGGACTATTGTATCTTGGGGGGGTATGAGACAATTTTTGGGGAACTATCCACTGTTGGGATTAGGTGATGAAATGACCATTTTAACCCTCTACTATTTAATTATGTATTATATTTAGTAAAATTTAATAAAATTTAAATGTCTCAATTTAAAAATAAAATAATTTTGTTTAACTTTTTATTGATGTTTTATTTATTTAATTTTTTATAGATATTTTATTGATGTTTTATTTAAAAATTTTGTTTATAATTTATTTAATTTCATTATTTAATTATTATTTTTAAAAATAAATTTATTTAAAATTTTAATTAAAAAAATAACATATATTTTTATTGATATTTTATTTATTTAATTTATTTAATTTAAAAAAATAAATTTATTTAATTGTGTAGAAAATAAAATAAAATAAAATTGTATTTAATCTAGCTAAAAAATTAAAATATTAAAGATATGTTAAATATTGCTATTACTTAGTAAACAATTAAAAAATGATAAAATAATCCTTTGTTCATTTATCATACCCAGTCCGTCCAACCAAACGTTGGATTCACTAAAAATAGTTCTTTCTAGACATCTAATCCCACGAAAAAACAAACACATGATACATATCCAATCCAACCAAATAGTCCAGGGGATTCACAGTCCTAAGACTCAAATTCGATAGATTCTAATTCCCCCTTATCCAGTCCATCCAATCAAACACACCCTTAGATTACTGAAGGCCAACCTACAAATATTCGCACATACAGAATATAAATATGGAGCATACATGTGCGAAAGCAGTAAATTTAAATCTAATTAGTCCATAAGAATTATGCATAGATTAAACAAAATGGCATACATATTAACGTGATTTTACAACTTGAATACAAAATAAAATAAGCTTGATATTACATCTTGATCAAAATAATTTTCAAGCCAAAACATACAAAGTTAAGAAGTATAATCTTCAAGATGATACAAAAACATGAAACAAAACACATCTTCCAACAAAACTTAGGTGGTATCGCCTTCTTGTTCATCACCTACATGTATATATAAGGGAGATGGGTAAGCTGAAAACTCAGTGAATGATATAAGCAATAAATGTTCGAATGAATGATATCCGAGATTTTATCAAAACAATACATACCATAACTTGTAACAAAATCAAAGACGAATCGAGTTCATCAATCAAAAGATTTCAAAGCTTCAAAGGATGTTTACTAACATCTACATAATACAAAGGATGAACATTCATTGACAAAACAAAGGAATAACCGATCCAGAATCAATTAGACAAGCTACCTGTTGGTGGCAAATAAGATCTCTCAAACAAAGGTATTAGTGATATTAAAGTCCCATAGCACATAAGGACCTTTCAAGAATGTCATCAAAACAAGCATAATACTTGATACCAAACTAATGGGTAATCATTCATACTTGATCAAATGTTTTTCAAAACAAAGAAAAGCTTTTATCCAAAACATTATAATATGACTTCATTAAAAATACCACTCACAATGGCTCTTCAGTCGTAGAGATAAAGACAAAGATCCAAGTCCTACAAGTATATAGTAATTCCCATTAAATGCACTTCAAGAAGGCAAAAAGAGATGCTCAAAGGTGGTTATGCATTGCACTCTCAAAATAAGCTTCAAATGAATAAAATAGATTTCAGTATTTCTCCCCATAACCAAGTCAAAGCAAAGTAAAACATGTGTTAAGAGTTAAATCAATGTTTTTCTTCTGGGCGAATTACACTAACGGTTCCTATAGTTTGGGTCTTGTGTTACTTTGGTCCCTAACTTTTCAATTATGACACATTTGACCCTGAATTTTGAATCTTGTTCCAAATAAAGACAATTGAAGATACCATTGCTTAATTTGAAGGGCAAAATCGTCAATTTGATAAAATATAAACTAATTAAAAATATTCTACCCACTAAAAATAAAATTATGTAAAATAGATAAATCTTTTAGATATTTATTTATTTTTACTAAATTAATTTTTATTATGTGTTTGGATGATGATCATGTAATGGGTAGTTGCTTTTATTTTCATTAAATTAGTTTCTATTTTTTTAAAAGTAAAATATGGCGATAACTTTGATATCATTATTAACCAATCCGTTAAATCAAAAAATTTAAAACTAAAAACATTTCATATATTAAATATATCAATCACACATTAAAATCCTAACAACACCCATTACATGATTATCATCCAAACACAAAATAAAAATTATTTGGTAAAACAAATAAATAAATAAATGTCTAAATAATTTATCAATTGTATATAATTTTATCTTTGGTGGGTAGAAATAATTATTAAAAATTTAAAAGTATTTTTTGACATTTATTTTTGTCAAATTAGTTTATATTTTATCAAATTGATGATTTTGCCATTGAAATTAAGCAATTGTATCTTCAATTGTCCTTATTTAGAACAAGATTCAAAATTCAAGGTCAAATGTGTCACAATTGAAAAGTCAAGGATCAAAGTGACACAAACCCTAAACTATAGGGACTGTTAGCGTAATTCGTCATTTTCTTCTTGGAAAAGCATGTTAGGTACAAACCAGGTCAATGAATAGATACACAAAGATGAATAAGGTTGAAATGGCCTGGCTTGGTGAACTCAAGAGGTCTTGGCTGAGGTTCCACAACTCTTAGCCGAGATGTAGGGTTTCCCGTCCGAGATATGGATTGCCCAACCGAGATGTTACAAGGTGGTCGGTCTAGATGAGCAGTGATTGGCCTAGGTATACATGCAACGTAGACCAAAGTGCAAATGATCGTGCAAAGTAGACCAAGGTGAGATACAAAGCTTGGCCTAGGTGTGAAGGCTGTACAAGAGTGGGTCTCTGTCACGCCCCAAACCCGCTCCTAAAAGTTTGGGCATGATCACTTCAGAAACGGACGTCAAGTTCAATATGTATAACATATGGGGCCTGAACGGAAGCATTTAACAACACAAATCAACATCCATTGAGCTAATACTAACATGCCAGGATCAAACATGTCATATCAGGTAATTTGTCGTGTAACAACACACATGTAGTTATAAATATATACACAAATATACAGACCCATCCCCAAGCCTGAGGATGCAACAAGACTAAGTTAAGAGAAGTTAATTATGCTTTACAACATTAGACGAAAGATAAGTGCACCAAGCCAAAAGCTCTGCAAGGACTCCACAAAAATGTATGAGCTTCGTCTAAGGGTTTGGTTGTGGTGTAATGGCAAAAGATAAGTGAACCAGGTGGGACTAGGACTGACCTCCAGACTGAGTACCTACAGAATAGACATAACACAGAGTGAGCGAAGCTCAGTGAATAATAATACTTAAACAAAGCGTTGACTAAACTTGAATTATAACGTATATAGGTGTAGAAAGTATATGATTAATCTTATTCAGTAAATATTTTCAGAACGGCCTCAGGCCTAGATTTTATTCAGAACGACTTCAAACCCAGAGATATACAGAACGACCCCAGGCCTAACAGATTTCACAGATTGGCCATAGGCCTAACAGATTCCACAAATTGGCCATAGACCCAGATATCATCAGAGCAGACTAGTCCAGAGTTGTACAAATGTACACAGATTTTCCATTCATTTGTAAATGTTAACGTAATCAATCTTGCGAATAGCAGAGCGTTAATAATAATAATTATTAACGATAAGCAAATGTACAACTATGGTACTATTACTCACAATGCTGTGGCGGAGCGATGGTTCCTCCTGGAGTGTGTCCTACACACATATATAATTCACACATTAGTGTCTTTTTCTTTTAAATCATTTTCTGAGTCATTACGCTTCGAATGAATTTACAACCATTCTAAGATTATCAAATAATTATTTTAATAATATCAGAGGATCAAACACAGAAAACAGAGCGGACGAAATTTTTCGTCATGGGCCGCATGTACGGCAGCCACCTTTGCACGTGCGGAAGGGTGGGCCGCACGTGCGGTACTCCCTCCCCGCATGAGCGGCAGAAAGCAAAATGCAATCCCATTTTTTTTTCCTCTTTTCCGCACATGCGGCCATGACATCCGCACGTGCGGTGGTGCTTCCGCACGTGCGGCCATGACCTCCGCACGTGTGGCCGTGGCCCTGTTTTGGCAGTCCAAAATTCAGACAAAACCCAACTTAGAAAACACATAGCAAGGTTCAAAATAGATAAATTTAACACAAGAATAAGGCTCAAAATCACATAAAAATTAATCATAAATCAACTTAGGTCTTTAATCACTTTGAATTCATAATCATAACCAATCACAATCCAATTCTTTCCAATGTTCTAATTATTTTTGGGTTCACTTATACACATACACACACACATATATATATATATATATATAGCCATCTAGTCATATAATCCAAACACATAGATGAGTATCCACATGAAATTAACAAGGAAGCAAGGTGTAATTTCTTCATATAACTCAAATTAGTTTCCAAAACAACCATATGGTAAGCATAACTTTCCAATTAGACAATCATTACATACAAAACTTCAACATAACCCCTAGCTCTCCCAATTGAAGGGCATCCTCACCTAAACCCAAGAAAGAGCTTAATTTAAGGTGGACTTTACATAGCTTGGTTTAATCTCTACAAACCCTCACAATTTTTGTCCCAATTCCCTTTCTTGTTGAACTCTCCTTTACTCTTCTTCTCTAATGCTCTCCCAGGAGATATTTATGAAATGAATTTCCCAAGTCAAATGTTTAAAGAGCATTGATATTTATATATAAGGTGAATAAGACGAAAATCAATCAGTTTAATCATTCCAAATTGAAATTTCACAGAAAATCATATTATGACTTAAAAATCATGCCGATCTCAAATGTAAAATCAATTTCAGATTATTAAGCTTCTAAGGCCTTTAATTTCTGTTCTAATCATCTCAATTGTAACGGATTTTTCTCCTATTAGACAGATATGACTCCATATTCATAAGATTCACTTAATTAAACTTAATTTCACACGAAATTTCACAATAAGCATATAAATGCACAGAATAGGGGACTGAAAGTATACCAGAAAATATGTACGAGGGTCGGGTTATTACAGTCTCAATGACCACACTTAGGAAATAATGAAATTTGAAAATCTGGGTTTCCCCTTGAATAACATGAAGAACACGAATGCTAAAATCATAACTTCTTATTTAAAACCTGAGATTTCATGATTTGAGTTAAAAAACATGGACCTGGTACCCATACTTGAAGATTTCACGAAAATAAACACAAAAATATAGAACTTGTTACAAACTTTTGGATTAAAACATGATTTTTCTTCAAGAACACAAGAACATCACTTTGACTCTTTAAAACAAAACTTTAAATCAATGCGTGGCTCATGAATCATGCTAGATCATGTAATGTGACCAGATTAACACAAAGAACAATAAAAGTAGATCAACAATCTAACCTCAAAATACAAATCAAATGGTTCAAAGTCTAATAACCAAGCTTGGAAAATCTAGTTTCCTTCAAGAACTTCTTCTTCTTAGCGCTTCTCTCTCTTCAAGACAAAGATATGGCAAATGATATGGGTTCTCAACTACTAATCTGACTAATATCCATTACTAGGACACGTGGCATCATCTGGTCAAGTCTTTTCAAAAAGGTGTCAGAATAAAAGGACAAGAGTAGGTCAAAGTATATATAACAAGCAAGATAGCATGGGTACTTCTGTCAATGTAAGGGTCTTAGTGCAAATGTGTAGAGAATTCTCATTTTCAAGCATAAAATAGGAAGAGAGAGAGGATTCTAGAGAGAGAGAGGAAATTTGCTCACAAATTTTTCTAACCCCTCAAATGGGGGAGAGACCCCCCATTATATAGAAAAACAAGCCAAAAGCTTTTATTCGTCGCTCCATACACATGTATGGAGATGAGCATCAGTGAACAACAGCTGGCAAATAAATATCTGAAAAATGAGAAAAATGGCCATCATTAGTGGCCGACCGGCCACCACTGATGGCCGATGGAAATTGGGGATGGCCGACAAGCCACCCTCTCCTCCAGAAGTGAAGCAACAATCTCTTGGCCTACAACCAAGCACAAAATAGACAAGTTGAGAGGCCCGAAGGCAAGGCGCTCAGCCAAGAACTTCAGGCGCTCAGAATGAACACGAGCATGTGAAATCATCGGGTGTTCAAGCGATGATATCCAAGTCTTGAGGACAGTCAAAAATGGAGTGTCTACACTAGGGGCAAGGATGGATTGTGCAAGTAAACATAAACAGAGACCATGTTGCTGATAACCTCGCCAGAGAAGGTCGTCCCTATTTCCAATAGTGGAAAATCGATGAACTAAGCCGGGGATGTCTAGCTCCCCATCATGGGCTAGGGACCGAGCCTCATGTACTAAAAACCCACACATTCGTTCCAAAGTCTGGGCATGAAAAAAATGGGGTTGAGACATGATTTTTTCGTTGCGCTAGGATTCCATCAATGCTTGAAATTCTTCGAGTGATGGGCACATTTCTTGTGATCCAAAGCGAAACACATGCATAATGGGGTTCCAGCATCAGACCGTGGCATGGAGAAACGGAAAGTAAAGTGGAGTACAGTGCAAAGAAAAAAGAGCGTTTAGGCCGAAATCGCGAAAATTCACCTTTTTCGAGCAGCCCAAAGTGGCAGTCCAGTCTTGAAGCCTATTATTGAGAAGAGTCTCCATTTTGAGAGCAAAATACCAAGGACTTGCTATTCTGCCAGAAAAACATATGGGAGCATCATTTATAGAGTTTCAGAAGAAGCAGTGCATGGCAGCTGGACAGCACTGACCGACCTCATTTTTTGGCCCGACCGTGCCTCATTGAAGCCCGATTGTGCTTATTTGGACCCAACTGGGTCTAAATGTTGGCCTAGATCAGTGCAGTTATGGAAAACAACTGGTCTTTACTTCGGTGTATTATGGCTGTATTTTGAGTCCTGTTTTATTTATACCAAGTGTTTGTTAGTATTTTTGAGTTGTTTTCATTTCGTTTCTACGTTATCGAGTTGTACTTTATATTTTGGGTGGTTGTAAGGTGTTGTCTGATTCAAGAATAATGCAAAAGTGGGTGTTCATAGTTCCAATGCCTTATGCAAAGTTACCATGCAAAGGTTATGCGATTCATCACATATCATGCGAGAAGATCATTGCAAAAATTTGTCTTCTTATAAAACTGGCTGGTCCAACCCCAATCATTATTTACAAAGACCAAAAACAAAAGAAAAGTCTTCAAAAACAAAATACATTGGTCTATCCAAAGCTATAGTTCCTAACTACAAAGCAAAAGAAAAAGTAAAAATCAGTAACCCATCATCGCTCTCTTCCTTCTTGGCTACAGAGGAGGTGCATCACTGTCATTGCTAGGACTACTAGACTGTATGTCCACCGTCTCTCCCTCCTCCTCAGAGCTCGTATACTCCTCGAAAGACTCCTCAGGAGGTGAGTGCTTTCTCACTCTGTCTCTCCCCCGGTCAGCTCCTCTCTTGCCCATCACTAGGCTCCGTCTCTGTCTCCTAGCCAGAGGAGGTCCTATAGGTGCAATTGGCACTGGCTAAGGCTGAAAGGCAAAAATAAAAAGAGAGAGTACAGATATCAGCAGAGACCAACAGAGTTGTGAGCAAGATTGTAATGATCGTAAGCTAAGGACAAAGTGTACCTCGATCCCATGGGTAGCTAGAACAGTCTGTCTCCTCCGTACCATGAGAAGCAGTCGGTCAATCGTCCAGAAAAGGTCGCTAGCATATGCTACAGGTACCTGCAAGAGGGAGAGCATTGGAATTGAGAACCACATAACAGAGCACAGTGGACAAAAATCACAAAATACAGAAAAGAACTGAGAAAGTATAGTGGACAGAAATATAAAGAAGTGTGTACCTGCTCAATGCCGGGAGCAAGCACTAGCCTACGGTCCCTCTCCTCGATATGCTCAAGAGGGATTTGCTCAATTACCCCGTCCGGTCGCATGTATACAACCTCGGACGGAATCACCGGAAGTCAAGGGATTGGAGTTGCAGCGGGAACTCCCCTAGTGGCAGTGGCAGTGGCAGCGGCAGCAGCAGCAACCTCAGGAACGGCACGGGATGTGCCCAGGGTAAGAGGCACCATCAACTAAGTATGTAAGAAGACAGCGAAGTCACCGGGCTCGTGATACTGGTCACCGTCCTTCCCCAACATAAAGAAGCCAACCTGGGGTCTGTCGTGAAGATCATCGACTACCCTCATGCTGGGAGGAAGAGGATATGGAATCTCAGGATCAGCTACGCCTCGTGTCTGGTGGATGAACCTCTCCCCCGGGTAATAAGCTCAGCCAAAGGGACCCTCGACCAAAATCATCATAATAGGGCATGCCATGTAGAGACATAGGTCATCCTCGCTGCCTGAGGGATGCCCGCCCAAGGGTACTAGTCAACCTGTGGAAACAGGTGTCACACGTCAAAGGTCTTAGAAGTACGGAAATAGTGCAGTATGGAAACAATATAGTATGGAAATAACAGTATGGAAATAATACGGTATGGGGCAATAGTATGGAAATTGTGTAGGATGCACACAGTATGTAAAAGTTAAAGGTTATTATTTTGTTACCTGATTCACAGTGATCATGTCAAAGAAACAGCAAAAGTAAGGGAAGTCTCAGTCCACGCAGCGACGTTGCTCAAATCAGGAGTTGTAGTACCGGAAGTGGGGTACTGACAACTCAGTTGGCCTCACTGGGACTGGAGCCAGCAAGGTGAAATACGTGTAAACCCATAGCTGCAAGCAAAAAGACATGGATAAAGTAAATGAGTAGATGAATAGAAAATGAAATGCAAAGTTGAACAGAAAAACAAGTATGTGGTGTACTTCCCAAACCCTCCAGTAGCCGCCGAGTGAATTCACCTTGCGGTAGGATACGGAGCTCATGTAGCAATACAGGGTGGCTAAGACGACGCCACCCCAGTCATACTTTGCCACCTGTGGTAGGTGCACTAGTGCTTCCATGAGATATAGCCCCACAATATTTTCCCTGTTCGCAAATAGGGTAGTACCGAGGAGACATACAAGGAAGCCACGGGTGTACTAGGTGACCTCATCTAGAGTAGCTGGCTGAAAGTCAGAGAAGTGATTAAAGAACCAACTATACCTCACCATCCCATGGCTGGTGGTGTCTAGGATCGCCCCGAGGAGCTGGTGCTGCGCTGCTCTCCATTGCGTCATATTAGGATCACATGAGATCGGGCCACTAACCTCGACCCACGGGCCAGTGAGCATCGAGAAGTCATATGGAGTCAGGGTCAGCTCCCTGATCAATGAGAAGTGGAATGAGTCAGTGGTGTCCCACCATCTCTCTACCAAGGTCCCGTAGAGCAGTGGCTCAGCCCTCATCTGTATGAGTCCCAAACAGAAAAGCCCAAAGCTGGTAGCATCGACCTGTGTGCAAACCTCCACGGGAAGCCTCTCATACCAATACCGAGGGCCAGATGTAGACCTGTAACCACCAATTCTCCTGGTTATCACCTGCAAATGGGGAATTTTATTAGTACATATATAGCATTGACGAGTAGTTTGCTTATGAGATTCAACATATGTGCAAAAACAAAGGAAAGATTGCTTACCGTAGAGGCATTGGTAGACAAGTGCTCTGTGGGCTCTCGTAGCAAGATGTCCTCATCTATCCCTGGGATGAGGCCCTCAAATCTCAAGATATCACCTGGGGTCGGAGCGTGTGTACGTGGCTGGTATGTGATTTTGTCAAATGGCATGTTGGCAAGAGGAAGAAGTGCGGGCTCGAGAATGTCCTCAGCCTCGATATCCGTACCTAAGACGGCGCCAATACCCACAGCTGGGTCAGGAATGGAAACCTTATCACTAGCCATAGTGAGGAAATGAGAAAATGGAAAAATAAAGAAAAAGTGAGCGAGTGAGTGAGTTTGAGTGAAAATCCTAAACCCCTCCCCCAAGGGCTAAACCCTAGGAGTGAGAAAATAAAGAGAGAAGAAAAAAAAATCAAAGGAGGAGGAAGGAAAATGTGGGTAAAGGTGTGAGAATCTAAGGAAAACCAAGGGCAAACCCAAAACCTTAGCTAAATCAAGTTTTTTTTGGTTCAAAATGTAGAGGATTGAAAGGGGTTTAAGGAAAAATTTCGTGTGGGTTGATGGGTTTCGCGAGAGGAGAGGAAATCTGGAGAGAGAGGAAGCTTAGAGACAGAGTGGAGGCATTTTCGACCTTGGATATATGTGAATTGAAGGTTGGGATCTATTTAAAACAGCCATTGTGTGAGCTTGCCTTTTTCCGCACCTTGCCTTTCGGAAAGGGTTTGAAAAGAAGGCCTCACAATTCGGACTCTACCTGTGGTTCTGAATCTAATCTCACAAAGTGCAATGTAAAACTGATAATCACCAAAGAGTCCAATCCGGCAAACCTTTTTGAAAATTTGATTTTAAATCAAATAATGCCAAAATTGGACTGTTGTGCCAGATATAGAGTCGCCAGCTAAATATTTTATTTTTGAGAAAATTTAGGAAACCTTGACTCGTGCCAAAAGCCATGTGTCTGTCATCACCAAAGTTGCCTTGGCTCAGGAACTTGGGTACGAGAGGGGAAAGTCCTGAAATGAGCACTCCCGCTCTCCCGATCAAATATCAGCCTTTACTAATCATGATATGTTTTTTTACAAACATTATGTGTTCTTATTCCGATTATTAGCTAACTTTACTATGTGACGCACACAAGCAAGTATAGACTAGTTTGCAAGATTTGAAACAATTTAACTCATGCTTGTTTGTGAAAATGGTTTGAATTTGCCACCCTCAAGTGGGCTTAAAAGATGCGGATTTGCCACCAAACATAGTGGGCTTAAAATAGGATTTTGCCACAATAACGTGGGCTTAAAACGCGCATTTGTTGAATCGTTCCAATTCAAACAACAAGCCATCATCCACAGGCATTCATGCAGTTTAGCATTTAAGCACATAGCCTCATGGCAAGCATGCGAAACATGGCAATATGGCAATCACACTCATGCAAGTATGCTAAAGCATAAAACTCACCGAGTACTCCAAGCCAAAACAAAAACTAGTTAGAAACGATGCATGATCCTAACTATACAAGATGCCTAATGCAACACATACAATATGAAATTAATAGGCTCAGCTACTAATATGGCATTTGCAACACTTTGATAGCATGCTTTGAAACACGTATTCAAAGAAGTATTGAAAGTGTAATGTAGTTTGAATGATGCATCGAGCCTCGGTGCATGCAAGACAAATGAATGGATGCAAACATGCAAGCATAAGGTATGCTAATTGAAAATGTCCCTAATCTAACCATCGAAAGCGATTAAATAAAAGGGAGAAAGATGTGGGGTTGGGAGACATGCACATATGCACGCACACTTATTACAATATTATGCCCTCATGAAGGAGGGTCCGAATGAATAAGAGCTAACTAACTAGCTACACTAATCAAGCTAACTATTATAACACGAAACTAATTAACTATTCTAGTTAACTAATTATTACAAACCAAGATTGAATAACTTGCTATGCTAAGCTAATTAAAGCAATTAAATGACCTCGAGGGCGAGGGGCACATGCATGCTCGGTTGCTCCACCCGAAAATGCCACTGCCTTGCCGTTGCAGCCTCTGTATGCACATGCTTGAACACCAACAGTGTTGTCGACTTCCAGAATGCCTCTGATCCTCTTCAGGAGCACACTTGTGCAATTTTTCATTGATAGCCAGTCGGCAACCAATGGTGGCTGTTGGCTACCATTGGTGGCCGGTTGGCTCCTTCTGGTGGCCGGTCGGCCATCCCTTCCCTGAACTTCTTTTTTTGCTGCAACAGAGAGCAAACAGAGGCAAAACAGTGTATTCTCAAGGAGTGTATGTACTGCTAACCTCCTTATCATGACATAAGCTCAAAGGAGTGTAGCTCTTGGCTCTCAAACCATCAACCAAGCAATTTTCATGCATGATGGCCAAAGAACCAAGCTTGTACAAGCTTAATGAGTGCACAACAAGACTCAACAAAACCATAACCCTATCATGTATGATCAAGGGTGATGGTGACCAAAAAAAGTGGCACGTTTCATCACTTTGAGTATGAAACATCTCATTTTTCTCATGTTCGAATTAACGTCCGATCCGAACACATGCAATGCAACATGAAAGATGCTTATCTTGCCTCTTTTACTTGTCATGTTTTATTTACCCATTTTAGCTTACTAATCCATTCTTTAATTGATTAGTCCAAATGGTGAATGTCCTCTAATTGAAAGTAGGCTTAAACCACAAGTGTCTTGAGCATGAAAGAGACCTCATGCTGTTGGTTAGTAGAAACCCTCAAAAGAGGATTAAAACCATTAAGCACAAGTGTCTCAATTTCACACTTAAGACAACAAGGGGTTCAAAGCCACTTTCAAAGTAAATGAAAGAGTGAAGAATAGAGGGAGATTGCAGAGATTTTAGTGCTGAAATGGAGTGCAAAATGACACTAAAACATGCAAGCAACTCATGCAATTCATGTTTAAAAGCCTAAAACATTAAGCTAGTGAAGGAGATTGCACTACAACCACACAATACAAGCCTTAAAGGACTAAACCAGCTCAAAACAGAGCTAAACCAGTCAAAATAGTAGCAAAAACATGCTAAGATTAAGGTACAAAATGCTAGAAAAACATACTCACATGTTAAGCTATCTAGGCATGCAAACAAGACACAAGGAGGGGAGGCTAACCCTTCCAATTTTGAACTTCAAAATAGGATTTTTACCACTGCAAAACCTCTAAATTTTAGTGGTTAGAAGGCCCAAAAAGTTTGATTTGAAGGTGATGAAAGATGGCACAAAAAGCTATACAAGCAAAGGAACAAAAGGGAGAGACAGCCCCCTAACTCAAAAAGGCCCTAAACCACTATTTTTAAACCATAAAAATAGAGTTTTTTGGAGTTCAAAACCACCCCAAAAACAGTACAAAAAGATGGCAAAAACAAGCTATGCAAAACAAGTTTTAAGGTAAGTCTTATACCTCTTGAAACACAACATAATTTTAGGCACAAATGAAGCACCAAATCAAGCTAAAATCACCTTCTAAAGCTCAAAGAAGGTCCCAAGGAATCTCAGCCCAAAGATAAGCAACTTTGGTTAAGGGTTGATAGGCAAACTAGAAGTGTATCTTTACTTGTATGCATAAAAGGGCAAGAGAGAGAAATCTAGAGATAGAGAATTGTAGAGAGAGAGGATTTTAGAGAGAGAGGCTCTGAAATCTTTCTAACCTTGCAATATGAGACATATGGCCTCTATATATAGAAAAAAGAGAGCCTTGGTCGAAAATATCAATTCAGAAATATCTGGAGCAATGTAGAACAGCTGGAGGGGAAATATCTTCAAAATATCTGAGTTTTGGACACTAGTGGCTGACCGGCTACTATTGGTGGCCGACGGCCACTAATTATGGCCGAAAAACCTCACTTCTAGCCGACCAGCCACCATTAGTGGCCGATCACACAAATTTACTTTTCGGGCCCGACTTCAAACAAGCATATCTCCTTTGTCTGGACTCCTTTGCAAGTCATTCTTGTGCCTAAATTGAAACCCCGGAAGTCTTCTTTCCAATGGTGGCAGCCTCATATCAAAATTCCAAGTATGAAAAAGGATATTCCTCTTTTAGTGAAGGCTGCTCAGTTTCGGTCCTAACCAGATTGATGCCCAACTTCAACCAACCAAAGTAAAACTGAGAAGAGAAAAAATAGAAAATGAGGGAGATGTGTTCCTTTTGTGTTGTTTTGTTCACATAAACTTGTTAATTCAAGCATCGTTTTGATCATTTTGATTTTATATCTTTAATTAGTTCGTTAAAATTCACATTTGAAGCTTCGTTAAATTCATGTTTACGTTTTGTACCTTAATTCGTGTTTCAATGTTGCACCTTGATTTGGGTTATCTCAGCAGGCTTTATTTTCTGAGGCCTTCCAATCTCGTTGTGTCAAGTTTTGAATTGTTTGCCCTTTTATTGATCCACCTTTCCTCCTATCACATGCGATGCGTTAGGATTGTTCCCTTGGTTAAAAATAGCAGGTGCACCTGTTGTTTACACCACCTTTCCTCCTCTCGCGTGGGAGGCGTTAGGATTGTTCTCTCGGTTAAAAACAGCGGGTATGCCTGTGTGTTCACACCGTCTTTCCTTCTCTCGTGTGAGATGCGTTAGGATTGCTCCCTCGGTTAAAAATAGCAGGTGCACCTGTTTGTTCACACTACATTTCCTCCTTTCGCGTGAGACGCGTTAGGATTGTTCCCTCGGTTAAAAACAGCAGGTGCGCTTGTAGTTCACACCACCTTTCCTCCTCTCGTGTGAGATGCGTTAGGATTGTTTCCTTCATTAAAAACAACAGGTGCGCCTGTTGTTCACACCACTTTTCCTCTATCGCGTGTGATGCGTTAGGATTGTTTCCTTGTTTCTATTTGGTTAGAAACAGAAGGTGTGCTTGTTGTTTACATCGTTTTTCCTGCTCTCGCGTGAGATGCGTTAGTATCTCAATTACTCGGTTAAAAACGTCAGGTGAGACTAGAGTTCACACCATCCTCCACCCTCTCTGTGTGAGACATAGTTTGGCATGGAACTTTTCGTCTTCTCTATGTAAGTCGTAGTTTGGTTTGTATCCTTTTTCACCCTGCCTATGTGAGCTGTAAGTAGGTCTGCATTTTCTTACATCCTTTCTA
The DNA here is from genome assembly GCF_055761805.1 of Camellia sinensis. Classification (NCBI taxonomy): domain Eukaryota; kingdom Viridiplantae; phylum Streptophyta; class Magnoliopsida; order Ericales; family Theaceae; genus Camellia; species Camellia sinensis. The sequence continues at coordinate 44,766,325 of NC_138964.1, forward strand.
TGTGAGACAAAGTTTGGTTCGTGCTCCCTTTGCCCTCTCACGTGAGACGTATTTATTTACTCACTTCTTTCCGTGTGAGTCACGGCCTAGTTTGTTTTGCTTGGGTTTATGCTTTTGTTCAAGTGTTGTATTCTTGTTATCTCTTGTTACATTACTTCATCGCTTGTTAGCATACTGTAGACACCCCATTTTTGAAAAGGTCAAGCTACACATATATGTGAATGTTTCATTGCATTGTTTCACTGTATAATCATATGTTATGTTTCCTGGATATCATTTTGCATTTTGCCCTTGAACTACGCTGGTTTGATTCCTCACAAAAGGGATACGTAGGCAACCTTTGGGTTCAACCTTTGGTATTTGTATTTTTATTTTCTTGCCCAAGTCTTATGGTCGTGTCAAATATGTTGTCTTTGGGCTTTGACATTCACTCACGTCATTTTATGACTTCAGAGCTCTGACAAAGAGGGGCAACTGTAAACACCCAATTTTTGACCACCCATAAGACTTAGGCGCTTGGTCCAGCGCACTCGATGATGAAAACTGCCTTGTGTCATTCGAGTTCTTGGTGAGGGAATCCAAGGTTGAGCCCTGAAATAATCCCACAACCTTCCTACTTGCCTTATTCTTACCTCAGAGGTTCATTTTTGAACGTTGTGCCACCTTACACTGAGTTTGAAATAGGGGAATAGGGCAGCATATTAGGACCCGGCCGTGCCCCATTAATAGCCAACCGTGGCCATTTGGGCCCAACTGTGCCATGCTGGCGATGAACTCTGTTCTGGGAGAGAGCTCGCAAACTGTCTTTTTTTGAAGATATTTTCGACCTTTTTTGCTCAAATTCTATAAAAACAAGGTTATGTCTTTATTTTGAGGGCTGAAAATTTTCATTAGAACATATACACATAAGAGAGAGCTCCTTCTTCCTATACAAGTCACCTTTGAGCAAACCTATCTCTCTTGACTAATATCCATACACCATATACCACCTTAGATCATAACCTTAGAACCTTGGTTGAGGCTTGTGCACCGCAATTCAAGCTTGAGAGTGTGCTTGAACCAAGTTTGTGTTACAAACAAGAGCTTGCTTTTTGGAAATGTATAAGCTTACCACATTCTTTCTTACTTCTTTTTCTATCTCTTGTTTGCTACTTCTTATGGTTTTGTGTTGTCTTGAATCCTTTTCAAGTATTTAAACTTGTGTTTGGATAGTTACCAAAGGGTAGAGAGGGTTAACACCTTCTCTTACACCTTATTCCATAGCTTAAGCCCTTGTTTTTACACTCTTTTCTTTAGTTCTTAAACTGATTTTTAGGGGTTAAAAAGGGCTAGAAAACATGGTTTAAGGTCTCAAAAGGTGGAGGGGTTGGCCACCTCTCTTTGTCTACTAGTTTGTGTTTCCTTGCTTTTGTCTATCTTTTTGGTGTGCTTTTAACACACTATTAGCCACTGTTTTTTTCTTTTTTTTTTAGAAAACCGTTTTAGGACTGTCCTAATTTAGTAAATTAGTTTATGCTTTGAATATTTGCTTATTGTATTGTAAGTCCTAATAGTTTCGGTTGTTTATGCCTTAGACACCAAGTTGTTTGAGTTGATACTTTCTTCATTCCAAAGGTCTCATTTTAATAATCAATTTAGCATTCATTTCTGCAACCTCCCCCACTCCCCGATCCTTTTTTTTTTTTTTTGTATAAGAGTCATGTCAACCGGTTGATGGTTATTCAAAGCATGAGCTAGAGACCTATGCTCAATGGCTTAATCTTTACGGAAGTTCACCGTCAAAGGCATGGTCTCTCTTTCATGTTTAGGTTACCTCTCACTTGACATTGTTCTCGTTTAATGCACTTAAACATCATTTGGACAAAGGAATTAAGGAATGGCGAGGACTATTAAAACTGGATTAAATTGAACCAACCAACATAAAGAAAATGAATAAGGTCACTTGGGTTTGGTCGGACGTTGTAGACACCCCATTTTTGACCGCCCTTAAGACTTGGGCGCCACTGATTGCTTATTTGGTGATGAAATTTGTGCAGTGCAAAGGTTCGATTTCTTCAGCAAGAGGAGCTCCAAATCCCAACCTTACACCCCCTTTTCAGACCAAAGCCTTTTGACAAAAATGATTTTATACCTTAAAACTCTCTCTTTCAAAATATTTTTGAAAAAGAGTTCCTACGATGTTTTGAGGCTCGCATTTCATTAAATGTTGCGCTTTTCGATAAACCGAGCAAGGGCAAAGTGGAAATGAATGAAAAAGAGGTGAACCCTTTGAAAAATCTTTCAAAACATCTTGTTCAAAGGTTTGGAGTTGAAGAAAATTGGAGGAGAGAGAAGAAAATTAGTTAGGAGAGAAGTTAGGCATAAACCGTTAAGAGAGAATCGGGCAGCCTTCACTAAATTAGGCTTATTCGTTTGTACACTTGGATTTTAGCTATGAGGCCACCACCATTGGAAATAAGACTTTTGAGGCTTTATTTTACACTCAAGAATCTCCTAAAGCCGAGTCCGGATGGGGGAGATATGGCTGGTTGAAGTTAGGCATCAATTCGATTGAGCTGGAAATGAGCAACCTTCACTAAAAGAGGCATATCTTTTCGCACACTTGGAATTTTGATGTGAGGCTACCACCATTAGAAATCTTACTTCTGGGGCGTCAATTTAGGCACAAGAATGACTTGCAAAGGAGTCTATATGAAGGAGATATGCCCGTTTGAAGTTGGGCCTGGAAGCAGATTTTTGGTGGCCGACAATGCACACTTCTGGCCGACTGGCCACCAATGAAAAAAGCTCAGATTTTGTAGAATTTACCTCAAATTGTCTTCCACAAGCTCCAGTTGTCTCTAAATCAGATATTTCGACCTGAGGCTCTCTTTTTTCTATTTATAGAGGCCATATCTCTTATATTGCAAGGTTGGCAAATTTTGGGAGCCTCTCTCTTTAAAAATCCTCTCTCTCTAAAAATCCTCTCTCTACAATTCTCTCTCTCCTGCCCTTTTGTGCATACAAGTAGAGATACACTTCTAGTTTGCCTATCAACCCTTAACCAAAGTTGCTTACCTTTGGGCTGAGATTACTTGGAGCCTTGTTTAGCTCTAGAAGGAGGATTGAGCTTGGTTTGTTGCATTTTGTGCCTAAGTGGTGCTTTGCTTCGAAGGTATAACACTTATCTTATTTAAGCTTGCTTTGAACACTTGTTTTGCCATCTTCTTCTACTATTTTTGAGCTGGTTTTCAACTGTAAAAACCTCTATTTTTCAGTCGTAAAAATGGTGGTTTGAGGCCTTTTTGAGTTAGGGGGTTGTCTCTCCCTTTTATTCCTTAGCTTGTATAGCTTTTTGTGCCATCTTTCAAGGCTTTTAAATCAAACTTTTTGGGCCTTTAAACCACTAAAAATTAGAGCTTTTTCAGTGGAAAAAACCTTCTTTTGAAGTCCAAAATTGGAGGGGTTAGCCTCCCCTTCTTGTTATCTTGCTTGCATGCCTAGTTGCCTCATAGGTTAGCATGTTTTTGTAGCTTATCTTAGCCTATTTCTAGAATGTTTCTACCTCTGATTTGGGCTTCTTTGCCTTTGTTTTAAGCTGTTTGTGTTGTATGAGATGTCTTTTGCATAGTTATAGTGTAAAGGGCTTCACTAGCTTAATGTTTTAGGCTTTTTGGCATAAATTGCATGAGTTGTTTGCATGTTTTAATGTCTTTTTACACTCCATTTCAGCACTGAAATCTCTGTAATCTCCCTCTATTCTTCACTCTTTCATTTTTTTTAAAGTGGCTTTGAGCCCCTTGTTGGCTTGAGTATGGAATTGAGGCTTTCATGCCTAATGGTTTTAATCCTCTCTTGAGGGTTTCTACTAACCAACAGCATGAGGCCTCTTTCATGCTCAAGGTACTTGTGGCTTAATCCCTCTTTCCAATTAGAGGACTCTCACTTTGGACTTAATCGGTTAAAAGACTAATCGGTAATGTAAAATGTGTAAACAAAATGAACGAAGTAAAACTTGAGCAAGATAAGCATGTTGTATTGCATTTCATGTGTTTGGATCAGATGTTAATCCAAACACAAGGAAAATGGGACATTTCATACTCAAAGTGATGAAACGTGTCATTTTTCTTGGTCACCGTCACCCTTGATCATGCATGATAGGGTGGTGGTTATTTTAGTCTTGTTTGTGCATTCATTAAGCTTGTACAAGCTTGACTCCCTAGCCATCATGCATTGAAAATGCTTGGTTGGTGGCTTAAGAGCCAAGAGCTACACTCCTTTATGCTTGAGAGATGATAAGAAGGGTAGCAGTACATACATTTCTTGAAAATGCATTGCTTTGCCTCTGTTTGCTCTCTGTTGCAGCAAAAGGAGAAGTCCAGAAAAGGTGGTGGCCGACCGGTCACTTGATCTAGCCAACCAGCCAGTTGGGGTGGCCGACAGCCACTTTTTGTAGTTGATCGGCCACCAGTGAATTTTTGCACAAATGTGTTCCTATGTTGGAACAGAGGCAACCTGGAAGTTGGTACAATTTTCGGTGATCAAATGAGTGCAAACAGAGGCATCCGTTGGCAAGGCAAGGGCATTTTCAGGCCGAGTAATTGAGCATGCACGTGTCCCTCGCCTTCGAGGCCATTTACTTGCTTTTTTAAATTGCTTTAGTTAGTTAGCATAACTAATTATTCAATTCAAGTGTTGTAATTAATAAGTTCAATTTGGTTTGTAATATCTTAGCTAGCTTAGAATAGTTAGTTAATTTATTTCAATTGTGTTGTAATAATTAGCTAGAATAGTTAATTAAGTTTTGGTTTGTAATAATTAGTGTAGCTAGTTAGCTTATTCATTGGGACCCTCCTTCGCGAGGGCGCAATGTTGTAATAAGTGTGCGTGCGTGTCTGCATGTCTTCCAACCCCATGTCTTTCTCCCTTTTATTTATCCGCTTTTGATGGTTAGATTAGGGATCATGTTTCAATTAGCATACCTTATGCTTGCATGTTTGCACCATTCATTTGTCTTGCATACATCGAGGCTCGGCGCATCATTCAAACTGCATTGACAATTCAATACTTATTTGAATACGTGTTCTAAAGCATGTTATCAAATTGTATCATATGCCATGATTAAGTAGCCGAGCCTATTTAGTTACATTATTGCTTGTGTTGCATTAGGCGTCTAGCATAGTTAGGATCATGCATTGTTTCTAACTAGTTTTTGTTTTGGCTTGGAGTACACGGTAAGTCTTTATGCTTTAGCATACTTGCATGAGTGTGATTGCCATATTACCATGTTTTCGTATGCTTTCCATGAGGCTATTTGCTTAAATGATAAACTGCATGAATGCCTGTGAATGAAGGCTTGATTGCTTGAATTGGAACAATTCGACGAATGTGAGTTTTAAGCTCACTTTGCGAGGTGGCAAAATCATGTTTTAAGCCCACTTGAGGTGGCAAATCTGCGTTTTAGCTCACTTGAGGGTGGCAATTTCAAACCATTTTCGAAAACAAACATGAGTTGAATTTGTTCAAATTCTTGCAATTTTAGTCTATATTTGCATGTGTGTGCGTCACATAGTAAAGTTAGCTAATAACCGGAATAAGAACACATGAGGTTTGTAAAACAATATATCATCATTAGTAGAGGCCGATCTTTTGATCGAGTAAGCGGGGGTGCTCATTTCAGGACCTTCCCCTCTCGTACCCAAGTTCCCGAGCTGAGGCAATTTTGGTGATGACGGACACGTGGCCTTTGGCACGAGTCAGGGTTTTCTAAATTTTTCCAAAACAAAATATTTAGGTGGCGACTCTATAATCTGGAAAAGTAGTCCAGTTTTGGCATTATTTGATTCAAAATCAATTTTCCAAAATGATTTGCCAGATTAGACTCTTTGGTGTTTATCATTTTCACATTGCACTTTGTGAGATTAGATTCAGAACCGTGACAAGAGTCCGAACTGTAGGACCAATTCGAGCTCTCCGAAAAAGGGGTGCGAAGAAAGTGGAGTGTACAGACGTTATGGTGAGTCTATTGTGTCAAGAGTCGTCACATATCAATTCATGGTGTTTTGACGTCCCTTGAAGTGTCTCTACATCCATTTTTGAGTTCATTCCATGATAAGAGTTGTGTGGGTGATTTTCTGACCACACTGCCCGCTTAGTAACCAGCTGGAGAGCACTGGCAGAATAGATGGCACCTGACTGACCTGCAATAGAAATATAAGAATCCCGCAGTGGTTTCGACCACCCGGGGTCACTCCGACGATCAAGTCAGTATATCTCTCAAAGATAAATCAAGTACTAAACTCACAAGCTTGAGTATCAAAAGCATACCTTAGACCCATGGGGGTGCCTCTCTTTTATAGCCAACATAAACCTAGTCCCAATAGAAGCCTAACTTCTATGGACTCAGGATTACTGCTAATCTTGGACTCCAAGTAAGATTAGGATAAACTCTCTAAGAGTCTTACCTTTACCCAAACCGAAGTCTTCTCCCAATCTAGGACTCTTGTCCATATCCAGGTTGAGTTCCCTTTTCATTCTAGGACTCTTGTCCCTTATCCACTTATCTCGGATTCCGATATCTTTAGAGATAACCTCGGCCTTGCCGAGATCACCTCGGTGTTACGACCAGGACACGTGGCACCTCGTCTGACATGTCGGCGTCACCTTGCCACGTGTTGGTACTCAGAAAATATATCCCCACAACTGCCCCCTAGGTTCTATTACCTCGACATTCTGAGGTGATGGAACCTACACTGTTCGTTTATCTGTGCCCCTCTGTCCGAGATCAAACTTGCCGACTTCAAAGTTCCCTGGACTTTGCTGTCCACTGGTGTCAAGAATCAAGTTTCATGCTTTCCAAGCTGCTTGAAATCGCACCTCCTAGCCGAGGTTCTGGTTCCATTAATTCGTAAACTCCAAGAGCTTTGCAACTGTTCCACTCACACTCTCTGGTGAGTTCCCGATTTCCAGTCATCTATTTGATTCCGGCGATTTTCATATCGGCGTTCATTTCACTTTGTAGGTTCATAAACTCTTTACTTGCTATTAAGCTCAATCTTTCATAACTCTTTTGATTTACTTTAAATCTGTTTATTTGCCATCTGTTGCCTTCTATTTTCATCTGTCTTCAAGTCTTGAACTGTTTGAATGCTTAGTGCCTGTGCACTTGGCTTTATTCTTCAACTTTGGCATCTTCTTGACTTTGATTTTTCTTTTCTTGTTTTTCTTGTTGTATTTCCAGATTCTTGCCTTTGTTTCTATTTTCTGCATAATCTTAGAACCATGTCCCTTCTTGAAATTTTTGCCGAGATCATGGTAGAGAAGCTCTTCCAGCTGACTGCTAATGCTGAACCATCGTCAACTGTTTGAAGTAGATTAGTCCGATGTCCTTGCCTTAGTCCCTAGTTCTTAGGGTCTTCATCTTTGTACTTTTGTTTTCTTTGCATCTGTCACGTTTTTTGCTTCTGAAAAATGTCTGTTGTTGGCTGATGTTTAATATTCCTTGCTCCTTGATTATCATTCCTTTTTCCACTGTATTTGATAACCATATCGGGTAATTGACTTCTCGGATGGCCCTGAGCTCCAGAAGTCTGCCTACTTCTTCCCCTACTGCTTTCGACGTGCATCAATGTTGGCCCTCTTGCTCATTGGATTACAGGTTTGGCCGACCTGTCGATGTTCAGTTGGTGGCAAGTGACCTTGAGGTCAATGCCAGGCATTTCGTAAGGTGTCCAAGCAAATACCTCAATGTTTGCTCTAAAAAAAAGCTTTCAATTCCCTTTCTTCTTCTTCGGCTAAGCCTAAGCCAAGAAGAAAGAAGTGTTTTTTATCCCCCTCCTGGACGAGGATTTTCAGTGCCTCTTCACACCTCTCGACTGGCTCCTTGCCGACATCATCTATTACCTCTATGTCCTCATTTTCAATCTCTGCCTTCTCTAGTTCTCGAATGCTGCAGGTGGATTTCATTGCTGCCATAGAGCAATTCTCCGCCTGCAGTTGATCCCCTCTGACTTCTTCAATCCCATGTTCTGTTGGGAACCGCAGTAGTTGATGCAACGTTGAGGGAAATGCCCCCATTGCATGCAACCATGGCCTTCCCAAGATGATATTGTATGGCGAGGGCGTGTCAATCACCATGAATTCTGTCTTGATCTTCTTCTAACTGCTCTTGCATGATTCTATACTTAGAATATTTTGCATGCCTTTCATACTTTGCCTCCTTTGTGCAATCTTCTCGGGGTTACATACCTCGGGTATAATAGCTACAAAACTTTTGTTTCGGCAAGATACTGACCTGTAAACTTTTCATAAATTCTAACAAGTGTGAAACATATACTACTTTAATCTCAACTTCGTAAACTTTTCTTAAGTTATAACAAGTGCTAAACAATGATCTACTTGTAAATTGCTACAATTTTCCACAAGTGTTAAACAATATATATTGGCTTAACTTCAACTTGTAAATTGCTACAAATTTCAACAAGTGAAGGTAAACAATGATCTCGGCTTAACTTCAACTTGTAAATTGCTACAAATTTCAACAAGTGAAGGTAAACAATGATCTCGGCTTAACTTCAACTTGTAAATTGCTACAAATTTCAACAAGTGAAGATAAACAATTATCTCGACTTAACTTTAACTTGTAAATTGCTACAAATTTCAACAAGTGAAGATAAACAATTATCTCGGCTTAACTTCAACTTGTAAATTGCTACAAATTTCAACAAGCGTTAAGCAGTACTTCGGTTTAACTTCAACTTGTAAATTGCTACAAATTTCAACAAGTGAAGATAAACAATTATCTCGGCTTAACTTCAGCTTGTAAATTGCTACAAATTTCAACAAGCGTTAAGCATTACTTCGGTTTAACTTCAACTTGTAAATTGCTACAAATTTCAACAAGTGAAGATAAACAATTATCTCGGCTTAACTTTAACTTGTAAATTGCTACAAATTTCAACAAGCGTTAAACATTACTTCGGTTTAACTTCAACTTGTAAATTGTTACAAATTTCAACAAGTGAAGATAAACAATTATCTCGGCTTAACTTCAACTTGTAAATTGCTACAAATTTCAACAAGCGTTAAACATTACTTCGGTTTAACTTCAACTTGTAAATTGCTACAAATTTCAACAAGCGTTAAACACATTCTTCTTCTCTCTGCCCCTCCAGTGTGAACTTAAAATCCACTTGGGTTCTCATCATACATGTAGTTTCGACCTTGTCGCCGAGGTTGAATTCAAGCCGAGGTTGTCGGCCTTGGTTTCTCTATTGATCTTACTTGGCTCCAACCTGAGTTTGATTTTCGGCCTCGCATCGGCGAGCCGTTTCTCTTTTCTTGTTCCGACGCCTTTGTTCCCGGCATGTCCTCCTCGGTCCTAGCATATTTCTCAATTCTGGCCAACTTTAGTCTAATCTTGTGTGTTTCCTTTTTATCTTCTGGGATCTGAGATCTGCTCATTGTGCTCTTCTATTCTCGGACTCAGGTCCCGAGATCTTATCTTTTGGAATCTTGGATCTGCTCACTCAGGTTGAGCTCTTCTCTTCTTCAACCTACTCATCTAGGCCGAGATCATGTCTTCTAGGATCCGGGATCTGGAATCCGGGATCTGCTCACTTAGGTTGAGCTCTCGTCTTCTCGAGCCTACTTGTCTAGGCTGAGATCATGTCTTCTCGGATCCGGGATCCAGGATCTAGAATCCAGGATCTGCTCTCTCAGGATGAGTTCTTCTATACTTGAATGTTATCTCCTTGGGAGCGCTCATGCCCCCTGTCTTTGCATCCCTTCTGGAAGGGTCTTCGTTCCTCCGTAGGTATCTATCTTTCCATACCTGGAGGTTATCTTCGTTCTAGTATCCGCTTCGATCTGTTGTTTTTGGTGCGTCACCTTCCTGGCCGGCGTCTTTCACTCCGTGACTCCGGTCACGAGTTTCTGTGTTGCTATTGTCCCCTTCAACGTTGAGGTTAATAGATCTCTCATTCCCAACAGGAGCGTTGTCTCCAGTCTGATCCTTCTGTCCGTCATGGGCCATCTATTCTTCTTTCTTTCCCACAGATGGCACCAAATTGTGTGGGTGATTTTCTGACCACACTGCCCGCTTAGTAACCAGTTTGAGAGCACTGGCAGAATAGATGGCACCTGACTGACCTGCAACAGAAATATAAGAATCCCGCGGTGGTTTCGACCACCCGGGGGCACTCCGACGATCAAGTCAGTATATCTCTCAAAGATAAATCAAGTACTAAACTCACAAGCTTAAGTATCAAAAGCATACCTTAGACCCATGGGGGTGCCTCTCTTTTATAGCCAACATAAACCTAGTCCTAATAGAAGCCTAACTTCTATGGACTCAGGATTACTGCTAATCTTGGACTCCCAAGAAGATTAGGATAAACTCTCTAAGAGTCTTATCTTTACCCAAACTGAAGTCTTCTCCCAATCTAGGACTCTTGTCCATATCCAGGTTGAGTTCCCTTTTCATTCTAGGACTCTTGCCCCTTATCCACTTATCTCGGATTCCGATATCTTCAGAGATAACCTCGGCCTTGCCGAGATCACCTCGGTGTTACGACCAAGACACGTGGCACCTCGGCTGACACGTCGGCGTCACCTTGCCACGTGTTGGTACTCAGAAAATATATCCCCACAAGAGTAAAGGGTGAGTGTTATTCATTGCATTCATTGATTTTTGTCCAAATCGTGACCGAAATCATCAAGCAAGCAACTTGCTCATTGGTGGTTTTGGAAACGACTTCATCCTTCTCTTGAGGCTTTCCAAGATAGAGAAGTGTAAGAGAGACAAACAAAGCTCAAAAAAACTCTGCCTACATTGTTTTCACCTCAGAGCACAAAAACAGGGTTTTACACAAAATAAAGGCATTACCGGTCTTGTTTGAACCAAGCCAAGCCTTATTGGGGGCCGGCCGACCCTCAATGTTTGGAACACAGTGTGTTTTGGCAGAAACAGAAGGCAGTGGCAAAAGGTGAAATAGGGTAGATTCCAAGAAAGGCAGGCAGAGCTGCTTCTGAACCCGTCACGTGCATGTCATCCTTGTGCTTCCTTTGTAAATGGTAAATTAATGCTCTCACTATTGTTGTAATTATCATTGTAGTTGCATAGCTAGTTAACTTAGATTACTAGCTTGTTGCTCATCCTTGTTGTAACAACTTAGTTAGTTAGTTAGTTATGTAATTCATTCAGTCGAATTTGTAGTAGTTAGTTTATTTCAAACATTCGGACATCGATTCGGACTCTCTTGTACGAGGCCAAATATGTAATAAGCGTGTATGTCTTCCAACCTCCATTTTTTTCTCCATTTTATTTACCCGCTTATGATGGTAGAATAGAGCATCATGTTTTCTTAGCATTCTCATGTTCGCATACACTTGTTTCGTGAAACATTCGGGTTCGGCTCATCATACTAACCAATGTCAAAATTCAATTTTGTTGCTTGAATACATGATTTATCACATGCCTTGAATTCGATCACATACCATGCTCATAGTCGAGCCTATAAAATTGCGTAAATGGGTGCGTTGCATTAGTCACATCGCATCGTTTAGGAACATGCATGTTTTTCTAATTAATTTGATTTATTTGGCTTATCTTGGAGTACTAGGTGAGCATTTATTCCCTTAAATTGGGGTATTTGATGAATGTACATATGAGATCACTTTTTTTGAGTGGTATTATTCAAACTCTTTTCAAAACAAACATAAAATCAAATGTTCCTATTTTTGCAAATTAGTCTATAATTGTGTACATCACATAGTAATGATAGTCTAATAAATCCGAACAAGAGCATATAATGTAAATAATATTCACGTCATGATTAGTAGAGGCTGATCTTTGATCGAGCGAGTGGGGTGTTCAATTCATGACCTTCCCCTCTCGTACCTAAGTTCCCGAGCCAAGACACTTTAGTGATGACGGATAAGTGGCCTTTGGCACGAGTCTCAGGTTTTCTATATTTCTCAAAAATATTTAGATGGCGACTCAGAAATCTGGCAAAGCAGTCATTTTTGGCATTTGATTCAATCATAGTTTTTCTAAAAGAATTGCCAGATTTGGACTCTTTTTGTGTTTTCATTGTTTTACATTGCACTGGTGAAATCAAATTCAGAACCACGGAGTTTGAATTGTAGGGCTAGTCGTGTCCGATAGGAGCAGTTAAAACAAGCTACAATTAGGCTAACATTACTATGTGTTGCACACAAGTATAGACTAATTTGCAAAAATTGAAACACTTTGATTTCATGTTTGTTTTTGAAAATTGTTTCGAATATGTACCACTTGAAAAAGTGATCTCGTATGCACATTACTCATATTATCCCAATTTAAGCAATTAGTCTTCATCCACAAGCATTCAAATAGTTATATCAACTAAGCAGTTAGCCTCATGGTATTCATGATTATCATGGCGATAATCACACGCATGCAATATGCTAAAGCAATAAATGCTTACCCCAATTCCCGAGGTGAGCCAAAAGAGAAACTAGTTAGAAAAATGCATGGTCCTAACTAATGCAAAATATGCCTAATGCAACATATACAAGATGTAATTAATAGGCTCAGCTACTATTATGGCTTTTGAAACAACTTGATAGCATGTTGTTTTAACACGTTTTCAATGAAGTATGTAAAATACAATGCTTTGTTAGAATGATAAGCCGAACCTCATGCATGCAAGACACATGGATGCAAATCATGAAAGATGCTAAATGAAACATGATGTTCTAAACTATTCATCATAAGTGAGTAAATAAAAAGGAGAAAGACGTGGGGTTGAACGACATATACATTATTACATTTTTGCCCTCGCGCATGAGGGTCTGAATGAATATTTTGCTAATTACTACAAATTAACTAATCTATTTCAACCCAAATGAAATAAATTAACTATACTAGCTAATTAGTACAACACCACAAATTTACTAACTACTTTAGCTAATTAATTAAGTACAACACCAAATAATAATAATAATAATAATAATAATAATAATAATAATAATAATAATAAAAACTAGCTATTCTTACTAACTAATTAGTTACAAGTCCGCTACTTTAAGTACAACATACTACTATTATAACATTATTTTAACGGATCCCAAGAATCGAGGGATGGTTCATGCATGGATATAGATTTCCACCCGAAAATGCTCTCCGTTTTGTTACCAGAATGCTTCTGTTGCACAGTCAGAAGATTGCATTGATTTTTTTACCTCAGTTTCTTCTCTATTCTGCTGGAAAAAGGACACTGCCTTGTTGGAAAAAGTGGCCGGCCGGCCAGAAGTAGTGGCCGGCCAACCACTAATAGTGGCCTGCCGCCCAGTAAAGGTGGCTTGTCGGCCACTAATGTTGGATTTCTCCTGCTACAACAGAAAATAAACCGAACACAAACAGAGCATTCTCAGGGGATGTTTGTCCACCCTACCTCTCCTTATCATCAAATAGCTCAAAGAAGAGGTAGGCTCGATTCGCAAGCTATCAATTGGTGCAATTTCATTGCGTGATGACTTATAAACCAAGGGATACAATTTCGATAAATGCACAATAAAAAACTCTCAAGATCTCCTCCCTATCATGGATTGATCAAGGGAAAGGGTTGACATTGATTCTTGAACCGTTTTCATCACTAACAAGTATGAAACGACTCAAGACTCAATGCGTTCAATTAACGTCTAATTGAACCCAAACCAGTTTATTATTTTGCTTCATTTTAATCCCAATTTTATTACTCCATTTTAATTACCTTCCATTCATTAGTCAATTAAGTCCAATAATGAGCTTTAAGTCCACTATTAGAGAGAAGTGTCAAACCAAATGTTGTTTTAGGCATGAGAGGGAGATCATGCCGTTGATAATGAACACCCAAAGCGATTAAACCATTAAGCACAATATCACCCTTTAAGCTTAAATAACACTCCTTTTGAAACAACTCTCAAAACAAAGAGAAAAATTCAAGAAATAAGGGAGATTACAGAGATGCTTAGAGATGAACACAAGTATGAAAAACAAGAAATAAATGCTATCAACTCAAATAGGTTGGTGGCTAAGGCCTAAACCACCAAGCCTATGAGGACCATTACACTACAAGCATACTATATAAAGCATGAATAAATCTAACATATAAAAATAGTCCTAAAACAGTAAAAAAAAAAGTGCTGGAATGAAGATAAAAACAACTACAACAACAAGCTAAAATATTGACGGATTAAAACTAGCACACAAACACAAGGAGGGGAGGCTAACCCCTTCATTTTTGGGACTTCAAAACATGATTTTAGCCTTTGAAAAAAATCTGAAATTCAAGGTAAAAAAGCTCCATAATAGTTGATGAGAAAATGGGAAACACAAGGGCAATGGCCTAAGAAGCAATGTTAAAAGAAGAGTAGTCAACCCCTCTACCTTTGATGGCTTTAAACCAAAAGTTTCAGCCCAAAAATACTGGTGAGAAATAGCTCAAAAACCAGCAAGAAAAGATGGAAAAGAGATGGTACAAAAGAACTAGAATGTATACCTCTTGAAGAGGAATGATCCTTTAAATTCCCTAACCACTAATGTCACACCCTCAAGAGCTAAAATGCAAGCTCAAATCACATCAGCAAAGAACTCTCAAGGTTCGATTTAGAACGTCTAGGCAAAGGGTATGGAAGTTGTAAGGGAGAGAGAGAAATGTAGAGAGAGAATTTTTTTTGCAAACTTTTCCTCTTCAAAAATTTTCTGACCCAAAATATTTTCTAACCTCTCTAACATAAGAGAGGGTCATCTATATATAGAAATATATGTGAGACCCTAAAAAATATCATTACAAACACAATTGGAATGGTGCATGCATTTGTGGAGACAGCTGGCCAAAAATATCTGGTTTTTGCACTAGTGGTCGACATGCCACTAATAGTGGGCAACAGGAGTCACAAGTGGGTTTGCAAGCATAAGTGGCTGGCAGACCACTAAAAGGGGGTGGACGACCACTAATAGTGGGCGGCTGGAGTCACTAGTGGGTCTGCAGGCACCCAGACAGCCAGGCTTAAAAAAATGCTGTTTTGGTCCAAAAACAAGGGACAAGGTTTGTAAACTCAAAACCTAGGTTTCCTACTGAGGTAATCGAGCATTTGACAAGCATGTACATTCATCATTAGGTGAGAAATCAGTGGCACCCAAGTCGTAAGGGCGGTCAAAATGGGGTGTCTACGATACAGAAATAGAGCTCAACGTTCTCATTAATTATCGAACCAAAACAATTCCCAAGATGGCTAGGTGTCAATTAGCTTCGAATAACACTCATTGAAATCATCGATTTCAAACCAAACTAAAATAGACCAAACTAAACCAAACCAATTCTTAAGTCCCATTAAAAGGGAGTGACTACAAGAATCCATCTTCTCTACACGACTTAATCCAACTCACCAATTCTCTGCTCTCACAACTTAAACATTAATAGGCTAACTAACACCTATAATAGGCTAACTAACACCTATCACTCCTATCTAGGGTTCAACATATGCCAACATCACACCTGCGTCTGAGCTAGACTTCTAAAGCCAAATCTCACAATTCACAATCATCATCGTCACTTATCATTCACACAAGGCACAAAGCAGAAACATCAATGTGATGAGTAGGCAGAGATCTAGACTAATTCCCAGGACGTTGTGAACGACCTCGTGAAAAAGCACCACGAGAGGAGTGAGTCGTAGATGAGTGGTCTGGATTGTGAAAACAATCTTGCTGCAGATGATCAGGACTAATCTTGTTGCAACACTGACAGGATCTGACTGGGCAATGAAGCAAAGGATGAGTGGAATGAAGGCCCCGATTCTGACAATAATTGCAAGTAGTGTTCTGCTGGGTGGTTGGTGAAGAGGAACTTAGTGATTGAGAAGTGGCAAGAACTGTATCCATAAGATGAGTCTTCAAAGTGCCAAGACGAGTCTCCTCATATAATAGCTCAAAAATAACCTGCTCAAGAGTGGGCAGTGGAGTATGATGAAGTAGAGATGCACGCACTAGCTCAAACTGGGTAGTGAGAGCCATAAGAAACTGAACCAATCATTGCTGATTACGATACTTAGTGAATAAAGCAGCATCTTCAATATAAATCCAGTCAGGTTCAGAGAGAGTAAGCTAGTCCCAAATAGAATATATTTGAGAGATAAAATCATTAACAGACTGACCAGGCTCTTGATGCTTGCGATGAAGTTGACTTTGAAGGTGATACTGATGAGCAAGACCAGTAGTCTGATAACGTTCTTGTAAAAAGTCCCAAATGTCCTTGGCAGGAGTAGTCACAGAGTCAAGTTGAAAATGACGAAATTGTAAACTGATAGAGGTAAGAGAAGTATTCTAAAGCCAAGTAATGATCTGGTAGTTCTTACTGTCCCAGTCCTCTAAACGGTCTTCATATGTGGCAGTTGTTTCATTTACCTCTTTCACTGGTTGAACCATATCCTCATTGATAATGAGCCAGAGTTTCTTCATTTCAGAAAATCGGACATGGCATAGGCCCATAGCACGTAGTTGGACTCGTCAAGGAAAACAGAGATTTAGATGGAAAGCATCATGACGTATCGGCTCGAGAATTTAGGCATGAGAGGGAAAGGACATGAATTGAGCACCCTACTTACCTGATCAAAGATCGGCCTCTACTAATCATGATGTGATTTTTATGTACAGTATATGCTCATGTTCGAACTATTATGCTAACTTACTATGTGAGGCACACACTAGGTGAGGCATACAAGTATAGACTATTTCACCCACTTTGGAACACTTTGATTTCATGTTTGTTTAAAAAGAGTCTTGAATATGCGCTACTTGAAAAAGCAAGTTCATATGTGCATTTATCAAAATCATCCCAACTTAAGCAAAACAGCATTCATGCATAGGCATTCAAAGAGGTATATCAAATAAGCACTTAGCCTCATGGTGATATGCTTGATATGGCAACATAAACACATATGCAATATGCTAAAGCAAGAAATGCACAACTATTACTCAACCGAGGCAAGCCAGAGAAAAGAAAATAATTAGAAAAATGCATGCTCTAATATGCAAGTGACTAATGCAACACACACAAAATATAACTACTAGGTTCGACTTATTTATCATATCATATGGATCAACCCAAAGCACATGGCAACACACATATTCAAGTAAGTAAGAAAATGACAATGATATTAGAATGATGAACTGAACCCAATGCATGCAAAAATGGATACAACGCATGGTAATGATATGAAACCAAAACATGATACTCAATGCAACCATGACAAGCAAGTAAATAAAATGAAGAAATAAATGGGGGTTGGAAGACATACAAATATTACAAGTTTGCCCTCGCACAAGAAGATCCAAATGAATGTCCTAATTAACTAATTATTACAACACAATTGAATGAATTAACTTGAATGAATGAACTAATTAATTAATTACTAACAAATTATTACAAGTATGAATTAATTAATTACATGAACTATTTAATTATAAACACAAATGAATTGGCTAACTAATTTAATACAAAAGTATGAATTGAAGTAGCTAAATTAAAGAGATTAAAGGAGAGGCGATGAATCATGCAGACACTTGCAAGAACGTCCTTCGTAAACCCCAATTGTTCACTGCTGGAAGTTATCTCTATTCACAGTCTAAAAATCACTCTGTTTCAGGCCTCAGGATCTGCTCCGTTTCACTGAAAAAGCACCCACTGCCGTACAAAAAGGGTGGCCGGCCGGCCTTGAGAAGTGGTCGGCTGTCCATGGTGGTGGCTGGCCGGCCACTATTGCTGGTGAAATATCCGCTACAATAGGACTGAAACAAAGCAAGACAGGGGGTTTCCAAGGGATGTTCATCTTTCCTTCTCTCTCCTATCGTGAAAATTTCTCAAGGAGAGAGTAGGTTTGCTTCACAAATCATCAAACATCCCAAGGGTATTTAAATGATGATTAGTGAAGCAGAGAGAGGAAAATAATTCAATGGATATAAAGCCAAGGAAAATTATGAATGAGGCATTCAAAGAGATGGCCAAAACCTACAACATCTCATGGAAAATAAGAGCAAGTGAGTACTCAAATTTAAAGAGAATAGGTTTAAAAGAAGCCATCCTTGAAAGCAAAGCATATACACAAGAGTTTCCATCATTAGGAAGACCAAAGAGACTCATCTTCCTACACATGGAAGATGGGTTAAAACCTCCATTTCCATGCTTCAAAGGAAAAAGAAGAGAGTCTTTAATGGCCTTGATGAAGAGTTCTCATGTAGCTTTAAAACAAATACAAGGCTAGACTAAGCAAAAGCAATAAATGAAAGCTAAGACAAGATCATTGCAAGCTCATCTTCTTACTCATGGAACATAGATGAAACATCCATTTCCATGCTACAGAAGAGGAACTAGAAGAGAGCTATACAATATCTTCATATGAGAGAGATATGAAACAAAGATCAAGCTATCTATGCAAGCTTTAAACACATACAAATAACTCATATTCAATCAAAAACTACCTAAAATAGTGCTGAAATGAAGGAAATGAATCCTAAATATGAAGAACAACAAGAAAGCAAAGCTAAAGAACAATCCTATGGAAGGGTGGCTAACCCTTCCACCTTTAACAAGGTTTAAATCACATGTTTTAAGCCTAAAAGTACTCTAAAATTTAGTGTTTAAAATAGAGGATGAAGAACATGAGGATAAAAGGTAAGAAAATGAAAAGAGTTGAAGAATCAACCTCTAGAGAAGAAGAAGAAGTGTTTCTTGGGTTACAAACTCCAATCCAAACACTCTCAGATATCTGAAATTAATCTCAAAGTTCCAACAAAGGCTTCAAAGTCAAACTCCAATGGTGTATACATAGGGTGTCTATATCCAGAGTGTTGAGAAAAGCCTTAATCAAAATGTTCTAACCCTAAACCATGAGGTGAGGGGCTGTATTTATAGAAAAACAACCGACTTCAATGTAAATATCTTCAAAAGAGACCAGCTGGCCAAAACTCATGCATAGGAGTAGCTGGCAGCTGCAAAATATCTGTTCTCGGCAAACATGGCCAGCCAGCCAACCAAAAGGATGGCCAGCCAGCCAAAAGGATGGTTGGCTGGCTGGCCAAAGAAATGTGGCTTGCCGGTCCTTTTTTTTTTTTGCTGTTTTTTGAGTGGTCATGCTAAGAAAATTGGGTTTGGTCCAAATGGGGTGTAAGGTTTGTTGTTTAATCCTGCTAAATGGGGAACCGTGCATAATGAGAGTCGCCTGTTGGGTTGAGTGGGCCTTGGTAATCCTTGTGGATAAGTTGGAGGAAAAACCCACCGCTTGGTTATTGTTATTATTATCATATGGGATGGTCAAAATATTAAAGTGTTGTAGAGTGGTGATTGTAATTTTATTGGGGATTGTTCTACCCTTTATATTTTGGGTTGCCTTATCTTCTTTCATGGAACTTGTCCCTAGTTTATCACACGGAATCTTTTGCGTTGGGAGAATCTTCTAGGAACTTGTTATTGAGTAGAAGTGACTTGTGATTTGTTAGTGAGAGTGTTAGTCCAATCTTTGTTTCATTTGGATTTGTCTAAACTTTAGACCTCGAACTGTTTAATTTCGGGGACGGAATTTCATAAGGTGGGGAGATTGTAATACTTAGTACTTCTTGGACAAGTGGGTTAACTCTTGGCACTCTTATTATTGTACTTCAAGTCTCTTTGGTTCATTTTGGAATATTGATTAAGGTGGTATCATGATGGTAAAATAAGATTGGACCAAAAACATTGATTTGGATAATTGTTCCATGAGTAGTCTTCGCTCTTTTGCCCTTTTCTCTTTCCACACTTTGAATTTAGATGTGAGGCTAGATCCATTGGAAAGCTTGTTTCCGGAGCTTCGATTTGGACACAAGAACGACCTAAAAGACGATAGAGTTATGCTCGTTTAAAATTTGAGTATCTGTGTTGGAAACAAGTTACGCTTGAGCGCAGGAAGTTATGTTCGAGCGGTCCACACGAATTTCAGAGATTCTGGGAGCTTCTTTTCTACGCTCAAGCCAAGCTTTGTTCGCTCATGTGGTCAGGTCGATATCATGCACTATAAAGTGAGTTTTGGGCCCAAATTTTTTATTCTTTCTTCCTCTCTTCTCTCCCTCTCCTCCATACTCGAAACCCTAGCCCTCAAAACCTTGATTTCATCCATTTTTCACCAACAATCCACCATGGATCATGCAGTAAAGATGATGAACAAGTTAAGACCAACATTTTTTACCAATTGGATTTTGAATTTTCAAAGGAATCCTCTTGAGTTAGTTTCTCTACTCTCATCTTGGAGGTAGGAATACTTTTACCTTTGTATATTTCTATTTTGATCTAAATAGGTGTGAATCTTAGGATGTATGGAACTAGCAAGATGAATGATGTGTATATATATATATATGCATTGTGTTTGTTAATAAATGATTTAGAAGGATGTGGGCAATAATTCATGATTATGGATGAAATTATGTTTATGATTGATGATTATTGTTGTTGATGATAAAAAAATTTGTCTCTAATTCATGAAAGAGAGAAAATCCCTAATTTTGTACAAACCCTAATTTTGAGAATTGTTCAATAAAAAGGGGTTTTTCTCAATTGATTTTTAAAACATGAAATTGGGTATGGTGTGTTTACTCAACTTTGAGGTTGAAATATGAACTATTGGATTATTGTGAATTGAAAACTTTAAGTTCATGAATCATATACATTATTTAATTCTTCTTGTGGTACTAATGCGTATGAATGGTTGGAAGAGTAAAAAGGAGGTTTTGCCCAATTGGTCTCTAAAACCAAAAATTAAGTGTATTTACTTGACCTTGATGCTGAAAGGTTAGACTTTGAGACTTTTACACCAAAATTGGAAATGATGATGGTTATGAATTGAATAATCTTCTCATTGTTGGTGTTATGTGAGAAATGCAAATGTTATAGAATGTTTGAGGTGCCCACTTGCCCGGTCTGCGTGAAGGCGGCGAATGTGGGGATGTTGTGAGGCGTCCACTGGCCGGTTTGTGTGAGGACGACGAAAATGAAAAGGTTTGAGGCATCCACATGTCATCCGTGTGAGGACGGAAAAAGTGTGGAAGTTGATTGTGAATTGTGTTTGTAAAATAAAGTTTAAAATACAATTGAACTCTTGGGCGTTAATTATCAGTCATGCATATTTAAATCAAATGCTTATATACTTGGTTAAAGTTATTCTCTATTGGACAATTGCTCATTTCTATTTTACTAACATTTCAGGTAATGAGGAGCCCAAAAACCCGTTCATGAAGAAGGGGAGGAAAAATATATTTCTTTTGTTTTTATTATAACTATCTAAATTTTTGTGAACTTGAAGTTGTAATGAAATGATGAAACTTATCTTCTTGATTTTATTTGAGTTTTGTATTTTTGCATTAAGGGGCGAAATGAATTGTTTTGTAACTTTCTCTAACTCATAGAACAAAGGTTTATATTTGGAAATTCTTGTAAAATGAATCTATAGTTCAATGAGAAAGAAACATATTGAATGAAATGGTATTATTTGGATGTTTGGAACAAGTTATTTTGATTGCTCCGTGGGATTTAAATCCGGGCATTATAGTGACCTAGGTGTGAGGTAACAAATGTAGATAACCTAGGTTCAACACACAAAGTAAGGAACAAACCATAGATCTTATACTTAGGAAAAAACATAATAGCATCAAAACAAGACAGGATTTCACACTTAAACAAAATATCAAAGTTTACAAGATGCAAACTTTACACACCAAAATAATGTAAATTCTCATAAATATGACTAAGGCAAAATGAGAATTGTTATAACCAACCTTGGTCTTTTCTAATAAATTCATTAGGGGACAACCAAGGCAAAGCAAGTCCGACAAGTGTGTGGGGGGGGGGGGGGGGGGGGAATTTTTGTTAAAATTATGTAATTTTTATAAATAAATAATTTGCTTGTTTTTGACTTTATGGCTTTTGACTGAATAATTAGTTTTTTTTTTTTATTAGAAGATTTATGTTCCAAAGGTTTGTTAAAAGCTTTTTTTGCAACGTTTTCTTAAGTGTTTTTAGTATAAGATGTTATTCAGTTGCAAGTAGTGAATTTTTAAATGTAATTATCAAGTATAGTATCCATTGTTTATGAATCTAATAATTAATTTTAACACTTTAACATTATTTTTTATTCATTGGACTGAAAGTAAAATGTAATGAAAAGTTTATTCCTTAGTCTTCTTATGAAATAATGACCATTCACTTATAATGTTAAAAAATAATTTCATTAACAATTTATTTTTATTTTTATTTTTATTTTTATTTTTATTTTTATTTTTATTTTTTAGTCAATCAAATGTGAGAATAAATCTAATTGAATAATAATTCTATTTCACCTACATTCTAATGAACTAATCACTACTTGAATGTAACGTTGTGTGAAGTAACAAAATAGCTACAAAATCACCACTAACAACAATAATCATCAACAAGAACAACAAATAAATCAAACACCAACAACAAAATAACATAGAAATTACACAACTTTCTTTGCAAAACACACAAAAAAATTATTTAATCATGTTTTACATTAAAAAGTTTTTGACATACATGCATACACTTCAAAGACTACCAGGGAAAAAGTGCAATGTGTGCTTGGCTTGCATTGAGACTAGCAGCTAGTGCTCCAAATAAACAGAGTCGTTCATGAACAGTCTCGAACCCAATTTTGTAAGGATTCGTTCGAACTCGATTCGTTAAAATCTTAATAAATAAGTCCAAACATACTAAAACTCAGCTCGTGAGTTTGGCTCGTTTAACATTTATTTAAATAATATAATAAATGAGGCTGGAGAGAGTATTTTAAATTTTGCATTGCCTTATAATCTAGTGGTGGCCAATACTATGTATAAAAAGAGAGAGGAGCCTTTGATAACCATCAAAAATGGGTAAATTAAGAGCCAAATATATTACTTTCTAATAAGAAAAGGGACCATTTAAAATGCAGTGACTGTAAAGTGATTTTTGGGGAGAGCTTGACGTCTCAACATAGGATTTTGGTACTATATTTATGCTTTAAAGGGCAATACCAAACTCGGAAAGATAGTGGGTGTCACAGGACTAGATGGTGGAACCTAAAAGGGGATAAACTAGACACATTTAAGAATAGAATGGATAAAGAAGGTACTTAGGACTTAGAAGATGATGCTAACACTATGTGGAACTTGATGGCCAATTGTATGAACAGAATCTTAAGGGAAGTTCTTGGAAAGTTGAAAGGAAAGGGACCCAACTTTAGGGAAACTTAGTGATGGAGGGAGGAGGTCCAAGCGGTAATAAAGACGGGAAAAAAAGCTTTAAAAAGTGGCAAAATGATAGAACTGAGGAAACCTTAAGCACTACAGATTGACCAATAAGGAGGTCAAAAAAGCAAAGAGGGAGACTAAGTTGAAAGCCTATAATCACCTATACACTAGACTAGATAGTAAGGAGGGAGAGAACATGATACACAAGCTTGCTAAGATAAAAGAGAGGAAAACAAGAGATTTTAATCAAGTTAAGCATATCAAGAGTGAGAACTCTAAGGTGTTGGTGAAGGATGAAGAGATTAAGGAGAGGTGGAAGAACTATTTTGAGAAGTTGTTAAACGAGGAACATGGAGGTAGGTCAAAAGGGGAGGAAGTAGGCAGTAATAAGGAAAACCAAGACTATAGGTTCTATCGTAGGATTAGAGACTTTGAAGTGGAGTTTGTACTTAAGAAGATGAAATTGAATAAGGCTCTAGGACCCGATGATATACCTATTGAAGCGTGGAAATGTTTGGGTAAGAAAGGGGGTTGTTTGGTTGACTAAGTTATTTAGCAAGATTTTGTTAACTAGGAAAATGCTAGAGGAGTAGAGGAAGAGTATTTTAGTGCCAATGTATAAGAATAAAGGAGATGTCTAGAATTGTAACAACTAAGTTAATGTGTCACACAATAAAAGTGTGGGAAAGAGTGATGGAACATCGATTACGAGATATAACAGAGGTGTTAGAGAATTAATGTGGATTTATGCCTGGTAGGTCAATAATGGAAACAATCTATCTGTAACAAGCCCGCGGGGGACCTCGCTACAGCTCGGACTCGACTTTGTAGTCACGGTTCTAAGTCTGAACCAAAGAGTCCAAATCCGGCAAATTGTTTTGAGAAACAGATTTTTTTGAAAAAGTAGTGCCAAACATGGACTGCTTTGCCAGATACAGAGTCGCCACCTAAATATTTTATTTTGGGAAATTTAGGAAACCCTGACTCGGTGCCGAAAGGCCACGTGTCCGTCATCACCAAAGTTGCCTCGGCTCGGGAACTTGGGTACGATTGGGGAAGGTCACTTCGTGAGCACCCCCGCTCGCCCAGTCATAGACCGGTCTCTACTAACCATGATATCAATTTTTGAAAACATTGTGAGTTCTTATTCCGGTTATTGGCCTAGGTTACTATGTGGTGCTCACAGCATACAAATATAGACCGGGTCGCCTGATTTGGAACGAAACATTTCATGTTTGTTTTTGAAAATGGTTTGCTACCCGCAGGTAGGCTTGAAACATTTGATGATTTATTCCAATTCAGATAACCCAACCTTCACCCACAGGCATTCAGGCAGTTATATCAGATAAGCACATAGCCTCATGGTAAACATGCTATCATGGCATTCACTCACACGCATGCAAGGATGCTAAAGCATAAAGCTTACCGAGTACTCCAAGCCAAAACAGAAACTCATTAGAAATCATGCATGATCCTAAGTATACAGAAATGCCTAATGCAGCGCACGCAAAATGCAACTATAGTAGGCTCGGCTATTCTAAACATGGCATGTGAAATGCTACAACTATCATGTATTCAATTTGGAATTGAAAGTACAAATGCAGTTAGTATGATGCGCCAAGCCCGGTGCATGCAATACAGATGAATGATGCAAACATGCTGTCATACTGTATGCTAATTTAAACATGCCCTAATCTAACCATCAAAAGCAGATAAATAAAAGGGAGAAAGACGTGGGGTTGGAAAACATACAACACACTCACGCACACTTATTACAGTTGTGCCCTCGCTCGGAGGGTCCGAATAAATATACAGTCCAAATATTACAGTCCCCAAATAAAAGAATATTACAGTCCAAAAATATTACAAAATTCTAATTAATTAAAGAATTAACTAAGAAAACAAGTAAAACTGGCATGCAAGCCAGGGACTGCCTTGCTTCTAGTGGATGATGCATGTCCGGATTGTCTTGCGCGGAAATCCACCGGAATGCCCCAATTAGCCTCTGTTTACACCTGTTTCTTGAAATGCGTGCCAAGCCTTGAAAAGTTGCTGATTCTGCGTTTTGCTGCAACAGAGAGCAGGAAAGGGGCATAGCAATGTATTTGCACAGATATATGCATGTCTCGACCCTCGTGCCACCAATCACGCATACCGAGGCATGATGGCTGAGGAGTCGAAATGCACAACTCAATATAGGATGAATGCACATGAAACTACAGCTAAAACCTAACCCCATCATGGATAATCCGGAGTGTCGGTGACTGGGGAATTGAGACACATTCCGTCACTCGGAGTACGAAATGTACCTCGTTTCCCGTGCCCGGGCTAACTCTTATTCCGGACACGATGCAATATGCATGGTATGCATGAAATGCAACTGAGATATAATCTTAACATACACAATGCTATGAAAATGAGATGTCTCGAAATGCGTGCATACGGGCACGCAAACCGAGAAAATGACAGAATGCACTGAAAATGAGGTGCCTCGAAATATGTGCACGCGGGCACGCAAACCGAGGCGATGATATGCGTCCTGAAATTTGTGCACGTGGGCACGCAAACCGAGGCGATAATAGGTGTCTCGAAATACGTGCACGCGGGCACGCAAACCGAGGCGATGATATGTGTCTCGAAATGTGTGTACGCGGGCACACAAATCGAGGCGATGATATGTGTCTCGAAATGCGTGCATGCAGGCACGCAAACCGAGGCGATGATATGATGCTATTAAAATGAGGTGCCTCGAAATGCGTGCACACGGGCACGCAAACCGAGGCAATGGTAAAATGTGATGAAATGACATGGAAATGACAAATGGGCTTATACCAACATGAGTGAGCCTCAGCCACACTCACATAGGATGCCGATGGCAGAAAATGAAGTGCCTTGAAATGCGTGCACACGGGCACGCAAACCGAGGCGATGCAAAAACGATGCGAATGATATGGAAAATGACAAATGGGCTTATACTAACATGAGTGAGCCTCAGCCACACTCACATAAGATGCCGATGGCAGAAAAATGAAGTGCCTCGAAATGCGTGCACACGGGCACGCAAACCGAGGCGGCGAATACGCAATGCAAATGACATGGAAAATGACAAATGGACTTATACTAACATGAGAGAGCCTCAGCCGCACTCACATAAGATGCCGATGGCAGAAAAATGAAGTGCCTCGAAATGCGTGCACACGGGCACGCAAACCGAGGCGGTGAATACGCAATGCAAATGACATGGAAAATGACAAATGGACTTATACTAACATGAGAGAGCCTCAGCCGCACTCACATAAGATGCCGATGGCAGAAAATGAAGTGCCTCGAAATGCGTGCACACTGGCACGCAAACCGAGGCGATGCTAAAATGTGATGAAATATGGCAAAAATGATATGCAAGCATACTAATGGAATTTCAGCACTAAAATATGGGGGAAAACAGTCCCGAAATGAAGCGAAATGACATGAAATGCAAGGAAATGTCCCGAAATGCAACATTAGGCACCCGAAATGGCCTATAGCTATGCCAAACATGCACAATATGGACATGCAATGCAAAGACAGAAGCTAGACAGTCCCAAAAGATGCACTTTCACAGTTATAAACATGGCCAAACAGCAAGTATAGGTAGGGGAAAAATAGCATGCAAGAATAGGGGCCAAAAGAGGGGTAATGAAGCAAGTGGTATAAGAAAAACTCAAACTGAAAAATTTCCTTCTACAACACTGAAGATGGACCAAAAATATAAACATTTACAGTATATGGCAGACCTCAAATCAGTATACAAACATGCTAAAAATGTGATGCAAAACAAGGCTCAAAAGGTGCTATAACATGAAGTGTACAAAATAATCACCAAACAGCCAAAGACCCTTAACAAAACATGTAGAATAGATCAAAATAAGCACTTTTCTAGAACTGTAAAATGGCCAAAAACAAAATCATGGTAGGCTAACTAAACATACAAGAATGGGGAATAAAAGAGGGATATAAAGGGAGGTGCAACATGGAAATCCCAAATGGTGTTGAACCCTTCTTCAATGTTGAAGAGGGGCTCAAAATAAGCCTCATATCAGTTTACAACATGCTCTAAAGTAAATTTCTCATGGGCCAAAAATAGCATGCAAAATCATGACATACAAGAGGATCATTGAAGCAAGTGTATTATGGAGGGCTCAAACAGGGTTGAGCCCTTAATGAGAAGTGAAGATGAGCTCAAAAGATGGCCCTTTTCAGTTAGGGCCGGAGCTTGAAACCAAAAAGAAGTGAGGCTTAGAGATAGATCAAGAGAAAGGGTCAAAAGGGTAAAAGTGTTACTTACCCTTGAAGATTCAAACTTTTGTTGCTTTTTGGATGGATTTGCAGCTTCTTTAGCCTTCAAGAATCCTTCCTTGTTGCTGGAAATGAGATGGTGGTGGTAGAGCTTGGTGGTGTAGAAGGAATAATGGTTAGGGACTTAGGGTTTTTTCAAGAGTTGAGAAGGAAGAAGATGGAGTTGGCTATGGAAGCTTGAAGGAAAGTTTTTCTAACCCTAAAAGAGAAGGCCACCAGCTGGTTATAAGGATCAAAAAGAGGGTGTAAAGGTGGGGGAGAAGGAGAGCAAAACTCCCCCACAAAATATCCCCCGGATACAGAAAATATCTGGGGGATATTGCCCCACAGCTGTAAAGTGCACAGTGGGAGGAACACGGCCGGCCTCTCACTTTTACTGGAGGTGGCCGGCCGGCCACACCCCCTAGCCGGCCGGCTAGGGGTCAAAAGGGTCAATGTGATTTTCTGGCCGGCAAGCTACTGGGGAGGTAGTCCTATGTGTGTACAACACAACCATGTGGTTGAAATTCCAAGAAAGTGGACCCAAGGGGTTCAACAATGGCTCGGAAAGAGGGGGTCAAAAGGGTCAAGTTGACTTACTGGCCGGCCATGAACTTTTAGGGGCCTCTCATGTGTGTACATCACAGATATGTGGTTCAAAGTTCAAGAAAAAGGGTCAAAGGGGTTCAACATTAGCCCGGAAGAAAGGGGTCAAAAGGGTCAGGTGACCTTAATGGCCGGCCACCAACTTTTAGTGGCCTCCCAAGTGTGTAGATCACAGATATGTGGTTGAAAGTTGGCAACACTAGCTCCAAGGTATTCAACATTAGCCCGGAAGTGCGAAAAACGGGCGCCGGGAGGCTCCGGAAGAGAAATAACTGGTTGCTACAACAATTGCTGGCCTCCCACCCTTCAGTGACCTTCCTTGTGATAAAACAGAGGTACCTGCCAAAAATGAACGAAAACCGTTGGAAAACGAACGTTCCGGGGCCAAAACACGCAGTTCGGGGTCCCGAAAATGGGCTGTTAAGCACCGAAAATGGTATTCGACCTCGAAGTGGGTTTCTTAGCCCCCAGTGTCCCTCAAAAGGGATGAAATAAGATGTATGCCAAAAGTCAGAGCAATAGGAGATGGTTAAGCGGTCCCGAACCGAGGCACACGGCCTGACGGCTCCGAAAACTGGAAACCGGACTCCGAAATGGGAAAAAAGGCCTACGGCCACCAAATGTAGCCTATGGACATTGAGAGATGGTCTACGGGACCTCTCCCTTCCCTCAGGAAAAGAAACAGAGAAAACCGAGTCTGGTTCGCAAACCGAGACAAGGCACAGAAGAGGGTTCGGAAGTCCGGAGGTAGGGCTCACGGCCGCGACTTTGAAACTTCTGAACAAGCACATTATGCAATATCACCAAGTGCTCAACTGGTGACGTCTGAGTCTCAAGGTCGGTCAAAAATGGGGTGTCTACACTATCTTTTGAGAAGAGTAATATAAAAGTATAGAGAAAAGAAAAGAGACATTTATATAGTTTTTATCGATCTTGAGAAAGCATCTGATAAAGTGCCTAGAGATATAATCTGGTGGGTGTTAGAGAAGAATAGGGTGACAAAAGGTTATATTGATGTGATTAGGGATATGTATGAAGGTGTGGTGACTACTATTAGATTGTCTGCTGGAGAGACGAGTGAATTTCTAACTTCTTTAGGGTTACACCAAAGATCAACCTTAAGTCCTTATCTTTTTGCTTTAGTTATGGATGAGTTGACGCGCAATATTTAGAATGATGTGTCATGGTGTATGCTTTTTACAGATGATATCGTATTAATGGATGAGACTAGAGAAGGAGTTAACACTAAGTTGGAGAGTTGGAGAAAAGCACTTGAATCTAAAGGATTTAGGGTAAGCAGAACTAAGACAGAGTAAATAGAGTGTAATTTTAGTAACAGTTACAATGGAAACATGGGAGAAGTGAAGATTAAAAACTAAAAACTACCTAAGAGTGAACATTTTTATTATTTAGGATCAATTATCACAAATAGTGGGGAAATTGGAGCAGGTGTGGTCTACAGAATTAAAGCGGGGTGGCTTAAGTGAAGGAGTGTGTCTGGAGTACTGTGCGATAAACGAGTACCCATTAGACTAAAAAGTAAGTTCTATAGAACAACTATTAGACTAACGATGCTGTATGTGATGGAATGTTGGGTAACTGAGAAACAACATGTAGAGAAGATGAGTGTTGTTGAGATGAGAATGTTAAGATGAATGTGTGGCAAGACTAGAAAAGACAGAGTTAGGAATGAGTATATTCAAGAATGGATAGGAATAGCACTGATAGAAGTTAAGTTGAGAGAGAATAGATTGAGATGGTTTGGTCATATACAACGGAGACCAATAAAAGCAGCTGTGAAAAGATGCAATACAGTGACGGTAGATGGTAATGTTAAGGGAAGGGCTAAACCTAGATTGACGTGGATTAGTGTAGTAAATAGAGATATGAATCTCCTTAATTTGACTAACGAAATGACCTTGGATAAAGTCGAGTAGAGAAGAAGGATTCATGCACCCAATCCCATTTGATAAGACTTAAGGCTTAGTTTGGTTTGGTTTGGTTATTTATATATTAAATAATGTAAAAATATTTATAAAAAATAGGAGAAATATGTTATTTATATATTTAAATAATATAAATGTAAATAATAGTTAAATTTATTTATATGTAAATAATAGCTAACTATAGATAATACATTTATATAATAATAGTGATAAATATTATTATTTTGGTAAGATATTAACTTTTTTAGTATGTTTATATATATATATATATATTGTATATATAATTGTATAACCAAAATTTCAATTGTAATTTTAGTCTCATACGTAAGTATGAATTTATAATTTCTTTGGCTCGTTAAGGCTTGTGAACAAACTTGAACTCAAGTCAAACCCAAGCCAACTCGGCTCGAGCTCGGTTCGTTAAATTTTTATTGAGCTCAGGCTCGAGCTCGAGTTCGTTAAAATCTTAATAAACAAGCTCAAACATACTAAAGTTCGGCTCAGCTCAACTCATTTGCAGCCTTATTAGCAGCTAAGGAAAAAATAATCGGTAAATTACATTGTAGTCCCTGCATTTTATTTCTTGTAATTTTAATTAGTTCAATTTTGACTCTTGATTTTAAATTTTGTGTCAATTTGGTCTAATTGATAGTGTTGATTAGGGTTCTTGAAGGAAAATGGCCACTGAGTTAGTTAAGGTTCATTCACTTAGTTGAACAAGTTTATAATTTTACTTATAAAAGCATAATGCATGTCCCTTTTAATTAAAAAAATACTAACAATTGTAATAAATTAGACCAAAGTCATAAAATCATAAATTCGTAGTCAAAATCGAGCCAGTTAAAATTACAGCAACCAATGACACAAGAACCAAAATATAAAAACTACACGTATAATTTACCCAAAAATAATTTTTACTTTTTAACTCCTAACAAAACATAGCATGCACGAATTATGTATTGCTGGAGTTATTCATAATTCATGAAAAAGAAACCTAAGGGAATTAATGAGATCAAATTTAAAAAACAATAACAAAAAATATTTGCATGTTCAAAATTGTGTCCAGTAAATGCACTAATAGTTGAAAACCACAAGACCATTTCTTTGAAGACTTTTAACAAACATTTAGATTACATACTTCTCAGCCAAAAAATCATTATTCACAAACCATTGAATAGATCGTTGCAAAAGAAATAAATAAGAACACAATTATGGGTGTTGATTTCCGACCACACAACCAATCAGAGAACTTAGCTGGAGAGCACAAGCAAAATAGATTGAGCCAACCACCTACCAACAAGAAAATGAGAATACCGCGGTGGTTCGTCCACCAGGGGACACTCCGATGATTAAATCAGTAATCTTATCTCACACAGATATTAAAACAATACTTAAACTCACAAGTCAAAACTTACCTCAGACCCACGAGGGTGCCTCGTTTTTATACCCAGAGTGACCTAGTTCCCTAGAAGCCTCACTTCATTGGACTCAGGCTCAATGCTTATCCTGGACTCTCGGCTAGATAGGGATAAACTCCTCATTAGCCTTATCCTTATCCAAATTGAGAGCCTTTTCTATTCTAGGACTCTTGTCCTTTATTTGGATACCTCGATATTCCGGCATTACTGTAGAACATCTCGGCAATGCTGTGGTCACCTCGGTAACATGACTCATCCATGTGGCACCTTAGCCGATATCTCAGGGCTATCTCGACCACGTGGGGTCATTCGCAAAATACTTTCCCACACTTTACATAGAGAAAAACTTGAAAAACAGGAATTAATGGTAAAAAAAATCTTCAAATTGCTGGTGTTCCAGGGTTTTGGAAACCCCTTACCATCAATGTTTTCAAGTCGGCAAGCACCATTTCCTGTGACCAAGATGATTTGATATGGTCCTTCCCAGTTTGGGCCAAGCTTGCTGTCCTTGGGATCTTTCTTATTGCCAACAACCTTCCTTAGGATGAGGTCCCCAATTTGAAACTCCCTGGGATTAACCTTTTTATTGTATGCCCTAGCAAGCTGTTGCTGGTACGCCCCCATCCGAATTGCTGCTCTCTCTCTCTTCTTTCTTTTATTAGATCAAGATCTCGAGCAAGAAATGCCTCATTTGTTCCATTCTCCACTCTCTGGGTTCAGATTCCAAGGATGCCGATCTCTAGTGGAATGTCTGCTTCGATGCCATATGTCATGGCAAAAGGAGATTCTCTAGTAGATCTTCTTGGCATAGTCCAATATGCCCATAAGACATTAGGCAGTTCCTCTACCCACTTGCCCTTGGCAGCTTCTAGCATTTTCTTGATTCTATCCAAGATGGTTTTGTTGTACGCCTCTGCTTATCCATTACTCTGGGGAAAGGTAGGAGTAGAATAATAGTTCTTGATCTTGTATTTTGCACAGAAGTTTTTAATCAACTTGCTGTCGAATTGAGTGCCATTATCTGCTACTATGGCTCTTGGGATTCCAAATTTGGTTAATATATTTTTCCAGATGAAATTCTTCACATCCACATCTGGATTTTGGCTAAGAGTTCAGCTTCTACCCATTTTGTGAAGTTATCGGTTGCTACCGGTAGGAACTTCCTCTGTCCAGTTGCCTGGGGCAGTTATCTAACTAGATCCATGCCCCACTGGCCAAATGGCCAAGGGCTGGACACTGGATTCAGATTTGCAGCTGGCTGGTGTATCAAAGGTGCAAACCTTTGACACTTCTCGCATTTTTTCACGTAAGTTTCAGCATCCTTCTGCATGTAGGGCTACCAGTATCTCTGAGATATGGCCCTGTGAGCAAGTGATCTGCTCCTAGGATGGCTTCCACATACTCTCTCATGGATCTCGTACAAAAAGTTCTCAACCTGAGATGGATGCACACATCGCAGAAGGGGTCCAGTGAAGGATCTCCTATATAGATAGCCTTCTGTTGACAGACAGAAATTGGTCGACTTCAATCTGGTTTTGTGCGCTTCTTTTCTGTCTGCTGGCAGCCTGCCATCCCTAAAAAACACAACTATGGTGTTCATCCAGCTTGGACCCATCTCCACGCACATTGCTTTATATTCTGTTATTAGGGGCTCTATACTTGTGCTTGACAAATAATCCACCATTATTGTCCTTGCCTCACCTGACTTCACTGCACTAACGAGGTTAGCCAGGGCATCGGCATGATTGTTATCATCTCAGTATGGTTGTTATCATCTCAACTAACCTGCTGTAGTCGACAGCTTTCGAAATGTGTTAGCAACTTAACAGCCTCCTTGACATAAGCTATCATCCTTTCATCCCAGGTTACATACTCGCTCGTCGCTTGATTTACAATGAGTTGGGAATCACAGAAGACTACCACCTCGTCGGCTTCTATAGCTGCTGCTAGCTTCAGTCTAGCAATCAGTGCCTCATACTCTACTTCGTTATTTGAGGCCTTGAACTCCAAATGTATGGACTGTTCTATCATTTGCCCATCTAGCGATACCAAAACCACTCCTGCCCTTGCTCCTTGTCAGTTTGAGTTGCTATTGACAAAGAGGCAGAAGGAGTCGCCGATGTAAATTTCGCAGGATTTTAGAATTTCTTTTCCTTTCCTTTGTTCTGCCGGCACTCAATTCCATGGCCCCAGTAGGTTTTCCCCATCCTCTCCTAGGCACCCTAGGCCACAGCTCATCGATGCCCACATTGGGATCGCATTAAGAGAAAATTCTTCCACAAAGTCGGCCAAAACTTGGCCCTTGATTGTTGTTCTCGGCTTGAATTCTAAGTCATACTCACCTAGAACTACAGCCCATTGAGCTACTCTATCTGTCTGGTCTCCATGTTGCAACAGGGACTTTAGTGGATTTCAGTTAGCACCACAATCTTGTGGGCTTGAAAGTAGTGCTTCTATTTTTTCGAGGCCATCACCAGGGCCAATGTTAACTTCTCCAGAGGCAAGTACCTTATTTCTGCATTTTTTAAGGTCTTCCACACATAGTACACTGCCTTCTGCTCACCTTCTTCTTCTTGGATAACCATGGCACTCACGGCGTGGTTTGAAACTGCCAGGTACAAGAACAACTCTTTTCCTGGTACTGGGTTTGACAACACTGGTGGGGTTGTCAGGTATTTCTTCAAGTCGGTCAGGGCGACTTCGCATTCTTCTGTCCACAGAAAGTCTATGGCCTTCTTTAATAAGCCGAAATTTTTTTTGCATTTATCTGAACTTCGGCTGATGAACCTATTCAGGGCTGCTGTCTTTCTAGTTAAAATTTGGACTTGTTTGGCTATTGTCTGGCTCTTCAAGTCAAGGATGGCCCTGATCTGATCTGGGCTTCAATACCCCTCCTGGTAGGACTGAGCAAGAAATTCATAAAATCCGTAATCCGATCCAGTCCAGCCCAATCCGATAGGTTTGGATTGGTTTTTTGAATCCGTGGTTCGGTTCCAGATTGAAGAATTAAAAATCCGTAGTCCACGGATTGGTTCCGGATTGAACCCCACGGTTTCGGATTGAACCGATCCGGACCGTATACAAATAGTTTATATTTTTATTATACATCCTCTCCCATAGTATCTTCTCTTATTCTATATAAAATCTAAACTCAAACCTAAACCTCGTATAATATCTTCTTTTATTACTTTTGTTTTTTAGTTTTTAGTTTTAATTTATAATGGTCTAAATACTTATGGTGAAACCAGTTTTTTTATGATTGTTTAAATTCTAGAACATTATGTCGCTATTATAGAAAAACATGTTATTGTAGAACTAATATAGCGCTATGTTTATATTTTTATAAAATTAAAGTGCTATATATATATATATATATTTGTTATTTAATTATGTGAATTCGTGGTCCTAAACCGATCCAATCCGTGTTGAAATGGATTGGTTCGGATTGGTTCTAAGATTTAAACGGATCGGATTGGTTCCGATTTTTCAGGAACCGTAGATAACGGATTGGTCCTGGTTTTATCCCAATCCGGTCCAATCCGGACCATGCTCACCCCTACCCCCTGGTAACCAAGTACCCCAAGAACTTACCGGAGGCAACTCCAAATGTGCACTTCGAGGCATTGAGTCGAAGCCAGTATGTTCTCAATATATCAAAGACCACCTTCAGGTCGGCCAGATGGTTCACAAGTTCCTTGGTTTTAATAACCATATCATCTATGTAGACTTTTACTGTCCTCTCAATCAGATGTTTGAACTTCTTGGTGACCAGTCTCTGGTATGTCGCTCCTATATTCTTCAACCCAAAAGGCATTACTCTATAGCAATTGAGTCCTTTAGAGTTGATGAATGCTGTATTTTCTTCATCTGGGGCATATATTGCTATCTGATGATAACCTCTGTATGCGTCCAGAAAACTCATCCTCCCATGTCCTGATGTAGCATCTACCAATTGATCAATCTTAGGCAGTGGGAAACTGTCCTTAGGGAAAGCCTTATTTAAGCTTATAAAGTCCACGCAGACCCTCCACTTACCATTCTTATTCTTCACCACCACATTGTTGGATAACCAGGTGGGATAATTCACTTCTTTGATGGCCTGTGACTCTAGTAGCTTGTCCACTTCTTTCTCAACTGCCTGCACATGTATCAATGTCGGCCTTCTTGCTCTCTGGATAACTAGTTTAGCAGACCTATCTATGTTAAGTTTGTGACAAGTGACCTTGGGGTTGATCCCCGGCATCTCACAAGGTGTCCAAGCAAACACCTCTATGTTCTCCCTCAAGAAAGCCTCCAGTTCTCTTTCTTCTTCCTCAGCTAAGCTAGACTCAAGGAAAAAGAATCATTCATTATCACTTTCTTATACAAGAACCTTTTTTAAGGGTTCTTCGCTCTTGTCGGCGGGCTCTTTGCTGACATCATCCAAGACGTGGTCTTCGCTTTCAATCTCTGCACTCTCTTCTTTTCTTACATTACAGGTGAACTTCATTGCTATTATGGAGCAATTTTTTGCCTGTACTTGGTCTCTCCTTACTTCTTCAACCCCCTGTTCAGTTGGGAATCGCAATAGTTGGTGCAACGTTGAGGGAACAACCCTTATTGCATGCAACCAAGGTCATCCCAAAATGATGTTGTATCAGGAGGAAGTATCTATCACAGTGAACTCCGTTGTTACCCTTTTGCTCCCTGCCTGCACTTCTAGACTTAAACTCCCAGAGGCCACGTCGGCATCCCATTGAATCCGACCATTGGGCTATCAGATTGCTCCAAATCATCTTGGTGGAGGCCAAGCTCCTTGTAACATCTGATATACATGATGTCACAAGAGTTTCCCTGATTAATTAGTATGCGCCTCACCTGGCAATCTCCAACCTTCAAAGTTATCACCAGGGCATCATTGTGCAGATGTTGTACCATGTCCAAGTCTGCCTCAGTGAAAGAAATCACCAGTCTCTAATATTCATTTGTTCTGGGCTTCTTCTACTGGACCTGATATACATGTTGCAGGTGCCTTACTCTTTGGGTCTCTCCTCGAACTTCATTCTCATTAACCTTCGAGTGAATCACATTGATTACTCAAGGTCCCTCCACCTGCTGTGGGGTGGTGGTAGAGGTGGTGCTACTGGTGCCTGGGGTAACCTTGCGTGTTCTTCCCTTGTCTTCGCCTTATCTACTAGGTCTCTCAGGTAACCCTATTTGACCAGGTCCTCCAAGTATGACTTTAGATCCCTGCATCCTTGAGTCAAGTGCCCATCCTCATTATGGTAGGCACAATGCTTCCCAGTGCTCCTGCCCATGAACTCGCCAGGGATCTTCTTTAGCGCTCTGTAGTATGGCTGGTTTTTTATCCCCTCCAAAACCTTATAGATCGAGATACCGTGCTAACTAATTGCATAGCCCTCGCTCTTGTTTCCTACTTGTCAACACCAGCATTTCCTCGGTCTCACTTCGACGAGCCGTTTCTCTTTTCTTGTTTTGGTGTCCTCTTTCCTTATGTGTCTTCCTCTACTCTTACATGCTTCTCAATCCATGTCATGAGCTCTTCCATGCTCTTCGGTAGGGTTTTTGTAAGTGACTTCCGAAGCGGGCAATTATCATCCGGGCCATTCTTAAAAGACATGACCGCTAGCTCCTGGTCACAAGCCGAAATCCAGTTGAACACTTCATAGTATTTCTTGGTGTAATCCTGAGGCTTTCACCATCGCTAATCTTCAACGACAATAGGGAGTCTACCCTCAGTGGCTGCGACTTGTTTGTAACAAACTTGGCTACAAACATTTTGGCCAGGCCTTTCCAACTCTTTACACTTCCTTTCAACAACTTATGGAACCAATCCTACGCTATCTCACCGAATGATGACGGGAATACCTTGCACAACAGTTGCTCGTTCCCGCTCCACAGAGCCATTGAATTCAAATACAAACCAACGTGAAAGTTTGGATCAGACTTACCGTCGTAAATCTAAAACCTCAGCATGTTGAATCTCTTTGGTGCCTCAAATGTATCCAACTCCACCGAGAATGGCATTCTCGGCTGGATGTTGGATGTGATCTTGGCGTTGAGTCTCTTTCTCTAGAGGTAATCTCTCCAATCCTCCTTCATTCTACCGGGAGCTCGGCTATTAATAGACTTCAATCTCTTCGGCATGCTGCTCCTGGTGTAATTGTGTGTTCTCTTGGACTTCCCTTCGTCCATTGCATCAAAACAAAGGCCTTGCCCTTGGATCTGCCGAGATACTTTGACATAGGTCCCCTTGGTCTGCGCTGTCCTCTATGACTGGTCTCGTACTGACTCTGTTCTCCTGACATCCTTTGATGGCCGATGTGAGTCTCCTTGTCCCCTGCCATGTTGTGGGACAACTAGGACTGCCTTCTATCCTCCTTTCAGGGCATCGGTCTTAGCTGCTGGTGTCGGTGTCTCCTACAATGGAAACGATAGCTGCATCATGAAGTTGACCACAGTCTACTGGTTTGTCAACTTGTTTGCCATGTCCTTCATCTCCTCATCCCTCTTCAGGCATATATCCTTTCATACCTAGAGGTCACTTTCATTGTAGTATTCATCTCGGCTTCCCTTCTTCGGGCCATTGCGCCTCTTACCAGCATCATTTGCCCCAGGATTTAATTCATGTACTTCTTCATTACAGTTCTCTTCTCTGGCATTTGGATCCACATGGTTCACTTCCTCACTGTGGATGTCGTCCTTAATTCCCTCTTCCTGCCTACTGTTGGCAATCTATTCTCCTTAAGTTCCCACAGACGGTGCCAAATTATGGGGTATTGATTTTCGACCACACAACCAATCAGGGAACTTAGCTGGAGAACACCGGTAGAATAGATTGAGCCAACCACCTACCAACAAGAAGATAATAATACCACGGTGGTTCATCTACCTGGGGGCACTCCGACGATCAAGTCAGTAATCTTATCTCTCACAGATATTAAAACAATACTTAAACTCACAAGTCAAAAATTACCTTAAACCCACGAGGGTGCCTCGTTTTTATAACCAGTAGTAACCTAGTCCCCTAGAAACCTCACTTCATTAGACTCAGGCTCAATGCTCATTCTGAACTCTTGGCTGGATAGGGATAAACTCGTCATGAGCTTTATCTTTATCCAGACTGAGAACCTCGGGATTTTGGCATTATTGCAGAACATCTCAGCAATGCCGTGGTCACCTCGGCAACATGACTTATCCACATGGCACCTTAGCTGACATCTCTGGACTATCTTGGCCATGTGGCGCCATTCGTAAAATACTTCCCTGTAGACACTCCATTTTTGACCGACCTTAAGACTCAGATGTCATCGTCTGTGCACTCAATGATTGTGCATGTCTGTGCTCGTTTTGAGTTTCCGGAGCCTTTGGTTGAGCGCCTTGTCTTGGGACCTCTTAACTTTCTTCTCTTGGCCTAGTTTTTGGACCATGCCTTGCTGCCTTTGCCTAGAGGGAAACAGAGGCCTATAAGCCACTTTTTGTGGCCATAGACCACCTTTCCCTCTTGTAGACCACCTTTTGTACCCGTAAACTAGTTTTCGAGGCTTCCGGCTGAGTGCCTCGCCTTGCGGACTCTTGTCTTGCTTCCTATTTGGTTTGTTTTTGAAATAAACCTTGTTATCCTTTGCCTGGAGAGTGGAACAGGGGTGTAGACCAGTTTCTCCCCCTGTAGACCACCTTTTGTCCTTGTAGACCACTTTTGGTGGTCGGCCAGCTAGGGTTGGTGGTCTGTGGACCACCTAAGGTGGTCGGCAGCCTACCACCACCTTTCACTCTCTGTGCAGACCCTCCCTCTCCCTTGCCGACCAGTTTTTGTACTTTTAGACCACTTTTTCTGGTTGGCCGACCAATTGAGGTGGTCGACCGACTACCTTAACTGGTCGACGGCCTTTCTTCTTTTTCTGCAGATATTTTTCTTGCCAGCTGTGCCAGCTATTGGGCACAAAAGGCATCGGATTGCTTCAAGCCTCTAGCTTGCTCAACAAGCCTCTAGCTTGCTCAACAAGCTTGAGGCTTGGAATTCTATAAGAGGGAGGCTCTCTCTCCATTTCCAGGGTTCATAAAATTTGCATAGAGATATACATATCCCTCTCTCTCTCTTTATATTGCTCCCTCTCTCTCTATATTTGTATTGTTGTGTGCTCAAAAGTGCCATTTCTTCACACTTTTGCACACAAACACATAGTGAAACACCATCACTCTTGGGCTGAGGTTCTTGGAGGTTTGTTTGAAGCTCAAAAGCTTGGTTTTCACCTCTGAAGTTGCTGCTTTGAAGTGGTTCTTCAATGGTGAGTCTTCATCCTTTTTAAAGCTTTGTTTATATTGCTTATTTGGTCCTATTTGCATGCTTCTTTTGGATTAACTTTAAACTGCAAAAACCTTCATTTTCAAGTGCTTAAAGTGTTTGTTTGAGACCTCTTTGGTGTTGAGGGTGGTCTACCCCCTTTTGTGCCTTACTTGGCCTTATTTTGAGCCATCTCTTTTAGGCCTTTGGATCACCTTTGTTTGACCTCTTCACTACTGAATTCTAGAGGAATTTCAGTGGTGGAAAGTGTGTTTTAGGACCCAAAATAGGTGGGGGTGATCCCCCCCTTTTGTATCTTGTGTGCTTGTGTTGATGGCTCACCAAGTTAGCATGTTGTTCTACCTCCTTGAGGCTCCATCTTAGCATGTTTTAGGCCTTGTTTTACCATGATATAGCTCTATCTAGGGTTGGTTTGGTTACCTCTTGCATGCTCCTGGCACTTGTAGTGCAATTCCACTCACTAGCCTTGCATGCTTACTACTTTGGCCTATGGTTCTAGCTTGTTTTGGCTCTATTTCAGTATGCTTTTTGCCATGATTTCACATGCTCTAGGTCTAATTTGGGTGGTCTTGATCATGCATGCTTTGCTTTGTATAGCCTTAGTGCAATTTTGCTCACTAGCTTGGTGTTTTGAGTCCACTAGCATGCATTGCTTGGGCTATTTGCATGATTTAGCATCATTTGCATGATTTCAGAGAATGTTCCACTGCCATACTCTCCCATGTTTCACACATTCAATGCTTTTGGAAGGTTATGCTTTGTGCCTTAATCATGAGCCAATTGGCATGCATGCTTGCCTAAGCTTTTTGGGCTACCATCTCAGTGTATTTTTGGTCTTATTTTGCCATGATATAACTCTGTTTTTTAGTTGGTTAGAGCATCCCTCATTTGCTTCTTACACTTGTAGTGTAATCATGCTCATTGGCCTTGCATACATCATGTTTTATGCCTCTCATTCTAGCATATGTTGGCTATGTTCAAGCATGTTTCTAGCATTGTTTTGACCTGTCTTCGGACTGTTTTGAGTCACCTTGGCCCTTTGGGGCTTGCTTGATATGGCTATGGTGCAAGTACCTTTGCTAGCCTTAAGCTTTGAGCCTCCTAGCATGCCTCATTTGTGATGTGTGCATGATTTGGCATCATTTCTTACATGATTTCAGAGCATATTTCATTGCCACACTCTCACATTTTCCACTCCTTCAATGTGTTTGAGAGTTGTGTCTTCATGCCTTGTTTGTGAGCCAATGTGCATGCATGTTTGTATAACCTTTTGGACTCCCTTTTCAGCATGTCTTGGCCATTGTCTTGGCATGCATGAGCTCTGTTTTGGTTTGGTTTGGTTGTTTGAGCATTGTATTGCATAGCCCTTGTGTTGTGCCTTTCATTGGTTTCAATGCTTAAGGACTCTAACTTGCCATGCTTGTGTTGTTTGCATGTTACTGCATTGCATATTGGTTGCATGTTGTTGCATTACATTGTGTTTAGAATGTTGTTACATGGCATTGTGTTTGGATTGGATGTTGATCCAAACACGGGAAACGATGGGCGTTTCATACTTGAAGTGATGAAATGCACCTCATTTCTCAGTCGCCGACCCTCTTGATCAAGCATGATAGAGGTGGAGGCCTTTATGTGTTATTTGTGCATTCATCGACATTGAATTGTGCAAACTTGGCTTCTCGATCATCGTGCGTTACGATGCTCGGTTGGTGCCCGAGAGTCGAGAACTACACTCCATTGAGCTTGAGAAATGATAGGGAGGGTGGTTGTGCACACATATCTTGCAAATACACTGCTATGCCCCCTTCTTGCTCTCTGTTGCAGCAAAACTGGAGTTTGGCAGATTTTTTGGTCGGTAGACCAGTAAAGGTGGTCGATCGACCACTTTTTCTGGTCTACAACTAGATTTTCTGGTCGGCAGCCCACCAGGAGGTCCCCATGTTGGAGTAGAAGCATTTTGGAAGTTTGTGCAGAGTTCTGAAACCACATGCAAATAGAGGCAATTGGGGGCATGGTAATGGATTTCTGAGCAAAGCTGACCGAGCATGCATCATTCATTATTCCAAGGCAGAGTTGTGGCAGCCTAATTTAGCTTCCTTTTCTTACTTAGTTGGTTTTGTAATTTAATTAATTTGATTAATTAGTTAAAGTGATGTAATAATTAGTTGTAGTTAGTTATTCAATTTGGTTGTGTAATAATTAGTCTAATTAGCTTAATTAGATTAATTGCTTAGCTTAGCTTAGAATAGCTTAGCTTTCATTCGGACCCTCTGTCGAGAGGGCAACTGTTGTAATAAGTGTGCGTGTGTGTGATGCATGTCTTCCAATCCCATTTCTTTCTCCTTTTTACTTATCAGCTTTCGATGGTTAGTTTAGGGCATATTTCGATTAGCATACCTTATGCTTGCATGCGTGCATCCATTCATCTGTCTTGCATGCACCGGGCTCGGCGCATCATACGAACTGCATTGTATTTCAATATCAATTTGAATACAAATGCATGTGTTGCATTAGGCATTCTTGACATAGCTAGGGTCATGCATTGATTTCTAACATAGCTTTTGTTTTGGCTCGAAGTACTAGGTAAGCTTTTACGCTTTAGGATCCTTGCATGTGTGTAAGTGACTGCCATGATAACATGCTTGCCATGAGGCTATGTGCTTAAATGATTAACTGCCTGAATGCCT
Organism: Camellia sinensis; assembly: GCF_055761805.1. Classification (NCBI taxonomy): domain Eukaryota; kingdom Viridiplantae; phylum Streptophyta; class Magnoliopsida; order Ericales; family Theaceae; genus Camellia; species Camellia sinensis. Next base: position 44,808,873 of record NC_138964.1, read on the forward strand.
GTGGATAAAGGCTTCATTACTTGAATTGAAACAATTCATCAAATGCGAGTTTTAAGCCCACTTGAAATGGCAAATCATCATATTTTAAGCCCACTTGAGGGTGACAAATCTGCGTTTTAGCCTACTTGCGAGTAGCAACTTCAAACCATTTTCAAAAAACAAATATGAGATGTTTTGTTCCAAATTGAGTGACTTGGTGTATACTTGTATGTTGTGCGCATCACATAGTAAGTTAGCTAAATAAATCAGAATAAGAACACATGTGTTTTCAAAAACAACATATCATGTTAGTAGAGGCCAATCCTTTGATCGGGCGAGCGGGGGTGCTCATTTCATGACCTTCCCCCTCGTACCCAAGTTCCTGAGCTGAGGCAACTTTGGTGATGACGGACACGTGGCCTTAGGCACGAGTCAAGGTTTCCAAAATTTCCCAAAACAAAATATTTAGGTGGCAACTCTGAAATCTAGCAAAGCAATCCATGTTTGACGCTTTTTGTTTAAAATCGATTTTCCAAAACGATTTGCCAGATTTGGACTCTTTGGTGATTTATCAGTCTTACATTGCACTTTGTGAGATTAGATTCAGAACCGTGACAAAAGTCCGAACTGTAGTAGCTAGAACTACAATTCACGCCCTCGCGCGCGGAGCGGAGTTTCGGGCTGTCTACAGTTCCCCACACTTTACATAGAGAAAAACTTGAAAAAATAGGAATTGATGGTAAAAAAGACTTCAAACTACTAGTGTTCTAGGGTCTCGGCAACCTCTTGCCATAAGTTTCTTCAAGCTGACAAGCGCTATTACCTGCGACCAAGATGATTCGATATGGTCCTTCCTAGTTTGGGCCAAGCTTGCCCTCATTGGGATCTTTTTTATTGTCATTATTGCTGACAACCTTCCTTAGGACGACGTTCCCGATCTGAAACTCCCTAGGATTAACCTTTTTGTTGTATGACCTAGCAAGTTGCTTCTAGTACACCCCCAGCTGAATTGCTACTCTCTCTCTCTCTTTTCTTTCTTCTATTAGATCAAGATCTCGAGCAAAAAATGCCTCATTTGTTCCATTCTCCACTCCCTGGGTTCTAATTCAAGGGATGTCGATCTCTAGTGAAATGACTACTTCGGTGCCATATACTATGGCAAAAGGAGATTCTCTAGTAGATCTTCTCGACGTAGTCTGATATGCCCATAGGACATTGGGCAGTTCCTCCACCCACTTGCCCTTGGCAACTTCTAGCCTTTTCTTGATTCCATCCAAGATCGTTTTGTTGGATGCCTCTACTTGTCCATTACTTTGGGGGAAGCTAGAAGTAGAATAATAGTTCTTAATCTTGTATTTCGCACAAAAGTTTTTGATCGACTTGCTATCGAATTGAGTGCCATTATCTGCTACTATGGCTCTTGGGTTTCCAAATTTGGTTATTAAATTTTTCCAGATGAAACTCTTCACGTCCACATCTCGGATTTTGGTTAGGGGTTCAGCTTTTACCCACTTTGTGAAGTAATCGGTTGCTACTAGTAGGAACTTCCTCTATCTAGTTGCCTAGGGCAGTTGTCCAACTAGATCCATGCCCTCTACCAGGAGGGGTATTGAAGCAAGCCAAGATCAAATTAGGGCCATCCTTGACTTGAAGAGCCCGACAACAACCAAACAAGTCCAAATTTTGACTGGAAGGGCAACAACCTTAATAGGTTCATTAGCTAAAGTTCAGATAAATGAAAACAATTTTTTAGCTTATTAAAGGCCACAGACTTTCTGTGGACAGAAGAATGCGATGCCGCCCTGGCCGACTTGAAGAAATACCTAACAACTCCACCAGTGTTGTCGAACCCGGTACTAGCAGAAGAGTTGTTCTTATACCTAGCAGTTTCAAACCACACTGTGAGTGTTATGGATATCCGAGAAGAAGAAGGTGAGTAGAAGGCAGTGTACCATGTGAGCAAGACCCTGGCAAACGTAAAAACCAAGTACCTACCTTTGGAGAAGTTAACATTGGCCTTGATAATGGCCTTAAAAAATTGAACCATTACTTTTAAGTCCACAAGATTGTCCCGGTTGCAGCATGGAGACCTGACAGGCAGAGTAGCTTGATGGGCTGTAGTTCTAGGTCAGTATGACTTAGAATTCAGGCCGAGAACAACAATCAAGGGCCAAGTTTTGGTCGACTTTGTGGAAGAATTTTCTCCTGGTGCGATCCCATGGCGGGCATTGATGAGCCGCGGCCTAGGGTGTCCAGGAGAGGAAGAGAAAGAGGAAAACCAACTGGGGCCACGGAACCCCAAGCTGGCAGAACAAAGGAAGGGAGAAGAAAGACTAAAACCTTACGATATTTACATCGGTGACTCCCTCCGCCTCTTTGTCGATGATAACTTAAACCGACAAAGAGAGGGGACAGGAGTGGTTTTGGTATCGCCAGATGGGCGAATGATAGAACAGTCCATACATTTGGGGTTCAAGGCCTCAAATAATGAAGCAGAGTATAAGGCATTGATTATTGGACTGAAGCTAGCAGCAGTTATGAAAGCTGACGAGGTGGTAGTTTTTTGTGACTCCCAACTCATTATAAATCAAGCGATGGGCGAGTACATAACGCGGGATGAAAGGATGATAGCCAATGTCAAGGAGGTTGTCAAGTTGCTAACACGTTTCGAAAGCTGCCGGCTACAGTAGGTTAGCCGAGATGATAACGGCCATGCCGATGCTCTGGCTAACCTTGCCAGTGCAATAAAGTCAGGTGAGGCAAGGACAATAATGGTGGATTATCTGTCAGGCCCAAGTATAGAGCCCCTAATAACAGAATATGAAGCAATGTGCGTGGCGATGGGTCCAAGCTGGATAGACGTCATAGTTGTGTTCCTCAGGGATTGTAGGCTACCAATAGACAGAAAAAAGCACACAAGACCAGATTGAAGTCGTCCAGGTTCTCTTTGTCAGCAGAAGGCCATCTGTACGGGAGATTCTTCATTGGACCCCTTCTGCGATGTGTGCATCTATCCCAAGTCATGGACTTTCTGTACGAGATCCATGAGGGAGTATGTGGAAGCCATACTGTGAGCAGATCACTTGCTCACACGGCCATATCTCAGGGATACTGGTGGCCCTACATGCAAAAAGATGCTGAAGCCTAGATGAGAAAATGCGAGAAATGTCAAAGGTTTGCACCTTTAATACACCAACCAACTGTAGATCTGAATCCAGTGTCCAGCCCTTGGCCATTTGCCTAGTGGGGCTTGGATTTGGTTAGACAATTGTCCCAGGTAACTGGACAAAGGAAGTTTTTACTGGCAACAACTGATTACTTCACAGATTGGGTAGAAGCTGAGCCCTTTGCCAAAATTTGAGATGTGGACGTGAAGAATTTCATTTGGAAAAACATAATAACCAGATTTGGAATCCCAAGAGCCATAATAGCAAATAATGGCACTCAATTCAACAGCAAGTTGATCAAAAACTTCTATACAAAATACAAGATCAAGAATTATTATTCTACTCTTAGCTTCTCCCAGAGTAATGGACAAGTAAAGGGATCCAACAAAACCATCTTGGATGGAATCAAGAAAAGGCTAGAAGCTACCATAGGCAAATGGGTAGAAGAACTGCCCAATGTCCTATGGGCATATCGAACTACACCGAAAAGATCTACTGGAGAATCTTCTTTTGCCATGGCATATGGCACCGAAGCAGTCATTTCACTAGAGATCGGCATCCCTAGAATCAGAACCCAGAGAGTGAAGAATGGAACAAATGAGACACTCCTTGCCTGAGATCTTGATCTAATAGAAGAAAGAAAAGAGGGAGAGCAGCAATTCGGCTGGGGACGTACCAGCAAAAGCTTGCTTAGGTATACAACAAAAATGTCAATCCCAGAGAGTTTCAGATTGGGGACCTCGTCCTAAGGAATGTTGTCGACAATAAGAAAGATCCCAGGAAGGGAAAGCTTGGCCCAAACTGGGAAGGACCATATTTAATCATCTCGATCGCAGGCAATGGCGCTTACCGGCTTGAAGACACTAATGGCAAGGGGTTACCAAAACCCTGGAACACCAGCAATTTGAAATTTTTTTACCATTAATTCCTGTTTTTCAAGTTTTTCTCTATGTAAAGTGTTGAGAAGTATTTTACAAATGACGCCACGTGGCCAAGATAGCCCTAAGATGTTAGCTAAGGTGCCACGTGGCTGAGTTATGTTGCCGAGGTGACCACAACATTGCCGAGATGTTTTGCGGTAATGCCGAAATCCAGAGGTATCCGGATAAGGGACAAAAGTCCTAGAACAAAAGAGCCTCTCAGTCTGGATAAGTATAAGGTTCAGGAGGATTTTATCCCTATGTAGCTAAGAGTCCAAAATGAGGATTGCGCCTGAGTCCAATGAAATGAGGCTTCTAGGGGACTAGGTCACTGCTGGTTATAAAAGCGAGGCACCCTTGTGGGTCCAAGATAAGTTTTGACTTGTGAGTTTAAGTATTGTTTTAATATCTGTGAGAGATAAGATTACTGACTTGATCGTCGGAGTGCCCCCAGGTGGACGAACCACCGCGGTATTCTCATCGTTTTGTTGGCAAGTGGTTGGTTCAATCTATTCTGCCGGTGCTCTTCAGCTGAAGTCCCTAATTGGTTGTGTGGTTGGAAATCAACACCCACAACAATTAAATTCTGAAATCATAAAATATGCAGAATTTTAACAAAATAATATTACACAAAAAAAAAAGAAAAAAAGAACCTTCTATTGCTGGTTGTTGGCTTGTCTCAAGCAGTTGTGTAGCTTCGCTTTGGTTTGGTTGAACCTTGATGATTTTCTTAGAGAAGACAAGGTCACTTGAGGGCTTCTTGTACATTTTTTTTATTATTATTATTTATGTTTGAGGGTTTCTTCTGTAATTTTTGTTCTACATTGAAAATGGAAAATAGAGATGAAACAAACAAAGAACATGCTCTAGTGTTTGGAACTTTTGAACCAAGGTATCAAAAATATAGGCAATTTGGTACCTTCCATCTTCACAGGTTTTCAATAGTAGCACGAAGAATTAGAGCATGTTTTTCTCTTTGTCAACCCAAATTATGAGAAAATATTGTTATCCCTTAAACTATCACTCAAAAATCAATTCAACCTATATTTTTTTAATAATATCAATTTTGCAGCAATTTTATCCTACCATCAATTGCTGTCTATAATCAAATAAAAGTTGTTAATGTGGCACCCAGCCTTCATTTGAAATTTTATTTTATCCCCCAAACTATCTCCACAATATCAATTAGACCTTTGAACAAAATGAAATTTGGGGGGTCTAATTGATATTTTAGAGATAGTTTGGGGGTAAAATAAAATTTCAAACAAAATTTTGGTGCTACATTAGCAAATTCCTTATAATTATAAACGGTAGCTAATAACAAGAGTAAAATTAATCTAAAATCAAATAGTTTAGGTGTAAAATTATTATTATTAAAAGAACAGATGTTGAATTGATTTTTATATGATAATTTAAAGAGAAAAATGATATTTTCTCCCAAATGAAAACCTAATAGTGTATGATATCACATTGCCCCCGTTTTACAAAAAGAAAGGAAAAATAAAATACCTTGATGGCATCAACATCACTGCTTGCCTATGTTCTAAGCCCGCTACTATCCCGTGATAAGCTTCCCTCTATTCCTTAATCTGTTCACATCTCTTTATACTTTTTTTATAGATCCCAATTTGGATCTGCACCGATAATCCGAACTGTCTATCTTATAAGTTTCGTAATAAAGATCATCCATTTAAACAAGAAGTTTCATCGGAAAATTATGTAGTAAAAAAAAAATTACATTTTCTTTTATAAAATAAACAAAAAAAAAATGTGATTGTAAACTTAAACTATCCATTTTATAAACTAAAATGATTTTTATTCCTATGTTTATAATTTTCCAATGAAGCTCTTCTTTTACATGGATGATCTTTATTACGAAACTTACGAGATAAATGGTTTGAATCATCGGTGTGGGTCCAAATTAGGGTCTACATAAGAGATATAGAGAGATATGATGAAATGAAGGCACGGAGGGAGCCTATCCCCTACTACCCCCTCCTATTGCATGAACCAATTTTAATGGACCACATCTTATATATATAATCACATTTTAATTTAAGAGCTCAATCAATGAAGTAATGACTCTCAAACAAGTTGTGGGGATATATTTTCTGAGTCCCAACACATGGTGAAGGTGACGCCGACGTGTCAGCCGAGGTACCACGTGTCTAGGTTGTGACGCCGAGGTGATCTCGGTTAGGCCGAGGTTATCTCCGAAGATATCGAAATCCGAGATAAGCAAATAAGGCACAAGAGTCCTAGAATGGGGAAAAACTTTAGTGTGATAAGGATAACACTCTTAGGGAGTTTATCTTTATCTCTTGAAGAGTCCAGGATAAGTACTGGGCAGAAGTCCATTGAAGCTAGGCTTCTATGGGGACTAGGATGGAGTTAACTATAAAAGAGAGGCACCCCCGATGGGTCTAAGGTACGCAATTTATATTCTGAACAGTGAGTTTAGCACTATTGATTATCTTTGAGAGATATACTGACTTGATCGTCGGAGTACCCCCGGGTGGACAAACCACCGCCGGAATCTTCTCTTTCTGTTGCAGGTCAGCCAGGTGTCATCTATTCTGCCAGTACTCTCCAACTGAATAACTAAGTTGGCAGTGTGATCAGAAATTCACTCACCCAGCAGGAGTGTCGTCCCCAATTTTTTCCTTCTGTCTGTCACTGGCCATCTATTCTTCTTTCTTTCCTACAGACGGCGCCAAAGAAGGAGAAAAAGAGTTGGAAGCTTTTTTGAGAGCAAATATTGAGGTGTTCGCGTGGACGCCCTACGAAATGTCTGGCATTGACCCCGAGGTCACTTGCCATAAGCTGAATGTTGACAGGTCGGCCAAACCTGTAATCCAACGAGCAAGAAGACCGACGTTGATACACGTCGAAGCAGTGGAGGAGGAAGTAAACAGACTTCTCAAGGCTAGGGCCATTCGAGAGGTAAATTACCCGACATGGCTATCAAACACAGTAGTAGTGAAGAAAAAGAATGGTAAATGGAGGGTCTGCGTAGACTTTACTAGCCTGAACAGAGCCTGTCCCAAAGACAGCTTTCCTCTACCCAAAATTGACCAGCTGGTAGATGCCACTTCAGGGCATGGAAGGATGAGCTTCCTGAATGCATACAGGGAGTACCATCAGATAGCCATTTACCCCCCAAATGAAGAGAAGACTGCGTTTATCACCCCAAAAGGTCTGTACTGCTACAGAGTGATGCCTTTTGGGTTGAAAACTGCAAGAGCAACTTACCAAAGACTGGTAACTAAGATGTTCAAACACCTGATTGGCAGAACAGTGGAAGTTTACATCGATGACATGGTCGTGAAGACCAAGGAACCTAAAGGTCATCTGACCGACCTAAAAGCAGTCTTTGACATCCTTAAAACATATCGGCTCTGACTCAATGCAGCGAAGTGTGCATTTGGAGTGGAATCTGGTAATTTTTTAGGATACCTGGTGACTAAAAGGGGCATTAAGGCCAGCCCAGATTAGATTAAGGCCATCCTGGAATTAAAGAGCCCGGCGTCGGCAAAACAGGTACAAATGTTGACTAGAAGGGCCGCAGCCCTAAATAGGTTCATAAGTAGAAGCTCAGACAAGTGCAAACATTTCTTCAACTTAGTGAAGAAAGCCACAGATTTTTTATGGACAGAAGAATGCGAGGCCGCCCTGGCCGACCTGAAGAAGTATTTGACCATAGCTCCAGTTCTTTCAAATCCAGAACCTGGGGAGGAGTTATTTTTGTACTTAGTAGTCTCAGAACACGCAGTAAGCGCAGTGGTAATCTGAGAAGAAAAATGGGAGCAAAGGGCTGTTTACTATGTAAGCAAAACCCTGGCCGATACAGAAACAAGGTATCTACCCTTAGAGAAATTGGCACTGGCTTTAGTAATGGCTTCAAAGAAACTGAACCATTACTTCCAGGCCCATAAAATTGTGGTGCTAACTGAACACCCCTTAAGTCTTTGCTACAACAAGGAGACCTGACAGGAAGAATAGCCAGATGGGCAGTGGCCTTGGGACAGTATGACTTGGAGTACAGACCCAGTACAGCAATCAAAGGCCAAGTTTTGGCCGACTTCGTGGCCGAGTTCACACCAGAATCCATCGTACATCGGGCTCCGTTGAGCCGAGGTGAACAATGTCCAAGCAAGCAAGGAGAAGCCCAGCCAAATGCAACAGAACAAAGAAAAAGGAAAAACTCAGACCCTGCAGCATTTACATCGGCGACTCTTTTCGACTGTTTGTCGATGGGAGTTCAAACCGACAAGGAGCGGGGGCAAGAGTAGTAATGGTATCTCCAGATGGAGAGATATTAGAACAGTCCATTCGATTAGGGTTCAAGGCCTCAAATAATGAAGCAGAGTATGAAGCATTGATTGCAGGACTAAAGCTGGCAGTAGCAGCAGAAGCAGATGAAGTAATAGTCTTCTGTGACTCCCAACTCATAGTCAACCAGGCAATAGGCGTGTTTGCAGCCCAAGATGAAAGGATGTCAGCCTATGCAAACGAAGTCAACAGGTTAGTAGCCTTGTTTTAGAATTGCCGACTACATCAGGTTAGCCGAGATGATAACAGTCACGCTAATGCACTGGCCAATCTGGCCAGTGCAATACAACCTGGAAAAGCAAGGACGATAATGGTCGAATACCTGTCGGGCCCGAGCATTGAACCACCAATCGCAGAGCACGAAGCAATGTGTGTGGATATGGGACTAAGCTGGATGGATGCAATTATAGCATTCTTAAAGGAAGGGAAGCTGCCAGATGACCATAAAGAGGCGCACAAGATCATATTGAAGTCGGCAAGATTCAGTCTGACAACAGAAGGACATCTCTACAGAAGATCCTTCACTGGACCCCTTTTGAGGTGTGTACATCCTTCACAAGTTAAAGATTTTTTATATGAAATACATTAAGGAATTTGTGGCAGCCATGCTGGGGGCAGATCACTAGCTCAAAGGGCCATCACCCAGGGATATTGGTGGCCCTACATGTAGAAGGACGCAGAGGCCTATGTCAACAAGTGTGAAAAATGCCAAAGGTTTGCACCAATGATACACCAACCAGCAGCAGACCTGAACCCAGTATCCAGTCCTTGGCCGTTTGCCTAATGGGGCATGGATCTTGTTGGGCAACTGCCCCAAGCAACTGGACAAAGAAAGTACTTGCTAGTAGCAACAGATTACTTCACCAAATGGATAGAAGCTGAGCCCCTGGCCAAGATCCGAGATGTGGACGTAAAGAACTTTATATAGAGAAATATCATTACCAGATTTAGGATTCCAAGAGCAATAGTTGCCGACAATGGAACACAATTTGACAGCAAGCTAATCAAAAGCTTCTGTGCAAAATTCAAAATAAAGAATTATTTTTCAACCCCAAGCTTTCCTCAAAGCAATGGACAAGCAGAAGCATCCAACAAAGTTATACTGGATGGAATAAAGAAGAGGCGGCAAGCAGCAAAAGGAAAATGGGTGGATGAACTGCCAAGTGTACTCTGGGCATATCGGACTACGCCGAGAAGATCAACAGGGGAATCCCCCTTTGCCATGGCTTATGGCACAGAAGCTGTCATTCTACTGGAGGTCAGCATCCCAGGGGTCATAACCCAGGGAGTAGAGAAAGGGACTAATGATGTACTCTTAGCCCGAGATCTGGATCTACTAGAAGAAAGAAAGAAAAAGGCTGCAATTCAGTTAGCAGCATACCAACAGTAGCTTGCCAAGACTTACAATAAAAAAGTTAACCCAAGGGAGTTCCAAGTCGGCGACCTAGTCTTGAGAAAAGTCGTCGGCAACAAGAAGGATCCCAGGGAGGGCAAGCTTGGCCCAAACTGGGAAGGACCCTACAGAATCACTTCGGTATTGGGCAACGAGGCATATCGGCTTGAAGATAATGAGGGCAAAAAGTTGCCAAGACCCTGGAATACTTGTAATCTGAAGTTTTTCTATCATTAGATTTTTCTTGTTTTTTGCCGACGTAATGAATAAAATTTTAGCAGAATTCTTCTATATTTATGACTGATAAGATACTTGCCGATGTTTCAAAAATAAATGCATAATGGGAACCCAAGTGGAACTTAGGTTCACATTAGGGGGCAGAGAGAAGAGAAATGATGTTTAACACTTGTTGAAACTTGTGAAAAGTTTACAAGTTGAAGTTAAACCGAAATGATGTTTAACACTTGTTGAAACTTGTGAAAAGTTTACAAGTTGAAGTTAAACCGAAATGATGTTTAACACTTGTTGAAACTTGTGAAAAGTTTACAAGTTGAAGTTAAACCGAGATTATGTTTAACACTTGTTGAAACTTGTGAAAAGTTTACAAGTTGAAATTAAACCAAAATGATGTTTAACACTTGTTGAAACTTGTGAAAAGTTTACAAGTTGAAGTTAAACCGAGATTATGTTTAACACTTGTTAAAACTTGTGAAAAGTTTACAAGTTGAAGTTAAACCAAGATTATGTTTAACACTTGTTAAAACTTGTGAAAAGTTTACAAGTTGAAGTTAAACCGAAATGATGTTTAACACTTGTTGAAACTTGTGAAAAGTTTACAAGTTAAAGTTAAACTGAAATGATGTTTAACACTTGTTGAAACTTGAGAAAAGTTTACAAGTTAAAGTCAAACCGAGATAATGTTTAACACTTGTTGAAACTTGAGAAAAGTTTACAAGTTAAAGTTAAACCGAGGTGATGTTTAAACACTTGTTGAAACTTGAGAAAAAGTTTACAAGTTAAAATTAGACTAAGGTGAAACACTTGTTGAAATTTTATGAAAAAATTTACAAGCGGAAACCAAGGTTATACTAAGAAAGGTACTTGGGTACTTGCCAAGGTAAATCATCAATTTGTATAACCGAGGTGTTCCACCCCGAGAAGGTTGCACAAAGATTGAAGTATATATGCAAAATATTCTAAGTATGGAATAACACAAGAGCAATACAGAGAAGACAAAGATACAAGCATTCAGAAAAGAGAGTTATATTAAAAAACTAACACATCGGCCAGAGATTACACTGTCTTAAAAGAAAAACAAAAGTACAAAATCCAAAGGAAAAAGACATCAAAGTCAAGACTCTTCGGCAACGACGGACGGTTGGGTCTGAAGTTCGGATGACTGCTAGGAAGACACTTTGGCCGCCTTTTCTTCCGCAAGCTCAGCATCAATTTCTTGAAGGGTTTCGTCAAGGCTCTTGTCGGCAAGAAGCACGTCGGCTGATGCCTTCTCAGCTGTAGCATCTTTGGGAACCTCCTCACCCTCCTCATCTTGAGTCAAGTCCAGGACTTTCTCATTCAGAAAAGGGGACTTGGTCCCATCAGCCTCCTTTGGTTTCCTCACCAGGGTCTCCTCCTCAGACTCAGATTCATCGTTGGGCTGACTTGGAGTTGGAGGGAATGGAAGAGGAATGACGTCGGCGTTTCTGAGGGGTGAGTCCTTGGGGACTTCAAGCTTTTTCAGCAATGTCATCCAACCAAGGGTAAAACCCTTGTTGCATGCTTGCTTTACTTGCTTTTCATAATCCGCCGTAACATCGGCCACACCCTCATTGTAGCCCTTCTCATCGGCTGCCTTGAGCTCGGCGTCCTTCGTGGCCAAGGCATCCTGAAGTTCTTTTTGGGCTTGGGCCATCTTCTCCTCGGCCTCTTTCTTCTCGGCCTCAAGAAGCTTCTTGATGGCCTCAACAGATTCTGCCTTTTCTTCGGCATCAGTTTGAGCTTTGATGGCAACCTCGGCCTGGTCTTCCAACTTCTTCATTTTTTATTGTAAGCCTTTGTTGGCCTTTTGCAGACTGGCAACTTCCCTTTTCTTGTCGGCCAGTTCTTTCCGATTCTGAAAGGATTGTATTGAGAAGGAATGAGCATGTTGGATGGCCTGAAAGTGAACAAGACAAAAGTTATTAGAAAATTTTCTAAGTGCAAGAAAGAAAGAAAAATGACCAAATGAAGACACTCACTTGGACAGAGCGCTGAAGCATTAGAGCATAATTCTCATACTCACTCAACTCGGCGTTTCTGTCGAGATCGCCGGGAAAGAGCAGAGCGGTACTGAGGGCGATGGCGACATTTATGTCGTCAGCACTATCGCTAGCTTTGACTGGCTTATCTTCCAGTGTGATTTGAGGGGCCCAGGGGGCATCCTGCTTTGAAGACCCTGAGGTGGCTGTATTGGATGACCTCGGCCTCTTTGATTTTGGGGATTCAGATGGTTAAGCCTCGGCACGCCTCTTCTCCGCGGCAGATTAGGACTTATCACTCTCAGCCAGTTTTGAGATCGGCAAGGTGTCCTCAGTGTCAACCTGAGTCACCTTTGCTTTTGGCTGAGCCTTCTTTATTCTTTTCGGCTTCGTAGGGGGCTGGGATTGCACTGGTGGAGCATCAATGGTTGATGGGATGCTGGCCAAGAGATCTTCGGCAACTGTTTTTTGACGGCCCATCTCGGCAAAAAAAACGGTTCGTCGCCGGCGTTGGCGTTGGCGTTGGAATATTGGGATCAGATATGGAGCCGAGGTTGACGGCTGCTCGGCTGGATCAGAGGTCGATCCTTGATCTTGCCGAGATGTGGAAGCAGTCTGAGGAGTTGTGGTAGAAGGAGGAGACAGACTCTTCTTCTTCTTCTTCTTGGGAACGTCGGGAAGAGCTGACTTATACGTAGGAATGAAATTGAGTAGAAGAGGTGCCTTCTATTTAAGAACTGGCAGATCCAAAAGTTTCCTCAAGTCTTTGCTGGGAAAGAAAGACTAACGGAAACCCTTTGGTGGCTGAGGAAGAGCTGTAAGCAAAACAGACATTAGAAACAGATAAAGTATTGAAGACTTTGAAAACAAGTAAGTGTGAATGGAGGGCTCTTACCATTGCCCTCTACAAAAACTGTTCGGGACAGAGGATAGAGATGGAGGTCCTCATCTAGAGCGAACTCCCAGTTCCCCGAGGTAATGAAGTAATCGTCTCCAGCTCCCTTGTTGGAGTTTGGGAGGTCGGCTACGATTTTGTACTCCGTGGACCTCGACTTAAGTTAGTAAAAATGGTCTGTATCTTTTTTGAGGCCACACATAGTGTAGCAGTACTGGATATCGGCTAAGGTAATCTTAGCGTTTTCTTGTTTAGCTAAGGTTATTATGCCATTAATGACTCGATAGGAATTGATGGCAAGTTGCATTGGGTTCAACTTATAATAATGAATGATCTCACGAAAAAGGATATTGAGTGGGAGCCGAAGTCCGCACTCGATGAAAGCTACAACAAGAAGGGGCATGGAATCAGCTGTGGGCATGATAGAGTCTTCCTCCCGAGCCAACCTTAGATGAACGTCGGCCGGGATGTCAAACTCCTGCCTAAAGTGCTCTAATTTGCTCGGGGTATCTACCCTATGTTTCTACATACCCATGATATCGGCTTAACTGAAGGGGTTGGATTTCATAAGGGTGTGTTTTTAAAGGGTTTTATGGACCTCGGCAAAAACCTAAAAATTTGCTAGGTAAAGAATTTATGGAAATTGTTTCAGTTTTTCCTAAAAAAATCGTGGGTTCTACAAACAAATCCCAATCCTAGATCTATGGAAATGAAGATTGAAGGCACGAATCTGGAAAACAAAAAAACAAGAACGTGTTTTAGAATCAAGAACAAGGGTGAACTACCAAGAACACTGTGTGACAAAGTGTGTGAAAGGGTACAAGGCCCAGAACAATGGCGAAAGCAGAAAAGTTGTGAGCAGTGCGAGTATTCAAGACATGAGAAAAGAGCAAAATCGAGAAATAAATACACTCAGAGGCATGATTCATGAATCAAATATTTGAGTAAAACAGCATTGGCAACTAATGATAAAGCAAATATTTCTTGGAGCATAACAAGAACTAAAACTAGGAGGAATGGTGACTTACCAGGGAAAAAAAGCTGATGTTGAGATCGCCGAAGTCAGAAGAACGGTGGCAGCGGAACAGATTGACAAGAACCTCGCCGGAGGAAATGGACAGAGCAAGTTGCAGAGTTTTGGAAGCTTGAGCAATGGAGGATCTTGAAGGAAAAGTTAGAAAGAGAAAAGAAAACTTCAAAAGTGAAAAGTTAAGAGACGAAGAGAGAGGATACGAGTTTTTGTCAAAACTTGAAATGGTGGCAAAAAGGGCAATTAATGCGTCTGAAACAACGAATGCGTCAAACGGCGCATGTAGGCACGAGACGACTTGCGAGCGCGTACGGAGTACGATCCCGTAAAAGGAAGACGCGTGGCTGAAACGGTTGAATTATTTTACATGACAGCTCATACGCGTGAAGAAGATCTTGGAAACTTTTAAACCTTAAAGAGACATGTCGGCCTATAATGATGATCTCGGCGAAGTCGATGTACTGGCAGGAAGTACCGATATAGGTTCCATCACCTCAGAATGCCGAGGTAAAAGAACCTAGGGGCAGTTGTGGGGATATATTTTCTGAGTCCCAACACGTGGCGAAGGTGACGCCGACATGTCAGCCGAGGTGCTACGTGTCCAGGTTGTGACGCCGAGGTGATCTCGGTTAGACCGAGGTTGTCTCAGAAAATATCGAAATCCGAGATAAGCGGATAAGGCACAAGAGTCCTAGAATGGGGAAGAACTTTATTGTGGATAAGGATAACACTCTTAGGGAGTTTATCTTTTTCTCTTGAAGAGTCCAGGATAAGCACTGAACTGAAGTCCATTGAAGCTAGGTTTCTACGGGGACTAGGATGGAGTTAACTATAAAATAGAGGCACCCCCGATGGGTCTAAGGTACGCAATTTATATTCTGAACAGTGAGTTTAGTACTATTGATTATCTTTGAGAGATATACTGACTTGATCGTCGGAGTACCCCCGGGTGGACGAATCATCGCCGGAATCTTCTCTTTCTGTTGCAGGTCAGCCAGGTATCATCTATTCTGCCAGTACTCTCCATTTGAATAACTAAGTTGGCAGTGTGATCGGAAATTCACTTACACACAAGTCATTTGGAGAAAAGTAAGGGTTAAGGTTGTTTGTTAGTTGGTATGGTTATCATTTTCAAGGTTAGATGAAAAAAAGAAAAAAGAAGGGCAAATTACAGCGGTAATCCCTGTAGTTTACTCGTTTTATCATTTTGGTTTCTATTGTTTTAATTTGATCAATTTTGCCCCTGAATTTTACGGATTGTGTCATATTAATCCAATAAATAATGGCAGTTAAGTTTGATGAACGAAAAATCAAATAATGTGTCAATTTCGTCCCTGTAGTTTACATGATGTGTCAATTTAGTCCCTGTTATTTTGACTTTTCTATAAACTACATGGACCAAATTGACACATTTTATAAACTACAGGGACCAAATTGACACATTATTTGATTTTCCGTCTATCAAACTTAACCGCAGTTATTTATTGGACTAATATGACGCAATCCGTAAAATTCAGGAGCAAAATTGATCAAATTGAAACAATAGAGACAAAAATGATAAAAACGTGTAAATTACAGAGACCATTTACATAATTTGCCCAAAAAAGAAAAGTGAATTGGGATATTTGAGAAAACTTAATTATACTATGAATTTGTAAATAACACTAAAATTAGTATCTTTAAATGTATGACCTCTTACTGTTATAGACTGGATTTGTTCCTAATACTTATTACAGGAAATTCTTACTTGCATTCCTTTGCATTCCACATATATCAATGGTTGGCCTAGTAGCTAATAGGAGTGAGTAATGGATATAATAGTTATTATGCAAATTTAATATTCAATGCAGTTGAGATCAATGTCACCAATGATTATAATAGTACAATGTGGGGAAAATATTTAATATTCTCGGAGTATCACGTGTTTGTATTCCCTAACGAATCATCATTCAATATGTCCTTTCATGTTTCCCAATCACCCAACACAATATCCCACCTATCCACTTTCTCCACCAATCATAATACTATAGAATACCACATGTCCATATTCCGAGATTACTAAATAATGACCCTACAATGTGTGGACGTAATCACTTTGATTATCACAATCACATATTATCCCTTTGAATTTTGTGAAAATGTTTAAATTCCAGCAAGTAATCTTTACTGTATTATCACTTTGATTTTTATGTGTTGAATATAAGTGAAACTAAATTTAGTATTTTAAAATGATATTTAGATTTTGGTGAATGTGTGAATGTAACCATGGTTGAGCCAAGATTTTAATGTCACATCTTGATTTTGAAAACTTTAAGTTAATTAGGCAAAATATAATTAATCTAAACGTAAGGTTTTCTATTAGAATATTTTATTTTATGTAATTCATTCTTTGAATCGCTGTGCTTGACTCATTCTCATTTGACACATTTTCTCATAAATGAATGTACAACATACATAAAATAGTAAATAAAATGTTAAGTTATTGACCATTAAATAATTATATTTAATCCAACAAAATCAAAATAAGGCATGCAATCCCAATTATCCTATGGTCTAAATTATGCGCTCAAAATAAATCAAACTTGACCGTCACGCGTGCAGCCACTCATTTGCACCCGAAAGGTAAGAGGTAAGTAATGACACCTAGTCGACAATAATCTCGTTCCTTTTGTAAACAAATGGGTACAATGATAGAATATATAATGCAAATGCAATGCACAAGTTTCGAATTTTAATATGGGTAAATTACATTTTGTACTCCTGCACTTTACACAAGATCTCATTTTAGTCCCTACACATCAAATTGTGACACTTAGCTCCCTGAAGGATAACTTCTGTTAACTTCACTATTAACAGAAGGGCCAATGTGACACTTGACCAAAAGTGCAAAGGGTTAAGTGTCACAATTTTGATGTGTAGGGACTAAAATAAGATTTTATGTAAAGTGCAAGGGTGCAATGTGTAATTTATCCTCACATGCTTTTCATGTGACTAACCTCTATTGTTAATAAGGCTAATAGAAGGGCCAAAGTGACATTTGACCAAAAATACAGGAGGTTAAGTGTCACAATTTGATGTGTAGAGGCCAAATTAAGATTTGATGTAAAGTGCAGGATTGCAAAGTTAATACTTACCTCCATTAAGTCTATTTTGTTTAATTAAATAAAATAAAATAAATAAACCCAAAATTGATAATGGCTAACAAGAAGTCAAGAACTTACCAACAAGGCAATAAATCCAATCTCATCAACATGTACTGTGACTGAGCCGTAAGATAATATTAGATCCTACCCTAATCATGCTTCCTTCTCACCTCGAGTTACATGTTAGATAAAAACTACATCTTCAACCTTGAAAGTTCCTCTAAATTGCGTAGTCTTTGGGGGTATACTCGTATATAGTGGTTACTACTCCCTTCATCAAGCTTACCCGATCATAATAATGGTCATAAGTCAATAATTCGAGCCAAGCTTGTAAAATCAATAATAATCGAGACACACACAAAAATCAACTAATAGTATAGTTAAAAATCAACTAGTTAGGTTTCTGTCATGACCCGAACCCGCCCCTATGGGTTAAGGCCATAACCGGCCAGTAATCACGAGATTACCTACGGCCTCAAACCAAATAAGACAAGACTCATCCGAGTAAAAGGGGCCAAACGGAAGCAAATTTAAAACGTTGTCCATAGAGCCGTGCTTATATGCACACCATAACATCCCATATGTATATATGTTAATAACTCACAACAAAAAGTGTAATGACATAATATTCTATACAGACAGGATCATCCAAACTAAGTCAACCCATGAAAACTATATACAGACGTATTCAAAATTTCGCCAACCTGACAAAATGTAAATACATAACAAAAGGGCGAAGACGGGTCTTGTGCGTGAGACACAAGGGCTGACTCTCTCAAAACCTTAGTTGTTCCATACAGACTTCACTAAGACTGGGTCTGGACTTCTCTTGGCTCACCTACAAACACATGAATGAGCATGAGCGAAAGCCCAGTGAATAATATCAAATCAAATACATAAGTTACATAACAATGTAGAACAACATGTTCCAAACGGCCTTGGGCCCAATTCATATTTCTATTTAACAGATATATAACTATACGAAATTCAAATCAAGTGACTGTAGTTCCAAACATTCGGGCCTTTGGCCCATTTAGATTTCCATTCACGTCAAAACGGCCTTCGGCCCATTCATTTATGTCAAAACGGCCTTCGGCCCATTCATTTCTGTCAAAATGGCCTTTAGCCCATTCGTTTACGTCAAAATGGCCTTCGGCCCATACATTCGTGTCAAAATGGCCGTCGGCCTACTCATTCATGTCAAAACGACCTTAAGTCCATTCGTGTATGTCAAAACGACCTTCGGTCCATTCATTTCTGTCAAAATGACCTTTGGTCCATTTGTTTACGTCAAAACGGCCTTCGACCCATACATTCGTGTCAAAACGACCTTCGGCCCATTCGTTTACGTCAAAACGACCTTCGGTTCATTCATATATGTCAAAACGACCTTCGGTCCATTCATATAGGTCAAAACGACCTTCGGTCCATTTATGTTTATTCCTGTCAGACTTTGGTCCACAATCCCAATTAGCAACTCATAAAGCTTATAAAGGAATAATAATTGGACATTCACAATCATTCAAATATCGATATTACTCACAGTGATCGGCTTGTGGATTTGCCCTGGAGCTTGACCCTACATATTTCATGAACACAAAAGGGTCACTAACAGTTCAATCCGTTCTTTAAGTCACATATTCCTCTTTAGGCTTTATTCTTAACTCGTTAACTCATTTACAATGCTCAATGGATGCCTAAGAGTGCTTACAAGTGAAACAGAACGGAAAAATATAACATAGAATGCATTTTCAGAGTTTCAGAAAACAGGGTCCCCGCTCGAGCGGACCCTTAAGCCTGCAAAAGTGCTGGTTACCTCAAATTCCAGCTCGAGCGTGAACTTGGCCGCTCGAGCGGACTTCCTGTCTACATAGATCCCCGCTCGAGCGTTAATTCCCCCGCTCAAGCGGGCACCATGTCTGCCAAAAGTGCTGGGAGCACGATTTTCCCGCTCGAGCGGCACTTCCCCCGCTCGAGCGGACGTCAAAAATCTGGGATTTCCAGATTAAGTTCTTGAGCTCCAACACGATTTTCCAACCAATTTTTCATGCACTCTAAGGCTCAAAGTTCACATATAATCATACTAACATGGCACCAATGCAAGATTATAACACTATGAAGCTCAATTTCTTGATTCATCTACATGCATGCCCCAAAATGTGTCAAACTCAACACTAACATAACAAATTCATGCATTCAAGTTCATATCTTCTCAAATTGTACATGCATGAAATAAATTAGCCACATTCTCAACTTAGATAGCACAAATGATGATTATAACATGAGCTTCAATTAAAATTGTACATGGATTATACATTTTCATGCTCAAACATGCAAATTCAAGGTACTTTCTTACATGCATGCACATAACGGCCTCCAATTCAACAAAACCAATTCAATTTTCTTATAATCAACTAACTCGTGTTCTTGGCCATTAATAAATCTTGAGTTTGTAATTTACAAACTAAAATCCATGAGTTCACTTACCCAAGAGTTCAATCTCCCAAACTATAACAAAATCTTGGGCTTAATCTTGAAGTTCCCCAAATCTTGAGCCAAAATCACCCAAATTCTCTCCCTCTCTCTCTAACAGCCGACCCTCTCTTTTCTTTTCTTAGAGTTTGATCATCCTAAATCATCTAAGGGAGAGAAATGAGGTGTAATGCTAATACACAACAAATCCCACTAAGTCAATATAATAAGAATAAAATAATTGGGCACTAATTCATCACTTGACTCAGTTTAATCTGGTCCGAATCAATTTTTCAATTAAATTTCACCGTAGGCTCTAAAAATTATGCCAATCACAATGGCGAAATCAATTACGGGTTCTGTGGCCGGTAAGGCCCTCAATTTAATTTCCAAAAAAGATTATTCAAACAGATATTCCTACGGTGAACAGATAGAACTTCAAAATCACATATATTCACATAATTGGCACACAAAATTATATCAAACACATAATCATATTTAAATTAAGGACCGATTAGCATATTACGGAACAGGGGTATCACAGTTTCACTTTCTGTTCTTATATTTTAACACTTAAAGACATATTCTCAACATCTTATATTTTAACACTTAAGACATATTCTCAACATTTTCTTTTTAGCAAATTTTACTAAATTGTCACTATGGCTATAACACTAAGAGTAGTTCTATTTGCACAACAGTGATTATCTCAGTGCACACTACTTTCTTAGTTCACACTACACACATCTTGAATTTATTAGTTTCTCTCAATCCACACCAATATTTTGCAAATAATACTAAACTACCCTCAATTTCTCTCATCACAAACCCTAACTCTAGCTGCCACCCACCGCTATTGTCTCATCATCTCCGTCGTCCATTTTCGCCTCCCCTTTTAGCTCCTGCAATTCTCCTCACCATCTTCATCGCACTACTGCCACCCTTACACCTCGCCTCCATATCTATAGCCTTCATCGTCCTCTCATATCATGTCGCCACTACTTAACCTATCCTCACCCATCCACTCGCGTCTCTCTCTCTCTCTCTCTCTCTCTCTCTCTCTCTCTCTCGATTGCCATTGTGATAGCGATTGTGATCTATTGTCACATTTACAATCAGAGTTGTTGGCGGTAGGCTAGGGTTGTGAGGCTACGAACGAATGGGGGTGGGTTGTGGGACTATGAGCAAAGGCTGTAAATAAGGGTGGGAATTTGCGACGCAACACGATAACATAACTCAAACCGTACACAAAATTAGTGGGTTAGGATTTACTATTTCCTAATACAAATACGTATATGACACGACCCGACAACACAAATATTAAACAGATCGGGTTAGTATCAAATCTGTACATAACATAAAATTGATACGGATAACCCGTATAATGAAGAATTAGTTACACATTTAATATTCTTTTCCCTAAAGAGTATCATGAAATTTTGTAATCTCTTACGCAATTACATCTGTTGGATCATTTTAATATCTTTTATTTATTTATTTATATATTTTTGTTCATGAATCTTCTTTTGTTTTATTCATGAATCATATCTTCTTCATGAATGGAGGTTAATTAGAATTCATGAACTTGGTGGTGAGTTATTATTTGTAGTCTCTCCATTTTCACTTTATTATTTGGAGGCTCTCCATTTTCTCTTGTTTAATGGTCATTATTTTTGGTGTAATTTGTAAGGTCCTAGCGGCCTATAAATAGTTCCTCTCATCTATTCTTTTCTACACCAACACATCAACTATTTTCTATACAAGAGAGATTACTAGCAAAGAAGAGTGTTTTTATTGATGAAGCTTTGGGTTCACCATCTTATGCAGAGTTGGCCTAAATCACACGACAAGTGGTCGGGCTGTTGTATCCTGGAAGGGACAAGTCATAGTTTTGTGACTGCTACATCGGTATTTGTATTCTTCCTACCGCAGTGGGCTTGATCTTCTTAAAGAAAATAAGATATCCATGCCTCAGCCTGATCTATTTGTATCTCATTTTCTTTGCAATTTTTTATCAATAAAATATAATTTTTCTGGTATTTTCACCAACAATTTTAAGGAGATCAAACATGGAACAAGTGCCAAAAAAACCAATGATGGAATTGGAGATCTCAACATGCCTTTCAAGTTCAAAGGAGTTCATTTTAAGAGGTGGAAATGAAAAGTTCTTTTTTACCTTAACCTTTTGAAAGTTGCATATGTTCTTACTGAGAAGAATCCAAACAAAATCCCAACCGAGGAGATGAATGAATAAGACCACGAGGCACATGAAGCAAAAGTGTCTTCCTACAATACAGATATATATAAATGTCATTTTTATCTCTTAAAATTCCTTGTTGATTAATTGATTATTACTATGACACCACTTACACTTTGTCTTCTATTAATTTTTGGTATGCTGGCTTGTATCATATTAACAGTAAATATGTGAGAATCATGAGTAGTTTAGATTTAATTCCTAAAGTGACAAAAAAAAATTGAGAAATGTGAAGTTTGCAGTAAAGCAAAAATTACCAAGAGGCCTCATAAAAGTGTTAGAAAAAATACCGAATTGCTAGAATTATTTCATACTGATTTGTGTGACTTTGAAGGAATTTTAACTCGGGGTGATAACCGATATTTTATCACTTTTATTGATGATTTTTCAAAATATACAAACGTATATTTATTAAAAAATAAAAGTGATGCTTTTGAGAAATTTAAAGAATTCGTTCTTGAAGTGGATAATCAATTCGGTAAAAAGATTAAAAGAATTAGAAGTGATAGAGGTCGAGAGTATGAATCTCTTGGATTCAACTCTTTTGTTCAGTCTTTAGAAATTATTCATGAGACTACTCCACCATATTTACCTTCATCTAATGACGTAGCTGAAAGAAAAAATAGAACGTTAATTGACTTAACGAATGCTATACTTATTGATTCAGGTGCTCCCTCATATCTTTGGGGCGAGGCTATTTTGACAGCTTGCCATGTGATAAATAGAGCGCCACACAAAAAGACTAAAATTGTACCTTATGAGTTGTGGCGGGGGCATAAACCAAATCTAGGTTATTTGAGGGTTTGGGGTTGTTTAGCTTTTGTGAGGCTTGCAGATCCTAAACGACCTAAATTGGGTGAGCCAGCTACCATCTGTGCTTTTCTTAGGTATGCATTGCATAGTACAGCCTATAGATTTTGTGATATGAAAAATAATATTATTTTTGAATCAGGTGATGCTATTTTTCATGAAAATAAATTTCCTTTCAAATCTAGAAACAGTGGGAGCCAAATAATTTCTGAAAATATTTGATCCATGCCTAACTCTTCTACTCTATCTCAAGTTTTTCAAGAACTAGAATATTCTCAAATCCAACCAAGGAGGAGTAAACGAGCTAGAGTTGAAAAAGATTTTGGCCCTGACTATTATCTTTACAATGTGGAAGAAATTCCTCTTACGGTGCAAGAAGCTTTATCATCACCTGATGCTATTTTCTAGAGAGAGGCTGTAAGTGATGAGATAGATTTACTACTTTCAAATAAAGCATGGAAGCTAGTGGATTTAACTCCAGGTTGTAAAACTATTGGGTGTAAATGGGTCATTCGTAAAAAACTTAAACCGGATGAAACTATAGATAAATATAAAGTGAGGCTTGTCGTTAAAGGTTTTAAGCAACGAGTTGATCTTGATTTCTTTGATACTTTTTCTCCGGTTACTAGAGTTACATCCATTAGACTGTTGATAGTAATGGCTGCAATTCATGATTTAAAAATTCATCAAATGGATGTGAAAATAGCATTTTTAAATGGAGATCTAGATTATGAGATTTACATGGACCAGCCCGAAGGCTTTGTGGAGCCTAGCCAAGAAAGCAAGGTGTGTAAGCTAACTAAATCCCTTTATGGCTTAAAACAAGCTCCTAAACAGTGGCATGAGAAATTTGATTCCTGCATGCTTGAAATAGCTATAAGACTAATGAATGTGATAAGTGCTTATATTATAAAACTTGTGAGAATGCACATGTGATTATTAGCCTATATGTGGATGATCTACTTATCTTTGGCTATAATTTGCATATTATAAATGAGACTAGCAATATGCTTAATAGCCACTTTGATATGAAAGATCTTGGTGAAGCCAATTTTATTTTGGGAATTAAAATTACCAAGACTAATGATGGTATTTTTCTTGATCAGTCGCATTATGTTGAGAAAATTTTAAAGAAATATAATTTTCTAGATTGTAAACATGTTGCTACTCCTTTTGATGCAAGCATACATTTATCTGTTGTAACAAATGAAAAAGAAGTGATTAATCAAAAGGAATATACTAGCATGATTGGTAGTTTGAGATATGCTACTGACTGTACTAGACCTGACATTGCATATGCTGTTGGAGTACTTAGCAGGTTTACTAGCAAACTAAGTCGAGATCATTGGCTAGTCATGGGAAGAATTATGAGATATTTATCTGGGACCAAAAATTATAGTTTGTTTTATAACAAGTATCCTACAGTACTTGAGGGATATAGTGATGCCGATTGGAACACTTTGTCAGGTGATTCTCTTTCTACCTCGGGTTTTATTTTTACCTTGAGTAGCAGTGCTATATGTGGAAGTTTAAAAAACAGACTATAATTGCTAATTCTACAATGGAAGCTGAGCTTATAGCGTTAGCTTCAGCATGTGAGGAAGCAAATTGGTTGAAAGATTTGTTACAAGAAATCCCTTTTTGAGAAAAACCAATTCCTTCTGTGTTAATTCATTGTGATAGCACTGCTGTTATTGGTAGAGTGAACAATCATTTTTATAATGGTAAATCCAGACCTATTTGAAGGAAACACAGTAATGTGAGATCCTATTTGAGTAATGGCATCATAACTGTGAATTATGTAAAATCTTGTGATAATCTTGCGGATCCATTAACCAAGGCCTTAGCGAGAGATAAGGTCTGGAATACATCGAGGGGGATGGGTTTAAAGTCTATAAAATCATAAACCATGTATGAGGATACCCAACGTAGGAACCAGAGACCCTATAACTAGGTTTAATGGGAAGAACGAATCATATGGTGGTTGTAAACATGTACTCTTTAATATTTTGTTATCCATCCCTATGATGTAAGTGCATTTGTCCGGTAATGTTGGAGTGTTAAGTTTTTATACTCTTAATGAAATTCTATAGCTCTTATTGAGTGGGATGTGTCAATTACAGGAACATCCTTGACAGATTTCACCTATGTGAGCATAAAAGTGGGGTTACTTTCTATGAGAACAAGGCTTTTTCTCAAATATGCTCATGAAAACTGGGATTAGCATAAAGCCGTAATGTGCTAGCTATTAAAGCTCATGTCAACATCTGGATTATTATGTGTGAGCAGTAATTCTTTATTTCCCCTAAGCAGTCATAGTTCAAGTCTGAGACCACTACTGACTCTGGAGTAGAGGTTGTTGTTTCACTAATGAAGGTTCAATGTAGAGAACACATTCATGATGCATACTAGTCTATCTTTGTTTGGTAATCTCTCTTATCCTCGTTGATATTAAAATGAGTGGCAGATTGTTGGACCATTTTAATATCTTTTATTTATTTATTTATATATTTTTGTTCATGAATCTTCTTTTGTTTTATTCATGAATCTTATCTTGTTCATGAATGGAGGTTAATTAGAATTCATGAACTTGGTGGTGAGTTATTATTTGGAGTCTCTCCATTTTCACTTTATTATTTGGAGTCTCTCTATTTTCTCTTGTTTAATGGTCATTATTTTTTGTGTAATTTGTAAGGTCTTAGTGGCCTATAAATAGTTCCTCTCATCTACTCTTTTCTACACCAACACATCAACTATTTTCTGTACAAGAGAGATTACTAACAAAGAATGATGTTTTTATTGATGGAGCTTTGGGTTCACCATCTTATGCAGAGTTAGCCTAAACCATACGACAAGTGGTCGGGCTGTTGTATCCTGGAGGGGACAAGTCATAGTTTTGTGACTATTGCATCGGTATTTGGGTTCTTCCTACAGCAGTGGGCTTGATCTCCTTAAAGAAAATAAGATATTCGTGTCTCAGCCTGATCTATTTGTATCTCATTTTCTTTGCAATTTTTTATCAATAAAATATAATTTTTCTGGTATTTTATTAAAAAATATGTAAAATATGATTTTTAGTTTAATATAGGTTTTGTTTTTGCTTTTAATTGAATTTAATGTATTTTTTGTCTATTATTTGAGTTAATCTAGTAAAAAAATATAATAATAAAATATAATTTTTATAAATTAAGAGAATAAAATTAAGTTGAAATCAAATATTTTTATAAATATTTTCATTTAATAGAGACTAGTTTCATTAAATTTAACTTGTGAAGAAATTTTCAAATATTTTTCATACATTTGATATTTTTAGTTAATAATAAAAATTTTAACATGACACGAAGTGGACATGGAACGAAAATAACACGACACAATAATACAAAATAATAAACGGGTCGGGTTAGTGTTGAGTTAATTCCAACACGAACCCGAGATGACACGGCACGAATACGATCCAACACGACACGATGCTCACCCCTAGCTCTAGGAGGCATTGCACATATTTATTTATTTTTTAATAAATTTTTTATTTTTAGAACCTATTTGAGAAGATTTATCAAATAATATATTCAATATAAAATTTTGAAGAAAAAATTGTGAAATTTCTCAATTACAATTTTTTTTAAATTACTAACTTTTTTTGATTACTATACATTTATATTTCACTTTTGACTATTTTCAAACCTCACCAACCCACTCGTCACTTTTTTTGCCCTAGACGTGGCCAAAATAACAGGCAATTTTCAGCAAAATACAAGTTTGAACATTGCAGATATCCATTTTTCCCAGTTCGTGAACTCACAAAATGCAGAGATGTACAAAATTTCACTAAACCTTTACCATGCATTTTCTTTTCAGTTGAGTGATACAAAAATTACATGCAGAAAGAAAATAAAAAAAATATATATTGAATTAAAGAAAAAATACGTATATTCCCCACAGAATAAAGAAAGAAAGAAAGAAAGAAAGAAAGAAAGAAACAAGAAAAAAGTATCAATATACACTCACTAAGACCTAAGCAGACACTGTTATTGTTTAGACAACAACAAATACGGATAGTAGCAATAAAAAATGTGACAGGAAAATATTTCTAGTGGCATTTTTAATAAGTGTCACTGATACCCATGTAACTCTAGGTTAGTGACACTCATAAATGCCACAATACCAAGTGTCATTCTAGACACCATTTGTGGCACGTACGTGTATATTTTGCGCCTTTTTTGAATGCCGCCAAATTTCTTAGTAGTGTCACTTTGGTGGGTACTCAAATACCACATTTATGCTTTGTTTGCTTCGACATAAAATATTTTCTAGAAAATATTTTTTGTGAAAAACTTTTTTGCATTCTTAAAACTAATGTATTGATGGTCACATTAGTGGTGATGGCAGTGGCGGTGGTATGGCGAAGGTGGAGGTGTTGCGGTGGTTGTGGCGGCAGCAACAGTGGCGGTGTGGGGGTCCTGTGGTAATAATGAGATAGAGGTGGTAGTAGCAGTGGCTGTAAGCTGGAGAAGGTGGTGGCGGTGGTGATGATGGTTGTGGCCAATGTTTTGAAACTCGGACCAGACCGGCTGGTCGAACCAGTTGGACCGGGAACCGGGCCTTGCTCCGGTCCGGTCAACCCCCTAAAATCAGAGTAGGATCAAAACTGGCCTAGAAATGGAAAACCGAAAACCGATGACCCGGACCGGGTTCGGTGGGTTGGACCGTTGATGTTTTCTATTTTTTTTTCTTTCCTTCTTTCTTTCTTATATATTTATGTATATATATATATATATATTATATAAAAATATTTCAAAATTTTGACTACAAATTCTTATTTCAAGAGTCTCCTCTAATAAGGAAAAGTCTCATTGAAAGTTTGAGAAAATTATGAGAGTCTATTCCTATTTATAGGAAAAGATTTTTCAAAGAGAATCTACAAAATTCTATGTGGGATTCAATCAAATTATTTGAAACATATTGATTGAAGGGAGAGTTGAAAATTTCATTTTCCTCCAAAATTAAACCTAGCATTCAATCAATTTGTTTGGAGGGAATGTTTAGAAAATTTAATTTCTTTAAAACAAGTGACTTTTTTTTATCAATTATGACTTTATTAAATATTATTAATAAATACTATACAACAATTTTTATTTTTATTTGAGTATTTATATATATTTTTATTTATTTATAATTTATAATTATATAATATTAATTATGATGTCACGGTTCAACCGCTTTGACTCGACGGTTGAACTGATGACCCGTCCACCCGGTCCCTTTTCCAGGGGTCCGGATTTCAAAACATTGGTTGTGGTGGAGGTGATGATAATAGTGGTAATGTGATGGTACTGATAAAACTTTGGTTTGGAAACAAAAATTTGCCTTCTGAAAGTGGAAAACATTTTTTGTCCAAATAGATTTGTTTTACATTGACTTAAGAAAATGTTTACCATTGACTTTTGTTTTCTATTGTACCAAACGTTAGAAAATGCAAATAATATTTTATGCAAAATGCTTTCCACCAAAACTGTTGGAAAAATAGTTTAATATAGGCATATTTTGGGCCAACTTTGAGCCCAAAATTGAGTGGGCCCCGAACGTCTTTTGGGGCGGATCCGAAGAGGTTAAGTATTCCTTGTCGCGTGGTAAGTCACACGGTGATGACGGTTCGTCAAAACCATTTATGAGTGAATGGGAACATGGCGTCGTTTTCGGGTTCGCGGAATGGATATTTAAAGATTTACATGTGGGTTTCCTTTTAATGGGTTGTCCCACATTAAAACTTTAAGAGAGTTTTTTTGTGTATATAAGCTCTAGCCTACAACACTTGGGTTGGGCCCCAAGGGGCACCCCAAGTTTGTAGAAATGAGGAGTTATGAACAAAGTGAACCTTAGCCCAAAACCACCACACACACGAGCGCACTGCCGCCCGTTCGACCGAGCCGAGTGTGGGTCGGGTCAGTTCTAATATTAATTTTTTGGACAAAATTTATTTGAATTTTAAATGAAATTTCTGCCAAATAATAGAATTGTTTTTCTGTCTATTTAGTCCGAAAATTCCAAATAGTTTTTAATCTGTTGGACAGTTTCAAATTGCTTAACTGCCCAAACAGTTACAGTTTTGAAACAGTATTTATATCTGTTGTAACAGGTTCAAACCTGTCTGAAACTGTGCTGCAGTTACAGTATGTAACGGTCACTAAATTTGTTTGAATTCAAAATCTGAATCTGTCCAGTTTTGCACCTGTTCATTTCCATAATGCACCTGTTCGGGTCAATTGTAGTTGCCTTTAAATACCAACATTCCAGCAGTGTTTAAGGATTAAAAAAACAGTCTGAAATAATTGTCTCATTGCTGTCCAGAATTTTCTACTTTTGCACTATTCTTCATATTAGATATAGAATAAATTAAAGAGAGTATAAAAACACAAGGTTCTAGTTCGTCGTACAAATTTGTGTGGAGTGCTACTACAAGTTTGTGAAGATCATTGTATCCTGGGAGATAGACGCCACTCAACCGGAAGCACTGTAGCGGGGCAAATTTGTCTTAAGAACAGAGTGTCACACACTCGACTTGGTCTTTTATTTTTAATTTGGTTCGATAAATAAATTCGGTATGTTATTTATTTATTTTGTTTGAATTAGTTTTAATTTATTTTATTTACACAGAAGATTGTTCCAACAAAAACAAGCAGAGCATTAGTGGCATTTGTGACGGCCACTAAAAATAAAATAAAATAAATTTACAACATCAATTTTAACAATCATTTTCTTTTATACACGAGAAAATAAAATTTCATTTATATAATGCAATTACAATATTCATGAAATTAACAAAATACAATAAAAACAACCACTTGTAACCTAACTAAACATATTTTAAATAAGAAATTACAACTTTCATCTATCTTAAACAATTATAAGTATGTCAATCCCATTTGGATAAACAAAAATGTTGATTTCTTTGCACTGACTTCAAGTTTTGCTATAACACTCTTGAAAGATCCCCATGATTTTTCATATCTCATTGGCATGTAAGATAACACCCATTTGTGCTTTGATTTCTGCAATTGTACTTTGTTGCATAGTTTATCCTCCAACAATTACCTTGTCAGCCTCCTTCAATTTATTAAAATATTTTATAACTGAAAAAACATAGAGTAATCAGTAAAATTAGCAAATTACACCACACATGTCAAATAAAGTTTTAAAAAAATAAAATAAAAGTAGACACATATATGACTGCACCCCTTTGAGGCATTTTATCAAACATGTAAAGACTAATTGAAAAATACCCAAACTATGTAAAATGGAATACATCTACATACATTTTCTTTCAAGTTTCTTTCTATTAGAAATTGGACGCTCATGTGGCATGACCCTTCTTTGAACCATTTGAACCTTATCCAAATAAGTTTAAATTTGAATTGAAAACCTATTTGGATAACCACTCAGGATATCTATATCTATCATATCAACTAATATGGATAGATGACATAGATATCCTATATATCTGATATGATATGGGATATGGGTAATCAAAAAAAAAAAAAAAACAACGTAGGTTTTTTGTTTTTCCCATACGGACTCTCTCTCATTAAACAACAATCAAGCCATTTTGCACTGTAACTTATGCGTGTGATACTCATTTTGTAATATCACTCTACTGCTGAGTTGGTTGTTCGGATTCTGGAAGCACGTGATTTACCCACAAGATTCTTCACTTCAGGCTCTGCTGAAAGGTATGATTCTGAAATTTTTCATCCGTTGCGTTATACTTTGATTTACATTGGTATCAGAGCATGTATGGGTATTTTCGTGCTTACTTTTTAAATCATGTGTATAATTTTATATAAATATATACACATTTTATGAATGAAAATTAATGAAGGAGGAAGATGAAGTGCAGGGTTTCTGCACTTCCACTCTTATTAGATTGAGGATGTAAAAAATCTCATTTTTTATGTTCATTAAATGTCATTTTTGAGACCATAAATGTTTTTATTTTGAAAAATGAAGTCCGACAGTACCGAAATTGGACCAGAAAACACCCTGAAAGGCGACGCGTGGGCCGTACGCGCCATCTGACACCGTCAGCAGCTTCCACGCGCTGCCACGCACCAGACGCGCTTCACACGCGCCTCTACGCACCATCACGCGCGCGTCAGCCACGCTGTCCACACGCGCCCCGTCCGCGATGCACACGCTCGCGACGTGCGCTGAGCCGCCTGCTAAGCCGCGCGTTGAGCCGTGCCATTTTTCCTCCGCGACTTGGCTGGCTTGGCTGCTGGTACTAAGGCACTATTTGTTTTGTTTTAAATTCTGAATCGCGTTAAATGGTCATAATTAATTCGTTATAGATTTGTTTTATGCGTGGTTGGTACTGTTAGACTCAGAATTAAATTTTCTATATTCTGTAAAATTTTGAAAATTTTATGAAAATAAAAAATATTTTTTCTGTGATAATAATTCATTATTTATTCTTTAAAATGCTTCTGGTGTTGCATGAATAATTTTCTAGGGTTGAAATTTTTATTGTAGACTACTGAAAAGTTTCACTATTTACTGGTATAATTGTTTCAGTTTATTAGATTCTGGAATTTTTATTTCTAATTTTTTGTGTGTTTATTAGTTATTTAGAATTCCAGAAAAATTTTAGAAAATTTCAAAATGATGTACATTTTATTATGGCATAATTTAAATATTGAATACAGCATATTTTTTTAGGGTTTATAATATGTTGCAATTAAAGAAGCATGATTATTTTTTTATTTTTTTATTTGAATTCCATTATTAAATGAATATAGCATCAATTATTTGTAAATTTACATTAAGATGCTATTGTATGGAATTTATCATGCTTTGTATATGCCATAAGTAGTGGGAGATTGATTTTTTTTTTGCGCATAGAATTAAATTAAATTTTGATAATTATCACTAGAGGCGCAAGAGATGATTACGAGCATAGCAAATTTTTGATCTTGAGACATGTGTAATATTATCATTATTTAATTTAGTTTTTTTGCTGCAAAATAATTTTTTGTGTTGCTATCGTTAATATCCCCTGCGCATTTGTTTACTCTGTATGTAGAAATGGCTGCTAAGACAGTGGTGGTAGACTTAACTAAGGGAGAGAAATTGGATGGCGACAATTATGATATATGGCACCGTAAGATCCAATACCTCTTCAATGAGCAAGAAGTGTTGACCACACTTGAACAAGTGATGGTTGAGCCAGAGCAGGGAAATATAGCTCAACATCGTCGTGATCTTGAAGTCTTTTAGACTTGGCGTAACAAAGATCGGTGTGCGCGCTTTACTATGTTGAGCAGCATGCACAACGACTTGATTAGTGAGTTTGAGCATTACCCGACTGCATTTGAGATGTGGGAAGCTCTCAAGCAAAAGTTTGGTATTACCTTTTTGGCAAAGCTACATGGGCTGACTATGAAGTTTGACTCCTATCAAAAAAGGGCGCATCACTCTATGAAGCAGCATTTGAGGGTCATGTCAGTCATGATACGTGAGCTTGCGGCTGCTGGGCACAATTTGACTCAAGAGCAGCAAGTACAAGCTGTGATTCGCCCTCTGCCAAATTCTTGGGAGCAGATGAAGCAGAACATGTTGCATAATGAGAGTGTGAAAACATTCGAAGACATATCGCGTCATTTGGAGCTAGAGGCTGAGCGCCTTGAGACGGCTAAGTCTGATGGTTCTGCTATGGTGGTTGAGTCGAGTTCATGTAGGACTTCTCAGTTCAAACGTGGAAAAGCAAAAAGAGCCCCTAAGAAGCAAGCAGCAGATGTGCTAAAGCCCAATGGCGCTAGAAATTTCAAGCGTAAGGGCAAGAGAGGTGGCAAGAAGGTAAAGGCTAAATTGACATGCTTTAACTGTAACAAAGAAGGACACTTCACTCGGGATTGCCCTAAGCAGAAGAAGGTACTCCCTTACTTAATTTCTCGCATTTAATGCTTTGTGTCTAGTCAAGCATTAATTGCTCATTCTCCTCATTTTTGGGTTGTAAACTCCAGAGCAACAGACCACATTGCGAGGGACAGAGTAGGGTTCGTTGAGTATCACCGAGTACCTGCTGGGAGCAGAAAAGTTTACATGGGGAACGAGTTCAGTGTGGAGGTGCTTGGCATTGGCACATACAAGCAGGAAATGCGACGAGGGCGCACCTTGTATCTTCATGATGTTCTTTATGCTCCGGATATTCGGCGAAACTTAGTTTCAGTTATTAGCATGATGAGCCTTGGTTTTAGCTTTTGTTTTGAGAATAATGGTGTTAGCATTTATTTGGGAACAATTTTTTATGGTTTTGGTTATCTTTCATATGGTTTTTTAGTTTTGGATGTGGATGATTCTAGTTTTAATAAAAATGTCAATGGCTCTGTTTCTAATATTGCATCCTTTTGTGATAATGATTCTATGAGATGGCATGCTAGATTAGGCCACATAGGGCAAGACAGGATGACTAGATTAGCTAGAGAAGGTCTTTTAGGCCCACTCGCTAGAGTCACTTTGGCTACTTGTGAGCACTGTCTTGCTGGTAAGGCAACAAGGAAACTATTTGGGAAAGCCATAAGGGCATCTATCCCATTACAACTTATTCATTATGATATATGTGGACCAATGAATGTGAGGGCAAGGCATGGAGCCCCTTATTTCATCACATTTATAGATGATTGCACGCGTTTTGGTCATGTCTATTTGATTTCTCACAAGTCAGAAGCATTGGATTGCTTTAGACGGTATGTTAATGAGGTTGAGAATCAATTAGACAAGAGCATTAAGGCTCTAAGGACTGGCCGAGGACATGAGTATCTATTTGAGCAATTTAAAGTGCTCTGTGAGGAAAAAGGAGTTATCAGGCAATTGACAATTCCTAGGACTCCGCAGCAAAATGGTGTAGCGGAGAGAAGGAATCGCACATTGCTTGATATGGTTAGATCAATGATGGCGCAAGTTAATCTTCCCATTTCTTATTGGGGAGATGTTTTGTTGACTGTTGCCTACGTCCTTAACCGTGTGCCCTCCAAATCAGTTCATTCCACCCCATATGAGATGTGGACTGGCAAAAAGCCTAATTTGGGCAATTTGCGGCCTTGGGGTTCGGCAGCTTACATACACAACGCTTCTCATAAGTTTGGGAAGTTGGGCCGTAGAGGAAAGAAGTGTATCTTCATTCGCTATAATAAGCATTCTAAGGGCTATGTGTTTATTGGGGAGCATCCGGATGGAAGTGTGACTGAAATTGAGTCACGAGATGTGGATTTCCTAGAAGAGGATTTCCCTAGCAAAGGTGAGGTAACTAGAGAAGTAGAACTCTATGAGATGGAGGATCACTTGAAGGCGCACCTAGTAGCCTAGTAGAGAATAAAGAGATAATCTCTCAAGCTCCTAGGGACAGTGGGAGCGATCTACCTGTCCATGGATTAGATCCAATGGATGAGGATTCTCAAGATTCACAACTACGTAGAAGTAAACGTGGTGCTATACCCCGTCGTCGTTTTGAGATTGAAGGGAAAACATTCATGATTGCTCCGAGTGATGAGATGGAGCCTAAGAATCTCAAAGAGGCTCTCTCATTCCCTGCTAGTAAAGAATGGAGTACTACAATGGATGAAGAAATAGAGTCCATGAAGAAAAATCATGTATGGGACTTGGTTGATTTGCCGCTAGGGCGCAAGACTATTGGGAACAAATGGGTTCTCAAAATCAAGTGCAAAGTGGATGGTTCCATAGAAAGGTATAAGGCTCTCCTAGTGGCGAAAGGTTACACCTAACGAGAGGGTGTGGACTATGAGGAAACTTTTTCACCAGTTGTAAGGTTTGCCTCTATTCGCCTAATCCTGGCCATAGTAGCTCAGTTGGACTTAGAGCTATATCAAATGGACGTTATGACTGCATTTATCAATGGAGAATTGGATGAAGAGATCTATATGGATCAACCAAAAGGCTTTATGGTAGTAGGTCAGGAGCGCAAAGTTTGCAAGCTTCAACAATCAATTTATGGATTAAAGCAATCATCCAGACAGTGGAATTTGAGATTTCATCGAGCCATTGTTCCTAATGGGTTTACGATGATCGATGAAGATCACTGTGTGTACGTTAAGCAGTCCAAGGACATTTTTCTGATATTGTCATTATATGTAGATGACATATTATTGGCTGGAAATGACAAGGAGATGATTGTCTCCACTAAAAGGTGGTTGTTCTCTACATTTAAGATGAAAGACATGGGTGAAGCGAGCTATGTGCTCGGTGTTAAGATCCTTAGGGATCACTCTAGGAGACTTCTTGGTTTGTCTCAAGAGACTTACATTAAGACTATCCTAGAGCGATTCCAAATGCAGAGCTGCAAATCTATTGACACTCCTGTTGCAAAAGGCGAGAGCCTAAGCCTTGATATGGGTCCTAAGACTCAAGAAGAGAATGAAAAGATGGCCCGTGTTCCCTATGCAAATGTTATTGGAAGCTTGATGTATGCTATGATGTGTACGCGCTTTGACATTTGTTATGCAGTCGGATTGGTGAGTCGTTACCAATTCAACCCAGGACCAGCTCATTGGAAAGTAGTTAAGAGGATATTACGATATCTTAGAGGGACTGTAGGTTACACACTTTGCTACCAAAGTTCAGATCTACATCTAGTTGGCTATTGTGATGCTGACTGGGGAGGAGACTTAGACGAGCGTAAGTCTACTTGAGGATATGCTTTCATGCTTAGTGATGGTGCTATTTCTTGGAGCAGTAAGAAGCAATCCTGTATCGCCTTATCGACTATGGAGGCTGAGTTTGTGGCTTGTTCATCTGCTGTTCAGGAAGCAGTTTGGTTAAGGAGATTCCTTTAGCATTTGGATGTTGTCACACACATTTCAAACCCTATGACTATCCATTGTGACAGCATGGCTGCACTTGCTTACGCTAAGGATCCTAAATACCACGGCAGAACCAAACACATTAATGTGAGGTTGAACTTTATCAGAGACATTGTGGCGCAGAAAGAAGTGATCCTGGAGCACATCCCTACGAGTCGCATGGTTGCGGACCCTTTGACTAAGCCCATTGCTAGAGATGTTTATCTTACTCATGTTAGGGCTTTAGAACTACGTAGGTGGTGATATATTTATGTGTATTCAGTTGAACTCATATTTTTTGGGATATTTATGCCATTAGTATTCATATTTGTTTCTATTACACATTTATGTTTACTACTTTTTGCAATGGTTTTTGAATTAGCATACACAAAATAATTAAATTGATGTTAGCAGGCAAGATTGGCTCGCTCACACGAGCAATCGCCCTTAGCGCTAGGTAGCGAGTAAGGATGAGACTAGTGGCTTATTGTATTATCCACTAGCTATGTCGCCTTGGTTGGAACCAAGATGAGGTCTTGTTAGAGACCGACCATGGATATGAGAGTACCCGCTTTTTCATGATGTGCCTGTTATGGATAGCCAGATGCGAGATCTCATTTGATGCCTGAGAGGCGAGCAAATAGAGAATTCGAGTTAGACGCTAGGAAGCGACTTGTGCGCTTAAGAGCGACTAGACTAAGATCTATATGGTGTCTCTTTGGAAGAGTTACTCCACTATAGCATGCATTCGTACTGCACGTGCTTATCGACCCGTTAGCGAGGTGAAAGAATAGATCCCTGCTTCTTCACCGTGTAAGTCCTAAAAGTCATTTTTTTCCTTAAATGACTTCACTTTGTGCCTTTTGTGACCTTTGACTATGTCATAAGATGAGGAGTTGATGTTTAGCTACTTTGGTATGTTGCCTGCGGTCATGTATGATTCGACTTTAAGGGACATTACTAGGAAAGCGGTCAATTTCAAATTGAATGATATGAGGGTGAAGGGAAGATCATCTAGTTCTACATTTATGCTCTATATTCACTATCGACAACTCACATCACTCTCTATGGGATGCTAATTGGGTGTGAATATAATGCGGGACCTAGGAGAGTCAAACAGGCTCTTTGAGGGATTAGAGATGTTTTTGGACCGATGTAGCTAGATGGGTCTGGGTACATGAGACACTATTTCTGTTCATTTTGGGTTGATGTCTCTATACTGACTCATATTGAGTTTCTAGTATAAAGCTCCCACATGCAAGTGTTCTCAGCGGTCGCACGGTGCATTGGCTAGTATGAGATTGTTCATTTTTTGGGGAGATTGAAATAAAGATGTGGCAGTGTCATGCCAAATCATGTGCGAGTGGGAGATGTTAGAAATTAGGCGCTCATGTGGCATGACCCTTCTTTGAACCTTTTGAACCTTATCTAAATAAGTTTAAATTTGAATTGAAAACCTATTTGGATAACCACTCAGGATATCTATATCTATCATATCAACTGATATGGATAGATGACATAGATATCTTATATATCTGATATAATATGGGATATGGGTAATCAAAAAAAAAAAAAACAACGTAGATTTTTTGTTTTTTCCATACTGACTCTCTCTCATTAAACAACAATCAAGCCATTTTGCACTGTGACTTGTGTGTGATACTCATTTTGTAGTATCACTCCACTGCTGGGTTGGTTGTTTTCAGGTTCTGGAAGTACGAGTTCTACATATTGAACGGTTCGGATTATCAAAATGGGACCCGTGGTGGGCCCTCGCTGGCCGAACAATACCGTCTAGTCCGATCTCAAATTGGAGGTAAGTTGCTTCCTAGATTTATTAGAGTTATCTAATGGTATGTCCAAAAATTGATATATATATATATATTAGATTTAAAGTAATCTAATGACGTATAATGAAATGTCAATGACATTTTAAAATTTGTTATTAGATAATATTTTCATGGCACTGCATGAAAAAATGACATTGAACCATAACATGCCACTAGATCATATTTTCACGTCACAGTGATAAGGTAGCTGCTATATGGGAGCTTATCAGTCACTGTTGTGCGGTTATATGGGCCCATATTAGGTCCTTTTTGATAATCCAAATCGTTCACTTTTTAGAGTATGCCAAGTAGAACACACTCACAAAAATTCAAGTTGATCAAACATCGTTAACTATTTCATTAAGTTGCATTTGTATCTACAAAAATAAATGGCAAATGTGATTTGAAGTATAAAATTAAATACAAATGCAATTCGATGAAATAGTTAACGATGTTCAACCAATTTGAATTTTTGCAGGTATATTCTACTCAGTTTACTCTAAAAAGTGAATGGTTTAAATTATTGAAATGAGCCTCTAAATGGGCCATGTGACCATACAACAATGATTGTTTTGTTCCATACAATAGCCACCCCATTTCTGTCACTAAGTTAATGCCACTAAATCATATATTTTTTCGTAGTTGTCTTTGCGGAAGAGGCAAAGCCAAATGTTAGCTTAGCATTTGTGCAGTCATGCCGGTGTTTCGATTCCCGATCATTGGCTGCTGACCATTCTTATGATGGCTCCTAAGACTATATTCCTCTACCTGTTTTTAAGTCTAACCTAAAAATAAAATATAATAAATTACATATTATCCAATAAGAAAAAGGTTGAGACCCCTTTTTTCTTGACCCCATCACCTTCAACGTATTGGGATTGATCAATTTTTTGTTTTTTGTTTTTTTTTTTTTTTTTTTTCCTCCTATCACTCACTGATATGGCGTGGAAGTCAAGAAAAAAAAAAGAACTCTTATCATTTCTGCCATCCTATACTATACACCAATTAATATCATTTGCAATAATACAAAAGCAACGTGATGCAGACGAGGGTGAACGTTAAGTCAACCAACAAAACCATATTGATATCTTATCGCACATTTACAATTATAATGCAACACCACTGAGCAATATAGCTCAGTTGGCAACCAAAGAGAGCTTTATGTTGATTTGAGGCAGATTTTTAGAACTGGTGCATATACAATGATGGTTAACTGCTAAATGAAAAGCTATTGAATGCTTATAAAAATGGTGATGGGGGGACTAGAGTGGGTATTTATTAGATTTTGGACAAACTACCAATTTATCATAATAGTTAAACTTAATTTCTATCAAATCCTATTAGAAATAAATTATAGTAAAATCATCGCTAAAAATAATTCTTTGTGACAATAATTTGCATGTCACTAAAAATTGACAATTAATGATTTTTTTTTCACAATTTTTATAAATTATTACAATTAGTGACATTTTTTCTGTAACGAATTTTTCAAACTGTCATTAAAAGTTAAAAATTAATAGCTTTTTTGTAATAGTTTTTTAAACTAGCGCTAAAACTTATAATTAATGACATTTTTTATAACAATTTTCAAATTGTCGCTTAAAATTAATAATTACTGACATTTTTTTTTAATAATGTTTGATGAAAACCGCTATTAATTCTCACAAGACCTATTAAATAATAAATCCACCTATATCGGGAGATCTGGAGGTGGTGGATTTGCGAGGTCGGGGTTGGATGATTTTAGTTGCAGAGAAAGCTGAACACATATTGGTTTGGTGGTGTTGTGTTTCTTCCTATAGATATGGATTACAGTTTCGAATACATAGAGAGATAGAGAGAGATTAACTTTGGATGAGGCTTAGGGGCTTTGGCACCTCTGTCAGAATTTTGTAGAAAATCCTCTCCTGTACACATTTATAAAGGTCATTATTGCTACATTTTTTTTTGTAATTTATCTGGTGCCTGCACATCCATGATCCATCCAGCTATCGGAATTAACACAGTACTAATCAATTTGAGTCCATTTAAGTAAAAGCATCTCATCTCTCGAGCAAAATCTAAAATATTCCCTCCATTGATTGATTGATTGATTTTCTATACAGTATTCGTTGTGAAAACTTTTTTTTTTCCCTATGTTACATACAACAATTTACAAGCCTGGACACCACGAAAACAAACATGATGATGACAACAAAATATAAAGGTTAAAATGGCTACTTCCAACTCTTCTGACTATTTATTTTGATCCAAGCCATTCATCTGCCGGTAGATTGCCTTGATAAAAATCTCATCCTCAATGATGTTGATGTATAATATACGATAATTGTTTCACCGCTTACTTGACCTCTCCTTGCCTAGAAAAGCCTCCATATGTCAGAGAAGCAAAACACATAATTTAGCAATTTAAATCACAGAATGGTAATGTAACTCACCAAAAATGTTTGATTTCAAAGGTAATCTAATAGATGACCCCTTCACTTTTAGGTCTCTAAGTTGCCTGCTTTTATATGGTTTTTCTACCCTTGCAAGACCACTGCTACTTTCACCCGTATGCAGATCCATCCCTTTCTTAACCTTTTCATGATAAACAGCTGGCGGTGAGAGCCTTAACTGAGGCATGTTTTCTATTTGGATCAATCTCTGGTCTTTCTGAAGATTCGTCAAGATATCAAACTGTCGCACCCAAGTTCATCTTCATGAGTCATCAATACACACACACTCAAAAACAAAACAAAACAAAACAACTAAAGTAGAAAGAATGAAGATAAGACAATTAAGTATTAAATTACCCTTGAAATTTGTTGATACCCATGTGGATTCTCAAATGCCTCACTTTCATGTGGGTATAGAGAAATAGTTCCATGAGCTTGTTGTGGTCTTGATCGAGGCTTGCTCACTAATCCATTTTCCGAAAGCACTGTCTTACTTCTAGACCTCTGACCCTTCTTCTTGGGCAAACAAACAGGGCATCCAGCTGAGGAGCCCGTGTGCGATGTCTCATTTTCTTGAAGTTCACACTGGAGATGTGTTGCATGACCACAATTGAAAACTCGAATGCTAGAGCCAGAAGAATTCTTGGTGAGAAGGCAATTGCAGATACAGCATAGAAGACTCCGGGGAGCATAACCATGGGAAGCCCCCTTCTTGAGCAAGCTCATGGTATAGAATGTATCATCCTCAATCAAGGATTTGGCAGTGTCCTAAATTAACAAGAGGAACAGGTCAATATGGAAACTACAGAATCAGACTGATGATGTCTGGAAGATATAGATTGGTTTTCATTTCAATCTATCCTTTTGTATGAAGTAAATAAAGTCATAAACACAGATTTATAAATAGAATAACAGCTATGCACCCACCAGGGGTACTACATGTACATGAAGTTAGAGATTACACCTAGTTATTGACATATAGCAGAACGGCCAAAAACAAAAAAATACAATGTACATGTATTCACATATATACTAAATACAAATTAAGGTTATTTTCTCTGAAGTGGATTAGATTATTCTATCTCCTTGTCTAAGAACAGAGGCTGGATAAGCTAAAGTTGAAATAAAAATACAAGTGACACAAAAAGGGAAAAGTAGTAGTAGTAGTAGTAGTAGTAGTACACATACCAGAATTCTTCTCTCAAAACCGTATGTCCCAAGCATTCCCAATATGGTAACTTTAAAATCACCAAATTCTTGGCTACCATTATCAGAGAGGAGCTTTGACATGATAATGGGAAGGCGAATGTATCCAATCATTCCCTCAACAATCTCTTTGATGAATTGAGAAAACAATTTCCTCAAAATATGAGCACCTTTGTGGAATTTTGAGATTTTCCACTTAATTATGCATGCCTCTTCATTCTCTTGCCCACCCAATGGTTCAGCTTGTGTTCCAATGTAAGTTTCACCTTGAGGAACCATTTTCTCATTAAATGAATCCATCAAAGGCTCACAAAACCTGAGATGAAACTAAACAACTATTAGAACTGGGGAAGAAAAATAACAGGCTAACTACAAAAATTTCCATGGCAACAATTAGAGGGGGGAACATCACAAAGTAATAGAACAATGTAAGTCGGAGATGTTACACGGTCTTGGGCAAAACTTAACAGCAAAAGCCAAAACACTTACATACTCCACGTTAAGTTAGTTCCTAGGCGATGTGAGACTTTGCTTCACACCCTCTTACATGCGCAACAAGTTCACTCGGTGCCGAGCACCTGCCACGTGCAGGCTAGGGACATACAACCTACCCATCCCCAAGTACTCTAACTCTGATACCATGTTACACAGTCTTAGGTAGAACTTATTTCAAAAGCTAACCGTTGTGACGAGGGTGCCCTTACGCGCACATTAAATTAGTACCTAGGTGATGTGGGACTTTGATTCACATGAGGTTGTACCTATCAAATCTTTTTCCTTTCTTTCTTTTCCATGTATGAATTGTTGAATAGTTTGACATACATTGTTGGTCCGTTTCCAAATAGCTGAAGTTTTGAAGACAATTGGTTACTTAACATAGTATCAGAGCTCTGATTGAGAGAGGTCTTGGATTCAAGCCTCTCTACTTGCCTTTGGTCATCGTTTGCATTCTTTCTCTTTCATTTGTATTGTCTCTTCTGTCTATGTATATTGATGATTGCTTCCCCACGTGCAAAACGGGGTTCCATGTGAGGGAGAGTATTGATGTTTGATATATATTGTTGGGGGGCCTATTTCCTAATAGCTTAAGCTATTGGGACTATTAGTGACTTAAACCACATACCTCTCATCTAAAAATTATTTACTAGTAATAATTTACAAAATCATATTGTCATTTATAATAATAGGACATGTTTCTAAGCGTGTACAACATGTGTTCGGTAGTGTTCGATAAATGTCAGTATTCGACACATGTTCATCTCCAACCGAACATGGCACCTTAAAAGGGTTTGTCCTTAGAAGGGACTTTAGAAGGACAATAAAATATATTACATAGATCTCAAACAGACCCAAAAGATATATATACACCTCACATATCTCAAGTTTCAAAAAAACAACTCTTAAGCCTATATAGAGGATAGTTTGCTTCAACCAATAAAATAAAAATTAAAAAAAAATAAAAAAACGTTCACCCCAAATGATCCACATAAGACATAAAGGAATCAAAAGTCATGCCCTTCTCCTGCACTTTACCACCTTGCCACATCACCTAGAATGCAAGAGGTCCACCACTGCTACTCTATGGAAAGCCCAAGACATCCCAAACATCAACTAAATCAAATTCCACAATTCCTCTGCCAATGAGGGTCATTCTCATCATCACTTTTGCACATGTAACACCAATTAACTGTAGATGCATGTCTCCTAATGAGGCTATAAATGATAAGAATCTTCTCGAAAACTACATTTCCAACTAAAAAAAATGGCAAACTTTGAGGGGGGGCCAACCGACTATATCCGTTTCCAATGGAAAGAAGCTCCGCAATATGCGAACAAAACTCCATGGATTCACCTCAAACTTCTCTCTAGACAAGGAAACCCAATAAAAAGTGTCTTGGTGCTCAACAAAGCTTGGGAGCTCATACAACAACTGAAGGCAATAACTTATTCATATTCCAATCTTGCATATGCCTGCTCAATAGAATATTTCTAAAGGTACGATTGCCTCCCTATGAGCATAATCCACCACAGGCGCATCCTTATTTCTATCCAAACTGAAGATAGCCAAAAATAACCTCTCAAAGGAAAACTCCCCACATCACTAATGGCTCCAACAATTCACCCTTTCACCATTGCCAACCTTTAATTTAATATGATCCACAAAATCATCCCAAACCCTCTGGATTCCTTTTCGCAACCTTTTCCCATGAGACAATTCCACCTCCAAAGATTTCAAATCTCACCATGACATGCCATACTTAATCGACACTACGTACCTCCATTATTTATCCCTACTAAGCATAACTCCAAAGCCATTGAAACCATTCAATAACCTCATCCCAAACTTAAGTGCATTTGAATGATGAGCCTAGAGGTAAGCTCAAATACAAAGTTGGGAATGATACCACCGCTCAAGCAAGTACAGAGACTAAACAGTTGATGCTAGAGACCTTACCGCTACCTTCAAATGGTAAGCCAACACTTCATCCAACTTATAAGTCCCTCAAGAAGACTGATGGGTCTAAAATCCCTACTGTTCTTAGCATCCCAATCTTAGAAATTAAAGCAACAAACGAAGAAATCAAGCTCCTCTTGAAGTCCCCCATCTAAAAAATGAAGCTATCATCTCCATCGCATCTTGTGAACTCTAATAGTGTTGAAAGAAGTGGTCATCCTATTAAGCCCAAAGGCTTTGTCCCATTAAGGGTCTTTAACGCAAAGAACACCTCTTCATCTGTGAAAGGTCTTTCCAAACATATCATCTCTTCCATGGAAATGAATCTATAATTAATACCATTCACTCGCGACCCGCATTCCCTCCTTTTAGAGTTGAGCTCCTCATAGGAATTAGCAATCCTTTCTCACTCTTTCCTCCACTTGCAAGATACAATTACCAATTTTGACTTTGTCAATAAGGTTGCTCCATCCATGAACAATAGCCACCTTATGGAAGAAACATGCGTTCCTTAGTTGCATGATGTAGGTGCAAAGGCAGGGGAAAAATCAGGAGCATGACATATAGAAGAGTCTAAGGTTGACATTAATGTATTTCATATGTAAATAAATCATAAGAAATATTTTTGTTGCTTAGTTGTAATATACATGCTAAATGTCTATATTACATTACCACTTAAATTGTTAAACATAAGCATAGTAAATTCTCATTATAAAAATAACAGTTCACTAACAACAACAGTTCACTAACAATAACAAAATTCTTACTTTGAATCACAAAATCGTGGAAAAGTCACCTCTAGTAAGAGATTCTTGCAAGGAAGGTGTGTTCCTATCCCCTTTAATCTGAAAAGAGTTTGCATTCTTCTAATACCTCCCCTCTCAAGCAAGAAGAGGTATTTGCACCACCTTAGAGAAATGCTCCTCCCAATCAATAGAAACCAAAATTTGATCAATCTAAGACATGGAGGGATTGCCCTAGTGTTATTGGACTCCATTCAAAATCCCTCCTATCAAAGGAAGATTGATAAGTTCCATCTCATCAATAAAAGATAATCATGCTATCCCACATATCTAGAATTCCTGTAGCAACACCTTCCCTCAACAAATTCTCCCAATCTAAAACCTCCCACACCAACACACCCACCTTACTATTTCGTTGGACATGGCTACAGTTTTAGGAGGACAAGCAATATGCAGTACGATGTATCTAAAATTAAACTAATCTACATTTTGAAATTACTATTAGCAGGTTAAACAGAAGTATTGGTGCAAAGACTTCCATCAGCCATTGAACTTATGATTCAAATTTCATGTCCAAGAGACCAA
This sequence comes from Camellia sinensis, assembly GCF_055761805.1. NCBI lineage: Eukaryota > Viridiplantae > Streptophyta > Magnoliopsida > Ericales > Theaceae > Camellia > Camellia sinensis. Next base: position 44,853,609 of record NC_138964.1, read on the forward strand.
GACAACATGTTGTCATGAAGATAGAACTTGCTCTTGATCTGCTATTTTATTTCAATTCTAGCAAACATGAAACTAAAGAAAACGAGCCTACTGGAGATGTGTGTTGGGCTTACGAATCAAGCAACAAAAACCAGAGGGATTCTGACTCCTCGGGATCCAATCTAGGGGTGTTTCGCTGGCACAATCCAATACAGGCATGTAATATTTCAAGAATGTCATTCACCTGCAAGAGGAAAATCAAAAATAAAATTTAAATTCAATTTTTTGACTTTCCATTTGAAAACAAAAAATGAGACATTTCTGCGAACCTCTTCCTTCTTTAATGTAGCACTGAAGTGCTCTATACCAGCATCAGAAACTAGACTTTCCACAGCAGTATCAAGCATGATGAATTTGTCATTGAGACTAGAAAGGGTAAGAAGAAGGGAGTTCCCAACATCACCAACCCTTTCCAATAAGAATGCAGCGGCATCTATGATCCCATATTCCTGGCACAGCCGTAAACAGTGTTCCACCCTATAGCTTTCAAAGGTCTCCAAGAACTTGAGAACTGAATTGCGTTCATACTGACATAATAGCTGCAAAAGTAAAATGCATAATTTAAAATTTTAAGTGCTACACAACTCAATAAGTGCTTCAAGAGAGCTTTGAAATCAACATGTAGCAATAAGTTATAAGAGAAAATTGGAGCACTTTATAGGGACAGTCAAAAGCATAGATCTTTTTATTTTCATTCTTTTCCTTCTTTTTTTTTTTTTTCTTGCCTTCGGCATTGTTCAATGCTACAGCTTTATGGTACAAATAATTTCCGTTGGTGGAGATTTATTGGGTGGCACCATCTACTTGTATTCAAATGTTGTTGATTGACTACAGAGGATGGTCTTAACAAGAAGGCTTGAGTGCTTTGGGATTGTGTAATTTGTGTAAGTTTTGGGTGATTTGGTGGGAAAGGAATGCAAAGATTTTTGAAGATAAATTTGAAGGATTATAAGATTTATAGGATAGAATTGTTATTGTCTTCTTTTTGGGCTACAATATTATTCCCATTCAAGGGAATTCCTTTGTTTTGTTTATTTTTGGAGACTAGAATGTGGTGTGTGATACATAATTTTCAATTCATTGGGCAACCTACAAATCCACTCTTTTTCCTTTTCCAAGATCAGCCCTTCATCTAAGTGTTTTCACATCGAGAATTATTTGCAGATGAAGAGACGTCCAAGAGGCATCTTACTTCCCAAACAAATCTTCCTACAATTATATATGAAGGCTAGTTTATCAAGAATACACAAGAAAAGTACTTCAAATTGTTGATTAATCTCCACAGATGGCTTAGAACTAATAGTTCATTATCTAATGGATCTTTTTGTTCTAATGTCTTCCCCCTAAACGGAGTGTATTGAACTCATAATTCATTAGGTTCTTTTTATGACTACCAACTAACCTAACCTAACCTAACCTAACCAAACCAAACTAAACCTTAAGTCCCATCAAATGGGGTCTTTTTATGACTATCAACTAACTATCATAAATAAATTGCTCCTAGTTGTTCAATCATTTGGAAACCAAAGCCATTCTTCAATAAATAATCAGTGAGTTTGACTCGATAGAATTTGATCAACCCATATTCTCAGTTGTTAATATGGAGAACTGAACCACAAATTCTCTTTCTTCATCATCAATCGAATCACAATTTGGAACCCAGAATTCTATTTTATCATCAATCCAATGCACTTGTTGGGTATTTTGGTTAGACACTGCTTCACACCCAAAAAGACGGGAGCTACATCTGAGTTAAACTTAGAGATGGAAGTCTTCTTTCATTTCTTGACAGTAAAGCAAGACCAAGCTCATGAGTTTATTATCCTAGGTCGGGACAAGTTAATAGGATCACCAATTTTATCCAGAACAATAATAATGAAAATGACTCCTTTAGTGAGACTATAAGAGCAAATGCCTAAACCAAAATATGTTATTGCTATGGGAGCATGTACAATTACAGGGGATGTTCAGTACCAATTCTTATAGTATTGTTCGGGGAGTCGATAAGCTAATTCTTGTGGGTGTTTATTTGCTAGGACGTCCACCTAAACCGGAAGCAGTTATCGATGATATGACAGTTTTTCATTTTTCTCCTTTCTTTTTAAGTGGACTTCTTATCCTTTGTTGTATCCTTTTGTACTCTTTCTTCATTTAATAATAAGCAATTCAAGATATTGAAGATGAAGTAGAGAAAGCTGAGTGTTTAGAATCAATCATGAGCAATCCATTTATGCTAAAATGAGCTCTATGATTATGTTGATAGTTCTAACAAAAAGAAGGGGAGTGAGAAACAGAGTTTCCAGTCTGACAGAGCATATAAAGTGTCCATAATGTCCATACTCAACTAGGTCCACAACCGAGCCATCTGCGGTATAACAGGCAAAAAAGATGGCAGGGCTGAGAAGAAGTAATTTGAAATTGCACAAACTAAAAGTATGGTCCTCGAATGAGCTGACAAAGAAGCAAGATTATTTGAGTAGCCAACGAAATTCCAAGGATAATACTTCTTAGAATTGAGATCTCAACAATTAATAACATAAATTATAAATAAAATAAAATAATTAAGAAACACAGACAATATCACATGACTCAACACAATCACATTAAACACACAAGGAAGACACACATTATCCACTATTTAAATTATTATTACATATAGAAATGCTGAAATGTTCACCTCCAGATAAAGCTCAATCATATCATCAGTCACTTGAACTGGATTGTTACGCAGGAACTTTGGGAATTCAGAGATCCTTTCTAAGTATGCCTCCACTAACTGATCCCTTGCTCTTCTTCCAATTGGAAATTCCAGAGTCTCGTCTTTTCTTAAACAAGAAAAGTTGAGGGTTCCGGATAAGTGAACCTCAAAAACTGTCTTTAGGTAAAGGAAAAGGCTTTTGGGGTGAGAGTGCAGTTCAGATAAAATATGTTGACTTTCCCTACTGAAATGGGTAGTAATCAGAAAGAATGCACCCTCTCTGTAAAAGGTAAGAAAAGCATAACATTCATCAGAAAAGCATTAGCTTCACAGCAGAAAATCCTACATATAACTGAACATGTGAAACCAGGATCCATGATAGCTCCATACTTATCAAAGCATATCACCTGCTTAAGTTAATCAGATCTGGAATTCGAAAAATGACTGCTGAACGGAAAGAATCAGCTTCAGTGTCACTCAGCTGTTCCAATGTATCATTGATAAAGGAAAAGGCATGAATAGGTTCGTCGAAATCTTTCATGTAGCTATCCAAAGCAGAAATATACTGATGTCTGATGGCATGAATTAATCCACAAACCTAGAAATGAAAACATAATAATTCAAAAAACATTTACATAAGCGTAAACATGAAAGCACAGACAGGTGCAGGTGCACTGCACACCCAGGGAGAGAGAGAGAGAGTATAGAGCTCTGATATCGTACACATACCTGGTAAAATTGAGATCTTTCACATAGGTGTAATACATAAGATGCATCCCAGTCAGTTTCAGGCACTACTTCCAAAAGGGCAAGCATCTGCTTCTCTCGTTTCCTTAAAGCCTGAATATTCTGCTTTGAGACACTTGGTGGATGATTAATGTCAAATGTATAATACTCAAGAATCCGAGTCAGTGTACTATTAGAAGCAATAGCTTTTTTACGGGAAATGTAGTACGCAATAAACTCAAATGTATGACCTATGTCTTTCTTTGAAGGCCAAACTTCTACCAATTCAATATCACCACTGCCGGTAGACTTGTCTGTTTGGAAGGTGCCCTTGTCAAGAACATGAATAAGAGCATCTACCATTTTTTGGACCAAGCCATTTTGACCTGCAGGCATTGAATCATTTTCTTTTTCAGCCTCCACATTTCCATTGGCTGAATCATCCAACGAATAGTCAGATATTGGGATTTCATCTTCAACAAATGCACATCTCAAAACATCTAAGGTAGCCTCAGTATCCAACTCTAAGAAATGGTACAGGTTAAGGTATGCTCCTGTGGATAAGGAGCTTGTGACTATGCATGATTTAGGAGCATTTGAAGCCTCTAATAGAAACTGCACAAGCTCTGTCCTAAGAGATGGCAAGCGTATAGGGGGGAGAGTTCCATGTCCTGCAAAACAAATGCTGTAACTCTCAATTGTTGCTCAATCAATTCCATAATGTTATCCTGAAAATAAAAATAATAATAATGACGATCAAGCAGAAAAATTAAATAGCTTCAAGCACCATAATACACAACCATATACGTTTTGAAAGCTGGCATGCAAAAATAAAATTTTAATGCTTCAAAATGTCTAATAGTTCCATGGGTTTTTGCTGCTTTGCGTTTACCAAAATACTAACAAAACAATATTGCTTCTCAAACATGTATTTCAGAGGAAGCAGATGAGCTTTGGGAAACAATAATGCACTTGACAACTTTGAGCTTAATACTACATTGCAGTTGAGGATCACCAAGGACAATCATCCAGGAACAATCTTCAGATGGGTCACCAAGACCAATAACGCACTTGACAAATTTGCAAGCTTTTATTAGATGGGTCACATTTATTAAAAAATAAATTTTCAAAAACAAGATAAGACCGTAAGGCTAGTTTTTGGAAGAAGCATGAACATGTTAATTGGAGTTTTCTTTTTTCTTTTTTCTTTTTTTTGTTTTTGATCAGCAACAAAATTCACTGGAGTTTTCCTATTATTCTTGATGAATATCCAAATGGAAATTGGTATCAGAGTATGCATCCCTTTCAACATGAAATCCTTGTTAATGGGGCAGCTGAAGAGATTTCGTGGGTGTTTGGGAAGTGTGTTTTTTTGTAAGTTTTTTTAGTTGTAAGATATTATTAGAGAAAAAAAATTTTGTGTTTGGGAAGATAGTTGGGTTTTTTTGTGGTTGGATGTGATGTTTGTGAGATAAAAAGTGAAATGATTATGGAATTTGATGTGATATTTTGTTTGGATTGGTTTTTTTTGGTTTTGTAACCAATTTGTCTTTTAGTGGAAAAAAACAAAAAAAAAAAACCGAAAACCAAACTTCCCAAACAGCGCCTTCCTGTGTTCCTAGGGGTATTGTCAAAGGAAGCTCTCCCTTGTCTCTTCGCTAGCTTGAGAGCAAGGTTTGTGGGTTATTTGTGAAAGGGGAATTCCAAGTTTTTATTTTTTGATAAATAATTTGCCAGTGAATTTATTATTTCCCTTGAAGCCTTTCCCTCTAAGAAGCTTTATATCTGTCTCATTCATCTAGATAAAAGCTTTGTGGTTGAGGGGCTAGCTTAGAAGAGGTTATGGTCCATGAGAAATACAGTATATATTAATATAATGGGTAAATTACACTCATCTCCCCTGAGGTTTGATAAAAATATAATTACCCCACAGGTTTGGTATAATGACACTAGTCTCCATTCTAGTAAGGTTAAAGCTATCAAAACTAGGGATGGCCACGGGGCGGGTTTGCCATTCCCCACCCCCGCCCCCGTGGATAAAACCCACCCCTGCTATGGGTCGAATGTTTCAACCCCATACCCGCCCCGCCCTTGCAAAATTTTTAGAAACTGTGTAAATATATACAAGATTCACAGTGTTTATGTAAACTATATGTAACACCCCCCCCCCCCCCCAAAGGATTCCTATATTCCACTTTATATCATAAAACTAGCTCTTTAAGTTTTGGTCTCTTTCCTGCCACCCTCTGCTACATTAATCTTTTCATTTTTTTATAAATAAATAAAATCTTTCCTGCTCATTGGTTGGGTGTTTGTTATGTAGTCTATACACACTTTATTAATATCTTTTATATTTAAAGAGCTTTTTTAAGATAATAAAAAAATAATGAACTTAAATTTGCAAATATATAACAAATTTTTAAAACAAGAAAATTCTAAATTGTAGTCAAGATTCACTAATTGTTCTATTTATCAAAGACAAAAGTATACACTGAACAAATAATCAATAAAGAAGCCATATAATCTGGATTTAAAAAACAAAAAAGTGGGGATGCTGCTATAAAATTGTTAAGTTCAAGTAATTGAAAGGAAACATCTCCTTCAAACAATTTTAAGTTCTCATATCTTTAGAATAAATTTAAGTCATTCAAACCCAGTTTGAACCACCTTCTAAATCCGTCCCAATGTCTCACTTTTTTCAAAACTCAAGGGTGGTGAGTTTAATTTACCCAAATATAATTATGCCACGGCTGGCCACTCAAGAACCTTGGTGTACCCAAAACAAAGGAATATATTGGTTCTTAAGTTCTAGAATCTTGTGGAGTAAAAGAAATCTAAACACCTAGTGTTGTCGAATAAAGGGCCACACCTTTCTAGGAAAAAAATATTCTTATTAAGTCCTCACTAGTCATTATCCCTACATTTTTCATTGTTCAAGGTCCCCAGAGAGCAGTTGTCAAAGGGGAAAGATGACTCAGCCTGAAACAAAGAAACATCTTTTTAAAGAAGACAAATTTAAGAGTTGCCATCAAAACCAAGAAAGGAGTTGAAGTTCACTAGATTTGTTTCAATGTAGTTGACACTCGTAGTTGATGAAATCACTAAGGAAGCTATTGATTGTGGAAGGTTGGCTCTGAATTGGCCGGAGTGGGTTCTTCTGGGAACATGGCAAGGAACCACTAGAGGTGGAAGAGGTGAGACCTGAGGCAACCCTAGAAGGAGAGAGGATCGCAGGAGAGAGAGAGAGAGAGATTTTAAGCTTGCAAGAAGAAAGTTGATAGCTTATATTGTTTTGCATGCATAGAGGTCTCCTCATATAGGGGAGTCGAAACATGAGGTCAGCACAATCGAGCGCAATATCTCACATTGGGAGATAGGTGGCTTAACCCCTTGGTATAATAACCCAGATGTTTTCCAACTCCATCTCCAAGAAAAACAGCCAAACCAATTGAAGCAAAGGAAATTCACTGAACCAGTCAATTACAGTTGGTTATTTTATTAGGTTTAATCAGTTCGGTTTTCCATATGAAAAAAACCAATTTTTAGTTTGATTTACATTTTTCAAAATTTTAAACCAAATTTGACCAATATTTACTATTCATTTCATATTGTTATGTATAATAAATGTAACAATCAATCAATCATTCTCTCTCTATCCATTTATCTTTAAGATTATTATTAATGTTGTTCCCACTTCCCAAAGTACACCTCTCTATTCATCTCAGAGATTAGAATTATATACATATAAACAATAATTTTAGACTTATGAACAAAGCAAAGAACTCTCTCTCTCTCTCTCTCTCTCTCTCTCTCTCTCTCTCTCTCATTTTCTTTTATTTATCTCTTCTCATGTTCTCCCTTCTTTTTGCTATGTTATCTTTGTACCCCTCTTTGATTTGTAAGTTTCTTTACCTCTTATCTTCTTTCCCTGCTGAGCTGTCTCCTCCAGAATTGCAGAAGAAAAAACAAAGCCAAAGCCTCCGCTCCTTGGCAGTTTTTTTCCTTAGGGCCAACTACATGTAAATTGCAGCAGCATCTAGGTGATTTGAACATCAATGACAAAATATTATAACAACAATCATTAGCTAGCGAATTTGATTGATTTCTTCCTCTTGAGGTTCATTAGCAATCACGTCTAGATTTCTTAAGGTTCACCGGCTCCAAATCATGGGTTCATAGTTAACAATGACGTGTACGAGAGAAGATAAGTCTTGCCCATTTCCTCCAATCCAAAGTCCTCTCCTAGGTCTCATATCAAGTTCTTGCTTCCATCAATTTCCCCTCTTATTTTCAATTTGTGTAGACATATATATATGTACATTGTGTCAATTTGATTGTTTGCTGGGTTGGGGAAGTTATTGCTTTTAATATCTTAGCTCTGAGTAAACCAAATCGTACTGAACCAACACAACACTCATTGGTTTGGTTTGGTTTGGTTTGAGCGCCTACTCTATGCAGTTTGTTTCAGTACACACGAGCACAAAACTGAGGTGTTTGGTTTGGTAGAAATTTTATCCAAAACCCCGACCGAACCAAGCCGATTACACCCTTAGTGATCATGACTTGGGGGTCGTATCACAATGCTTCAATTGTAAGAATGATACTTTCTTCAAGATGTCAAATGTTTTGATCAAAGTCTCTCTCCAAGGCCAATCAATATTGAGCCACTCCAAGGGGCGAGACAGGCAAGCCACAGATCCTATGATGATCCTACATAGGGGTTCCTAAGCCATTATCTTCACTAGATATGTGTGATTGTCCGTAACAAATTATTTTGTCTTGTGGATAGGAGGCTTGCTCAGAAGAACACCACTTGGTAGGAGATAACTGGTCAAGCCAAGGTTGGAGATCCAAGCAGGTGTATTGGAGAGGGCATAATCAACTGGAGAATGAACATGCCAAGACCTTGAGAAGATAGGAATGCGGAGGAACATGCTCAATCAAGGGGTTACTCTGTTGAGCTGGGAGCATCAAGCATGTTGTCCACAAGAGGAGGAGACAACCACTTGAGCAGAGACTCGTCACTCGATCCAAGGGATGCCTGAGCTGTTTGGGTCTTATATAAGTGCCTTGGTTCCAGGCAAGGGCACCATCTATGTGCCATTTCACGAGATTGACACTCGGTACCATGTTCTATGGATGCCATCTTGGAGTTATGTGGCCATGCCACGTAGTATATCTGAATAAATGTAATAGATTGATAAAATGTTTAACTTTTTCTTCATTCTTAGGTCATCGGATGGTTCTAGTGTGCTTGAGAAGAAAGTTCTCTCTTCCTAAAATTTGTTAATAATTCTCAAAAGAGTTCAATCATCACCAGCAATGTGAAGGATGAAGTACTTGGCTTGCGCTTTAGGTCTAGAGATCTTCCATGTGATTGTTAAGGCCATGGCATCTACTCCATAAGACTAATTTATTCAAAAAGTTATGGGCTGTTATGGAGGACCTAAGTTACGCGGACTCTTTAGATTTTCGGAGGTACCTATGTCGACACGACACGACACGAGCACGGGTGCGGGATACGGCTATTTACAAACAGATATGGCAAAAGAAATGGAAGAGGAGAGAGCAAGAGAGAACCCGGTTGCTGTTCGAAAGGGCGAAGACATCGGTCGCTAACTTTGATCCCTTTGGTCGCCGGCTTCGACAACTTCAACTTTCGCTCGATCTCCTTCTCTGTCTTCTCTGTCTTCTCTCGATCTCTCTCTTCCTCTCCTCTTGTCTCTCGATCTCGATCTCCCTCTACTCTCTCTCTCTCTTCTTTTGTCAACTTCTCTCTTCTTTTTTTGTCTACTCTTCTCTCAATCTTTCTCTTTTCTCATCTTTTTAATTACATTTATATTATATAATATAAATTGCATTAATATAATAATATATAATATTATTCATATTCATATTATATAATATTATTCACCCAAAAAAATTTGTATAATATGATATATCATAAATAATATAATTTTTATGTCTAAAATAAAAATAACTTATTTTATCATATATAATATAATTTATTTTATATCTAAAATGATTTTTATAATTTTTATTTGTTATTTATATCTTCTTCTTTTTTTATAACAAAATCTGTTATTCCTTAGTTTTTTTTTTAACTCATCTTCATATAATAAATATATTTTTTTTTAAAAAAACTAGTTAACATATTCCCGTACCCGTATCCAAATTTAGATCCATATCCACGCATCCTCAATTTTTAATTTTGAAGTGTCTGACCTCTAGATACGCACCCACACCCGATATCCATACCTAAGTCCGTGTAACATAGTGAAGGACTTGAGTCACTTTTCTACAAAGTTGGTTGATATTTTCCATTGGATTTCATGGGCCAAGAAAGCTTCGCAACTAAAAGAAGTTCGACTACCTCAGGGATTTCTCTTTTGGGATTTTATTCTTGGTTTTTATTGTCCTTTCAAGAGATGGTACCTTCTTCCTCACTTCTGATCATTCTCTTCTTCTCTCCAACAAATTTGACATGGAGTACACCTAGGAACTTCCAAGTGTACTTATAATGTTAGTCTTCGTTGACAATAGACAAACATCAATTCGAATTCTTAGAAGTTACCAGAATTTTAGATGATAGTTCACGCCTGCCTTCAACACTTAACCTTTAGAGCGATTACCTCTACAAGTGAAAAGGGAAAGTTACCACATCTTTTAGTGCAATATCAAAATTACACCATTCTCCTCCATCATTTCCCTCATTCCAAAATGAACAATTAATGCTGTAAAACAATGCTCTCTACACAACACTGGCAAAAGCACCCAATAAAAGCCTCTTAAGTACATAAAATTACGTAGCAAAAAGGAACAAATAAAACCGTAAGACATTAGTGTTACATTTGTACATACCACAGAGATTATCAGAATGAAAGTTCAAAAGCATTAGCCATCTTTGAAAGAGAAAGTATCTACTATTGGACTCCATTTCAATTGTCTTAATAAAACAAGCAGCAGAATCAAGTAGATCGCTCCCACGTCTTGTAGACCTTAATTATTCATTCAGATAATGCAATTCCTCACATAAGAAGCTAATTAATTTCAATACTCACAAAACAATCAAACATCACATGAATAATAAATTTCAAGATGCATTTTTTTTTTTTCCTTTTCTTTTTCCCCTATTGGGTAAAGAAAATAGAAGATTAGCACCATCAAGACGAGCTAAATTGTGCAAAATTCTCATGAAATTGTTCAAATCGTCAGAGTTTAGTAATGTTATCCTAAAACCATACCTGGTGGAAAAGCAAGACCAGAAAAGCAGTACTTCAGGTAAACAAGCATCCGGTACCTGTTTCAACAGGCCATGATAGTAAGTGACCACTCTGAAATGGTACCACAAAACCAACAATATATTGTATCCAATATAATTTTTTATTTAAAAAATTCCTCTGAAGTTTCTCATATGGAGGGGCAAAAATCTCTTGCATCACACAGTACTGTGAAGTGAACATTTATGCCACACCACTAGGCCAGGGTACAATTTCATTTCCAGAAGTCCTACCCAAAACACCACCCTGGCAGGCCAAATCATCATTCAGCAAGAAATTTTATTGATCAAAGCTGCATGATGGTCAGCATGTTGAGTTCAGGTAGATTAAATTTCACAGTGGCCCCCATTGAAGCCTACTTTTAACAGGGTGGCTAAACTTAGAATAGCTGGCATCTGTTCTCCCAGAAACTTATATTATAAATTTAACTCAACACAACTTTGCAACAAATTACAGACATAAATTTCATTATAACTCCCCAATTTTAAAAAAATAATAATAATTACTATTTTCTGAATAAAAAGCAGTCTTTAAGTTCAAATAAGAAAACACAAATCTACAAGTCAAGAAGAATTATCAACAATGATGGGGAAAAAAGAAGAAATTGCCAGCCTTGTGGGCCAAACGGTACACCATTGGTCTTCAAACTTGACACCAGGAGCTCAAATTCCCTATTTTTCTTTCCTACACACACACATTCATATATACGGAAAAATGTGTTTTTTATAAATAGAAAAATAATAACATTGCAGAAAATGACCAAACATAGTAGCAAATATAGTACCCCAACGTGTTCCATTATCTATTAATTAGAAAACTTGACTTTATCAAGCAACATACCCAAGGGCAGCAGCGCTCTCTCTTTGGCTATTTTGTAAAACAATCAGGAGCTCCTCTAAAGGAGCCCTGAAATCATCTAAACCTCTATTAAACAAATATACCAGTGCACCATACAATCTGTGCTCCCGACATAACCGGACAACCTACAAGACGAGATACAAAATTACCAACCAATCATGCAGAAAATATCAATATTTATCAAGGGAAAAAGAATGAAGAAGAGAAGTATGATGAATGATAGAAGCTATGAAGCACATGTAAATGGGATCCGGACTCTTAATGGATACTTCCAGTGCACATGGCTGATAATATAGAGACATTCATAATTCAAAAATAATATCGTCATATTTTATACAGATAAGATATTCAAGGTCATATCCACCACTCATTGAATCTTGCAATTTTGCCTTTCTAGTTTGGCATTAAAGTACAAATAGTACAAATGCAAGTAAATACTAGGACTATTTCTGAAAGAAGCAAGATATGATTACAATAAATCAAGCTGAATTTCTTTCTACATCGATGTTTATGAACACAACCTGTTTATGAACACGACCTTCAATTTCCTCATATGAAAATGGAATATTAGATTCTTAAAGAATGATTTTTATGCCTTAATATAACGTATATAACCAACAATGTCATGAGAATCATTATATAAGATACAAACGTGTTGCCATATACAAATCATAATTTTCGAAATTGGCACACAGACTTGTTGGCACCATGTCAAATCTATTCCAGCATGCCTCCATCTCCATGCTTCATAGGTATTAAGAAATAACATATAAATTCTACTATGTATTTGTCAATGGGTATTGATCGATTTGAAAAAAACAAATGACAGAACCTGTGACATATGAATGCAAAATGACCTGATTGAAATCCAAGGAAGAAATGTCCATATGGAGAACACATTGTTCAACCCGCTGCAGCCAACCTTTTGTGCTATAATGCTCCACCAGCGCTTGCATAATCTTTGCCCCAAAAGAAAAATGTAAAATAAACAGATTAACATAAAATAAAATAAAAATTAGAGTCTATTGGTTAGCTTTCGTAAAGTATAAACACATCAAAGTAAGCAGTACCTCAGGAGGTAGGGAACCAAGCATGTCTCTCAATATATATGGCTCCAAAAGCTCCAAAAATGTGTCTGTAGAAGCAAAAAAATAAATTTTGGCATATTAGGATTAAGTGTATTTGAAGGTACCACACAGTTTATTATAAGAACTATCACCATTTTTGGCGATATATAAGGAAGTATTCACAGTGCACTGAAATAATTTGCAGCTGAATGTGTTAATATGAATCTAACCACTCTCAGAGCGCAAAAGAAAGCTAAATTCAATTTGTGTTTTCTTATTTACTTAATGATATATCAAATATGATACTGATAAAACTGGCAAAAGGAATGTGTGGTACAAGAAAATCTATGGTAAATAAAGAAAGCCCATTAGGCATTTGCACAATCAATTATTCAACCCTCCAAAAATATCTACAAAGAAGCTCTTGCTATTATCCAAAATCACTTTAAGATCCAACATTTTCACTTCTATAGTATTTGACCAAAAAAAAAAAAAGGAGTTTATTGATAAGAATTGTCATGAGGATTACTAATTAATGCCAATTTGCATTTTTTTTGGGTTTGCCCTTATGCATATTTAGGTTTGTTTAGAGAACTTTCAACATAAGAAACACTAACTTAGCCAATTACGATAAACTTGTGTTATTTCTGCAAAAAAATAAATAAACAAAATAAATAAATTGGAACAAAACTTCTGCAATTTTTTTTCCTACAGGATCCTGCTCATTCTCAAAAGAATTTGTGATAGGGATTTTCTTTCCCTTTTTGATATGTACTTTTAAGGTGGGTAAAACATTACAGAAAAATTATCGTCTGTCATACTTCAGTAGAATTGGGAGAACCAGTGAGGAAAGGAAGATGAAAAACAACATTACAAGGGGGAAATGTGAATACTTCATGAGGATGATTAGGGGTGAGTACTTGCAAAATATGGTGTTAAGAATGTCTAAAGATTTGTATTGTATGGTAGAAAAATTCCCTTCAATTTTGAACATGGCATGAAATTTTTTTTATGCTGTCATTCAAGAGGCCACTTTTAGATCATTAGTTGTTTTTATCACCTTGGAAAGACATAATCAACTTATTTTGTCAACCTATTCATAATTTGATCAGAATTTTGATAATGAGTATTTGAAAAGTGACTCATCATCAGACATTTATAAATATTTACCCAGAGATCAGCAAAATTTAGAAATCAGCCAGGGTTTTCAACATGAAGCATCAACACCATGGATGTACCTCTATGTCGAACCGCCACAAATTTGGAAAGAATTTCATCAAAGAGGACATCAGTTCTCTTGATATGAACACAGAATTCAACAGCAACACCACCAACACGGGCGAATTGCTCTTTGATCTCTGAATGGACAGAACTAGCTCGCCTCTCTGAGTCATCCAATGGTTCCAGCTTTCCAATTTGGTTGCAGAATGCCACTGATATATAAGAAAATACTTCATCTACATATGACAAGAGCAACTCTACCAAGTAGGGCATAATGGCATCCTGTACAGCATCCAGGGTTCTAGGAAGGTCAATAACACCATGGGCTTGACCATCATAAAGTGTCATCGCCATGTTCAATGCACCCATCCAATCGCCTGCCTTCCGCAAAACTTGTATTCGTTCTTTCCATGGGAGAAGGCGGCAAACAACTAGATGCATTGACCCAAGTATATATATAGTAGCCCCTCTTACAGCTATACATTTGTGATAAGCTTTCTCAGGGTTTCCAAAGATATTTGTAAAGTGGGTATGATAAGCAACAAGATCGTCTCCTATAGATCCATCAATGGCAAAACTTGTCTGGTGAATCACAGTTCCATCTTTTGCAAACAAACAAAGTTGTCCATTTGATGTGAGAACCACCAACATCTGGACAAGAATAAAATCATTATTATTGTTATCCCTTCTATTCTGATCAACAATCCAAACAAGCCTTTCTCATTATACACAAAAAAAAACATGAGAAAACAACCCCGACAAAGAATTAAAAGCCAATTTATTTAATACCTAACAAAGGACAAACAAACAAGCAAAACAATAGAATTCAAAACAAAAAATACCTGGTCATCCAACCATGCTACACCTATTGCTGAGCTTTCAAGTGTCCATTTCCCATATATTTTCAATTCTGATTGGACCAATTTTGCAACCTGAACTTTACGATCCCAAGCAATTGCTAGCAGTGAAACCTTTTCTGATGCTTCCACTGGCACATTTTCTGCAACAATATCATATCTCAGAACATTCAATATGACATTCCATGAAACACATTAATACATACCAGTGGAAGAACCATTTTGCTGCCCCATACATTTCCAAGCAGTGTATGGCATGGAACCTTCCCGAACCCCATCAGGCTTTGAAAGTTGAGCATAGACCACAACACTAGGACTCACCCTTGCCTATAGCAAATATCCATGACATTAATACATAGAAAACCAGAAAAACCAACAGCAAGTCGCCAATTCAATAGACAGAAAGTGTTTTAAACAATGCAATTTTTTAAAAGCTTCATACCACCAGAGCACTTTGGTAAGTGGCAAATATGACCACCCCTTCTTCAACTGAAGAAGACTTTTCATTTAAGAGTTTCCAACCAGCATCTCCCCCAAGCACACCTCCCATCATGCTACCAATACTATTGCTTGAACCTGGAGCATTCCCCTGGGAGGACATCAAAGCACCTCCACAATATTCATCAGAAAGCAGTGGAGAAGCACATAATACTTTGCCCGTTGTTCGACCATCAAGAAGGCACTGTTTCAGTAGTCATAAACAAGGTAATCTAACCTGAGTAGTATAATCTGTTCGCTATCAATTCAGAACAAGTATTTAAAAGAATCCTCCAAATAGGCAGCATATTATTAAGACAAAAGAAGGGATTTACCGTGTTATTAAAGGAAAATCTATTGAGCCATGGAACCACTGAGAAAGTAATCAACCAAACCAAACCCTTACTATCACCACTAACTACCCTAAACTGTCGACTAACTTGGCGAGTACCTTGGGAATCCTGTCCCAGATATAACATATGTACTACAGGTGCATCATGTATACCAGTAACAACTTTTACCGCAGATCCCTTCTGCACATCCCAAACAGTAACATGTCCATCACCATATCCTGAGAAGAGTAGGTCTCCCTGATGATTGAAGCACATGGCTGTTACTGCGGAATGAGAATTATCCCCTTGTGATCCAAGCATCAACATCTGGCATATGTTTAACATAGTTTAGCAGGAGCATAGCTAATTCTATTAAAAAGATCAAAATGCAAAAATCATGCACACTATGCCATCATCATTAAAACTCAAACTTTGCTTGACAGGTAAGATTTTGAGTACTGGAGATTCCCCACTGAAGAAGGGAAATTCATTGCCACTTTGATTTCTGTAAAGTAATTATCTTTGTTACCCTCTTGGATGGATGTATACAATTGACTGTATTTGTCAAAACCTATTTATTTTTAGCTAGAGTAAGGCACAGCAACACAGAAGAGATGTTCTTGGGGGCAATGCCTAAAAATACAAAAACTAAAGCCAAATCCTTAAATAAATAAATTGAGAAAAGACATGAGTGAATGAAGATGTAAGTAACCTTTGCATCCATGTTGTCAGCACAATGAGGAGTGTATTTACTGGGCACAACGAGAATCACCCCTTTTGACATTCCCACAGCAATCAAGTTGAGATGAACGGCCACAACTTGTGGGGATCCCTGATCCCGCCTGAATGCCTGAGATGAGATGGTCCGAGTGATAGTGTTGCTGGCATCAACATCGAAGTATCCGAGAGCAGTTGACCCCCTCCGGACTCCCTCAAGTCTCATTGGTTGAGCAGCAATATCATTTTCCCGATCCAAACCACTGAAGGCATGTTTCTTCTCAAGTTCTTCAGCTAATTCAAGGGGATTAAGGGAAGGGTGCGATTTCTTTTCAGTCCTTTTAGCACCACCACTCTTGCTCTCCTCCCATTGACTAATTCCGCCCTCAACCAGATCCACAACATTATTTTTGGAACTAGCAGTAGTAGTAGTACGACTCTCTTCATCTCTAGAACCAGGCACGGCATTCTCAAGTTGAGACGTTTCCGACATTATTACAGTTGTCAATTCCTCCTCCTCAATACTTGTTCCTCCATCATCATCAGAGCCAGTAGAAGAAGCGATCCCCTTTTCTATATCTTCAACAAATTCTGAAATAACACCATTATTTTCATTCCCTGATGGAGATGATGATGGGACATGGTGGTCATCTTTGAAATCATTGCCAATTGAGATTGTGGTGTTGTCTTCCACATTCTTCAAATCATCTTCATCAGGGTTAAGAGGAGATTTGATTTGGGGTTTAATATAGGAAACTTGTTGCGAATCATTAACCCATAATTTGTGCACTTGAGATGCTTGTTTTGCTAGTTCTTCCTCCTGTCTGTCACAGTCTGTCAAAGCCTCCCCATCCACCGGCACTGCAGATTTATAATTATCCCATGGAACATCTTCTTCTGATGATGATGATGACTTGTGACTAATCTCAGAAGAAGCAACACCATTGGAACCATCATCATTGGAGACAGCAGAGGCCTCAGGTTGAGCAGCACAGGCATCGGAATCAGCACTAGTTTTTGAAGTCAATTCTTGCTGTGGAGGAGTGTTGTTGTCTTCTAAAACATTACGCAGAGCACCAATTGTCTCTCTTCTGGATTTAAGAAGTGCAGTAGCATGAGGAGTGGGAATGGATCGGGACGCAGCAGCGGCAGCAGCAAGTGCAGCACCAGGCTTCGCAGTTGACCTAACGCCAACGCCGCCGAACAACAAATTACTCCGACCACCTAAATAAAAAGAATCTCCACCCGATTCCATCCGACTAAATTTAAATTTGGAATTGGAGTGGGAATGGGAAGGAATCGAGTTAAGGGCCTCATCATCATCATCGAATCGAGAGGAGGAAGAGGAGGGCTTATTATTAGTATTAGTATTAGTATTAGTATTAGTATTAGAATTGTCCTCATGATGTGGATGAGGAGGAGGTCGAAGGAAGGAGTGATTGAAGGAAGTAGAAGGTGAGGTGGAGGAGGAGGAGGAGGAATCGTTGAGGATTTCGTCGACGGTTCGACGAGGGATGTGAAGGAGTTGGTCATCGTCTTCGTCGCTGGTAGTCGGTGAGCCAACCAGAAACGCATCCAGATCGAGCTCCATCTCCTCCTCAACTGCTGCTTTGCTCACCCGCCCAGTCGTCGTCATGTCCCCGGACCTTTTCTTGCTTAGAATTCAAGTAATAACAACTTGATTCTTTTGTTGCTGTTGTTGCTGATCTATGATATGCTACTACAATGATACATTTATACATATATATATATATATATATATATGTATAGAGAGAGAGAGAGAGAGAGAGTAGTGAAGAACACAGATTGAACGGTTCCTTTGAAGAAATACCTCTGCGCTGCGATTCGCTGGAAAAAAAGTTGGGGATGGTTTGAAATTTGAAGAAGCAAATCAAGCCCTAATGGTTTACTCGAGGAACGTTGCTCACTCGGATGATCAATACTAGGGAGAATTATGAAGTATAATAAAAATAAGAATTACGGTCTGCTCGGTAAACTTCACGTTTTAAATTTATATTTATAAAATTTTTATAAATTGATTTTTATTTATTTTTAAAAAAATATAAATTACAAATGCATTTGATAATTAATAAAATATTTTTTAAAAATTAAAAATATAAAAAGAGTGAGAAATGGCAAGTGGCGGCGGAAGACGGCGGTGAAAAGTGGTGACGGTGGGTGGTGGGTAGCGGGTGGTTGTGGTAGGTAGGTGGATGGTGACGGTGGGTGGTGGGTAGCGGGTGGTTGTGGTAGGTAGGTGGATGGTGGTGGTGGGTGGGTGGGTGGTGGATGGTAGCGAGTGGGTGGTGGTGGTGGTGGTGGCGGCGGCGGTGGCGGATGGTGGGTGGTGGTGGCAGGTGGGTGGCGGATGGCGGATAGGTGGTGGTAGGTGGTAGCGGGTGGTGGTGGTGGTGGTGGGTGGTTGGGTGACGGTGGTGGGTAGTAGCGAGTGGGTGGTGGTGGCGGCGGGTGGTAGGTGGTGATGGTAGGTGGGTGGCAGGTGGTGGGTGGTAGCGGGTAGGTGATGGGTGGTGATGATGGGTGGGTGGCAGGTGGTGGATGGTGGCGGGTAGGTGATGGGTGGTGATGGTGGGTGGGTGACGGTGGCGGGTGGTTGGTGATAACGAGTGGGTGGTGGTGGTGGTGGTAGTAGCGAGTGGGTGGTGGTGGCGGCGGGTGGTAGGTGGTAGTGGTAGGTGGGTGGCAGGTAGTGGGTGGTGGCGGGTAGGTGATGGGTGGTGATGGTGGGTGGGTGACGGTGGCGGGTGGTTGGTGATAGCGAGTGGGTGGTGGTGGTGGTGGTGGTGACAGTGGCGAGTGGTAGCAGGTGGGTGGCGGATGGCGGGTGGTGGCGGGTAGTGGTGGGTAGGTGACGGGTGGTGGTGGTAGTGGGTGGGTGGGTGACGGTGACGGGTGGTAGCGAGTAGGTGATGGTCGTGATAGTGGTAGTGGTGGTGGTGGTTGGTGGTGGGTGGTAGTGGCGGGTGGGTCGTGGGTGATGGTGGTGGTGGTTGTGGTGGGTGATGGTGGCGGGTGGGTGGCAAGTGGCTGGTGGTGGTGGGTAGCTGGTGGTGGCAGGTGGTGGATGGTGGTGGCAGGTGGGTGGTGAGTGGTGGTGGCGGGTGATGAGTGGTGGCAGGTGGATGGCAGGTGGGTCGTGATGGTAGTGATGGTGGTGGTGGCGAGTGGGTGGCAAGTTGGTGGTGGCTAGTGGTAATGGGTAGTGGATGGTGGTGGCAAGTGGGTAGTGAGTGGTGGTGGCAAGTGGTGGTGGGGGGTAGGTGGTGATGGCGGAAGACGGTGGTGAAAAATAGTAGCAGGTGGTGGCTAGTGTTGGGTGGTAAAAAAAAAAAAACCTCAAAACTCAAAACGGAAACACATTTTTTGAGTTTATATTTTTTGGCCAAATTTATAAACTGAGACCACTGATTTATAAATCAAAAATTTACCAAACAAGTTTTTATTTGAGTTTTTAAAACTTTTGTAAATATAAACAGAAAACTGAAAATGTAAAGTGTTACCAAACGGCACCAAATACAGCCTATGAAATTCGTTTAAGACATGAATTATTTCTTGTTAGAAAATTACAAATAATTTTTGTCAGAATTTTTTATTTAATAGAATTAATTGAAAATATAAAATTTCTAATTGTCTACCTATACAATAATAAAATTATCTGAATTATTAATTGAAGTAAAATTTTAATATTATTAAAAACTGTTTATTAACTTGATGATTTATTAAAAAATGACCTATTTGTTATGAAATTAGAAACCTTAGGAGGTATAATATAATTTCTAAAATCACAGGAATAATTTATAATTTAAGTAAATCTTAAGAGGTGTGTTTGTAATTTACACTAAAAATAAATAATAATAAATTTAATATTATAATTTGTATATTGGTTAAGTGATTAGTATGTATTTAATGAAATCCAATGCCTTAGGTTTAAAATTTATTTACGCTTTGTATGATAATTTTTTTATTTTAATATATATAATGTTGCCACCTAGTATGAGGAGACTTCACTAAATTAATTTTTATTTTTATTTTTATTTTAGGATAAATTACATTTACTTCCCCTGAGGTTTTTGACAAATATAGAAACCTCCCATGTAATTTGAATAATTACAGTAACTTCCCTTACCTTACCTAACAATATCAAGATTTCCCCAAACGTGACTGCCGTTAGAAGATCTAACAGAAAGTACTGATGTCACTCATTATAAATTATGAATTGTTAAAAATACCCTTATTGCTTTCTAATTCATCCAACTTCTACAGCTTCACTGCCTTCTAATTCACCTTCTACTCCTGTCATCATCAATACCAACCCATTTACGATTGCAGAACCTCCCACAAAATCAGAAATATACATAAAGGTATATATATGTAAGATATTTATGTATACATATATGTATATATATGTGTGTGATATATATATTGATTAAATACATATATATATATATATAAAGGTATATATATGTGTGTGTCTGTGTGTGTGATATATATTGATTCAATTCTCTGTTTTATGTTTGACATATATAGGGTTTGATCACGCCGTGTCGGAAGGAAGAGTTCGAGAAGTCACCATCGCCAACGGAGAAGCGGAGGAAATCGAGTGACAGAGACTAGAGAATCGAAGCGTTTAGGACCAAGCTGTTGTTCTGTAGTGACCCTGATTCTCGTCTTAGTCATGCTCATGTGCATCTGCATGTTTTGTTTTGTTAAGCTTGCACTTGTGGTTTTGACTTGTTTTGCCTAACGTAAGGTTTCCGTCTTGTTTTGTACCTATGTGTTTTGGCTGAGTATTGTTTGTACGTCTTATCCCTTGCTTGGTGTGTGTAGCCGAGGTCATCTTAAGCCTAGGTCACACCTTTGGACCTTTTACACCTAGGACCATCTTGGAATCACTTTGGCTGACCTCCACCTTCACCCTGGCATATTGGCTGAGATGTCGTCATCCAGGCCGAAGTGTGCATCACCTAGGCCGAGATGTGTATCATCTAGGCCGAGATATTATCACCTAGACATCCTAAATCTTTGATCCCTGCACCTGGTGATCTTGTTCATGGATTGGTATGACCTAGGGCGAAGTGTGGCACATCTAGGGCGAGGTGTGGCACAGCTAGGCCAAGTGTTAACCTTCCTAGCCGAGATCATTGAGACCTTACTTGCCGAAGCCTTGTCCTAATCCGAGGTCCTTACCTGCCGGAGTGCCCATGTCACCTTACTTGCTGAACACCCTTCGTCATGCTCTTGTCTTGTCATTCAGTCACTTTTTTTAGGAAACCCAATCCAGCAGTGCCACGTGCTCTAGCAGAGGGTTAAGTCAGCTGACAGTGAGAGAAAACATATCATTGTGTGTCATATTTTGCATGGTAGAGAGAGAAGCTCTAGGAAGAAGATGAAGAAGTTCTTAGAGTGAGAATAGATTTCCAAGCTTGATCTTCACATCTTGAAGTATTAGATCCGTATTTTGAGGTTAGATTCTTGATATGCTCTTGTTGTTCTTTACGTTCATCTGACCGCATTGTATGATCTAGCATGATTCATGAGCCATGCATTGCTTTAAAGTTCGGTTTTAGAAAGAGAAAATGATGTTCTTGTGTTCTTGAAATAAAACCATGTTTTGATCCGAAAGTTTGTATCAAGATCCATGTTTTTGTATTTGTTTTCATAAGATCTTCAAGTATGGGTACCCAGGTCCATGTTTTTGAACTCATGCTATGAAATCTCAGATTTTGCAGTAACAAGTTATGATTTTTGCATTCATGTTCTTCGTGTTCTTCAAAGGGAAACCCAGGTTTTCCCGACTTCATTTCCCCTTGAATGTGGTCATCGGGACCATACCTCGGCCAAGAGGTGTGGGACCTCGGCCAAGACCTGGTTGGTACCCAACATGTTTTCTGAGATGAAAAGCAGTGTTTTAACTTCCAGCATGTTTTGTTTTGACTTGACCTAGTTTTGAAAGAAATGCTGAGATCATTTCCTGTCATGTAAAGCTGGTTCTAAGGGTGCATTTCATATCCATCTTTAAGCATCTCTTCTTGTCTTCTTGAAATGCATTCAGTGGAATTTATTATGTGCTTGTAGGCCTTGGATCCTTGCTTGTAATCCTCTCACCCAAAGAGCTATGTGAGTGGTATTTTTAATAAAGTTATGTTATAAAGTTTTGATAAAGCCTTAATTCGTTTTTAGAAAAGTATTTGATTAAGCATGAATGATTGTCCCTAGTTTTGTATCTAGTATTATATTGTTTTGATGATATTCTGGGAAAGTCCTTAGTGCTAGGGGACTATAATGCAACCGCACCCTTGTTTTAAAAGTCCTTAGTACCAGGGGACTATAATGCAACTGCACCCTTGTTTTGCCACCAATGGTTTTCCGCGTAGGTTTGTTTGTCCGGAATGTCATATTGATGCTAGTAAGCATCCCTTGAAGCTTTGAAAGATTTGACAGATGGACTGGGTTCATCCTTTGATTTTGTACAAGATATGTTATGTATTGTTTAATAAAGATCTTGATTATCAGTCATGCAAACCTTTATTTCTAATATCATTCACTGAGTATCCAAGCTCACCCTCTCCTTATATATATGTAGGTGACGAGCAAGAAGGCGATGACGCCTAGATGTGTTTTGCATGATGTTTGGATTCATACTTTTGCTAGCATCTTGAAGATTATGCTTCTTGGCTTTGTATTTCACCTCTTTTGTATATGTCGGCTTGAGAAGCCTTTTGATCAAGATGTAATATGTACTTTACTTTTATCTGTATTCAATTTATAGACCATGTTAAGATGTATGTCATTTCATTTAATCTATGCACAGCTCTTATGAACTAATTAGATTGAATCTTATCGCTTCCGCACTTGTAAGCCCCATATGTATACTTTGATTGTGTGTGAATCCTTATAAGTTGGCCTTTGGTAATCTTAGATTACTGGCCATCACGGCACCATTCTATTAGGGGCGGAATGGAGTCGTGACATGTTCGATCTCCAGACTGTGGCTAATAAGATTAAAGATGCGATTTTGAGGGAAGGTTCAAAGGAGAAGAAGAAACGGCCTGCGGCGGCAGCAATAGTCGCGGCTTCAATACCGGTGAAGAAGGTAGAGATCGAAGCTTCGAAGCTGTGGAATTTGACAACGAGATGACACCCCAAGCTGAAACGAGCTCGAGAGTAGAGGGAGATCCCGAGAGACCCTCGACGGGACTGCGATTGTGTGAGGTGGAGACAGAGTAGCTGTCGTAGGCGTCCTAGTCGCAGTCGTTGTAGAGGAGGAGGTTGTTGGTGGCGTAACGGACAGAGACGGGTTCGGAGCCACAGTTGTCACAGATCTAAGATCGGAGATGCTTACGAGAGAACGGAGGGGCAGAGGAGGCAAGATGAAGGAAAAAGGGGGACAGAGTATGATGTTAGTGAGGTAGGTATGAGAGATATAGGAATTAAAGGGTATTTGGTCTTTTTGTGTTCAAATGAAAGGGCAATTTGGTCATTTTGTATAACTAAGTAACGTTGTTTGTGCAAAATTAAAAGATTGGGGGAATCTAGAGAATGTCAGGTAAAGTAAGGGAGATTATTGTAATTATTGAAACCACAGGGGAGGTCCCTGTATTTGTCAGAAACCTCAGGGGAGGCAAGTGTAATTTACCCTTTATTTTAATATATATAAAGTTGCCACGTAGTATGAGGAGAATAAAATTTTACTAAATCAATTTAAGCCTTCACTTAATAATAGTATAGAAGATGATAGTATAGATATTCAATGGTGTTGGGCGGTTCATTTTCAGATCAAGTCGGGTCGGGTCGAATTGGGTAAGCCCTAACCCCTAACCCACTCCAATTCTTCCCATTCTCAAAATAACCCATTAATATGTTGAGGGATTTAAATTAGCAGTTTAAATAGATTATGTGAGTTTTTTTTTTTTTTTTTTTTTTTCAGATGGAAAAAGCCATGAGAATACAACTTTAATATACAACTTTAGTGAGGCTACAACTTCAAATTTTGAAAAATGATTTAAATGGTCATGTTTAGATTGTTAAAAATCTTGATAGATGTGTAAAAAGTATGTACAAAATGTGTAATAAAGATATAAAAATTATATTTAAATGCTAATTTTTTTTATATTTTCTTATTTCTATTGACGTTTCAATGGATAGTCATAAATATGATCCTTGATTTTCTTCACAAATCTAATCAAATTTTTCTATTTATTACCAATTTCAATACAAAATTTGCAAGTTAATAAAATACACGAGGCTAATCAAATTAATATGCAAAACAATGAAAGTAGGCAAAGGAATATATGTAGTAAAATGAGGGATGGATGTCATCTTATTAATAGTATTAGAGTTAGGTTTATGTGTGGACAAGTGCAAAGCAATTTGGCAAGTTGGGTTGATTTGTAAAGTTGTTGATAAATTTTAAATTATATGTTTAATTATCTAAATTACTGAACCTAATCCATTCACATTTTCAAGCTGCACTTGATCAATGGGTAGACTTTCTCTCTCTCTCATTCCCTCTCTCAAGGCAATAGAGTATATTTTAAGGACAGAAGGTGGGATCAACCTCGAGTGAAAATTTCTTTTGTGGGTAAATAAAAAGGCAAATTTTACTTACACAACACATTTATCTTTTCACAAGGAGATTCTATTTTCACACATCAAATGTTCTTTGTGTACATCATTTCTCAAAACACACACTTAATAAATTTGAAATCTCATTTTCTACTTAATACACAACTTATTCTACCAAAAATGTCGTTATCTCCTTCATTCTTCACACCACCATTACCACCAATCTCTATCACCTCCAGTTGTCCCCAACTGCCACCTCTGGCTGTCGTCTTCCTCTACTATCGTAGCCCTATCTCTACCGCCGACAACCGATAACAGTCTCGACCGTCATTACTAACAGAAAGGGAGATTTGAAAAACCCAGATCTAGGGTTTAAAGAGAAGGAGAAGAGATGAAAGGTGAGGTTGGCTATAGGGGTGAGAAAGATGCTGCGAGGGGGTGCTGGTGTGAAGACGGTGCAATCGCGATTGCAACCAATAACAGAGCAATCTCAATGATAATGAACAACGGGAGTTAGGAAGAGGGCTAAAAAAGGTTGCTGGAGAAGGAGGAAGGTTGGGAGGAGAAACGATGGTTTGATGGCGGCGGTGGCGACGACAATAGTGGTGTGTAGCAATGTTAGGGTTAGGACGACAGTGTCTGGGTTGCTGTTGGTAGTAAGTGTAGTTGTTAATGGAGGTGGCAAGAAAGAGGGGAAACTGTGGAGGGACGACGACCGGAGGCAAAGGGTTGGGGAGGGGGTAACGACAACAATAACTTAGGTTTTTTGTTGGAAATATGAGGGCATTTTGGTATTTTTATTTTAGGACAAAAATGTAATATACAAAATATTCATTAAGGGGGTATTAGGATGATCTAAATAAGTATACTTTTTTGACTTTCTACGAAAAAAATGAAAACTATGGGTTGGGTTTGAACTAATGTAGTAGAGAAGTGATATAACCCAAATAAGATGATTTTGACCCAAATAAGATAATAAAAAAAGTTAATAGACTTATAAAAGAAGTTAGTAGACTAGCTGAGCTCTTCTTATAACTCTAATGCTTGTGAGTAAGTAACTCTTTGGAAAGCCTTGTCCTTTAAAGGAAGGAAAGCAAGCCCCTTTTTCTATAAAGCAAAGCTATTGGATTCAAGCTAGAAAGCAAATGGATAGGGACATCGGTCGCGCATTTCGGTAGCAGCCTATTGAGTTTCATGTTTAGGTGCGATTCCCTTCCTTTTTAATAGATATCTTCTTTCCTTTAGAACTCTAATACTTATGGTGAAAGGAAGTCCCTGAAATGAAGGTAACGGCTGGCTAGCCCCTACTACTATAAAGGCAAAAGGTAGCGAAGTCTCATATACCATAAAGCCATGAGCAGCATCGGGTAGGCGATAGTGGCTGAGGTAAGTATTCTGTTCTTAAGCAAAGTCGTCCTCTCCCTTCCTCTTTAGGGCCCCTCTCATCTGGCGACTCAACCTCTTTCATTGACTATTTTAGCACATGCCAAACACCCCCTAAGTGTATGGACTAAGGTAATTTGGCGTGTGGAAATAGAATTTTCCCTCTTCACACCCTCTATTTGAGATTTTTTTTATTTAATTTTACCCATATGTGAAATTACCTTTAAGGACAAAATAAAAAAATTAAATAGATATGATTATCTCTTTATACCCATTACACTTTAATCCTTACTTATTTTCTTCCTTTTTTATTCTTCTTCTCTACTGTACATTTACTTTCAAAAAAAATAAGAATCATAGTGTTTTGATCATAGAAGAAAGTAATGGACGAAGAAATGGTGTGAATGATCAGCAAAAAGTAAAATGGTGAGTTTTTTCCTTTCTTTTTATGTTTTCATTTCATTTTTTACGAGAGTTGTTCGGCTTTTGTTCAAAGTACCAGAACCAAACAAAATCAAATAGCCTAGAATCACACTGTCGAACAAAAAATACATATCTAATAACCCACTACCAAACAAAAAATACTTGTTTCAGTAACCTACTGCCGAACAAAAAGTACATGTCTAGTTACTTACTGCCAAACATTTCTAGTTTCATTTTTCTAACATTTTTTTTTTTGAAGGATTATGTTTCTACTCATTTTAGTAAGGCCAGTGCATTGTTAATGGACTATACAGATGAGGTTTATTAGATTTATCTGTTTCTTGGTCATCCAGTACCTCCGATAGCAAATAATTGGATGCGCTTTCATCACTCGTGTGCTAATGGATGGAAAAAAGCATATACTACTCGTATTGATCAATTTCGTACACTTTTCAGCTCTGATGTAGTAACTACTGGAACTATCAACATAGATGGATTGTGATAATATCTTAGTGTGTCTTTATAGATGCTTTTATTGACAGATTTGAAGATAATTGTATTGATAGATTTTATAAATAATTTTATAGATGTTTGTACACTTCATATTTTAATAGATGCTAGATATTTTAAGGAAAGTAAATCTGTAAACGTGCGGCAACAGATAATTGGAAAAATCTAGTTTGTCCGGCAACATGACACCAGAATAATCCAAATTGAGATTGTGGTGTTGTCTTCCACATTTTTCAAATCATTTTCATTAGGGTAAAACGTAGGGATGGCCATTTCAAACTAATTCATGGGGGCCCGTCCATACCTGCTCGAATGGGGTGGATTTTACCAAACCCGACACTTATATACGGCGGGAGAGAATTATATTTTGGTCACCTGCAACGGGGGTGGGATGGGGACGGGTATTGCTTCCCCCGATCTAAATCTGACTGATATAATTAATAATATATATAATATAATTAGATGTAATAACAGAATACTAAAAGTCTATGGTTCTATTTAAATATAAATAAATAATAATCCTAAAAGTCTCATTGTTTATATATATGGAAAGTAAATCTGTAAACGTGTGGCAACAGATAATTGGAAAAATCTAGTTTGTTCGGCAACATGACACCAGAATAATCCAAATTGGGATTGTGGTGTTGTCTTTCACATTCTTCAAATCATTTTCATTAGGGGAAAGAGTAGGGATGGCCATTTCAAACTAATTCATGGGGGCCCGCCCATACCTGCTCGAATGGGACAGATTTTACCAAACCCGACACTTATATAGGTTGGGGGTGAATTATATTTTGGTCACCCACAATGGGGGTGGGGTGGGGGCGGGTATTGCCCCCCGATCTAAAGCTGATCCGATATAATTAATAATATATATAAATAAATATAATATAATTAGATATAATAACGGAATAATAAAAGTCTATGGTTCTATTTAAATATAAATAAATAATAATCCTAAAAGTCTCATTGTTTATATATATGGAAACAAGATGAATTATTTAGTGTGTTAAGGATTTAAATAGTTCTCAATTTTTTTGACTATTTGAAATGTGGTCGGGCATCTGCGGGTATTGAGTTTCCATGGGTATTCGTGGGGCGAGGATGGGGTTGAAAAATTTCAACCATAGTAGGGTTGGGGCGAGAGTGGGGTTTGAACGCGAGGGTGGGGGTGAGGGATGACAAACCCACTCCTAACTTGCCCCGTGGCCATCCCTAGTTAAAAGGATATTTGATTTGGGGTTTACAATAGGAAACTTGCAGCGAATCAGTAAGCCATAATTTGTGCACTTGAGGTGCTTATGCTGGTGTAGACACTCCATTTTGACCAGCCTTATGACTTAGGCGCTTTTTCTTAGATACCCAATGATGAAAACAGAGATATGTTAATCTTATGGGTTCCAAGAAACTCGAGATTCAAGCCTTGAACCTAACCAAGCATTTGTTTTGGCCAAAATGCTTTTCCACTGGTGGGAAAACCCTTTTTCAAAATGAATTTGGTTGCGTAATTCCAAACATATCCAAAATGTCCCTAAGGCCCACCTCAAAGTGTGGTTTTCTTTCAAACAGACCGAGCAAAAGATATAATGTGAATGAATGGAAGGGGTAAAATCCTCTAGAGTACATATTTCTCCTTTCAACTCATGTTACCTTTACCTTGTTGATCCAATGATGTATTTTCTACCTGGCTGGACAACATATCATGGCCACATGAAAATACATTCGGCCAGACACAAACAGGTACGAGTGGTTGAATTGTCCGAAAATAGAGCATTTCCAAGAAATTTGACCTTGTCTGCGAAGTTTCCACAAATATCTTAGATATTTACGTCAGAAACTCTATAAATAGAGCTCGAACGTCCATTATAGCAGGTTAAAAGTTTTACCCAAGGCTTAAGAGAGAGATTAAGAGCTACCCTCATTGTTCTTCATCTTCAACCATATTTTCCAAACTTCAACCATTCAAACTCCATAAAAGTTTGATTCTAAGTTTCTTGCTGAGAATCTTAGACAATCTAAGACACATCCAAAGGACCTTGAGGGTACCAAGAAAGAGTTTGGGAACCAAGGAGTTCATTATCTTCAAGAGATGAAACTCTTGAACTTTTTACCATTTTTCTCTCTCTTGATCTTCATTTTTAGCTTTGTTCTCGTTCCATACTTGTTATAATTATGTAATAAGTCCTCATGGATGTGGATGGGGGTAGAAAGTAGCCATTAATCCATTGAGTTGATAGTTTTTCTTGTTTTTCCATAGTTTGTCTCTTTTTTCTTGCTTTCCGTAGCTAGAAGTCATTGCTGTTGTGTATATTTGGAACCTTATGGATGCGGTTGGAGGTAGAAAGTGTTAGAAATGGTTGGAAAATTCTAGGTAAAACAAAATTTTTTCCTAACTTTGGTCTATTATTTAGGTGGGACCCGTGTGTCGATTTTCGCAGGTCAAAGTGGTAACGCGTTCTATGCTGCGTTGTGATTCATGTGGTATATTTGCTTGCTCAAAACCATTATCGAGTGAATGAGAAATTGAAGCCAAAGTGTGCTCCATGAAAATTGAGTTTTGGTGAAAAATCCTTAAAGGTTGAAAAATGGCTTGTCCCACATTGATTTGGTGGGAAGTTTTGAGTGGGTTTATAGGGCATGGGATTGGAACTTGGGGTGTGCCCCAAGGGGTACCCAAGTTTTGTAGAGAGGGAGGTTATGGGCAAAATGGGTTAGACCCATTGAACCCAAAAATCACCACACACGCGCCGCCACCGGTTGGACGGGCTGGGCCTGGGCTTGGGCGCGTGGTGTGAGGTTGGGTTGGGCTTGTCCGGCTCAATACTAATCTTTTTGGGCTAAAAACATTTGAATTCAATTTTATTTTTTGGTAAATTTCAATTTTTGAATTCAAAATTGTTGCATCTCTTTAGAATTTTGTACAGACAGATTCGAATCTGTCCGATTCAAACCCAAAACTATTTTAACTATTTGAGATTCAAATAAAATTCGGTTATCTATTCAAATTCAAACTGAACAGGTGCTGTATCTGTTCAAAACAGATTTGCTACCTGTTAGATTCAAATTGAGCAGCCACCAAGCCATCACTTCATCTATATAAATAGACCAGTCCCTCATTTGGTTTTCTACTCCAATTTTTCATACTTCTCCTCTGCTAAAATTCCCTGCATTTTGCTGCATATAATTTCTATGAGAAATAGTGTAAACACTTAGTGTGTTCATTGGGCAAACAATTTGTAGCGCTGCTATTGTTTGCTATTGATCATTTCATTTTGGGAGATAGACGTCCACATTCTAAAAGCATCTTGGAGAGGACGAATCTGTCTTAAGGACACAGTGTCTAACAGTGGACTTGATCAGATTATTATTCGAAGAAATTAATCAAGTAAGTTAATACTTTTCCTGTTTAATTTTTTATTTATTTAAATCAAATTTTTGATTTTGTTTTTTGTAACAAAATAAAAATCTGTTTTTATTTATTTATTTATTTTATTTGTTGGTTTGATTTTTGTAATCATACATTCTCTTTCCTTTCCTATTTTTCTTTTGTATTTTGTTTGTCGGTACCCAAACAGAATTAATTTATTTAAGTACAGTGAAGATTGTCCAACAGAAAGTAGCCATCTATTTTATTTGAAAGGCCAAATTTTATTTTGATCTATATGCGGATTACACTCCTCTTATTTGAAAATAATCGTATAGCCCTTTTGTAATTTATAAACTGAAATACACCATTAGGTCAATTAAAAATTTAATAAAAAAGACAAAAATATTCTTATATATAAGTAATCTAGGTATCTGAACTATGGATATTTTTGTTATTTGCTTCGGAAGCAAAATACACTTTAACCCCTTATCCTTGATTTCATATGCTCCTTAAATTTTGAAAATGAGTATATAATCTCTTTATATTTGGCATGTGTTTCACATTTACTGTTAAGAATATTTAACGGTTCATTTTCGTTCACAAATCACAAAGGGTTATGTGATTATTTTCAAATGAGATGAGTAATCTGTACATAGACAAAAAGATAAGAGTACAAAGTGAAATTTATCATATTTAAAAATAGTTATAATTGTACATTATTCTATAATTTCTACAGTGTAATTATGTACAAGGTAGTTAGTTTTTTTTTTCTCTCATGCATTTTTTTTTCTTTTCAATTAAATTTAGATACAACAAAGTAGAAAACTGAACCTCACCCTCCATCCTTGGAGTAGAAAACCAAGGAGAACAACCATTTAAACTCCATGAAAAACAAGAGTTGAGAAGCTTCCATGGCCTAGGATTTATCTATCAGTGAAATGCAAGATAAAATCAAGCACAAATGAAAAATCCAAAAATGAAGATTTGAAACTTAATAGCAAGTACATCCCTTCTCTAGTCTCTCTCCACCATTGCCACCACATCTCCCCTCCTAAACCACCCCCGTTGCCTTCTCTACCCTGAACCAACCCTGCCTCAAGGAGATAGAACATCAAACAAATTTGAAAATTTTTCAGTTTCAATTCATTTGCATGTTTATTTTACTTTTTTGTTTTTGTAATCTATTGTTAGCAGAAGGATCGTCCATAAGCACATATGTGATTGTCTTGTAGATATGGACTCACATATCTCCAACCTAGATTCTAATTGACCACCAAAATTAGTGGAATTAAACACCATTAAATTTGAAATTAAGTTTAAGAGTTGAATGAATATAATTTCTAATTAAGTTTAGAAAATTGATAAGTGTTTCAAATTAAGTTTAAAAGGTAGTAAATTGGAGTTAAATTGATACTTATAAGGTTTAAAATTATATATATATGCAAGAATAATGTAAAAGAAGACGAAGGAGGATATAAATGACTTTTTCTTGTTAACTTTAACGAAATTAATATTGCAATTTTGCTCTAGTTTATAGGGAAAGTCTCTACTTATATTTGAATAATAAAAGGGTAAATTGCTCAAGCCTTTAACCATTAGGGGTAGACATCAGCCCATCAGCCTAGCCAACCTACTCGGCTTAGCCTTATTTTTCTAGGAGTTAAGAAGGTTACCCATGAGGCCAGGCTGTACTGACATTTTCAGCCCGAAATATTAATGGGTTGGGTTTGGAATTTATACTTCCAATCCAGCCTGGCCTGGCCGGCGTGCTATTAAATTAATTAATTATTTATAATACATTAAAATATATATTTTTTTGGTTAGGATCTAGACTTTATTTTTGTTGATTTTATTGAAACTTATATTTATGGTGAAGTGTAATTGAATTTATTTAAGAAATCCTTGAATTTGTACACAAAATCCTTGAATTTATAATGATGTCAATATATTTATTTAATAAATATAATGTGTGATTGAATTTATTTATGGAATGATTTAACTTTTTTTTAACATACAGCCCGATGGGTGAGTTCAAGATTTATAATTATTTTTTGGACCGGGTTTAGACATATCATAAAGGCCCAATGTTAGAACTGGGTCAGACTTGAACAAATACAAAATACCTAATTATGTAGTGTCGTTCTGGCCCGAAATCAGCCCGACCCCATGTTTGTCTACCCCTATTAACCACAAGGGAATAAAATTAATTTTATCCTAATTTTTATGTTTACCATACTAAATTTCAACATTAATAAAATATAGGGTTAGTTACACTTTTCACCCTAATAGTTTGATTGAAATTTCACTTTAATTCCTATAGTTTGCAAACTTCACTTTACCTGTAACGACCCCAAAATCCGTATTAGAGATTACCTTTATGGCCTTATGGGTTAATGCATTTTAATTTAATGGTATCCGTTCAAATTGAGGAATTATCTGTTGAGCCACGACTTTAAAATTGAAATTACCGACCTTTACGGGTTCAGAAATCACAATTGAGGACTTGGATGTGTTAATGGATATTTTTAGAACTATTTGGGAAAATTAATTGGAAATCTAATTTGTCTGATTCGTTAATGCACGTTTGGGTGGTTAACTTGGTACTGCAAATTGAAGGCCTTAGAGGCTTCGGAAATCAGAACATGGGACATATTTATGATCAACACAATTTTTATAGCCATCAGGGACGTTTAATTGAAATTTGACTTTGCACGATTCGTAAGGGCGTATTTGACTCTTCCTATTGTTAAAAGCTTAGGTGTTTGTTATATATATATATGGTTATGCTATGTGAGTGGTGAACTTATCATTTGGAAGTCAAATAAAATATTTGGGGGAGAGAAAAGAGAACCGTGAGAGAGAATGAGAGAAAAAGAGGCAAGCTTTTCTAAGAGGAAACTCAACACTCATGGGGTTTTGAAGATGCTTGAAGGGAATTAAAGAAAGAAAAAGAAGATCACCCATAGGAAGCTTGGGAGAAATTGAAGAAAGCTAAGAGAAAGACAAGGATAGAACTAAGGTATGATCATCTAGCTTGAATCCTTATGTTTAAAGCATCAATTACATGAAATCAAGGATTGATATGGAAGATGTGAACTTTGAACCCCAACTATGGCTATTTGGTACTCTTGTGTTCATGTGCTTGGGAATTGAATAATATTTTGAGGTTATGATGTTTGATGGAGATTAATAATATGAAATTTATCATGTATTAAAGGGTTTTGGGCTTTGATTTACATGAAATTGAGGTTTGATTTTGAAAATGAGAAGTCTCATTTTTTTCAGCCATTTTCGGACTGCAAACTGTCCAGGGCCGCACGTGCGGCTCTGTTTCCTGCACGTGCGGGAGACAGCTCACTTCAGCCAACTTTGAACAAGCATATCTGTTGCCTCAGGACTCCGTTTTGAATGCTTCTTGAGCCTAAAATCAAGCCCCGGAAGTCTAGTTTCCAATGGTGGTGGTCTCACTCCCAAATTCTAAATACAAAAATAGTTATGCTCAAATTAGTGACGACTGTTCACTTTCTATCAACCAGTTTTGTACCATTTCTTCACCTAAACTATTTCCCATCGATTTCTCTTGTTTTCTGAGACATGGATTATAACTTATTAAAGAATAATGAGCTTAGTACCACCATGGCTAATTGATTGAATGATCAAAGAGAATAAGTAAAGGATTGAGTGTAATCTCATATTATGTGTTGTGCACTATACTTGTAGGTCGAGACGAGGACATCGTCCCATTACTACCGGGAGCTGATCACTGTGAGTAGTAGTACTGTAATCGTATGTTTGCTACCGTTAATAATTCTTATTATTAACTCTGTTCTTTACAAGTTATTACGTTAACGTTTATGTTGTTTGGAAATCGGTAAGAACGTTGAAAGACTTTGTGTACATCGGCATGACTCTGGTACTACTCTGCATTCTGGTTACGATTAATAGTTAGCATTAATGTGCTACAACCTGTAAGCTACTTATTACTCCGTATAAGAATTACATACGAATTATTAATACTGTGCAATTGATTAATGAAAAAGGAATTGGGAATGTAAACCCCGCTTATGGAAACATGATATTTTGAATGTCCCATTATGGACTCCTATAATCTGGTTAATTCGACGCATGCTTTATGACATAGCTATCTGCCTAGGATGGCTAATCGAAATGAATAATCGGATAGAACCATGGGTTGCCTTATACGTCAAAGAATTGAATATCAACAACATTGTTATATGACCCATGTTATGGTGTGAATTGGTCCGCTCTCATGAATAGTACTGTAATGACGCATGTGTTTCTGTAAACAATTATTATTAATGCTCAATTATATGTAAGACAACTGTGTCCATCTGTAACATACGCACTACTTACAGCTAATGACGGCCATTAGCATTTTGTTATCGTATGTCAATTATGTAACTATGTGAATGATTCAAAGAATGTAAATGAATGATTGTCCACATATATATAAGTATTCATGGCATCCTTAGCACAAGGCCCTTGCCCCAGGATAAAAATACCGTGGTCTTATGGCCCTTGCTCGGGGGTAATAATACCGTGGTTCATGTATGTTATGCTATACTATGACACCACATGGATGATTCGGTCTTTAAGACCTGAGGATTTCCGGTATGGAACAAAGTACTGTACGGAACTAAGTGTTGATATACGAGTCACCTCTAGAATCCGTACAAGCCACTTCTTGAGTCCATACATATATGAACTGAGGCCTATGGCCGTTCTGTGAAAGTTAAGAGGCCTATGGCCGTTCTGTGAAAGTTAAGAGGCCTATGACCAATCTGTGACATCTGGGCCTATGGCCATTCTGTATGATCTGTTAGTATGAAACAAAGTGCTGCACGGAACTAAGTGCTGCAATGCGAGTCACCTCTAGAATCCGTGCGAGCCACCTCTTGAGTTCATACATGCATAAAAAGGGCTTAATGCCATTCTGTTTAAGGGCTTAATGCCACTCTGTTAAAGGGCTTAATGCCACTCTGTTCAAGGGCTTAAAGCCATTCTGTTTAAAGACTGGGCCTAAGGCCGTTCTGAAATTAGTACAGAATCAGATTAACTACAAGTTCTCTGCATTTATATACCTTGTGATTCAAGTTAGTTATTAGATTATCACGTACTATTATTCATTGAGCCTTGCTCACTCTGTTTTTATGTATGTTTATGTAGGTGAGCCATCGGGGATTGACACTAGAATTGTATTGGGGTCAACCTGTTTGCCAAGCCGCCTGGGGTACGCCTCCGTGTTGAGGCCTTAATTTTGATTACTGGGAGTTATGTAAATTTTGGAGTCTTATTTAAGTTTGTGTGAGATTTGCATAATTCTGTGATTGTATATGTAATTATGGGAATGTACTTAAATGCTAAATTAATTAAGCCGTCATGTATGCACAAGCTCAATGGATGTTGCCTTTTATTGCTATTGCTTCCGCTTAAGGCCCCGTATGTGGTTAAATATTATTCTAAAATTTCTGTTTTGAGGCCTACGTACAGGCCGGTCATGGATCAAACTTTTAGGGGCGGGTTTGGGTCGTGACATTACCCCATGGAGTTTGGGTTATGTGCGGGTTTCCTCTAACGTTTGGAAATAACCACATAACTCCCACGTGATTTGTGGACTGAAGTGCACCGTTAAACACCGTTAAACATTTCATCCAACTTAACAGCAAGTGTGAAACATATAACATAAGAGGGTTATATATTCATTTTCAAATTTCAAGGAGATAAATTGCACATAAAATAAGCACAAGGGGTTAGAGTACATTTTATCTTCCAAAAAAATGTCAAAAATACAAGAGTATTTTAGTTTTTTTATTAAATCGTTAACGATCCTAACAGTGCACTTCAGTCCACAAATCACAAGAGGATTATGTGGTCATTTCTAAATGTTAGGGGGGGCCTGCCACATATTGTCCAGATCACAAGGGGGTAAAGTAAAGTTTGCCTTAGTTTCAATTTGAATAATTTGTGTGTTTGGTTTGTGTCTTGAAACATGTTTTTGGACGAAAATTTTCAAAAACATGTTTGGTTACAAATTTTCTCAAAAAAATTCTAAAATTACTTCTCTCTATTACACATCAATCAATCACTTTTTCTCTCTTCTCTCTCATTCTCAATCACTTTTTCTCTCACACATATCTACTCAACTATAACAAAATATCAAATCATCCTAAACTCCAAAACTATTTTCAAAATATACAACCAAACAAAAAAAATAAATAAATTAAACTCTCTCCCCAATCTTTTTTTTTTTAAAATTTATCTCAAAACACAAACCAAACATACCATTGATCTCTACACTTTAAGTCTAGTTTTAATTTGGTTATTCCGTCTAAATTTTTGATAATTTTGTCTTCGTGTACAACTTAGAAATATGATAAATGTTCCAAAATTATTACTTTTAACATTCAATTTAAACGAAAGAACCAAATTGAAACCTTAAAAAATTGATAAGTGTTCCAAAATTGTTAATTTTAATCTTCAATTTAGATGAAACGACCAAAATAAAACTAAACTTAAAATATGAGAACTAGATTATTTAAATTAAAACTATACGGATTAAAATAAAATTTAAATCAAATTACAAGAGTGAAAAGTGTAATAAAACCTAAAATATATAATACACTGCTGAAGTTGCCTTTCAAATTACAATGAGTCATATCTATAAAAAAAAAAAATTTACAATGATAAGTCATAATTAATCCAACAATAGGTCATAATCAAGTAACACAAAATGTCATAATTAGAATTGCTTATGATACACCATATAATTTTCCTACTAATAAACATTGAGAGGGTAATTTGTGAACAAATTGGGCCGAGCTAGAAAAAATCTTCTTTGGGAGTTGGACCGGGCAATAGGTTGAGATAAGAGCTGGTGTAGCTCAATCTTAGGCAAAGAAGACACTAGGCCGGTCAGAGATGGGTTGCCAGAGCCTAGACCAAGCTATCTAATGGTAGTCCTTTATTGGACCGAGGTGTTGTCAATGGAGAGGGCCGAGCTATGTGTAGCTCGGTAGGGTGCCATTCAGTAGATCAGCTTCCAGTCATACGGCCCGAACCGTATGGGACAGAGATGAGGCAGCTCGGTCAGGAATGTATATCTGAGCATGAAGGTGTGGCCATCTCACTTAGCTTGCAGTGATGAGGGTGTTTTAAGGATAATCTTTATCCTTGGAAATGAGACTTCTAGGAGGACTTTGCTAAGGAGAGTAGAGTCCTACTAGGATTGTGCAAACCATCTCACTTGGTTGGTAGTGAGTAGGGTGTTATCAGGATAGGCATTATCCTTGGAAGTGTGATTCTTAGGAGGACTTCTTATAAGGAGAGTAGGAGTCCTACTAGGATTGTGCTAGGGGGAATCTATAAAAGCTCATGGCACGATCTATGTACAAGTATCACAATTCTTATTCTCAAATACACAGAGCTTTTATGTCTATTGTCTATTTGTTGACTTGGGCATCGAAGGGGTTTCCGGCACACGCCTGCCGGCTAGCTTACATTTGTGTTGTCAGGTGGTAAGACGACGACGTTTGGAGGAGCGCAAACTTAATCAACAGGATTATACGAGACAGATTATTTCGTGCTCTTACAATTGGCGCCGTCTATAGGAAAAACTCAGAGAACAAACCTTTTGATTGAGTTTCATCTTCAATTAAATTCAATGGCGCACGATGAACACTTGTTGCATTCTACTATTGATGGGCAAACCCTGGAGGGGGCGGGAGGCGAAAAGGTTTTCCTTTTGTTCCGCCCATGGCAGAATTGGATCCCTAGCGACGGAACCCACGGAGAGACACACGAGAAAGGAGGGGCTCAAGTCTACGCCGCTCCCAAAATCTTGATAGACAGAGGCGGAGGATGGATCCTCAGGTTCTAGAAGATCGCATAAGGGAGCAAGACGAAGTAATAAGAAGAATGGTAGCTGACATGGAGACTATAAAGCCCCAAATAAAGGGCAAAGGGGTGGCAGAAGAAGAGGTGGGCAAAAGCAGAGCGCACTCTCGCCACTTAAAAGATCGTGACAGGCAAGTTACACCATTTTAGATAGAAAGCAGAAGCCTCGGGATAGGCGAAACGCAGTCAAGAACCTTTAGGACTCGTTACTCCAGGTCTGGGAGAACGAGGACTGAAAGGTCATGTATGGAGGGAAGCAGTTATCGTCTCTCGCACACATACCAAACGACATCTAGGCACAAGGAGTTGCTTAGGTCGGCAGACTTGCGTACAGTGCTAGAGGAAAGGGCTCGAATGAAAGAAGACACTTAGGCTCGCGACCCCCATAGGGTCTCAGCTCTACAACGGTTGGTGCCTAGGACACATGAGAGTGTTGAGGTCGGAATGCCAGTACCACACCTTGCTTACGAACTAGCAGACAAAGTATTAGCAAGGTTGCAGAGCTCGTCATTCATTCTGGCAATTGAGAACGCACCGTTACCCTTAGGCTTCCATCAGCTTAAATTCACAACTTATGAAGGGAAGTCGGACCCCTATATGCACTTTCGCCAGGTTATGGCCGTGTACTAACAAAACGAGGCTCTAATGTGTATCCTGTTTCCCTTCATCCTAGGCGACCTGGGTTTGACATTGTTTGAGAGGTTACTAGAAGGCAACATAGCTACATGGGTGCAACTTGCGGAGGCATTTGTGACCAGATTTAGAACAAACACCAAGACACTAGTGGAGATTGACCAGTTGCTCTCCATAGACATGGGAGAGAATGAAACATTGAAATCTTACAATGACCGATATTGGGAGATTTTTAATCAAATTGGAGATTGCCCCATAAACCTAGTTATCGCACAGTATAAGCAGGGTGACAATGATGCTGCCTCTTACTATGAAAGCCCTGATGGAGAGAGTGTACCAATACATCTTGGTAGAGGAAGATGGGATGTGCACCAAGGCAGAGTCCGACACAATAGCGAGGTCGGATGAAACACCTTCGGCAAAAGTTAACACGGTCGACAAAAAAGACCAACCACACAAAAAATCTTTTCCCAACTAGGGGCAAAGTAGGTTGGCAGGTTTGACCAACTCTTTCTAAACAAATCTTTACCCGACCAGAGGGCAATAAAAAAGGTTGGCAGGTTTGACCAACACTTTTTTCATTCTTCAGCCGAGATAAGGATCTAGGCTCAAGAAGGTTGGTAGGTTTGACCAATACTTTTTCTTCCTTACGCTGAGATAAGGATCTAGGCTCAGGAAGGTTGGCAGGTTTGACTAACACTTTATCCATTCTTCAGCCGATATAAAGATCTAGGCTCAAGAAGGTTGTCAGGTTTGACCAATACTTTTTTCATTCTTCAGTTGAGATAAGGATCTAGGCTTAAGAAGGTTAGCAGGTTTGGCCAACACTTTTTTTCATTCTTCAGCCGAGATAAGGATCATGGTTCAAGAAGGTTGGTAGGTTTGATAAACATTTTTTTTATTCTTCAGCTGAGATAAGGATCTAGGCTCAAGAAGGTTGACAGGTTTGACCAACAAAATTTTTGGACTCTTTGACCGGGATAATAGTTACCTCTGCCAAAGTAGGTTGGCAGGCTTGACCAACAAAATTTTTGCACTCTTTGACCGGGATGACAGTTACCTCGGCCAAAGCAGGTTGGCAAGCTTAACCAACAAAATTTTTTGCACTCTTCGACCGGGATGACAGTTACCTCGGCCAAAGCAGGTTGGCAGGTTTGACCAACAAAATTTGTGTACTCTTTGACCGGGATGACAGTTACCTCGGTCAAAGCAGGTTGGCAGGTTTGGCCAACAAAATTTTTGTACTCTTTGACCGGGATGACAGCTACCTCAGCCAAAGTAGGTTGGCAGGTTTGACCAACAAAATTTTTGCACTCTTTGACCGGGATAACAGTTACCTCGGCCAAAGCAGGTTAGCCGGTTTGACCAATAAAATTTTTACACTCTTTGACCGGGATGACAGTTACCTCGGC
Source organism: Camellia sinensis (assembly GCF_055761805.1). Classification (NCBI taxonomy): domain Eukaryota; kingdom Viridiplantae; phylum Streptophyta; class Magnoliopsida; order Ericales; family Theaceae; genus Camellia; species Camellia sinensis. The sequence goes on from NC_138964.1 coordinate 44,894,109, forward strand.
CAAAGCAAGTTGGCGGGTTTGACCAACAAAATTTTTGCACTCTTTGGCTGGGATGACAGTTACCTCGGCCAAAGTAGGTTGGCAGGTTTGACCAACAAAATTTTTGGATTTCGTCAGCCGAGATAAGTATCTCGGCCAAAGAAGGTTGGCAGGATCAAGTAAGGCCAAACTAATTAGTTCGGCTAAACATGCAGGGTCAGGGAAGGCCAAGCTATTTTTGCACACAGTAATCAAGCAAAGAGATCAAAAATTTTCATTAATTGGAAGATGATTACAAAAGGTGGGTCATATAGCTCGGTTACACAGAAAGAACGACTCACCATACGATTGCGAACTCGAAGGATATTGTAGACACCCCATTTTTGACCGTCCTCAAGACTTGGACGTCACCATTGGAACACTTGGTGATTACCCTTGTTTGTATTCGTCTTGAGTTCCCGGAGGTCTCGGTTGCGCGCCTTGCCTCAGGATCTCTCGACTCGACCGTGTTGTGTCTGGTTTTGCACCAAACACTTGTGTTTTGCCTTGGAGGGGCAGGGAATGCCTTGTGAGGCATCCCCACACATCACCGGCCATGGCTTGAGGCCACCGGCTAGTGATTTTATGCCATCGGCAATGTATATTGCCGGTCAGCACTCTTTGTTGCCGGTCAGCCATTTATTTTGCCAAAATGGCAATTTTGAATGGCCGATCACTGTTCATCTACTTTTAGTAGATATTTTGTGCCAGCTGTGATAGTTGGCACCCACTCTGCTCCCCTCCATACACGTGTATGGAGGGATTTCCCTCTTGGATGGCTTGTTTTGGAAGCCTTACAAGAGGGAGTTGCCTATAAGAAGAAGCTTCCTCCCTTGGCATTAGGGTTACAAAAATTTCAGAGGGAGTTCTGGATTAGGGTTAGGGTTGATACATATTTCTTATCTCTATATCTCTCTCTTGTGTGTGTCTAGTGTGTGTTTGTCCATACTATTGCACACAAACATATAGTGTTACACTTTCTCTTGGTTGTTAAGGGACCAGAGGGTTGTTCTTGGTGTTCTTGACTGGATTTGAGCTCAAGGAGGCAACAAGATCATCATTTGTGAAGGAGGACTTCAAGGGTAAGAAACTAGTCCCTTTTTACCCCATTTTTTTTTTGCACACTACTTTTGCCTATCTTGCAACTGTTTTTTGGCTTTGCATATAATACATAAAAGTTCTATTTTTAAGGCCTCTAAATAGTTTTCTAAGAGTGTTTTAAGCTTTGGGGTTGTTTGACCCCTCTTAAGCCTTGTTTGGCCCTTGTTTTGTGCTATTTTGTGTGAGCTCCGGGACCTTGGTGTTTGGGCCTCCTCACCACTGAAATCTTGAGGGATTTCAGTGGTAAGGATGGTGCCTTGAGGTTCCAAGAAGGAGAGGGCCACCCCCTCTCCTTGTTGTCCTTGAAAAGGACCATTTTTGCTTCTTGAGGTAGCACCTAGCTTAGGCTCTTGTTGACCATGCCTTAGCTATTATTTATGCTTATTTTGCCATGAAATAGTATTGTTTTAAGTTGGTTTTGGTACACCATGCTTGCTTAGCATACATGCCTTGTAATGCCATTTTGTTGCCTTAACATGCCTTAGGTTGTAAACCATTGTTCTAGCATGTTTTAGGCTTGGCTTTGTGAAGCTTTCATGTTTATTTTGCCATGATTAAGGTCTGTCCTTATTTGTTTGGGTCGACTTTGGCATGCATTGTATAGCCCCTCTGCATTTTGGCTTGTTGGCCTTAAGGGTGTGAGTGTATAACATGCATTACTTGCTTTGATTTAGTGGGTTGGGACCGTTTTCCATGTCATTTCAGTCCACTTAGTATGCTTGTATGCTTGCATTTCATGGTCCCTTTGATGTGTCAAAGGCTTGTGTTGCATGCTCCATGTTTTGGTCATTGTGCATGCTTTTGAATTCAAGTCATTTAGATGCCATTTAAGTAATCTTTTGGGCTTTGTTTTATGCGCTAGAACTCTGTTTTGGGTCATTGAATTCATGCAATGTTTGGTCTTGTTAAGTGTGGTTCAATACCCCTTTAGCTTGCTTTGAATCTTGGACTTTGTTTGCATACCTTGATTGCATTGTTTGGGTTGGTTTGGCACCATGTTCTTGCATGATTTTCAAAGCTTAATTTACATGCTAATTGTCCATGTTATGCCTCTTTCAAGTGTGCTTGAGAGTTGCCCTTTTGTGCTTAAGTATTAGCCCTTTAACATGTGCATGTGTGTGCGTGCGTTGGCCTCCATGTTTGAGCACTTTGGCCACTGATTTAGGCTTGTTTGAGAGTTGCCTAATCATGTTTAAGTCCATCTCTTTGCTTGTTTGCATGCTCACCTCGCATGGTTGCTTGCATACTTGCATGTACACATTGCATTTCCATGTTGCATCCTTAGCTCGCATGCCTAGGTTGCATTGCATTGTGCATGCATTGCCTCACCTCTTGAAGTGAGTCATGATAGAGGCAGAAGCCCCTTGGTTTGACTATGTGCATTGCATTACATTTGAAATGAAAAATGCACAACTTGGTCTCTTGGGTTATCACGCATTGAAATGCGCGCTTGATGGTTCGAGAACCAAGGACTATGTCCCTTTGAGTCATAAACATGATAAGGGATATGGTCGGTGCATACATTGCTTGAAATGCATTGCCATGCTATGCCTTGCCCTCTGCTGCTGTCAATTGCAGGTTCTGCAGACATTCTTGGCCGACCGGCAGTGTTCAGTGCCGACCGACCATAAATCCGTGGCCGATAGCTTCATCAACAGCCGATGATCACATCTTACTGCCGGTGGCCATTCTCCTCAGTCGGTGGTGTCTCCCAATGTCCAGGGAAGCAATTCTGAGACTTTGGCAGTTTTCAGAGGGGCAGAGCAGGGAAAACAGAGGCAGCCTACACATGGCAGTGGACTTCCGAGCAAGACCCGAGCACGCGTGCATTGAGCCCTCTTCCCAAGGCCCTTTTTCTTGCTTTCTTAAATTAATTAATTTGTTTAATTAATTTAGTTGGTCTGTAATAATTAATTAGCTAGGATAGTTAATTCATTATTCGAATTGTATTATTCTTTTGGTCCCTCCGAGCGAGGGCGAATTTGTAATAAGTGTGGGTGAGTGTGTGCATGTCTTCCAACCCACACTTCTTTCTTCCTTTTACTTACCTGCTTTGATGGTTAATAATAGGTCATGTTTAATTTAGCATACCTTATGCTATGCATGCGTGCATCATTCATCAGTATTGCATGCACCGGGCTCGGCGCATCATGCTAATTGCATTAGTATTTCAAATCTAACTTGAATACATGCTACTTGTGCATTTTCGCATGTCATTCATAGACTAGCCGAGCCTACTCTAGTGACATTTCGTATGCGTTGCATTAGACATTTAAACATGGACTTGGATCATGCATTGATTGCTAACGAGTTCTTTGCTTTGGCGCGGAGTACGATGTAAGTATTTATGCTTTAGCATCCTTGCATGCGTGTGAGTGTTGCCATGATAGCATGATTACCATGAGGCTAGCTGCTTATGTGATATAACTGCTTGAATGCCTGTGGGTGAAGGTTGGAATGTCTGAGTTGGAATAACTCATTGAAATCCGTGTTTTAGCCTACTTGCGAGTAGCAAATTCCAAAACATTTTTCCAAAACAAACGGATATGCAATGCTTATTCCCAAATTAGGCAATCTAGTCTATACTTTTGTGCTGTGTGCGTAACATAGTAATTCTAGGCTAATAATCGGGATAAGAACACATAACGTTTTCAAAAACGGATATCACGGTTAGTAGAGGCCGATCTTCGGATCGGGCGAGAGGGGGTGCTCATAGCTGACCTTCCCCAATCGTACCCAAGCTCCAGAGCCGAGGCAACCTTGGTGATGACGGACACGTGGCCATTGGCACCGAGTCAGGGTTTCCTAAATTCCCCCATAAAAAATATTTAGGTGGCGACTCTGTATCTGGCAAAGCAGTCCATGTTTGGCACTTCTTTTTCTAAAAATTTGTTTTCTCAAAACGATTTGCCGGATTTGGACTATTTGGTTCAGATTAAGGACCATGACACAAATCGAGTCCAAATTGTAGCACAAGGGCCTCACGCGGGCGCGTCTACAGATATACACGTTGAAGGCAAAAAGATGGGGCTATTCAAATTTTTGGCATGACGGTTGTAACAGGAGAACGAGGCTAATGGGGACACGCCACGTATCCTAGGAATGACATCGTGTTAGACATGCTAGATTAGTGGAAGGGCGTGCTGAGCAATCGACAAGACTTATTGAAACCGAACAACTTTTCTAGCTCGGCAGAGTTGGGCGTTCTTAGCTCGGCTGGAGGAAAATAATCCCAATCATGCTATGCAGATAGAATTAAGGGGCAGTTGAGAGGGTAATTTGTGAACAAATTGGACTGAGCTAGGAAAAATCTTCTTTGGGAGTTGGGCCACACAATAGGCTGAGATAAGAACTAGTGTAGCTTGGTCTTAGGCTAAGAAGACACTAGGTCGGTCAGAGATGGGTTGCCAGGGCCTAAACCTAGCCATCTGAGGGTAGTCCTTTATTGGACCGATGTGTTGTCAATGGAGAGGGCCGAGCTATGTATAGCTTGGCAGGGTGCCATTCGGTAGATTGGCTTCTGGTCACACGGCCCGAACCGTAGGGGACTGAGATAAAGCAGCTTAATCAGGAATCTATATCTGAGCATGAGGGTGTGACCATCTCACTTGGCTTGCAGTGATGAGGGTGTTTTGAGGATAATCTTTATCCTTGGGTATGAGACTCCTAAGAGGACTCTGCTAAGCAGAATAGAGTCCTACTAGGATTGTGCAAACCATCTCACTTGGTTGGTAGTGAGTAGGGTGTTATTAGGATAGGCATTATCCTTGGGAGTGTGATTCCTAGGAGAACTTCTTATAAGGAGAGTGAGAGTCCTACTAGGATTGTGCCAGATGAAATCTATAAAAGCTCATTACAGGACCTATGTACAGGTATCACAATTCTTATTCTCAAATACACAGAGTTTTTATGTCTATTGTCTATTTACTAACTTGGGCATTAGAGGGGTTTCCGGCACACACCCGCCGGCTAGCTCATATTTGGGTTTTCAGGTGGTAAGATGATGACGTTCAGAGGAGTGCAAACTTAATCAACAAGATTATACGAGACAGATTATTTCGTGCTCGTATCCATTTAGGTGGACTGTCAAAAAAATGGGGGGTTAATTGGTGATAAATCCAATATAAGGAGGGTATAAAACATTAGCTCCGAGAGATATTTTTTGTTGATGAGAGATCCATGCTTTGTGTAATCGTTTGGTGGAGAACATTTTGTTTCAAATTTTACCCTTTGCCTTTTTTTATCTGTTTGATTTTCGTTGACTATCTGTTGAAATTATTTCTATTTGTTGAAATTTTTTATCTATTAAAATTCTTATCTGTTCAAATTTTCTATCTGTTTATTTTTTTATCTGTTCAAACAATAGATCATCACCAAAGAAATCTTTCACTTTCATATTTAAATCTAGCTAATTGCTAGTCAGAGACCTCCATTGACAAAAAATAATAATAATAATAATAATAAATAAAAAAAATCTTAAAACATCTCTAACAAGCTTTTTGTTTCATCTCTATCAATCTGCATATCAGTTTTATCTAAAATAAAATTGACTGTTCCATTCTTCCATGGCCAAGAGAGAGAGAGAGAGAGGCGGGTAAATTTATCTACATCAAAACAATAGTAGAAAGAATCATGAAACACTATTATCACATTGGTTCAATTATAAAGTCAACAAATAAAATATAAAAAATCACTCCCTAGTCTATGAATCTCAAGAGTTTTAAGGCTCCAAGCAACTATTATTAAGCACTTAGATTTTATCATATAGGGGTGTATCATTTGCTCTTCTTATTTCCTTTGGAGCTTTCTAAAATAATGCATAAATTACAAGTTTATCAATTCTATCTATTGCTTACTGATTATTCAAATACACAAAAACAACTATTCAACAAATCATATATATATATATAAACATATATAGCACTAAGATAATAATATATTAGATCTATAGACATATTTTTCTATATTTGGTGGTGGTGATGGTGGTGTAGCTCGACTTTTTCGCACCCCCTTTCGAAAGGCGAAATAATCCCTACAATTCGGACTCCCGCGGTTCTGAACCTGATCTCACAAGTGCAATGCGAAATAGATAAACACCAAAGAGTCAAAATCTGGAAAATCTTTTGGAAAATAGATTTTGAATAAAAAATGCAAAAAATGGACTGGTTTTCCAGATACAGAGTCGCCACCTAAATGTTTTGTTTTTGGGAAATTTAGAAAAACCATGACTCGTGCCAAAGGCCACGTGTCCATCATCACCAAGATTGTCTCGACTGGGGAACTTAGGTACGAGAGGAGAAGGTCATGAATTGAGCACCCCCGCTCGCCCGATCAAAGATCGGCCTCTACTAATCATGATATGAATCTTTTGTATATTATATGCTCTTATTCCGGTTTATTAGGCTAGCATTACTATGTGATGCGCACACACACAAGTATAGACTAATTTTGAAAGAATTGGAACACTTGATTCATGTTTGTTTTGAAAATAGTTTTGAATATGTACCACTTGAAAAAGTGATCGCATAATGAACATTACTCAAATTATTCCAATTCAAGCAATTAGCTTCCATTCACAGACATTCAAGCAATTATAGCATTTAAGCAATTAACCTCGTGGCAAGCATGCTAAACGTGGCAACATTAACATGCGATATGCTAAAGCAAGTAAAGCCTCACCTAGTACTCCAAGCCAAGAAAGAAATGAGTTAGAAAAATACATGATTCCTAACTATGCAATATGACTAATGCAACACATGCGATATGCGATTACTAGGCTCGGCTACTAAACATGGCATATGAAGCAATTTGATAGCATACGGTCTAAGCACGTATTCAAAGAATGTTTAAACTTACAATGCAAGTTAGAATGATGAACTGAGTCTCGGTGCATGCAATACAAGTGGATGCAAACATGAAGTATGCTAAACAAAACGTGATGTTCCTAAACTAACCATCATAAGCAGTTAAATAAAAAGGAGAAAGACGTGGGGTTGGAAGACATACACATTATTACAACATTGCGCTTTCACGAAAAAGAGTCCGAATGAACTAACTAGCTAACTAATTAAAGCTAAGTTAATTATTACAAAACAAATGAAATTAGCTAAACTACTTAACTAATTATTACAATAACAAATGAATTAATTAACTAACTATTCTAGCTAATCAAATTACAACACTTTACCAAATTCAACTAGTTACAACTAATTAATTACAACAAATATTTAAGCTAAATATTTAAACTAAACAGGCTCTATATGCGAGGAATGCTCATGCACATGCTCGGTTTCCACTCAAAAAGGCCATTGTTTTACTTCTAGAAAGTCTCTGTTGCACAGTAGAACACTTATAATTTTGTCCACCTCCAGAATAGCTCTGCTCCGCTAAAAAAACACACTACTGAATTTTGCATTAGTGGCCGGCCGGCCAGGAGTGATGGCCTGCCGGCCACTGCTGCAGGGTTCATCTTGCTGCAACAGAGAACAAACAGAGCATGCATAGGGTATTCTTAAGGGTTGTCTGCACAACTCACCCCTCCTTATCATGAACAAATCAAAGGAGTAGTAAACTTGGTCCACAAACCACCAACTCAAGCAATTTCATTGCATGATGGCTTATGAATCAAAAAGTGCAATTTCAATAAATACAACAAAACAAGACACAAACCTCCTCCCTTTCATGAATTGATCAAGGGAAGTGGTGACCTTAGAAACTTGAACCATTTCATCACTTATGAGTATGAAATGCCTCAAGCTTCCATGAGTTCAATTAACGTCCGATTGAACACAAAACCAAATTCTTATCTTGTACTATTTTACGTCCCATTTTAATTACTTCATTTTAAATTACCAATCATCCTTTAATTCATTGTGTCCAAAGGGTGAAGTTAAGTCCTCTAATATAAAGAGGGCTCAAACCAAGTGTTGTCTTAGGCATGAAAGAGACATCATATCGTTGGTAATGAACCCCCTAAAGGATTAAACCATTAAGTATGACATCTCAATCTCATGCTTAAACAAACAAGTAGTTTGAAACCACTTTCAAAGCAAAACAAAAACCAAAAAAGGAGGGAGGTTGCAGAGGTGATTAAGAGTGATCACAAGTATGAAAAAGCCATAAATAAATGCAATCAACTCAAATAAGATGGTGTCCAATGTCTAAAACACCAAACTCATGAGGACAATTACACTGTAAGCATGCAAAACAAAGCTCAAATGTAACAAGCAACTAAAAACAGTACTAAATAAATCCTAAAACATATTGGAATTAAGACAAAAATAACTAGAACAATAAGTTAAAATATAGAGCATGCTAGGCTAGTAAACAAGATACAAGATGGGGAGGCAAACCCTTCTAATTTTGGATTTCAAAAAGTGTTTTTAGTTACTGAAATAACTCTGAAATTCAGTATTTAAAAGCTCAAAAAAAGGTGACAACAAGGTGGGAAACACAAGGATAAAGGCCTTGGAAGCTAGGTAGAAGTAATGGTGATCACTACTAGAAATATAGTTTTTTGCGTCTATTTTTTTGCGACCGATTGTTTAACCGTCGCAAAAAAAAAAAAAAATGCAACGGCAAATCAACCGAAGAGATCACTTCATCAACCGAAAAAAATTGCAACAGCAAATCAACAGTAATATCACTTCATTTTACTTGTCATTCAGGTGTCCAATTTACTTTTATTTATTTTCCATTTTACTTAAACCCCCGATCATGCCTAGACTCTCATTTCCCAAGAGATCGTGATCGATCACAGTTTCTCTGGCTTGTTCTTCTCTCCATTCACTTCTTATATACGAAGCACAGAGGAGAATCAAAGAGAGAAGGAGATCGAGGCCATATGATTTGGATCTCTTTTGATCTGAATCGATTTTAGGCCTTAGTGATCTGGATAGTCTGATGCAATTGCTTTGCCCTAGTTCGTTAGATGATCTGATTTAATCTAATCTAATGCTATTGTTCTGTTCGATTAGAGTTTTGATTTCAAAAATGAAGCAATGACCAAGGGCAATGAATAGGTATGGAGTTCTCTCTCACTCTCTTTCTGTAATCTCATCGTCTCTCTATTTTTTCGGCTAGGGTTTTTTTTTTAATGGATTTTACTAGTTTTTAGATTTTGTTGTTGATTTGAATTTAGTTACTCTATTACATCTAATGTTCATTTGAACCTACTCCAAATTGGAAAATTGAATTGCTCTGTATGTATATTGTTCATGTTTTTGAAATCAACTAGTTCCTATTGTCACCATTCAGTCTTCAATTATTGCTGCATTTGGTGAATTTTGTTATTTTGGGAGTTAAATACATAGCATCTGTGAATTTGTTGTTTCATTGATTATCAACTAGTTTGAATTCGTTGAGGCAAGAACTGGTAAATTTGAAATTGGAAGATAAAATGTCCAAGTGTTGAAAGAGAATAAAACAAATATGAGAAAATATATATATATATATATATATATATGTATGCTTAGTTTTCCCTAACAAATAACTCTTGCTTCCTGATTACATTGTAAAATAAGATCAAAATCTTGTTGTTACCAATTAATTTTACAAGAAATTTACAAAATTGTGGAATGGTTAGCAATGATATATAAAAGAAACTAAATACAATAATGACTTGGACCCCATTTTTTTTCTACCCCCTTGACCCCCTCTTCACCTGATTGGCTTTTTTTTTTTTTTTATTCCTTCTCCTTCAATCACCACCCGCCACGTGTCTATGGGGGTGGTGATTGGAGAGGGTCTCAATCATCACCCAACTAAATAAATGGTAAACAACAGCAAAAAGGTAAATGACAATCAAATTGCTTAATTTTTTTTTTAACTTGCATTTCATTTACATTTATCTAGGAACACAACAAGTTTATTCTCTTTTTTTTTTTTACTATAAATAATTAGTCAACCAGTAACTTAGTATCATTCAGTTGAAGAATAAAAAGAAAATAAACAACAGATTTCTAAGCTCAGACAGGTGGTCCGATAAGATATTTTTTGAAGGTTAGGAAAATGTACCCTGCATAGTTTCTATTTGATTTTAAACCCTTTCTGTATGTTTCATAGGAAGTACCTGTAATGTATTATATTATTATGTAGCGCATATTTATGTCCCTTGAAAATACTACTAGTTATGAGGAGTTCTTGTATATGTAGACACAATTTTATTACATGGAAATGCCCCATTGTGATCAATTTTTTTTTTTTTTTTGGGTCAAACCAAATGGAGATTGAATTTGCTCTCAGTTTTATTGAGATGAATGTAAATCATCTGCAAGTGACCATTCATGGGGGAAAAAAATTAAAAATGAAGGAACACTTATTGCTTTGTATATTTTGCAGATAAACCATTGCTTCTAGGGAATTGGGTTTACCATGTTAAACTCTATGCATTGGCTAAATCATAAAATACTAAAGCAAATTCTGCTTTAACATGCTACATGAATAGGTGTTTCTCTGGAGAAGGCACCAGGGCAACAATGTCTGATGATGATGTTTGATGGAAGTTTTGATGGACCTGACACCATGGGATTTGGTACTCTTATCCCTACAAAGAGTGAGAGATCCTTGATGGAACGTGTAAGGCAAGAGCTAAAGCATGAATTGAAACAGGTCTGGGACTAAATATTTGGTTGTGTAATGTTTTGTACATTTTCAGTGTCACTAACATTCTTTTCCTTTTATTTTTTTATTTTTATTTTAAATATAGGGTTACAAGGAGAAACTTGTGGACAATAGGGAGGAAATTTTAAGAAAGAAAAGGAGGAAATTTTAGAACATGAAAACAATTCATCTATCCTTGCATTGCTTCTTCACTATAGGAGGTTGCTGTGATTTTCTCCCTTGTAGCTTTTTTTTTTTAAGTCTTTGCATTTTTTTTTAATAATTATATTCAATAGCACATTTTGGAGATTTCCTTGTTTGTTAGTGATCTCTCAATCTTAGGACTTGTTACATTTTCATACCATTCCTCGAGAAAGTTTGCTTAAGAATTAGGTTAAATGCTATTGGTTTGAAATCTCTCTTTGATGTAAGATTTCAGTTGTCAATAGATGTCGCAATCCATGTTTCATCAACACCTAAGGTTGTATTTGTTTTACCGGAGAATACGGGAAAAATTAATTTCCAAGATATTCAGGTAATAAGGTTGTTTGTTTGGTTTGGAATTTCAAAATTTTATGGAATGATATTCCAAAATTTAAGCTGCCCGGACATCCAGTCATCAAAAAAAAAAAATTTAAGAAAAATATTGGAAAACAACTTCCTATAATTTAATCCAAATGTTATTTTCTAGATTTAGGAAAAAGTTATATAAGGAGTATCAAAACAAGAGTCCTTGTTGTATTATGATATTTAAAAAAACGAGACATGGTTGAAAATTTGCATCTGGTTAATTTCATTATCTAGCTCATGCTTCATACTTTCATAAGTCAATACAAAGGTTGTTGTAAGCATTGTTAGATAATGTTTTTGTTTTATACAAATAAATGGGCAAAGTTGATCATGTTATTTACATTTGTAACAAATTTAATGTCAGTAAATTCTAAAAACTTGAAAAGTTAATATTAAAAACTAATTGCCCTCTCCAAACCCCACTTTAGCGAGAGCCTCGTGTATTGGGTAGCCCTTTGTTATTGATGTCTTACAACACTTGAGAAAATCCTAACTTGCCTCTAGACATAGCCCATGAAGAACAATATTTGCGTAGGATACATTGCAATTGACAATATTTTGTTTCACTAAATATTTTGAAATTTTAAAGAAAAGCACTCTTGTATCCAAAATACCTCAACGGATACCATCTAAGTGATCTTTACAATCATGCCCCTATTATATTGCATCTGTGTTCCTGTTTTACATACAAAGACAAGTGATCTTCTAGGTTGTATTGTTTGCAAAATAATGAAAGGCTAGAGGCTTTGGGTGGAAGAGTGCAAATTCTCTATCATTGTTGAGAAATTCAATGGATCTTTAGTTATTGGGCCATCTCGTTAAACAAGGATTTTGATGGGGATGTTGCCTAGCCATTGCACTCATTCTCCACTTTGTTTTGGGCCTCATCTTCCCCCTACTTTTATTGATTGATATTCTTGTCAAATGAGAACAAATAATACAGTTAACTTTCATTGATTTTGATAATTATTACCTTTTAGGATCTTGTGCCATGATTTTGATGGGGATGTTTTAGGATCCAGAGGGCAAAGGGAGCTTGCACTTCTTTCTAAAAGCTAAAGGGTGGGGCAACTTCCATATCATCTGTTGTTGGGGATGAAGGGATGCACAGATCTTTGATAGCTTATATTTTTGGCATGTCTATACACCTCACTAACTCTGGCTTGGAAAAGGTAGATACTTGTTCTTACCCCTTACTGATTCTTGTGGAATAGTCTGCTTTCCTTTGTAATTTATTGCAACTCTTATGGATGGATCCTTTGAACTGAAAGAAAATTGCTTTAGAGTTGTGCTCATTTAAGGTTACTGCATTCCAGAATTTGACTTAGGTTGATGATTGGTTCTTAATTCTTATCTTTTACATAATGACTATCTTGGAGAAAAGAGAATTATTGGAAATATATAGTCAGTGTAAAACATATAAAATCAACCATCTTTTCAGGGAAGGAGGAAAGGTTGGTATGTGTTCCACTTGTACGTTTTCCCTTTAAAAACACCTTTATCTTAATATGTGGAAGGTATAATCGTAAGCATGCAGTTGTCTCTCTTTCTTTCCCATTCTCAACCAAATGTACTTGGGGAATTTTTTTTCTCAACCTTGCTTTTACCGTTTCCATCCTATCTTTCAATTGCCAAACCTCTTACTAATAGAACATCAAATAAATACAAAATCACTCAAGTGGAAGGAAATATGACCAGGCATTGTTATTTTTTATAGATGGAAAGCACTTACCAAAGGAAACTTTTGTTCTCCTTTTCTCTCTTCACTTTGTTGTAAAGGTTAGGTTTGCACCTAGTTCCCCTTGATTGATAGTGACCAGTTTTGACTAATGGCATTTTTTATGATGTTTCTTGACCAAAGAATCTAATTGACATTTTACATCCAAATAAAACAGGAATAGGATCTCCTATAGCAATTGTCCGCTCAAAGATATAAATTAATGATGGGCAGTATAGTATAGCAATCAAATGAACAAATTAAGGCTTAAAGATTTGAGGACCATTTAGTTCTTTTAACCTTACTGCAAGTGTACACTAGGAAGCATGAACACTTCTAAGAAGGTGGTGTGGCTTGTTGTACACTAACATGAAACTTGTCGGATACTTTCCCACACTTTTCATACACGTTTAAACGTATCCTACTATTTTTAAAACATTTCTAGACTCAAACACGCTTAAGGCATTTGGGAGATATGTGTTGCTTAAGACACAAATGAAACACTTTATAAGTTTGAATAAAATGACTTTGAATCTAAGGATAAAAGAAAATAATGTAAATTTATACATATTCTTTTCTCTTTGCCTATGGTGTTCTGCATCAGCAAGTTTTTATCAGCCTTGGAGATTCGATGGGGATTAAGGTAGAGATTCCTTCATGCATATTATAGGTGAAAGAAATGGCAAGACAAAATCACTTTTAACGCATGATTGATAACTGAGAATTTTTAAGCATACCTCTATTCTCTCTTCAAATTTCTCTTACTTCTCATCTCTTCTTCTCCTCCTTCTTTTAAACTGTCACCATTGCCTAGCTAGCACAATGATACTTCGTTGTCACCCATTACATACCTGCATAAATCTTATTGTTTTTTTAGATGTACTTTTTCTTGTTTCAACCTATTTTACTGATGTTTTGGCTTTGGTATGTAATACTGGTATGTAGATCTTTGATATCATTGGCTATATTTATCAATACCTTAAGTTATTGCGTCAAGTTTCTTCCCAAGAACGGATATTTAAGGAACTCCAGTATATTGGAAATATGGAATTTAGATTTGCAGAAGAACAACCTCAAGATGATTATGCTGCAAAGCTTGCAGGTTATCTTCTTTTTGTTCTTTTTACCTCTTGCATCTGCTTTATTATATTCAATTGACAGTCCCTTAGTTTGAGGTGTTTAAATTGCTTGAGTGCAATTATTTGCGATGAGTTTGGCCTCTTGCTGCTAGCTCAGAATAGACTTCATTCACTAATTCATTTGCTAGCACTGGTGCCTTCTTCTATCATATGTGGTCCATCATTTTGAAATTCTAAGTGCTTTTGCACTAGGAAAGTTGGTAATGGAAGTTGTTTGGATACTTGCGAACCAGAAATGAGATCAAGAACATATATTTTGCCAATGGCAAAGATAATTATTATGGATAGCTTTGACAATAAGCATGATCTTAGCGTCTTGTTGCTAGCTCAGAATAGGCTTCATTCACTAATTCATTTGCTAGCACTGGTGTGATAACCCTGTTCCGTATTATGCTAATTGGTCCTTATTATGAATGTGATTATGTGTTTGATATGATTTTGTGTGCCATTTATGTGAAAATATGTGGTTTTGAATTTCTATCTGTTCACCGTAGGAATATCTGTTTGATTATCTGCTTTGGAGTTTAAATTGAAGGCCCTATCGGCTGCGGAACCCTGAATTGACTACGCCATTGTGATTAGCGTAATTTTTAGAGCTTACGGTGAAATTTAATTGAAAATTGATTCGGATCAAAATAATTAGATTCAGAACGATTAATCAAGTGCTCAACTATTTAATATTAAGATAATGTGATTAAGATGTGCTATATAAGGGCCATTATATGTTCAATCCTTCTCTTTTATTCAAATTGGCTGATATTAACTCTAAGAAGAGTGAGAGGGTCGGCTAGAGAGAGAGAGGGAAGCAATTGGAGATTTGAACAAGAAACTTGAGTAATTTGAAGACCAACTCAAGATTTGACCATAAATTGGGAAGATTGAGCCCCTTGGTGAGTAACTAACCCTTAATTGATGAGTTTAATGTTGTGATTTTGAGAATTCAAGATTAAATGGTGAGTTAGATCATGAGTTGTGTTGATTTTGATGAGATATGTTCATGCATGCATAGAATTGCTATCAATTGCCATGATTTTGCATAATCTAACATGTAGCATGCCAATTATGCAAGATTGGGAGTTTGATCATACATGCAAGCATGGTTTTGTTGAGTTTCATGAGAATAGACACCATTTGCATCATTTGAAATGAAATTGAAGTCAAAAAACTGGCATGCATGTTTGAATATTGGAGATATGGAGATTATATGAAGTTTGAATGCATGAACTTTGATTATACAAAACAAGTGTTGAATGATTTGAGAATGTGACCATGATCTTGAGCAATTGACCTCATCTTACTTGTATACCCATGATATATGATGTGTTTGCATGATTGGGAACCAAAATTATGGGTTTTGAATCTTGGAAGGTCGAATTTGAGCTCAAGAACAAGTTCTGGAAAACCCAGAATTCATGATGTCCGCTCAAGCGGGGAAACTGCCGCTCGAGCGTAAAATACGAGCTCCCAGAATATTTTGCAGACTTGATGTCCGCTCGAGTGGGGATGTTCACGCTCGAGCGGGGAGCTATGTACGATAACCTTCAGCTCGAGCGTCCGAGTTTACGCTCAAGCGTAAAAACGAGGCAACCAGTACTTTTGCAGACATATTGGGTTCGCTCGAGTGGGGAAGTCCACGCTCGAGCGAGGACCCCTATTTCTGAAATTTTGTAAATGCGTTCTGTGTTTCGTTTTTCGTTCTCTTTCACTTCTAAGCACTCTTAGGCATGCATTGAGCATTGTAAATGAGTTAAAAGAATAAGAATGAAGCCTAAAGAGGAATATGTGAATTAAGAACGGATTGAATTGTTTGTGACCCATTGTGTTCATGGAATGTGTAGGGTCGAGCTACAGGGCAAATCATCCAGCCGATCACTGTGAGTAATATCTTAATAAAGATATCTGAAATATGCTATTTGTCCAATTGCTCATCTTCCTATAAGTCTGTTAATTTGAATTGTGGACAAATGTTTGCTATGCCGAAAGAATGCAAGTATGAATGGGCTACAGGCCAGTTCGACAAGAATGAAAGTATGAATGGGCCAAAGGCCAGTTTGACATGAGTGAATGAATGGGCCAAAGGCCAGTTTGACATGAAAGTATGAATGGGCCAAAAACCAGTTTGACATGAGTGAATGAATGGGCCAAAGACCAGTTTGACATGAAAGTATGAATGGGCCAAAGGCCAGTTTGACATGAGTGAATGAATGAGCCAAAGGCCAGTTTGACATGAGTGAATGAATGGGCCAAATGCCAGTTTGACATGAACGAATGGATGGGCCGAAGGCTAGTCTGACACGAATGAAAGAATGGTTGGGCCAAAGGCCAGTTTGACATGAACCAAAGATAAATGGGCCAAAGGCCAGTTTGACATGAATGGATTGGGCCCGAGGCCGTCCAACGTGTTTAGAACCGCAGTTACTTGACCTACATATGTATATATGTATGTATTAGATAGAAATATGAATTGGGCCTAAGGCCATCTGATGTATATTAATTGTTCCAATGTATCTTCTTTATTTGATATTATTCACTGGGCTTTCGCTCACGCTCATTCATGTGTTTGTAGGTGAGCCAAGAGAGGTCCAAACCCAGCCTCAGTGAAGTTTGTGTAGAACAACCAAGGTTTTGAAGAGTCAGCCCTTACGTCTCACGCACGAGACTCGTCTTCACCCTTTTGCTATCTTGTTTTATTTTGTCATGTTGGCGAGGATTTTGATTTATGATTGTATATAGTTTTGATTGGCTGACCTAGACTTGAATGATCCTGTGTGTACAGAGCTTTATGTTAGTACATATTTTGATGTAAGTTATTAACATGCATATGCATGGTTTGTTATGATGTGCCATGTAAGCATAGCTCTATGGACAAAGTTTTAAATTGCTTCCGTTTGGCCCCTTTACTCTGATGAGTTATGTCTTGTTTGGTTTGAGGCCATAGGTAATCCCTTGATTACTGGCCAGTTATATCCTTAACCCATAGGGGCGGGTTCGGGTCGTGACAACTGGTGCCTTCTTCTATCATATGTGGTCCATCATTTTGAAATTCTAAGTGCTTTTGCACTAGAAAAGTTGTGATGGAAGTTGTTTGGATCCTATCGAACCAGAAATGAGATCAAGAACATATATTTTGCCAATGGCAGAGATAATTATTATGGAGAGCTTTATGAGTGCATAACATCACATTAGTATTTTCTTACAGTTTGTTTCCAAAATCTTGTGTTTTATCAAATTCAAATAAATTTATGGAGTTCTCAGAATCTCGATGAACTAATTTTATTCTGTCCAAAAAAAAAAAAAAAAAAACAATGGAAAAGGAGTTTTTTTCAACAAAAAAAAAAAAAAACACCAGAATAATAACAATAACAATGGAAAAGGACTTTTTTTTTTCTTTTCTATTTTGTGTTTCTTTTCTTTGAGGTAGTTTCCATGGTGTCAAATAATCTTGAATGTTTTGATTTATTTATGTAATATAGTTAGATTTTTTTTGAATTTTCTCATCAAGCTAGCAATGGATATTGTTTATTGCAGATAATCTGTTGGTTTATCCGCCTGAGCACATTATTTATGGGGACTATGCATTCAAGGTATGGGATGAGGAAATGATTGAATATGTTTTGGGTTTCTTCAAACCGAAAAACATGAGGGTTGATGTAGTATCAAAGTCTTTTGCTAAGTCACAAGGTAACTTGCAATTATTTATTGTTTGTAGGTTTTGTATGTACATTGGAAGTCTTGCTTCTTATGTATATTCTAGTACAGGAAGCTTAAATGTTATTTGCAAGAAGATTTATTTTTTGTTTGCAGGATGTAATAGCTCCAAGTGGTTTCCTTTGCATAACATTTAAGCTTGAAGGTCTAAACTGTTTGACGGTTTAAAATGAACCTCATAGGTGTTTATTGCTCAAGCAAAGATAATTTGAAAGATGTCTAATATATTGATGTATATTTTTGCAGGTAGTGTTGAGGGAGTAATTGATATGATTAAATGGGTGATATTGAGAGCTAAACAGAGATTTTTTTTTTCTTTTTTCTTTTTGAGTACTTGAATCTATTAGTATTTTCTATAAATACTTTTAAGGATGGTTGATGGATATTTGTTTTGTATGTATAGAAGTTTATATTTTGTATGCACATTTTGTTTGTTTGTTTTGTTTTTTTTTTTTTGAAGAAAGATAATTTTGTTGAGGGAAGGGATGAAAAATAATACATGAGTATTAGAATTTTTGCAAATATCACTTCACATTTATTGTATATAATATTTTCGTATATATATATATATATATATATGAGAATATAGATTGTTAAAACATTGTAGGTATTTTTTTTTTCATTTTTTTGTGACGGTAACAAGATGGTTGCTAATACATTGTAGGCATTTTAAAAAAAATTTTGCGATGGCAAAACATTAGTTGCCATAAGTAGATTAGGTGGTTGCAAATAGTTTGCGATTGTTGTTTTGTGGTCGCAAAAAGTATTTGCCACCCCCACATTTGGGACCCTCATTTGCCGTCGCATGGGCTTTCACAAAATGTCTTTTGCGATTGTTATTTTATTATTTGTGATGGCTACAAGCCGTCGCAAAAAGTACTTTTTTTAGTAGTGTAAGCCACCCCTCCACCCTTGTTGGCCTTAAACCACAAGTTTCAACCCAGAATTTCAGAGTTTAGACAGTCCAAAAACAGCTTAAAAACAATATGAAAATGTGTTGGAATGAAGACAAAAGTGGCTAAAATAATAAGCTAAAACATGGAGCAATTTAAGCTAGTAAACAAGCCAAAGGAGGGGTGGCTAACCCCTCCCTTTTTGGGACTTCAAAATCACTTTTTTAGCCTCTGAAAACCTTTGAAAATCAGTGGTGAAAAGCTCAAAAAAAGTTGATGAAGAGATGAGAAACACAGGTGTAAAGGCTTAGAGAACAAGGTTCAAAGAAGGGTGATTAACCCCTCTACCTTTAATAGTGTTAAACCATAAGCTTCAGCTAATAAAAACAGTTGAAAAATAGTTCAAAATCAGCAAGAAAATATAGAAAAGATATAGTGCAAAGGTGCTCAAAATTATACCTCTTGGAGAGGAATAACACTTTCATTCACAAACTAACAAGTTCTCACTCTCAAGGGTTGAAATTTAGACTCAATAATCTCAACAAAGAGAGCTCCAATATTGGTTTAGGAAGTGTAGAGAGAGGGTGTATAGGTTGCAAGATAGAGATAGAGAGAGAATTTCAAGTTTTGGCCCTTAAGGATTTTTTTGTAACCTTAAATCGTGAAGGAAGGCCCTCTATATATAGAAAAACAGCCCTTCAGGTTGAAAATATCAAGCCTGGAACAGCTGGAGCTTTTGGGGGATAGCTGGCCAAAAATATCTAGGTTTTTCACCAATAGACGGCAAGCCAGAAGTGTGAATTGCCGGCCACCAAAAATCTGTTTTCAGGCCCGACTTCAAACGGGCATATCTCCTTTATCCGGACTCGATTTTAGGTCATTCTTGAGTCTAGATTGAACCCTCCGGAAGTCTACTTTCCAATGGTGGCAGTCTCAAATCTAAATTCTAAGTGTGTAAAGAGATATGCCTATTTTAATGAAGGTTACTCATTTCTATCTTAAACGGATTGATGTCCAACTTCAAACTGCCATATCTTCCTCATTCGGATTCGGTTTTAGGAGATTCTTGCATCTAAATTGAATCCCCAAAAGTCCAATTTTCAATGGTAGTGGCTTCACAACTAAAGTCTAAGTATTCAAAGAGATAGTCCAGATTTAGTATAGGTTGCTCAACTCTCTCTCTTAACGGTTTCATGCTCAACCTCTTCGCCAACTAGTTTTCTTCCATCATCTCTAATTTTCTTCAACTCCAAACCTATAAATAAGAGGTTTAAAAATATTTTTCAAAGAGTTCACCCTCCTTCCATTTATTTCTACTTTGTTCTTACTAGGTTTACTAAAAAGTGCAATATTTTACGAAATGCGAGCCTCGGAACATCGTAGAAACATTTGGAAAAATATTTTGAAAGAGAGGGTTTTAAGGTCTAAAAAGAGTTTCGGTCCAAAATAGAGTATAAGGTTGGGATTTAGAAGCTCTTCTTATTGAAGAAATCAAACATTTGCACAACATAACTGTCATTATCGAGTGATCAACCTGAGGCGCTCAAGTCTTAAGGGCGGTCAAAAATGGGATGTCTACAGGTGACCGTGGTGATGGCAGTGTGGTGGTGGAGGTGAGACTGGCGATGGTAGTGTGGTGACATTAATAAGACTTTATTCTGAAAAATATTTGCTATCTTTTAAAAGAGAAACATTTCATGCCCAAATAAGCTTGTTTTTTGTTGATCATGAAAACTATTTTTCGTTGACTTTTGTTTTCCATTATATCAAACGCCAGTAAACACAGACCAAGCAAAAGGCTCGAACCAAAATCTTTAATATGAGAAACACCTTTATTACTTGAGCAGCACATAACATATTTATTTTTAAATTGAAATTAAAATTTATATTTTACAAATTTAATAGTACACTCATCGATAGACACCCACCCACTAATATATATATATATATACATATACATTCTAACCTTTGATACTGTATCTTCAACTTCCCAGCATTACGTAATACATCAGCTTGACCACAATTCGCCATGACTCCGAAAGTTGTGCCGCCAAGATCAAATTGAAATGCATCGCAACTACAACGCACAAATCAAAGATAGCTACAGTTACTGAATTCCGTGAACATGCTGGATTTGATATGCATGCCACCCAAATATATTTTGAAAACCATATATGCTTATTAGATAGCTTCAATTAATGTATGAAAACGATGGGAAAAAAAAAATGAAAACAATGAAAACACTTCTGGTGTTTCTCAATTTTAATGGGGAAGGATTTTCTTCCATCCACTGTTTTACTAGAGGGTTGTTTTACTAGAGAGGTGTTTGTTTTTGATATATAATTTAAAAAAATTGGATTTATTCGATAATCATATTTATATGTTTTCATTACATTTGTTTAAAGAAAATGAATAATAGGTATAATTTTGAAATTATCCATTCATTTTTTAAAGACCAATATGAAAAAAAATTATATGGATAAAAATATGGCATCAATCTAAATTTTATCGTGCACGATCTAGACAAAAAAATCATACAAATTATACGATTCAGATCTTCGAAATGATATTTATAATGTATCTGACGAACCAATTATCAGACTTGTATTTCAACAGTAAATTAGGTAGAACTCCTTCCCATATTAATAATAAAAAGTAAAAACATGAAAGAGGGCTTGTTTTCTTCAAATTTTAAGAGAGGTCTATATAATTTACTGTACAACCAAACACCTATTTGTTTTATGCATTATTTGAGAAGAGGGGTAGAAGGGAATATAGGTGTTTGGTTGTAGAGTGTGAGCTATCTAATATTGTTTAATATAGTGTGAACAAGAAAATAGGGGTTTAGTTGTACGATTTAAATTTTCTAAATTCTTAAATTACTATTTTTACACATTAGATTAAATTTTCACTATTACTGATTTGTAGAGATTGTCTTCAATTAGACTATATTGTTAGGTTTTATTCTTGGCAACCCCGTTTGACAAAACTCTTTTAAGTTGTATTTGTTTTCGCACTTTTTATTTCAGTGAGGCTATGAGTTTTTAGATGCGAATCCAACCCGAATTGTGCCTTGCAAAGAAGTTTGTGATGTTAATGCTTTCAAGATTGCCACTTCGCTGATTATGACGAGGATCGAGCTGCCCGGTCAGCTCGCGGGGGTCGAGGGGGAAGCGCCCCTTGGCGGGTCCGGGGCTGCACCACGGCGAGGTCGAGGGGCAGCACCCCCGAAGCAAAATGCAAAAATGCATTCAAAGTTGCCTCCCCGCTCGAGCGTCCATTCCCTCGCTCGAGCGGAGAATGGTGATTTCCAGAAGTATGCGTGTCTACAAAAATACTGTGATTCGTGTTTTCACGCTCGAGCGTCGAAATCCCCGCTCGAGCGTACATCCTGGTTTGGAACACGTCATATAGTGTCCCCGCTCGAGCATCAATTCCCACGCTTGTGCGGACCTTGCGATTTCAGATTCTATAAATTCACAAGTTGCTCCAAATCTAGAATTACTTCTCCAGATCTTCTTCTTGGGTTCTAGGGTTTATATCTGGGGATATTTTGCTAGTTTTCTTTGATATTTTGATTGAGTATTCAACTGATGGTTTAAAGAGTATACATCAAAGGATTATTTGTTTGTTCTACACAAAAGGGAGAGTTGTTCTTCGGTGTATTCGGAAGAATTCGAGCCTGAAGCTTTGGTGGATTCCGAAGTGGCTCATTGTCAAGACAATTTCGAGGTGAAGACGGGGTTGGAAGAGACATATAGAGGTTGGTTCAATTCGGGCGTGGATTCGTTAGGTAATTGAGAGTATACCTGTATAATTCCTTTATATCTTCTTAGTGGATTGTTTTGTGGCTGTTGCTCGTGGTTTTTTTATCACAATTGGAGGTGTCTAATTGTGGTTTTTTCACGTAAAATCGTTGTGTCGATTTGTCTTGATTGTTTGTTTGGGATTGTTGTTTACTGCTTAAAATTGATACATAATCACAAATCAACATCTAGGGGATTTCTAGATTTTTTAATTGGTATCAGAGCAGGTCGCTCTTTTGTTTTTTAAAAAAACTTTTGCGCGAGATCTTGTTTGATTTGTGATAATGGATTCAATTCGTGAGGGAAATTCTATGGTTCGACCACCCCTACTTGACGGATCCAATTATTCTTTTTGAAAAGCTCGGATGAGATCGTTTTTGAAATCTATAGATGAAAAAGTTTGGCAATCTGTCATGAATGGGTGGACCGAACCAACAATTACCATTGATGGAGTAACTTTCTCCAAACCAATTGATAAGTGGGACACAATTGATTATCAAAATAGTAGCTGGAATAGTAAAGCTATCAATTCTCTCTTTTGCGCTATCACACCTGAAGAGTTTAGTTGTATTTGCAATTGTGAAGTCACAAAAGAGGCTTGGGATGTCTTACAAACTATTCATGAGGGCACTCCTTCTGTGAAACGCTCAAAACTTCAAAAGCTCACATCTAGTTTTGAAAACCTTTCAATGAAAGATAGTGAGATCTTTGATGAATTTTACGCAAAGTTGAGTGACATTGTAAATTCCAACTTCAATTTAGGTGAAAAAATACCAGAATCCAAAGTTGTGGAAAAATTTTTGAGATCCTTGCCCGATCGGTTCCAACCAAAAGTTACGACTATTGAGGAGGCTCAAGATGTTGACAACCTTAAGTTGATCACTTGGTTGGAAATCTCCAAACTTATGAAGCACATAGGAATTTCAAAAAGAACAAAAAGATGCTATTGCTTTTAGTAGTGCTCATAGAGTTGGAAATGATTCTGATGAGGATTGTGAGATAGATTCCAAGATTACGGCTGCTTTTGTTAAACAATTTAAAAAATCTTTTCTGAAAAAGAATCCTAATCTTTTGAAATCTACTCATACTCATAAATCTAAAGGCAAAGATAAACTCAAAATTAATTATATAGCCAAGAAGGAGAAAGGAAAGATACAAGGGAACTCTGAAAGAGTCCAATGCTATGCCAAGGATTTGGCCACTTTGCTTCAGAATGCCTCACTCGTTTGAAGAAGAAGAAAGTCCTCGCCATCATTTAGGATGATGAATCAGAATCTGATGAAGATGAAAGTGACAACGATGATCAAGGCGAAGAGGGACATAAACAATTCCTTGCTTTCATGGCGGCTTCTGAAACTGAAGGACGAACAGAGTATCCGAAGAGTCCGGTTGAGAATGGCACTGATGATGAATCCTCGGGAAGTGATGATGAAGAGCTTGAGCAAGCTTATGAAAAGTTGTATAAGGAATCTCTTAAGTTATCTAAATTAAATGACAACCTCACTATGAAACTCAAAGCATGCGAAAGTGAGAATGTCAAACTTAAGGAGGAGATTTCCGAGGCTAGGAATGATGCCCTTAAGATTTCTAATGATCGACAAGCTCTTTGTGCAAAACTCTTGACTTGTGAGACAGAGAGGAATGAGTTGCAACAAATCTATGCAACATATGAAGAAAAAATTAAAACTCTCGAGATGTCTCAAGTTGCTTTGGAAGAACTAATGATCAAGAAAGAGGAAGAACTCAAGTGTGCTATGGCTACCGTTGGTCTTTGGAATAGAGGATCAAAGACTTTGGACAATATCATTGGGTCTCAACAAATTTGTTTTGACAAGAGTGGCATTGGCTTTGGTGGTAAGAAAGAGCAAAAACAGAGTGCTTCCACATCTCATGATACAAGAACTCAAGGAAAGGGAGAACAAAAAATTCATCATAAGGATGGACTTCTCAAACTTCCTAGAGTTGGTAAGGTAAAAGAAAAGAAGGTACACCCTGTTTTTATTTGTCATCATTGTGGTATGCATGGTCATATTCGCCCTTATTGTTATAAGTTGCATGGGAGAGTGTATTTGCCTAGACCAAAAAAAAGGAAGTTGGAAACCAAGTCAAGACAAGTTCCCATTGAAGGGGAAGGGAACCACAACATCAAGACATCACTCAAAAACCGCAATTCTCACAACTTTGTTCATACTAAAGCGGTTTGGGTGAGAAAACTTGACTTGTGTTAATTTGTTTTTTCGGTTTTGTTTTCTGTGTGTTTTTTTTTCTTTTTGAGTCATTTAATGTGTTCATGTTCGTTTTTTGTCTTGCTTTGTTTAGAAAAAGAAAAAAAATAATAATAAAAAAAAATCCAAAAAGATTTTCTTAGTATGGTTTTGTAAGCTTAAAATTTTTGAGTGGTCCTTGGTGCATATTGGAATTGATAAGAATATCCATTACATGTTAATATGTGTGTGCTTTCTGTGGTCATTACTCATTTTGGAGTGTGTATTTTTTGATTAGTATGTCTCATTCTGTACACACTCTTGGATTAGCAAATATCGGAGTCTTCCGCCTTAGTGATTATTTTTTTTCTATGGACTTCTGGCATTGTATCTTTTGCTTTTCTAGAGGAATTGACCTATACTAGCATATCTTGGGTGATGTTGAGTCTCTTAACCATCTTCCATCTTTTTGCATCTCCACAGCTTTCTCCTCTATTCTTTGTAGTCCAGCCATGACGAAAAGGCTACCTCAGAGTCACCAACCAGGCCATTCTTATTATATCCATGCTTCTCTGGTTCGGTTTCCATACTCTTGAGCGTGTCAGCTACCAATGAGTGTGCAAAAGAAAGGAAAAAAAAATGTGTAAAAGAAAGAAAAAAAAAAGATGTGCAAAAGAAAGAAAAGAAAAAGATGTGAAAAAAAAGGAACAAATAAAGGATTCATTGATTGAGGGGGAGCCTCCGCCTTTACTCACCAAATACCCCTTGATTCTTAGTGGTTTGACTTTCCGTAGTTGTGCTTAGATTCTCTTGACGGAGGTTTAGCATTCAGATCACTACTAGGATTGAATCTAGTGTTTGTCGAACTCCAAGAGTCACACACCCACTTTTATCATGGGATCTATGTTTTTCACATAATGCATCACTTTCTTTTATGAGGAATCTTCTAGAGCTGTGCACATTGTGTTTTCAAGTAATTGTACTTCTTAGATAGTCTTGTGTGTTTTAAGGTACTAGTCTGAAATTCCTTGCTTGCTCTACCATATTATTTTTGTCGTTTTCTCATGTTCACTGTTTTCAATGTTTGTGGTTGTTTTTTGTAAGGGGGAGTTATTTTGTCGGGTGCATGTGTCTTAGGTTTTCATGTTTTTCATCTCATGCTTCAAGATAATCTAGTCATATGTTTATTGGGTTTTCATGTTTTTTCATCTCATGCTTCAAGATAATCTAGTCATATGCTTATTGATTTTTCCTATACTCTTGTGAGACAAATAGTTGTTTTGGAGATTGTGGCAATAATAACTGTTTTGCAGATCATGACCTTGAGAAAGAAGTTGGCTTTTGTTGGCTGTAATGGGTTAGGGTGATTAGGATTTTATTTGTTAAGTGTGTTTTGTCACGGCATTGCCAAAGAGGGAGATTGTTAGGTTTTATTCTTGGCAGTCCCGTTTGACAAAACTCCTTTAAGTTATATTTGTTTTCGCACTTTTTATTTCAGCGAGGCTATGAGTTTTTAAATGCGAATCTAACCCAAATTGTGCCTTGCAAAGAAGTTTGTGATGTTAATACTTTCAAGATTACCACTTCGCTGATTATGACGGGGATCAAGTTGCCCAGTTAGCTCGCGGGGGTCGAGGGGGCAGCGCCCCTTGGCGGGTTCGGGGCAGCGCCCTTGAAGCAAAATGCAAAAATGCATTCAAAGTTGCCTCTCCGCTCGAGCGTCCATTCCCTCACTCGAGCGGAGAATGGTGATTTTCAGAAGCATGCGTGTCTACAAAAATACTGTGATCTGTGTTTTCACGCTTGAGCGTCGAAATCCCCGCTCGAGCGTACATCCTGGCTTGGAACATGTCATATAGTGTCCCCGCTCAAGCGTTAATTCCCACGCTCGTGCGGACCTCGCGATTTCAGATTCTATAAATTCGCAAGTTGCTCCAAATCTAGGATTGTTTCTCCAGATCTTCTTCTTGGGTTCTAGGGTTTATATCTTGGGATATTTTGCTAGTTTTCTTTGATGTTTTGATTGAGTATTCAACTGATGGTTTAAAGAGTATACATCAAAGGATTATTTGTTTGTTCTACACAAAAGAGAGAGTTGTTCTTCGGTGGATTCTGAAGAATTCGAGCCTGAAGCTTTGGTGGATTCCGGAGTGGCTCATTGTCAAGACAATTCCGAGGTGAAGACAGGGTTGGAAGAGACATATAGAGGTTGGTTCAATTCGGGCGTGGATTCACTAGGTAATTGAGAGTATACGTGTGTAATTCCTTTATATCTTCTTAATGGATTGTTTTGTGATTGTTACCCGTAGTTTTTTTTTTTATCACAATTGGAGGTGTCCAATTGTGGTTTTTCCACGTAAAATCGTTGTGTCGATTTGTCTTGATTGTTTGTTTGGGATTGTTGTTTACTGCTTAAAATTGATACATAATCACAAATCAACATCTAGGGGATTTCTAGATTTTTCATATATGAATTGAAATAAGAAGCAATAGGGACCAAATAGATGCATCTATTAATTTATGAATGAAGTAAAAAATGTGACTATAGTTTAGGGTATAACAAAATGTGACAATTTAAAAAAAATTCGTTAAATACAACAAAATATGAAAATGTATTGAATTTTGATATTTTTTTTTATTATTTGGTGAATTTTTAAAGTTTTTGTTTTCACAAATATTACTCTTTTTAAGTGTATATAGATTAGGTGTATATAAGAAATAAATTTTTTTTTTGTAAAATATTAAAAAAAATCACTAAAAAGGAAAACAAAAAAAAACTCAAATTTCTGAAAAATAAATTAAACCAAATAAGGTAAATATAATTTTTTTCATCCATATAACTAATGAATACTGATGCAAATAAGCCAAGTATAACACCCACTGTGATTGGGAGAGGTCAGAGTAAATTTACCTAGCCAAGCTCTCATTCTTTTATTCATTATTTGAAGTAGAGAGAAATATGGGTGTCTGGTTGTAGAGGGTAAGTTGTCTAATATTGTGTTAGTAAGAAAATAGTTATACAATTTAAGTTGTGTAAATTGTAAAATTATTTTTTTAACCATTAGATTAGATTTTTCTCATTAATGATTTGGACAGATTGTCTCCAATAATCAAACCATATGAACTAAATTCATAAACAGTATAGACTAAATATATGCAATTAATAATTTAAGAATGAAGTAGAAAAAGTGACTATAAAGTAAATTTCAAAAAATAAAAAAATAAAATAAAAAAAAGACTCCTAAAAAAGTGCCCAAGTATTGTACCTCTTTCAATTGCAGCCATTAGAGCCAATAGCAAACCTTTATTTTCACTACTCACTTATTACTTATTTTCACTACTCATTTATTACTTCCATGATTTTATTTTTTTTTAATTTTTCGCAAGATGATTTCCAATCAAGTGCTTTGTATAAACATCAAAGGAAATAAAATAGCTTTATTTTGTATGATGCAAATAAAGTGCTAAGAAACTGAAAAAAGACTAGATAGCAACCATAACCAAGCTATAGTTTTTCGTGATCAAGCAAAAGAATGCATAAATTGATTGTAAATACTTACCAAAGGACACCACTTGCATTGGCTAAGTTCACCTTGCACTGTTCCCATGAGAATGTTTTTTAAATCGTTTTCCGCTTTTGTTTTGTTCACCTTCAATGATCCTCATAAGCCATTGAGGTTTTCCTCTAGAGAACATAAAATATCCCATAACAAGTCCCCACACCAGCCCACATATATAACCCGGTAATATGACTTCCCAATTGAATCCACTTGAAGTATTGTCTTCTTGTTGAAACATCAAGGGTGGTGGTTGTGGTGTCCTTGGACTACATGCATTTAACAATGGAGGTCCACATAATGCCAAGTTGTCAATGTAGGAACCATTTAAAAATGTATTAAATTGGTTGCCTTGTGGTATCGGTCCTACTAGTTGATTCTGCGAAAGGTTTAAGACTTCAAGAGATTTCAAATTCTTTAGTTGTTGAGGGATCTCCCCAGTGAGTTTGTTGGAAGAGAGGTCTAACCATTCGAGCATTGTCAAATTAGCAAGAGATGCTGGTATATGACCTGTAAGGCTATTGTGAGACAAGTTGAGTCCTCGGATTGAATTTAACTTTCTAATAATCTGAGGAATCTGACATTTGAAATTGTTTTTCGATAAATCAATTGCAGTGAAAATGGTTAGGACTTTTACCATTTCTATTGTTGATCCTTTGATTACTATAGTCAAACAATCATTATAGTAATATGTTGAAGGACCACCAAACATCCCTAAATATTTCAATTTAAAACTAGCTTCGTCAACATTCATCATAGCATTGAGATTCTTGAAAAATTTTCTTGGCAATGGACCAGTAAAATAATTGGTTGATAAATCCATAACTCGCAAGTTGGGAAAGGGAAATTTGAACTTGGAATTTGGTATAGGTCCATGGAATTTGTTAGATCTCAAAATTAGAACTTGTAGCAAAGTTAAATTTTCCAACCAATATGGAAATTTATCGGAGAACTTGTTACATCCAAGGTCTAGCACTTGTAGCATTTTGCAATTCTCTAAAGAT
Source organism: Camellia sinensis (assembly GCF_055761805.1). NCBI lineage: Eukaryota > Viridiplantae > Streptophyta > Magnoliopsida > Ericales > Theaceae > Camellia > Camellia sinensis. Next base: position 44,923,426 of record NC_138964.1, read on the forward strand.
TTTGGTACTGGCCCCTCAAATCCATTGCTATCAAGGTTGATAGATTCGAAGAAATTTTCCTTCGCAAATGTATCAGGAATGGTGCCAGAAAAATTATTCTTTCGCAGATCGAGTACAAAGAAAAATATGCTGAAATTTCCTAAACATTGTGGAATAGAACCATTAAAGCTATTACTAGATAGGACAAGAATTTGAAGGGAAATTGCATGACAGAGCATGTCTAGCTCACCACTGAAGTTATTTGATGAAAGAATGAGACTAGAAAGGTTCACGAGTTTGAAGGTTGAACTTGGAAACCTACCATGTAGGTTGTTATTGCTCAAATCAACAACAATTAAATGACTGGATTTGAACTCTTTTACATGGCCAGTCAATTTGTTATTACTGAGGTTGAAGTATTTCAATGCTGGTAAGTTGAAGACCCAAGATGGAATTGTACCATTGATTAAGTTATCATCTAAACGTAACTGCACTAGATTTGGAAGTCCAATCATTTGTGATGGAAAAGGTCCTCTTAGCTGAATATTCGACAAACCTAACTCAACAAGTTTTGTTAGGTTTGCACCCAATGATGGAAATGGACCGCTGAAGCTATTTGAACCAACATATAAATAAAGAAGACTTTTTACATTAGGTAAAAAATCTGCTATTTTACCTTCAAAATTATTACCACTAAGTTTCAAGTAGACGAGATTTCCAAGGTTTGAAAGTGAAGATGGGAGCATGCCAGTGAAATTGTTATATCCGATGACTAAATCAGTCATTTCCGTAAGGTTTCCGAGCGATGTAGGGATGGATCCATAAAATTCACAACCAAAGGCAAGCAACATTTTCAAGGACTTCAAATTCCCAATTGAGTCAGGTAGTTTTCCAGAGAAATTAGTGAATGAAAGCACAAAGTACTGGAGAGGACTGCTCGAGTTTATGAACTCGGGAAAATAACCCGAGAGAGCAAGATTATCCCATATTCTCAGCTCATTCAGATGTGGTAAATGGACTATTCCGTCAGGAAATTTTCCAAGCAATCCACACGAACTAAGATTGAGATGTGTTAAAGAAGTGAGATTGAGCAAGGAATTCGAAACCACTGAATATATGTCTACATTCGCAAGATTAAGTTCTCTTACCTTGATTAAGTTTTGAACAAGTAATTCAAATCCAGGTTCTTCCAACCTCAAACCATAATTGTTAGAGAGATCAAGCGAGATCAATTTGCTCAGGAAGGAGACTTCTATAGGGACTTTGCCAGAAAAACTAGAGCTAGAGAGGTTGAGGTGTGTCAATCTGCTGAATCGACTAAATTCAGATGAGATTCGAGACATACCAAAGTCATTGAATGCGAGGTTGAGCCTTTGGAGGTGAGGAAAGCAGTTGAAGATGGTGCTATTGGGGTGGATGGTGCCGTTGAGCCAGCTGCAACTGAGGTCGAGGCCAATTACTTGACTTGTCTTGTTGTCACACTCGACCCCTTCCCATGAGCAACAATCAGAAGCTTCCTTCCACGACTCCATCTTCGGGTAAGAATGGTATCCGCCATCGTCACAACCAATGGAAACATATTTATCGAAGGAAAAGGGTCGTTTAAATTGTAGCAATGCAGAGCGCTGCTCTTGAGTGCACAGTTGGGCATGCAAACAAGTAATCTGGAAAAAACAAAGAAACAAAAAGAGGTGAAAGAGTTGATTGTTAGAGACCATCTTTGCTCTTAGATTAAAAAACAAAGGTTGTAATGCTTGCTGACTATTAACAGGGGGAGAGGCCAAATGCTTTATAGGCAAATGGGCAAATTACAAGCACCCCGACATTCGGAAAAAATACAGATTTCTTTTGAGGTTTAAGAAATTATAAATTGTTTTCTGAAAGTCAAATTTTTATAATAAATTAGAAAAACTTAGTAAGAATTTGTATGAAAATAAAAATCTCAAAAAATAATTTATTATGAAAATATAAATTTCAAAGAATAAAATGTAATTTTTCAACCCTCAAAACAAAATTTATATTTGTAATTTGCCCTGGGCAAATCTAGGTGACTTTGACTAGTTAGTCTTCCTTGAGGTTTACAGAGCTGAACCCAAAATGCGTGTTAATGTCATAAATGTAGGTGACTTTGACTGAATCCGGATCCTCCGTCGCCCTTTCCTGCGGCACATCCCTGTCGCCCTCCAAAACGACGTCGTTTTGGAGGATTTTTTTTTTCTTTTCTTTTCTTTTCTTCTTCTCACTGATAACTCTCTCTCTCTCTCTCTCTCTCTCTCTCTCAGAGTCGGTTCTCAGTGCTCAAGTCATGGTTTTGGGTATGGTGAGCTTGGTGGTGATTGATTAGCAATGGTGGATTGAAAATCTGAGGCTTCACATTTGAGCATTCAAGTGGTGGCTGCTGTTGTTGACATTGCTGCGGTGGGTTGTAATTTGAGGGTTTGGAAGCTTGTAATTTGTGAAAATTGGTGTGTTTGGGGGGAGAGAAAGTTTCTTATTCTTAATAGAGCCCATAAAATTCCCAACACTTGAAACCATGTCTAACCCAAAACCACTGCCAAATCTTTCAGAATATATATATATATATATATTTTAACATTTCTATTTGGCTTTTTCCAGATTTGAAAAAATAATACAAGTAATCTGTGTAGATTTGATTTTGCAGCTATGGTAATTTTTTTCAACACAGCTATGGTAATCTTTCTGAATTAGATTTGTAGATATGTTTGAATCAGGTTTCCAGATCTGTAAAAATCAGGTTTCCAGATCTGGAAAAAAATGGTAAATTTGTTGATCTAAATTTGTTTTTTTTCAAATTTTTGGTGAAAAATCTGTGGATCTGCAGAAGATTTGTTTTCATCATGAAAAATCTGTGGATCTGCAGAAGATGATGAAGAGAAAAAAGAAAAAATTTGTTGATGAAAAATCTACAAAAAATCGCAGAAAAAAGAAAAAAAAAATTTGTTGATCTAAATTTGTTTTTTTTCAAATTTTTGGTGAAAAATCTGTGGATCTGCAGAAGATTTGTTTTCATCATGAAAAATCTGTGGATCTGCAGAAGATAATGAAGAGAAAAAAGAAAAAATGTGTTGATGAAAAATCTGCAGAAAAACGCAGAAAAAAGAAAAAAAAAATTTACTTGTGTTAATGGTTTGCTGATTGATTCTGAATCTATGATCCTCAAGTTTTTTTTTTATATATGTACATAGCCGCCGCCCAAAGAAGAAGACAGGGTTGAGGTTGAAGTAGGAGAACTTGGGCTTCGGATGGTATCCAGGACAGAGGTAGGCTCAGTGAGGAGAAGAAGAAGAAAAGAAAAGAAAAGAAAAAAAAAAAAAAAATCCTCCAAAACGACGTCGTTTTGGAGGGCGACAGGAATGTGCCGCAGGAAAGGGCGACGGAGGATCCGTTTTCGACTTTGACTAGTCAGTCTTCCTTGATGTCTACAGAGCTGGACCCATAATGCGTGTTGACATCATAAATGTTGATCATAATCAACAGCGTAAATTGATATATGAAATAAAGTTTGACACATCTACCCGGTACATACTTAAAAAGACAATACATCACATCACAGCACAGTATAATTATGATGTTTTGTAATAACCACCGCAACATATTGTAATTTTTAGCACTGAATTGATTCGTAATATTTTTTATCATAAATAATTTGTGACATTTACGTTACACCATTCATGACATAATCATAATAATACGTAATTTTGACTTTCGAATGTATATCATAAATTTATTTATTCATAATTTTTAGACAAAATCACATAAGACACTCACTACAAATTATGTGACTTTTATTGTAGAAAATTTTCTTATGACAAAAAGGTGGGTGCATACTAGCAACTTTTTTAAATAAGGATCACTATATATCACTTGTTTTTTTTTTTCAACATTTTATATCACCAGCCAAGATACATGACAAGGTATCATTGGTTTATATTAATTTCTTAATAATTATCTTCAAATGAAGTAACTATTAATAAGTATTTGGCAACACAAAATGATAATAGATAATCTGCAATATATAACATTTCTCTTTCTAAAAGGCGTCATTTGTTTATATTAATTTTTTAATAATTATTTTCAAATAAAGTAACTATTAATAAGTAATTGACAATACAAAATGATAATAGATAATCTGTAATATATAACATTTCTCTTTTTAAATTCACTTATAGGGCAAGTAGTTAGTAAGTGAGAGACCATAAATAAAATGAATTTTAAAAAAAGTTGGAGCAAGGAAAAATCCTCTCCAGTCCAATTTTTGGATTAAAAGATATTGTTCGGACCTTTGGAGTCTATTACAAATCTAATTTTAGTGATATAAGTTGTTCATCTTGTATGCTTTATTTAGTCAAATTTTTTTAAAATTGATATGATAATGGAAGCTACATCAATTTATGAACTTTTTTTTTTCTCCTCTCCTAAAGGAAAATTTAAGAATTGATTATGAGACAACATAGTTGGTTAGATCCCATATTTGGAAAAATTATTTGGTACTTCATGGATGCCGCCTGTCTATACTCCCCACTAATCATCATATATCATATTCCTTGCTATTTCTCAATTACTCAACATAAAATCATGAATTCCACCTTATTCTCTATACAAAATTTAAAAAACACCACATCGCCATCCAATATCACCAAATAACTTCTCTCATATTTGCAATGTGAAGCCTACAAAACTAAGCTAGTCCTCACTCATGTCTATAGAAATTAACCCTCGAGCGTGTTTCACGCGTCAAGGACCACTTTGACTTCATAAATCAATAATCAATTGCTTAAATGCAATAGTGGATGTTTGAGGTTTGTTTATTTGGTGGTTATGTTTTTGATTTTTCTTTTCATTTTTATTGAATATTTTTAAAAAAAATTAAAAAATTTTAAGTTTCTAAATTTAACTTGATGAGACGACCCACCAAATTTAAAAAAAGTCTAGAAAAGACAAAAGTAAGCTAAAAAAAAAAAAAAGTGAAGTCTTTTTGGCTTTCTCATTATTTTGAAATTTTTTTAAAAAATATATTTTTTAGATTTGTCTATGCAAGACGGCCGGAAAAATTAAAAAAATTTGACATAATTTTGAAAAAACAATTAGGACGAATTACACTAACAGTCTTTGTAATTTAGAACTTGTGTGACTTTGGTCCTTAACCTTTTAATTGTGATACATTTGATCTTAAATTTTGAATCTCGTTCCAAACAAGGATAATTGAAGACATTTTTACACAATTTCAAGGTAAAGTCGTCAATTTGATAAAATAAAAATTAGTTTGACAAAAATAAATGTCAAAAATTATTTTTAAATTTTTTAAAATTATTTCTACTCACCAAAGATAAAATTATATAAAAATAATAAATCTTTTACATTTTTTCCCAAATTAATTTTTAGTATGTGTTTGGATGATGATCATGTAATGCATGGTTGTTTTCGTTGATATTTTTTGATGGTTATCATATAATGGATGGATATTAGATTTTTAATATATAATCAATATATTTAATATATGAAATGTTTTTAATTTTTAATTTTTTTATTTAATGGATTGGTTTAATAATAGCATCAAAGTTATCGTTATATTTGATTTTTTAAAAAAATAAAACTAATTTAATGAAATTAAATATCCAAAAAAGTTTATTTTAAAAAATTATTTCTACTCTCCCAAAAGATAAAATTATATAAAAATGATGTGTTTTTAATTTTTTTCAACAATTTAATTTTCAGTTTCTTAGAAATTCTTTCTGAAAATAGATTTTGAAAACCAAACTAAACAGAACTTTATAACTAAAAAAATTCTAACATTATTCATTAAAAAAATGCCATTATATTTCAAATAACATATAAGTTAACTAATACAAAATAGGTTGTATGATGACTTTATCTTTCAAATGGAGTAACAATGTCTTCAACTGTACTTATTTGGAACGAGAATTAAAATTCAGAGTCAAATGTATCACAATTGAAAAGTCAGGGACCAAAATAACACAAGTCCGAAACTATAAAGATTGTTAGTTTAAAAAAAGTTATTAAAGACCAAAAAAAAAAAAAAAGGAAAAAATTTGAGGCTTTTTTATGACAATCTCATCCTTAAAAAGACATACACCAGGGCCTGGAAAATTCTATAATATACACTCAAATTTGGGTATGTAACTCATGCTTAGTTATAACTTTTGTATTTTTTATTTTGATCTGTTGTGGTGTTGGTTATATCGTAGTTATAACTCATTGTGGTGTTATGTAACTCGACCTTTCGTGCTCCTTTTGAAGACGACTAGCCCTACAGTTCGGACTCCCGCAGTTTTGAATCTGATCTCACAAGTGCAATGTGAAATAGATAAACACTAAAGAGTACAAATCTGACAAATCTTTTGAAAAATCGATTTTGAATCAAATTGTCAAAAATGGACTGTTTTGCCAGATATAGAGTCGCCACCTAAATATTTTTGAAAAATTTAGGAAACCCATGACTCGTGCTAAAGGCCACGTGTCCGTCATCACCAAGATTGTCTTGGCTTGAGAACTTAGGTACGAGAGGGGAAGGTTATGAATTGAGCACCCTCGCTCGCCCGATCAAAGATCGGCCTCTGCTAATCATGATGTGAATCTTATTTACATTATATGCTCTTGTAAAGATTATTAGGCTAGCATTACTATGTGATGCGCACGCAAATATAGACTAATTTGTAAGAATTGGAACACTTGATTTCATGTTTTGTTTTTGAAAAGAGTTTGTGAATGTGCCACTTAAAAAAGTAGGCTCAAATGTACATTAATCAAACGATTTCAATTCAAGCAACTAGCCTTTATCTACAGACGTTTAAACAGTTTATCACTTAAGCATTTAGCCTCATGGTGAACATGCCTTGACATGGCAATACTAACACATGCAATATGCTAAAACAAATAAAAGCTCACCTAGTATTCTAAGCCAAACAAAAAAAAAAAAAAGATGACAGAGTTAGAATAATGCATGATCCTAACTATGTAATATGACTAATGCAACGCATACAATATGTAATTACTAGGCTCGGCTACTAATATGGCATATGATTCAATTTGATAGCATGCAGTCTAAGCACGTATTCAAAGAATGTTTAACTACAATGTAAGTTAGAATGATGCACCAAGCTTAATGCATTCAAGACAAGTGGATGCAAAGCATGAGAGATGCTAAGCGAAACATGATGCCTTAAAACAAACCATCATAAGCAAGTAAATAAAAGGGAGAAAAACGTGGGATTGGAAGACATACACATTATTACAACTGTACCCTCTCGCAGGAGGGTCCAAATAAATTAACTAGCTAAGCTAATTAACTAGATATTACAAAACAAATTAACTAATTATTATAAACCAAATAAACTAACTATGCTAGCTAGTTATTACAAAACCAATTAACTAATTAACTATGGAACTAACTAATTAATTATAAATTAGAATTAACTAATTAATTGCAACTAATTAATTACAACATGAAAGAAGTAACTAAGCTAACTAATTAGCCTCGGGAAGTGAGGAATGCTCATGCATGCGCGGATTTCCACCCGAAAAGCCCACTGTTCTGCTGCTTGTTGCACAGTTGGAACATCTTTTCACCTCAGCCTCTGCTCTGTTCTGCTCCAAAAAGTTGTTGCTCAATTTGACAAAAGTGGTCGGCCGGCCACAAAAGGTAGCCTGCCGTTCAAAAGAAGTGGCCTACCGGTCAGAAAAAGTGGCCTGCCAACCACTAAAGCCTGGTTCCTCCTGCTGTAACAGAAAGCATACAAAGCACAAACAGGGTATTCTCAAGGTATGTTTGTCCACCTTGCCTCTCTTTATCATCAAACAGTTTAAAGGAGTGGTGAGCTTAATTCGCAAGCCATCAATCGATGCAATTTCATTGCGTGATGACTTATAAATCAAGGGACACAATTCAATAAATGCATAATTTAAAGACTCTCAAAACCCCCTCCCTATCATGGATTGATCAAGGGAAGTGGTCGACATTGACTCTTGAACTGTTTACATCACTAGCAAGTATGAAATGAATCCAGACTCAATGGGTTCAATTAACGTCCGATTGAACCCAAGTTGATTTTATTATCTTGCATCACTTTTAGTCCCAATTTTATTATTTCATTTTAATTACCATTCATTCCTTAATCAATTAAGCCAAAAAGTGAGCTTTAAGTCCTTTAATGGAAAGGAGTACCAAACCAAATATTGTTTTAGGCATGAGAGAAGTGTCATGTCGTTGGTAATGAACCCCCAAAGGGATTAAACCATTGAGCATAACACCTCTATTTCAAGCTTAAACAAGCAAGTAGTTTGAAACAACTTTCAAAGTAAAGAAAAAGCCAAGCAAGGAGGGAGGTTGCAGAAGTGATTAGAGATGAAAATAAGCATGGAAAACAAGAAATAAACATTATCAACTCAAATAGGTTCGTGGCTAAGGCTTAAACCACCAAACCTATGAGGACCATTACATTACAAGCATGCTATACAAAGCTCAAATGTAATGAACACTTAAAAATAGTCCTAAAATAGTCCTAAAACGTGCTAGAATTAAGGTAAAAATAGCTAAAATAATAAACTACAACATGGAGCAAGTTAAACTAGTAAGCAAACACAAGGAGGGGAGGCTAGCCTCTCCATTTTTGGGACTTTAAAACATGATTTTAGCCTATGAAAAACCTCTGAAATTCAATATTAAAAATCTCAAAAAAATTTGACAAAAAGGTGGGAAACAGAAGGGCAAAGGCTTGAGAAGTGAGGTGCAAAGAAGGGTGATCCACCCCTCCACTACTAATGGCCTTAAACCACAAGTTTCAGCCCAAAAATACAAAGTAAAAACAGCCAAAAACAGTAAGAAAATATAGGAAATAAGTAGTGTAGAGATTCCCAAAATTATACCTCTTGAAGCAAGGTAACTCTTTTGTTCACAAACTACAAAGCTTACACTCTCAAGGGTTGAAATTTGGACTCAATAATCTCAGCAAGGAGAGCTCTAATATTGGTTTAGGAAGTGTTTGGGTAAGCTGTGTGTGTTGCAAGATAGAGATAGAGAGAGAATTTCAAGAATTTGGCTTTTTGGAATTTTTTTTGTCACCTAAAAACATGAGAGAAGGTCAAGTATATATAGAAAAACAGTTTCTCAGGTCGGAAATATCTGCATAGGAACAGTTGGAGCTTTTAGGGGATAGTTGGAAACAAATATTTAGGTTTTACGCAAGTGGCCGGCAAGCCAGAAATAGTGGTTGGCCGGCCACTAATAGTGGGCGGCCGTCCACAAATAGTGGGCTTCCGGCCACAAAAATCGGCTTCCAGAACCGATTTTAAACGGGCATATCTCCTTTATCCGAACTCGATTTTAGATCATTCTTAAGTCTAAATTGAAGCCCCAGAGGTATGCTTTCCAATGGAAGTGGCCTCACATTTAAATTCTAAGTGTGCAAAGAGATATGCTTATTTTAGTGAAGGTTGCTTATTTCTATCTTAATCAAATTGATGCCTAACTTCAAACGGCCATATCTCTCATCCGAACTCGGCTTTAGGAGATTCTTGAGTCAAAATTGAAGCCCCAAAAGTCCAATTTCCAATGGTGGTGGTCTCACAACTAAAGTCTAAGTGTACAAAGAGATATGCCTATTTTAGTGAAGATTGCTCAATTCTCTCTTAACGGTTTCATGCTCAACAATTTCCCCAACTAGTTTGCTTCCCTCCCCTCCTATTTTCTTTAACTCCAAACCTATCAATAAGATGTTTAAAAAGATTTTTCAAAGAGTTCACCTCCCTTTCATTTATTTCTACTTTGTCATTACTCAATTTACCGAAAAGTGTAATATTTTAAACGAAATGCGAGTCTCAGAACATCGTAAAAACATTTTTAAAAAAAAAAAATTTAAAAAGAGGGTTTTAAGGTCTACAATAGTTTGTTTCAAAAATGGGATGTTGTTGACACCCCATTTTTGACCGTCCTTAAGACTTGGACGTCACCGTTTGAACACTCGGTGATCATCCATGTTTGTGTTCGTCTTGAGTTCCCGGAGGTCTCGGCTATGCGCCTTACCTCAGGATCTCTCGACTCGACTGTTTTGTGTTTGGTTTTGCACCAAACACTTGTGTTTTGCCTTTGAGGGACAGGGAGTGACTTGTGGGCCATCCCCACACCTCACCGGCCACAGATTGATGCCACCGACCAGTGTTTTGTTGCCATCGGCCATATATTTGGCCGGTCGACACTCTTTGTGGTCGGTCGGCCATGTATTTGGCCATTTTGGCATTTTTAGCTGGCCGACCACTGTGCATCTGCTTTTGCAGATATTTTCACGCCAGCTGTGCTAGCTGGCATACACTTTGCACCCCCTCCATACACGTGTATGGAGGGATTTCACTCTTGCTTAGCTTGTTTTGTAAGCTTTGCAAGAGTAAAGCTCTATAAAGAGGAGGCTTCTCCCCCCTCCTCTAGGGTTACAAAAAAGGTCCAGAGGAACTCTGAATTAGGGTTAGGTCATTAATGTATCTATCTATCTCTATCTCCCTCTCTTTTTGCCTTAAGGTGTTTTGTGCTTAGTTTTGCACACAAACACCTAAAGTTACACTTTCCTTTGGCTACTGAGGTGCTAAGGAGTAATTTTCAGAGTTCTTGAGCTGGTTTTAAACTAAGGAAAGCAGCTGGAGCTCCATCCTTAAAGAAGTCTTCAAGGGTAAGAATTTCACCCTTTTTACCCCATTTTTGCATAGTCTTTTTTCCTACCTTGCATATATTTTTGAGCTTAGTGTATAACATATAAAAGTCTTGTTTTTACTTGCTTAAAATAGTTGTTTAAGATTGCTTTGAGCTTTGGGGTTGTTTGACCCCTCTTAGGCCTTGTTTGCCCCCCGTTTTGTGCTATTTTGGTGAGCTCCGGGACCACCTTGTTTGGGCCTCCTCACTACTGAAATCTTGAGGGATTTCAGTGGTGAGGATGGTGTCTTAAGGCCCTAAGAAGGAGAGGGCCATCCCCTCTTCTTGTTGTCTTCAAACTTGCCATTTTAAGCCTCATGTGTGAGCACCATTTTTTGAGTTCATGTTGGCCATGTTTCAGTAGGTATTTGGTAGTATTTTGCCATGTTTTACCTCTATTTTAAGTTGGTTTAGACACACCATGCATGCTTAGCATACTTGTCTTGTAATGCCATAAATTTGCCTTAACATGCTTTAGGTTTTGACCTTTGTTCTAGCATGATTTTGGCCAAGCTTTGTGAAGCTTTTGTGTATGTTTTAGTGTGCTTTAGCTCTGTTTTTAGTTGCTTTGGCCATGCTTGACATGCTTTGTATAGCCACCTTGTATTTTGGTTTGTTAGCCTTGGGTGTGTGAGTGTTGAGCATGCATTACTTGCATCATTTCAGTGGTTTGGAACCACTTAACATGCCATTTCAGTCCTTGTGGTGTGTTTGTATGCTTGCATTTGATGCCCCTTTAATGCTTTAAAAGGGTGTTGGCCTATGCTCCATGTTTGTGTTATTGTGTACGCCTCTAGGATTAGATCATTTAGATGCCATCTAAGTAGTTTTTGGGGCTTACTTGTGCATGCCTTAGGACTGTTTTGATTCACTTTGATCATTCGCTTCATGTGTCACATGATCATGGTTTAAGTCCTTGGGCTCGGTTGCATGCCTTGCTTGCATTGATAGGTTGATTTGGCATCATCCTTTGTGTGTTTGCAGAGCTTACAATGCATGTCATTTGTCCATGTTTAGTATGCTTAAGAGTCCCTCCTTTATGCTTAAGTGTGGAACCATGTTTGCATGCATGATTGTATGTTTAGATACTTGGTTCATGGCATGTTGTTGCGTGCTTAAATGGTGTTGCACTTGGCATGCATTTCTTGCTAAGTTGTCTAACATGTTATATGCCTTGCATGTGGGCATGTTGACATTACACTTTGCATGCTTCTTAGTTGAATTTTTGCATGTTTATTTGCATGTTCACGTTGCATGTTTAGATTGCATGCTTAGGTTACATGTGACATGCATGCCTTGCCTCTTGAATTGAGTATGATAGAGGTTAGGCTTTATGTGTTTATTTGGTTTGCATGTCATTTGAAATCAAAATGTACAACTTGGTTCCTTGGGCCATCACACATTGAAATGCGCGATTGGTGGTTCGAGAATCGAGTACCATGCTCATTTGAGTCATGAATATGATAAGGAGTGTGGTTGGTGCAAACATTGCTTGAAATGCATTGTCATGCCATGTTTTGCCCTCTGCTGCTATCAAAACAGGTTTCTGCAGGAAGCTTTGGCCGGTCGACTGAATATAGTGCCGATCGACCAAAAGTTTGTGGCCGAGAGCTACACCAATGGTCGATGACCACCCTGTCATGGCCGGTGATGATTCCTCATGGCCGGTAGCATTCTCTAGTGTTCATAAAGTGCTCCCTGGGACTTTTGCAATTTTCAGAGGAGCAGAGTAGGGAAAACAGAGGCAGCTTGTGCATGGCATTGGATTTCCAGGCGAAGCCAATCCGAGCACGTGTGTATCCCTCTTCCCGAGGCCTTTTAATGCTTTCCTTAATTTAATTGATTTGTTAATTTATTAGGTGGTCCGTAAATTATTTAATTAGCTTGTAGGTTAATTAAATTGTATTATTCTTTTGGTCCCTCCGAGTGAGGGCGAATTTGTAATAAGTGTGGGTGCGTGTGTGCATGTCTTCCAATTCCCACTTCTTTCTCCCTTTTACTTACCTGCTTTGATGGTTAGTATTAGGGCATATTTAATTTAGCATACCTTATGCTATGCATGCGTGCATCATTCATCAGTCTTGCATGCACCGGGCTTAGCGCATCATGCTAACCGCATAGTATTTTAATTCCAAACTTGAATACGTGCATCGAGTTGTCGCATTTCGCATGTCATCCTTAGATTAGCCGAGCCTGTTCTAATGACATTCAGTATGTGATGCATTAGCCATTTGTTAACATTGAACTAGGATCATGCATGATTACTAACGAGTTCATTGCTTTGGCACAGAGTACGATGTAAGTATTTATGTTTTAGCATCTCGCATGAGTGTGAATGTTAACATGATAGCATGCTTACCATGAGGCTATGTGCTTATGTGATATATCTGCCTGAATGCCTGTGGGTGAAGGTTGGCTGATCTAAATTGGAATAATACATCAACTGTGAGTTTTAAGCCCACTAGACAGTGGCAAAATCATGTTTTCTAAGCCCACCTAAAGGTGGCAAAATCTGCATTTTAAGCCTACTTGCGGGTAGCAAACAGTTTTCAAAACAAACATGAAATGTTTTGTTCTAATTCAGGCGACCCAGTCTATACTTGTTTTGCTGCGCACATCGCATAGTAAATCTAGGCTAATAACTGGAATAAGAACGCATAATGTTTTCAAAACTGGATATCATGGTTAGTAGAGGCCGATCTTTGGATCGGGCGAGCGGGGGTGCTCATAGCTGACCTTCCCCAATCGTACCCAAGTTCTCGAGCCGAGGCAACTTTGGTGATGACGGACACGTGGCCTTAGGCAAACGAGTCAGGGTTTCCTAAATTTTCCCCATAAAAAATATTTAGGTGGCGACTCTGTATCTGGCAAAGCAGTCCATGTTTGGCACTTCTTTCTAAAAATCTGTTTTCTCAAAACGATTTGCCGGATTTGGATTCTTTGGTTCAGATTTAGAACCGTGACAATTTGAGAGTCCAAACTACAGTGACCCACAGATGAACAGAACGGGACTCATCCTCCCGGGGCATTCGGGGATGTCTACAGGTGTAAGGTTGGGATTTAGAACTCTTATTCCTGAAGAAATCGAACGTTTGTACAGCATAGCTTTCATCATCGAGTGATCAACCTGAGCCGCCTAAGTCTTAAGTGTGGTAAAAAATAAGGTGTCTACAGTTGCACCTCTTTGACAGAGCTCGAAGCCATGAAATGGCGTGAGTGAATGTCAAAGCCTGAAGACGACCCATTTTGACAAGGCCGTAAGACTTGGGTAAACAAACAAAATAAAACTCCAGTTGGTTGAACCTAAGGGTTGCCTGTGTATCCCTTTGCAAGGAATCAAACCGGCGTAGTTCAGGGGCAGAATGCAAATGATATACAGCACAATGCAATAATATAATCAAACCACAAGCAGTGCTTACCACACGAATACCATAAAGGAATAGAAATGTAAAATCAAACTATGTTTTCTATAGAAAAGAAGTGGGCACAGCCAAATGATGCCTAACACAGGCTAAGTGCCTACATCCTCAATACTGGCTTCAGCTTAGTATGGATGCCTATACATAACAGAACCATATTTCAACGTGAAAGGGGTACGGACACATGCAGAACTATGTTTTTCACAAAAAGAGTACAAGTAATTGGGTGGTATGATATCAGTGAGGAATGATCTACTAGGGAAAGATAATGATCCTAAATGCTGAATACAACAAGATAAAGTACGATGTAATGAATGCAATGGATGCAGTGAATAAGACGCGCAAGCCGAACCACATCTTACCTAGAAAAGGCCTAGACACAAAACAAATCACGTCTAACACAGAAAAGGTGTTGGCACCCTCAATACTAGCCTCAGCGCAGCATGGGTACTTACACATGACAGAACCATGTTGCATCGAAGGAAATGTATGAGCACATGCCAAACTAAGCTTAACATGGAAAGGATGCAGGCGATAAAATGGAAAATGCAGTGGATGCGATAGATAATGTAGTAAATGAAGAGGGTAACATACTCTAACCACGCTGGAATCATGAGAGGAGGAAGAACAAATCCTAAACACATTGAAATCGTGTGAGGAATGGAACACTCAAACCACGCCGAAATTGTGAGAAGAGGTCCTACCACACAAGGTCGCGTCTCACGCGTCTTGAGATAAATTTCAAACACCCTGAAATCGTGTGAGCAAATGAACACTATAACCACGCTAAAATCGTGAGAAGAGGTCCTACCGCTCAGGGTCGCGGTCCACGTGTTTTGAGATAAATTCCAAACACGCTAAAATCGTATAAGGAAAGGAACACCCTAACCATGCTGAAATCGTGAGAAGAGGTCCTGAGAGAACCGCTCAGGGTCGCGTTCCATGCGTCCTGAGAAAAAATTCCAAACACGTTATAATCGTGTGAGGAAAGGGGAACACTCTAACCACGCTGAAATCGTGAGAAGAGGTCCTACCGTTCAAGGTCGTGTTCTACGCATCCTGAGAAAAATTCCAAACATGCTGAAATCGTGTGAGGAAAGGAACACTTAAACCACGCTGAAATCATGGGAAGAGGTCCTGAGAAAACAGCTCAGGGTCGCGTTCCACGCGTCCTGAGAAAAAATTCCAAACACGTTGAAATCGTGTGAGGAAAGGAACACTCAAACCACGCTAAAATCGCGAGAAAAGGTCCTGAGAAAACAACTCAGGGTCACGTTCCACGCGTCTTGAGATAAATTCCAAACATGCTGAAATCGTGTGAGAAATGGAACACTCAAACCACGCTGAAATCGTGAGAAGAGGTCCTGAGAAAATCGCTTAGGGTCACGTTCCACGCGCCCTAAGATAAATTCCAAACATGCTGAAATCGTGTGAGGAAATGAACACTCAAACCATGCTGAAATCGTGAGAAAAGGTCTTGAGAATACCGCTCAAGGTCGCGTTCCACGCGTCCTAAGATAAATTCCAAACACGTTGAAATCATGTGAGGAGAGGAACACTCAAACCACGCTGAAATCGTGAGAAGTGGTCCTGAGAAAATTGCTCAAGGTCGCGTTCCACGTGTCTTGAGATAAATTCCAAACACGCTGAAATCGTGTGAGGAAATGAACACTCAAACCACGCTGAAATTGTGAGAAAAGGTCCTGAGAAAACTGCTCAGGGTCACGTTCCACGCGTCTTAAGAAAAGTCCAAGGGGACAATGATTCAGCGTAAAAGGATAAATAATACAAGATAACGCAAGATGCAAATGAATGCAATGTGTGATAGAAAATATGATGTGTGAGTATAAGAAATGTAGCGGATGATGTTTAGAGAATGCAATAAATAAACAAAGCGGCACTTAGAAAGCACCTCACGGGATGAGTGACGATGAACTGCTCTACTTTGACGAGGATCTCCCTCTTGTATTCTTCAAACTCTTACCTTCAACTCACAGTTCAAAGGCCCTCAAATGCTGACGAGGGGTAACCTCTGCATATAAAAGCCACGAATGTCGCTTTTCTTCTTGATCATATTCACAACTTTCCATATCCTTCAACGGTATGTCAAACTAGGTTGGTTCAGTATCCAGAATTGAGACGTACACATGCTATCTCATTCTATGGGGCTGCCATACAGATTTCAAGCCGAGGATACACCCCTGGGTATTCAAACCAGACTTTAGTCTCGAAAATTGTGAACCTTTGTGTTCTAGGCATCGCCATTCGAACTCTAGTTTCCATTATTGCAGTTGATCTCCTAAGAACTCATTACAAACACAGCTACGATGCCTCTAATGGGGAATGGTGTTCAGGGAGAACACTATGATCGCCATTCTGACTTGAAGCAGGCTTGAGCTTGAACTTAAGCTCGAGGTATACTCATACTCTAGAGAAATGACAAGACCTGAAAAGGTGCCTCCAGAATGCAATCTTGGAAATTGCTAAAATTGAAACAAACTCAGATATTTCAAATTTCTCTTTTCTCTTTTTCTTTTGCAGTTTGGAACCTATGTAGCTTCAGATAGGTCCTTGTTCTAATGCTCTCTCTTGATCGAGATTGAATCCTGCAATTTATGAAAAAAGGAATTCTATTTGTACATCATGTTGGGAATGGCACAGCACTCTGAGCACAAAACAATTTATTTTTGAAATTGAAACTATGAATGAGTTCTTAACCGAGTATTGAGCCTACGATTGACCACAGTACACCATGACTCAACAAAGGAAAAACAAAGTAAAACAACCTAAACATGTCTTATTTACACCTACCGAAATCAAAACGACTCAAAACAAGACTTAAAACAAAAACCACAACCATAACACTTGGATGTCTACCACCGGTGGGAGACCACTCAATTCACGGGGAGCCCATTGCTTCTCCAAGTATTGTTTCCCACTCTTTCTCATTTGTGATTCTCACATCACTTTGGCACTCAATCTTTATTTTCTCTGAAAACTTTTTTCCTTACTTTTTCTTTTAGCGCACATCTCTCTATTCTTTAATCTCTCTTATTTTTTTTATTCCTTCCCAGGTGTGGTTGATAGATAAGCTGTAAGTTGTGGACCTTATGAGGCAGGTCTAATATCCAGCTTCATTTCCAGTCAGTGCTTCGCACTTGGCTCGATACCTCACTACTTGAAGGATAAAAGAGTTTTTGGCCTCTGCTGCTAGCCTCAGTTGTGCCCTTTTTGGCGAGTACGTTGACAATGGGGAAAAGACAGAAAACCTGACTCGACTGTGCCCTTAGTTCATCATTTTGTCCATTTTTTGTTTTTGGCTTATGCTAAAACAATTTTGACCAATATGAGAGTTAGATTGACATGCTTGTTCGACTTTTTGCTTCGAAATCATGTAAGTCAGGCTATGAACATTGAAAATTTCCTTTTTGGATCCAAGAAATGGTCCAGTTTTGAAAAAAAAAACGCAATAATTTTCAAGAAAATTAGTCAACTTCTTTAAAAATCTTCAAAACTGTTTTTGCAAATGGCCATTGCTTAACCAACGTGGAATCTACTCTTGAGATGCATGACCTCAAATCTGAACTTGATTTGTCTTGCAACTGAATCTTTTAACGAAATATGACACCCGATTTGAATGAAGATGGGCCAATTTGACATAGATACGATAGCCGAGTTGAACAAGCCAATCAACATAGATGAGTGTCACGACCTAACCTGCCCCTATAGGTTTAGCGTCGTAATCGGCCAGTAATCCTTGGATTACCAAAGGCCTCTTAATAGAATAACATATAATTAGCGGCTGCAGAAGCAAATATATAAAATATACATAGTCGATTGAACTGTGAAGACATACATGGGACAGATGACTTAAAACTTTTATAACTTACGAGTGACATTAAAAGATACAGTATTTACACGTCACTCCATGTACATACTAATAGAAATCTTATCCAAAAATTAAAGAAAACAACGCTTAATACATTCACAAAAACAGCCACTAAACTTGACTTAATCCGAAACCTCCTCGGGAGGCGTAGAGGTTGGCTGACAAAAACTGAGACGCTAGGTCCTCAACTCTGAGCCTAGTCATGTGCTTGGTCACCTACATACATAATATAAATAGTGAGTGGGAGCCCAGTGAATAATAATAGGGTAAAGGATTTTAATGAATGACGTCCATCATAGAGTTAGAAATCAGAGTTATTCAGATTTCAAATCAGAAACAGATTCCTATACATGTTCGTTCTCATTTTCAAAGTTATACATTTCACATCATAGTACGTGGCATATCCATTAACGATAACAAATCCGATGACCTATAAAGGGACAGCCGTGAAGGCATTCCGATGACCCATAAGGGACAGCCATAAGGCATTCCAATGGCTCATGTGCACAGAGATGTTTCCTATGATTTATAAAGAGACAACCGTAAAGGCATTCCGATGACCCATAAAGGGACGCAAAATATCACATGATGCTATGGATGCCACGAGTATATTTCAGAAACTTGGACGATCATTTATTCACACAAAACATAGCATCAGAAAACTGATCATTTCATATCATCAGAAAATAATTAAAGTCAAACATAACTTTACAGAGTTATTACTCACAAATAACATATGGCTCCAAACAGACGAATAGCGTAGGTGATTCAGATATCTTGTGGCGTATGACCTACACAGGTACAAAACATATACATACTGAATTACACACCCGGAAACATTTACTTTGTTCTTTCTTATCTTGGTGTGTCTCTACTTTAATCCTTATTATTGTGCCTTAATCATGGCCTAGGAGTGCCTTAATCATGGCCTAGGAATGCCTAGGATAGAATGAGGATGCAAAAATGCACTTGAAAACACTTAACAAAATTTGCTAATAACAAGGTCCTCGCTTGAGCGCAACTTCCTACGCTCGAGCGGACATGCAAAATGTGAGTGGTCGCTTGAGTGCAAGATTTGTTGCTCGAACGATCTGTAAACTTTTGCAAAAGTGCTGGTTGCTTGATTTTTCCACTCAATGCTCACTCGACGCTCGCTCGAGCGTGAGAGACATGCCCTCGCTCAAGCGTAACTTGTTGCTCGAGCGGACTACAAAACAAAAGAACTTCTAAGAGCATGTATTTAACGATTCCTTCGCTTGAGCGTAGGAGCATAATTTTGGAATTTCCAAAATTGTTTCCAAGCTTCAATTTCAACCCCAAAGCTGTAAATTATGGTTTCTTGGGCCAAAAACTTGAGAAAATTCTTGTAAACTTGGAAAACATGGTGAATTCAAAATCAATTTCATAAAATCAAGGTTCAAGAGCATGTGATTTATGCAAAACCAACCAAATTCTTTGAAAACATAACTTGACCATGACATGCATGATATGAATTCTTAAACAACATGCTCTAAATGCAATGTAATATACATGCATGTATGTATACGCCACTCTTCTACTTCATTAAGCTTAATTCTTGTCTCAATTTACTTAATTCTTTTGAATACATGTGTTAAGTATTCTAAGTACACAACTAAGGGCTTGATTTCTTGCCGTAGGTTCTTAATTCCTTGAATCCTAGTGAGCTCTTATTCAATTTCTTCAATTCTCCTTAATTCTCTAGCAAGTTCAAATTCCTTTGTTGAAGACTTCTCTCCAGTATCTTTCTCTCTCTACACGTTATGTTGTGCTAAAAAATGATGAAGAAAAAGTGATTCAAGTGGTGTAGAAGCCTTTTATAGGCTTGATTAGGCGAATAAATTAAACTTACCTAAAGCTAATCAAATTGACATTAACTAGTCTAATTTAATTCGTTCCAAATCGAATTTCAATTAACCCTACCACAAAATTTTAAAAATTTCAAATAACACATATTTTAAGTCAATTTCGTGATCCAATGCCGATAAGGCCTTCAATTCGCACACCGAAACGGGAACGGAAATAGATATTTCTACGCTAAACAGATATAAACACAAATAAGGCAACACACTCATGCAATTAATTTGAAATTTCTCTTAATTACTGATTAAGCTTATTTAACCACGAATTAATGTAAATCTGAGGTAGGGATTGTTACAATGAGACTAACAGGCTGAAAATGGTTGAGGCCGAACTTCAGGATGAAGTTGCCTACGTATCCCAAAGATGGGAATCATGCCTTACATAGTTCCTAGGTTAAGGTGCACTCGAGTATTAACACTCTCTTTTTGCGCTCAAACTTTTGCTAAAGCCGCCCTTCCGGGTTTTCAACCTAGCAAGCTCTATTTTTCCTTTTCCTTTTTCTTTCTTCTTTTTTTTCTTTGCTTTTTTGCTTTGTTTCCTTTTTTTCTTCATTTTTTCATTTTTGTTCTTTTCTTTTCTTTTTTTTTCTTTTTCTTGCTCTAACTTTTGCCTAGGTTGCCCTTCCGAGTTTTCGACCTAACAAGCCTATCAAGGATAGAAAGTTTAACTTGTCCATGTTGATCGGTCGTAGGATCTCTAAGCCATCTAAATCCAGTAGAATGGCTATTGTTCCTGACTAAATAGTCTTGATGGTGTAAGGGCCCATTCAATTGGGGTCTGAATTTACCCCTAGTGTCGTGGATAGGAACCTGATTGTCCTTCAATGAAACAAAAATTTCTTTGCTTAGATTTTGGGATTTGGCTTTCTTGTCAATCTCCATTGGTTTGCGAAATGACCCATTTTTGAATCTTTAAGCATATCTGACTGTTTTGCCCCTAGTTTAAGGGTTGCTTCTAATCCAACTATGCAAGTTTCCTTTGATGACATCTGACCTTCTTGCCGCTAGTTCAAGGGCTGATTTAAGTCCGGCCATGCAAGCCTCATCTTTTGGTTGATCGTTGAACATTTTGAATCAAAGTTGGAAAGCAAAGGGGTCGACTCTCGAGGCTGAGAGTGATCCTACGTTGTACAATCTCAAGATCAATTCTAGGCATGTCTCCGTAGGACCACGCAAAACATTTTTTTGAATTTTTTTTAATAAAATGACTAGTCGCTAATGCTCTTCTAAAGATAATGTAGAACCAATTTGGATCAAGCCAGGATCCTTCTCAGTACTTATATTAAAAGACATGATCTCAATCGTTAAGGGCTTAGCACTCCTCTCTTCCTCTCAGTTGATCAAATTTTTACAAATCCCGAGGAATTCTTCCCTCTTTGTTTTCATCACAGTGTTAGAAAAGTTTTGAAAAACTTAGGTCAATGTAATGATTTAAAAGCATAGAGAAACAAGTGGAAATTACTGCCGTTTCATTCAGATCTTCTGGCTCAACTGACTCAATGATAGAAATAGACGCAAAAGAAAGAGTGAAAAGATAAACAAAAATAGACAGGGAAGTGGTGTCCGAGTTAACACCCCCGAAATCACCAACCTCCGACACAACAAGAATGACTCAATACAACGCGACTATTGTACTTCGAGTTGGAGTTGCAAACCTGTTTGAGCCTTGAATTGAAGAATGAAGTCAATTCGCTATCTTCTGGTTTACAGAAGCCCTAGCCAACTATGATCGATCATTGAGATATGAATCCCTAGTCGAGATATGAACTTATTTGGAAGTTTTTTTTCATATCCAAACTCTTTCTGAAGCTTCTATTCAGGTCCGAGCTTGACCATTGGTTAAGAACTGAACTCGATTCAAAGTTCCTGGTTAAGATCCGATAGATGGAGCATACGCTGAAGATTTGCGACTTTGATCTCACCTTTACTTCGACTTGGTGAACTGAAATAAAGTGTTTTTAGTCAATTTAGCAATCTCGATTGAGATTTCATAAAGCCTTAGCAGTCGTGATTGGATTTCTGATCTTATCAGCAGATTTGAGACTTGGTGATAAGCTTGGATTTCGATCAATGGGCTTATTGATGGTCTGTTGTCTTTGATCTATTAAGTGTTTTATTGTTAGTTATAATTTTGTATCAGTGGCTTATTGAGATCGAGATTGTAGAGATGGATGAAATAGCAGTTATGTTATGAATTTGGGTGAATATACTATGATGAATCTCTCAATTAGAAGGAAGCCATGACGCTACTCCAAATCAAACTCATAATCAGCAAGATGAATTGAAGAAAATGGGTGGACGACTTGTCATATTGCAAGCCGCCATTGAAATTTTTGAAAGCTTCAAAGAAATTATTTGAAGTTTATCATTGGGACTCTTTCATACCTCTTTACGAAGTTGTTTTGAGTTGAATAGGTTGTTTCTTGTGTGCTCAATTCACATTTGTGCCAAGGGAGGAAAGAAAGAATGCATGCAATGCCGAATTCCAGCTCGTGATCAGCTACTCTCATGATTTTGCCTAGTGGATGCATCGTCTATCCTATCGTTGTGTCAATTTTTTTCTCTCAGCTTTGCTTTGGAAGTTGTCATTTGCCAGCCATTGGTCTTATTGCTACAGAATGAGTACTTTTTTGTACGAGTATGCAAGTTAGAGGTGAAGGGGTTTGGAAATGGGAGTCTATCCGAGTTTTAGTGAGTGGATATGGACACACTTATGGCTGTTGAGCCAAGGATGAAAGATAAAGTTCAATGTATTTGCATGTGGCTAAGTTGAGAGAATCATGTTTATTCTCGAGTAAGGAAATGCAACACCTATTCTTTACCTATGGTTACATGAGTAGTGTTACATTGAGTTTACTTAGTTGCTACTTAAACTTGAAGACAAGTTTATTAAAGAGGGACAGTATGACGTAGTAGAATAAATGGACTAAGAGTTTGTTAAATAGCTTATTAGTTGTAGTCTATAAATAGGTGATGTAATACCCATTAAACTTAGTTTTTTCGAATAAAAAATATACATTAAAATTGGAGTAGAGCTTAGTTTCTCTCTTTAGCCCTTAGAGGTTTTACCCCTAATTGGGGCATTTGTCTTCTCTCTCTCTATTTAATTCTTGATTTTGCATTTGGAGTTCATCAGAATTGTTCTCAACTCAACCACTAATGTATCTGAACCACTGATATGAAATAACGAGCCCCTATATGGATCCTCATACATAGCGCATAACAATTAAGGCAAACAAAACACCCCTATGA
The DNA here is from genome assembly GCF_055761805.1 of Camellia sinensis. NCBI lineage: Eukaryota > Viridiplantae > Streptophyta > Magnoliopsida > Ericales > Theaceae > Camellia > Camellia sinensis. The sequence continues at coordinate 44,946,562 of NC_138964.1, forward strand.
GGGCTTGGGTTACCCTGTCCTATTTTTTTAGACGAACTAGGGCTCCACTATTCAATCAAATGGCATCACCACTTCTTAGACACAGGAAAGCATCATATCCTAATTGTGGAAGTTGCTAGAGCCGAATATAGGTACTAAGTCAGTCTGGTTAAAGAAGCTACCTCAGTAAGACACCTGATATACCTACCCTACCCAACATCTATAAATAAAGGGAGGATTAAGCAGCACGTTGGCGATCCAGATCCGAGGCTTGTATTCCCACCATAATAAAGCCCATGTTCGGCAATCCATCCGGGATGTTAGATAGCAAATACAGTGACTTAGCGTACCATGCATGAAATGTAATGAATATATATATATATATATATATGAAAATAAAATCCACATCATGAAATTTGAGTCAAGTTCTCTTAGTATCCCCAGCGGAGTCGCCAAAAACTATGGGATGTTTTTAGGGTTACCAAATGCGCCCAACAATTCAGACTTCCAATCTCTTAATCTTCTCTCATTAATGCAATGTGAAACAGAAAATGAAAGTTCAAAACTGGCAACTTTTATAGAAAATTCATTTTTTGTCAAAACATGCCAGAAAATGGATTACATCACCAGATTTCAGAGTCGCCACCTAATCTTTTCGAAAAATTAGGAAACTCATGACTTGTGTTAAGGGCCACTGTTCGTCATAACCAAAGTGTCTCGACTCGGGAACTTAGGTATGAGAGGGGAAGATCATTTAATTGAGCACTCCTCTCACTCGATCAAAAGATCGACCTCTATTAAGCCATGATGTGGTTTTTATAATCAACATATATTTATGTTCTGATTATTTATTAATGCTATCATTACTATCTAAGGCATGCATGTATGGATTGTGCCACTAATTTTGGTTATACTTTGATTTCATGCGTTTTTCTTTTGAAAAACCTTTTTGTACAAACTCAGAAGCATAAGAATCAATTACATTCCAAAACAATCAATACAATCTCTATCCACTGGCATTCAAATAGATATCTCATTTAAGCACTTAGCCTTATGATATAGCAACAAATATAATAAGGAGCATGCACATGCAATATGCTAAAGTCAAAAATTCTCACCTAGTACTTCGAGGTGAGTCACAAGAAATGTTTCGATATATACGTATGCATGATCCTATATACAATCGACTAATGCAATACATACACAACATGCACCTAGAAGTTTGGATACTAATATATGACATGGATATAATCTCAAGACATGGAATAACACATGTATTTAGCTTGAAAATAATAAATTCCCCAAATGTGGATGAACCGGACCCGAATGCATGAAAAATTAATGTAATATACAGGTATGATAAATAAAACATGATGTAATACTGAAAGAATGTATAAATAAAAGGGTTAGAAAGACATGGGATTGGGAGATATGAGACTAGAAAAATCTTTTCACATGGATTGTCGAGATCCAACGAAGAGATGAGCTTTACCCCTGTAGATCTGCAAAGATGAACATAGTCAACGCCACCCAACCGGGGTTGTCTGCCGGAGACACTTCGATGATAAAGTTAGCCCTTGGAATCAGAGAAGGAAGATGAAGAAAATGAAGAGTGTTTGTGTGCTATCTGGCAAAGAGATAAGGCATACATTCATTCCATGGGATGCCCTCCTTTTATAGATGGGGGTGTGATATTTACTTGATGAACTCCCTTGTTTGCGCTAGGGCCATTGTTAATAAGGTAGTCTTTTTTTGGCCACCATAATTGTCTCAAAACTTTCATTATCTTTCGTAGAAGGAATGAGAGTTTTTATTGCCGAACTACGTTGTTCAACAAGATGTTAGGTTTATGGATAAAGAACATTTTACTAATAAATAAAATGAATGAATGAATGACTATATGAATGCATGTATGCTCGAATGTATGTATAAATGTATGTTTGCTGAGGGCCATAGGCCGCGGTATTATAACCCTCGGGTGAGGACATAGGTCGCGATATTATTATCCACCGAGCGAGGGTTATAGGCCACGATATTATAACCCCCAGACAAAGACCGTAGGCCGCGGTACTATAACCCCCGGGCAAGGGCTACACTAAGGATGCCACAATTACTATATGTATGTTTTTCTCCGAATGCGAAGAACTTTGTTGATTTTAAGTGGCGACCAGTTGCCAATATTGCAAGGATTTTAAATAGTGTATCTTGTGTCATTGATTGTCTGTACCAAATGATGTAGACTTGTTAAGTACAAATAAGTGGAAAGTTGAAAAACTAGCACCAATGATAGAGCATTAAAAAATAGCATCGCTTCGTTATAAGGAATTGCTGAGTGGTTTTTGGATGCAGATTCCCTATTGCTTGTGAAGGAAAGTTGTTATTCGGAGGAATAGACTTGAGCTAAAATTGCCAAATGATGTAGGTTGTTATATAGGCGGGAAGACGCCAAAATTGTTGAATTCAACATTGATCAAACTCCAAGTGTGGTAACAAAAATGTTGTTTGAGCTGCGATGGATATGGGGCAGGGCATGTAAAATCTACAAATTTTTGGTATAGAAATTGCAAAATCCGACCATACGGATGTGTTTAGAAGACTCCTAATGGCATGGTTTTAACTGAAATAGAACTGATGGCTTAGATTGGTTGAGAATAGTGCTCTGTGAAGCACTGGATAATTGCTCCTATATCACTGAGTTAGACGGCTCAGCTTGGTGGCTGGTAGCATGGCTCGGCTAGGCTAGGCAGCTTGGCAAAAAATAAAAAGAAGTTGTTGTTGGTGAGAATTGAACTCTCACTCTCTTGGTGAAGGAATAACACTAAACCACTTTGCCATGACATAGCCTTGTGTATATATTTTGCACATTATATATTTGAACTTGATTGTTCGGCTATGACAAGAGGTAACTTAGCTGCAATGCACACAATAATTTCTTAGATTTACCGACTCAAGTCATCTTCTTCAGCGGAATAATGACATTGCTTGGCAAACTTCGACAAGCTCGTACGGCTTCGTTTGAACTCTGATTTCGACGTGGTTTGTTGTGTTGGACTTGTCTCAATGATTACTTCATATTGGTATGGTCAAAACTTGATTTCGATAACCTCAAAAATGTCAGTGTGCTAAAAATTTGGTCTGTTTTGCAACAATCGACTTTGGTTAAATTGTGGCTCCTGGTTGGTGTGTTTGAATGCCTCTAGTCGACTCGAACCTTCCGGTTAGCCAGGTAATTCCTGTTGTATTGCCGACATATTGTTTGCATGAAGAAGAATGTAGACCCAATTTGTAGAGAGAGAATGGGTACGTAAATGTAGCTGGCGACACTTTGGTTAGCCGAAACACTTGGTTCTCGGCATTGTAGCTGACATGATTAAAAATGTATGTATTTCTCATGATGATTAGTATTGCCGACGAGCTTGAGGACAGAGTTGTAGCACCGAGAGTCGACAAACAAGCAATTTTGTGTCGAAAACATGTATACTTGATTCAATGGAGAGCTGAGGAACTTGAGTGGCGTGTCGAGCAACTGGTGCCAAAACACCTGGGTCCGTCTCATTTATAATGTGACTTTGCCGAGAGATTGGTCGGCAACACTTGGGTCTGCGATTGTGCCAATTTTGTGGTCGGCACCTTTTCTCAACTATGGTACCAAGATATCTATAACCTATATCATGCAAAATATTTAATGAAGTGCACATTTTTATGTAAACAATGGATTCATGAATTACATCAGAGAAAAATAGAAAAATAGAATGAAAAGCTCAAGGAAATATCGTAAGCCATTCATGATATATCTACATATATAAATTGCTACCAAGTAATGTGGCCGAGGAAGTGATGTTGCTAAATGGTAGTGTCATCGTTGGGCTTTGACGTAAGTTGACTCTTCGATGTTGCCGAGTAGGTGTAGTTGTGAGAGTCGAATTTTGAGTGAGCTTATGATCACGATGTTGTTGACGACTCGGCAAGCTTGTTATGGATGAGCAATATCTTCCTGGAATGTAGGGGCTTTTGGATGTACCGAAACTCTTGGTCGGCAATTTCTCTTAGTTTCACGGTGTACCAAAACACTCAACTTGGTTTATCAAAACGAGGAAGTGAAAGCATTGATCTTTGACAACGCAAGAAGAATTTGGCTATTTGCTACAAGCATTGATCTTTGGTCGACAACTCGGCAAGATAAATTCAGCTATTTGCTCGTTCGGTTATTCTCGGCAGTTGAATGACCGTGCATGGCTATTGAGCTTGATGGTGTAGATTGGCTCCATTCTTGAGGACTGTAATTGCCAATCTGTGAGTGAATGGTATTCCCTGTGAAGGATCCGAATAGCCTTGGTGCTCTATTTTTCTTGTCAGATAGCTTCCTAGAAAGAAGATAGTGTCAATGATGCTTTAAAGCATGGTTGCCACCCTTTTGCATTTTAATCATTATTGAATATCAATGGTGGGGCAACTCTAAAATAAGTCTTGTGAGACAATAAATAAAGACCCATGGGTGAGTTCAGTTGAACAATTTGTATTCTATTGCCGAAAAGCTACTTTCATAAAGAAGAAAGTCCAACCCAATTTTAGAGAGAGAAAATCAAGACGCAAAAGTAGACCCATAAAGTCTGTGTGGTGTTAAAACTTTTTCATCAAGAGTCACAGTGAATAAAAATTTCCATAGAGTTTAAATGCAGACACATACGTATATACAATTCAAGAACCCATTTAATCAGAGAACAAATTGATCACCATCACAGTGTTGTTGAATTTTTACTTACAATACCATGTTTGCTATTTCCTTCGTTGACCTCTTTCAGACAATTCCCACAGACGGCACCAATTGTGAGACCAGAAAAATCCTCTCATATGGATTGTAGAGATCCAATGAAGAGATGAGCTTTGCTCTTGTAGATCTACAAAGATGAACATAGTCGGCGCAACCCAATTTGGGTTGCCGGCCGGAAACTGTCTGATGATAAAGTTAGCCCTTGGAATCAGAGAAGGAAGATGAAGAAAATGAAGAGTGTTTCTGTGCTATCTGGCAAAGAGATGAGGCATACCTTTATTCTATGGGATGCCCTCCTTTTATAGATAGGGGTGTGATATTTACTTGATGGACTCCCTTGTTTGGGTTGAGACCATTGTTAATAAGGTAGTATTTTTTTGGCTACCACAAAAGATTATTACGATAATTTGACTGAGAAAGGAGAGAGAGAGAGAGAGAGAGAGAGAGAGAGAGAGATTATTATATCATTTTGAATAAATAATAAAAGAAGATGAGGGGGGTTAGAGGAACATTGAATTGATTTAGCGAAACTACTACTAAATCTAACAAATCATACTAAATAAAGCCAATTAACCATCCAAGAGCTCCAAAACTACCTAGGAGAGCACTCCCCAGAACTTGTTTGATTTGTTCTTAGGGTGGTCATTCGGCTAGACACAAAATGAGCTGGTCGAACAGGAAAGTGACCGGCTGAATTATTCTTCCGATTGAGATTTAGGCTAGTGAAGAAATTCCATAACAGAATCCAAAAAACATTTTCTAAGGGGTGCTTATCCCTTTTACCCCCTCTACTCACAAGAATCACTTAGGTAAGAGGTAGATGGGCCTTAATTCTTATCCATAGCATAACAAATATATACAATATATATTTTGTAGTAAATCAAGAAATTAAATGGATCAAATCAAGAACAAATTCAAGCCGAATAAATGGATAGGAACCTACATCTTCTCGTTGTGAATAAGGGCAAATTAATACCCAAATCCATGCTATTAAGTGAAGAGTGTAGATTAATGCAAATCATTTCTTGATGGAAGCTTTGCTTTTAAAATAAGGGATTCATCAAAGTCATTGAAAACTCCTTATCTATTCATAGAACAAGGATCTTTCCACCCTTTTTCATGTTCATGAATGATTGAGAAGGGAGATTGCAATACCCTTTGACCCAAAATCTCTTGTTTTAATTTAAAAAATAAATAAAAATAAAGATAACACAACTCTTTCAATATCAAATCCTAAGAATCACTCAAACAATCCTATGAAATAACCATTCTACTCATTATCATTGAGCATAGGTTAAAATGCATAGACTGATGCACTTAAGAGATATGATATGTGACGAGGAGTGTGACAATAAGAAGAGCTACTTTGCTTATTGAACTTGTGAATTGATAGCTAATAGCTACCCTCAACCACATCCACAAGGGTTCAAAATACATAAGAACTAGAAATTAGAGCTAAGAAAAGCAAGAAAATAAAGAAAAAGCTATCAACTCAATGGATGGGTGTCTAAATCTACTCCTTTCACATCCATGAGGACTTGTTACATCTTTACAACAATTACATAATGAAAATAAAGCTTGAATTAAAGAAAGAAATGGAGAAAGAAGGTTAAAGGTATGAGAATATCACCTCTTAAAGAGGATGGGTTCTTTTGATTCACAAACTTCCTTTTAATTCCCTCAAGTCACTTTAGATATGTTGTTCAATGTCCAAGGGTCTTAGCCAGAAGCTTAGGATCAAGCTTCAATGGAACTTTAGTGTTCAAAGCCAATTGGTGGTAGGTAGGAGGTGCGATTAAGAGAGAGAGAGAGAGAGAGAGAGAGAGAGAGAGAGAGGTCAAAAGGCTCTTATGAGCTTTGGGAAAAATTTCCAACTCTTTGGAATGAGCTGCCGAGCTCTATTTATAGAGCCTAGGGTGTAAATGTTTAACATATTTGTGGAAAGTATCCTGGATAAGCTGAAATTTTCGAAAATACTCTGTACCTGGAACAATCAGCCGGTTGTTCCCTTTGGTGTTATAACAACCCCAACCTCTGATTAACGTTAATCCGTACTTAATTATGTCTGATGGTAATTTGGGAAGGATTTGGGATTAATTTGCATGTGTATTGCATTATTTTTGTGTTTCTATCTGTTTGCGATAAAATGACGTGTTCATGCCTTTGACCTTAAACTGCGAATTGAAAGCCTTATCGGCGACCGATTCAGAAATTGAGTAGTGCTTTATACTAGTAAGAATATATGTGATTTTATGGTAGGTTTAATTAAAATTTGGTTGGTATGATTAAATTAGATTATATAATACTAAATTACATTAGTTCAAGTTAATTACCTAATTGCCACTTAGTGGGCCACTTTTAAAAGCCTTGTTTGGAACTTATTGTGCATTATTCTATCATCCATTTCTTGACCAAACCGTGGGAGAGAGCTAGAGATAGGAGAAATTTTGGTTTCAACAAAATTCCTTGGAGAATTGGAAGAATTGTAGAGGCTTTGCATATTTGAGCTTCTAGGCTTGGAATTCAAGACCTAAGGTAGGAGAATCATCTTTTTGATTGTGCATTTAAGTTATACCTTGCATGGTCCATGGTAAAATTGAAGATTAAAGTCAAGAATTGGTTGAAAATGTTAAATTGAAGTCCATATCATGCATGCATGTTCATATCTTAGCATTTTGAAGTGTCTTCATGGAAGTTCTTGCATGCAAGCCCATATTCTAGCCTTAGTCCATGAATTCATCATGATTTTGAGCTCAATCTTACATTTGGTCATGTTTTAGAGCATTGGATTTAAAATGAACACTTGTATGTTAAGCTCTTGTTTTGTTCTTGAAGTTCTACTTGAAATTGTGTTTAATTGACTCACGTTTGGGCTTTGATTTTACAAATTGATCTTTGAAACATCTTTTACTATGAGTTTGCAAGTGTTTTCCAGAAAATGGGTCCAAAGGGTTGAGATTTGAGGTGTTGAATGCTTGGTTTGAGTTTGGGAGGCAAATCTGGAAATTCCAAAATTTGGCTTACTCGCTCGAGCGAAGGATTCCACGCTCAAGCGACTATCGTTTGTTCAGAGCTTTGCTCGAGTGAAGGAATAAATTGCAAGTTCTCAGGTTTTGGTGCACGCATACGCACGCTCGAGCGACGAGACCTACGCTCGAGCAAAGAGCTGTGCCTCACGCTCGAGCGAGCATCAAGTGTAAAATTTCAACAACCAGTACTTTTACATTTTTACAGACCGCTCGAGCGAAGGAGTCTACACTCGAGCGACCCCTCTGTTTTGACAAGCTCGCTCGAGCGAAGGAATCCACGCTCGAGCGAGACCCCTGTTTTCAGCAAGTTTTGAAAAATGTTTTCCAAGACATCTTTGCATCCTCATTCCATCCTAGGCATTCCTAGGCCATGTTTAAGACTCTATAGTGAGGATTTAAGGTTAGAAACACACTAAGAACCAACGACATAAGTTTTGTGCAATTAGAATGTGTGTTTCAAGTGTGTGTCCGTTATGTGTTATGTAGGTCACGTGCCGCGTATCGTGTGATCAATCTGCTCCGTCTGTCTGTTTTAAGGCTAACTGTGAGTAATAACTTAGTAAAGTCATATTCAAACTGTATCTACTTTCTGTGTGATAAAACAAGATCTGTTTTTCGAAATGATATGTTCTGTACAATGAATGATTGTTCAATTTCTGATATGTATTCGTGACATCCTTAGCATCATGTGATATCTGTTAGCTGTTACCCGATATCGGAGGTTCCTTTATGGAACTTATTTCTGTCTGCACTCTGTTACCTGTACCGGAGGTCCTGTCACGGGGGCTCAGCTTCTGTTTTGTTGCCCGGATCCGGAGGTTCCTTTATGGAACTGATTAGTCGTAACCTCACGTATATACGTTCTGTTCTGTTCTGTTAATGCTAATGGATGTATCACGTAAACTTAATCATGACTTATGATTTCTGTCTGTATATGATCTGGACAAATGATGAATTTGATACAAATCTGAATTATGATTTCTGAATCTGTACGAACTCATTCATTGAAACCCTTTACTCTATTATTATTCACTGGGCTTTCGCTCACAGTTTATATTATGTATGTAAGTGAGCCGGCACATGACCAGGGCCAGAGTTGACGGCTTTCTGTTTTGTTTTTGCCAGCCAACTGTTGTGCCTCCCGAGGAGGTTCCGAACGAAGCCTAAAGCCATGGCTGTTTTTGTATTCATGCTAGTCTTTGTGTATGCTCTGTAAAGTTAGGTCTTGGGAAGTACATTCTGTAAATACCTTGTAAATATTGTATACCTGGACTTGTATGTTTATGTATATATAAATAAGTTTTGAAATGTTCTGTCCCATGTACGTTATCATAGCTCATTGGACCTTGTCTATTTTGTATTATGGCTTCCGCAGCCCCTTATTATTTGCTAATCTGTTCAGAGGCTTTTGGTAATCCACATATTACTGGCCGGTTACGGTGCTAAACCTACAGGGGCGGGCTTGGGTCGTGACAGAGTGGTATCAGAGCACGTGTTCTACAGCACACACAGGTTCGTATGAGCTTAGGATGTCCTAGTAAGGGTTAAGGGCATTCCATCTGCATGTGTGAGTGTGTGGTAATGTAACTGAATATGAAAATTGAATGTACATTTGAATCAAATGAATTGAAGGAAACGAATAAGATTATGCCTGCGTTTATTATCATTTGATGTCTGTATAGTAAGATGGAGAATGCAAGGGGAAGTGGTGAAAGTCAATCTTCAGAGGCTCGCATGGGCCGAATGGAACAGATGTTAGCAGCATTGACTAAAACCTTGACACAACAACAGAGACAACAACCTTTGCCCCCTCCGCCTCCACCGGCACAAGCCGAGGCAGATAATAATGACATCATCAATCTGACACAGAAATTCATGAAAATGAAACCGCCAACATTCTATGGTGGAATTGAACCTTTGAAAGCTGAGATGTGGTTGCTTGAAATGGAGAAACTGTATGAGGTGTTTCTTTGTTCTGAAACCCAGAAAGTCCTCCTAGCCACCTACACTCTGAAAGATGAAGCCGGCAGGTGGTGGTTACTGATCCGAAGTGGCAATGGAAATATGACATGGGCACAGTTTAATACTATCTTCTACGACAAGTATTTTCCCCAATGTTTCAGGGATCGAAAAGTGTCTGAATTTCAGGAACTCAAACAGGGAAGAATGTCTGTAGCAGAATATGAAGCTAAATTCACTGAATTGGCACAGTTTGCTCCGCATATGGTGGATACCGATTACAAGAAAGCACGAAAGTTTAAAGGTGGATTGGATCTAGACGTGTTTGATTGAGTAGGCGTCCTGAAATTGCCTACTTATGTGGAAGTTCTAGACAGAGCCTTAATGGTAGAGGCCACCCTAGCCGCCATGAAACAAAGTAAAGCCCCAGCAACTACAACAACTGAGTAGAGAGGAAAAAGATCCGGGTTTGGTTTTACAAGAGGCCGGTCCTTTGGCAGTAAGAAGCAAAACGCAGGGACTTCGAACAGCTCGAGTCAGAGTAGTGGGTCTATTCCGGTCGGTTTTGATTGTGGTAAAAGGCACAGGGGTGTGTGCTACCGAGTGTCCGGTGCTTGTTTCTGGTGTGGCCAGCCAGGTCATGTAGTGAAAAGATTACCCGCTCAGGTCTGAGACTACTAGCCGTCTTGCAGCAAGTTTAACGGGATCCGCTTCTGTGGCCAAAACCAATGCCAAAGCCAATACTGGGAAAGAACCTCTGAGACAAGGCCGAGTGTTTGCCTTAGTGCTCGGTGACGTACCGAACACCTATACTGTGGTGTCAGGTACACTCCCTATATGTTCTCAAAATGCATGTGTACTGATAGATTCTAGTTCTACACATTCCTTTGTATTGCATGCTTTTTCTCGAAAATTGACTAGACCACTAGAACTTATGACCTATGTGTTATCTGTGTCTACGCCGTCTGGGGATTCTATGATATGTGCTCATGTTTATCCAGCATGTGATGTTATGATTGGCGATATGATGTTATATGTAGACTTGTTACCCTTGGACATTAATTATTTTGATTGTATTTTGGGGATGGACTGATTGACTAAATATTGTGCTACCATTGACTGTGCAAATAAAACTGTTGTGTTTAGACCACCGGGTATGCCTGAATTTACTTTTATTGGGAATGGGGTAGTTCCTCCCCCATATTTGATTTCGGCTGTGAAAGCTATAAAACTGCTTAGAAAGGGATGTAGGGGTTATCTGTGTTGTATATTGACTATACCATCTGACAGTACTACTGTAGAAACAATCCCTGTTACTTGTGAATTTCCCGATGTGTTTCCGATTGACTTACCTGGGGACTTAGTTGATAGAGAAATTGAATTCACTGTTGAGGTGTTTCCAGGGATACAACCAATTTCCAAGACTCTCTATAGAATGTCTACCTCTGAATTGAAAGAATTGAAAACCCAACTTCAGGAACTGTTAGATAAGAAATTTATCCATCCGAGTACTTCACCTTGGGGTGCTTCAGTTTTGTTTGTCAAAAAGAATGATGGATCTTTAAGATTGTGTATAGACTACCGAGAACTGAACAAAGTGACTATCAAGAATAAATACCCTCTGCCCCGAATATATCAACTTCAGGGTGCCCAAGTGTTTTCAAAAATTGACCTCAGGTCCGGGTATCATCAATTAAAAGTTAGAGTTGATGACATAGAGAAAACTGCATTCCGAACTAAATATGGACATTATAAATTTTTAGTAATACCGTTTGGGATGACCAATGCACCTGCAGCTTTCATGGATCTTATGAATAGGGTGTTTAAATCATATCTGGATGACTTCATTGTTGTATTTATTGATGACATTTTGATTTATTCTAAAGACAGGGAAGAACATGGGAACCATCTGAGAACCACCTTGCAGATTTTGAGAGATAAGAAATTGTATGAAGTGTGAATTCTAGCTTGACAGTGTGGCATTTTTGGGACATGTAATCAACAAGGATGGAGTTTCTGTTGACCCTCTGTCACGACCCAAACCCGCCCCTATAGGTTTAGCATCGTGACCGGCCAGTAATCCTTGGATTACCGAAGGCCTCTGAACAAATTAACAAAATTAAGGGGCTAGCGGAAGGAAATGCATAAATATAACTGTCCAATGAGCTGTGCTGACTAATATGAAATAGAATAATTAAAAATTTCATATACATAACCGGTGGTCAACCATATGTTATACCCACACACATTACAGTATTTTAAGTACATCCAACAACATCAAATCAAGTCTTATACATAAACAGGACCCAAAGGACTGAACATAGGATACTTCGGGAACCTCCACGTGAGGCGCAGTGGTTGGTTGACAACAGACACATAGATTCGAACAAAAGCCTTCGGGCTTGAACTCCAGAATGCTCACCTATATACATATATATAGAAACAGTGAGCTAAAGCCCAGTGAATAACATTAAAGTAAAGGGGTTAGTGAACGAAATCTGAACATATCATAAGCGAAAAATAGATCAGAGCATAGTCATTCTCATATCAGAACATAATAATGGTACATCCCATAGAACACATTACAGAACGTTTTCCGGCTAGAGTAATCGGTTCCGAATACCGATTAAACACATATCACCACAATGAAGTGGCTAACGAGATCTCGTAATTACTTGTATGTCATGGACCCGCATTTTCATGTCGTCCCCCATGACTTAAGACTATCTATGGATGCCATAATAGATTTCAAACTTGGAATGTTCGTTCACATAAACAGATATTATTTCAGAAATCATAGCTTATCACATTTCATTTGGAACATAATTTCATATAAACGTATCTTTACGATAACGTTACTCACAGTGGTTCCAGCAATAGTCAATCAATCTTTGAGTCTTGACCTACAATCACAAAATACATAACACAAGCATGTTTTATTATTACACATTCAAGTGGCCATTAAGGCTTAGCTTTCATTACATTGATTCTTGTTCTTCATTAACACATTGCTCAAAACACACTCTTGAATCCCATGACTTAGTACATTCATTCCTTAGTGTGTTTCTAATCCATAACCTCATTACTATGGCTTAATTAAGGCTTAGGAATGCCTAAGATGCAATGAAGATGCCAAAACATCCCTTGGAACACTTAGGCAAAATTTCTGAAAATGAGGTCCACACTCGAGCGTAGCTTTCCTTGCTCGAGCGGACATGCAAAATGTGAATGGTCGTTCGAGCGCACATTCCTTCCCTCGAGCGATCTGTAAAAGACATGAAACTTCTAGGAGCTTGCAATTCACGCTCGAGCGGACTTTTGGCCGCTCGAGCGAAGTGCACGCACTCAGAGTGGTCGCTCGAGCGTGGATGCAAATTCTGGAATTTCCAGATTGTACCTTCAAGCTCAAAACTCGAATTCCAACCTTCAAAACACATCTCTTGGGCCCCAAAACTTGAGATAACATAGTAAACTTGTAAAACATGAAGAATTTAGGATTATTTCATAAAATCATGGCCCAAGGGTTTGTTAAAAACTCACAATTTCAACTTAAAACATGATGAATGTTTATGAACACAACATGCATGAATTTTTCTTGTATCAAACTTCTCAAAACATGATCAAACACCACAAAAGAACTTGAACTTAATGATTTCCCCAAATGGAGATGAATTTCAAACATGCAAGAGAGGCTTCATGGAAATCATGCTCAATTTGTAAGAAAATGTATATGCATGCATGAATTGCCACTCAAATCTTCCTTCTAAGCTCAATACACACCCTTAAATACATAATCTTCATGTTGATAACTTAGATTCATAATTTAGGGGTTGAATTCATACCTATAGTCTTGAGTTAATCTAGCTCTAGCTTAGTTTTGATGAATCTAAGCCAAGGTCTTCAATTCTCCTTCAATTCCTTCATCTCTCTCTCTCTAGAATTGCTCACACTCTCTCTCTCTAAAAGAAACCTCAGATTTTTCCACTCAAGGGAGATGAAACAAAATGAGTTCAAATGAGCTTATTAGGCTCATATAAGCTTATGGTGTTAAAACACATTAATTAGAACATAAGGCTTGCCAAACGTGACTTAACGAATCAGACTGAATCAATTTTTAATAAAATTTGCCATAAGGTTCTAAAAATTCCAAATAACATATCGGTGTAGTCAATTTCAATTTCAGATGCCGATAATTTACATATTAAAGTGGAATTCCAAACAGATATTTCTACAAATAACAGATAGTAAGCCAAATATCATGCAAATCACATAATAAACCATAATTTATTTTATTTACTTAATTAACATCCTTAAGTATCGATTAGTGGCTAATTGTGGATCAGGGTTATTACACCCTCAGAAAATTGAAGCTGTTGTGGATTGGCCTAGACTGACAAATGTGACAGAAGTCCGAAGTTTTCTAGGACTTGCAAGTTACTACCGGAGGTTTGTGAAAGACTTTTCCAAGCTTGCCATTCCATTGACTCAATTAACTCAGAAAAATGTGCCATTTGACTGGAATGAACAAAGAGAGGCAGCTTTCCAAGAGTTGAAAACCAGGTTAGTGACTGCACCAATCTTAACCTTGCCTAATGGTACTGATGGGTTTTAAGTGTACAGTGATGCTTCCTATAAAGGCTTGGGGTGTGTACTAATGCAAAACGGAAGGGTGATTGCCTATGCTTCTAGACAACTTCGATCTCATGAAAAGAATTACCCAACACATGATCTTGAATTAGCGGCTGTGGTGTTTGCTTTGAAAATATGGCGTCACTATTTGTATGGGGTAACTTACGAGGTGTATACAGACCATAAAAGTTTGAAATATTTCTTCACCCAAAAGGAATTGAACATGAGACAGAGACGATGGTTAGAACTAATCAAGGATTATGATTTGTAAATCTTGTATCATCCAGGAAAGGCTAATACGGTAGCAGATGCCTTGAGCTGAAAATCCAGTGCGAATTTTTCATGTTTGCTATCCAACCGAAAAGAATTGTTGACTGACCTAGAACAAGATGGGCTATTAACTGCTATTGCCGCTCAACCTACCATTCTTGACGAGATCAAACAGAAACAGTGCGAGGATGAACACTTGAAAAAGATCACGGAGGAATTTGATTCAAAGCCGAGGCCAGGATTTGTGTTTGAGAATGATGTGCTGAAATTTCAGAACCGTCTTTGTGTGCCCGATTGTTATGATTTGAGGAAACATGTTATGACCGAAGCTCATAGTAGTAAATTAGCTATGCATCCAGGGAACACGAAGATGTATCATAATTTGAAACAGAATTTTTGGTGGCCTAGAATGAAACAGAGTATTGCAGACTTTGTGGCTAGATGTCTACAGTGCCAACAGGTTAAAGCTGAACATCAACGACCCGCTGGTTTGCTACAACCACTCCCAATACCGGAATGGAAATGGGAACACATTACCATGGACTTCATTGTGGGATTGCCTCGTTCTTCTCGAGGTATGGACTCTATCTGGGTTATAGTTGACCGTTTAACTAAGTCTGCCCATTTTCTGCCTGTCAAAACTATTTATAACACTGATAAATTGGCCAATATCTATATAACTGAAATTGTGAGATTGCATGGAGTGCTAGTATCTATTGTGTCTGACAGGGACTCAAAGTTTGTATCGAGATTTGGCAGAGTTTGCAACAGGCTTTGGGGACTGAATTGAGACTGAGCAGTGCCTTTCACCCACAGACAGATGACCAAATTGAATGAACGAACCAAACTCTGGAGGATATGCTCAGAATGTGTGTGTTAGACTTTCAAGGGAATTGGGAGACCTACTTGCCATTAGCTGCATTTGTGTACAACAACAGTTACCATTCAAGCATTGGAATGGCTCCTTACGAAGCTTTGTATGGAAGAAAATGTCGTTCTCTGATATGTTGGGCTGAAGTAGGTGATAGACCTTTGTTGGGACCGGAACTTGTGCAAGAAACAATCGAGAAAGTGAAACTGATACAGCAGCGTCTGAAAACTACACAGAGTCGGCAGAAGAGTTATGCTGATGTTCGAAGAAGAGAGAGGGAATATGAAGTTGGGGACCACGTGTTCATAAAGGTGACCCCGATGAAAGGTCAAACTCGGTTTGGTGTTAAGGGAAAATTAGCGCCAAGATATGTTGGACTTTATGAAGTCCTCGAAAAGATCAATCCGGTATCGTATCGAGTAGCCTTACCTCCAGTAATGGAACACATGCATAACGTCTTTCATGTATCGATGCTACGAGAATATTTGAGGGATCCACTCCACGTCATTGAACCAACACATGTGCTTTTGAAAGATGACTACACTTATGAGGAAAGACCTAGCCAGATTGTGAATCGCTAGATCAAAAAGTTGAGAAATAAAGAAATACCGTTGGTAAAAGTTGATTGGAAAAACCACGGAGGAACTTATGCAACCTGGGAAATTGAAGAAGACATGATGAAGAGATATCCGAATTTGTTCCTATTAGACCCAATGTTGTTCCCGAATGAAGGTAATTTGAGTTTGGAGGACCAAACTCTTTTAAAGAGGGAAGACTGTAACAACCCCAACTTCTGATTAACGTTAATCCGTACTTAATTATGTCTGATGGTAATTTAGGAAGGATTTGGGATTAATTTTCATGTGTATTTCATTATTTTTGTGTTTCTATCTGTTTGCGATAAAATGACCTGTTCATGCCTTTGACTTTAAACTGTGAATTGAAAGCTTTATCGGCGATCGATTCAGAAATTAAGTAGTGTTTTATACTAGTAAGAATATATGTGATTTTATGGTAGGTTTAATTAAAATTTGGTTGGTATGATTAAATTAGATTATATAATGCTAAATTACATTAGTTCAAGTTAATTACCTAATTGCCACTTAGTGGGCCACTTCTAAGAGCCTTGTTTGGGACTTATTGTGCATCATTCTATCATCCATTTCTTGACCAAACCGTGGGAGAGAGCTAGAGATAGGAGAAATTTTGGTTTCAACAAAATTCCTTGGAGAATTGGAAGAATTGTAGAGGCTTTGCATATTTGAGCCTCTAGGCTTGGAATTCAAGACCTAAGGTAGGAGAATCATCTTTTTGATTGTGCATTTAAGTTATACCTTGCATGGTCCATGGTAAAATTGAAGATTAAAGTCAAGAATTGGTTGAAAATGTTGAATTGAAGTCTATATCATGCATGCATGTTCATATCTTAGCATTTTGAAGTGTCTTCATGGAAGTTCTTGCATGCAAGCCCATATTCTAGCCTTAGTCCATGAATTCATCATGATTTTGAACTCAATCTTACATTTGGTCATGTTTTAGAGCATTGGATTTAAAATGAACACTTGCATGTTAAGCTCTTGTTTTGTTCTTGAAGTTCTACTTGAAATTGTGTTTAATTGACTCACGTTTGGGCTTTGATTTTACAAATTGATCTTTGAAACATCTTATACTATGAGTTTGCAAGTGTTTTCCAGAAAATGGGCCCAAAGGGTTGAGATTTGAGGTGTTGAATGCTTGGTTTGAGTTTGGGAGGCAAATCTGGAAATTCCAGAATTTGGCTTACTCGCTCGAGCGAAGGATTCCACGCTCGAGTGACCATCGTTTGTTTAGAGCTTTGCTCGAGTGAAGGAATGGTGGCTCAAGTGTAAATTGCAAGCTCTCAGGTTTTTGGTGCACACAGACGCACGCTCCAGCGACGAAACCTATGCTCGAGCGAAGAGCTGTGTCTTACGCTCGAGCGAGCATCGAGCGTAAAATTTCAACAGCCAGTACTTTTATATTTTTACAGACCGCTCGAGCGAAGGAGTCTACGCTCGAGCGACCCCTCTGTTTTGACAAGCTCGCTCGAGCGAAAGAATCCACGCTCGAGCGAGATCCCTATTTTCAGCAAGTTTTGAAAAATATTTTCCAAGACATCTTTGCATCCTCATTCCATCCTAGGCATTCCTAGGCCATGTTTAAGACTCTATAGTGAGGATTTAAGGTTAGAAACACACTAAGAACCAACGAAATAAGTTTTGTGCAATTAGAATGTGTGTTTCAAGTGTGTGTCCGTTTTGTGTTATATAGGTCACGTGCCGCGTATCGGGTGATCAATCTGCTCCGTCTGTCTATTTCAAGGCCAACTGTGAGTAATAACTTAGTAAAGTTATGTTCAAACTGTATCTACTTTCTGTGTGATAAAACAAGATCTGTTTTTCGAAATAATATGTTCTGTACAATGAATGATTGTTCAATTTCTGATATGTATTCGTGACATCCTTAGCATCATGTGATATCTGTTAGCTATTATCCGATATCGGAGGTTCCTTTATAGAACTTATTTCTATCTGCACTCTGTTACCCGTACCGAAGGCCCTGTCACGGGGGCTCAGCTTCTGTTCTGTTGCCCGGATCCGGAGGTTCTTTTATGGAACTGATTAGTCGTAACCTCACGTATATACGTTCTGTTCTGTTCTGTTCTGTTAATGCTAATGGATGTATCACGTAAACTTAATCATGACTTATGATTTCTGTCTGTATATGATCTGGACAAATGATGAATTTGATACAAATCTGAATTATGATTTCTAAATCTGTACGAACTCATTCATTGAAACCCTTTACTCTATTATTATTCACTGGGCTTTCACTCACAGTTTATATTATGTATGTAGGTGAGCCGGCACATAATCAGGGTCCGAGTTGACAGCCTTCTGTTTTGTTTTTGTTAGCTAACTGTTGTGCCTCCCGAGGAGGTTCTGAACGAAGCCTAAAGCCATGGCTGTTTTTGTATTCATGCTAGTCTTTGTGTATGCTCTGTAAAGTCAGGTCTTGGGAAGTACATTCTGTAAATGCCTTGCAAATATTGTATACCTAAACTAGCATGTTTATGTATATATAAATAAGTTTTGAAATGTTCTGTCCCATATACGTTATCACAGCTCATTGGACCTTGTCTATTTTGTATTATTGCTTCCACAGCCCCTTATTATTTGCTAATCTGTTCAGAGGCCTTTGGTAATCCACGGATTACTGGCTGGTTACGGTACTAAACCTACAGGGGCTGGTTTGGGTCGTGACAGATGTCTAGCGAAATGGATTTTGATTGGCCAACTTATGGTGTCTGACCAGTCAAAGAATACACAATTGGATCAACAAGGTAGCGTTAGCCTGGATTGAGAGGAGAAACAGGTATTTTAGAGAATTTCACCATTTCCATTCATTCTGACTATGTCCTTTAACTCAGTTTGTTTTGAAAGAAGACAACGCCTTGATTTTGAAAATGTGAGTGTCAGAACACTGTGGTAATGCTTACAATTACACCACTAAACTTGTTTTGAAAAGGTTTCCATTTTGGTTGAAAAACATTTTGTCCAAAACAAGCATTTTGATGATGTAAAGCTTGATCCTTAGGCTTCTTGTTGAAGAACTTGTAAGATTAACACATCTTGTTTTCATCATTGGGAACTCAAAAGAGAGCGCCTAAATCTTAAGGCTATTCAAAAATGGGGTGTCTACAGCTACCTTTGGAGATTTATAGAGCAATATCAGATGATTAAAGTGTTGGTGATGAATGAATTGTTTTGAGATAATTCGGGTGATATACAATATGCTATCTCTAAATCTCTTTGCAAAGAGTTTTTATTTTAATTACCTTCAATTTGTTTTTCTCTTGATTATTCTAGTCATTTGATAAATTATTTATAATTATTCTCTATTATTACGTTTGATTATTTTGGTCATTTGATAAATTCCTGTGAAGTTATTCTGAAAATGTTGATTTGTCTAACTAAATGACATGTAATTGCTCCATACATTTCGGATAAGTGGTTGCGCTTGGGTGAGGTGGGTGAGGCTGTAGAACCTGCTATTTGGTCATGGACAAGTTGTTATATGTTGAGCTAATCTATTGTGCAATTTGGTAAATTGCTTTTGTGCAATGTCGTACTTTATTGGCTCCCTATTGATTTGTTCTCTATACGAGCTTTGTTATTCCTGTCGTATTGTATACTTCTCGAGTTAATTTATTTTTCAACTGTGTTAAGCAATTTAGTGACGATTGGATTTGAAATACTAAACAGACTAATTGAGTTAGATATTTGAGGGGCACTTTTTTTTGGAGATTTGTACAAATTATGTTCTAGAGACATTTGTGTAATTAATTTTGGAGGTGATTTGTATATTTGAGGTTATGAGTTATCTGAAATTGTAAATTTGAGATTCATTTGATTTATTAACGACTTGGAAGTTGGGGCGTTACAGAATGGTATCAGTGCGTAGAGATTAGGTCTTACACAGGATTTGTTCGGAGGTTGATATTTGAGGTTAAAAAAAATGATATATTTGAGGTTAAAAAAATTTAGTTGATAAAGATCGTTGTTTATATCAGAGTGCGCAGTGAAAGCGTGTGATTTAAAGACTTATTCGTTACAAAATCTTGAAGTATTAAGGATTGAGAATTTCGAGGATGAAATCTGTTTAAGGGGGATAGATTGAGAAATCTCGCATTTTTTAGGTACTAAATATTTTAATGAAATGTATTGTTGGTTTGTTATAATAATTTGGTGGTGATATTTTTAGATGAGAACTTAATTTATTTCCTTATATTTATTTTATCTCCACTTCATTACTATTCATCTATTTTTGAAAATAGATTTTTTTTATTTTTTTATTTTTTTTACAGGGAAATCCTCCAACCCTCCCGCAGGTCCAAGGCAGCGCTCCATGAGGAGATCACCAGGGTGTCCTGTTGTCCGTTCCGAGTAAGAGATTATAACCTGGAAGCTTGTCCCGACCTCCCAAGGCAAGCTTCGATTAAGTCAGGACTCGCACAGCGGGAGAGCATTAAACCCACACCAAGTAGCTGATTAGGCATCCTTGAGGTCCAACCTCCTAACCAATAGTGATTCGCCTAGGAGATTGGCCCAAGGATGGAATTGAACTTGTGACCTTGGGGCTTAAACCCCAAGGCCTTACCACAATGCCACAACCTCTTGGGTTTGAAAATAGATTTTATTCTCATTTCCAAGCTTGTCTTCCTCACCAAGAAAACAAAGGGGGAAAAAAGTACCTTCAATGGTCGGTAGACCCAAATGCGCTGCCATGCCTTCATATTGATTTGATAATGCCATATCCCTTTCCTATTTCCACGTCCCTTCTTTTTATTTTTTTATTTCTTTTTTTTTTCCTTTGCCCCAAGTTTGCTTCTCTCTCCATCCTTTTGTTAGCAAAAACTTTGAGTTTAGTTGGAAAGTGTTTAGAGTAAGGGTTAATAATTTTTTCTAAGAAAAGAGATGTAGAATTTGTCAAACCTTACATACCTATTATCTTAAAATTTTGGTCAACTACTTTTGGAGATTTATGGAGTAATATCAGATGATTAAAGTGACATGACGGAGGAATTGTTTTGAGATAATGGGTGGTATACAATATGCTATCTCTAAATCTCTTTGCAAAGAGTTTTTATTTTAATTACTTTCAATTTGTATTCCTCTTGATTATTTTAGTCATTTGATAAATTCTGTAGAATTATTCTATGTTGATACATTTGATTATTCTGATCATTTGATAAATTCCAGTAAAGTTATTCTGAAAGTGATGATTTGTTTGACTAAAGGACGTGGAATTGCTCCATACGTGGATCGAGTAGACCCTGCTAATAACTTGCACCAATATGCCAAGCAGTTGTGCTTGGATGAGGTGAGTGAGATTGGTCACTAGTCATGTATTAAGTAGGACCAGGTATTTGGTCCTGGACAGGTTATCATATGTTGAGTTAATCTGTTTGTGCAATTTGGTAAATTGATTGATTATCGAATCGAATCGTTTGTGGAGTGTCGTAATTTATTGGATCCCTGTCGATTTGTTCTCTATCCGAACTTTGTTATTCCTGTCGTATTGTATACTTCTCGAGTTAATTTATTTTTCAAGTGCGGAGGAATTTAGTAGCGATTGGATTTGATGTACTAAACGGATTAATTGAGTTAGACAATTGGGGGCTATCACTATATATTATTTTTGGAGATTTGTGCAAATTATATTTTGGAGACATTTGTGTAATTATTTTTGGAGGCGATTTGTATATTTGAGGGTATGAGTTATTTGAAATTATAAATCTAAGGTTAATTTTATTTATTAATGGCCCAGAAGTTGAGGCATCACAGAATGGTATCAGTGTGTAGAGATTAGGTCTTACATGGGATCTGTTGGGAGGTTGATATTTGAGGTATAAAAAAAAAGTGATTCATATTTTAGGTCAATATTTGAGGTTAAAAAAAATTTAGTTGATATTTGAGGTGAAAAAAAAAAATATTGTTGTTTATATCAGAGTGCATAGTAAAAGTGTGTGATTTAAAGACTTTTTCGTTACGAAATTTTAGAGTATTAAGGATTGAGAATTTCTGTCACGCCCCAGATTTTTGAGATTCAACCCACGAGAATAAGCTCGTAAACGATAAATGAAAGACAACGAGAAGATAAAAGAAAGTAACATTTCTCATGCAAATGACTATTATAAAGTCAAACAATACATGAGTTCATTCGGATAATCCTAGTAAAATAGCATAGTAGCTTGTATAGTTACTATTATGAACACTAGCCCGGGATATTTACCTATTTTATTTGTTATCATTTTGACTTTGAAAATGATGTTTTGAAAATGTTTAGTAATGTATTTACTTTTGCTCAGCAATGTATCTGTTTTTGGTTTAACAATGTATTTGCTAGTTGGTATCGTGATATACAGAATTATTTTTGGAAAGTGGTCTAGCCACACAAATGTTTTGATAATGAAAAATGTTTTGAGCAAGCGTAAGGTTTTAATGAACGAAAAGAAATGATTGTTTGACTTTAAAATCGGATGAACTCATGTATTGTTTGACTTTATAATAGTCATTTACATAAGAGATGTTACTTTCTTTTATCGTATCACTATCTTTATTTATCGTTTACGAGTTTATTCACGTGGACCAGATCTCGGAAATCCGAGGCGTGACAATTTCGAGAATGAAATTTGTTTAAGGGGGATAAATTATGAAATCCTGTATTTTTGAGATATTAAATAATATAATGAAAAGTATTGACAGTTTGTTATAATAATTTGACGGTGAGATTTTTAGCTGAGAATCTAATTTATTTTCTTATATTTGTTTTATGTCAACCTTATTATTATTCATCTTTTTTTGAAAATAGATTTTATTCTCATTTCCCAACCTTTCTTCCTCACCAAGAAAACAATTGAAAAAAAAAAAAAAAAGGTACCTTCAATGGCCAGCAAACCCAAATGAGCTGCCATACCTTCATAATATTGATTTAAGAAAAATGCTTGGGAGCACTAAAAGGGGATCACTAAAGGGAGCACTAATGATGTGGCAGTGGGCCCTGCCCACTTTCTATGCCTTGTTTTTATTTTTTTATTATTTTTTTTGTCATTTCCAATGTATTAGTACTATTAGTGATGTATTTTTTAATGGTCTAAATCATTGTTGTTGATTTAATAATGCCGTATCCCTTCCCCATTTGCATGCCCTTTCTTTTTATTTTTTTTGTTTATTTATTTTGCTTTGCCCCCAAGTTTTCTTCATTTTAAATTGAGAAACATTAAGCGCGCAAAATCTGTTAATCGACTTTTGACTAACAAATGTGCTCATATCCCACTAGAACCACCCTTATCCTTAATGACTTATAGGGTTGAGAATATGGATTTCTGAAGGATTTTTCCTTTTAATTAATAATACATTAAATTTATTTTATATCTCTATATATGTTTAGTGTTTGTGTAAATTTATATATTTGATTGATAAAATTTATTATTAATATGACTATTTTTTAAAAAAAAAAGTATTACTCACAATCTTTTATTTTTTTTCTCTTAAGATACATATTAATTTAAGTTTGATTTTATTTGATTTGGTTTTAAAGCTCGAATTCAACTCATTTATGTAATTGAATTGACTCGAATCGAGCTTGAATTTCACAAATATTTAACGTGCCGAGATTGAGATTAGGGTGTTTGGAAACAACCTACAAAAACATATATATATATATGAGAGGGTAATTTTTGGGAAAGATTGGGCCGAGCTGCAAGTTGAGCTTTGAAGCCCAAAACGCAGTGGACTAGGTAAAAAGGCCATACAGAATACTCCGGCCCAGAAGGGCAAAATTACTCCGGCCTTGGGAAGACAAAGCTACTTCGGCCCAAGGAGACGAAATTACTCCGGTTCAAGAAGAGATCGTTACTTCAGCCCGAGGAAGAGTAAAATTACTCCGGTCTGGAGGCAACTCAGAGTTAGTCTGGTCGCAGTATGTTCTGAGAATACCGGTGTCGGAATTAGTCCGGTCGTGACTTACATTGGTTAGGTCGGTCCGAACTTGTTACCTGGAAGTTTGATCTAAGCGCATCAAGGTCGAACAGGGCAGCCGAAGTAAAGAGTTGGAGGAGAAGACCGAACTAAGGATAGTTCGGCCTTCTTTGGCTCGGTATAGCCAAGTTTACTTCGGTCAAAAGGAAGTTCGGCCGTAAAGAAAACCATCCCACTTGGTTTAAGCAGTGGGGGAGGGTGTAAAAGGATAAGCATTATCCTTAAGAGATTGAATCCTAGGAGGACTCTGTATGGAGAAATACAAGTCCTACTAGGATTATGCCATATGAAACTTATAAAAGCTCACAAGCATCACCTTGGAGGGGGTAATTGAACACGATCTTTCTGAGAACTTAGAGCTTTGTCTATTTTTCAAGTTTTCTGACTTAGGCATCGGAGAGGTTTCCGGCACACACCCGCCGGCTAGCTCACGTTTGTGTTTTCAGGTGACAAAGCGACGTCGTACGGAGGAGCGTGGACTTGGTCAACAGGATTATACGAGGAGAATTATTTCCTCCCCGTACAATTGGCGCCGTCTGTGGGAAGAACAGACAAGAACAAAAACCTCTTGACTAAGCTTCTCCTTTTCTCATCCAATGGCACACATTGAAGACTTGCCGCAGTCCGCCGTCGACGGACTAACTCCAGAAGGGGGCGCAAGGCGTGAAGGATTACCTGCCGTCCCCCCCATGGCGGACTTGGAGCCCCAACAACATAATTCCAGGAGGAGCGGCAGGGGAAGGCGGAATGGCAGCCCTCGTCACTCTCAAAGTCCCGACAGGCAAAGGAGGAGGATTGATCCTCAAGTCCTGGAAGATCGCGTAAAGGAACAAGATGAACTGATTCGGAGGATGGCGGCGGACATGGAGGCCTTGAAACGCCGGATGAAGACCAAAGATGTGGCGACAGGAGAGGGGCGCAGGCACAAGACGCCCCCTCGCCACTCACAGAGTCGTAGTAGGAATACTACACCTTCCCAAAGAGAGAGCAGAAGCCTCAGGACAGGCGACACTCACTCCTTATCTTCAAGAACTCGTCACTCCAGGTCTGAAAGGACGAGATCCGAAAGATCATACACTGAAGGAAGCACGTATTGGCCTTCACATTCACACCAAACCAGATCCAGACAAACCGAGCTACCCAGGTCATCCGACTTACGATCCGTGCTAGAAGAAAAAGCACGATGCAAGGAAGATGCCAGGGCAAAGGATCCACACCGAATTTCGGCCCTACAACGGTTGGCTCCTCGAACGCATGGAAGCGTCGAGGTTGGAATGCCAATACCGTAACCGGCCTACGAACCAGCGGACAAAGCATTGGCAAGACTACAGACTTCGCCGTTTGTCCCAGCGATCGAAAACGCACCCCTACCATCAGGCTTCCTTCAGCCGAAGTTCAATACATATGAAGGGAAGACGGATCCGTATTCTCACCTGAGCCACTTTCGCCAAGTCATGGCTGTGTACAGGCGAAACGAGGCCCTAATGTGCATACTCTTCCCATCAAGTCTGGGCGACTTAGGCTTGACTTGGTTCGAAAAACTCCCAGAGGGCAGCATAGCCTCCTGGGCCCAATTGGCAGAAGCGTTCGTAACAAGGTTTCGGACAAATACTAAAACACCGGTGGAGATAGACCAGCTACTCTCCATCGACATGGGTGAGAAAGAAACCCTCAGATCTTACAACAGTCGCTACTGGGAGACATTCAACCAGATTGGAGACTGCCCCACCAATCTAGCCATTGCACAATATAAAAGAGGCCTACCAGTAGGGAACCGACTAAGGGATTCAATTACCATGACGCCACCCCTCACCATGGAAGCCCTGATGGAGAGAGTGCATCAGCACATCAGGGTAGAAGAAGATGGCGCACGTTCCAAAGCCAAAACAAGTGCGGCCACGGTACCAGAAAAGAAAACCTCAGCAAAGGTTAATACGGTGGACCGAAGTAACAAAAATGGACGTGGCAGACGAGATAACGGAGAAGACCCAGACAAAAGATGGCTGAGAATTCGCACTGCCATAACCACGGTGTTCAAAAAACCAATATATCGGATTCTGAGCGAAATCAAGGATGAGCCTTTTGTCAAGTGGCCAGCCAAGCTTGGAGAAGCTCAGAAGAATTACGACGACAGATCACGGTGCACCTTCCACAAAGAAAAAGGGCACCGAACTGAGAATTGCACGCCCCTAAGACAGCATTTAGAAGAATTGGTGGCAGCAGGCCACTTGGACGAATACATTGAAGGAGGAGCGCAACCAGCCCCCCAAGATCATGACCAACCCAACAGAATGCCAAACGACGCACCACCGCAAGGCATTATCAATGTAATTCATGGATTTTTTGAACCTGAGCGCGTATGCGAGCTTAGAGGTTCAATCAAGAAGGCTGAACACTTTAGGGAAGTATTAAGTTCCCAACCCGCCATCAAGAAGGGGAGGACAGAGGCAACAAACGTCATGTCCTTTTCGGATAAGGACCTGGAACGAATTTACTGCCCCCATAATGATGCCCTGGTTGTCACTCTCCGAGTCAAGGATTTTGACGTCAAGCGGATTCTGATTGACCAGAGTAGTTCATGTGAGATCATGTATTACGACACATTCAAACAACTAAAGCTGCAAGACAAAGACTTGGCACCTGCAGTTTCTCCCCTGATTGGATTCAACTCCATGCCAGAGTGGCCTGTCGGCAAAATAATCCTTCCAGTCAGAGCTGGAAGTGTATCAAAACAGGTGGAGTTCTGGGTATTGAAGGTCCCCTCCACCTACAACATCATCCTGGGCAGAACATGGCTACATGCCATGCGTTCGGTAGCGTCATCATACCATCAGGTAATGCGGTTCCCCAATGACGCCGGTATAATTGAAGAAGTCTATGGCGATCAGATCATGTCAAAACAGTGCTTCGCCACAGCAAATGGAAGCCGAGCTGCCAAAGGATACGTTCATTCGGTGGAAGAGCCAGAAAGTAATGAACTATTCGCTGACGTCGGCAAAGAGGCTGATCAGAAAGCGGTGGAAGACTTGGTGGAAGTAAAAATAGATGAGAAGAACCCGGATAAGTTCTTCTTGCTTGGCTCATCATTGTCCAGCACTGAGAGATTAAAGGTCTTAGAATTCTTGACCTCTAACATCGAAGTGTTTGCTTGGACACCTTACGACATGCCAGGCATTGATCCAAACTTCATCAGTCACCAACTCAATGTCCACCCATCCGCCAGACCAGTCATTCAACGCACACGCAGATCGGCACTCCACCACGCCGAAATAGTGGTAGAAGAGGTGGGCAACCTGCTGGAGGCAGGAGCAATAAGGGAAGTGCACTACCCAAAATGGATCTCCAACACCGTCGTAGTGCCAAAAAAGAATGGTAAATGGCGCGTCTGCGTCGACTACAAAACAGTCAACAAGGCGTGCCCAAAAGATAGCTTCCCTCTACCAAGGATAGATCAACTGGTGGACTTAACAGCAGGACATAACCGACTTAGCTTTTTGGATGCATACAGAGGCTACCACCAGATCGCCATGCATGAACCAGACCAGGAGGTCACTTCCTTCACAACACCAAGGGGGTTATATTGCTATAAGGTCATGCCCTTTGGCCTAAAGAACGCAGGGGCGACATTCCAAAGGATGGTCACCAAGATGTTTGAACCATTGTTAGGCAGAACGATGGAGGCGTACATCGACGACATGGTAGTCAAAAGCAAGGATGAGAATGACCATCTGAAAGACTTAGGCGAGATGTTCCAGATCCTGAAGAAACACAAGCTACGCCTCAATGCGTCCAAATGCGCATTCGGAGTTGGATCTGGCAAATTCTTGGGCTTCCTGGTAACCAACCGAGGTATAGAAGCCGACCCCTCTCAGATCAAAGCGATCCAGGAATTGGAGAGACCAAACTCAGTCAAAGAAGTGCAGCATCTTACTGGTATGGCGGCTGCACTCAACCGATTCATAAGCAGATCGTCGGACAGACTACGACCGTTCTTCCAAGCTTTAAAGGCCAAGTTTGAGTGGGATGAAGAATGCGACCGAGCTCTGGAAAGCTTGAAGGAATACATGTCTTCCCCACCACTACTTGTTACTCCAGTACCTGGTGAAGAACTCTTTTTGTACCTAGCAGTCTCTCAACACGCAGTCAGCGCAGTGTTGGTTCGTGCAGAAGGAATACAACACTTGCCCATCTTTTATGTCAGCAAGACATTATTGGGAGCCGAAACAAGGTACTTACCATTGGAGAAACTAGCATTAGCATTAATGATGGCATCCAGGAAATTGGCGCACTACTTTCATGCCCACACCATAGTCGTCCTCACGGCCTTTCCATTAAAAGCTCTGTTTGAAAGGGCGAACTTCAGTGGGCGAATTTTGAAATGGGCAGTAGAGTTGGGACAATTCGATATCAAGTTCCAACCAAAGACCGCAATAAAAGCTCAATCTTTAGCAGACTTCGTCGCAGAGTTTACTCCTGGAAGTCATCATATCTGTCCAGTCGACCTGACTGACTCAACCGAACTAGGGACGGAAGTTAACGCCGGAATAACGCAACCCCTAGTGAAAGGTAGTCCATCGACCGAACTAGAGACAGAAGTTGACGCCGGAATAGCGCAACCCCTAGTGGGAAGTAGTCCATCAAGCACAAAGGCAGACCACATTAAGGACGACAAGGAGAAGCCAAACAAAGGCTCACCAGCAGTTCAAACAGAGGACGAAGGGCAGACAGCCAATATGGACTTTGAAGAAAACACCATCCTTGACCCCACGGCATCGTCTGACCCTTCCACATGCTGGAAACTATTTGTTGGAGAGATGTGGAAGCTCTTTGTGGATGGAGCATCCAACCGACATGGTGCAGGGCTTGGCATAGTCCTCATCTCTCCAGACGGCCTGGTTATAGAGCAAGCAATCAACCTTGGCTTCCCAGCATCCAACAATGAAGCAGAGTTTGAGGCGCTTATCGCAGGACTCAAGTCAGCACACTTCATGAAAGCAGCCGAACTAATGGTATACAGTGACTCTCTGCTGGTAGTAAACCAAATTTCCGGCGAATACGAAGCAAAGGACGACAGAATGGCCAAGTACCAAGAGTTAGTCAGAACAGAGATCAAGAAGTTTGATGTGGTAAGGATAGAACAAATTGGCAGGGAGGAAAACAGCCGAGCGGACGAGCTAGCAGGCCTGGCCTCAATGGCGGATACATCGATCCCTCATCCATTACTCATCGACTTCTTACCAAGACCAAGTATAGAAGACCCCGAAGCAGAAGAAGTATATTGCACTGAATTAGGCCCTTCATGGATGGATCCCATCATCCTGTTCCTAAAAGACGGCATCCTACCAGCAGAGAAAAAAGAAGCCAACAAAATAAGGGCAAAGTCGCAGCGATTTTGGCTATCTCCATCTTTGGCATTATACAAGAAGTCATTCTCTGGGCCTTACCTCAAGTGCGTTCATCCCAGCAAAGTAAAAGCCTTCCTATTCGAAATACATGAAGGGGTATGTGGAAGTCATCAAGGGGGAAGGTCGCTCGCCTACAGGGCTATTTCGCAAGGATATTGGTGGCCGTATATGCAAGCAGACTCAGAAAAATATGTGAAGAAGTGTGAAAAATGCCAGAAATTCGCGCACCAAATACATCAACCAGCAAGAGAACTCCTACCTTTAACTAGCCCATGGCCTTTCGCAATGTGGGGCTTAGACATAGTAGGACCACTTCCAACAGCACCCGGAGGCAGAAAATTCTTTCTCGCAGCAACAGACTACTTCACAAAATGGGTGGAAGCAGAAGCACTGGCGTCAATCAAAGAGAAGGATGTGAAGAAGTTTGTTTGGCAGAATATTATCACTCGGTTTGGCATACCAAAAGCACTGATCTCAGACAATGGAACTCAGTTCGACGGCAGGATCTTTAGAAGCTTTTGTGAAGAGTACAAGATAGAGTTCTACAATTCCACACCGGCATATCCCCAAGCAAATGGGCAAGCAGAAGCATCAAATAAAGTCGTCTTGGATGGACTTAAGAAAAGGCTAGAGAAGGCAAAAGGCAAGTGGGCAGATGAACTTCCTCATGTTTTATGGGCCTACCGCACCACACCTCGACGATCAACAGGAGAAACACCATTCTCCTTAGCATATGGAATGGAAGCGGTGATCCCACTAGAAGTTGGCCTCCCCACAATTCGAAGCGAAAATTTTGATCCAGACTTAAATGAAGAAGCCATAGCCTTAGAACTCAACCTTGCAGAAGAAAGAAGAGAAAGAGCGTTGGTCCACATCGCCGCATACCAACGAGAATTAATCAAAAAATACAGCAAAAAGGTTCATCCAAGACAATTCAAAATTGGCGATTGGGTATTGCGCAAAGTAATGGGAAACACCTTGGTCCCAGGAGACGGCAAGTTAGGCCCAAATTGGGAAGGTCCTTATAAGGTGGTTGGGTTAGCCGGCAAATGGGCATACCACCTAGAAGACAAGGATGGCAAGGCAATCCCTAGGCCATGGAATACGGCCAATCTCAAGTTATTTTACTTTTAGCTTTTCTTTTTCAAACATGTGTAATTTTTTCTTCCTTCAATAAAATGAGCAATTCTTTCTAGCACAAATTATTCTTTGTAAAAGTTAGCTTTCGAGACTAAGTTTTTTGCGAGCATTCTATTCCAAGTTAGCTGGAAAAACTAACTCAGAGGTTGGCTGGATTAAACCAACATCCTTCCTAAGCCCAGGATAAGGATCCAGGCTGCAGGACATTTGGTCGGAATAACCAAATACTATAAGTTAGCTGGAAAAACTAACTTCAAATAGTTGGCTGGAATAAACCAACACCTGTAAACTCTTCAGCCGAAGTAAGTGCAAGGCTGAAGAGTGGTTGGCTGGAATAAACCAACACCTGTAACTCTTCAGCCGAAGTAAGTGTTAGGCTGAAGAGTGGTTGGCTGGAACAAACCAACTCTTGTTACTCTTCAGCCGAAGTAAGTGCAAGGCTGAAGAGTGGTTGGCTGGAATAAACCAACACCTGTAACTCTTCAGCCGAAGTAAGTGTTAGGCTGAAGAGTGGTTGGCTGGAACAAACCAACTCTTGTTACTCTTCAGCCGAAGTAAGTGCAAGGCTGAAGAGTGGTTGGCTGGAACAAACCAACTCTTGTTACTCTTCAGCCGAAGTAAGTGCAAGGCTGAAGAGTGGTTGGCTGGAATAAACCAACACCTGTAACTCTTCAGCCGAAGTAAGTGTTAGGCTGAAGAGTGGTTGGCTGGAACAAACCAACTCTTGTTACTCTTCAGCCGAAGTAAGTGCAAGGCTGAAGAGTGGTTGGCTGGAACAAACCAACTCTTGTTACTCTTCAGCCGAAGTAAGTGCAAGGCTGAAGAGTGGTTGGCTGGAATAAACCAACACCTGTAACTCTTCAGCCGAAGTAAGTGTTAGGCTGAAGAGTGGTTGGCTGGAACAAACCAACTCTTGTTACTCTTCAGCCGAAGTAAGTGCAAGGCTGAAGAGTGGTTGGCTGGAATAAACCAACACCTGTAACTCTTCAGCTGAAGTAAGTGCAAGGCTGAAGAGTGGTTGACTGGAATAAACCAACACCTGTAACTCTTCAGCCGAAGTAAGTGCAAGGCTGAAGAGTGGTTGGCTGGAATAAACCAACACCTGTAACTCTTCAGCCGAAGTAAGTGTAAGGCTGAAGAGTGGTTGGCTGGAATAAACCAACACTTAATACCCCTCAGCCGAAGTAATTATGTCGGCTAAGGAGTGGTTGGCTGGTAAGCATAGTTTAACCAACCAAAAACCGAAATAACACTTGGAGTGAGAGGAAGTCATTACAAACGCAAGCATACACACAACAACTGGAATAAAAGAAGTAAAATTTTCATTCAAAAAGAAGTCATTACAAGGGGGCTTAGTTCGGTTACAGAGAAAAGAGTACAAATTTAAGAGAAAAGTTCATCTATCTCGGCATCAAAGGCCGCATCAGTATCAGCAGGAAGACCGGTCTCTGGCGGCAGGACTCCTTCAGTCACAATAGTGGCATCGACCGGAGCCACAGTGTCATTTGGCTGTTCAATAGTCAGATCTTCAACTCTAGACTCCGGCCGATCTATCTGATCCACGTTTTCAACCGGAGTATCCTCAGAAGCAGAATCTTCGTCAGTATCTGAACCCTCAAGGAATTGCTGGTGCAGGGCATCCGCAAACCCCGCAAGGGACTTCGGTATAAAGTACTCTGGAGGGTTGAAGACCTCGGTCTGTTGATCATAACCGAGCTTCTCCACAGCCGCCCTCCAGCCGCACTTGAAGAAGAGCTCCTTGGCGGCATCGCATTGCTTGACGTAGGCCACTTCTGCCTCCTTGAAACCTCGCTTGTACCCCCCCTTGTCGACCGCCTCCATGTTCTCTTTTAGTTCGCTTATTTCGGCGTCCTTCCTCTTCTCAAGCTTCAACAACTCCCGCAAATACTTGTCCTTCATAACGATGGCAGCTTTCTGCTTCTCCGCTTCCGCCGAATTGACTAGATCGGCAAGACGGCCGTTCTCCGCTTCTAGCTCGGCCATTCTCTTTTCGGCTTGTAGTAGTTCGGCCGACTTTGCTTCGGCTTCCGCCATCGCCTGCCTTGTGGTTTTGCGGAGTTCTTGGACTTTCCTATACGTGACATTGTTCTTTTGCAAGGCCTGGCAAAACAAAAATCTCATCTCAGCCGAAGTAAAAGTTAGGAAAAATTTAGGCAGGAAAAGACAGACAGAGCTACTTACCAAGATCATGGACTTGGAAGCAGACCGAATTGATTTCATTTCGGTGTTCAGTTGCTTCAAGTGGTGCTCCATGTCCTTGGGGAGGCACACACTTTTGGCCAGATTAAAGGCCAGTTGGTGGTCTTTTTCAGCCACGACCGAGTCAGTGGCTTTGATGTTACGGTCATTGAAGATCAAAGGCGGAGCCCACTTCGGAGATCGAGCTCGGTCCGTTTGCTCTGGTTGGGACGCAGCATGAGGACTTTGGGGGACGGTTTCGACTTCATCAACCAGTTGTTGTTCGGCTGACGTAGATCGGGCGCGTTTTGAAGGGCGAGATGAAGAAGGCCGTTGTGAAGGAAGGGCCACGACGGCAGGCTGCACCTCAGTAGTTGGTGTTACTTCGGCTCTAGTTGTTGAAGTTAGAAGGGCCCTGACTCTGCTCTTCTTCGCCATTTCTTCCTCAGCGGTTAATGGAACAAGTCTTATCTCGGGCAAAGTTGGGTCCGGTTCCGGTGCCTCTTCAAGAAGGAAGTCAGTCACCTTTGCTTTCCGTCGACCGCTGTAACGGTAGGTCGGTTCGAAATTTAGAAGCTTGGCCCAATCCCTTTCTTTAACCCGAAAAGCGGCTCGCAAGACTCCGAGGTTAGGATAGCTATACAGGGAATGGAGATGGGCAAAATCTGCAAAAAAAAAGAGAAGTGTTAGTTCGGCTAGTAGACTAAACAACCGAGATAACTTACGAAGCAGAAGACCAAAGTAAAATTACCTGGCTCTCCCATTTTCCAATTTATAGGTCGGCCAGGAATTTGAGCTTGAAAATCCTCAAAGTTCCCAGAGACCCAAAAGAAATCATCATCATTTAGATCTTTATCCGGAGTATGTTTAATTATCTTCTCTCGACGGCGACGAATTCTAAGGTAGTAGACCCACCCAGCATTCTTCGAACCGATGGAATACTGATGAAATATTTCGGCTAGGCCAAGATTTAGTCCGGTTTGATGGTTTAATGCGGCAATCCCCATTATAATACGATATGTGTTGGTGGATAGTTGGGTGGGACATAACCTAGTCTGTCTAAGAAATTCGCAAATTAACGGCTGGACAGGAAACCGTAGTCCGGTCTCTATTATGGATTGAAGGGTGAAAGGGACGAAGCCTTCATTGTCCCAGGGAGTAGCATCTTTCTTGGCCAACTCCAGTTGGACATCATCAGGAATCTGGTAGTCCTGCCTGAATTCGGCCATGCCACCAGGGGTTTCGACTAAATATCTATATTTACCCATTTGTTGTATAAATTACGGATAAGTTATTTCGGTACAAAATTTTGGCTCAGTAGCTCGGTTTAGCACACGCAGGAGTGCCTGGGCAACCTAAGTCTGCAAAGTAGAAAGCAAGGGGGTTAAGCACAGATCGCTGGACCGCGCTACAAATTATAAGCAAGATATACAAATCCTACTTCGGCTTAGTTGGCTGGTTCTACCTTGGCTCATCAGAAGGTTTCTTAGCTCGGTTTTGAGCAGTTTAGACCGGTTTAACGTCTAGGGGCAGCTTTTCTGAGTTCGGTCTAAAAAACTAAGAAAGCTGGTTTAGTCCCAAGGCCTAAAACGATTACAGTATAATTACTTCGGTTGAGCTCTTAGGGGCGGCTTTCTGAGTTCGGTTCGAGAACTAAGAAAGCCGGCTTAGCCCTAAAATCTTAGCTCGGTTATAGACCGAAGTACCTAGTTCGGTATGAGCAAGCTTGTTCGGTGAACTTATCTTGGCTAGAGTGGGTCAGAAGAAACTACTGATATTCCTACAAGTTCTAGTTCGGTTACGTTCTGAATCTATCCACATACATAACACAAACAGTTTCCTAGTCCGGTTGCTAGGTGATTTTGGATCTAAGACTATTTTTCTACAAAATAGTTCATACATACATAGAGTTCTACTTGCTTCTTCATAAAAAAGTACAAAAGCCAAGCAGATAGAAGGAGAAAAATGTTCACAAAAAGCATACAAAACAAAAACAGATGGAAGAACAACCAAAAAAGCAAGAAAGGGTAGGCTTACTCACCAGATTAGAGTAGAAGAAGCTAAAGGTGGAACAGTAGCAGCAACGAAAAGCACGGATTTGGAAGCAAAGAAATGAAGACAGAGAGAGAAGATAGGGAATGTGAATACAGGTGAAGGTTTCAGAAAGGAAAGGATGTTTTGAGAAATATGAGAGAGGGAAAAGGAAAGGAAGAAGCGGGAACTGTTTCAGAATCACGGAGCACGAAGACGGCGTGACAGCCGTCCTTAGCCAACCAAAACATGCCACGTGTCATAAGAATGGGAAGCGTTACAGACCTTATGATTGAAGAGACGTTTTTGACCGGACAAAACATGGCCAGGAGTAAAGTTAGCTCGGCTTAAAATTCGAGAGTTTTTAGCTCGGCTGGAGAGGCTAAAGTATTTTTTTAGCTCGGCTGGAGAAGCTTAAAACGACACTAGCTCGGCCAGTGGACTGGTAATCCCAATCATGCTATGCAGATGGAATTAAGGGGCAATTGAGAGGGTAATTTTTGGGAAAGATTGGGCCGAGCTGCAAGTTGAGCTTTGAAGCCCAAAACGCAGTGGACTAGGTAAAAAGGCCATACAGAATACTCCGGCCCAGAAGGGCAAAATTACTCCGGCCTTGGGAAGACAAAGCTACTTCGGCCCAAGGAGACGAAATTACTCCGGTTCAAGAAGAGATCGTTACTTCAGCCCGAGGAAGAGTAAAATTACTCCGGTCTGGAGGCAACTCAGAGTTAGTCCGGTCGCAGTATGTTCTGAGAATACCGGTGTCGGAATTAGTCCGGTCGTGACTTACATTGGTTAGGTCGGTCCGAACTTGTTACCTGGAAGTTTGATCTAAGCGCATCAAGGTCGAACAGGGCAGCCGAAGTAAAGAGTTGGAGGAGAAGACCGAACTAAGGATAGTTCGGCCTTCTTTGGCTCGGTATAGCCAAGTTTACTTCGGTCAAAAGGAAGTTCGGCCGTAAAGAAAACCATCCCACTTGGTTTAAGCAGTGGGGGAGGGTGTAAAAGGATAAGCATTATCCTTAAGAGATTGAATCCTAGGAGGACTCTGTATGGAGAAATACAAGTCCTACTAGGATTATGCCATATGAAACTTATAAAAGCTCACAAGCATCACCTTGGAGGGGGTAATTGAACACGATCTTTCTGAGAACTTAGAGCTTTGTCTATTTTTCAAGTTTTCTGACTTAGGCATCGGAGAGGTTTCCGGCACACACCCGCCGGCTAGCTCACGTTTGTGTTTTCAGGTGACAAAGCGACGTCGTACGGAGGAGCGTGGACTTGGTCAACAGGATTATACGAGGAGAATTATAGGACAATAACAAAGGGAGGCGATGATTGGTATTCAAAATAAATGGACAATAACAACATAAAATCCCCAAACAGAACCACACTTATTCACTTCTCCTCATGGCACAAAACATGAAAATTTAAGTTCAACCAAGAGCTTGAAAGTTTCCTAAACCACATTCATTCACTACTTCTCATGGCACCAAAATTTATACACTAAGCTAACAATTTCAAAGAGTAATACAAAATTCACATGAACAATTTTGGTTGCTTTGGGTTTGGAGGTGAAATTGGGAAAACCAGGTTTGATTCCGCTGGGGGATGTACCAAATGTTGGGACTTTTGCTTCTATTTCTGACTGTAGATTGGATTTCATTTCTACCACTTATTTGGGTTTATCTTTTAAAGTCTAGGGCCAGTTTGTTTTGAGAGGTAAGATGGAAGGGATTAATAGTGATGAGATTAAGTAAAATTGTGTTTATTTTGATAATAGTTGTTAGTGTAGGAATTGTTAAATTATTTTTATATAAAATAATAAAATAAATAAAAAATATATAAAAAAATAAAACATTAATATTTTCCCAATATATAAAAAATAAAAAAATAATAAAAAAATTTCTCATCCCCTCACTATTTTTCTAATACCACATCCATCACCTCCATCTCAATTCCCCTTCCAACCAAGGTTTTAAAAACCGGACCGGTGAGCGAACCGGAAAAATGATCGGGTGGACGGGTCACCGGTTCAACCGGTGGGTTGAACCGGATCGAACCGTGACGTCATAATTATGTCATAAATAATTTTTTTTAAATATAAATTAATAATTTAAATATTAAATTTTCAATTTTTTTTAAAAAAAATCTTAAATATTTTTAGTGATGTTTTTCTATAATTAAAAAAAAAAATTCCTGAATATAAGCCATAACACTTCACATGCTAACAACAAATAAAATTAAAGATGAAAATTTAGCCATTAAAAACAACAATCATAGTAAGAAACATTATAAAAGTATCCAACCAAAGCAATCCATAAAACATAAGTTACAAAAAAGACAAAACTAAGTTCAAAGTTCACAGACAACACAACATAACATCACAAACAATCTTTGATTTTTGCCTAAATCTCCTAGGGACGATAATTTAGCCAATCATCATCATCATTCTCATTCGCATTTGCACTAGAGCTCGGATTGTTTGATCTATTATCAATGTTCACGTCACCAAAAGATCCCAAGTCGATATCATCTCCAAGAAGTTCTACCTCCATATCATCCTCAACATCATCTACAATAGTTAAAATAAAATCATTAAGCTATCATTTTGATAATGATTGATAAAAAAAAAAAAAAAAATTGTTGCATAATGATGAAACAATATTTTCTAACCATCTCGTAGACCATGACATTGCTTCTTATATCGTGGAGGCTCATCTTCTTCATAAAGCATTTTTTCGAGCTCATCATAATCAAGCAATGGAGGCTCCTCTTGTTCTAGTCTTTCTTCTTCAATAATCCAAAACTCGGTTTTGTCAATGCTTTCAATGTCAATGGGATCATAATTCCTTGTTTTGTAATACTTCCTATATTGATTCAATTATAAGACTAAATAAACGAATAAAATAAAGAATCCATTAGTTACTATATGAGAAAGATTAATTTACCTATTCTTCAATCGCAAGTTGTAATGAACATACACAAGATCATTAAGCCTATGATGTTCTAGTCTATTCCTCTTCTTTGTATGTATGCATTCAAAGACGCTCCAATTCCTTTCACACCCAGAAGAGCTGCTAGTTTGACTAAGAATTCGAATGGCTAACTTTTGCAAATTTGGAGCACTGTGTCCAAACATCTTCCACCATTCATCTTATTATCACAAAAGAAAGAAAAATATTATAAACAATTAAAAATAAAAAGAAACAAGAAATAGATAAATGAGATAAAATATTCTAATCAAAAGCATATAATAATGATAATTACTATTAAAAAAAAAGAGAGAGATTACCAGGTTGTGTTTTCTTTGATGTAACAATGGCAAGCTCTCTTCCAAAACTGTCTTGTCGATCTCGAAACAATCTAAGTTCATTCATGAGCTTCGTTTTACTTGATGTGGCTTTAGTTTCAATCACATCAAGTACACTATTCATAACCTCTGGCTTTTTGCAAAATGAAGCTTGATCATATTGAAAAGCTGGGTTCAACCAATAAGCAGCCGCATGTATATTCTTTCGCAATTGATTATCCCAACGAGTTTTAATGATTGTTGTGTAAGGCCTATACAACCTCTTATTTCTCTTGAAAATATCTTTAATACCTTTGATTGCCCTATACATGCCTTCATAAACATATCCCATGGACGGTTTCTCATCCCCATCAACAATACGCAAGAGACGCATAAGTGGCTCAACAATCTTAACAATGATGAAGCAATTCTTCCAAAATTGTTTATCTAAAATGATATCAATGGCATCCTTTCCTTTCTTCTCTTTGGCAAATCTTGAACTTGCAAACTCCTTACTTGTCACCAAAGCTTGCAAATCATGCATATGCTCATGAATACTATGCAATGCAAGGAAAGTAGTGGCAAAGCGCGTTGCTCCTGAGCGCACAATTTCAGTCCAACTCTTCTTCTTTCTCAACCGAGCTAACAACCATGAACGGTTATATATGTACCTTGTCACCGTTGATGCCTTAATAGCAAGCTCATGCACATGATTCATCTTGGAAATTTCACTTAAGATTAAGTTCAAGCAATGAGCTGCACATGGAGACCAATTTATAGATTTGTAAGTAGCATTTACAAGTCCTCCAGCAGCTTTATAATTTGCTCCATTATCTGTCACCATATGAACAACATTCGACACTCCTACCCACTCAATAACCTCTAGAAACAATTTAGAAAGAAGAGTAGCATCTTTGACAGCATCAGAGGCATCAATTGATTTCACAAAAGCAATTCCCATAGGGCTATAGACAAGAAAATTTATTAGATTTCTTTGTCTAACATCAGTCCAACCATCACCCATAATAGTACATCCACAAGCAGCCCAAGAACTCTTCAAAGTGTGAATATACAATTGAAGCTCTTTTTTTGAGTCTCCCAATAAAGGAACTCGAAGTTAATGGTACGTAGGGACCTTATATCCTGGACCAATGGCAATTGCGGCATCAAACATGGGCTGAAAATAAATGGAGTTCACAGCATTGATTGGAATACAAGTATCATAAAAGAATTTGCCAACAATCATATGTGCTCTATGTATGGCTTCTTTAGTTTGGAGGGCACTTTTGATAGTTGGTTGAGAACCAGGAGTGGTCCTTGCTGCAAAATAATCACCAATTTTTGTTGATTCATGTCTCTTCCCCTTCCCTTTCTGTGTCATTGGTGGTCTACTCTTATTCCCACTTCCAGCTCCTTCATTGATTGAAATGCCCTTGTTGTTCTGAGGAATTGTTCTCACAACCTCATCATCAACATTGACATAAACATCATCACCCTCAAATTGAAAGCCACCTGGACCATAAGGATTTAATTGATCATAATTTTCTTCACTTTGTTTCTTCTTTTCATCAAATGCTTTCAAAGATTCATGCATTTGATATTGAATATCTGGGGGAACTTTTTTACATGGCCCAACCTCACCTGACTTCTTTGCAAGATGTTGCTTCATTCTATTAATCCTTCCACCTTTAATAGTTTTCCCACAATACATACATGAGTAAGTCTTCTTCCCATTGGCATCTCGTCCCTCAATAACATGTGCCCATGCAATATCAGATTTTCCCCTTGTGGCTTGTGTGGAATTAGCTGTTGAATTCTGGCCATATGACATCTCTCACAACTACAACTTAGAATAAGAACAAATGAAAAAAAGAAAAGAGAAAAAAGAAAAAAAGTACTCCTATTCAAATTAATATTCCAGAAAGTAGGATCATAATTATTCAAATTAATCAAAATGGTGTAAAATCACAATTTAACTTCATGGGTATCCAAATTATCACCACTGAATTCATGGGTATCCAAATTATCATCACTGAATTCACAAATCAAGAAGCAACCCAAAACAACATACCCACCAAATCACAATTTAACTTCATAAATATTTGAAAATTAAGGTCATTTAATATTAAATTGACTGGTAATATGAATATTGACCCGTTTCACAATCTGATGCAACAGGCATTAAAGTAAAATCAAAAACTCAATCAAAGTGAAAGCATGAGAGAGATCTTCAGATATTTAGGCAGGAAAAATAAGAAATTGATAGAAAATATCACAATAATATCAACCTGTAAAACAATGAGTTGCCACAAAAAATAAATAAATAAATAAAATAAAATGGTGTAAAATGTTTGAGATAAAGAGATAAATTAAAAGGGATGAGAATACATACCTTTTGGGTGAAGATAATGAGATGGGTTTCTTCACAAATGCACTCTCTGCTTCTCTATACCCCTCTCTCTCACTTTAGTCTTCACTCTCAACTGAGAAGTAGTCGTTTGACATTGGGAAATTAGTGCACCATTTCAATTGAAAATATGTTTTCTATATATCTATGATTTATCTATAAAGGGGGGAAAAAAATTCTGAAGGAAAAAATAGAAAATAGAAGAATAAAAAATCTGTATATATTTTTCAATCTGAAATTTTTTTGTGAGAATCTCTATACATTTTTCATTTTGTAGAAAAAAATAGAGGAAAAGGAAAATGGAAAACAGAGAAGTGGAGTGGAGAACAAAGAAGGAGATTCAAAGATTCATCAAAATAATACCTGGACTGGAGGCTGTTGGCGGCTGTGATTGTTGGCAGCAATGGAGGTGTAAAGTTGAACCTTGCTTGATTGATTCGTTAATGGTGAAAAAAAAGAGAGAGATAGATCGGATAACAGAGGGAAGGGAGGAAGAGACCTGTGTGAGTGTGAAGAAGCCCTAGATCGGATGCTCTACAGCCGCTGAAGATAAGCCAAAAAAAATAGAAGCAGATCAATTTTTTTTTTTTTTTATATATACCTGGACAAAGAAGGAGATTCAAAGAAGGAGATTCAAAGATTCATCAAAATAATACCTGGACTGTTGGCAGCAATGGTGGTGTGAAGTTGAACCTTGCTTGATTGATTCGTTAATGGTGAAAAAAAAGAGAGAGATAGATCGGATAACAGAGGGAAGGGAGGAAGAGACCTGTGTGAGTGTGAAGAAGCCCTAGATCGGATGCTCTACTACAGCCGCTGAAGATAAGCCAAAAAAAATAGAAGCAGATCAATTTTTTTTTTATATATATATAAATCAAACCGTCCCGGTTCAACTAACCCGGAACCGGTTCGAACGGTTCACCGGTTGAACCACCGGTTTCACCGGTTCTATGAAAATAGACCAGTTTTTTCATTTGACCGGTTTTAGGGGGTCAACCGGACCGG
The DNA here is from genome assembly GCF_055761805.1 of Camellia sinensis. Classification (NCBI taxonomy): domain Eukaryota; kingdom Viridiplantae; phylum Streptophyta; class Magnoliopsida; order Ericales; family Theaceae; genus Camellia; species Camellia sinensis. The sequence goes on from NC_138964.1 coordinate 44,988,110, forward strand.
AACCTCACCCGGTCACCGGTTCAACCGGTTGAACCGGCCGGTCCGGTCCGGGTTTCAAAACCTTGATTGAAATCTCTATTCTTTTTTCTTTTGCCATTTACTTCTTTGCATCCAAATCTCCTTAACAAGCCCTCGAGCCTCCTTTGCGCCGCCTTCCTTATAGAAGCCGACCGTGAAGGCCGAATTCTATGGTAGAGAAGGTTTCACCCGAGAACCTAACTTTTCCTAGTGGGACCGTGTAATAAAACTGAATAGATGGAAAAAAGGATTGCTTAACTATTATCGGTTTGAATGCGACCGACCTCGAGGAAAGAAGGAAAGAAGGAAAGAGACTTGAGTCCATGTTCCCCTACTGAAATTTAGGGAAGGTGCACTTACTTTTACAATTTTAAAGATTATACATGGTTAGTGGACGAGTTTGGGAACAATAGAGGTGAAGATCAAGAAAGAAAGAGCCGTTGTTGTTGAGTGTAAAAGATCAGATTGATTCAGAAAGGCAATTGAATCAGCAGAGAGACTTGATGGGTAGTCTGGTGAAGATCTCGGAAAAGAGAATATGAAGAGGGATATTCACAAAAGATGGTGATGATTGATCATCATCTTCATCATCAGTGTTTGTACTACTTTTTTCGTCTCTCTCTACCTCAGTCGTGTTTGCTCTTTCTCTTTTACTTCCTTAGGGTTGTTTATATTGTATAACTCCCCTAGAGGAGAACAATTATTGATATGAATTTTTAAGATAGTAGAATTGTTTTTCTGAAGAACACGTTACTTATAATTAGGATTGACTGGAGTTGTGTTGGAAAAAAAAAAATAAGAATTAGGATTGATTGGAGTTATGTTGGAAATAGAATTAGGATTGACTGGAGTTAAATTGCACGTATCCTTTAGGATGTTTTATTGGTATTTTTTATTATGTGATTTTAGAATATTTCATGTGTAAAAGTATATTATTGAAAAGTGACTATCAATTTATTTTTAGGTCAAAACGGAAACGCTGACAAGAAATAAAAGTGACGATTCTGAAACAGTTTGTGCTAGTTTGCTTGTCACAAATTACAACCCCATTGGTAAATGTATCAAAATCTCTCATTTATAGATGTAAGAATAAACTAACAACGGCGATGATCAATAATCTCATGAGGTGTTTATCATACAAGAAAGTCGACAATCCGAGAACACAGCAAATAAGAAAGATTTGTAATATTGAATTAATTTTATAGCACTACAACTATGTGTATTTATATACATCATGGTGACCTTTAATAATGGACACAACTCTTGGTGTTGTTTCACAACATCAATAGTCACAAGGCTTTGTCTAAGAGTTGTGTTCTTTGGCTTTCAAATTCAAACTATTGCTTCCAAATTGTTCTCCTTTCCTGTGGAAAGGTTCATCACCAATCAAATGAGTTATGATTGAGTGTGGAGAGACCCACCGAATCATGGTGTGGTCACTCTCATTCCATCAATAAATTCATAGTATAATTAGGTTTCCTCAAATATCCCAAATTTGCATTTTTTATTCTTTATTTTTTGCCTTCAAAATGATAACGATACCAACTAACAAATAACCTCAACCTTACTGTTGTCCAAATGATTTGTTCCACATTCTTGCTTCATTGCTTGAGCTTTTAAATTGAAATGTAATTAGAGATATTTATAACATGTGGTCCATTCAAATAGAATGGAAATTAGGTCATGCAAATTGTATTGAAAATAGCATTGAAATTGGTTCGTGTAAATTGTATTGACATTGCTTCATGCAAAAGGAGGATGCAGTAGGAGGCTTAAAACACAAAGAAAATAATAATAATATTAACAATGATGTTTATGCTATCGAAGTATGTGTTTTTTTTCTTTTTTCACATTGCTCGATTTTCAAGCTAGTGACTTCTCAGTTTATTTGCCATTACTAAGGAAATTCATGGACATTTTTTTTCCTCTTCTTATTAATATACTTATACTCGGTGGGTTATAGTTAGTTCAACTTGACTTGCGGTCGCAATTAGAACACCATGACAACAACACATTAGGATTACATTACCCATGGCAACAGGGACACGATGGGTGTCACGACCCAAACCCGGCCCTATGGGTTTAGCACCGTAACCGGCCAGTAATCCGAGATTACCGAAGGCCTGCTGAACAGTAATACAGTAAAACAGAGTACAGGGCCTGGCGGAAGCCAATACAGTAAATAAATAGTGTCCATTGAGCTGAGACAGTCTGAATGCGAAAAGGCTTTTCATATATTCGCACATAAACAGTACAAAACAGTATGTATAATATTCACATCCATTCAACTAGGGACTCAACCCTACAGAACAGTACAGAAAACATTCCGTCTGTACAAAACAGTACGGTCTATACAAAACAGTAAAACAGTACAGAAGGGGGAAAAACAGACAAAACACCCCCAAGCCATAGCATGGCAACTCGGAACCTCGCAGTGAGGCACAAAGGCTAGCTTGACAAAACTGGAGTAACCCTGACGCCTCTAGCTGCGGTCTGGTGCCTGAACACCTACATATATATATGAGCAGTGAGCTAAAGCCCAGTGAATAACATAAAGCGTAAAGGGGTTTAGAATGAATGTCCTTACAGTAATGAAAACAGTTCAATTCAATCAGTATTTCGGTCGTTCAGTACAGTAAACAGTCATATGTGGTACATCCATTAGCATAACAGTACAGTAGGTCTTGAAAGACCGAACAGTAATGATGGCCATCAGTCAGTAAACAGTAGTGGTTCCACGAGGGAACCGACAGAGATCTCTGTAACAGTAACAGTAAACAGTAGGTACTAAGGATGCCACAGTACAGTTCAGAAATAAAGGACATACATTCATTCAGTAATACCAGTAATCAGTTCAGAAAACAGTACAGTTCAGTTGTTTAGAAAATAATCATTTGTGAACATATCTTTACACAATCGTTACTCACAGAGTTTGGGCTACAGTAGGCTAGAGCGTGCCTCCCCAGTTGCCAACCCTACACAGTTCACAGGTTGAACACACTAAGCTACACAGTTGGGAAATCTCATAACTTAATCCCTAATTTGCCTTGGTGTGTTCTACAACGATATCCTCATCTAAATGTCTTAAACTAGGCCTAAGAATGCCTAGGATGGGATGAGGATGCAACAATACACTTAGAAAACATTTCGCAAACTTTGCTGAAAATAGGGGCTTCGCTCGAGCGAGACTTTCTACGCTCGAGCGTAAGTCCAAAATCAAAGGCTTCGCTCGAGCGAGTAATCCTTCGCTCGAGCGGTCTGCAAAACAGTAAAAGTACTGGATGCTGAAATTTTACGCGCGATGGTCGCTCGATGGTCGCTCGAGCGGATCCCTGGACAAAGGTGCTCGCTCGAGCGGGGAATCCTTCGCTCGAGCGAGGAAGCCAAATCTGGAATTTCCAGATCTGCCTCCCAAGCTCAAACCAAGCATTCTACCATTCCAAACTCGACCTCTTGGGCCCAAATTCTGGAAAACATCATTAAATTCAATGTATAACAAGTTTCAAAGCTCAATTTATGAATTCAAGCCCCAAAGGTGAGTCAATTAAAACCACATTCAAACCCATTTTCAAGAACAACATTCAAACATGTCATGCATGAGTTTTAAACCAAATGGAAGCTCCAAAGCTTGCTCAAATGAGCTCATTTCTTTCCAAAACCAGATGAAAACATGGTCTATAACAACAATATGAGCATGCATGAACTAATGTCCATGTAATCAACCTCAAAATGCAACAATACCAATATGCATGCAAGAAATGATCTTCAATCCATCATTAATGAACCAAATCATAACTTAGCTCTACAAATTAACATGAATCATGCAAGAATGAACTCAAGAACAGCAACAAGAAGATGGATGTCCTACCTTAGTCTTGTAGAATTAGGAGTGAGGGAGCTCAAATATGCAGATACACTTCAATTACCAAGCAATTCTTCAAGTTTCCAAGGAATTCAAGGTGAATTCACTCTAACTCCCTACCTCTCTCTCTCTAGTCGGTGGTGTGCTCAAGATGAGCTAATGAAATGTGTATGTGTGAGCATAATGAGAATCAAAGATGATCCAAGTAGTGGGCCACTTAAGTGGCAAAAAGGTAATTAAGTCCAACTCTTTAATTAGCTTAATTTAATCTAATTTAATCATACCTAATCAATTTTCAGATACTTATACCATAAAATCACATTAAATATGAGGGTCACGGAGCATCAATTGGTTTCTAGTTCGGCCGCCGATAAGGCCTTCAATTAGCAGTTTAAACATATAAACATGAACAGATAATCAGACAATCAAACAGATAGAATGCAATTAACTAACATATACTCAGTCAATTCAGTTTCAATTTCAGTCAGTCAGTTCAGTATTTCATTCAGTTCGATTATCAGTCAGTTATCAGTCATTATCAGTTTCGTTTAACAGTAATCGGTCAGTCATTAATCAGTAAACAGTATGAGGGTTGTTACAATGGGATTGTGATGTCATATATACTAGGGAAATGCTATAGACCCCAGTACGGACGACCTCCAGTGCCACCCTAGTGACGTGGCAGCGTGTGATTGGCCGAAATCCAAAAAAAAAAAAATGTTTTCGCACCAATCAAGGACGACCCCAGCACCCCCAGCTGGGGGTCTAAGTCATTTTTCTATATACTATTAGGGTTTAGTTTGGCTTGACAAAGAGACAAGCATGCTCAAATTCTTCTTGCAATTGTTGAAAACTTGTGAAAATTTACCTATATTTTCTATCTCTTTGTTTGAAAGTCAAGTTTAGAGCATGTTCATTGTTTGTTTGTTGTTTTTTTTAGTCCCATTTGGGACGACTAGGTAGGCCCGACCTTGAGATTTTTGGGGCTCAATGTCGATAATCAATTAATAAATTTTTGGGCCCTTCACATTTGTTTTTCTCATTGAATGAAAAAAAAAAAAATATATATATATATATATATTGAAAGTAAAGGACAAAAGATTTGTGTCAAAATTACAAAAAATATCTAACATTAAATTACAATAATTAATAAGTATCGTTTGATTCTCGTTCTTCATTCATTTTTAGAAGCAAATAAATAAATCATGCTTGCATAATCTAGTTTTTTTTTTTACAAAATCATTTTTAATGGATAACAATGCTAATTATTTTAAATGGGCCTTTCAATTTTTTAATAGACCAATTTATTTTAAGTTAATTTCGGTATTCCTTGATTTTTTTTTGGACTTAAAATATACTTAATATATTGCACTAAACTATAACAGGAGGGATCCCCTTTTCGGTCTATTTTCAATGGATAACGATACTAATTTTTTTAAATGGGCCTTTCAATTTTATAATCGGTCAATTTATTTTAAGTTAGTTTGGGTTTCTTTAATTTTTTGGACTTAAAATATACATAATATATTACACTAAATTATAATAGAAAGAAACCCTTTTTTTGACTCTATTTTGAGGAGCCGTAGGTCATGGCCTTGTGGGCCTATTCCCAGGGCCGGCCTGCGACTACGAGAGTATGTTATGGTTGTCCTCTCCCATTGATTCATTTAAGATCCTCTATTTCCCATTTTGATGCATGGTTTAGAATAAGTTTATCTTGTGTGGGACATATATATATTGTTAGAATTTTTAAATAAAATGTATTTCAAAATACAAATTTAATTTAGTTTTAGTATGCATTTAATAATATTGTTTAATACATAGCCATTGCCATCTTTCTTTCAAACCCAAAAAATTCATTTCAATAAAATTTTTACGATCTTAAAAACTCAATAAAACTTCATTAATTTTGTCAATAATCAGTAAAATTTTACTAATAAATGTAAATGAATATTTACCAAGTTAGTAAAATTCCACTAATCAAATACAGTGAAATTACTTCTTAATCGACTCATTTTGGGCCTAATCACAGTACTCCAACACCTCACAACCTACAAAATAAAATAAAAAATTACAAATAAAGTAAGAAAACATTTTTTTTGAGACAAAATTAATATTCATTTGTTTTGATGTAAAATAATTTTGTGAAAAATATTTTACTTATTTTTCATTATTTAGTTGAACAAAAAGCATGTAAAACATTTTTTAAAGAATATATTTTGGTATCATTTTTATAAAGTTGACTCTATTTACTACCCTTTTAACATATTTAATTTTTTCAAATAAATATCTTAACTCACTAAATTATCATAAATGACATTTTATTAAATCAAAACTTCTTTCTTGGGCAATAAAATATTTTTATTTGAAGAATCAACCGGACGCCGTAAAATAAAAATAAAAATTATTTTTGTGTAAAATTAATTTAAAATATATATATATCTTACGTCGAAACAAACGAAGGGCCTAAATAATAGGGGTACTTACGTATAGGTCTTAATAAGTGGACTTATTATCTAATAGGTCTTATGAAAAAAATTTGTTAAAAAACGTCACTAATTGTAAGTTTTACGACAATTTATAAAAATCATGACAAAAAAAAGTCACTAATTGTCAATTTTTAACGACATAAAAAAATTTGTCACAAAAAAATTATTTTTAACTATAATTTTACTAAAATTTATTTATAATAAGACTTTATGGGAATTAAGTCCAATTATAAGGACCAATGTTTGCCCTAAATAATAAAATTTAGGCACCGTTTGGGAAGAAGTTGGTTGGGCTTTTTTGGCTATTTTAGCCACAAAAAACAAAATAGGCTATTTTAGCCATAACAAATAAAACATTACATCCAACCCATAATCATTACACTCTTCTCTCACAAAAAAAGCTAAAAAAGCCAAAAAATCAAAAAGTCCTTCCCAAACTAAGCTTTTTAACCCAGACTAAAATAACTAAAAAAGCTAAAAAGTCAACCAACTTCCCAAACGGAGGCTTAAGAATTTTTTCTATATAGCATTTAAATTTTAAATGGAAGTAAATACAGTGCATGTTTTGGGCGCCAGTTGTTGGTAGTTTTGTTGTCATTCTCCAAAACAGATGATTTGCAATCGGAACTTGTTTCTGAATCTCATCAACAAAGCTACCACTCTCTCTCATCTCAGCCAAACCCACACCCAAATCATCCTCAACGGTCTTCACAACGACCTCATAACGGTCACTAAGCTCACCCACAAGCTCTCAGACCTCAATCACATACACCACGCAAGTCTCCTCTGTTCCACATTTCCCAATCCTGATCTATTCCTCTTCAATGTCCTCATCAGAGGCTTCTCAAAGAACAACTCACCTCACAATGCTCTTTCTGTCTATCTTCACCTTCGCACAAACACCACCCTTAAGCCTGATAACTTTACTTATGCTTTTATTGTATCTGCGTCGTCATCGTTGTCTGAGAAAGTGGGTTTATTGCTTCATTCCCATTCAATTGTTGATGGGTTTTGCTCGGATTTGTTTGTTGGGTCTGCTCTTGTTGATATGTATTTCAATTTTTCTAAGGTTTTATCTGCGTATAAGGTGTTTGATGAAATTCCCAATCCAGACACTGTTTTGTGGAATACAATGATTTCTGGGTTAGTGAAAAATTGTTTCTTTAGCGAGTCGATGAGGGTTTTTTGTGATATGGTTGTAGGTGGGACCCAATTCGACTCAACAACGTTGACTGCAGTGCTTCCAGCTGCAGCAGAGTTGCAGGAGTTGAGAGTTGGGATGATGATTCAGTGTTTGGCAGTGAAGGTTGGGTTTCATTGTCATGAATATATTCTTACGGGTTTGATTTCGTTGTATTCAAAATGCGGGGAAATTTTCACAGCGAGGTCATTGTTTGAGCAGATTGGGTACCCTGATTTGATATCTTATAATGCAATGATTTCTGGGTTTTCTTGTAATAATGAGACTGAGTCTTCAGTGAGGCTCTTTAAAGAATTGCTTGTTTTGGAATTGAGAGTCAATTCAAGCACCGTTGTAGGTTTGATTCCTGTTTTTTCTCCCTTTGGTCGTTTGGATCTAACACATTCAATTCATTGTTTCTGTTTGAAGTCTGGTATGGTTTCAAATCCCTCAGTATCGACTGCTTTAACTACTGTCTATAGTCGATTGTGCGAAATTGAATCTGCGAGGCAGCTTTTTGATGATTCCCCAGAGAAAAGCTTGGCTTCGTGGAATGCTATGATTTCAGGATATGCCCAAAATGGGCTAACGGAAATGGCAATATCTCTATTCCGGGAGATGCAGGTGTTTGAAATTCGTCCAAATCCTGTCACAATTACAAGTATTCTATCAGCATGCTCTCAACTTGGAACTCTTAGTCTAGGGAAATGGGTCCATGATTTAATAAAGAAAGAGAGTTTTGAGTCCAACATTTATGTGTCAACTGCTTTAATTGACATGTATGCAAAGTGCGGAAGCATTGTGGAGGCACGGCGGTTATTTGACACTGTGCAGGAGAAGAATGTGGTCACCTGGAATGCCATGATTTCTGGTTATGGCCTCCATGGGCATGGACATGACGCACTTAACCTCTTTACTGAAATGGTAGATTCAAGGATTTCCCCAACTGGGGTTACTTTCCTTTCTGTCTTGTATTCTTGCAGTCATGCTGGCTTGGTGAGAGAAGGAGAGGAGATTTTCCATTCTATGGTCCATGATCATGGTTTTGAGCCCTTGGCTGAGCATTATGCTTGCATGGTTGACCTTCTTGGTCGAGCTGGAAAATTAGAGAAGGCCTTCGAATTCATTAAAAGAATGCCTGTTGAGCCAGGTCCTGCTGTGTGGGGTGCATTACTTGGTGCTTGCATGATTCATAAGGATAGAAACCTTGCACAGTTGGCTTCTGATAAGTTGTTTGAATTGGACCCACAAAATGTAGGATACTATGTCCTACTCTCTAACATATACTCAGCTGACCGGAACTATCCTCAGGCTGCTTCAGTTCGACAGGTGGTTAAGAAGAGAAATCTGGCAAAGACTCCTGGGTGTACCCTTATAGAGGTTAATGGGACCCCACATGTCTTTACATCCAGTGACCAGTCTCACCCACAAGCAGCTGCAATCTACTCAAAACTAGAGAAGTTGATGGGAGAGATGAGGGAGGCTGGATTTCAGACAGAGACACAGCATTGCATGATGTGGAGGAGGAGGAGAAGGAGCTAATGGTGAAGGTTCATAGTGAGAAGTTGGCCATTGCTTTTGGGCTTATAGCTTCTGAACCGGGAACGGAGATCCGGATCATCAAGAATCTTCGGGTGTGTTTAGACTGTCATAATTTTACGAAATTCATATCCAACATCACAGGAAGAGTTATAGTTGTAAGGGATGCTAATAGGTTCCATCATTTCAAAGATGGTGTGTGTTCTTGCTTAGATTACTGGTGAATTTTTTTTTAATTTTTCTCCACCAATGAAAAATGCCTGGGTTGGGATTTGGGATTTACATCTTAAAGTCATTTTGATCAATATGGTTGGCTGTGGACTGGGTTTTTGTGTTTAAACGGATGATGACCTAAGTCATGCCAGAACAAGGAGGTGGCATTGTACCATTCACTCTTGAGATTCCTCTTGATCAATCAATCTACGCATCGCTAGCTTATCCGGCACTTCTTGAAGTGTTCATTATTGTCAGGTTGCCAATCAAAAAAAAGGAAAAATTTTAAAATTCATTCCCGGATTCCATCATAGTGGAAGTTTTTGTGAAGACACCATTGCACTGGCCAAAGATAATATGATTGGAAGGAAATTTGGGTTCCTGCATGTTAATCATGAAATATTGCTGGATCCTAACTATACAATTCAAATTTCTTATTTGGAACGAACCAAAACATGTTGTATTCATTCAAAGATGCACCAGATTTCTTGTCATCCGTGGATCATAGCCTGAATGAAATGGCATTGTTTGATGTGCTGGTACAAAGTGCTGTGAGATTGAGAATAGAGTTATGTTATGTCTATTTAAGAAAACAAAATGAATTCAACAAACTCCAATTGGAATCTAACTTGAATCTTCTTCAATTATTCCTTCAGATTTGTTCCATGTGAATCTCAAGCTTTTTGTTAAATTTTGGGATGAGAATCAGCATGCCAGATGGGTTTCTTCCTTCCAAGTTCCAAGTTCTCATCTTTGTTATTTAGATGAAGAAATGTTTTAAATATGTGGACAGTGATTTGGAAAATGGCTGTTTGAGGTGCCTGTTTGCACAAACAGGTTTTTTTTTATGGGTTATTTTCAAAGCTTTAAATTTATTGCAGTGTCCAAAGTATTTAAACTTTTCCTCTACCAAATTTGTGTTATTCAAGATTTATTTATTCAGGCAGTGTTCATAGAGATGAATTTGTTCTTTCATGTTATCATTGTCATCTTTTTGGGATGTGGTGATGAGTGTGTTCAACAAGCTTGTCAAACTGTTTTTACATTTTCAAACCAAAAATTTACTCATCAATGTGCTGTATACAAGTATAAAATTTTAAATTTGTGTCAAAGAACCATCTGGAAAGCTTTGTTTCTAGGCTAATTCGGAAGTCGTAACATAGCAAAATATGGAACTGCAGTTTTCAGTTTTGATGTAGTTCTGTTTAGTGGTTGAGTTTCTGTACATCATAAAATCAACTGATAGCTAATTGGCTTGCATTAATTTGTTGACATTACAGTTTTCAAGGGGTAACTATAATAAATGTCTTGCAGTATGCTCGAACAACAGTGGATCTTGCACCATCCCACAATATTATTTGAGTTCTACTTTTGGCTTCATGGTCTTCTCTTAATTACAACTAGAAGCAACGTCTTTTCCCTCTTTCCTTACCTTTCTCTTACAAAAAGCTAAACAAACATATTTTGTGTTCTTTTAGTATTTGATATTTGGTGCATTTCTCTTGAAGGTTTTGTAAGTGTCCTGTTTTGTACTGCAGAGGAAGTCCTTATTTTGAATGTAATGTTGTTGATTACGGAGACGCTCTCAGTTCAGTTGAGGATGCAAAAGGTACATTGTGCTCACTTCAATCTGTTTTCATTTCAGCATGATAAGTTTTTTTTTGTCATCATGTTATGTTTCAAACATTTTGTCTGTTATGTCAACGGATTTAAATTCCTTCGTTTACAAGTAGAATGCGAATGGTGTAATAGTGAGAAAAAAACTTAAGTTTCTGATGAATATGCTTTTGAGTTGATCTACACACCTCATAAAATTAGGGCTCAAAATAACTGTGTGCAACATTTTTCTTTCATTCACATACAAAAACCGAGTACAATTCATTCAGCTAAACAAAACTCTCCCCCTCTGGTTTTATTCTTTCTTCTGCAACTCCATTTTGCTGGTACATACATCACACCGGTAAACATACAAAATTTACATGTATTTCTCCGGATAAGCATAAATCTCAAAAAGAAACAAAGTGAAACATTTTAGCAATTGATGCCACATTGCTTGACATCGGGCCCCTTTGTTTTCATCACAAATGGGTCAATCCGGACCCAAAGCAAAGAGAAGATAGAAGCCAAAAGCACTGACCATATAACAACAATGGTGGGTGTCCTGTTTTGCCTCCCCATGAGACCTTTTAGGAATGGGTAGAGATGTACAATGACCCAAAAGGCGAAGAAGAGCTTTCCAAACAGTGGACCCCACGATTGGTACCCGTTGTTTATGGCATCTGAAATTCCAGCTACAACCCCAACAAGGTTGATGACTAAGATTGTGGTTGGAGGTATAAGTAGGGTGGTCCATTTAAAAGCGTATAGCTCTCCAAAGTCCTCATCGTCTGATGCCTTGGATGTGACAGTAAAGTTTGTGTCAATACCTGCCAAAATCTTGAGTAGACCCTGTACAACAGCAAACAGGTGTGCAGACACACCACCTATAACCCAAAATTGCTCGTTTCTCCACCACTCTTCTATGCTTACTCCGCTCCACCTCAGCTCAAGAATGCCCGTTGTGAAGATTGAGATGAACAAGGCAATGAAAAAGAGACTGGCAAAGGTGCTTATCTGGATTCAGAATGAATAAAGATTCAGTTCTCTAGCAACAGAATAGAAGGCAATCAAAAGGCAATTTGGAGAACATGTAAGCATACTTGCCTCTGAAAAAATGAACTTTTAAGCATCCATTTTGTTACGTGTTAAAACATGGAAAGGAACTATGTGGTATTTTTTCCTAGTGTCCGACATTCCTTGGTTAATGTGTTATTGGCTATGTTACATGGAGTCTTTAAAATAAACTAATTCCTGACTTGGACACCCCACACTTGAACAACGCTGTGGGATATGTGTCCGATACTTTCCATCAAACACTTCTTATATATTTGTATGTAACACTATCATTATATGTATATATTGTTGTCTAATTAATATAAAATGAGTAACATGCCTTTTTGACAATGTATGTTGCATATAACATCATTTTATCTCACTTATTTAGCATCTCCTTGATGCTCTTTCAATAATACTTATTCCTTATTTATCAAAAAATATATATATAAATATGACCCTTCTTTGCCAAGCCCACGTACCCTTAAATTTGAGGTTTATTGGATTCGACCTCTAGATACACACCGACACCCAACACCCATACCCGAGTTCGTGTAACATAGGTTATTGGTAAGAAGAAGGATCATATTAGTACCTCTGGCATAATGAACTTGTCTGTGAGCAAGCAGATGGCGGGGAGCGTACAGTATGCAAGTAGAGGTATGGAGGTGAAAGGATAGATAGTTGTGTTGATATATGCAAAGCGCTCAAGCCATTTAAGTTTCCCTCCCTTGTAGCCATAAAAAACTGGGCTATGACGGCTGAAAAAAATCTCAACTGAACCCAGAGCCCAACGAAGCACCTGGTTAAGACGATCTGATAGATTGATAGGAGCAGACCCTTTAAATGCATCCCTCTTTGGCATACAGTATATGGATCTCCAACCACGGCAATGCATCTTGAAACCTGTTAGGATATCCTCTGTAATAGAGCCGTAAATCCAACCCAACTGCACAGTCAAGAACGATCAAAGATATGAATCAATGGATGGCTTAAATGTTGTCATATGAGACACTTGGATGCTTATGTTTTCGTTTTCAGAATAGTAATATTATAGAGAATAATGCTGATACAGATAAATCAGGAATTGCAGCTCATTAAATAACGAGAAATTGTTGGTTTCACATATGCTTAAATTGATAGTGCAGTTAGAATTAGGGGGTATGGGAGGCTTTGCGAAACTCATTGCAAAAACTTCTGATATGCTTGTTATGAATAATTTGATATATTACCTCAGTACCCCACTCAGTTTTGTCTTCATAACCACAGCTGATCACGTGAATGGCTTCTTTCAGCAGGGCTGCCGGGCTTGAGGAAGGAGGGACCCCACCTTCAAACATTAAGGTAGAAGTCACAAATATCGCAGACTGTCCGAACTTCTTTTCAAAATTCATTTGGGACATTAACAGCTCGTTGTCGTCATCAAATCCTGATCACAAAACGAATGTAAGTCATGTATAGTTGAGGCTGAAGAAATTAATTTAGGAAACAATCCAGCCAGTTTGTCATAGTAAAGAATGTCAAAAACCTTGAATGTTTGCACTTTCTTCATTTGCACCGTGTTTAGAATATGTTGGAAGCTTTTTGCGGCGTCCAAAACATGGGCAGCAGTCACAGCTTACCATTTTCGGGCGCTTTGTATCCTTTGGAGGATTGTAACCATATAATGCTTGCCTTCTGAAGACACATCCTGTGCCGACATACACAGGACCCTGGATTCCATCTAGACCTTTCATGTTAATCTGCCAAAGAAGAACAGAAAAAGTAAATAAATAACATTTTCTTAATTGTACTCTAAATCTGAGTGAAATAAGTTTCAGTTAATATTTATTGTTGTCATTTCTTGTAGGGACTTACGTCAAAGAAGACTGTATTTCTGTTGGCGTATCGATCGTGCCTATCAATGCCATCAAACCTTTGAGGGAATTGAACATAACAAACCTTTTTGCCAAGTTGTGGGTCCATCAAGAAACACATTGCCTCTCGGGCAGCCTTGCTGTTATTTATGTAATGGTCACAATCCAAGTTCAGCATGAATGGAGCATTGGTAAGCACTCCGGATACACGAATCTGCAGGTATGAATCCATAGGATCAAATACCATACTCCATATTTTAGTTATATTTTGTGAATTTATTTCCATGATTAACAGAAGAATTAGAAGAGCTAGTGATCTTTACCAGGGCATTCATGGCACCGGCTTTCTTGTGATGTTGGAAACCAGGCCTCTTCTCACGAGATACATAGACTAGACGGGGAAGCTCATTTCCTTCTGCATCAAGGCCCCCACTGTGACCCAAAAAGACTTGAATCATACCCGGATGATCTTTGGTATTATTTCCTGGCCATGGTGTTCCATCTTGCATGATCCACCCTTCTAGGGGAATCTTCACGGCTTTTGCAACAAGCGCATTAATCCGAACCTTAAATTCTTCGTACTCTCTCTGTCAATGGCAAATAAAGAGGCTAATATTCAAACTGTTTTCAGTTTTTAACCAGAGATGAAATCAAGAGTCTTAAGATTCAAACCTTCATTGCTCTCCTCTCTTTGACAAATGTTGGCTGGACTTTGTCCTGGAGATAATCAATTTTGAGAGAGAAGTACATCTCTGGTGCTCGAGGCTCTATTAAAAATTTCTTACAGAAGGGAACCCATTTCCTGGAAAATTCTGCAGTCTCCGACAGTGCTTCAAAAGTAAGCATCGAAGCACCATCATCAGAAATGTAGCACGAGATCTTGTCGACAGGGTAGTCCATTGCTAAGATTGATAGAACTGTGTTTGCAGTAACAAGAGGAGGTTCTTTCATGGGATCCACCGTACTGACAAAGAGATCTACCGGAGCTAGCATATTTGGTTCCCCTTCCCTCTCATACCTGCAATACAAATTTTTGATCTATAATTTTGTATGATCACAACATAGATTCAATCTAGTTTCTCTTTTGAATTTATTGATATTTGCTGTTATGTTTTGTGACATGTAACTATGTAAGTTACCCAAGTGTTTTCACCTGAGAGAAAGGCGATCAAGATAGGTCTCGCGATCAATTGGGAGCCATTTAGGAAACTGATCAAGAATCCATGAGAAAGCAAACCAAATCTCACAGATCACAGAAGTTAGCCAGAGCCCAATGGCATCGTGCACTGGGTTCAAGATTCTGTACCGGAGAAAGATGGCCAACACAACAAGTCGAGTCACAATAATCATCCGGTATGGGTTGATCTTGCTAGATGCAATTGGTACTTTCCTTGAGAGTGGCTGCCTTGCTTCATCTAGCCTGCATTTATTGATGATTGTATTGGATGATTTATGAGAAAAATGGACACACAATAAAATGTTGTTATTAACATCTTGTACAAATTATTTTCGCCTTTTTTTTTTCTCCCACTCTCTTTGCTCTCATTTTATTGATGTAATCTCAGTGTACTCCTCGTGTAGTCTTTTTTAATCAATGAAATCTCTTCTTTGCTAAAATATATATGTTGACTGTTGAGAAAATAGTTTTGGTTGTATGTGATTCTCAAGAAATTTTTTTGGCTGTTGGGAAAAAATAGTTTTAGCTTGTATGTATAAAATGTTATTTTGAGATAGCAATATTGGAAGAACTTTGGTGCATACATGGCCATGTCAGGGTCAACCAAGTCATCTGCTTCGGGCCCCAGATTGCCTTGCTGAAATTTCCAGTCATCCATCCTCTCTTTCCACCCTCCCTCTTTCCTTTCATCCCATCTTGCACTTCCTAATTCGTACATCAGGTCATGTAGAACACACTAAATAAGTACACATATATATGCATTATGTGGAAGAAAGTATAACCCAAAACATGTTGTGAGGAAGTGTTTTCACAAAACATATTTGAGATGGGTATATGGAAATTGAAAACCTACCAGGCTCGGAAACTGGATATGGATGCACACGTTTATGTAGCGAACCAGATAACATCTGCTGATCTCCATGACTACCTGATATGGGGAACTCACCACTAACCTGCATTTACATGAATTTTTTATAGCTTTTTGAGTGTTGGATCAAAATTTAAGCAAAAGACATACTATATGATTCAAGTATGAACTAAAGTGTTTGTTTACCGGGCGGGAGCGACCACCAGATATGACAGGTGGGTATTGGGCGTTGTCATCATCCTCTGGACCTCTTCCATAGCTCATCTTGCCATGAAGCATGGCTTCTGCAAGTTGATTGTTCTTGTTTTGTTCGTCGTCGATTTTGAATTCGTGTTCAATATCATCCACATCTTCTTCTTCTTCATCTCCCTCCACTCTTGGGCTCCCTTTGTTTTTTTCAGGAAAGACACAAAAAGCATGTATAAGTGTTTGATTCTAGTTCTAGTACATTTATATTCTTTACTGTCACTGCAATCCTCATCATCCAATGTAATTTCCATTGATTACAGACGAACGAATTGGGCTTTTCATGGAAAATGCTACCATGCATACTCCCTACAAATTTTTGAAGTGAAAATTACAAATGTTTATGATTTGTGTTATGCTACATGATGATAAAAATTATAAGGGTAAATTATGCAAATGGTTCCCATAATTTACACGATATATCAATTTGATCTCTATTGTTTCAATTTGTTTGATTTTGCCTCTTAATTTAACAGATTGTGTCATTTTAGTCCAATAAATAACGGTTGTTAAGTTTAGTGGACGGAAAATCTACATTATGTGTCAATTTGGTTCTTGTAATTTATACAATGTGTCAATTTGACCCTTGTTTTAATTTACTCGATTTTGACATGGACCAAATTGACACATTATATAAACTATAAGGACTAAATTGACACATAGTTCAACTTTCCGTCCACCAAACTTAACAATCTTATTTATTGGACTGAAATAACTCAATCCGTTAAATTAAGCAGCAAAATCGAGAAAATTAAAATAACAGGAACCAAATTGACACATCTTGTAAACTATAGGGCCTATTTGTATAATTTACCCAAATTATAAATAGTAATAAATTTATGAGATGCACTCCTAAAGTGAAAGTTATAATGTATTGAAAATGTTACTAACCATTTTTAATGAAAAAAAGTTATGATATATTATGTTGTTTGTTACGACACATTGTGACTATATTACATAATACGGCATTGCTCCTAAAAGGGATGTACACCATAACAACTCTCGTTTTCATTGACGCTCCTTCAGTTGTGTAAGTTAGCAGCAAGCCCATAAACACTATTTATTTTATTTATTTTTCAGAAAAATATACAAAATACAGTATTGGTATGTTGCCTCACAACACACAGAATACAGTATTGCCAGCACTGCATTATATACACTTTTTGTGAATGATTTCTATGTTTGTAATAATTTTTGGTAAGTTGATGGATGTGTCAGTTTGTGTAGTAACTTGTGCTAATCATATTGGTGCAACAACAACAACAACAGTATGACTGATGAGTTTTGTTAGTAGTACCTTTGAGACGTTTGTATCTGGTCTTGCACTGAGGGCACAGTTGGGAGCCTTCTCTTCTCTCATACTCATAACACGGGCGACACACTGGAAAACCACACTCATTGCAGGCCACAAACAAGTCTCCGTCCACCGTCAGACCAATTCCATCGCCGCATATCTCACAGAATTGACCTGTCAAATCCTTCAAAGGCTTGTGCTGTTATTTGCACCAATATCACCAAAAACCAAATATGTTAGTCATCTTCACAATTCAATAATTATCTATCCATATCATGTACGTTTTGTTAATGTCTGTTATGTACCTCTTCATGGCCATGGATGACAACAAGCTCGTTGCGGTTGTGTGAACCGGCAACTAGTCCGGCACTGGCTTCCATGGTGGTGGTGGTTACTGTGGTGATGGGAATGGGACTGATGAGAGGGGTATGGTAAGTTTGGGGTTGGTTTTTATGGATTGAAAATGAGGGGGGAGATAGTAGTCTCTCTCTCTCACCTAATGTGTCCACATAATGGGTGGTGGTGTTGGTTGTAGAGTCCCCATTGCCTTGAAGTTAAGCTTCCTCTATTCAACTACCATGCACATCCTCTCTCTCTCTCTCTCCCTCTCTAACGACTACCTTGTGTAGAAATGGTTAAGTTAATTTGTCTAAATCTCCCTCTGATATTTTTTGAATCAAATTGGTATGGTTGCCTCCTTCATACGGATTAGACAATTTGACTTTAAAAAGAAAGAAAGAAAGAAATATAAATAATAATAATAAAAAATAAAAAATAAAACTTAAACAATCCGAATCCCAAATCAATATCTCAATAATTTATATTCAATATCATATCATATTCTAGTTTAATAAAACTATTAGATAAGAGGCATATTAACTAACTAATAAAATCTAGTAAGTAAAACAAATACTAAAAAATAAAATTATAATTAAATTAAACTCTTAAATAAATAAAAAAAAAAGAATATACTAAATCCTCTAAGTATTTGTATCTCAATTAATCCATAAGATTTTCTTATATTTCAATAAGTCCTATTATTTTAGATATTTAATCCATCAAACAATAATTATTTTATGAACAATTTTACATTTATAAATATTTTTTAACCTCTTAGCAACATAGTGTGCATTGTTTTGAACTATTTTAAATATTCTATGGTGTGAACATGCACATTAAACAAATTTAACAGTGTGAATATTCACATCATGAAACATTTATGAGAACATTAATGCGCACATTATCCTATTATTATTAGGAGTATTTTGGTAACTATGTCATCCAAAAAAATTATTAGAATATAAGAAAATAACTTGGATTAAGTGAAAGTGAAAAAAGATTTATGAATAAATGCTCATCTATACTATATATGAAGAAAAATAGAGTTTTTAACTTTAAGAGCTCTAGGAGTTTCAAAACTCCAATTCAATTATGTTGTTTTTCGGTTATTTTTTAAAAAGAAAAAAAAATCATTGGCTAATAAAGATTAAAATTTAAAATTATAATTAATAAAGAATTTATTGAATTCGCATTTCATTTAGGGATTTAAATTTCAAAATCCACATGATTTAAGTAATTGTTTTCTATAATAAAAATATACTCTATATTTTACTTAGCTAAAAAAAAATTTTACACAAGAAAAATCTTTCATTGCTTTCAAAATAAAAAGGAAACTTTCACAATAAACATTTTCATCTCTACCAAAATAAATATTTTTTACATCTCTCTTTCAAAATAGTGATTATTAATATTTCATTGGTGTTTAAATTTTTTTTCTTTTTATTTTTGCCTTTTGTTTAAGCTTAATCTCCACGTTTGTCCAGTAGCAACGGAACAACAATAAATTAGATTCATATGTGAAGATGACCATGAATGCCTCCTTCAAATTCTAAGGTATACAAATAGTTGTTGGCCTCGATATTAAGATTGGGTGTGAGATTTTTTACATGTTTGTTATTTCTAAGACATGTAATGAATCAATGTTTCAAATATAATCTTTTAAATTGTCAATATTATTAAAAAAAAAAATAGAGTTTTTGATTGATTATACCTCTTTCATATAGATTAAAAATAAAATATAAAAAAATAATTGTATCTTTTATTGATTTTATATATGTAGTCCTTAAAAGTCAATAATTATATTTTTCATAATTTTTAGTTTCAATTCTATTTAGTGAATATTTAATTTATCAATTAGTGTGTTTCTTATATATAGAGTATACTCTGATCTATATCTATCTATATATATACTATTACCGAGCAAAAAAAACTTTTCGTCTAAGAGACTTAATATAAAATTTTAAAAGTTATGAAATACAAGTGACATACAATTATTGGCGAATTTAACCATATCTATAATTTTAAAATTAAAAAAATATATATTTATATGTAGAAAGTCAAATAAATAAATTTAATCATATTTAAGCCACATTAATTTGATATTTGAAAATCCTTAAAAGGAAATTCTAAATTTAAATTTAGTAGTATTATATAATTTAAAATTATAAAAATATTTACTTCAAAATATTATTCATGTTTTAAAATATTGGAAACTAAAAAATAAATATAATTTAATACTATTGACTTATCTAATCATATCTAATTTTTAAATTCAAATTCAATATATTAAAAAAAAAAAAAAGAGAGATAACATAAAATGTCGAAAAATAAAATCAACTCAAACTCGGCTTCTAAGCAATGTTTGGTATTTAACCTAATTTTAGCACTCCAAACTAACTCATACTTTATATTGAACTTAAATTTATCCTAGGAGCATGAGTACATGCCCTATCTAGCATGTATTTTATGGAATAACTATTTTTTATAATGTGATTAATGATCTATTTTAAGAATTTGTTTTTTGTACCAAATATTATATAGATTTTTTTTTTAAATAGCGTTTATCAATACAATAAAAAAATTTAAAACTCCTTTCAAACATTGATGTTGTGTGTGGTTCATAGTTTTGGATAGAGATTTTGAAAGGAAAAATAAAAAAATAAAAAAAAATGTTTAAAATTAGGTAAAATATAAATATAAGGGGTTTTTTTTTAAGGTCCTTGATATTATGATTTTATAGTATAAAGGACATCAAATATTTTTATGAAGTCTAAGGTCCATCAACAATATTTTCATAATGTCTAAGGTCCCTCAACCTTGATCCAGAGAAATTTCAGTCCAGAGAAAATTGGTCCAGAGAAATTTCAGTCCAAATTTCTCTGGAAAATCTAATTATTCTCAGAAAATCTAAATTTCTCTACATCCATAAACACCCTTACACTGGTCTTCTCACAAAATTATCCATCCAGAGAAATTTTAAATTTCTCTGGTCTCCTTAGCCTTTGATAGACTCTCCAGAGAAATTTCAAATTTCTCTCATTCCATATATGTTCCACTCTCCAGAGAAATTTCTCTACATTTCCACAACATTACCTCTCCAGAGAAATTTCAAAATCAACCCATGGAAATTTTAGTTTAAACCCAGAATTTCTGTAATAAAACAAAATGGACAAAACAAGAAATACACAAAATGGACAAAACCAGAAACAAAATGGTTAACATGATCATCTAAATACTATAGATGATTTTAATTGAGAAATAGATTGATTGATAGTTTCGCATCACAATATGACAATTCCTTTCATTGGGGAAAAATTTTGATAAACTGACAAAACATTTTAACCAGATAATTCCACCCTTGTGCCAAAAAAAAACAACCAAAAATTGTGAAAGAAGGAAAAGAATTGAAGAGGAAAGAGAACTCACTCTCGCTCTACCCTCAGAACCAGAGCCAGAAATTTCAACTTCAACGGAGAAGCCTCAAAAAAAACCAAGAAACACACACACAACTTCCATGGCAGCAAGCAGCAATAGCTGTGGACCTTGGTCTCTGTTGACGGAGAGCTCGAGCGGCCAAAGCAGAGTCCAGACCGTTGCCTCATTGTCGGAGATCGCGAACCAGAGGCGGACGTCGACGCTGAAGCGGGCGGAGTGTCCACTCCTCCGAAGAAGGCGAACTCTTGGTCGATGTTGAGGATCGTTCCCGGTTTCACACTGTGGAGCGCGATCGTCTCATTGTCTTCAAGCTTAATTCTATCACCTGTGTCTAATTTGTTGGGTATGGGGGTGAGGGACCTTAGACTACAAAAGAATATATTGTGGACCTAATCCATTACTAAAAAGTGGATAGGGACCTTAGACCGATTTTCCCTAAATATAATTATATTTCATTCACATTTTACTTATCTTCTTCTTTTCTCTTTCCAAATTCTTATCTAAATTCATGTATCAAAAATAACATAAAGTTAGGTACATATTTTTCATATTGAAAATTTTGAATTAATATTACTTTTTAAAGTCATATATTACAAACTCTTATCAAATAATGATTGAATTAATATTATTTTTAAATTTAATTGGGTAATATTTTTTGTAATAATGATTGAAATTTGTTTTAATTGCTATCTCAAATATTAGTGATAGAGTCAAAGAAAATGTGTAGGTTTTAAAGTTTTAAAATTAAAATTTTATGTTAGAATTTATTCAAATGTAATTCTCTTAATATTTATAAATATTTTTTATTGATGGAAGAAAAGCATGTAAACATTAATGATATTGCGTATTTAATCCAAATGTAATTCTCTTTTACAAGATTAATTTTTTTATGATATTGAGTTATTAAAATATGATGTATTTTTAAGCTTAAATCAAGAATTGTTGGAAAAAAAAATTACTCGAATCAGATTTTCTAGGCTCATTTTTAATATTTAATCCAATATTGAAACTCCCAAACTAATTCATACCGGTCAACAACCGATAATCTATGATATAATTTATATATAATGCTTAAATTTATTATTATTAGACGTTTTTACTAATTAAGCTATCCATTTTTAGATTAAGTGTAAGATTAGGACTAGAATATGACCAATAATTTAAAATGGTTCTATCTCAGATAAGTTTTTTTAGGGACATTTACACACAAGTCTTAATTTATGAACTTATACTTGATTAAGTCCTATCTAAGATTTTTTAGACCTTCAAGTCCTATTAAATTTTTAGTAGTCGGAATTGTCCTTCAAACAATGATTGTTCATCATTTATAATTATCTATAAAAGAACATGATGATTTGACATTTATTTTGATTTTCAAAACTTTAAAATATAAATTTTCAAATTGAAAAAAAAAATACGTGCCAAAAAAAAAACTAATTTTTTTTAAAAAAAAAAAATGAAAAAACTGAATTATTTTTTTTTTGTACAAAACTAAAAATTTTGTGTCTATAAAGAAATATAATGATGGAACATTTATGTGCAAAATTGAAAAAAGAATTAAAAAAAATAAATTAATAATATTCTCAGTTTTAAAACTGGAAAAAATTAATAATGTTCTCAATTTTATTTGATAATTGAATCAAACCAATAAGTAGAAGGACAAAAACTTTTAATCACATACTCTGTTTTTTTTTCATCAGTTAGTGAAACAATTATCTAAAATATTACTATGTAAAATTGATAATATTCTTAATTTTAAAAAGAGTGGTGCTATTAGCACCCTATCTATTATTTTGGACCCCTTATTTCTTTGGACCCCTACTTAAATTATCCTTGTGAAAACATTTCATTCATTCAATTGAATGCACACCCCGCACACCCCCAAAAAAATCTCTCTTCCAAAAACCCTAACAAAACCCACGAAGAAGAAGAAGAAAAGCCAAGTGTGATCACTCTCTCTCTCTCTCTCTCTCTCTCTCTCTCTCTCTCTCTCCTCATCCTTTTCTTCGGTGATTAATGTTTGATTACCAATTTCCAAACAAATAAACAATGTCCGAGTCTGTATTCTCGAATTTTGGTCATATGTTAGAGAGTTCAGTCCCGAAAAAATAAAGAACAGATTTTATTATGTTTGTCATTTTTTTTTCAAAGAAACTTACACTTACAAAGCCAATCTTTTCTAAGTTAAGAACATCATCAAAGTTATGAACTTTCTCTGAACTTTTATTGTTATACTACCCTCATCTCATGGACTTGTGGTTGCCGAAAAAATTTTCATTCATTATCATTGCCGAAAAAGTGTAGATAATCAAATGGTTGCTATCTTTATTGCCGGAATATTGCCGCAAAAATATTTTCAAAGTTTTAAGGGTGTGTAAGTTTTGAAACTGAGATTTGGGAAAGATAAATGGGTGGTGATGGAGGTGGGTGCTCTCATAAATCCTAATTTATGATGTAGTGGTGTGTAGGTTTAATTGTGAGATGGAATGTCCCAAAATTAATAATATCCTTTTTAGTAATTTTATTTGAGGTTATTACTGTAATAAAAAAAAAAAAGCTAAAAATTGAGAGGCCAAAATAATTTATAGGGTGCTAATAGCAGCACTCTTTAAAAATTGAAAAAAACTGATAATTAATATTCTCAGTTTTACTAAATAGGTCTTATTGGTTTAAAAAATCTTAAATAGGACATGAGTTATTATAATATTTGTAAATAGGACTTTTAGATAATTAACCCCCTTTTTTTTTTATGCCTAACTATACATTTCATAGTGTCACGTATAATTTTTTTACTTAAGTTCAAATTTTTAATAAATATGCATAACATATGTTTATATTTTTATCATAAAAATACAAACAAATATTTATTTACTAATTTGATAAATAAATAAGAATGATTCATAAGTTGGATATAGATGAAGACAAATTTTAATGATTTGGTGAGTATCACATTGGCAAAAATATTGCGTAGATTAGCTTCTAGGTCACTTTTAATATGCAATCCAACTCTAACACCACAAGTTAATTCTAATCTATTTTCATATAAGAGTTATGATATCAGACAATTTATAATTTTAAGTAGACAAATTTTTAAACTTTACAAAATAAAAAATAAAAAAATAGTATATTAACAAATGTAATTTACTACTATCATATGGTAAGTTAAAATTACAGAACTTATAAAATGAAATATATTTATATTTTATCATAAAATGAAAACTTAGAACACACAATTATTGACATCAGAATCAAAACTTTCTCTTATGTGCAATTTTGATAAAAACAAATAAAATTTAATTGATTACAAATTATTTTTACTACATAGAAAAATTTTAATTATTATTTAAACCTAAAAAATTAATTTTGACTATTTATTTATATCCGTATATAACACAGATAATATATTAATAAATAGAAATATATATAAAATCTTCAATCATTCCTTTACCGAACTCCTTCTGTGTTATCATCATTTACAATTATTTTTAGGAGAAATGATTCTATACTCCTGGGGCAAATTTGGGTGGTGCTCCAAATCAATAATTAAAGGTTTAAATCATGGGATCTATTACTTTTGTATTAAAATTTTAGGAAATAAAATATTAAGTGTCAATCTATAAAAAGAATAGAGCAATGCCCTTCAAGTAATGAATAATCTCTCAATTTTTTCAATGGTGTGCTATCTAATGGTGGGCTACCCTTCCACGGCAAATCATAGCAATTTGTGTTGTGACAAGTGTGACACAAATTAGCAAAATATCGAAATTTGGCAAGAGTTTTCTCTATCTCGTAATGGTACCTACAAATAACATTTATGAAAAAAAATATCGTTCAAAAAAAAAAATTTTTATGAAAAAGCATAGGTCCTGTTTGGGAATAAATTATTTGATTTTTTTGATTATTTTAATTTGGATAAAAAAAAAATTATGTTTGGGTGATAATTGATTTTTTTAGTCGATTTTATAATTGCGAAAGAAAAAATGAAATGATTATGGGTTAAATGTGACATTATCAAATTTTAACTTATTTTGACTTCATTTGGAAAGTGGGTTGGGACAAAAAAAGTTCATTTAGATTGGTCTTTTTAGTTTTTTTTTACTTTTATGAGAGAAAAAGTAAAATAATTATGGTTTAAATGTGGCATTTTATCTTATTGACTTTTTTATTTATTTTATCATTTTATAACTAAAAAAATTACTAACCTTAAAAAAATCATTTGCCAAATGAGAGTTTTTTTTTAGTGATTATTTAGTCAAATAATCTCAGCCAAACAGGACCAATAAATGGCACTAAAGTAAAAATTGCAAAATTTTGACATTGGAATTATAACATGCCAAAATTTTATTTTTGGCATTGTTATTTTGACAGGAACCTAGATTGGTGTTGTGTCAAGGGTGGGCATATGTGGGGCCGGATCGACATTATCTAATAAAAAAAATTTGTCTTTGTTCAAGTTCGATCTGTCCCTAATATCAGGCCTCTATATCTGTTCAAACTCAGTTTAAAACATAATTATAAATCTTAAACCTACTCATTGGGCTATATGTAGGATTGCAAACGATCCGAGCCAAGCGGAGCCAAACTTTTGAGTGTTCAAACTTGTTTATTACGAATTAATTAAGTTTGAACTCGAGTCGTCAAATATTGATGAACTCGAGCTCGGCTCGAGCTCGCTCAGTTACATAAACGAGCCAAGTTTGAGCTCAAACTCGAGTTTGGAAAAAAAAAAATTAAACTTCAATTAATCTACTTATTAAGGTATAAAAGTAAAATATATAATAGTTTATTATGATTAAATTTTATCAATCAAATGTGTAAATTTACACAAATACCAAACATAAACAGAAAAATAAAATAGATTATTAAAAATTTATTTGATATATTATTAAAAATAAATATCTATTATTTATTTTTGTGCTCACGAGTTTTATTGAGCCAAGCTTAGGAGCTCAACTCAATTAATAAACGAGCTTAAAAATCGAGCTTGAACTCGTTCATTTATTAAATGACTTGAGCTCAAATGAGTTTTAAACAAGTCGAACTTGAGCTATTGATGAACAATTCGGTTCGTTTGCAGCTCTAACTATATATTAAAAAAATTAAAACATTTCATAATTGAATTCAATCATATATTATATTTTTTAAATAAATATATTGACATCATTATAAATTGAAAGATTTTGTGTACAAATTGAAGAATTTCTTAAATAAATTCAATTACACATCACCATAAATATGAGTTTCTATAAAATTCAATGAAGATAAAGTGTCCATCCCAACAAAAAAAATATATTTTAATGTATTATAATTAATTAAGAGAAAATTGGTGATAAATCCAATGTAAAGAGAATATAAGGTATTAGGTCCAGTGGATATTTTTTATTGGTGTAAAGTCCATCCTCTGTGAAATAGTTTGGTGAGAAGTCTTCTAGTTTGTTTTGAAGAACATTTTATTTCCAATTTTACCACCTTAATTAATCTGTTGATTTTTTTATCTGTTTACTTTTTTTGACTATCTGTTCAAATTTATATCTATCTGTTCAATTTATTTTCTATCTATTCATTTTTTTAACTATTTGTTCAAATTTATATGTATCTGTTGAATTTTTTTCTTATCTGTTAAATTTTGTAATGGCTCGGGTCGAGATCTGACTCTTATTCTTTTTCGTATAAAGAGGGTCGTATTAAAAAGGTTTTTTGTTAAAAGATCGGACTAACTTGAAAATTTTCTACGTAAAAAATATTAGATTTTTCAAAACTTACAATTTTGGAAATAATTTTTTACGGTAATTGTTCCTTATATATTAAATAGTCTAATTTGATTTTATATGATTTTTCTACAAGATATTAACCACTTTACTTCAACGCAAAACTTAAAAATTTCAGTCAAAAAAATAATTTTGTACTAAAACTAGGGAAACCACTTTTTGATTTAATTCAATTTTTATTTATTTTTTTTTTTGTATTTTTCTTTGAATACAAATGAGGGGAATTTTCTTATTTACATTGTAAACTTAAGTGAATAAAATATAAATGTAAGAGGCTAAATGGAAATAAGGTTGATGTATTGGAAGTGTCTGAGGAGTTGAGTTGTGTGACTTGATGTGTCCAAGGTTACTGCTCAAGCAATGAAGGGGGTGCATTCAATATTTGGTTTTACAGGCCTAAAATGCTGAGAGTTTATGTTCATCGCTTGAGCGGTGGAAAGACCACTTGAGCAGTCTATTTGGGTTCAGTTAGTATAAAACTCACTTTTTGTTCATTTTCTCTCATTTTCCTCATCTCTCTCTCTCTCTCTCTCTTCCCTCCCCCCTCTATGTCCGAAAACCCTAACCCTAAAACCTTAGATTTCACCTCATTTTAGTAATGATCTACCATAGATCTTGCAAGAATAGTGAAGGAGAAGTGTAGATCGCCATATTTACTAATTGGATTGCTTTTTTGTCAAAGTTCTTACTTAGGTCTTCATTGTTAGCTCTTATCTTTGAGGTAGGAGATTCTCTTAGCTCCATATATTTATGATTTGGTGTGATTTTGTAATATTTTGGGGTTATGGATTGTTATGAGCTAGAAAACTTTGATAAAAAGTTGTTACTGTACAAAAATAGGGTTTTCACTTAAATGTTTGCAATGTTTTGATTGTTTTGACATATCGATGACTAATATTTGATGAATTGTGGACTTGATAAAGAAATGAAAAAAAACCCCAATTTTCTTGAAACTCTAGATTTGAGATTTTTTTTTTATTTAAAAGAGAGTTTGAACTAATTGGTCCTTTGTGTTGAAATTTAAATTAATTTTTTTTGGAGATATGTGAATGGGATGATTTTGATATGTGATGAAATTATTGGTGATTCAAGGAAGTCGAACCAAGTGGAAATTGGGAAATGTTGGAAGGATATAAAGTTAGTATTTAGTGTAAAATTATTATTAGTAATGAGGAAGACCTTGAGTCATGGAAATGTGGATATTTCATTCATTGTTTACTTGTTGAATTCTTGTGCAATTAAATCGAACCATAGGCAAATTAGAATATTTGCAAATTCATGCATTGCATTGCACTCTTATAGTTTTGGACTAAGTGTTGAGTGATTTAAAGGTGAGTGTGTGTGTGTGTTATGGAAACACATTTTGTGTGATAAGGTGCCCAATTACACTTCCGTAGTCAAAGGCCAAAAAATCTGGGAATGCTATTGGTATATTGTTGAGGTGCTCAATTGTCCTTTCGCACTAAACGCTGGTAAATGTAAGGGATGTGGTTGAATAAATAGTTGGGTGTCCAATTGCCCCTCCATGCAATGTCGGTAAACATGGAAATGGTTTCTCGAAAATGTATTAGGCCCACTCGCCCTTCCGTGCTCGGTAGTCGGTAAATGTCGGATGATTGAAATATGTGTTGTGGATTTTTATTAAAAAAATGAGAATTTCTAGGGTATGATAAAGGTTAAAGGGTTGGGACAAATATGGGTTTTAAATTATACATTGAGCATTTGAGTAGCAAGGTCAAAGTCTTATGCATAGCATGGCATTGCATGAGTATAATCATATTTATTTCCTATTGGGCGTAAAAGCTCACTTCCTTTTTATGGGCTGGACATCCAACATTCCAAGTGATGAAGATATGTCTCTGATTCGTTAAAAAGTAAATGAAGTTGTAGATAGAGCACTGAAGCTCCTTTGGATGTTGTGTATTTACAGCTATTGAACTTACTTGCTGGGATAGGATTTTATTTTGTTATGATCAAGACCCTTAGTCTTGAAAGGTGTAAGCTCTTATGGCAATTTGATGTATATTTTATAATTCCGTGTATTGTAAACTAATGTAAGTACCTTTATGAAAAATTCATGAGAATTTGATGAGTTCTGGCTCATAAAATTGTTGTCTTTTATTTCTTGTTCACATTAATGTTATGAAATTAGGAAATAATAACAGATTGCTACTCTATAAAATAGTATAGAAATATCAGGGCATAATAAATTTCTTCCCTATCTAGACCATATCCACTCCAAACTCTCTAGTCGTTGTGATAATCGATCCTAAATAATGAAAATGTTCACTCTTAGATAGTTCTTGTTTTTCAATCTTCACTTCTCCTCTGCTACCATTGTGACTGTTACTAAAATTATGATCCATATAGTCTATCTTAGTTTTGTTTATCCTAAATCCTTTAAATTCAAGTGTTTTTCTCCTAATCTCCAACTTAGTGTTAACTTTTTCTCTAATCTTATCCACTAACACGATATCATATGCAAAAAACATACACCATGGCACATCATCCTAAATATTGCGCATCAACTCATCCATAACTAAAGCGAAAAGATAAGGACTTAATGTTAATCCTTGATGTAACCCTACAGTAATTGAAAATTAACTCGTTTCTCCAGCAAGCGATCTAATAGTGGTCACCGCACCTTCATATATATCCCTAATCACATTAATGTAACCTTTTGTCACCCCTTTATTCTCTAATACCCACCGGATAATATCCCGAGGCACCCTATCATATGCTTTCTCAAGATCGATAAAAACCATATAAACGTCTCTTTTCTTTTCTCTATACCTTTTTATTACTCTCCTCAAAAGATAGATCGCTTCCATTGTTGACCTACTAGGCATAAACCCAAATTGATTCTCTGACACATCTGTTATATCTTGCAATCGACGTTCCATCACTTTCTTCCACACTTTTATTGTGTGACACATTAACTTGATTCTTTATAGTTGTTGCAATTTTGGACATCTCCTTTATTCTTATATATTGGCACTAAAATGCTTTTCCTTCACTCCTTTGACATTTTAGTAGTTAACAAAATCTTGCTGAATAACCTAGTCAACCAAACAACTCCCTTCTTACCTAAACATTTCTATGCTTCAATAAATATATCATCGGGTTCTAAAGCCTTATTCAATTTCATCTTCTTAAATGCAAACTCCACTTCAAAGTTCCTAATCTTACGATAGAACCTATAGCCCTAGTTTTCCTTATTACTGCCTACTTCAACCTTTTTTGACCTACCTCCATATTCCTCATTTAACAACTTCTTAAAATTGTTCTTTCACCTATCCTTAATCTCTTCATCATTCACCAACACCTTAGAGTTCTCACCCTTGATGCACTTAACCTAATTATAATCTCTTGTTTTCCTCTCTCTTATCTTAGCAAGTTTGTATATCCTCTTCTCTCTCTCCTTACTATCTAGTCTAGTGTATAGATCATCATAGACTTTAACTTAGTCTCCCTCACTACTTTTTTGACCTTCTTATTGGCCAATCTATAGCACTTAAGGTTTTCCTCAGTTCTATCATTCTGTCACTTTTTAAAGCTCTCTTTTTTCGTCTTTATTACCTCTTGGACCTCCTCTCTCTACCATCAAGTTTTCCTAAAGTTGGGTCCCTTTCCTTTCGACTCTCCAAGAACTTCCCTTGAGATTCTCCTCATACAATTGGCCATCGAGTTCCACATAGCGTTAGCATCATCTTCCAAGTCTTAAGTACCTTCTTTATCCATTTTATTCTTAAATGTATCTAATTTTAGGTCCCACCATCTAGTCCTGCGACGTCCACTATTTTCCAAACTTGGCATTGCCCTTTAAAGCATAAATCTAGTACCAAAATCCTATATTAAGATGTCAAGCTCTCTTCAGGAATCACTTTACAGTCGCTGCATTTTAGACAGTCTCATTTTCTTACTAGAAAGTAATTTATTTGGCTCTTAATTAACCCACTCTTGAAGGTTATCAAATACTCATCTCTCTTCTTATACATAGTATTGGTCACCACTAGGTCAGAAGTCAATGCAAAATCTAAAATACTTTCTCCAACCTCATTTCTATCACCAAAACTATACCCACCATGCACCATTTCATAACCTAGTTTATCTACTCCTGCATGGCCATTGAAATCACCACCTATAACTAGGTTCTCCTCTACGAGTATCTCCTGTAATACCCATCCATTTGGTCCCAAAAAACTCTCTTAGTCTGATCATCTAATCATACTTAGGGGGCATATGCACTAATAACGTTCACTGTATTCTCTCCAATCACTAGTTGAACTAACATAATCCTATCACATTTCCTAATGACTGCAACTACATTTTCTACAAGACTCTTGACAACTATTATTCCTACCACATTACTGTGTCTATCTATCCTTGCCACTATAATATAGATTAAAACCGGTATTCTCTACTTCTCAAATTTTCTCACTCATCTACTTAGTTCTTATATGCAAGCTATACTAACTCTCCTCTTAATCATGACATATACCAATTCCATAGTCTTACCAATTAAAGTTCCTATATTCCATGTGGCTATCCTGAACCTATAATCTTGGACTAGCTTCTTTATCTGCGCTCGTCCAGAAAAATGCAAAAATCTTTACTCATTTTTTACCGCACCCAAGCGTCGATGTGGCGCCCCTTGCTCACTTTTCGAAACATTTGGAGGCAGGCGCAATGCGTCACTTAAGGGGAACGACCTAGTATTTAATCGATTCAGATATTAAGCTTCATGTTATAAAGGATCTAAGCGGCATTTTTACGTGTTGGCTGTCCACTACCTAACACACAACCCTCCTCCTTTACCCGGTCTTGGGACCGGTGGAGATGTTAAGCAACCCTGGCCAAGTTATCTAAATTATATACATCTAAAATATAAAAAAATTATTTAATCTGAAAAATCTAGAAATTCCCTAGATATTGATTTGTGATTATGTAACAATTTTAAACAGTATATAACAATCCCAATCAAACAATCAAGACAAATCAATACAACGATTTTAACATGGAAAAACCACAATTGGACACCTCCAACTGTGATTAAAAAACTACGGGCAACAGCCACAAAACAATCCACTAAGAAGATTTAAAAGAATTACACAGGCACACTCTCAATTACCTAGCGAATCCACGCCTAATTGAACCAACCTCTATGTGCCTCTTCCAACCCCGTCTTCACCTCGGAATTATCTTTACGATGAGTCACTCCAGAATCCACCGAAGCTTCAGGCTCGAATTCTTCAGAATCCACCGAAGAACGACTCTCTCTCTCTCTTGTGTATAACAAACAAAACCTTTGATGTACTCTCTTTAAACCATGAGTTGAATACTCAATAAAACATCAAAGAAAACTAACAAAATATCCCCAGATATAAACCTTAGGAACCAAAAAGAAGATCTGGAGGAATTGAATAGTTTTGGGAGAAAACCAACTATTTATAGAAAATCCAAAAGTAATCCTAGTTTTGGAAGAAATCCAATTACTTATAGAAATCCAAAAGTAATCCTAGTTTTGGAAGAAAATCAACTTCTTAAAGAAATCCTTGTCAAACGGGATTGCCAATAATAAAACCTAACAATCTCCCCCTTTGGCAATGCCGGGACAAAACACACCTAACAAATAAAATCCTAATCACCCCAATCCATTACAACCAACAAACACAAACTTCTTTCTCAAGATTAAGATCTGCAAAACAGCTATTAGTGTCACAATCTCCAAAACAACTATTAGTCTCACAAGAGTATATGAAAAAACAATAAACATATGGCTAGATTATCTTGAAGCATTTGAAGCATGAGATGGAAAACATGAATAGATGCGACTTAGAGATTTTAAGAACATGTAATATGAAAACCTGAAAACTTTAAGAACATGTAGCATGAAAACCTGAAAACTAAGACACATACTCCCCCTTTTTTGTCACGAATTGACAAAGGAAGCGCAATCAACTAAAGCCATATCATAAACCACACAAGCAATGATATGATGATGTAAATATCAGGAACATGCAAGAAGGAAATGATAAGCAAACAGTGCATAGCAACATGCAAAATAACTAAAGCCAATCTCCCTTACCAAACAAAACAAAGTGTTAATGCTAACAAACTCTTGTAATGATAAATCAAACTCCCCCTCACGAAAAACAACCACAAACACTGAAAGCAGTGAACAAGAAGAAAACGACAAAAACAATATGGTGGAGCAAGCAAGAAATCTCAGATTTGTACCTTAAAACGCACAAGATTATCCATGAAGCACAATTACTAGTAAACACAATGTGCACAGTCAGTAGAAGATTCCTTATGAAAGAAAGTGATGCATTATGTGAAAAGCATAGATCCCATGATAAAAGTGTGTGTGTGACTCTTAGAGTTCGACAAACACTAGATTCAATCCTAGTAGTGATCTGAAAGTTGGACCTCCGACATGAGAATCTAAGCACAACAAAGGAAAGTCAAACCACTAGGAATCAAGGGGTATTAGGTGAGTAAATGCGGAGGCTCCCCCTCAATCGATGAATCTTTTTTTTTTCTTTCTTTATTTCTTTTGCATATTTTTTCTTATACTCTTGCTTTTTCGTTTTCTTTTTCTTTTGCACACTCATTGGTGGCTGACACGCTCAAGAGTATGGAAACCGAACCAGAGAAGCATGGATATAATAAGGATGGCCTGGTTGGTGACTCTTAGGTAGCCTTTTCCTCATGGCTGGACTACAAAGAATCGAGAGGAAAGCCGTGGAGATGCAAAAAGATGGAAGGTGGTTAAGAGACTCAACATCACCCAAGATATGCTAGTATCGGTCAATTCCTCTAGAAAAACAAAAGATACCATGCCAGAAGTCCAAAAAAAATAATCACTAAGGCGGAAGACTCCGATATTTGCTAATCCAAGAGTGTGTACAGAATAAGACATACTAATCAAAAAATACACACTCTAAAATGAGTAATGACCAAAGAAAGCACACACATATTAACATATAATGGATATTCTCATCAATTCCAATATGTACCAAGGACCACTCAAAAATTTCAAGCTTGCAAAACCGTACTAAGAAAATCTTTTTTTTTTTGGATTTTTTTTTTCTTTTTATAAACAAAGCAAGACATAAAAAAAAAAACATGCACACATTTTTTTTTTCATTAAAAAAAAACACACAGAAACCCCAAAACTAAAACAAATAAACAAATTAATACAAGTCAAGTTTTCTCACCCAAACCGCTTTAGTATGAACAAAGTTGTAAGCATTGCGGTTCTTGGGTGGTGTTTTGACGTTGTGGTTCCCTTTGCTTTCAATGAGAACCCGTCTTGACATGGTTTCTAACTTCTTATTCCTAGGTCTAGGAAAACACAGCCTCTGTTCATGTTTGGTCTCAAGTAAATCAAAATAGCAAGGTTTATTATGACCCCTAACCTCCTTATGACCAATGAAGTGTATCCTACCCCATGAGATGTTAGAATTTCTTCCATCTCTATGAGGCACTCTCCCATGCAACTTATAACAATAAGGGCGAATATGACCATGCATACCACAATGATGACAAATAAAAACAGGGTGTACAGGATGTACCTTCTTTTCTTTTACCTTACCAACTCTAGCAAGTTTGAGAAGTCCATCCTTATGTTGAATTTTTTGTTTTGCTTTTCCTTGAGTTCTTATATCATGAGATGTGGTGCATTCTGTTTTTGCTCTTTCTTACCACCAAAGCCAATGCCACTCTTGTCAGAACAAATTTGTTAAGACCCAATGATATTATCCAAAGTCTTTGATCCTCTATTCCAAAGACCAATGGTAGCCATAACATACTTGAGCTCTTCCTCTTTCTTGATCATTAGTTCTTCCAAAGCAACTTGTGACATCTCGAGAGATTCAATCTTTTCTTCATCCATGGCATGGGTTTCTTGTAGCTCATTCCTCTCTGTCTCACAAGTCACTAGTTTTGCACAAAAAGCTTGTCGATCATCAGTTATCTTGATGGCATCAATCCTGGCCTCGAAAATCTCCTCCTTAAGTTTGACATTCTCACTTTCACATGCTTTGAGTTTCTTTGTGAGTTTGTCATTTAATTTGAATAAGTTAAGAGACTCCTTATACAACTTTTCATAAGTTTGCTCAAGCTCTTCATCACCACTCTCCGAGGATTCGTCAAGTAGGGGTGGTCGAACATAGAATTTCCCTCACGAATTGAATCCATTATCACAAATCAAACAAGATCTCGTTTTAAAAGAATTTTTTTTAAAAAAATAGAACGACCTGCTTTGATACCAATTGAAAAATTTAGAAATCCCCTAGATATTGATTTGTGATTATGTAATAATTTTAAGCAGTATATAACAATCTCAATCAAACAATCAAGACAAATCAACACAACGATTTTAACGTGGAAAAACCACAATTGGACACCTCCAACTGTGATCAAAAAATCACGGGCAACAGTCACAAAACAATTCACTAAGAAGATTTAAAGGAATTACACAAGTATACTCTCAATTACCTAGCGAATCCACGCCTAATTGAACCAACCTCTATGTGCTTCTTCCAACCCCGTCTTCACCTCGGAATTATCTTTACGATGAGCCACTCCAGAATCCACCGAAACTTTAGGCTCGAATTCTTCAGAATCCACCGAAGAACGACTCTCTCTCTCTTGTGTATAACAAACAAAACCTTTGATGTACTCTCTTTAAACCATGAGTTGAATACTCAAGAAAACATCAAAGAAAACTAACAAAATATCCCCAGATATAAACCTTAGGAACCAAAAAGAAGATCTGGAGGAATTGAATAGTTTTGGGAGAAAACCAACTACTTATAGAAAATTTAAAAGTAATCCTAGTTTTGGAAGAAATCCAATTACTTATAGAAATCCAAAAGTAATCCTAATTTTGGAAGAAAAATAACTTTTTAAAGAAATCATTGTTAAACGGGATTGCCAATAATAAAACCTAACATAACCAATACTTGAAAATCAAACAATTTTGTGAAAACTTGAAACCAAACAGGTTTTGAGTTTTGGATTTTGGATTCAATATGAGGCTTTCAATTGTATTTTATGAAAGCTAGTTTTGAGTTTTGAAAAATTAATTCTAAAACTCAACCAAACGTATTAGTTTAAAAGACCAATGCCATGATAGAACTTTGAAGTGCTTATTTTTTTTAAAATTATTATTATTATTATTTGTGTTGAAAGGGGCTCACCCTATAACGGGTAAAGTATCTAAAACTTTTTACTTCTACATGCTAATACCTAGGGGTGTACACGGTCCGGATTGGTTCGGTTTTGAGAAAATCTAAGAACCGAACCGATCCTAACGGTTCTGTGATTTTGAAAACCAGACCAGAACGTTACACTTGTAAAATCGGACCAGAACCAAACCAAAAAAACGGTTCGGTTTCGGTTTGGTTTACGGTTCCAAAAATTTCTATTTACAAGAATAAATTGTTAATATTAGCAAAATAATTACTCCAACTAATTATATTTAACTCATAATAAAAACTAACAATATTAAGGCATTACTTAATATTACATATCTATATCATCCTAATATCATTAAAATTATAAAAAACCAATTAATAAAAATAAAACTTGATATTATATTATATATATATATATATATCTTTTAAAATTCGGTTTGGTTCGGTTCGAACCGCGGTTTTTTCATAAAATCCGTTAACCGAACCGTTTTTACGGTTCTCATATTTCTTAATCCAAAACCGAACCAATTCTTAATGGAACCGAACCAAACCGTATGATTCGGCCTGGTTCGGTCCGGATTACTGGTTTGAACGGATTTTTGAACAGCCCTAAATACCGTACTAGCCAATGTTTTATTTTTTTGTCATTACTATGGTATATACTAGGGTCGATGTGTTTCGGCCTACCATTCTAGAATTATCAATAATTTATACTAAATTTATCAAATATTCTCGATTTATAGAAACCTTTAAATAAATAAAAAAATGAATATTCTTAAATATGTTTGTTACTTATTATTAACATGTTTTTGTCAATCTTTAAAATATATATAATTTGCATTTTTAAAAGCATACCACGTTTTGTAACACTTCTTAGTCCATAATATGGCCGGATGAAGGGTGGAGAGGAGCCAAATCCCCACAATACAAACAAGTAAAATAATTTATAGTTAGTTTTTTACAAAGCACGTCACTTTTTTGTACTAAAGAATTTGAAGGTGAAGAAATAATATGATTTTTACACTTTTGTTAAATACATTTTAAATAAAAGGTTGTTGAATAAACGGTTGGAACATTTAGATATATTAATCACATATCTATATATATATATAGATATATATATTTTAAATTACTTCACTACTATTTTTTAAACTTGAACTACTTTTTGATAAAATCTTGTAACTCACTAAATAACAATTCAAACGTGCTATAAACATATGAAAGGGAGATTTATGATCTAGAATTGGGCCGAGGTAACGGCCGAGCAGGTTGAGAGCCTAATGGTGCATGGGGCCGAGTTGACCGGCGATCCGCCCGGGGATGGGCTGCCAGAACTTGGGCCGGGCAGAAGTTGGGCCAAGTATGTGTCGCCCCAGACCGTAAAGAAGCTGCTCGGCAAGGCAGTGCTCGGTTGGACCGAGCTGCTTGATTAGGCGATGGTGGAGCCTGTCAAGCTGAGTAACCGGCGCCCGGAAAGGCGTGGTCAGCTGAGGTAATCGTTTGATCGGCAAGAAGGCCGACCACAGGAGGTGCCCCGGGCTCGGCTTTGCCGAGATGCCGCCTAGCCCGGTCCTCCTTGGACTTGGCCAGTAAAGTGCTTGGGTATGAAGCACAGCACGACCGTGGATGGAGCAACCCGGCTGCCGAGCTCCAGCTGAGAAGACAGGCAGTTGAGATTAAGTGATGTTCAGCAAGGTTTACGTTGACAGATGGGATAGCGGAGCCACATGTCAGGAGATGACTGGGAGTAGGTATGGGGCGCAGAGGGTATATAAGCATATCTGCGCCCCCCATACGCGATAGATGAACACTTTGTAAGAAAACTCCTATGCTCTAACACTCCTCTCTCTCTCTCTCTATCCTAAGGTGTGCTGACTTGATCATTGGAGGGTTTTTCCGGCCACACACCGCCGGGCAGCTCACCGTTATTTGCTCGCAGGTGATCGGATGTAAACGGAGCTTGGAAGAAAGGAGTACGGGCTTGCCGGAATATTTGCTCCCCGTACAATTGGCGCCGTCTGTGGGAAGCTTGACAGACAAAACCTTGTCTTCCAGGTTCATCTGATCGCCGTCCATGGCGAACAACGACGAGTTTCCGTTGTCTGCCATAGACGGATCCACCCCGGAGTTCACCCGAAGGAGAGAAGGCCCTCCCGCCATCCATCCAATGGCGGACTTGGGGATGCCCACCGGAGGACAGTCAGGAGACGCGCGGGATAAGCGCGGAAGAAGTCATGGTCATTCACGGAGTCCAGACAGTCACCGGCGGAGGAGAGACTCACATGCCAGACGTCTGGAAAATAAGTTGAGGGACTAAGACGCTGTCATCCGGCGAATGGCGGCGGAGATGGAGGATCTGAAGCGGCATGTCAAAGGTAAAGGTGTAGCTGGAGTGGGAGACCACAGTGAGCGCACCCCATCCCGCCGTTCAGGCGGTCAGAGTCAGCGACGTACTCAGTCCATATCTATTACCAGAAGTTACCAGGTTGGTGATTCCGACGCGCATGCAGAAAAGTCTAGCGCGCAAGACAGCACCTACAAACCCTCACGTCCGGCGACGACGTCGAGGTACTCTTATTCCGCTCATTCAGAGGATTTACGGGCGGTCTTAAAGGAGCGGGCTCGCCGGCGCGAAGCTCAGAGAATACCGGCTTTCCAGCGGCTATCCTACGGGGTTCACGCCAGCGAGGAGGTCGGAATGCCTCCACCCCGGCAAGCAGTGCCACTCTTTGAAGATACAGACTTGGCCAGGCTGAGTGCCACCCCTTTTTCCCTGGAAATAGAAACAACACCGCTTCCGGCAGGCTTCCACCATCCTAAGTTCACACTCTACGACGGAAAAACCGATCTTTACATGCATGTGAGCCACTTCCGACAGGTTATGGCGGGACATAGGCGAAATGACGGACTCATGTGCCTAATCTTCCCGTCAAGTTTAGGCGAGCTGGGCTTAAAGTGGTTCGAGAGGTTGCCGGAAGGGAGCATACAAAGGTGGCATCAGTTGGCCGAGGCGTTTGTTACACGCTTCAAAACCAACACAAAAACACCGAAGGAAGTCGATCACTTGCTAAGTGTCAAGATGGAACCATGCGACACATTGAAGGCATACAACTCAAGGTACTGGGAAACCTTCAACGAGATCTTGGATTACCCGGTCAACCTCGCAATCGCGCAATATAAGCGTGGTCTCCCGGTCGGCCATAGATTGCGGGACTCGCTGACCATGCACCAACCGACCTCCATGGGCCAGCTTATGCAGCGCATCAATGAGCACATCCGAGTAGAGGATGACGCGTCAGCTTCTACCATGAAGGCAATTCCGATAGCAACAGACAAGAAAACAGCGGGCAAAGTGCACGCAGTTAGGCAAGAGTCCAGCCGCACAAGTGACCGAGCAGAGGAGTCAAACCGTGGCTCGAATCGCAAAAACCGGGGTAGAGGACGTCGGAACGACCGGGATGACTACGCCCGAGATGATGTTGCGGATGCTAACAGAAGATTGAAGGCAAGGACTGGCATCACCACGGTCTTCAAGATTCCAATTTATCGCATACTTAGTGAAATCCAAGACGAGGAGTATGTCCGGTTTCCTGCTAAGTTGGGCGATGGACAGAAGGGCTACAATCCGCGGTATCATTGCACATTCCACCGGGAGAGGGGCCACCGGACTGAGGATTGTTTGCCTTTGAGGCAACACTTAGAAGAGCTGGTCGCGACCGGGCATCTAAACCTTTACATTGATGGCGGCGTAAAGCCGAACCAGGCTCCGGTCGACCCCAGGGGACAGGATGACCGAGACGCACCACCACAGGGAGTTATTAATGTTATCCACGTCATCGTGGAACCGGAGCGTGTTTGTGAACTCCGGGGCATGATAAAAAAGACAGAGCATATGAGGGAGGTTTTGTCGGTACAGCCTGCCATCAAAAGAGGGAAGACAGAAGAAAAAGACGTGATTAGTTTCACCTCAAATGATCTAGAGCGTATCCAGACGCCACACAATGATGCCCTAGTAGTAACACTGCGCGTCAAGGAATTTGATGTTAAACGGATCTTGATCGATCAGGGAAGCTCGGTCGAGATCATGTATTATGATGCGTTCAAGCAGCTCAAACTCCGGGAGACAGACTTGGCTCCGGCAACTTCGCCACTGGTTGGATACAACTCACAACCGGAGTGGCCCTTGGGAAAGATTATCCTGCCGGTTAAAGCGGGATCCGTGGTCAAGCAAGTGGAGTTTTGGGTGCTACAAGTGCCTTCGACGTACAACCTTATCCTTAGAAGGGGATGACTTCACGCTATGCAAGCTGTAGCGTCGACCAACCACCAGGTGATGAGATTCCCCTCGGCTATAGGGGCAATCGAGGAGATTTGGGGTCATCAGGTCATGTCCAAGCAGTGCTTCGTGGCAGTCAACGGAAGCTGGGCTACCAAAGGATTCGTTCAAATGATTGAGGGACTGGAGGACCAGGGTGTCTTGGATGATGTGGGCACCAAGGCCGAAGACAAGGCTGTTGAGGAATTGGTTGAGGTACGAATTGATACAGAACAGTCGGACAAGTTCTTCTTGCTCGGCACAAGTCTCACGGCCATAGAAAGGACCGAGATGGTTGAGTTTTTGATGGCCAACATCAAAGTCTTCGCGTGGTCGCCTTACGACATGCCTGGCCTCGATCCAAGTTTCATCTGCCATCACCTCAATGTCTTCCCTGGAGCAAAGCTAGTCATCCAGCGAACAAGGAGATCGGCACTGCATCACGCCGAGGTAGTTGCAGAGGAGGTGAAGAACCTGCTTGAGGCACGAGCAATTCAGGAAGTGCACTACCCTCGGTGGATTTCCAACACTGTAGTGGTGCCCAAGAAGAATGGAAAGTGGCGAGTTTGTGTCGACTATAAGACAGTCAACCGAGCTTGTCCCAAAGATAGCTTCCCTTTGCCGTGAATTGACCAGCTTGTGGACTTGACGGCTGGACATAATAGGCTCAGTTTCTTGGATGCCTACCGCGGCTACCATCAGATCGCCATGCATGGGCCTGACCGAGAGATCACTTCTTTCACGACTCCAAGGGGACTCTTCTGCTACCGAGTCATGCCTTTTGGTTTGAAGAACGCCGGGGCAACCTTTCAGAGGATGATGACCAAAATGTTTGCTCCTTTGCTCGGCCGTACAATGGAGGCTTACATCGATGATATGGTGGTAAAGAGCCGACATGAGGCAAACCATTTATCCAACTTAGCCGAGATGTTTGCCATTTTAAAGAAGCACCAGCTGCGCTTGAATGTATCAAAGTGTGCCTTTAGCGTGGGATCTGGAAAATTTTTGGGGTTCTTAGTCACGAACCGAGGCATCGAAGCAGACCCTACTCAGATCAGAGTCGTGCAAGAATTGAAGCAGCCCAGCTCGGCTAAGGACGTGCAGCATCTGGCCGGGATGGCTGCCGCGCTTAATCGGTTTATAAGCCGGTCATCAGATCGCTGCCGCCCTTTCTTTCAAGCGTTGAAGTCAAATTTCTCGTGGGACGAAGAGTGTGACCGAGCTTTGGCCGAGCTCAAGGAATATCTGTCCTCTCCGCCACTGTTGATTACACCAAAGCCGGGTGAGGAGCTCTACCTTTACGTCGCCGTCTCCCAGCACGCAGTCAGTGCGGTGCTAGTCCGCGCTGAAGGAATCAAGCACCTCCCAATTTTTTATGTCAGTAAGACCTTGCTGCCGGCTGAGACGAGGTACTTGCCGCTGGAAAAGCTTACGTTGGCATTGATGATGGCTTCAAGGAAGTTGGCGCATTATTTTCACGCCCATACCATCGTCGTACTGACCGAGTTTCCCCTCAAGGCCTTGTTTGAACGGGCAGACTTTTCAGGCCGAATTCTTAAGTGGGCGGTCGAGTTGGGACAGTTTGATGTGAAGTTCCAGCCGCGCACTGCAATCAAAGCCCAGACTTTGGCAGACTTCGTCGCCGAGTTCTCATCTGGCACTCATCCGGTATGCCCGGTCGATATTACCGTGGCAGATGATGAGATGCACGCAAGCCCATCCGAGATACAACCAGTTGGTGGAGGTAGCGACGCGGAGTTTGCGCGCACCATCGAAGCGCCCTCAGTTTGCACGGTTTTACCACCTGGTGATGCGATGACGGAGTTGAGTATCACCGACTCATCTGCTCTGTCCGGTCTCGTATCACCAAGGGGGGAATAAATGGAACCCCACAGCTCAGAACCTGCGGTCGGCATAGCACTGCAACCTGATGATTCGCCTACGGACTTGAGCATTACAGACCGACTTGTTGAGTCCGATGCCGAATCACCAAGGGGGGCTGGAGTGGAACCAATCAATACGGAACTTGAACCTAGACAGCCAAGAAACCGTGACCCCATTGCCCTTCGCAACTCTCAAGACCCATCAGACTGCTGGAAGCTTTTTATTGGGGAAATGTGGAAGCTTTTTGTTGATGGAGCGTCCAACCGTCATGGTGCCGGCCTAGGTATCGTTCTTATTTCCCCGGATGGCCTAACCATTGAACATTCTATCACACTTGGCTTCCCCGCATCTAATAACGAGGTTGAGTACGAGGCCCTTCTCGCCGGGCTCAAGAGCGCCATTCAAATGAAGGCTGCCGAGCTACTTGTGTACAGTGATTCCCAGCTTGTGGTTAACCAAGTCTCTGGAATTTACGAAGCAAAGGACGACAAGATGGCGAAGTACCAAGCTCTGGTGAGGGAACACATCAAGCAGTTTCAGGCAATCAGAGTCCAACAGATTGGCCGTGAAGAAAATAGCCGAGCTGATAAGCTGGTCGGCCTCGCTTCCATGGTAGATTGTACGTCTCCAAACCCCCTGTTAATTGACTTTCTTCCACGGCCAAGCATTGAAGACGCCGGGCAGTCGGATGTTCTCTGCGCCGCGCTAGGTCCTTCTTGGATGGACCCTTTAATCTTGTTCCTCAGAGACCGGACTCTACCAACTGACAAGAAAGAAGCACACAAAGTCCGGGTGAAGTCAGAGCGGTTTTGGCTCTCTCCATCTGGTGCGTTGTATAAAAAGTCCTTCACCGGTCCTTATCTAAAGTGCGTGCACTCGAGTAGTGTGGAGACCTTCTTGTACGAAATTCACGAAGGCATTTGTGGCAGCCACATAGGGGGCAGGTCCTTGGCCTACCGAGCTATTTCACAGGGATACTGGTGGCCGTGCATGCAGGCCGACGCACAAAAGTACGTCCGCAAGTGGGAAAAATGCCAAAAATTCGCCCATCAGATCCATCAGCCTGCTAGGGAACTTCTCCCCCTCACCAGTCCTTGGCCCTTCGCCATGTGGGGGCTAGATATAGTAGGGCCACTGCCAACAGCACTGGGCAACCGGAAATT
This sequence comes from Camellia sinensis, assembly GCF_055761805.1. Taxonomy (NCBI): domain Eukaryota; kingdom Viridiplantae; phylum Streptophyta; class Magnoliopsida; order Ericales; family Theaceae; genus Camellia; species Camellia sinensis. The sequence continues at coordinate 45,031,614 of NC_138964.1, forward strand.
CTTCATTGCGGCCACAGATTACTTCACGAAATGGGTTGAAGCTGAGCCCTTGGCAACAATCAAAGAGAAAGACGTGAAGCGGTTTGTCTGGCAAAACGTGATCACGCGGTTTGGCGTCCCCAAGATCTTGATCTCTGACAATGGCACCCAGTTTGACGGTCGCCTGTTCCGAGGATTTTATGAAGATTTGAAGATTGAATTCTACAACTCCACTCCGGCTTACCCGCAGTCCAATGGTCAAGCCGAGGCATCAAACAAGACTATTCTGGATGGGTTGAAGAAACAGCTAGAGAAGGCAAAGGGAAAATGGGCTGAGGAGTTACCTAGCGTCTTTTGGGCATACCGAACAACCCCGTGGCGATCTACCAGGGAAACTCCATTTGCTTTGGCTTATGGCATGGAGGCGGTCATACCTTTGGAAGTTGGCATGCCCACCCTAAGAAGCGAGAGTTTTGAGCCCGAACTAAACGCCGAGGCTATTGCCTTGGAGCTGGACCTAGTGGAAGAGCATCGGGAGAGGGCCCTCATCCATGTGGCCGCCTACCAACAAGAGCTCTCAAAGAAGTACAACAAGACGGTGCACCCCAGACCGTTCAAAGTTGGTGATTGGGTTTTGAGGAAAGTTATGGGCAACACCTTGGTGCCAGGTGAAGGCAAACTAGGGGCAAATTGGGAAGGACCCTACAAGATCACCGGTCTGGCGGGCAAGGGGGCTTACCACTTGGAGGATCTAGAGGGAAGAGCAATACCCCGGCCATGGAATGCGGCCAACCTGAAACTGTATTACTTCTAAGTTTTTTGCTTTCTTTTCTTGTGCAAAGGAATTTTTGGCTTGCACTGCAGAATGTAATTTTTTTTGTCAATATATAGAAGTAATTTTGCTTTAGCACTTGGACTGTTGTTTTAATGTAAACCGAGATGATTTACTCCGGTTGGACGAGTTGGTGTTTTGTCCAACTTCGAATTCCCAACCGAGATGATTTACTCCGGTTGGAAGAGTTGGTGTTTTGTCCAACTTCGAAATCCCAACCAAGATGATTTCCTCCGGTCGGAAGAGTTGGTGTTTTGTCCAACTTAGGATTCCCAACCGAGATAATTTATCCCGGTTGGAAGAGTTGGTGATTTGTTCAACTGCTATACCCAACCGAGATGATTTACTCTGGTTGGAAGAGTTGGTGATTTGTTCAACTTTGTTATGAACAACCGAGATGGTTATTTCGGTTTATGAATTTGCTGTTTTGTTCTACTTAAATACTTCAACCGAGTTATGAATTCCGGTTGACGAGGTGTTTTATTCAATCTATGATTTATACCGAGATGTTTTGCTGAAGGTGGAATTGATGACAACCGTGCAAACACTTGGCAAAATTTGAGTTTTTCATTAATAAGAAAGTCAATACAAAAGGTGGGGACAGAGCCCGGTTACATCAGAAGCGCTGAAAGCAAAAATACAAAAAGAGAAGAAAACTAAACCAAGGGGGAGAGATTGGTAAACTCGTCCTCGGCGGCATCAAGGTTGATGGTTGGACTTTTGTCTTGCGCACCGGGCTCTTCATGACCGGGCTGCTCCTGCACCTCGACATCTTCTGCCTCTGAATCTGTCTCGGCGTCTCCCTCTTCAAGCCCTTCCTCGGCCTCAGCTTGTAAAGCGCTGAAGACGTCGTTTGCGTAAGGCACGAGGCAGAGCGGTAGTGAAGCAGGAGGAGGATTGGCAAATACGTCAGTGTCAGAGCCCTGGCCAAGATGCTCGCAGGCGGACTTCCAGCCAGCTTTGAAGTATATGTCTTGTGTTGCAAAGACTTGTTTCTTATAGCTCTGCTCGGCTTCGTTGAAGCCGGCGTTGTTAGCAGCCCGGCAGTCTTTCTTCCGTGACTTTTTGAGCGTGCGTACCTCGGTCTAGAGCTTTTCCCGTTTTTTCTCGGCCGCATCCAGCTGACCGAGCAGTCTGTTGTTGTCTGCATTGGCCATCTCAAGCGAAGACTTTGCCCGGCCGAGCTCGGCTTGGAGGCTTTCGACTTGGCTGGCGGTATCACTCGCCTTCTGCCGAAGTCTGTGGATGCGCTCCATGACCAAGTGCTGCTTTTGGATGGCCTGCAAAATGAGAATTTGATCAGAGCAGAGACCATGCAAACACTTGCGAAAAATTGAAGCAGAAGATTGGACTTCTTACCCTGGTCATGGACTTCACGGCGGATTTGACCAGCCGGGTGTCAGGAACGTGGTCGCTTCCAACCACGTCGCTGGGCAGCAGCAAAGCCTTTGAGAGGTCGAATGCAAGCAAATGCTCCTTGTCACCTTTGACCGAAGCATTTGCCGGGATCTCTTTACCCCGGTGCTTCAGCTGCGGCCGCCATGCTGGGATGGAGCTAACCCTATCGGCAGGTTGCTCGGTTGTCAGTTCGGCGATGAGCTCGGCGGAGGGATCTGCCCGTGGTCTTTTGCCAGCCCGGCGTGTTTCTTGGCTAGACTGCCCGGCGGCTGGAGAAGCTGAGGCGACCACGGCGGCGCTTGATTGACCGGCAGCCGGGGAGCGGGCGACGACGCTCGGTATCTCGGCTGAGGTTGCAGTGAGAAGGTTTTTGATTCGGCTTCTTTTGGCCATTTCTTGTTCGTCTGTCAACCGGATTAAGGGGACGTCAGGAAAGGTAGGGTCTGGAGGTGGCGAAGGAGCACGGAGGAAGTCTGTTACTCTACTCCGGCGCGGAGCAGAGTACCTGTAGGTCGGGGTGTAACCGAGCAAATCGTTGCAATCTCGGTGGGAATATCGAAGCACGGTCCGAATTACCTCTACGTTGGGAAACTGATAGTTGGCTTGCAAGGCTTGGATTGCTGCAAAAAAAACAGGAAAATCGGTTAATTACAGAATAAAGTGGTAAGCTGACCGAGCAAGTTTGAGCGGCTTACATGAGGAACCGAAGTTCTTGTTTATAAACCAGCCCAGCACCTTGGCTGTTTCGTAATTGCCCGACACCCAGAAAAAATCGTCGTCGTGCAGATCTTTATCCGGGGTGCCGATTACAATTTTTTCCTTGCCCGGTCTAATTTTCAGGTAATAAGCAAGGCTGTCACCGGTGTGACCCATCGTGTATTGCCTCAATATCTCGGCTAGACCTAAGTTGGTGCCTAGCCGATTGTTCAGTTCATGAACGCTGTTGATAATTCTATAAGTGTTGGTGGACACTTATGTGGGTGCCAGCCCAGTGCGGCGGAGGAACTCGGTGATAAGTGGGTTTAGTGGGAAACGGAGGCATCCTGCGATAATTGACAGCACGGTGAAGGGGCATTGGTCTAGTCTGCCCCGGGGTGTTGTCTCCTCTTCAGCCAGTTCGAGATGGACGTCGGCCAGGATGCCGTACTCCTCTTTGAATGTAGCTAGCGCGGCCGGAGTATCCACTAGGAAGCGAAATTTCCCCATTTGTGGATGGACTAAGGTAGCTCGGCTAAGGTGTTTGGCACAGTGGCAATTGGTAATTGCTCGGTCTTTAGAGCCTGAGGAATGGACAGCGGTCCCCTTGGACTCTGCAGGAAAAGGATGGCAAGTGTAAGTGTGAGCCCGGTCGCGCCGAAGGAGCTGGACTTTAGCTCGGTCATTAAGAGTGCCAAACCACCTCGGTCGTCTAAAGCTAACTAAAGCGCTCGGTCGCCCAAGCAGGCCAGTTGTTAGCCTGGTTGAGCGACCATTTCCTTTTGTTATCTCGGTTCTTGCTGGGGTTGAGACAAACATGTTATTTGCTCGGTTAGATTGGTTTTTTGGATCAAATGAAGACCAGGAGCCCGGTCCGCCCCAGTTCTTCAGTGTTCTTCATGAAAAACAAAGAACACCATGAACAGTGGCAAGTTTTGGACGATTTATGTGGCTACGACCTAAGAACTATGTTTTAATGCCCTAATGTGAGAAATATTTAAGAAGATAGCAACGAAAGAGGGGTCGAAGGACTTACCAGTGAAAGGCAGGAACTGTTCCTTCAAACACGAAGAATAGCAGACGAGGCTAGGAAAAAGTTGCTTGAGCTCTGGAGCGTCGAATTGTAGAGAAGCAGTAGGAGCGAGTTGAGGAAGAGGGGGCTTGTATGTATAGACGAGGAAACCGCCCAATTTCAAATTCTGGCAAAAACGGCGGGTTGGCTACTCGAGAACCAATGGCAGCCCGCCACGTGTCCCCATTTATGGCGACGTCAGAACTGAAGAGACAGATTGAAGAGTCGATGAGCCAACCGGGCTACTTTGAAAGAAGAGGACGTCAGCCGAGGAAGATAACCGGGCAAGTTTGCAGACAGTAATGTTAACTAGCCCGGTCGCCCTTTGGCATTTTGAAGACCGAAGAAATGTTATCCCGGTTGAAGTGGTTATCCCGGTTGAAGTGAATAATCCCAGTCACGCTTTCGCGAACGGAATTACGGGGCAATTGAGAGGGAGATTTATGATCTGGAATTGGGCCGAGGTAACAGCCGAGCAGGTTGAGAGCCTAATGGTGCATGGGGCCGAGTTGACCGGCGATCCGCCTGGGGATGGGCTGCCAGAACTTGGGCCGGGCAGAAGTTGGGCCAAGTATGTGTCGCCCCAGACTGTAAAGAAGCTGCTCGGCAAGGCAGTGCTCGGTTGGAACGAGTTGCTTGATTAGGCGATGGTGGAGCCTGTCAAGCTGAGTGACCGGCGCCCGAAAAGGCTTGGTCAACCGAGGTAATCGTTTGATTGGCAGGAAGGCCGACCACAGGAGGTGCCCCGGACTCGGCTTTGCCGAGATGCCGCCTAGCCCGGTCCTCCTTGGACTTGGCCAGTAAAGTGCTTGGGTATGAAGCACAGCACGGCCGTGGATGGAGCAGCTCGGCTGCCGAGCTCCAGCTGAGAAGGCAGGCAGTTGAGATTAGGTGATGTTCAGCAAGGTTTACGCTGACAGATGGGATAACGGAGCCACGTGTCAGGAGATGACTGGGAGTGGGTATTGGGCGCAGAGGGTATATAAGCATATTTGCGCCCCCCATACGCGATAGATGAACACTTTGTAAGAAAACTCCTACGCTCTAACACTCCTCTCTCTCTCTCTATCCTAAGGTGTGTGCTAACTTGATCGTCGGAAGGTTTTTCCGGCCACACACCGCCGGGCAGCTCACCGTTATTTGCTCGCAGGTGATCGGATGTAAACGGAGCTTGGAAGAAAGGAGTACGGGCTTGCCGGAATATTTGCTCCCCGTACAACATAAATGATTTTCGCATAATGACAGACAAATAATTTTTACAGAATGGGACATTGATTTTCACACAATGGTCATTCTCTTTGTCTCATATTTGTATCTCATTCTGTAAAAACTATCTGTGTATTTAGATTTGCTAATGATAATTTTTTCAGTACTAACCAGTACAATTCAAATTTATTTGTATAAATCAGCATAAATCGATAATTTAGAACAGGCAATGATGTTCAACCATTGAGAATTTTTTTAGGAATCTCACTCCTTTTTCAGTTCAATATTCACAACACATGGCTCTAATTGAAGTACTTTAGACGACAATGGTGGTAAGAGAGCTAAGCTCTATTGCAATTTGGAATTTTCCCTTGCTGTTGAATCACTAGGGAACATATCCTATATATACAATTTGGTAGGTTTCACAAGTTCAACAGTACGATCTAATCCAAGTATGAATTGGAGAAAAGCCCATCTCAAAAAGAAAATTGTAAGTAGCATGTGAAAAGCAATATTAATTTCTTTCAACACAATAAAAAATTAAAAAAACTACATCTTAAGTATTTCTATTAATTTATATTATACAAATATGATCATACTACAATAGGATATGTCACAAGATAATTTGTTAAAAAAATCATCTTATATGTGATTGATCAGAGTCCAACAATGGGACACTAACAATTTTTATTAATAATTTTATTAACACATTTGTAAGTGGATCAGAGTCCACTATGTGATTGATCTTATTCAACTCACTGATAAGAAAATTATAAAAACAAAAAATAAATAAATAAATAAATAAAAAGGGACTATGCATCAATGTCACAAAAATAGTTGGAGAAAAAATTTGACCCCTTGAATAAGAGTTTTTGTTTTTTCTTAAGTAGTGAAAATTGTTTGAGAAGACTCAAATCCAGACATATTAAGAATTTTGTTTGAGAAGACTCTTTGATGCCTTTTTTTTCTTTGTTCTTTTTTTTTTTTTTTTTCTTTTGTCTTCAATTAAAGCATCCAAGGTGGTTGTCTTGAAAGATGACCTCAAAAGAGTTTAAATTTTAAAAATAACATAATAATAGATTTGACATATCGAGCAAAAAACTTCCATGTCAAATTGAAATATACCAATTTGTCATCCAAGCCTTCAAAAAAATTGACATACCAAATTTTGAATGTTTGGTGGAGATGCTCTGATATTTCATTTTATTTTTCTCACTTTTTTTTTTTTTCTTTTCAAATCTCTATTCAAATTCATTATCCAAATATAGTTTAGAATAGCCCTTTGATTACCTTTGAATAAGAGTTGTAAGACCTTATAATTGATGATTAGTACAATATAGTGTGCTTCCCCATTTTAATATGCAATGCCTTCTATAATGAGTATATCAATGTATCATACAATAATATAACTAGTTTTATCTTACACGTAACAGGTTGAAAACATGAACACATCATTAATCGCCTTTACATATCATTCAATTTAATGACAAGTCTTTTTGCTTTTTTCTCAATTTATTAGAATAATGATGAACATTTGCTACAAGTTCATTCTATGTTGAAAATTGATTTTCATGTATAAGCAGAATGTAAAAGTGTCCCTTTTTAGTTTTAGATTAATTATTTCTTTTTCAACATATTTAAGTTATTTTTATTGTATAATCGTAAACAAGAGTTACAACTAATCGTTTACCACATAATTCAAAAACAAAAGTAAAATCATGCTTGCATAACCTCTCACATGTGCGTGGATCCTACACCCTCATGAAAAGTTTAGTAAAAAATTTAATAGATTATTTGGGATTCCTAAAAAAACTCTTAACCTTTTGTTAATTTATTTTTAACCAAAAGCCAACACTCAAAGAAAGTGAGATAAGATGAGGTTGGGTGGGATTGACCCATTTGTAATCCTATTTGCAAATTTCAACTTACAGAGTAAAAAGCTTAAAAAACACATTCCACCTTGAACAAACATGATTATAAATTTAACTAAACAACCTCTATCTATATGCTCAAAAGCTCATTTTCAATCTTCTACCATTGATATTTAACACATACCCTTTTCAATCAATTGTTTCTCAATATTAGATTTGAAACATGCAGTGAAAACAAATACTTTGTCCATAAATTTTTCAAAGATGTTAACTTCCTTAACCATGGTTGGTTTAGACAGACACTTCATACCCAATTAGAGAACTAGATGGAATGTGATTATCCAACCAACTGTAGCTTTCCCTCAACTCTGGTCTGACTCACCTGTCCACCAACCTTGTATACTATAATAATAATGACAATAATACTCTGTAGGGCACAAATCCATTGCTTTCAAAGGAGAAGAAAAATACATGCTGAGAAACAGAATGCTTGAGATGGAAGAACCTTCAAAAGAAGGCATTCAAAGACTTTGTTGAGCTGGAAAGTTGGTACTTCTCCATCATCTAGACAGACAACATACCACTCCCTTTTATATCCACACATTGTTATACACAAATCTCACATTTATTCTATTATATAAATCACGCATCTCATTAGGTGTGAATGCTGTCATTTTTTTTATTTTTTATTTTTTTGGGTCAAAAATACCCTTCACATTCAGTAATTGTCATATCTTATGACTATTAAATGGGTTTCTCATTTAGGAGACTATCTAATACTACTTAATGGTTTTTTCTCATTCATCAAAACCATCCTCAAATCATCAAACCATTCAAAAATTTAAACGTGCATTTACACCTACCGGTAGTTATACATAAAAAGGTAATTCTGCTTCCATCACATTTTTATCTCATTACACTCCATTCAAGATTCTGAAAAGTGGTTACGGTCGCCGTAACGGTTTTGATGGCTCGATTACGGTTGCAGGGTGTAAAGACCGTAGTGTAACGATTGCGGTAACCGGAATCGTGAATTTTTTTATTTTTCGCACAATTTAAAAAAAACTTACCAATACGCATATTTTTTTTTCCCATAATCATATTTATTGGGTTTTAAAATAAATATGAATCAATTTTTGTAAATTTTTAAAAATGATCTAATATATTTCATATTTTTAAATCATTATAAACTGAGTTTTTTATATTTTATTTTAATAATTAATGACTTTATATGTCAAAAATTCATATTATGCTTGTGACAACCAAAAAATATATATATATTAAACTTAGATGTATAAAATTATTTTTTTAATTATTATACTTGTGGAAGCATATGCAACTTTTAATTTGAATAGTTTTAAAAAATAAATTATACATGCTAATGTAATCATATAAAAATAAAAATAAAAAATCATAAAGAAATTTTTTTTGTTTGGGTTTGGATCACTTGAATATTCATTCTCTTTTTGGATAACTAGTAAATAAAAATAAAATAAACTAATAAAAAAAATTGACATGTATAAAAAATGTATTAATATATAATTATAGTGTTTTCTAGATATTTTACAAAAAAATCAATCACTAAACAATGACAAAAGTAAAAGAATAAATAATTGCCTAAATATATATATATATATAGATAATGACCACACTTATTATTATTATTATTATTATTATTATTATTATTATTATCAAACAATATATAGATAGACGCACACAAACAAAATGGTTAAGTAATAGCAGCTGAATAGAATAGAATAAGTCTTACAGCTTTAACAAATCAATAACATATTCATCATCTTCTCTCTTTTCTCTCTCTATTTCTTACTTCTCCATCTTTCCTTTTCATATTCCCTCTTCTCTCTCTATCCCTCTTCCTCCATTTTCAGTTTTTTTTCCCGAAAGATGCAGTTCGGAATCATTATGTGACGGTGCGTAACAGGCTGTTACGACACCGCTACGGCAGCCGCTACAGCTAACACACCTGTGAATCTCAATCACACTACAAAAGTGACCGTAACAGGTGGCGGTAACCACCAAAACCGTTACTTACGTAACGGTTGCGGCCGCTTTTTAAAACCTTGACTCCACCATTTTTACTTTTTTTAATTAAAATTTTATCCTTATATCAAATTATCAAAATAGACAAATTCTAAAATTTTCTAACCCTAATTTCTCTAACCCATTTCTTCAACCACCGCTCTTGCCCACATCGATGCCATTGCCTACCCCATTTACTTCACCACCACAACAACACTGCTTGCCACCATTTCCTTCATTTCCGACCACCCCTTCCACCCCGCAACCATCTCCCACAGCCCTCCCTCATCGAGACCTCACCAATTAAGCCCCCAAGCCCCTTTGTCGCCATCCCAACAGCCCCGCAACCACCACTCTCACCCCGACGACTTCTACTACCGTAGTCTGGTGACCCACCTCGAAACCTTTTGTCTTGCTTCCCCCCTACCTCCCACCTTCCTCACAGCCACCTCGAAACCCTCTCCAAAACATCCCCCATATGTTGTGCACTATCGCATCCTCATGTCACCGCTATCAGTATTCTTTTTTCTATAACTCGCCATTCCGTAACCCTAGATTTGTGAGACAAAAAGAGACAGAGACAGAGAAAGACAGAGAGACAGAGAGAGATGGAGGTTGCGATGGCAAATGGGTTAGGAAGGGAAGATTGCAATTGCCAAGGGGTTAGGAAAGAAGGGTCACGATTGCAAAGGGCAACCGAAAGGTGGTGGCAGTGGTAGAGACGATCGCTAAAAGAGATGTTGTAGTGGGAAGGAGAGGTCATTGGTGGGAGAGGAACTAGCAACAATGGTTGTCGAAAATGGCAGAAATGATTGCTGGAGGTGGTAGGGTAGAGTTGCGGTTTGGAAGGTTGAGGGTTAAGAAATGAGGATATCATTGGTACTATGACAAGTGTAAAGAGAGTCAAAATTTTAAATTTTTGTGTGGTATAATAAGAAATTTGGTGTAATGAGTTAATTTTGTTGTGTGAATAAAATTATCCAAAAGCTAAACCAATCATATGCTATACGTGACGGTTTTAGACAATCATTAATCTCACGCATTTACTTTGATATGAAATGGGCCTAACAATAGATATCAAGTTGTCTAGCACCCTGGAACAAATGCAAAAGAAAAGAGCCCTAAATCCAAGATTTCTCCCAACCATACGTTATGTATGGCATTATTAGACAACACTAATCTCAAACGTTTCCTATGTTAAGCAAAAGGCCCAATAATAGATATTAAGCTCTCCAAGAGGCTTATTATTGGATACCAAGCTCACAATCTTTCCTCACGAGCAATCCCATCTTGCACGTAAAGATGCGATCACCCAAACAAAAAGGGAACGGAAAGCAAATGCAAACGGAGAACCTTAAACACAAGACCTCTACTAACCTAAGCACTGATACCATGTTAGAGCACCGCTAATCCCAAAAGCTTAACCTATTAGGAAAGGGGCCAACAAGAAGCAAGCACAAGCACAAGCACATCAAGCAGTTCTACATGTCTATCTCTAGATCAATCCAACAGTTCAATCACTTTGTGTTAAGAAAAGAAAAAGGCATTAATAACAACAATAATGGGGACTTCAAACATTATTCATGTAGAATCCAGAGTTTATTATAAACAACTAAAAAATAAAAAACAAAAAGTACCTCAGATTACATGGATTCTATTTCATTTTATAAAGGGAATAATAAAACGAATGTCAATTACTAGGTGCTCCTACCAGATGTTAGTACAATTAGAGCTCAAAATGCTGGTTTTTTGTAATTAAGATCAAACACAGATATTCTTGTACAAATTATATTACACTCATGCTATACAAGATTGTGAGATCTCTGGTTTGGAGAAGAATATAAACTATGTCTATATGCTGATTTGATTGATCTACCTTCAAAAGCCATCACAACTCTTCTGAGTGCCTTCAAACACCAGCCGAAACCTCATTCACTGCTGATTTTTCCTTTTTCTTTGGTGGTTCTTGAGCTTTCTGTACGACAGCCTTATTAGGAGCCAAAACTATAAATATGTTCCTGTCCCTGAAGTTTTTGCTCTCCTCAGTTGCAAGCTGAAAAATTGCAGTACTGAACAAATTAAGGCTTGAGAAACCGACAAATTACATATATGTTGTACAAAGACTTGAAAAAGGAACTAAATTCGTAAAGCTATTCAAGAAACCCAATAACAAGGTAGCTGATAGCCTGTCTATGTTTACTTTTTTTTATGCAAGAAAGTATATATATAATAATCCTAGAAAACATCATTCAAACTAGATTACACCAAATCAGCACAAAGATAAAGCAAAAAAAGCCTCTCAAACCGAATTGGTACTGGTTTTCCCATGAACCAGAAAATCAAATGAGATGGGACCTATGAAGCACGGACACCTCTCTGAAGACAGCGTATGGGTGTCCCAACACGTGTCGGACATGTGTCGGACACTCTACCTAACGTGTCCCCCTTTTTTATGAATTTTTCCAGCTGGACACGCTTGAGACACGTTAGAGACACAACGAGAGAAACCCTAACTCGTTGAATACGGAGAGAGAGAAACCCTAAATCGTTGAATACAGAGAGATAAAAACCCTAACTAATTGAATACGGAGAGAGAAAGAGAGAGAGAGAGAGAGGGTAAAGAACTTGTTGAAGCCCTAAATCGAGGTATGTTCTTCAAATCTGTCTTCGTTTCTTCAAATCTATTATTCTTCTTCTTTTCTTCTTTTTTCTTCATTTTTCTTCTTTTGTTCGTCTCTCTCCGTGAGTCCGTGTGTTCTTCGAATTTGTCTTCGTTTCTTCAAATCTATTATTCTTCTTCTTTTCTTTTTCGTTTTTCTTCTTCTTCTGTTCATCTCTATCCGCGTGTCTATGTTTCTCTCTCTCTCTCTCTCTCTCTCTCTCTCTCTTTCGACTTTGTCTCTCGCTAGTGTCGAACTCATTGACTCTGCCTCTTCGATTCTCTCTCTTCTTTTTGCACAATTGTCTCTCTCTCTCTCCTCTCCTCTCCTCTGTTCTATTCTTTTTTTTGTTCCCCTCTGTCCCTGATATATTTTATATATATATATTAACCCAAAAAAAAAAAAAAACCTTCTTTTTTTATTTCCTCTTTTTATTTTTTTTCTATTTTTTGAGTATTCTTATTTGCTCAACTTAAGCATACATAAAATAAATTATTTTTATTTGTATGAAAAAAATAATTTGTAAATAAAATTTGATATTAAAGTAAATAAATAAATAATATATATTTTTAAATTTTACATATAATAAATAAATAAAATTATATATATTAAGCGTGTCCCTAGCGTATCGTGTCTCCCATTTTTTGAAAATTTGAGTGTCCGCGTATCTATGTCGTGTCCGTGTCCGTGTCCGTATCCGTGTATCATAGGATGGGACCTCAGTAGAACCACTTATTGGGATTCCATAAAATTGAACACCGTGGGAGCAAGGTAAAACACTTTACATAATGTAGAACTACACCAATGTCATGTTGAAATCACTAATATGAGTTGATACTATTTCTCATAGGGCATAATTAAAATATCATTGGACAGGAATTAAAGTAATTCTTGTAGAGTCTCCATCCAGATGGTGAGTTTTTGCATCTGACTCTGCAAAGAAAGGCAGGAGCATGTTCGATTTCCATGCACATGGAAATATTCAAACACGGCCCTTAATTGATCAGCTAGCATCTTGTGTCCAGAATAAGCTAGTGCTGAGAACAAAAGCAACAAATATAGCAGCACAAGCACTTGCACTTCTAGTTCAGTGAAGGAACTAATAGCAAATATAGCAGATTTCTCCTTCTTATGGTTTTAGAAACATTAAAGTAAACATAATCGCCAAGGCTAAAATGGAAGAAGGATACCACAGTTGATCCTAAATCATAGGTACAATAGAACAGAAATATTGTTGACTAATTATTCACAATGAATACTATAACATTAAATAATTAAATAGTAACTTCAGATCATAAATTTTCCTATACACTTCTATCCAACAATTAAAAATTCATTATCACTGTACGATATTCATTTTTTACAACTTATGTCGAATGTCTAAAAAAGTTGGCACCAGGATAGAAGTATGAAAGATTCTGAACAATGAGATAGATACAAGTACCTCCCCAACATCATTCTGAAAACGCCTAATAAGCTCAATAGCATTATTTCTGAACTCATTTTCACGGCCCTTCAAGTTCACTATAATCTTAACCTGCAGGAATTGACTAGCTATCAATATAGTAAAATGAATGCATAATCATTCATAAATTAGTGTGTCAGTATGAACATGCTGGCACCACAAAAAAAATTCAAAACCACCTTGTCTCCATCATTCAGAAACTTCCGTGCAGCTTTCAAACGCACAGTATAATCATGCACATCGATGTTGTAACTGTCAACAGAATCAATAGAAACAAGTAAAATAAACAGACATGCATTTAGTAACAAAAAGTTCTATACTTGTTTATCAAAACAAGATTTTGAGTTGTATAAAGACCCACAAAAATGTGCATTAAAATGGAGAGAAGCTTAAAAAATAGATGTTAAATTTACAAATATAAAGCCATATACAAATAAATAAATAAACATTTACCTCATTTAGTGTTCAACATTGCAGAAAGGGGTTTTAAGCATGTAAGATTTTTACCAAACCATGATATACAGATTCTAATAAAAACATTTGTTACATATCCTCAAAAGAACTGGAACCCAACTCACTACAAGCTAATCAAGTCATTGCTGGGACTTTCATTAAATGCATTTATGTTGAATCCAAAACAGTTGATAAAAATTCAACTAATCTATGATAGATAATAAATATTATGTGAAATGTCAAATTCTACGATTAGAAGTGTAGTATTCAATGTAGTACATTAGAAAAAACAAATAAAAGGGTGGGTTGCCGAAACATAAAAATTATAAATAAATAAGCCCAATAGTAGAAGTGAGGTACACAGTTCTCTTCTTTGTTTTCTTTTTCTTTTTTGAGATCTAATAGAAGTACTCAAATCTCACAGAGACAACCACATCATCTGCCAAAAAGAGGTGTATACTACCCTCCTATCCTTGACATGACTTTGTACATTGAATTGAATGTATGTGTAAATCCAAAATATTTTATATAAAATTCAACTGGTCAACAATACACTTGAACATTACCCCATGAGTTCAGAAGTCAAGCGATTCAACACAATAGATATGAAACATCCCAATAAAAGGGTAGATTACCAACACAAATAAAGTATAAATAAAAACAAGTGCACAAAAGACACAAGGTTGAGGTGTATATTTCCCCTCCAACTGGGTATTTCATGGCTGGTCCTAACTGTGATCGATCTTATGATGTGTAAGTACAATGGATGATCAGGTTTAACAGCTACATATTGACAATTCAACATCCACGCTGACCACATCACAAAGTTGGCCTACATTTTCCCTATTTACACCTTTAATTGGTAAAACAGAATATGTCATTCATTAAAATCCAATTTCCACCATTTATTTCAGTCAAAAATAAGAAAGAACAGTAAGAACAATTGCTCATTCCCAAATGTAGCAAGATGTTAATATCCCAAGTTTCAGGTTGGGCAAGTTCGAATACCAATCAGTAGTATATCAGATTGTTTTGCTAAATTTGACACTTTTTTAATTGAAACTACACTTCCCATGTTCTATGTGCATTTCAACATTCAAAGGCACATCCACGAATTACAAAGGAGATGAAGTCATTGGGAAATTAGAAGACAAGAAGGCAATGGAAAACAATATGCAAATTTTCATAGGAAGATTATAAGTGAAAGCGAGATTCAAAGGCCAAGTTAATTACCCCATCTTGAGCTCCTTCAAATCCACCCTGTTGGCTATCATTCAGGTGCATAATTTTATTAGTATCTTTCCTCATAACTGATCATTAATGCATAAATAAGAGAAAAACAGCAAACTACAAACAGAGGAGACATTCACCAATACTTTTCTTCTGTTGTTCCCTTTTCTTCTTTTGCAGTTCATATCTATATTTACTGCAAGGGAAGTAAAATTAGATAGCAATACGCATCAAGTCTAACCATTCACAAGACAGATAAGCAACATACAAAATATAGGTAAGGTATAGAACATCAACTTCGACATCTATATTTTCAAACCATTGTCTCACCCCCAAGTCATAAATTTAATGTTTGTTTTTCAATGCCCTTAACTATAAGCAATTGTCCAAAATAGTAGCCTAAAGTAAATTAGTCAATTGCAATAATAATGTGAAGATCACATAAATCTTCATAAAATATGCACCATGAAATTTTCTGAAGATTAGCCCCATATTAGTAGAATGTAATATGTATCCATCAAGAAATTAATATCAACGTGATCTCAGAGCAGGATTTTATCGAAGCATCAAAGTGCATCCACCATTAAAAAAAGAAAGCAGAAGAATGTTTGTGAGTGCATGTTGTACTTGTAATCCATTATCCTGACAACTGGTGGATCTGCATCTGGCGATAAGATTACCTGCATTAGTAACAATAGAAATATAATCAAATACACTCCAGCACAATGCCACATGATAAGCTCAAAAGGCAAACACTTTCCACAACTGCACAAAATAAAAAAATAAAAAATACAGAATAGTTAAACGTTTGACAAAACCATTGATTGGGGAAAATGAGCTCTAAGACAACGGCTACTGATAGCGAAATTACCAAAGTCAAAGAAGAGTATCACCTTGGGTGGAGCACTAAGAAAATCAAAAAACGGTGAAGGAGATCCTCAGCCTGACCGGATGGAAGTAAAAAATGCTCAGCATCTTAGCAGAGATGAAGTTAAGGAAGAACTAACGACCACAGATGTCAGAAAAGGGGAAAACCTAACAAAAGAGGAAAACCTAAAAGGCAAATCATTCAAAGAAACCCGACTGCTAATTAGATGAAGATGAAGAAATTGGAGAAGATTTGCCTAATGAACATCTTGATACAGAAGAGGATGACAAGGACAAATTGGAGAAGATTTGCCTAACGAATATCTTGAAAGAGGATGGCATGGACAACTCTGACTCAAAAATCCCTAAGATCTACCTACAGCCAGATTGAATTGAAAAATTCGTAAACCCTGGAAAGACTGCCTCATCAGGTTATTATCTCTGGAGTTAAGAACTTGTAGGGCTTACAGTGTAATTTCTAAGCCATCGATTTAGATCATGGTTTCTTTCTCAAATTTGATATGAGAGATGATTATCAGAAAGTGCTTAAAGAATGCTGCTAAGGGGTCAAATTTATTTGAATATTGCTACGGCAACTAGGGTTAAATATGCTACGATCTGAGTTGTGACGGATCTTTGTAAACCTCTAGTTTCAAAATTTGAATGGGCAACCAACGATATCAATATGGTATAAAGTAGATAACATAAATCTGCGACTATTGTGGTTGAGTAGGCCACAAAAGAGATCTCTGCAATTTTGTGTCAGAAAAAATGGAGAATACATGACAAAGAAGATCCTGGAAACGGCTAGTTCTCTGGCCATTGTAACTAACATGGGCAAAATGAACGGAAAACACATAACAATGGACCTCCAAAAGCCCAAGAGGAGAAAAAAATTGGCCCATGTAAGCTGGTTACTAGGAAGCATCGGAAGCCCAAACCTAATGTGTCAACTTTTAAAGATCAATGCAACCAATTCAGGGCTCTTCATTCTGCGGAGGGCCAAGAAATTGCAAGAGAGAGAAAGGCCTAAATAAACATCCTTGTTGATAAGGCCCATGCTAAAAATCTGAGATCAGATGAGGCAAGTATAAAATATAATAGGAGCTATTACTCTCCAGCTAGAAAAACACTTGTTCTCTTTACAGGAACCACTGACACCTATTATTAGTCAAGTTATACCCAGCCACAATCAATAATGAAGTGGGGCATTCAGATCTTGATCGAAGGGCTAATATTGGCCTTCCAGATCAGAGACTCCCCATCTAACTCGTGTCATGATGCTTTTGAATCCCCATCTAGTGACACCCTTTGATCATTCTCAGAACATACAAGGAGAAAGAAGCAGCTTAAGCCCTCGCACTCTCCAAGTTCTCTTAACCACAAATCGGATGATCTAACGAGGGATATCTCCAATCTACCATATAAAGTTCACAAACCAGTGGAAGATGGAAGAGATATGGCTAAACCAAGCCTACCTAAGAAGCAACTCAGTGAGAAACAGAGTCCAAATTTCTAATGTATAGCTTGGAAGATCAAGCAAATACAGTTTTTAGTAGAGCATCACTTGTCGAAAGAAACCCATACCACAGTGTCCACTTGGCAGCAACAACAACGGACATAACGAATCAAATGGAAGTGAGAAAAATAATGAACTAGGGTATTGAAACCCCCATAGCAAGAAGCTAACATTCTTCATCAACGTGCATCCTAACATGGAATTGTCAAGGAGTAGGTAACGACAAGTTTAGAAGGGCCACAACATAAAAGACCACATGCCACAATTACTGATGCTTTGCAAACCAAGAGTTCCTCTGTTTGGCTACTTTCTTTAATTAGTTTGGCTTAACTTACTCTCAATATGTGGACCCTGAGAGAAGATTAGGTGGAATCTAGATCCTATGGACTCCACATGAAGTCTCTCTTACTTTTTTTGAATTTAGCCATTACTCTAGCCACTTTATTGTTACTTGACAAAATTTTGAAAACTAGGATGTTTAACTTTGGGGGGTGGAGGGCGCTCCTTTACAATTCGGGATTTCAAAAATCAAGCAAAAAGAAGAGGCCACGGAAACACTTTCCTCCACAATAGACAAATGGAATTCAACAGAAATTTGGATAAGTGTAATCTGATGGATCTTGGATTTATAGGACCTAAGTTCATATGGACAAATGGGAGAAACAGGTTTGTCACTACCACAGAACGGCTTGACACGCTGATCATTATGGCTTGCAAAGTGTTGTTCCCTGATGCAATGTTACTTCATATTCCACAAGTTTATTCATATGACTGACCCAGTTTGGTGTATACCTCAAGTATGATTCCTAATTATTTTGTCAATAAATCCTTCAGACTTCAAGCTTCTTGGTTTATCCATCCTGACCAAAATAATTAAGTTAGAAAAAACTGGAATGATATTCCTGATAATTTTCTTGAAGCCTACGCTAGAAATTGGAATAACAATGTTTTTGGCAATATATTTAAAAGGAAAAAAAAAAAAAAGAAGAAGACTACCACCCTGAATTGAGAGAATCCAAAAAGCCCAAGCCATAAGATTCTTCCACAACCTCAGTATTTTAGAAAATGATCTTATCAGATGATGTAAACAGGTTCTTCACATGGTTATTAGAATCTCGATCCGGATCGTAGGATCATTCTACGACACTAGTTGGGCTAAACGATTCGGATCGCACTAGGATCTTAAATTTAGTAGGATCCTAAAGTGACTACGATCCTAGTCATAAAATCGTGTAGCATCGCACTACGATCCCGATCCTACCAAAAAAAATCTTATTTATTTCTTATATATGTATATCTATACAAGAAAAAAAAATTGTTATTTATTTCTTATATATGTATATCTATATAAGAAATTTGACTATAAATCCTTTCTACAAACATCTCTTCTAATTTATGATAACATAAAAGATGCATTATATCAAATTAATCATTTTTCATCAGTGATTTTACAATTATTTAACATACATTATCATTATAGATAATTTATCATTAAAAATTCTTATTCAATAGATGTACATGTACTTGTTCATGATTATTTTTTTAACTAATAACTAATGTTACAAGAGCAATTTCAAAAATAAACAGCAGATTTGAGGGAATCTATCAGGCGATACAAATATAGGTAGAATAATCAAATATGCACAATAGAACAAAGTTGGTTCCTCAAAAGATAATAATTAATCAAGAATATCAAGTAATAGTATAAATCTTATATAAGGGTCAAACTTTCTTTTCACCAGAGAGAAAAGGACAAACCAGGTCAAGTTCAGCATCTAGAGCCATTTGAACAGCCTCATTTTTAGACACCACTCCCACCTACAATTGCAACAAAAACCCCTCACAAACATAAAAGGACCAATTAGAAATCGGTCACATAGCCAAAATAATTATTTTTAAATTTAAAAAAAAAATATAGAATAAAAAAAGATTACTACTAACCATATTCTGCTGTGCATCAATTAGTCTCACAGTATCCGACCTATTTCAAATCACCACATTGACAAACCCCTCAATTGCAATTTCAAGTTCTTAATAAATTCATTTAAATATTGTGTTAATTTCACTTTTATCCATTCAAATATTCTCATTTTTTCTATTTCATTCCTACATTAATTTCGCCTATTTAGTCCTCAAAAATTTTTAATTTTTGTTCATGTAATCTAATTAGAGACCATTATCCAAATCAATAAACGTTTAAGCTAACTTAACAGATAAAATAAAATAAAATAAAATATTTTAAAATTTGACCAATTTAAATCATACAATTTTTTTTTTTTGGGGGGGGGGTATGATTTAAATTGTTTAAATTCTAAAATAACGTTTTTGTCATTAAATTAGGCTTCAACAATTATTGAATTTGTATAATCTCTCCAGTTGAATCACATGAACCAAAATTAAAAACATAGGAATAATTTAGGCTATAAAAATGCAATTAACCCTCAAGTATTTGAATTAATAAATTGAATCTCACACTACCTTACGGTGGACATATCGAGAGCTTGATCATCGTCGGAGTTGCTTTGCTTCGACCGCCTATAATCACCGGAACCCGACCGAGAGGAGCCTCCTCCGCTTGCGCCGCCGTAGCGGGCGGAGATGGAGCAGCGGAGGGCGGAGAAATGGGAGGTGGAATTGAAGAAGTCAGGGTTAGATATGCGGAGACCAAAGAGCTTGGAATCGAATGAGGAGAGAGAAAGTAGAGAGGGTTTGGGTGCGGAGGAGGAGAGGAGTGGTTTGAAAGGGAAGGTGCTGGTGAACCCAGCCATGGCGTTTCTACGAACTTCTTGTGAGAGGGTTAACAGTAAATTCAGACCTTATCCATTCTTCCCACACACTACTACTGTATTTCTCTCTCCTCGCTCTCTCTTTCTCACTCATTCACGGACTCTTCCATTCTCTGTCATCATCGCGATTCGTCAACTGAAGATAAAACAATGGGCCGGGCCAATTAGATCACAGCCATTGATCTTGACGAATCCATAGCTTTTTAGTAATGCCAAACCTCTCAAAAAAATTTACTAAAATTTTTATTAAAATTTTTATCAAATATCCTCTGTGGTATGTGACACTCGCAATATGCAACTTATATAAAATATTTATTTAAATTTTTAATAAAATTTATAACATGTTGATAACATTTTAATTAGAAAACAAAAATGATTTGCCTCGCTCCAATCCGTAGTTGGACTAGAGAGTAGTGCTGGCCCGTTTTTGGCCTTAATCTTGACTCATCTCTATAATTTAAATTATTAAATATATTAATTTGTTGGGTATATTATTTTTGTAAATAATCATGATAATTTTATATTAATAATTACTTAATTAGATCACATTTTTATTACAATTTATTTCAAAAATTATATTTATTATTGACATAAATATGATATAATAAAATATCTATCAATATTTAATTAACGTAATTTTTTTAAAAAATAATATACTTAATAAGTTTTACCCATTGAATGATTTGAATGATATCGAGATGAGCTCAGATTAGGCTCACAATAGCCCACAAAATACGTAATAATAAAAAAATAACAATGTTACATTCTTCTAATTTATCATCTTTAAATGACTTTAGTGATGCAACATTAAAATTAAACACCACACGATAAAATATCTAACAAATCAAAATTTAATGAATATTATTATATGCATCAATTGATATATTAATTGACATAATTTTAAAAGTTTTAATTATTAATAATTTATATAATAGATTGGATCATAATTTCAAAATGATAATGTCATAACAGGCCTCTGTTTGGTAACCTTCAATTTAGTTAAAAAGTCCAAAAATACATTATAAATTAGCACATTATTTTTTTGTACTTTTTTGTATATCTTTTCATAAAAAAATCAAAAAATTATTAAAAGAACATTTTTTCTAAACTAGGCCTGAATCTAATACTTATTACCTATCATTAAGAATGATTTTTATGTGTCATAAATTACGTGTGTCAATCATTTTTGATAAAAACAAATAAATAAAGGGTAAATTACACTGACTTCCCTTGAGATTTTTGACAAATACAATGACCTTTTTTGTAATTTTAATAATTACAATAACCTCCCCTACTTTACCTGATATTCTCTAGATTCTCCCTTGCTGTCAAATTGGAACAAACGGTATTACATTTTCTATAGCAGTTCCGATTCGTAGCTTGAAAGTCTGTGGCTTGACTGTGGCTCGACACCAAAACGACGTCGTTTTGGTGTCTTTTTCTTTTTTTTCCTGAACTTAAGAGCCGAAGAAGAGAGCTGAAGAACTGCACACGTTATAAAGAACTGAAGAAGAAAGCTGAAGAAGAAGAAGAAGAAAACTGATGAAACTGATCAAAGAACTGAAACATTTTTGATATACAACAAATCAGTATTTTGATGTTCATTGTTAATCAGTATTTTGATGTACAACAAATCAGTTTCATCAACATTTCATTGATAATTTTTTTGATGAAAACTGATTTTTCTGATCAAAGATGTTCTAATCAAACTGATTTTGATGTACAACATTTTTTTATGATCACCCTCGTTTCTGATCAACATGAAAACTGATGAAACTGATTAAAGAAACTGATGAAACAATGAAGATCAGTTTCTTTCTCTTACTTTGGTATTTTTTTTCTAATCCTGATCTACTTAGGGGGAAAAAAAAAAAAAAGAAGAAGAATAAGAGAAAATAGAGTTTCAGAGCATCTTCATCTTTATCAACATCAACAGCAACATCTTTATCAACATCAACAATTTTTATTTTTATTTTTTTGTCATTCAGATCCAGATCTACTTAGAAAAAAAAGAAGAAGAAGAGAAAACAGAGAGATCGAAACAGAGTTTCAAAGCATCTTCATCAACATCAATAACAACAACAACATTTTCATAAATATCAACAAATATATATATATATATTTTTCATTCAGATCTAGATCTACTTAGAAGAAGAAGAAGAAAAAAAAAAAAAAACCCAAAAAACTGAGAAATCGGTGGGTTTGTATCAACATCTTATCAACAATTTCATCAACATCTTATCAACAACAACTCACTCGATTGGGCTTAGCAGAAGGAAGAGCGACTGCCCTCTCTCGATCCAGAGTAGGCAAGGGAGCAAATGAAACCAGTCCTACCTTTAAGTTGCCACCGGCATCACCGGCATCACCGCCATCGCCTCTTCTCTCTTCCTCTTATCTTCTCTTTCTCTCCCTTCTCTTCTCTTCTCTTCCCTTCACTTCCCTCTGTGTTCGAAAGAAAAGCACAAAAAAAAAAAAAAAAGAATACCCAAAATGACGTCATTTTGGGTATTCGAGCCACTATTTGAGCCACGAAGTATTTTCCTTTCTATAGTAACTGACCTTATTACGCTTACTTTCGAAATATTAAAAAATGTTTTTGGATTGGAGGATAGGTTTGGAAGAAACAAATCGCGTTTGGAACATTATTTTTGGATTTATTTTTTTAAAATATTAAAAAATGTTTAAGAAAATTTTATTTTTTTATTTTAAATATAAAATTTTTATTTAAATATTTTAATTTTATATATTTTTTATTTTGTATAATTTTAATATTTTAAACTCAAAACACAATTTCACACTCATATCCTAACCAAACATATAATTCAAAACTTCATTAAAAAATTATTTTCAAACCTTATAACCAAACACATAATTCGACATTGCACACTAACTTCAAAACGTTATACTCAAATCGTAACCAAACACATAATAAAGAAAATATATATAAAAATATATTTATGAAATAAAATATTTATAATAAAAATTATATATTTAAAATAAAAAATAATTTTTTATTTTTTTTAATATTTAAAAAATTAAAATATATAACACATAAATGTACGACATATAATGTACATTAAAATAAATAAACAAATATTTAAAATATAAAATATTTACCTCAAAAAAATAAATTCGAAAAATTTCAAAACTTATAACCAATTAGTTATTTTCTTTTCAAAACTCATAACTCAAAATACGACTCTACACTTAAATCATGATTCTAAAAATAATTTTAAAAAATAAAATAATTTTTTTTTCTTTTAAAATAAAGTTTTGAAAAAAGTTTGGTTTTGAGTTATGAAAAAAAGTTTTGAATTAAGTTTTAAGTTTATGTTTGGTTATGAGTTTTGAAAATAACTTTTGAATTGAGTTTTGAGTAAAAACATGTTCCGAAAAAAATAATAATTTAGAAACATGTTTGGTTCTCTTTCAGAATCACAATTTTAATTAAAAATTTTCAAAAGTCTTTTCAAAACTCAAAGTCTTAACCAAATATACAATTCAAAACTCAATTCAAAAATTATTTTCAAAACTCATAATTAAACACAAGCTTAAAAAAATACAAACTTATGTTAAATGTATTTTTTAAATATTAGAAAATTTATTTTTTTATTTTAGATATTTTATTTTATTTTAAAAATATGTTTTTAAATATTTTAATTTTTTTGTTCTGTATTTAGTTATGATTTGAGTGTAGAGTTTTGAAAATAATTATGTGTTTGGTTATGAGATATGAAAATAATTTTTGAATTAAGTTTTAAGTTATGTGTTTAGTTACTATTTGAGTGTGAAATTGTGTTTTGAATTTAACATATTAAAATTAAAAAAATTAAAATGTTTACAAAATAAAATAAAACATTTAAATAAAAATTATATATTTAAAATAAAAAATATTTTTTTTAAAACATTTTTTAATATTTTTAAAAAAATAAATCCAAAAATGGTTATGTTATGTTTGGTTTGGCTTTGTAGAGTGATTTTGGGAATTTTTTTTTAAAAAACTTGTTTAATTTGTAATTTTTTCAAAACAATTTCTAAAATCATTTTTTCTTTTATACATCAATCAATCACTTTTTCTCTTTCCTCCCTCATTCTCAATAACTTTTTATCTCTTACACACATCTACTCAATTACAACAAAATATCAAATTATTTCAGACTCTCACAATCAAAAACTATTTTCAAAATACACAACTAAACAAATCAAAAAAATTTCTAAACTCTTTTTCTAAAATAATTTTTAAAAACTACTTCCTCAAAACCAAACTAAACATACCATTGTTTTGTTTCTTCCAAACTTATCCTCCAACCAAAAATATTTTTTAATATTTTAAAAGAAAAAGTAATAAAGTTATTTGTTATAAAAAAAAGTAATCAGCTTGCTTGGTTCTATTTTTCTAAAATAATTTTCAGAAAATTCTACTTTCTTATTTTTCGTATTTTTTTATTTTTATTGAATTTTTTTAATATTTTATGTAATTTTTTTACTTTTTAGACACACCTAACATAAATACACTTAAAAAGTAAAAAAATTGTAAAAAAATCTTTTAAAAATTCACTAAATACTAAAAATACAAGAATTCAGTATATTTTTTATATTTTTATGTATTTTTAATTTTTTAAAATATTTTTTTATAATTTTTTTACTTTTTAAATACATCTAAATAAGGTACATTTAAAAAAATACAAAAAAATGATTAAAATTTTTAAAAGTTCATTAAAAATTAAAAAAAATAAAAATCAAAAAATTCAATTTTCAAAAAACTTAGGCCTAGTTTGGGAAGACCAAATAAGTACACTTTTTGACTTTTTATGAAATATGAGTTGGATTTGGGTTGAGTTTGTAGTGATGTGTTAGAGAGATAATGTGACTTAAATAAGATGATGTAAGTTAAATAGGATAGTAACTTTTTAACTTTTTATCTTTTTTACCTCATGCCAAACTTGGCGTTAATTCACAAAGTTAACCAACCGGAGGGGTCTGTATTTGTCAGAATGAGGTCAATGTAATTTATCCATAAATATAAGATAAATTTCATCTCGTCCCGCGTACTTCCACACACAGAACAGAAGGGCGGAAGGAGATGGCGTCGTCGGAAGAGCAAGCGAAGACTGATTCGAATACATCTCTGAAGCTCGCAATAACAATGGCCCTTCTCCGATCAAAGCTCCTCCAAAAACTTCCTCCTCCTCCTCCTCCTCCTCCTCCTCATCTTCATCATCCATCTGCTTCTCCATCTTCTCAATCCACGTCTCAAAAATGGAAGCGAAAGGTCCATTTCTCTCTCTTCCAAAACTCTCTCTCTCTCTCTCTCTCTCCCTCTCTCTCTCTGAAAGAACGATCAGATCCAAAAGCATAATTTCGTCCACGTTGTTGGACCTTTCAGGCGAAGGATCGAAAACAAGAGCTTCTCAGGCTCAAAGAAGACCTCAAGCAAGCTGAAGGTTTCTTCTCTCTCTACAAATATACATCTATGTATGTGTCTTTGGTTTTTGGTGGAGATTGAATGATTACATTACATGTTTTTGCGGTTTTTGGTTCCAGACAATTCACAATGCGACTTGTTTCCGCAAAGTGCGTCTTGTGTATGCTATTTCTTCAATAAATTGGGGGAATTGAACCCTAATCGGTTTTTAGATAGCTCTGATCGGAGATTTAATGACGTTTTGCGTCGGAGATTTCTCAGACAAGGTCATACATTACACTCGGTTTCGTTATTATGATTATCACTGTACACTTCACTGTTCTTATTCCGTGTGATGTTTGTATGTGCCAGACTAATGCTTTTGAATTTGCAGTGAGGTTGAATGAAAGAAGGAGAAGAGAGAGTTCAACACAGCGACATTGTTTTTCTGGTATTCTTATACTACCACTCACTTTTAATTTAAAAGTTTGAATTTGATAAATTTGAATGGCAGATGGATATTTATCTTGTTTTCATGCGTGTAAAACTTTTCAATTTCTTGTCCTGGTCTTATTCATATAATTTCAACTTTTGGTTCACCTCAAAACTGTGGGCGTGAGTCCCTTTTTAAAACAAAAAAATAAATAAAGGCAAAATTACAAAAAAAAAAAAAAACTCCAAGATTTAACCCTTGGAACAAAATAAACCCCAAAATTTTGATTTTATGAATTTTAATCCTAAATTTTTTTTATTTATTTTCAACCTAAACCATCGGTCTATTTTTGTTAAAGTAGAACTTACGAAAAAAGAGTATTTTAATCATCTTGTGAACATGTACATTGAGTTTGATGACTAAAATACCATTTTTTTCTTTGGTTTTATTTAACAGAAATAGGCTGATGGTTTAGATTGAATACAATTTAAAAGATTTGGATTTAAATTGACAAAATAAAAAAAAAAATCAGGATTTATTTTGTTGTAAGGTCAAACTCAGAGTTTTTTTATTTTTTAAATCTCCCCCCCCCCCACCAAAAAAAAAAAAAAAAAAAAAAAAAATCTTGTTTCTAATTTGTTATGTTGATATAATTGGCAGGCTGTAACAGTGAAGATGAAACTGAGCAGCTTAGGGCCTCAGTTGATTTTCTTGTGGAGCTCTGTGAATCTGTTTGTCCTGACAAAGTGTGTTATTCCCTGACTTTATCTGCTTTATGTGATCTTCTCACCCTGTGAATGTGCTATCTGTTTTTACATTCTTCAGCAATTCTTAAATTTTGTATTGCAGGTTGAGGAGATGAATTTTGCAAAGTGGTCACACCAAGCTGTGGACTTCATTTTAGGTATTGTGAAGTACCTTCTTTATTGTGGCATAACTTTATCTGACCTATATTTACATGTGTTTTGCAACCTGCTTCTTTGTCTAATGCTATCCGTGATATTACCCTGCAATCCACCAGTGTAATAATATAATTATAGATACTTTTATGTAGATATATCACACCATAGGCTGCTTTACGTACTATATGTACTTACAACACCGAGATGCTCCAGTCATAAGCTTGCTTGGGAAAAAATGACTGCCAACCAAGTACGTAACAATAATTTAAAAACCAATCAGAAAAAAATTATTTTGGGATTTATTGGTTACATTCTATTATAATGTCTAGTGATAGATAATTTAGAGTAAGATAAGTTGTTTATAAAAGAGATTGATCATTCTTAAAGCCGAAAAGAATAAGGTCTGATCTGATAATTCAGAAGCATTTTTGGAATGTTATTGTAGTTTTTAACTTCATTAAGAGCCTCCAAATCGACCCTTGTTTTAAGGTATGGAAGTGCTATGCTGAGGTTGGATATGGTTATATACATTCGCACCCTTTTTGTAGTTCTAGTTGCATTTTGAGGTTAAATTTAAATAATATGCCACTAAACTGTTCTGAATAATTTGTAAGCTTCTTCTGTACATAAATAGTGCTGCAACAGGATCCATTTGTAGCTCTAGCACTTGTCTTCTTATTCAAGATGTATCTTCTTTTCCCCTCTTTTTTGAGCCCAGTATAAAACTTTATTCTTTTTTTTTTCCCTTTCCTTTTTTGAAGCTGCGTTAAAGAATATATTGCCAAAGAGAAAGAACACAGAACTTCTTGAAGGAATAATCAGCAGCTTAATTGTGCGTCTGGTGAGAATAATGTGCACTACATCACAAGGAGATGGTAAGCATTTAGATGCGTTTATTATCCAAATTATTATCATTATTTTTTTAAAACTCCGTGGTTCTAGTATGAGACCTTGGCGTTAGTTTGCCAGTCTTCTTTGTGCCTTTTCTTTAACTTGTGGTAAACAAACTTCATGGTTGCAAGAATTTGTGGTGATGCTACTTTGTATTGTGATTATGTCTATTTGCTTGTAAGATGACACATTAGCAAGAATTATCGTGCATTTTTCTGTAATACACCATATTCTTAAAATCCAATACTTGAACTTTCATACTCTCATCCTGATACTTGATTTAATTATAGAGTAATATGCTTGGAAAGAGACATGCATGCCAAATCTTCACGAGGACTCCATAAAATATTATCATGATAGTACAAAGAGATTATCAAATTCCTTCTCACTGAAGGGCATGAACTCTTCTGAATTTCTCAATTTTCCTTCAAATTTTCCATCATCTACACCTCACTGATATGCATCTCAGTGGATTAAAGACCACTTACAAAATTCTTTGCTGACTCAATTAAACAGTAGTACTCATATTACATGACAAACCTAGTTGAGAAGATCCTGTTTGGCACAGCTTTTGTCAGAAAATTTAAATATTTTGATAAGCCATGTAAGGATGTTAATTTGTTGTCACTGTAGAGGTGATAATAAGCAATATATATATATATATATATTTTTTTTTTCCAAAAAGCTAGATGCTTCCAATCTCAGAAAACAAATTTAGGTCCAAAAAAAAAAGAACTAAAAAGTTGCTTTTTTGGTTTCCAAGCACTCTATTAGTTTCTTAATTTTGATTATGATTTAATTAATTGGATGAAAGTTGAAAGGGTAGGCTTTTTGCTTATCTGCCCGATGGACTGAACAATTGTTGTTCTTGTGAGAGTGCTAATGAGTAATCCAAACTACAATTATTGTAGAAAATATCAAAACTTTCGTACATCAAGACTTTGAAGTTTGAAAGCACCTGAGATCTGCCAGCTCTCGCCTTCTCTTGAACCTTGACTCTACAAAAATTAAAAAGAAAGAAAAAGGAAAAGCAAGAGATTTTTTTTTTTGCTTTGTTTTGTTTGAAACCACAATTATAGAGAAGAATAAAAAGAGGTAGAAAAGAGATGTAGGTGAATGAAAGATGTTGCCAATAGGTTAAAGGGTTTATATAACCAAAGGAAGGGTAAGGAATTTTGGAAATACAAGGAGCTTATTCAATTTTTAGTAGAGCACATAGTTACAGTGTGCAATTGAACACTAGTTTCCTGAATCTCTTACAAGGTTCTAAGTCACCACAGAAATGTCTAGCACTTCTATGTAATTACTAAACTGTCAATGCATCACAAAACTTAAAAAGTTTCTCGTCTTTCAAAATTTCATAGACCACTCTAATCCCATTATAAAAGAAAATAATAGGACAAAATTAAAACAGAGAATACATTAAAAATTAAAACACATCCAAATGCAAAACATCTTTGCTTTAAATAAACTCTGACAAGATTGTGGAGGAAAGTATTTTTAAATCAACACATTCCCATTACTTAGTAAACCAAACCAAATCAAACTAAGCCTTGTGTCCGGCCTAAGTAGGGTCAGCTACATGAATGCTAGGCTGCAATTCAAAGCTCATTATTAATCATTCCATTGGAATGACTGGGACCCTCTAAGAAAAATGAACAATAGTACAAGTTGCCATATTTTACCCTCAGTTGCTCAATCATACTGCTATTTAATTTTACTCCTCAACTTCGTTTAGTTAATAATCGTTGGATTACGCTTTTCAATATTCTGTTTCAGAATTACATCACTGTGACACTGGTGCCCAGTTCTATGTTCAGCACTTGATTCGTAAGCTTGGAAGTGAGCCCTATATCGGACAGCGCGTGATACTTTCTGTTTCTGAAGGAATTTCTGTGCTGGCAGAAAGTTTGCTTTTCATGGATCCATTTGATGATTCTTTTCCTAGCATGCATGATTGTATGTACAGGATGTAAGTGTCAAATCATAAATGATTGTATATGTTGCTTATCGACCTCTTGATTGTGTTCATAGATGCATCACTTGATTCTTGAACAAGACTGTCTAATTTGCTCTTATTGGTTCCAATCTATGTTACTAGAAAACGCTAATAACCTAGCCAATTACGTATTGGTATGCACGCTTCAAAACATGGTACACTTCCTTCCAAAATAGTAAATTTAGTGATCCAAAGCGATCCTAAAGTTTTTTTAATATATTTCCTTAAATGTTACCTTAGGAGGAAAAAAAATCAAATATAATGAACTAAAATCTAAGATGATTGACAAGACAAAAACATCAAAAATGAAATATATATATATATTATTGGATGCCTAATAGTTAAAAGAAAATTACTCTAGAAGCACCCTATATTCTTAAGTGTAATATATACAAGTCTACTCCTATTGTACCACATTTTAGAGCATGTGGTGTATCATGTTCCCGTTCCCATTCTACATGCCGAAACGATCCATGTTTTACGTAACATAAGTTTCAATTGATGACGCATATTTCACTTGATTATCTTCATAGATTATAAATCAACATGCCTATTGATAAATTGGAAGCTCATTACATGTTCGTTCTTATTTCTTTTGTAATTTGTAGTGTCTAAGGTTTCATTTGTGTTACCAAAAGCAACCTAAGAGGGGGTTGAATTAGGTTTCTACAAATTAAAATTAATAATACCACAATAAAATTAACTACTAATACAACAAATTATTAACAAGCACAATGATGAACTTAGCAGTAAATGATCAAGCAAAATAACAATGAAGTATAACTAACATACAGGGTAAATCAAATGATTAACACATGAATATTAGATAGCTATAACAGTAGTAGGAAAGTAAAAAGATTAGGGAAGAGGAGACAAACAGATTTATACATACAGGGTAAATCAAATGATTAACACATGAATATTAGATAGCTATAACAGTAGTAGGAAAGTAAAGAGATTAGGAAAGAGGAGACAAACAGATTTATAGTGGTTCGGCTTCAACCAAGCCTACATCCACTCCTCAAGCTTCAGGTGAGATTTTCTACTATCTTTTAGCTTCACAAGGGTGCTAGCAACCTTTTTACAAATAGAGCAATCTTTTATGGATTTTACATAGACTTCACAAGCCCAAACCCTTGCAAATCTTAGGTGATTCACAATCACTCTCAAGGTTTCAAGAACACAGTGTTTGCAACACTTTTACAAGATGAAATGATATTTTTTCTTTCAAAGAAAGCTTAGAATAAATATCTCTCAAAGATAGATATATAAAATGAAGCTTTGATTTTTCTGTAAATCTCACACAGGAAAGATGAGCTTAATGCTATAAGGCTCCATGTATAATTTCTGAGAGAGGATGCAAACAAAAATTGAAGAACACTTCTCAGAGAATTTTTCAGAGAATAGATGTGAGTGATTATAGATCAAAGAATATTTTCTAGTTTTTCTTGTCACTTGTTTACATTAATTTAGAGGCTTTGGTATATATAATGAAACATATAGCCGTTGTATTCATTTGAATTTATAACCATTTATAGCCATTGTACTCCATCATTACTAATTTGAATATCTTCCACTTCATCATTACTAATTTGAATATCTTTCACTTGAACCTTTTGGCCTACTGCTGTGCTGGGCTGTTTGAACTTTTGTTTTGAGCTGTTTGAACTCCTAATTTAATCAAATATTAAATATATTCTAACAACATTTAGAATAAAGATTTAGGTGAGAAATAATTGGACAATAAATTTTGATTTTATTTTTCTCTTTCAAATAAATCATCAAAATAAATTTTGATTCTATTTTTCTTTTTCAAAAAAATTAAAATATAATTAAATAAATTTTGGATTCTATTTTTCTCTTTCAAATAAATTAAAACATAATTAAATAAATTATCAAAATAAATAAGTCTAACAATTTGGATAGATGGATTTCAGATGAAGAGATTTGAGGTTAAACTTGTAAAAATATAGGAGACTTGGCTCTTAGTTGCACGAAGCAGGGATGGGGACAAGAGCGGGAGTGGGGGAGCGAGGGCATATAGAAGTTTCTAGGATTGGGAGCACCTATGGGAGCGTGTTTGTATATTAAATATATAAATATATTCTAGCAATTATTTTTTCTGTTTAATTGTAAAATGTATTAAAATATGCATAAATATTTGAGATTCATGTCAACTACAAATTGTCTTTTTATTGTATAAATAAATATTATGTAAATAGAAAGTACTATAAATAAGTTTAAGTTGTATTTCTTTTGTTTCTTGAGATTGGTATGTTTAAGAGTTTTTATTTCAGTTGGGAGCGACTTTCTTTCTCGACAGGAGTGAGTTTCTTACTTGGGAGTGTAGAAATACTGATGGAGGCAAGTGGCAGCAGCCTCTTAAGGTGTACAAGAGACGAGGAAGAGATGTTTTAAAGGCCCAAGCGTTGATTTGGCATGCATTGGATGATGAGCAAGTCATTTGGGACCATGGATAGTTATGTTTTACGCTTATGAGTCATGTTCTATTATTATTATTATCATTATTTTAGTTTAGGGTATTTTGGTAAATTTCATAATTTCTAGACATGGGTTATACAGGTCGCCTATGGGTCGTCTTGTGAGTCAAGTTATTCAATTAGGTTTTATTTGTGTTTCGTAGTCTTAAATTAGTTTTGGAGTCTAAAATATTATAGTAGTTTCTTTTTTTGATTCTAGTTGGTTTAGGAAGTCTCTTAGTTCTATATAAAGTCATGTAATGCTATTAATTCAATAGACTTGATATTTTAGAGAATTTTAGAGCTTTTAAAGCTTCTTCATGGATTGTGTGATGCAATCAAACCCTAGGTGTGATGTCTAAGAAATTCTAGCAGTGATTCCTAGATTTATCTTTTTCATTTCCTTCTTTCAGAACAGTTCTTACAATGCTGTCCTGCATCAAATACATTTATGAGTAAAACGCCACCCAAGTAGGAGTTTCCTGCTATTAAGACTTGTCTATTATAGGTAGATTGAGAAACTAAAGGGAAAGATAGAGTAGAGTAAGAATAGAATTATATTATTATGATCTTTTTGTATGGCTAAACCTTTAGCAAGAAGGCTTTCAAATAATTACTTTCATGGTTGTTAGAATCGTACGATTCACTATTCGATTCATATGATTCGATACGAGTTTCAACAAAAACGATTCGAATCGTGCTATTGAATCGAAAATTGAGTGAATGGTACGATTTAATTTATGATTCTCTACTATTCATTACGATTTGCACAATTCACTGCAATTTAGTACTATTTTTATTTTTGTTTACATAATACATGAAACAACGTCGTTTTTTGCTAAACTATAAAGATATATAGAACAAATTAGTTAGTTATATTGACTAGCAGACTGCACACGCAATTCAAAAAAAATGTAATGGTATAAGAATAATGATAAAGAAAAATGCAAATATAATATTTGTTGCTTAAGTGTTAAGGGCTTGCTTTGCCAAACTAGTGATCTTGATTTCAAGTTTTGTCCTCTTTTTTTTTTGCTTAAATATCAACTACAAGAGTATTTCCAAAATATGTGACACAAAAGTGTCAACACCATCACAAGCCTTCCCTTTATATAATAGGATAGATATACGTGTTTTATATGTATACACATATATATAATTTAGTTATTGATAATTTACATTATTTGAAATATTGTATGTATTTTTATATGTATATAAATATATAGAATTGTATAACTCTAGGTCTCAAGTTCAAAACCTCTTAGGTGCTATCAATCCTTGTGTTGGGCCAGTCCATACAGAGCTTTGCTCTGACTTTAAATGGGTCCCCCGCTAGTGGACGGTAGGATTGGTCCCCCAGAGATTGGTCGAGGTGCGCGTAAGCTGGCCCGGACATTTTGAGTTATAAAAAAAAAATATATATATATATATATATATATATATATTAAATAGAATGAATCTTACGATTCACGGTTCGATACGATTCACGATTCATTATTTTAGCAAAACAATTCACGATTCGATTTGAGATTTGACAACAATGGTTACTTTACATTGCTATTTCAAATCCATCATATTCCATTCAATGTAAAGCACTCAAAGCCAATCTTGAAATCCATATCTGAACTATATCTAAATTTGAGCTATTCTTCTTAATGATTAGTGCCCAAATCCTTTCATTTCAAATCTATAAATCCAAACACAACCTTAGGGTTATTGGCTTCTTTCATTGGGCAAGAGCCCTGAAGTACACTGAATTTAGGGTATGATGCTTTCAGGATATATAACCTTGTTTCAACCCCTTTTCACCCCTAAGCACCCTTTTTTTTTTTCTTTTCCCCCTCCTTTCCTTCTGTCAATCACTCACCTCTCAAAGGCTAATTATCGTTGCTAAAATTATTTATTCCACTTTCAATTAATTTAGTAAATATCAATCATTAGATGTTACCAGGATAGTTTGGCCTTGCTTAGTATGTAATTACAATGACCAATTCAAGTTTTTCGGGTACCAGACGAACAATCTGTAATTCTTTATACACACTTTGATGTTTGAATTTGAAATCATGTAAAATATTTTACGTGAATTAACTTATCAGTTGATGCTTTCAGGATAGCTTTGTCACATTTGTTATGTCGATGACAGGATCCAGCTGATTGAGTTTCTTGTATCGGACTACTTACTGTCTTGGTCAAGCAGTGAAGTTTTTGACATCAGTAAGCATACATTTGATCATATTAAATTTACTTCATATTTTTCCAGTAATTGCTTCATTATAATTAATTTCATGTATGATGAATTTAAATCCGAGAAGAAAAGAAATGGTGAGAAATGAATTTCAATAACTTGCTTTGATTACAAAATGGGAGAGAAATGAAGAGAAATATATTTATTGCATAGCTCCTATTTTGAATCTCTCCAAAAGTGGAGAGATTGGGAGAGAAATGAAACCCAACTAAATACTATTTTGTTATAATACCAAAACTACCCTTTTAGATATAGAACAAAGAAAAAGACTAACACATATAAAAGGTTAATTTGCTAAAATAACATTATATCATTTAAATTTTTTTTTTTTTTTAAAATTATATAGCTTAACTATAGCTTAACCATACAAGATAGGAAAGAAATCATTATCATTGCTTTTCTTTTCTCTCATAACTTACATAATCACTTGTTTTCTTTTCTCTCCTAAGTTACTACAGTGTTAGAATTTGTTTGGATAAATGTGGATTTCAAATCAAGGGATTCGAGGTTAAATAGATAGAAAAACAATGGAAGAAGATAAGTTGCGATAGAATATATATATATATATATTTTAGTAGAATCCTTGTAGCTAGAAAGAGAATCTCTTGCTTGATTTCAAATAACTACTTTCTTATAGTTATTTCAAATCCATCATGATAAAGCTATTTAACTCAATCTTGAAGTTCATATGTAAATTATCATATCTAAATTTGAGTTATAGTCACTAAATGTCCAAGGTCAAATTCATTGATTTAAAATCCACATCCATGAATTTGGCTAGAGATCAAGGCATGCTCAATATCACTGATTCACTATATGCACAGATTCTCAGGAATTGGTTGACGCCTTAAAAGATCAATCCGAGTCCACTTGGAATGCGCAATCTGTTGTAGCTGACATTCGGCTAATTAGTAAATGTTTTAACTTTCTTGCTGTGTATAAGGTTAAACGTACTGTAATTAAGATAGCACATGATCTGGCTAGATGTGTAAACAGCTTTCCTACTTGATAAACATATATATATGCTTATGGTGTTATCCAAAAAAAAAATAAAAAATCCAAACAGGCCCTAACTTTCCAACTGAAAAAAAGTGGACACATACTCGACATTCTGCAAGTGGTGAAGCATTTTCCTTTATTGACGTTCAAAATCTCTGAAGAATTTTTCTCCGTTTGGCAACACAAAAAAAAAAAAAAAAAAAAGAACTTAAAAAAACATCTAAAACTAACTTTTAAAGAATTAGTCATTTGAGCTTATTTTGAGATTTTCAAGACAAAAAATAGTAAATAAGCCGAGAGCCTGAAAAATAATAATGTGATTTCAAATTTTAAACTAAATAAGTGGAACCAAACCGGGAGTAAACGATTGGGAAAAATGATTTTTAATGGTGACCCTGCAGTGCTGTTTGAAGAGTGGGTAGCATCAGTTCTTCATGGAAGGAAAGCATTGGAACTCTTGGAAAGCAGGAATGGACTATATGCTCTATACATGGATCGGGTAATTGGGGTTTTGGCAAAACAAACGGGTCAGTTTTCATCACTCCAGAAGCTCAACCCGGAAATTCTTGCTAAGCTGTTCAGTTGATCACATCTGAGGACAATATTCACTGTACAGCATACTGCTCAGCAATGTAAGGTAACCTGTCGAGTATATACTGACGCTTTGTTACTTTGATTGTTTGGACGGTGTTGACACCATATTTTAATTCTGACTATTGTGTTTTGTTGATTGTAGCCAAATTTATTTTAGTTGATTATGGCCTTATCAATTATGGTCTATTGATTCAGACCATAAACCATCTTTGAAAATAATTTTAACCACATTTATTTTTATTATTATTATTAGTATTAATATTAATGTTTTTGTTACTGTTTTTGTGCAAAGCATGTAACTAGGCGACGTGGGTGTTCATGGCATAACCTAGCCCACATTTAGATCATGGGTGTTCAACGTGGGGAGAACTGCCTAGCAGTTTTCTTTATCAAAGAGACCATCGGTGTCTGTAAATAGGCAAGGTAGAAACAAAGCATAGGATCATGAACCAAACACAACTCAACTTCGTAGGAGTAGTTTCTATTTGGTAGTTAGTTAGCATTTTACGAATAGATCAGTGATAACTTGTTACCATTTCTCTGTCGTCCAGTATATTTCTAAAGTTTTTGTTCTTGTTTAAATTGTGGCGAGTGACAATTCCATTTGATTAATACAAATTTAGTTCTTTTGTTTATTTATATTTCTTCTTTACTTAATTGTCTCTAAAGAAATCCTTAACTTAAAATAGAGCTCAACCACAAGCTTGGTCTGTTTTGTGTTGTAAAAACTAAGTTTTGCCTGTCGATTGACCTTAACTAAATTTTTACTAATATAAATTGGCACGTCTAGTGGGACATTTCTAATTTGGAATTATGGTAATGAAGAAGCAGACTAATGTGTATGGAATCATGCCTTCAAGTGGCATATTTACATCTTGTGCAGTTATGGTGCAAACCACCAATGGAATGATATTGTTCCCATGATACAAATTATCAATGTTATGGTGGTGGTGGTTCTACCATTTATTGTCAACATAATGGCATGACAAATGATTTGGAAATAATGATTTTGCGTTATGGAGATGAAATTTATTGGTGCAGGAGTGAAATTTTGACCCTAAAAGAAATTAATTCCCTTTATATGCAAAGATTTTAAATAATTTCATCATCTTCGTATTATTTGATGCAAAAATATTTAAGTTACTTTGATCAAAAAATTCATCAACTTGAAGGCCAAATTTTCCTAATTGATGAAGAAATTTGATGTTGGAGGCAGAAATTAGGAGGCATAATGGCCAATAAAAAAAAAATTAAGATATGAAAATAATGTGATCCGTAAGGTTAATATATTTATTTTTAGAGAGCCAATTATTTATGAATAGCTAATGTATGTGGCTCGGGAAGTTAATATCCTAATTTTAGAGAGCCACTTATTTACGAGGAGTCAAGGTATGTGACTTGGGAGGTTAATGCTCCTAATTTTGGAGAGTCAATTATTTATGAAGAGCTAATGTATCAGACTCGGGAGATAAATATGTATGTTTTTAGATAACCAAATCATAAAGATGAAATGACTACACAAGGTTTTCATAAGCTATTAATCTAAAGAAGAAAAACAACCCATTTCGTCAATATACATATATATATATATATATAAACATTCATCACAAGATAATGGTGAAAATTCACCTTTTTTTTTTTTTTTTTTTAAAGGTGTTTTGCCAAACTTGACAAAGAGTGATGAGCCATTAATGAATAAAAAAGAAAAAACATCTTAAAAAATATTAAAAATTTATCACAAAATGATAATGGAGATTTACTTCGAGAGCATGATCTTAAGCCAAACATGACTAAAAATTATAAACTTGAAGGATATGATTTTAAGTCAAAGATAATTAAAAATTATGAATAACTCATGTTTGTTAAATATGAATTTTTGACATTATTCAAAGTGTCAAAATTTATGCATGTTTTATGATATTCAATTATGTAAGTTTTAGAGTTCTACATCCACTTTGGATTTGCATATCTGTTTGTACCATTTTTGACAAAATTGCCACGTGATAATTTTTCATTTAATTCAATGCCACGTAGCGAGGTGAAAAGTATGACAATTTTGGAGTAAACCACCAAGGATCCTCTAGAGTTTTTTTTTCCTAAAGTTTCCTAAAGTGGTGTGTTGTATGGGTGAAATTTAATACTAAAAAATTGATGTGACTTGTCATTAAATCTCAACTATATAACACACTACTCTAGGAAACTTTAGAGAAAAAAAACTCTAGAGGATCTTTACTCGTATCCTCTACCCTCAAGGCAAAATGGCGGCTACAAGCCTGAGTTTTATTTTAATTGATTAAGTTGACAAAGTCAATTTGATTAATTAATTGATTAATTAAGATTGGTGGATATTTGAGCGAGTAAGGATCCTCGGCCGCCGTTTTCGGCAGCCGTTCCATCAGCTCCCCAAAACGACGTCGTTTTGGGGGTTTTTTGATTTTTTTTCTTTCTTCCTCGTCGAGCTCGACAGAACCAGAGGGAAGGGGAGGGGAGGGGAAGGAGAGAGAGGGGGAGGGGAGGGGAAGAAGAGCCGCCGGTGGGCCGGACTGAAGGGGGCCATAACCAGTGGGGGAGGAGGAGGAGGAGGCGGAGGCGGAGGCGGAGGAGACGGCGGTGCGGCGGTGCTGCGACGGCCAGCGGCGAGGCCACGACCTGCGACGGCGACGATCGGACCTCCCCCTCCCTCCTCCCTCTTCTCCCCCTCCCCTCCCCTCGCCTCCCCTCTGGTTTTGGATCATCGAAGAGAGAGAGAGAAAACAAGAACGAAGAAGAAGAAAGAAAAAAAAAAAAAAAAAAAAAAAATCCCCAAAACGACGTCGTTTTGGGGGGCTGCCGGGTAGGGCGGCCGATGATCCAAATTCTATTTGAGCGGCCTCAATCGTTTCCTAAAGAGTAGGACTCAATCGTTTCCTAAACAGTAGGTGTTGGTTGAGGCCTATCACCTTAAATGGTTGCCTTATCCCTTAATTTTTGCCGAATGGTTCAGAGGTTGTTGCCAATGGATAACGCATGTGGGTTTGGACAGTTGGATGAGTCAACAACTAAGCTACAAGGAACAGTTTTCCCCAAATAATGCAAACACGTGGCAGCTTGGGAAGTCTTGTGAAATCAACAAAAAGCTACAAAAGTAGGGCAACTAGGTAGGAATGTCAACAAGGCGGATCAGGATCGGGGATCACATTCAGGGCCGGAAGTATATGGAGACCGGGGGTCACGTGACCTCCTGACTTTTGATATATATATATTTTTCCTACAATAATAATTCATCCCATTAAAAACATCACTACTAATAACATTAATGCATTAAAAAAGTACAAAAAAAAAAAAATACAACTTCAAGACTAAAACATCACATCATTAATGACGAAACCCACTGCTACTTAATTAGTGGGAGCACTTAGTGCTCCCAAGCATTTTTCTTTTTCCTATATACACAGCCCACTTTGACTGAAACACTTTTTTATTTTTTTTATTTTTTATGTAACACTAATACACACACCCAAACAAACTGACACAAATCCAACTTAATTATTTTTCTTTTTCTTTTGTTTCATTTATGGAAAACCGCAGCAAGGGTTGTTGTTGTTGTTTTTTTTTTTTTTTTCTCTTTTTTTTATCTCTTTGTTAAATTGTTACTTTATAATTTATCAACTCGTGATTCATCAAATTAGAATCACACAAAACAGATTTAAAATCACACTACAACTTTAATATCTTCTCTTCATTATTTACAAGTAACTTTATTTATAATTTTTTATTTTAAAATAAAAATTATGAGTATCAATTTATAATTTGTTAAGTTTTGATTTGTAAATTTTTTTTATTTGTTATTATTTATGTTAAAATAAGAGATTTTGATGTGTTAAAATTATGAATCTTAATTGGTGGTGATTTATATTAAAGCAGGGATTTTGGTTTGTTGTTGTTTGTGCTAAAATTAGAGATTTGATTTGTGCTACAATTAAAAATATTAATTTGTAGTATTTGTTATTTACATTAGGGACTTTCATTTGTTATAATATTGGTATATTAGAAATTTTATTTGTTGTGATTTGTGCTAAATTTAAATTTTTTGATTTGTATTAAAATTAGAGATTTTGATTTGTGGGGGGTTTGTGATTTTGATTATGAATTTTTATTTTGATTTTTATTTTTTAAAACAGTCATGGAGAAATATTTTAAAAGAAAATCAAAGTTGGAATCATCTCTTCCTCAAGAAGAAGATTATAATTACTCTTCCGCAAAACAAAGTCGCATAGAAATCAACTTAGTAGACTTTCCTGCAGATGCAGGACTACGGTTCCAGATTATGAACTATAATCAAGATTTCAAAAGATGAAAACTCGTCGGGTCAATTGTAAAAGTTTAAAATTAAAAACTTTTTGTAATGAATATTAATGTTTAATATTAGCTCGAAAAATTATTATTATGATATTGTTGTTGATTGGGAATTTTTTTTTTGAGATTATAATTAATAGGTGCCCCCCTACATTAAATTCCTAGCTCCGCCACTGATCACACTCCTCGTTCTTGATCGCCGATTGTAAAAATTTTCACGCTTCCGGCCCCGATTCCTGACGGAGAACCTATCACCGTCCTCGTCCCCGTCCCTGCTCCCTAACGGGGATCGGGTTTCCTCAAACCCAAAATTTCCCAGCCCAAATTTGTTTCAACAGTATCATCAACAACTTTCAACGTCAACAAAATCATCAACAATAACAGATCAACTATCAAAAAAAAAAAAAAAAGGACAAATAGAGACACACACACATACATGTATACATACACATCAACACAGATATGAGATTGGCGATATGACTGTGCCAAACGACGGAGGAGATCGGGGGCGATGGACGACAGAGGTGGACAAGAGTGACTGTGATGAGTGACAGAGGAGGACGGTGGAGATGAGAGGAGGGGATGGGGGAGGTGGCGGCGACAGGAAAAGAAAGAGAGGGCAGAGACGGAGGTGGAGCGGATGACAGAGTTGACGGAGGTGAAGCGGTGGTGTGAGGTGGACAGCGACTCTGCCGTCGCGGACAAAGGTGATGGCGCTGAGGAAGAGGAGAGGTGCGAGAGTGAGAGAGAGAGAGAGAGAGAGAGAGAGGTCATAACTTAATAGAGAGTTATATACAGTAATTTTACTTCGGGGGGTAATAGGGCCAGGGTCGGGGTCGGGAAACATATCACCATTCCCGGCTCGAAAATCTTCGGGGATTTATTTTTGAATATCATCTCCAGCCCGTCGAGAGTATTTTTTCAAGAAAAACCGCTTTAATCGGAGTTGGGGGGGTAGGTCCTCATCGGGCCAGGTTCAAATTGCGATTCCTAGCAACTAGCCGTTATGATTAAGGTGGCTGCATTCTTGAGAATCAAGCCAAGGATCATGGGACAAGTGTCACAAGAAAGGGCCAACACGTTCTTAGTAGTTGAGCAGAAATGGAAGCACTTTTTTGGGTGAGTAAAAATGGAAGCACTTGCAACACAATAAAAGGACTCTAATGATGATATTTAAAAGGGTTAAGCACCAAACACTCAACCAGGAATTCATCTACATATTTATCTTAATTTTTGATAGCTTTTATCATAACTTCTTACAGCTTTATCTTTCATTTAAGCAATTTAATTCCATACAATTAGCTGTTTAACTCAATTATCCTTTAGATTAGTCAATTATATTTCATTTTCAATCAATGAAAGTTCAACTCTAATTTAGCTTATCTTTTACACCTAGCAATTTAGTTTAAAGTCTTCTTCATTTGAGTAAGATTTGAACCAATCACGGTTCATCTGAGCCACACATAATCATTTCTATTAGAAGTCAGAAATATCCAAACATTCTTATACCTTGGACTAGGTTCACAAGTCTTGGCATGGCCACAATCAAACCTAGAAACACAAGCCTTTGTGTTCACCCTCAGATTTTTCCGAGCGGTAAACAGGATCACACCAAAAAATAATCTTCATTACATTGTTAGAAAAACAACAATGATTAAAATATACTATATGTAATGAATTCTGTTTGATTAGCCAAAACATTACTGACAAAGAAAGGTTTTATTAATGGAAGTGGCTCTCCATTATATTATTTGACAGAGTCAAACATGAGTTCCCATCAATCGACAATGGCCTTTGTCTTTGCATGGCTAATTAATATTAGCCAATACTCTGGATAGATTCAAGATTAAATATGGGGGTGGTCTAGATTTCGTCATTTTTATCATTTAAGACAAAAACTAATTTAACCTTAAATGAGAGGAGTATTATTGACGACATAATTTATTTTTTTTTGTCAATTGTAACTTGTTAATTATGGTCAAATTTGATTATGATTTGTCGATTGAAATTATAGACTATTTTAGAGAATAATCTTGGCCGCATTTGTTATTATTACTAGTTGTTGGCTTATTTTTCCTATGAAGGAAAATATTATAAATGCGAACGTGCTAGCAAGGATTGAAAAATCCTTACAGATTAAATTTAAGCCAATTATTAATCGATTGCGTTGACGGTTCTTTTGCCTCAATGAAGAGGACTTCAAAATTGCCAAGTATAGAGAAAAGAAAAATTAAAAAAAGAATGAAGGAGACAGAGAAAGACGATTTAATGAACAATCAAAGTAATAATTACTTACCTCTACTCCTATGCTTCGAAAAGGAAGTGCATAAAAGGAAAATACGTAAGACCCCCAGTGGGGGTGCTGGGGGTTTGTTTTGATTGGTCAAAAATTGGTTTTTTTTTTTTTTCTCCATTGGCAGGCCCCCACGTGGAGGTGGGGGTGATGGGGGTCGTTCCGTACAGGGGGTCCGGAGCAGCGCCCTGCATAAAATGCTTTGAAAAGGAAATGCTGAAAATAAATGCTTCGAAATATAAATCTATGTTAAACTACTCCTAAGACAAGAAAAATGACAAGAAATATTGAAATCAATTGTCTTTGATTTGAATTTTGGATCCCTTACAATGTAGCCATGAATGGCTATTTATAGACAAACACTTGTAGAAAAAAACTACCTAAAACTACCTACTCTTCCATCTCCTCCATTTAAT
This sequence comes from Camellia sinensis, assembly GCF_055761805.1. Classification (NCBI taxonomy): domain Eukaryota; kingdom Viridiplantae; phylum Streptophyta; class Magnoliopsida; order Ericales; family Theaceae; genus Camellia; species Camellia sinensis. The sequence continues at coordinate 45,074,682 of NC_138964.1, forward strand.
ATTCCATGATCTTCCATAACTTTCTTTAACCTCCACTTCATGCTCCATGTTCTCTACTTTGTTCTCCATCATCTTTCCACATTTCATAACTTCTCATAACCTCCAAATGAGTAGGAGGATGCCACATGTCCTGCAATTATATAAAAAATAAATAATAATAAAATTGTAGATTTATGGTGCTAACATTACCCCCTGCGGCCCTTAAAAATGATATTTACTTAAATTTTTGAAAGGCCGAACCAAGCCCATGACTAACCTAAGCAGCAAAGTGCTTTGAATGATATAATAACACCAATAAAGTGCTTCGAATGAGCATGAAATTATGACTAGATGACCAATAACAAGTTTCGAAGGTGGTATAAAAGACCAAATTCATCGTTCGAAGGTCTTGCGGTACAGCTTTGAAGGAATAACATCACCCCTAGAAGGTTGGAAACATTGATATAGGATGATGATACTTACAATGAAGTTTGAAGGTTAGGCTTGATGCTTTGAATGTATCTTCGAAGCTTTATACAGTTTCGAAAGTGAAGTAATCAACTTTCGAAACAACTTTGATGCTTCGAATGTATTTTCAAAGCTTTATACAGCTTCAAAGGTGAAGTAATCAACCTTTGAAACAACTCTTGATGCTTTGAATGTATCTTCGATGCGTTGATTGTGTACATACAAACAACTGGCCATCAATTTGAAAAGATAAGCTATTTTCAACCACTTATTTAAATGCATAAGCTTTTCTTATCCAAGTTCATGCATTTTAAATGGTCATCCCCTGTTCTTAGTGCTTCGAACTCATAAAAACAATTTGTTAATTTCATTAGCCACATCATCAGAATTATATTTTGGTGTGGTCCACAAATCCAAAGCAGGTTTTGAACACCAAGAACCGTAGTACAAGATGGCCTTAAAAATTCAAACAACTTGATATTTTGAACAATTTCAAAAAATTCAAATTCATTAAATTGTTCATCATTCTTAGCCATGTTTGGATTGAGAACATATTCTTTAGCCAAATAACTTTCATCATTTATTGACAAATGGGACTGTTTTTCTATTTTAGCTACTAACGGCTTATGAAAACCCTCTATGTGAGTTTCATCATTTTTTGGCCTAATGGGTTGTTCTATTTTAGCCATTAATGGCTTATGAAAATCCTTCATAGACATGTTTCCATAGTTTGACTCTCTAAGAATAATTTTTTCAACCCCCCGAGCTCTATATGGAACATCATTTTTAACCATGCTTGGCTCAACAACATGCTTTTTATCAAAGTTATTTTCATAAGTTGGCTTTTTAAAAATGGGTTTTTCGACCCCCGAGTCATTGATGAAATTATATTTTCACTAATTTCAGTCACAAATGACTTAAAAACATTTTGTAAAATCCCACAAAATTTAGTCATTAAAGACTTGACAACAAGGGTAAATAACTCATGTCTCCATTGGCAAATTTCTACATCAAGTTGATAAGTTACTCCAATTAAGTGGTGTATTTTTTCTTTTACCAAATAATATGGTAATGAAGAAACAACTTGGGAATTTTTTTCATCAAGAAAATAGATCTTTTCTTAAAAATCTAAAATTTTTCTTTCACGCCAATATATTTCATATTGACAAGTTCGAATGACGAAATCCAAATTGTTTGTCATTTCTTACACTTGGCAGTCCCACTGGGTGTGCCAAAAATTGTTGGATAATTTTTCCTACGAAGGAAAATATTATAAATGCGAGTGTGCCAACAAGGATTGAAAAATCCTTACAGATTAAATTCAAGCCAATTATTAAGCGATAGCATTGACGGTTTTTTTGCCTCAATGAAGAGGACTTCAAAATTGCCAAGTGTAGAGAAAAGAAAAATTAAAAGAAGAACGAGGGAGACGGAGAAAGACAATTGAATGAACAATCAAAGTAATAATTACTTACCTTTACTCCTATGCTTCGAAAAGGAAGTGCATAAAATGCTTTGAAAAGGAAATGCTGAAAATAAATGTTTCGAAATATAAATCTATGTTAAACTACTCCTAAGATAAGAAAAATAACAAGAAATATTGAAATCAATTGTCTTTGATTTGAATTCTGGATCCTTTACAATGTAGCCATGAATGACTATTTATAGACAAACACTTGTAGGAAAAAACTACCTAAAACTGCCTACTTTTCCATCTCCTCCATTTAATATTCCATGATCTTCCATAACTTCCTTTAACCTCCACTTCATGCTTCATGTTCTCCACTTTGTTCTCCATTATCTTTCCACATTTCATAACTTCTCATAACCTCCAAATGAGTAGAAGGATGCCGCATGTCCTGCAATTATATAAAAAATAAATAATAATAAAATTGCAGATTTATGGTGCTAACACTAGTATAATAAAATCATGGTGAAGATTCACTCAGGGGAATGATTTTAAGCCAAAATGATTAAAAATTATGAACAACCCACGTTTATTAAATGTGAATTTTTTGAATGTGAATCTTTTGACATTGTTCAAAGTGCCGAAACTTATGAATTTTTCATGACATTTAATTGTGTGAGTTTTGAAATCCAACATTCGCTTTGGATTTGTGAATCACACTGTAAATTAATTAATCTTTGTGATATTGCTTAAAAACAACCGTGGTTGAAAATGTCATATTAATTGGCCAAGATTTTTTCCTTTATATCATTTAAGGTAAAATTTACTTTTACCTTAAATGAGGGGCATTGTTGACACCATATTTTAATTTTAATTTTTTTTGTCTATTGTTGCCTATGATTTAAGACAAAACTGCTTTAACCTTAAATGAGAGGAGTGTTATTGACGCCATAATTTATTTTTTTGTCAATTATGACTTGTTAATTATGGTCAAACTTGATTATGGTCTATCGATTGAACCATAGACTATTTTAGAGAATGATCTTGACCACATTTGTTATTATTACTAGTATAATAAAATGATGTTGAAGATTTACTTAGGGGAATGGTTTTAAGCCAAAATGACTAAAAATTATGAACAACCCACGTTTATTGAATGTGATTTGTTTAACATTGTGCAAAGTGTCAAAACTTATGAATTTTTCATGTCATTCAATTGTGTGAGTTTTGAAATCCAACATTCGCTTTGGATTTGTGAATCACACCATAAATTAATTAATCTTTGTGATATTGTTTAAAAACAACCGTGGTTGAAAATGTCATATTAATTGGCCAAGATTTTTTCCTTTATATCATTTAAAGCAAAATTTATTTTTACCTTAAATGAGAGGCATTGTTGACACCATATTTTAATTTTTTTTTTGCCTATTGTGGCCTATCGATTATGACTAAATTTATTTTAGTTGATTGTGACGTATCAATTATGATCTATCGATTCAGACCGTAAATTATCTTTGAAAAATAATCTTAATCACATTTATTTATTTATTATTATTATTATTATTAATGTTTTTGTTACTGTTTTTGTGCAGATTCAAAGCATGTAAATAGGCGACGTGCGTGTTCATGGCATGATGGCAACGTGGCATGATTAGTGTTCGTGGCATAACCTAGCCCACATTTAGATCATGAGTGTTCAACGTGGGGAGAACTGCCTACCAGTTTTCTTTATCAAAGATACCATCGGTGTTCATAAATCAGTAACCATTCAAATCCCCACAAAATATTATCTCGACAATCTCTACTTATTTATGATTGGTCTAAGTAAGAAAGAGAAAAAAAAAAAAAATACAAACACATCATTGATCCACATCACTGTAGGGGTGGTGGAGGTCTCCCCTAAAGGGGGTTCCAAACATTATTCTCTATAAATAGGCAAGGAAGAAACAAATAAAATGATCATTAACTAAACATAACTCAACTCACTCAACGTGAATTCTAAGTAATAATTTCCATCTATGAATAGTTACTTAGCATTTTAAAAGTAGATTAGTAATAACTTGCTATCATTTTGCTATCCAGTGTATTTTTCAAGTTTTTATTTTTATTTAAGTTTATTTGACTTGGGACTTGTGACAAGTGACAATTCTATTTGATTATGTGGAGAAGTAGTTAGGAAATACTCTTCAGATCTTGGGAGACGCTAGTGATCCTCAGCTAGTCACCTGAAAAGATATAAACACTCTGGTCGGGGGTGCCGGAATTAGTACTCCGATGGACAAGTCAATTCAGACAATTAGAATAGCTTGTTTACTAAATTCAGTGAAGTGATTCTTACATACCTTTCTAAATCTGTGGTTCCTGTATTTATACTTGCTTTTTGGGTCTCGAGGCCTGAGGCTACTTTTATCTCATTCCCCTTTTATTTATTCGGAGCTACTGATCTCCGGTCATTCGGCCTTACTAATTTATTCGGCATCCTAGTCACGCAATATGGAGCCGAATAATACCTGATTTCTAGGGTACGCACCTTCCGACTCTTCTATTTATTCGGCTCCAACAATTGCCCCCTAAGCACTTTACCAACGACAGTTGGCTAGAGTGCTTGGTTCCGAATTTCGAAAAGTCAGAGACAAACTCGGCGGTTGGCCCTATCCTCATGCAGATATCTAAGCACAACCCTTTCGGTTGTCGTGTCGACTTCCCCCCCTCGTACGTGTCTGTTTATTGCGATTTAAAATTTTGACGTCTTTTCGAGTATGTATTTTATGACACTCGTCGCTGGATTGCCTTTTGAATCGTCCCTGCAACTCTCTTCTCCGATATCCTCTTCGTCCCCTCTTCTTCCTTGCTTCGAAGACTCTTTCTGGTTTATTCCTTCCTTGGCAAACCTTGGCATATTCTTATAAATTGTAGGGTATGGCGAAACATTTAAAAGACCTTCTCTCATCAGATCGAATTGTTGGCTTTAAACGCCATTTCTCCATTCCTGATGATGTCTGTCTGTCGTTTGTGGCAGACGACACTCTTGATATGGAGAGGGAGGACAAAACCACGATTGTCTTTCCTCTTTTGTCAATCGCAGAGGGTGGAGTCCATTTTCCCCTTCACCCGTTTCTTAGGGCTGTGCTTCGCTACTGGGGTTTAATCCCTTCCCAATTCAATGTGAATTTCTTTAGAATTATAATGGGGGTTATAGCGCTCAACCGTCGCCTTAGAATTAACCTTGGCATTCCAGCCATCTGGCATTGCTATGCCTTGGCTAAGTCTTCTGGTCAGCACAGGCGTTTCTTCCTTAGGGCCAAAGATATCGACCATCAGCTTATTACTATGCTTTCCAGTTCTGGGAAGCGAGTTGATGATGTTATGGTCGTTGTCCAGGGTAATTGGGAATTTGGCGAAAGAGAGGATCACGTCAACCCCATTCCTAGACGGAGGGGTGAGCCAAGTGGCCGATTGCCTTCTCGCTTTCATTATTTGTTCATTTTTGTTGTGAAGCCTCTTTTTTGAAATGTTACGACTTGGCTTGTGCAGGGAACGATTTGAAGAAAGTCCTGTCTTCGACTGACGACGCCGTTCTTTCGGATATCAAAGTCGCGCTCAAGTATTTCGGCCGTCGAACTCTTCAAAAACAAGGGAGGGCGGCCCACGTTCTACTTCGTTACGAGCCGACATATACGACCTTCTCGGCGGCAAAAAATATCCCAGTTTCGGAGGGTGAAGATTCTCTAATCGCTCTTATTTCGTCCGACTTCAAAAACTTGAGGCAGGTTGGTTTTGAAGGGCCTGATTCGGAGTGGGATGTAGCTAATGTTACCGAATCAGATCAGTACGAAACCGAGTCTGACAAGGTATTGAATTTGGCAGATCCTCCATCCGTTTCGGGCCGAGGGGATCTTTCACTTGACGGCGTTTTTCACGGCTTAGAGGATCTTCCCGCCGCAGGCCCCGAAGACATGGTCGGGTTAAGCCTGACAAAACTTGCCAGGAAGGCGAATGCGGAAAGGTTGGCTGCGCGGCGGAGAGCGGAGGCCCTTCCATCTGAAGTACCACCCGCCACCGAATCTCAACTCTTCTTGTCTGTTAGCGAATCAGAGTCCTTGCGCATTATTGAGGTGGAGACGGCAAAAAATCAGAATGCCAAATCTACTTTGATCGTGCAGGCCGGCCAAGAAGTTGAGAAAGAGGCAGAGAAACGCCCTGCCGAGTTTGAGGACGGTTCAGAAGAACAAGGCGGCAAACGTCCTCGATTAGAGGGATCGAATGTGATCGTTCCTTTTGTCATTCAGCCGATGATAAAAAAACATGTCGGTTTCTTCGGATGCTTCGGCGCTCAAAGATCCAGAAGTCGTATTCAGCTTGGCTACGTCCGTGTCGTTGCCGTCTGACAAGGAGGCCTTCCTGGTGGAACCAGATCTGAATGCGACAGCACTAGCTGCCCAATCGACACTTTTGGTACATATTCGGACTTTGCTTCACTTAATCCAAATACTGTTGAAGTTATAGTTTTAAATTTTTGTTTTGCAGACCGTCGGAAGGATAGCTGATATGGGCCGTCGCCATTGCGACGCCGTCAAACAGATTGGTCGTTTATGACAGAAAGTTGAGGGCCAGAGGAGGAGGGCCGAGGTTGAAGTTTTGAGGGCGAACAAGGAAGCCTCAAGGGCTGAGGCCGAGGTGGAGAGGGCTCGAAGCGCTGATCAATTGAGATCGGATGCCGAGAAGGCGGCGGCTGCAAGCAAAGATACGCTCAAATTGGCCCAAAAGGCGGTCTCTAAACTGGAGGTTGAGTTGGCTAAAATGAAGGTGGCGAAGGAAACAGTTGACTCGGAGGCTTCCAAAGTATTCGAGGCCGGGAAAAATGCTAGACTCGCCGAGTATTTGGACCAAGTCCCCAAGTTTGAAAATCGGGATTCAAACATGGCTAGCACAAAGCCCTTGCTGCTGCTAAAGTTTCATTGATTATGCCAATACCATATGAGCAAGTGGATGTTGAGCCATTGGAGTCTGATTCCGATGACTGATCTGGGCGACTGACATAGTTTTTAGGATGTCGAATATATTTTTACAGTTTCTAATTTGGTATTTTTCATGTGTTGCTACAAGCATAGTTTTTTGCTAAGCATTTTTATGCGAGCTTGTAGCTTTTTGGTTAGTAATTTGTGTATATAAAATTTCATGAGTTGTGCTCAACTTGCTAAGGAGAATGTTGTTGATGAATGGTATTGCTTTCGGTTATGGTTAGATTGGCTGCATAGCCTAGGTATTTGGCCGATCAGATCAGTAAATCTGCCATTGCCTTAGCCAGGGCACGAGCTTGCGAAGCCGAATGGGCTTAACTCGTGGGCTGGCTGAGGCACAGCTTGATCGGCGCTTGAGCTTGAAAATATGGCCGCTTAAAAACATGGCCGACCAGGTTAGTAAATCTGCTCTTGCCTTAGTCAGGGCGCCTTAGTCAGGGCACGAGCTTGCGAAGCCGAATGGGCTTAACTCGTGGGCTGGCTGAGGCACAGATTGATCAGCACTTGCGCTTGAAAATATGGCCGATCAGAAACATGGCCGACCGGATTAGTAAATCTGCCCTTGCCTTAGCCAGGGCGCGAGCTTGCGAAGCTGAATGGGCTTAACTCGTGGGCTGGCTGAGGCACAGCCTGATCGGTGCTTGCGCTTGAAAATATGGCCGCTTAAAAACATGGCCGACCAGATTAGTAAATCTGCCCTTGCCTTAGCCAGGGCGCGAGCTTGCGAAGCCAAATGGGCTTAACTCGTGGGCTGGCTGAGGCACAGATTGATCGGTGCTTGTGCTTGAAAATATGGCTGATCAGAAACATGGCCGACCAGATTAGTAAATTTTCCCTTGCCTTAGCCAGGGCGCGAGCTTGCGAAGCCGAATGGGCCTAACCCGTGGGCTGGCTGAGGCACAGCTTGATCGGTGCTTGCGCTTGAAAATATGGCAGACCAAATTAGTAAATCTTCCCTTACCTTAGCCAGGGCACGAGCTTGCGAAGCCGAATGGGCTTAACTCGTGCGCTGGCTTAGGCACAGCTTGATCGCCCGTTTGCGCTTGAAAATATTGCCGTTTAAAAACATGGCCGACTAGATTAGTAAATCTGCCCTTGCCTTAGCCAGGGTACGAGCTTGCGAAGCCGAATGGGTTTAACTCGTGGGTTGGCTGAGGCACAGATTGATCGGCGCTTGCGCTTGAAAATATGGCCGATCAGAAACATGGCCGACCAGATTAGTAAATCTGCCCTTGCTTTAGCCAGGGCGCGAGCTTGCGAAGCTGAATGGGCTTAACTCGTGGGTTGGCTGAGGCACAGCTTGATCGGTGCTTGCGCTTGAAAATATGGCCGCTTAAAACCATGGCCGACCAGATTAGTAAATCTGCCCTTGCCTTAGCCAGGGCGCGAGCTTGCGAAGCCGAATGGGCTTAACTCGTGGGCTGGCTGAGGCACAGATTGATCGGCGCTTGCGCTTGAAAATATGGCCGATCAGATTAGTAAATCTGCCCTTGCCTTAGCCAGGGCGCGAGCTTGCGAAGCCGAATGGGCCTAACTCGTGGGCTGGCTGAGGCACAGCTTGATTGGCGCTTGCGCTTGAAAATATGGCGAACCAAATTAGTAAATCTGCCCTTGCCTTAGCCAGGGCGCGAGCTTGCGAAGCTGAATGGGCTTAACTCGTGGGCTGGCTGAAGCACAGCTTGATCGGTGCTTGCGCTTGAAAATATGGCCGTTTAAAAACATGGCCGATCAGATTAGTAAATCTGCCCTTGCCTTAGCCAGGGCGCGAGCTTGCGAAGCCGAATAGGCTTAACTCGTGGGCTGGCTGAGACATAGATTGATCGGCGCTTGCGCTTGAAAATATGGCCGGCCAGATTAGTAAATCTGTCCTTGCCTTAGCCAGGGCGCGAGCTTGCGAAGCTGAATGGGCTTAACTCGTGGGATGGCTGAGGCACAGCTTGATCGGTGCTTGCGCTTGAAAATATGGCCGCTTGAAAACATGGCCGACCAGATTAGTAAATCTGCCCTTGCCTTAGCTAGGGCGCGAGCTTGCGAAGCCGAATGGGCTTAACTCGTGGGCTGGCTGAGGCACAGATTGATCGGTGCTTGTGCTTGAAAATATGGCTGATCAGAAACATGGCCGACCAGATTAGTAAATTTGCCCTTGCCTTAGCCAGGGCGCGAGCTTGCGAAGCCGAATGGGCCTAACCCGTGGGTTGGCTGAGGCACAGCTTGATCGGCGCTTGCGCTTAAAAATATGGCAGACCAAATTAGTAAATCTGCCCTTACCTTAGCCAGGGCACGAGCTTGCGAAGCCGAATGGGCTTAAGTCGTGCGCTGGCTTAGGCACAGCTTGATCGCCCGCTTGCGCTTGAAAATATTGCCGTTTAAAAACATGGCCGACCAGATTAGTAAATCTGCCCTTGCCTTAGCCAGGGTGCGAGCTTGCGAAGCCGAATGGGTTTAACTCGTGGGTTGGCTGAGGCACAGATTGATCGGCGCTTGCGCTTGAAAATATGGCCGATCAGAAACATGGCCAACCAGATTAGTAAATTTGCCCTTGCCTTAGCCAGTGCGCGAGCTTACGAAGCCGAATGGGCTTAACTCGTGGGCTAGCTAAGGCACCACTTGATCGGTGCTTGCGCTTGAAAATATGGTTGCTTAAAAACATGGCCGACCAGATTAGTAAATCTGCTCTTGCCTTAGCTAGTGTGCGAGCTTGTGAAGCCGAATGGGCTTAAGTCGTGGGCTGGCTGAGGCATAGATTGATCGGCGCTTGCACTTGAAAATATGGCCGATCAGAAACATGGCCGACCAGATTAGTAAATCTGCCCTTGCCTTAGCCAGGGCGCAAGCTTGCAAAGCCGAATGGGCTTAACTCGTGGGCTGGCTGAGACACAGCTTGATCGGTGCTTGTGCTTGAAAATATGGCCGTTTAAAAACATGGCTGACCAGATTAGTAAATCTGCCCTTGCCTTAGCCAGGGCGCGGGCTTGCGAAGCCGAATGGGCTTAACTCGTGGGCTGGCTGAGGCACAGATTGATCGGCGCTTGCGCTTGAAAATATGGCTGACCAGATTAGTAAATCTGCCCTTGCCTTAGCCAGGGCACGAGCTTGCGAAGCCGAATGGGCTTAACTCGTGGGCTGGCTGAGGCATAGCTTGATTGGCGCTTGCGCTTGAAAATATGGCCGCTTAAAAACATGGCCGACCGGATTAGTAAATCTGCCCTTGCCTTAGCCAGGGCGCGAGCTTGCGAAGCCGAATGGGCTTAACTCGTGGGCTTGTTGAGGCACAGATTGATCGGCGCTTGCGCTTGAAAATATGGCCGACCAGATTAGTAAATCTGCCCTTGCCTTAGCCAGGGTGTGAGCTTGCGAAGCTGAATGGGCTTTACTCGTGGGCTGGACAATTGTCATCCGTCTTTTGACGTTTGGGATTACTGACGTTGCCTCGGGAGAGCTGCATTCATTGAAGGATAAATGGGGCAGGTTCACGCTAGAGGCCCTACTTATTTCCATTCAGGCAACTTGGCAGGGACGAAAATTGGTTGAATTAGACATCGCAATGAGTCGCAGTAGCGAGCCTATGCGTACGGGAGGAAGAACGTCTAAGGATCGGGAAACACAGCAGCCCCTTAATCGTCGAAGCAGATCGCCCCGCAAGGACAGGCAACAACGGGGAAATTCTCCACGCCCGCGACCGAGAATCGAGACCAATGCGACGCCACGACCGTTGAGTTTTGCGGTTTTTGTGAGGAATAGACCAATGATGGAGGCGGATTCTATCATTAAAGACCCAGGTGTGGCAGTCGAGTTCGCTCGACAGATCTTCCTACTGGAAGTCCAACAATTGATGGTCGGACGTCAAGATTTCGAAGTATTTCGAGACAGCATACATGGGGCCGTGAAAGGACTATACACTGCTTATGAAGTCGGCATGCGTCTGCGGGAAGTGCAACGCGAGGGGGAGAAAAAGGACGAAAGGAATCGCAGTCTGGAGATTCCTGCGGAAAAGGCTGAGCGTGAGCTACGGGAGTTGAAGAGTGTTCAAATGAGCGCGTCGGTGGCGGCCGGTCAATCTGAATTTGTCATTGAGGAGAGGGTGACCCAACGGAACTCAGGGTATGAAAAGGGGTTTCAGGACGGCCTGAAGGTCGGGATAGAGAAGACCAAACAAGACCTTGCCGAGGAGGTCTGCCGATGTGAAAATCGTGGATTCAAGCACGGCTGGATCAAGGCCCTTCAAACCGTGAAAGCTCTCGAAGCCGTGGGCATCGATTCGGCTTCGCCCCTGTATCATCGTTACTACTTAACCTATTCCGATTTCGAAATTGAGAAGAGCGACGATGAGGGTGCCGAATAAATAGACTTTGGAACGCGGGAACAGACTTCGCGACGAACAAATAGAATTTCTTTTATTTTCAACGTTCGTATTTGGTCTTGAAATGTTATGTGCTTAATTAAACGTATTATTTCAACTTACTGGCAAGTTTTGTGTTGCATGGTGCAAATGTTTAAACATGCATTGACCGGCTCGAATTAATAACAATTCTCAATGAATATTTATTCGGCCAGTGAAGTGGTCCGAATGCATCAATCACAAAGGCTCCAAATCCTGAGGCTATTTTGGCGAATCGGGATATCCACGAAGGGTGCTCCGAATTCGGAGTCTTAATCGGCCTTAAGAGGCTTAATCGGCCCTAAGGTGTCATGCACCAAAAGGGGCTCCGAATCCGGAGACTTTATTTTGGCCAATCGTGATATCCACGAAGGGCGCTTCGAATCCGGAGACTTAATCGGCCCTAAGGTGTCATGCACCAAAAGGGGCTCCGAATCCAGAGACTTTATCAGCCTTAAGAGGCTTAATCGGCGCCCTAAGGTGTCATGCACCAAAAGGGGCTTCGAATCCAGAGACTTTATTTTGGCCAATCGTGGTATCCACGAAGGGCGCTCTGAATCGGGAGACTTAATCGGCCCAAAGGTGTCATGCACCAAAAGGGGCTCCGAATCCGGAGACTTGATCGGCTCAAAGGTGTCATGTACCAAAAGGGGCTCCGAATCCAAAGACTTTAATTTGGCCAATCGTGATATCCACGAAGGGCGCTTCGAATCCGGAGACTTAATCGGCCCAAAGGTGCCATGCACCAAAAGGGGCTCCGAATCCAGAGACTTTAATTTGGCCAATCGTGATATCCACGAAGGGCGCTCCAAATCCGGAGACTTAATCGGCCCAAAGGTGTCATGCACCAAAAGGGGCTCTGAATCTGGAGACTTTAATTTGGCCTTAGAAGTCTTAATCGGCCCTTAAAGGCTTGGGAGCGAGCTTGAGAAAACGAGAAGCTTTGTATTGCAACGGTGGAATATGTACAAGTATCAAGCCCACAAGCCGGGTCAATGATAGAATTTACGTAAATGTGTTGAATTCCAAGGCCGTGGCAGGCTTCTTCCTGACATGTCTGAGAGCCGGTATGCCCCTGTTCCTACGATGGATTCTATCTGATAGGGGCCGTCCCAATTTGGACCTAATTTTCCATCGGCCGGTCTCCGGTCGGCTGGAAGTACCTTCTTTAGGACCAACTCTCCTGGCATGTATCGGCGCAACTGAACTCGCTGATTATACGACTTGGCGAGCTGCTGCTGATACCGTGCCATGGATGCCAGGGCGCGGTCTCTTCGTTCTTCGATTAGAACCAGATCCAAGGCAAGCATTATGTCGTTTCGGCCTTTATCAAAAACTTGCGATTTCAGAGTTGGAAGACCGATTTCCAGGGGTAAGATTGCCTGGGTTCCAAAGCATAGAGCAAACGGCGTTTCTCTAGTGGATCTCCTCGGCGTAGTACGATGAGCCCACAATACATTCGGCAACTCTTCGACCCATTTGCCTTTAGCTTTTTCCAGCCTCTTTTTGATGCCGTCCAAGATGGATTTGTTAGTGGCTTCGGCTTGACCATTCCTTTGGGCGTAGGCCGGTATAGAGAAGTAAGGCCGAATGCCATATTGGCTGCACAACTCTCGATATACGCCACAATCGAACTGGGTGCCATTGTCTGAGATGAGAGCTCTCGAAATGCCGAATCGTGTTATGATGTTTCTCCATACAAAGCATTTAATGTCGGCATCTTGTATACGTGTTAAAGCCTCCGCTTCAACCCATTTCGTGAAGTAATCTGTCTTGACGATTAAGAATCGCTTGTTCCCTGGGGCCCTCGGCAATGGTCCCACGATATCAAGTCGCCATTGAGCAAATGGCCAGGGGCTAGTGATAGAGTTCAACCCTTCGGCAGGCAGATGGGTTAATGGGGAGAACTTTTGGCACTGTTCGCATTTTTTTACATAACTCTCCACGTCAGCTCTCATTGTCGGCCAATAATACCCCTGTGTTATAGCTCGATGGGCCAGGAAGCGTCCTCCAGAATGGGCACCATAACTGCCTTCATGCATCTCTGTCAGAAGCTCCTCTACTTTGTCGGGGTGCACGCATTCTAAATATGGACCAGAAAGGGACTTTTTATAAAGCCCTCCTTGCGGATCTAGATAGTATCGCAGGGCTTTATTTCACAGCTTGTGTGCTTTTTTTTTGTCCTCTGGGAGTTGTTCAGAAGAGAGGAACGCAGCGATGGGGTCCATCTAGCTTGGTGCGGATTCTATAACGTTGACATGGATTTCTTCCGAGGGCTAATACTTGGTTCCGAGATGAAACCTACTTCGATGGTCCGTTTGATCTCAGAATTGATGGCGGAGGCTAGGCACGCCAAGGCGTCCGCGTGTGTGTTCTAGTCACGTGTTATTTGGTTCAGTTCGTGATGGTCAAATTTTGCCAGCAAGGAATTGGCCGTTTTCATGTAGGCCGCCATACGGTCGTTTCTTGCCGTGTACTCCCCTTTTAGCTGAATGATTACCAATTTTGAATCACAAAACACAAGCAGTCGCCGAGCGCCGAGAAGGTGCACATTCCGCAGACCGGCTAGAAGGGTTTCGTATTCGGCTTCGTTATTTGATGCTTCAAAGCCAAGCTTGACGGCCTGCTCAATTACTGCGCCGTCTGGAGACATGATTACAACTCCGGCGCCGCTGCCCCTTTGGTTAGACGATCCATTACAGTATAATTGCCAGATATCCCCGACATAAATTCTCCAGTTCGGCTTTGGTCGAACTTCGTTAGGTTTGAGGTTGGCAAGCTCACTGGTGAATTCGGCAACAAAGTCGGCCAACACCTGCCCCTTGATTGCGGTTTTAGGTAAAAACTGAATGTTGTATTGGCTGAGTTCAAGAGCCCATTTTGAAACACGTCTTGATGCTTCTGCACTCCGTAGTACTGATCGGAGGGGATAATCTGTTAGTACCCCAATGCTATGTCCCTAGAAGTAATGCATCAGTTTTCTTGCTGCCATGACTAGGGCTAAGATGAGTTTTTCCAGTGGAAGGTAGCGTGTTTCGGCGTCAACCATTGCCTTGCTCACATAATACACTGGTCGTTGCTCCCCTTCCTCATCTTTTAGCAGTACGGTGCTGACGGCCCTATCGGAAACTGCCAGATATAGAATGAGCGGGTCACCAGCGGTGGGTGTTGTTAAGAAAGGTACTGAGCGGAGGTAGGTCTTGAGTCCATTGAAAGCTATTTCGCATTCGGTGGACCATTCAAAAGCCTTACCCTGTCGTAGTGTCTGGAAGAATTGTTGGCAACGATCTGTAGACCAGCTGATGAACCTGTTGAGTGCAGAGGCCATCCCCATCAACTTTTGGACTTCTTTTACTGAACGGGGGGAGCTGAGTTCCAAGATTGCTGTGATTTGCCTCGGGTTGGCTTCGATTCCTCAGTGATTGACGATGTAACCCAAGAATTTGCCAGAGCCGATTCCAAACGCACACTTGGAAGCATTCAATTTCATTCTATATTTGCGTAAGATGCTGAATGTCTTTTCTAAATCGGCTATATGATTCTGTTCTTCTTTGGACTTGACCACCATATCGTCGATGTATACTTCCATAGTGTGGCCGAGTTGCTCTTTGAACATGGCGGTGACCAGTCTTTGGTAGGTTGCCCCTGCATTCTTCCGCCCAAAAGGCATAACTTTGTAGCAGTAGGTTCCTCTTGGGGTGAGGAATGCGGTTTTGTCCTGGTCATCTGGATGCATGGCGATTTGATGGTAGCCTCTGTAAGCATCGAGGAAGCTCATGCATTGATGGCGTGCCGTCGCATCGACAAGCTGGTCGATTCTGGGTAGAGGAAAACAGTCTTTGGGGCAAGCTTTGTTCAGATCCGTGAAATCGACGAACACTCGCCAAGTCTCATTTTTCTTCTTCACCACCACTGTATTGGAGAGCCACGTAGGGTAAGTGACTTCTCTAATTGCCCCGGCGTCAAGCAGTTTGTCTACCTCCTCAACAACGGCGGCAATGTGGTCCGCGGCTGACCGTCGGCCTTTTTGAATGATCGGCTTACATTTGGGATCGACATTCAGATGGTGTTGTGAAACTGACGGGTCTATTCCTGGCATTTCGTACGGAGTCCACGCAAAGACGTCGAGGTTGTTGAGCAAGAAAGAGATCAGCTGCTGCCTGACGGCCTGATTCAGAGAAGCGCTGATCATGAAGAACTTTTCTAGGCTTCCATCGATGTCAACTCGGTCTAAACCTTCCGTGGCCTTCTCATTTGGCTGCCGCCCAACGTCATCAAGGATCTCCCGATTCGGCACCTCAATGGAGTTTACTTGCAGTTCTTTTGGCGTTTTGGCGGCAAGGAGATAACATGCTTGTGCCGATTTCTGGGAGCCGCGGATTTGTTTAATGCTGTGTTTTGTTGGGAAACGTAGTAGTTGATGATAGGTGCTTGGGACGACTTGCAAGGTATGCAATCACGATCGCTCCATGATGAGATTGTACAGCGATGGCAACCTGACGACCAAGAATTCCACATCCACCGTTGTGAAACCTGCTTGAACGGGTAAGCTGATTTTTCCCAATGAATACTCTGGATTGGCGTTGAAGCCGAATAGTGGATAAGGAGCCGGAGTTAGGTCTGACTCGTTGAATCTGAGTTTGATGAAGGTTTTGTAATACATAACCTCCGAAGTACTGCCCTGGTCAATAAGAACGCGTTCGATGGTGAAGCGGTTTACGCGTAGCTCAACAACCAATGGATCGATATGAGGGAGTGTTAAGCCGATCAAATCAGAGTCGTCAAAGGTGATACTTGGCATTTCTCTGAGCCGCTTTGCGGGCGTGAGTTGCTGTTGGGGGCCGGGATGTGATTCGATCGCATGCACGGCCGGGGCTGCTGGCAGGTTGTATATCATGTGGACGGTGTCAAGCGGAAATGGATCCTTCGGAAGGGCAGGTGTTTTGATCGCACTCCTCCGGACGCATTGTTGGAGACATTCGTCCATTGCCAACTCCTCAAGATGATCTGTTGAGGCATAGCAACCGTCAGTTTCGTGCTGTCGGGCGCGAGATCGTCGATCATCTGCCCTCGGGGGTCGCTCAGAAACCGGGCGCACTGGTTGTTTGGATTTTGCTATTTTCGAGGCCAGATCACGACGAAGGTGTTCGTTCTCAGCGATGATGTTGTCCAACCTCTGTTTGGTTTGCCTAGCTTGTGCCATGGTTTCTTGTATCGTCTTTTGCGTTAGGTTTGAAGATGAGGAGAGGTCCAAGGCAAGTCTTGCTGCGATGGTTTTTAATCCAAGCGAGTTTGCTGGAGTGAGGTCATCTCTTTGTGTGGTCTCGTCAGTGGCTATCGGAGGATCTTCAGTCACGCTTGCTATGGATGTATTTGAGTATTCCCACAGACGGCGCCAGTTGTGGAGAAGTGGTTTGGAAATACTCTTTAGATCCTAGGAGACCCTAGTGATCCTCAGCTAGTCACCTGAAAAGATATAAACACTCCGGTCAGGGGTGCCAGAATTAGCACTCCGACGGACAAGTCAGTTCAGACACTCAGAATAGCTTGTTTACTAAATTCAGTGAAGTGATTCTTACATACCTTTCTAAATCTGTGGTTCCTGTATTTATACTTACTTTTTGGGCCTCGGGGCCTGAGCCTACTTTTATCCCATTCCCCTTTTATTTATTCGGAGCTACTGATCTCCGGCTATTCGGCCTTATTAATTTATTCAGAATCCTAGTCACGCAATATGGAGCCGAATAATACCTGATTTCTGGGGTATGCACCTTCCAACTGTTCTATTTATTCGGCTCCCACAGATTAATTCAAATTCAGTTCTTTTTGTTTCTCTATATTTCTTATTCACGTAATTGCCTCTAAAGAAGTTTTTAATAAGTTTAAAGCTTAGAACTCAACCACAAACTTGATCATTTTTTTTTTATTTTTAAAATTAAGTTTTGTCTGTCAATTACTTTCGGTCGATTGACCTTAACTAAATTTTTACTAACAAACGGATTATATTTTCTTAGTATGGCATTTAAAAAAAAAAAAAAAACCATTCTACTATGATCTCACTTCTCATCTCTATCACTCTTATTTGATTGGATTTGATGAAAATCTATACCTACATGAAAGAACCAAAACCATTTAGATCTCATTGACAATTGACAGCTTGATTATCTCCGTAACTAATGATAATGTCATCAAGAAAAAGAAAAAGAGACTTTAATTTGTGAATGATTTGGAGGAAGAAAAAGTTTACTAACCCAGATTTTTTGTCAAGAAAAATACTATGAAAAGAGAAGTGGAAATTTAATATGTGTATTGAGGGATTCATATACAAAATGAGTCTGAGTCATATATTCATGCTTTTGAATAAAATTTAAGGTAAAGTTCTAGGTATGCAGTGTTACTAGTTGGAGGATAAATCAGAAAATGACTGACGCTACTAATCTATTTATTTATTATTATTGACTTAGGTAAAATGCAATAAGTCTAGGAACACAAACACCAAATACAGAATGAGACACATATGTCTCACATGAGATAGGTGAGACCTATGTCATATGAGACTAGGGGTGATCATGGATCTGTCTAACCCGTCAAATCCGCCTGAACTGACCCAACTTGATTGATTTTGGTTGGATGCGTGTCTTTCGGCGAACGAATGTGAACGCAATATTTCAAAATACGTAAATACGGTTCGAATGGTGGATCAACCATCACGCACCTGCATGAACCCGATCTGCTTGTAGATGAAGTTAAAAAAAAGAAAAAAAAGAAACTGCTAACAAGTAACAACATAGAGTAGATATTTTTGTGAAAATAATATATATTTTTGTGAAAATAATAAACAATACCTTAAAAATATGCATGCGTGGTGCCATGACCTAGTATAGATAAATAATACATATACATATATATATATATATATTTATTTTTTTTTCCAGATTACTAGTTATTGGAGATTGTAAAAATTATGAATTATAAATAAAAAAAATGTCCAAAATTTATAAAGTCGAAACCTCCAAACCGATCGTATCTATCCGTCAACCGGCATGACCCACTCAATCTGCATTTACCAAACCGGTGGACAGATCCGGATTGATTTTTTTCAATCCACCAAATTTTGGACAGATTGCGGATAGAATGCCTCCCGACCCAACACAATCCGCGATCACCCCTATATGAGACATATATATCCCATTCTGTGTTTGGTATTGAAATTGATTATCTATCGTTATTGTAATTGGTTTTAACTTAGTTTTAAAACTTGATTTGAAATTTTGAGGTCGAAATTCCTTAAGAGAGGGAGATTATAGCGATTACGGTTTTGACTTGACCTTTGTTGTATTCTGGACTCGGGTTTCTTGGTTTCGTATTGTTGAATATGTCTTGCTTATCTTCCTCTCCCTTAAATTTGGCTATTGGATTGTTGTGGTTGTGTTTGGGACAGGTTGGTTGTTCGATTTCCCAACTCTTGTTGTCTAGAATTTTGCTCTTCTGCTTGAGCAACACTTCTTGCCCTCGAGCGGACTTTGCAAACTCTCAGTACTTTTGCAGGACTGCAAAACTACTGGGAGAGTGTATTCTACGCTTGAGCGGCGTTTCCTACGCTTGAGTGGGTGTGCGCTCGAGCGGTCATTCTTGCGTTCGAGCGATATTCTTCTGTCTGCAAAACTACTGGATGTGTGTATTCTGTACTTGAGTGGCCATTTCTTGTGCTTAAGCGGAATAACTTGTTGTGTCTGACATTCGAGTATCACTTCTTATGCTCGAGCGGACCGTGCGTATATCAGTTCACAGCAGCCATATTTTACATCACTTTTTCATCTCTTTTTCCTTTAAAACCCTAGATTAGGACTCTCTCTCTCTAAAACTCATCTTTTCTCTACATTTTCATTTAGATCTAGTGATCTCTCTACCCATGTGCCTTTGTTAAAAAGGTAGTGTGTCTCGAGGGCTCTCTTTTGGTCCGATTAAAGCTTGGTTTCGGCGTGTTTGAAGTTTCTCCATCTCTCCCTGTAGACCGCCCGAACTCGCTCCGTGCGCAAGGGTACGAATTGGGTTCTTAGCTACTACAGTTCAGACTCCTGTCACGGTTCTGAATCTAATCTCACAAAGTGCAATGTAAGATTGATAAATCACCAAAGAGTCAAAATCAGGCAAATCGTTTTGGAAAATCGATTTTAATCAAAAGCGCCAAACATGGACTGCTTTGCCAGATTTCAGAGTCGCCACCTAAATATTTTGTTTTTGGAAAATTTAGGAAACCCTGACTCGTGCCTAAGGCCACGCGTTCGTCATCACCAAAGTTGCCTTGGCTCTGGAACTTGGGTACGAGAGGGGAAGGTCCTGAAATGAGCACCCCCACTCGCCCGATCAAAGATCGGCCTCTACTAACATGATATGCTATTTTTATAAACATATGTGTTCTTTTTCTGGTTATTAGCTAGCTTACTAAGTGATGCGCACAACACACAAGTATAGACTCAATCACTTAATTTGGAATAAAACATCTCATGTTTGTTTGTCGAAAATGGTTTGAAGTTGTTACCCTCAAGTAGGCTAAAATGCGGATTTGCCACCCTCAAGTGGGCTTAAAAAACAACATGATTTTGCCACTCCGCAAAGTGGGCTTAAAATGCACATTTTGACGAATTGTTCAAATTCAAGTAATGGAGCCTTCATTTATAGGCATTCATATAGTTTAATCAATTAAGCAGTTAGCCTCATGGCAAGCATGCTATCATGGCAGTCACTTACACACATGCAAGGATGCTAAAGTATAAACACTCACAGTGTAGTCCAAGCCAAAACAGAAGCTAGTTAGAAATCAATGCATGATCCTAATTATATAAGATGCCCAATGCAACACATGTAAAATGCAACTAAAATAGGCTCGGCTAGCAAAGATGGCATATGAATTCAACACTTGGTAACATGCCTTGAAACACGTATTCAAGTAAGTGTATTGAAATACAATGCAGTTTGAATGATGCGTCGAGCCTGGTGCATGCAAGACAAATGAATGATGCAAACATGCAAACATAAGGTATGCTAATTGAAATATGCCCTAATCTAACCATCGAAAGCGGATAAATAAAAGGGACAAAGACGTGGGTTGGAAGACATTCACACACACACGCACCCTTATTACAACATTTGCCCTCTTGACAGAGGGTCTGAATGAATTTAGCTTACTAGCTACGCTAATTAAACTAATTATTACAAACCAAAACTAATTAACTATTCCCAGTTAACTAATTATTACAAAACAAATCGATTAATTACGCACATTAACTAATGAAGTACAAAACCGACGAATTAGCTAACTAAGTAAAACAGCTAAAGCAGTTAAAAGAGGTCCTCGGGGTGAGGGGTGCACGCATGCTCGATCGCCTCGCTCGGAAATCCATTGCTATGCCCAAAATTGCCTCTGTTTGCATTTGATTTGATCTCTGAAAAGTGCACTAATTTCCAGATTGCTTCTGCTCCAACATGGGGACCGCCTGGTGGGCTGCTGACTAGAAAATGGGGCTATAGACCAGAAAAACTGGTTGTAGACCAGAAAAAGTGGTTGGTTGACCACCCTTACTGGTTGGCCGACTAGTAAATTTGCCAAGCTCCAGTTTTGCTGCAACAGAAAACAAGGGGCATAGCACTGTATTTACAAGATATGTGTGCACAACCACCCTTCCTATCAATTCTTAAGCTCAAGGGAGTGCGGTACTCGACTCTCAGGCCATCAACCGAGCATCGCAATGCACAATGGCCGAGAATCCAAGTTTGCACAAGTCAATGTCAATGAATGCACAAATAACACATAAGGGCCTCCACCTCTATCATGCTTGATCAAGAGGGTCAGCGACCAAGAAATGCTACACGTGTCATCACTTTAAGTATGAAACGTGCCACATTCCTCGTGTTTGGATTAACATCTGATCCAAACACAATGCAATGCAAACAAGATGCTTAACCTTCAATGCTAAAGTGACATGCGCAAGACTCTATCATGTAAGCAATGCATGCGAGACATGTTTAGAAGCTAAGGCATCAAAGCTAATAAAGTACATTACACATGAGGCATGCACTACAATGCTTAAGTGATCAAACCACATACGAATAGACCTAAGATGCTCCAAAACAATGACCAATACACACCAAAACTTGGGCACAAAAAGCAAGGAATGCATGCTCATCCGTTTGCTCGCAAGCAAGGCATAAAACTTAACTTTCAAACACATCGAAAGAGTGACATATATGGGAGCATGGAAGAGGTACAAGCACTGAAATCATATGCCAAACGACGACATATCATGCAAACAACACAAGTATGGCATGCTAAAGGCCCCAAAACTCAAGGCTAGCAAGACTAACTACACTATAGCTATTCAAAGCATGAGCCACATGACCAAGACCATTCAAATTAGACCTAAAGCATGCTAAATTAGAGTAAAAAACATGCTGGAGTGAAGCATATGCATACTAGAATGAAAGGCCAAACCACCAAGTATGCAAGGCTAATGAGCAAAATTGCACTACAAGTGCAAGGAGCATGCAAGAGGCAACCAAACCAACACAAATCAGAGTTATGAAATGTCAAATAATGGCTAAAAACATGCTTGAACTAAGCAAATTCAAAGCACAAAGACATGCTACTTTGCAAGGCTACAAGTAGGATTACACTATAAGTACAAGAAGCATACAAGAGGTGCCCAAGAAAACCAAAAACAGAGTTATGGAAGGTCTGAAAATTCACAAAAATGAGCCTAAACAAAGCCTCTAAGAAGTAGAAACACATGCTCCTTTGGAGGGCCATCAACACATGCAAATAAGAGAAGAGGAGGGGGGACCAACCCCACCCATTTGGGACCTCAAACCACTTTTCCACCATTGAAATTCCTTTGAGTTTTAGTGGTGAGAGGGCTAAAAAGAGATGGTCTCAAAGGCCTTAAAAGATGGTACAAAACAAGGCAAAACAAGCCACCAAAGGGGGTAAACCACCCCTAACTTAAACAAAGCCTTAAACAACCATTTTAAACACTTCAAAAAAGAACTTTTTTTAGTTGAAATCTAAGCCAAAAATAGCATGAAAGGAAGGCCAAATAAGTAATGAAAATGAAGCTTTAAAGAGGATATGGGACTTACCCTTGAAGCACAGCAATAACAGCACCACTTTGAGCCAAAAAACTAGCTTTTGAAACTCCTACAAGACCTCAAGCAACCTCAGCTCCAAGGTAGGGTCTTTGGCTAAGAGGGTTGTGTACAAAAATGCAAAGAAAACACACTTCTAAGCACAATATATATAGAGAGAGAGAGGGAAATCTAGAGAGAGAATGATATTTTGCTCTCAGCAAAATCTGAACCCTCAAATAGAGAGAGGAAGCTCCCCTTATATAAGCAATGCAAGCAAAAGCTTTCTTGACAAGCTTAAAGCTTGTAGCAATCCCTCCATACACGTGTATGAAGGATGGCTCCAATGCCCCACAGCTGGCACAGCCGGCACCAAAAATATCTGCAAAAGTAGAAAAAAAGCCGTAGACCACTTAGGGTGGTCGACCGACCACCCTACCTAGTCGACCGACCACAAAAATTGGTCTACAGGGGAGAAAACTGGTTGACAGAGGAGAAAAAGGGTCTACAAAGAGGGGATAAGGTAGTGGTAGGCTGTAGACCACTTAGTTTGGTCGACCGACCACCCACCCTAGATGACCGACCACAAAAAGTAGTCTACAGGGGAGAAAACTGGTCTACAGGGAGAAAACTGGTCTACACTCCTGTTCCACCCTACAGGCAAAGGATAACAAGGTTTGGTTCAAAAACAAACCAAAAGGAAGAAAGACATGAGTCTGCAAGGCAAGGCACTCAGCCAGAAGCCCCGAAAACTAGTCTACGGGCCACTACAAGTGGCCTACAAGAGGGAAAGGTAGCCTACGGCTACAAAAAGTGGCCTACAAGCCTCTGTCTCCCTCTAGGCAAAGGCAGCAAGGCATGGTCCAAAAACCAGGCCAAGAGGAGAAAGTTAAGAGGTCCCGAGACAAGGCGCTCAGCCGAAGGCTCCGAAAACTCAAAACGAGCACAAACATACACAATCATTGAGAGGTCAATCGATGACGTCTGAGTCTTAAGGTCGGTCAAAAATAGGGTGTCTACACTCCCTTTGGTCTTCTAAGCTTGTGGTAGGGACTTTTCTGCACTCTCATATGGTTTTTAACTTGGCTATTCATTGATGTGTAAGAAACACTGGGTCTTGAGGTGATTTTGAATAAACCTAGCGTTTTGGTTTAAAATCAAAAGAGGGTTTTTCAAGTGTATGTGTTGAGAATGATTATG
The DNA here is from genome assembly GCF_055761805.1 of Camellia sinensis. Taxonomy (NCBI): domain Eukaryota; kingdom Viridiplantae; phylum Streptophyta; class Magnoliopsida; order Ericales; family Theaceae; genus Camellia; species Camellia sinensis. The sequence goes on from NC_138964.1 coordinate 45,098,257, forward strand.
AGTGTAGATATGAGGTTGTGTGGTGTTAAAATTGTTGATTTTGGCACATGGGTTTGGTTTTGGATGAAAATGGGGTTTTGCCCTAAACATCTTAAAGGATTATTTTGTATAAATAATGAAATTGGTAATGGAAACATGAAATTGGATGGATGTTTATATAAATGGTGGAGTTGAATATGTATTACCTCTCACCTATTGAAATTTGGATAATTTATCTGTTTTAGAGATTATATATTTGTTTAGAACTATCTATTTGGGCTATCGGTGGAGGATAGCCATGATTGTTGTAGAAATTGCATGAGGATTATGTGAATTGAAACTAATCTCTTATTGATTGTCATTGAATATGACTGTGTTTAATACATTATATATGTATGATGTTTGGGAGGAGAAAGGGGACGTATTCCATGTTTGGAAGGAGAAAGGGGACGAACTCCATTGAATTAAGTTGGCCTATGCGTCTAGGGTAAAAGTCTAAAAAACATTGTGTATACATGGCTGCCGATTCCTGCGGATGAAATTTTCGTAAAATGGCAAATGGAAGTGTTTGTGTGATGACTATATTGATTTGAGAACCTTTAAATTGTATCCTCAGTTTGATTGTCTATAATAAATGAAGGTAACTCACGAATTGAGATAAAATGAGTTGAGTTAGAAAGGTGTTAAGATAACATGGATAATGTTATAAAACTTGGCATGGCATGATTTTGCGAAAGAGTTGTAAATGATTTTGTCACGGGCATTGTATATACACTTCATATTTATATCTTTGTTAAGATTCATATATTGTGTTAGATTGTCTTTACTAGGCTTTTGGCTCACTCTACTTGGGAAAAACCATTTTCAGGTGTTGGTGATATGCCTCTGCCAAGGACTTAGACTAGGAGGACTATGGAGATGAAGCTCACTTTTGTTCATTTTGTATTTACTTTCTTTTCAAACCTGGGCTTTATGTGTATTGAGCTTCTGACTCATTTTGTTGTAACCAAGCAAAGTCTTGGAAAGATTTAAGCCTTTAGGGCATATAAATACCTGTTTAGCTTTCATTCTTTATTATCACTTGTAACACATGCTGTAGATTCATGATGAATTGTTTATGTCACGACCCCATTCCGCCCCTAGTAGAATGGTGCCATGATGGCCAGTAATACGAGATTACCAACGGCCAACTTACAAAGTCACATATAATCAGAGTGTACATATGGGGCTTACATGTGCGGAAGCAATAAATTTAAATCTAAGTAGTCCATAAGAGCTGTGCATAGATCAAATGAAATGTCATACATACCGTGGTTTTACATCTTGGATACAAATGAATCAAACTTAAATATTACATCTTGATCAAAAGGCTTCTCAAGCCGACATATACAAAAGACATAACTAAAAGCTAAGAAGCATAATCTTCAAGATGCTAACAAAACATAAATCCGAACACAACTTGCAAAATACATCTAGGCGTCACCACCTTCTTGCTCGTTACCTACATATATATAAGGAGAGGGTGACCTTGGATACTCAGTGAATGATATTAGTAATAAAGGTTTGAATGAATGATATTCGAGATCTTTATCAAAACAATACATAGCATATCTTATACAAAATCAAGGGATGAACCAAGTTCATCTATCAAGTCTTTCAAAGCTTCAAGGGATGCTTACTAGCATCAATATAATACAAGGGATGACATTCCTGACAAAACAAGGGAATAATTGACCCGGAATCGATTAGACAAACCCACCCGTACAAGACCGTCGGTGGCAAGGGAGATATCTCAAACAAGGGTACTAGTTGCATTATAGTCCCCTAGCACTAAGGACTTTCCAAGAATGTCATCAAAACAAGTTAATACTTGATACAAAACTAGGAATAATCATTCATTCAAACCTTTATTACTAATATCATTCACTGAGTATCCAAGGTCACCCTCTCCTTATATATATGTAGGTGACGAGCAAGAAGGCGGTGATGCCTAGATGTATTTTGCAAGTTGTGTTCGGATTCGTGTTTTGTTAGCATCTTGAACATTATGCTTCTTAGCTTTTGGTTATGTCTTTTGTATATGTCGGCTTGAGAAGCCTTTTGATCAAGATGTAATATTTAAGTTTGACTCATTTGTGTCCAAGATGTAAAACCACAGTATGTATGACATTTAATTTGATCTGTGCACAGCTTTTATGGACTACTTAGATTTAAATTTATTGCTTTCGCACATGTAAGCCCCATATGTACACTCTGATTGTGTGTGACTTTGTAAGTTGGCCTTTGGTAATCTCGGATTACTGGCCATTATGGCACCATTCTACTAGGGGCGGAATGGGGTCGTGATAGATTGGTATTAGAGCACGAGTTCCTTATAGTATATTATTCACACACTTTGAGTCCTAAAGAGTATAGGATTTCCCTTAGAATGATGTTAGGGTTGCATCATATTGCTTGCTACTTGGTATGATATGCATCATCTCGGCATGATTATATGTTACTGGCATGCATGTCTATTTGTTCATTTTGTTTTAAAGTTGCACTTTGCATACTTCTAGCATCATGAGAAGGGGTAGACTTCCAGTTGGCCGAAATCAATCTGAGGACAGGTTAGACAGATTAGAAAGGTTAGTCGAAGGTTTGGTCCATGAATTGAGGCAAACAAGGCAACCGAACACCAGTACTACCTCGACTCAGGCCGAGCAGACAAATGGCTGGAATGCAACTCCATCTCCTCCTCCACCTCCTCCAGTACCACAAGTGCCCCCACAGCCAGCCTTATATGGGGACGGCACGATAACTTTGATTAAAGAATTCAATAAAATGAATTCGCCGAGATTCCAAGGGGGTATAGAGCCGTTGAAAGCCAAAGCGTGGGTTTTAGAAATGGAGAAGTTGTTCAAGATTTTTCCTCGCACCGATGCTCAGAAGGTGTCATTGGCAGCATTCACATTGGATGACGACGCTCATAGATAGTGGATGATGGTCCGAGAAGGTAATCCGGGTTTGACTTGAGCCAGATTTTTGGAGCTATTTTACGGCAAGCATTTTCCCTTTAGTGTCCGAGATCGCAAGACCACAGAATTCCAGACTTTGACGCAAGGTAACAGAACAGTGGCTGAATATGACCGTGCCTTCACCGAGTTGGCTAGGTATACACCTCACATGGTCAATAATGAATATAGAAAAGCCAGGAAATTTGAGAGTGGGCTTCGTGGACCGATACAAGATCGGGTTAATATGCTAGTAAGCATCCCTTGAAACTTTGAAAGACTTGATAGATGAACTTGGTTCATCCCTTGATTTTGTACTAGATATGCTATGTATTGATTTGATAAAGATCTCGAATATCATTCATTCAAACCTTTATTACTAATATCATTCACTGAGTATCCAAGGTCACCCTCTCCTTATATATATGTAGGTGACGAACTAGAAGGCGGTGACGAGCTAGAAGGCGGTGACGCCTAGATGTATTTTCCAAGTTGTGTTCGGATTCATGTTTTGTTAGTATCTTGAAGATTATGCTTCTTAGCTTTTGGTTATGTCTTTTGTAAATGCCGGCTTGAGAAGCCTTTTGATCAAGATGTAATATTTAAGTTTGATTCATTTGTATCCAAGATGTAAAACCACGTTATGTATGACATTTCATTTGATCTATGCACAGCTCTTATGGACCACTTAGATTTAAATCATTGCTTCCGCATATGTAAGCCCCATATGTATTCTCTGATTATGTGTGAATCTTTGTAAGTTGGCCTTTGGAAATCTCGGATTACTGGCCATCACGACACCATTCTACTAGGGGCAGAATGGGGTCGTGACAGTTTATGAATGTATACTACATGTGTCACATTTTGTATATCAAATCCAATTAATGAAAGCTTCTTATTCCACCTATATCTCTTGTAGTAGATGTTTGGAGTTGTATTATGTTATTATTTTGGGGCGTGACAACTTGGTATCAGAGCGTAACGAGTTTGAATACTTTGGGTACGTAGGAAGTGGTTAGTACCACATTGGGTTTGTCTCGCTTGCTAGAGACTTTAGTATGAGCGATGTGTGCTTATATGATAACACGCTTATGTGATTATATGGGTATGAGATTTAATTTCTAGGAAGTTGGTCTGGTCCACGAGTTCCTAGAAGTCCTATTGGAAGAGCATTTGATCACTGCTGTTTCTAATTAGAACTGTGGTGGTGCCGCGGGACGGTCATTATCCGGAAATCAAATTCGTATGTGTTTCGTGACTACATTTTTATGTGGAGTGAATTACTGTTGTCCACTTCATTAGGACGCGAGTAAGTTAGCTTCGGCACATTTGTAAATGTGCTAATCTCTTTTGTTACCTTGATTAGGATGTCAGAACATGGACATGGTGGTAGGCGTGGTAGGCCTAGACGGCTGGAGATGCCGATATTGGATGATATTCCGGTATAGGAAGAGGGTGTTGGTCAGGCTAATGTGGCTGAACCAGTTAGTCAACAGGCCATGGGCGCCTTAGCCTACGAAATGGTCGGAGCATTAAGGGAATCCATGGACATTCTTAGGGCTGAGAATCAAGTCCAGGCCCAAGTAGCTAGGGCAAGGCCATCTTTTTTGAAGCGAGAGTTTTTTCGGGCGAACCTGGATGAGTTTGTGGGTGATCCCAAAGAGTCACTGAAGGCAGATGAGTGGTTAGAATAGATAGTGAAGATGTTCGAGACGCTTGGCATCGAGGACGACAGACTGAAAGTGACCTTGGCATCTTTCTAGCTGAAGGGAGATGCAGACCAGTAGTGGAAGTATGCGCGTGGGTGCATTGGAGTGACTTGGGAGGTCTTTGTCAATGCCTTCCAGGGTAAGTTCTTACCTCCCACTATTAGGGAGAAGTTGAGGGATCAGTTTTCTCAACTCAAGCAGTTGAGCACACCGGTGGCTGAATTTGAGGCCGTATTCACTAGTCTGTCAAGGTTTGCACAAGAACTTATGGCAACTGAGGAGCGCCGTTGCTTAGAGTTCGAGAAAAGGTTAAGGACCAAGCTTATGTTCAAAGTGGCCGAGTCGATGATTAGGGATTATGGACGCCTTGTGGAGGCGACAGCTCATCTGGAGACCGTACTGTAGATAGAGGAGGAGAGGATGAGGGGCTTCAGTAGGAGTCAGGATGTTCAGGGAGATAGTAAGAGGTAGAAGGGTTCTAACCCAGAGCAATCCTTGGGAGCACAATTGAGGCCCACTTTTCCAGTGCCAAGTTCAGGTTCTGAGAGAGGTGGTCTGAGAAATTTCACTTGTTACAAGTGTGGCTAGTTGGCCACAAGTCTCCAGCTTGCCCACAGAGAGGAGGAGGGCAACGGTCTGCATCGTCTTCGGCTCGTTCTCAGAGCCAGAGTCAGGGGAGAGGCCAGTCGCTCGCTTATTATCAGTGTGGGTAGGCGGGGCACATGAAGAGGTTTTGCCTATAGTTGGGTGGCACACGGTGCGTCTAGTTCGGGACAGACACAGAGGCACCAGCTGACACAATCAGCACATGCCTCGAGGGCTAATTAAGGAGCCTTTTTGGCTCAATCAGTGCATCAGGCCTATGCTCTAAAGGGTGAGCAAGTTGAGTAGAGGCCTACAGGGCGTGTGTTTGCTGTTATCGCGTCAGATCTAGTACCAACGCCTCCTATAGTGAGAGTGTAACGCCCTCAAATTAATAACATTAAACCCATCTAATAAGACATTCATTAACATATGAAATAACCACATTCTTCTATTCATCAGAGTTTCATTACAAAAGTATTACATGTTAACAACAAAAGCAAAATGCCCTACGGGCTTACAGCTTTCCAAGTTAACACTTGGTTACAACAAAAGAGTATTAACTCATTTACACGTTAAGCCCTTGGCTTGAATTTACATGTAATACATCAAAAGTAAAACGACAAAAGTATGTCCGCCTCTAGCCTCCCAAGCTATGTCCTTGGAGGTGGCATGCTACCTGTACCTGAAAATGATATTCCCATATAGGGTGAGCCACAGCCCAGTAGAAATACACTAAACCAACCATGAACAATGACTAAAAGATTAGCAATTGATAGATGGCCAACACTGATACATTCACATAAATCACATATTTATGTCATCCGACTTACGAGTCCAAGTTACTTTCCATTTTCCCTTTTTCAACAGATAAGCATGTTAGCTCTTTCATCATTTCAACAGATATGTATAAAAACTATATCCCACATTCACAGATAAGCATATAAGCTATATCCACATTCTCAACAGATATGTATTACAACAATATCCCACATTCACAGATAAGCATATAAGCTGTATCCACACTTCACAAAGATAAGCATATGAGCTCTATCTTCACTTTTCTAGACAAGCATATGAGCTGTATCTACGGAGTTCATCCCCTATCTTCTCCCAACACTATCCGGTTTAGAGGTACATCCCCTATCTTCCCCTAAACCGCGGAGTACATCCCCCATCTCCTCCTCTACACATGACGTATACAAACACATTGGTTCTATATACAATCACTCAATACATACAGTTAATGTATTCTATCAACAGTCAAATTCCATGACACATTCCATTGATTAGTTTCCGTTTGCCTAATCATCATGCATTGTCTACAACAATCACGACTATCCTCCACCGATAGCCCAAAGCAATTATTTCTAAACAGAAAATAAATGCACAAATGGATATTCAATCAACATTTCGTTTCCTCGTTTCTCACAATTAATTATCCCAATTAACCAAACAATGTAATTAGGTCATTTTCCATAATTAACATTTCAACCCTTAGGTCCCATTTTCATCAATGATTCAACATTTATTCCATTTCTCTTTGCCAAACATGCATCTAGGTTTATTATGAATAAAACCCCAACTTTTGTAAAATAACACAAAAGCCCCAACTTTCACAAAATTACCAAACCAACCCCAACATCTCAAAATACTAAAATTTAAAGACAAAATCCATAGAGAGGAGTAGGATATTCCTACCTCAAATTCGGAGCCCCAAAGGAGAAGATGACAAAACCCAACGTGCTCCAACACCCGAAATTTTCAGATTAAAATGTAGCCCTCGACGATCAACAACTTTTTTGTAAAGGCCAAAGGTGAGCAAATCACTCATACTAGATCAAAACCTAGAGAGAAGGTAGAGTTCTAGAGTGAGAAGCTCAACAATGGTGTTTTTGGAAAAGTAGGAGAGAGAAGAGAAAGTGAAAAAGTGATTTGAAAAGTCAAAACACGGAACTTAAACCCAGTCGACCCGCTCGAGCGTCAAACACCCCGCTCGAGCGTCACTCACAGACTCCCGCTCGAGCGCCAACAATCCCGCTCGAGCGGCGGATGCACACTCCCAGAACTTTTTACAGAACCAGGTCTCCGCTCGAGCTTCCAACTCCCCGCTCGAGCGGCACTCACACAACCCCGCTCGAGCGGCCAATACCACGCTCGAGCGTCCAACACTGCACAGAAATACTGGATGGGTGCAATTCCCGCTCGAGCGCCAAAACCCCCGCTCGAGCGGACAGGTAAAAATCTGGGCAACTAATTTTGGTTTCTAAACTCAACCAACCTGTGACAAACCTGCCCAACACATCCTATAACTCAAATGCGAAGTAAAAAGGATGTAAACAAGATAATAATCAACTACCAACATCCACGGACACATGTCCGGATCACTGTTCAACAAGGGTAAACCCGGGATCGCTATAGAGAGGTACCTTCTTGTTTTGCAATTCAGTTGCTAATGTGTTGATTGATACGAGTGCATCCCATTCATTTGTCTCGTCTGCATTTGTATCGATTTTGGGATTAGAGTTGGCTCAATTAGCATTTGCTCTCTGTGTAAAGTCACCTATTTATGGTGAGATTATTTTGAAACATGGGTGTCAGGGTTGTGACATAGAGGTTGCTAGTCGTCGACCTCCATTTGTATTTGTATTGATTGATATATCTAGCTTTGACATTATTTTGGGTATGGACTGGTTGTCTTCATATCAGGCTGTTATAGATTGTTACCGTCAGAGAGTTACTGTATGTTCTTTATACGGTGATTGCTTTTACTTCTCAGGGGACCGGGTGGATAGAGTCTTATCCTTGGTATATAATCTGCGTGGTCGGAGTGAGCTTAGTTGCCTTCTTGCTAATTTCTAGAGTACTGAGTGTGATGAAGTCCGAGTTGAGTTGCCAAGGGTAGTTTGTGAATACCTAGATGTTTTTTCGGAAGATCTTACCAGTTTACCACCTCACCGAGAGATTTTTCTATTAACTTAGTGCCTGGCACGACACCGATTTCTATGGCACCATATAGATTAGCACCTGCCAACTTGAGTGAGTTAAAGATTCAACTCTAGGAATTGTTAGATAAGGGTTTCATCTATCCAGTACTTCGCCGTGGGGAGCATCGACTCTTTTTGCCAAGAAGAAAGATGGTGCTTTGCGACTTTGCATCGATCACCGAAAGTTAAACTGAGTAACTGTCAAGAACAAATACCCAATGCCTCGTATAGATGATTTGTTTGATTAGTTGAAGGGGTCTTGTTGTTTTTCTAAGATAGACGTGAGATCGGGTTATCACCAGTTGAGAGTGAGGGAGGAAGACATCCTGAAGACGGCATTCCATACGCGGTATGGCCATTATGAGTTTCTAGTAATGCCCTTTGGGCTCACCAATGCACCAGCTGTGTTTATGGATTTGATAAACTGGATCTTCCATGAGTTCTTAGACCATTTTGTGGACGACATCTTGATTTACTCACCCTCTAAGGAGGAGCACGAGGAATACTTGCGAGTAGTGCTTGAGTTACTTAGAGCCCACAAACTGTATGCTAAGTTTGTGAAATGTGAGTTGTGGCTGAGGGAAGTTAAATTCTTAGGCCATGTGGTATCTGTGGAAGGGGTGACTGTAGATTTATCTAAGATAGAGGTAGTGCAAAATTGGAAACAACCTAAAAATGCTTTTGAGATCCGTAGTTTCTTGGGGTTGGCCGGTAATTACCGTCGATTTGTGAAGGATTTCTCTAGATTAGCCTTTCCATTGACTAGATTGATGAGGAAAGGAGCTAAGTTTGTGTGGAGTGAGACTTGTGAGAAGTCGTTCCAAGAGCCTAATGTTAGACTTACCACTGCTCTAGTATAGACTATTCCGGAGAGGGGTTTGAGCTATTCGGTGTATTGTGATGCCTCACGAGAAGGTTTGGGCTGTGTATTGATGCAAGAGGGAAAGGTAGTGGCCTATGGCTCGTGGCAGTTGAAAACATATGAGAGGAACTACCCTACTCATGACTTGCAATTAGCGGCGGTGATCTTTGACTTGAAGATTTGGATGCATTACCTCTACGGTGAGAAGTTTAAGGTGTTTTCTGATCACAAGAGTCTAAAATATCTGTTTACACAAAAAGACTTGAGTTTGAGGCAGATGAGGTGGATGGAGTTTATAAAGGATTATGATTTTGAGCTACATTATCATCCGGGAAAGGACCATGTTGTGGCTGATGCCTTGAGTAGGAAATCAATTAGCAGTGTAGCTTGTATTGCCAACCGGGAATAGGAGATATTGGGTGTTATCGGGGAGTTTGACTTGCATCATGGGGAGTCTGTTGAGTCTGTTATTTTGTTTTCGGTAGTTGCATAACCTACACTTGTGAACCGAGTGTCAGAAGCATAGAAGGGTGATTGTAGACACCCTATTTTTGACCGCCCTTATGACTTGGGCGCCACCGCTTGTGCACCCAATGATGAATTTGTATATGCTTGTCACGTGCTCGAAGTCTTTAGCAGAATGCCACAGTTTTGAACCTTCAAACCCTACACACCTTTTGCCTTGTTTTGGACCAAAACCATAGTTTTTCAAGCCTAAAAATCCTGGGACCTGCAGGCCCACTAGTGTGGGTTGCCGGCCATTTGTGTGGCCTACCGGCCAACATTAGTGGCCTATCGGCCACTTGTGTGTTTTTGCAGATATTTATGACAACTGTGCTAGCTGTCTCCACAGGTGCATGCATCTGCCCACACGTGTATGTATGGATATTTCCGAGGGAGTTTTATGTTTTTCTATAAATAGAAAACCTCCCCTTCCATTTTTGAGGGTTGAAAATTTTGGAGCAAAAATATTTCTCTCTCTACAATTCCCTCTCTCTTTTGCAAATTCTTAAGCCTTTGCCTATACACTTTAAACCAAATCTTGTGGTATTTGAGTTGAGGTACTTTTGAGTTTACTTTGAGTTCTTGAGGGTGTGTAAGTGTTGATTTGTCACTTAAAAAGGGTTCTCCTCTTCAAGAGGTATAAGTTTTGGCTTGTTTCTTTGATTTATTTGCTATTTTTCCTACTATTTTTTGAACTATTTTTGGGCTGAAACTTGTGGTTTAAGGCCATTAAGGGTGGAGGGGTGGATCACTCATCCTTGCACCTAACTTCTCAAGCCTTTGCCCTTATGTTTCCCACCTTTTTGTCATCTTTTTTTGAGCTTTTTAATACTGAATCTCAGAGTTTTTTTTAGAGGCTAAAACCATGTTTTGAAGTCCCAAAAGTGGAAAGGGTAGCCTCCTCTCCTTGTGCTTGTTTACTGTGGGAGTCGGACAAATGGCAGAATTGGAAGCGAACAATCTAGAAGACAGATGATACTCGGCCCCATCTTGCACGTTCAGGAGGCCGAATGCAATAGATAGGCCAAGTATCGATTGAACTATGGAGCCGAGTAAATAAGAGGATAATGAGTGAAAAGTGGGCCAGGTCCCGAGGCCCAGGAAACAAGTATAAATAAAGGAACAAAAGGCTAAGAAAGGAATGTGAGAATTAATGTGCTTAACTTAAAATACATGTAACCCAGAGAGAGTAGAGACTGACTTGCCCATCGGAGTGCTAATTCCGGCACCCCCGATCGGAGTGTTTATTCCTTTTCAGGTGACTAGCAGAGGATCACGAGCGTCTCCCAAGATCAGAAGAGTATTCCCGATCCACTTCTCCACAATTGGCGCCGTCTGTGGGAAAACTCAAATATATCCATGGCAGGCGTAACAGAAGACTCTCTGATAGTCACTGATGAGAGCACGCAAAGAGACGACCTCACTCCAACAAACATGCTTGGCCCGGAGACTATCGCCGCAAGACGTTCCTTGAACTTCACCTTACCCTTGACCTCGGAGCATGAGACAATGCAGGCGATCATGAAACAAGCAAAGCAAAACGAACAGAGGTTGGAGAACATGATCGCTGAGAACGAACGTCTCCGTCAAGATTTGGCCTTGGAAGTGGCAAAGTCCAAACAGGTTGTATGCCTAGATCCAGAACGACCTCCGAGGGCAGGTGGTCGATGACCTCGAGCCTGACAGGACGACACTGATAGCGACTCCGACTCAGTATCCCCGGAGCCCAAGAAGAAGGGGTGACCTGAAACTACTAGTTTTTCTGAAGAGAGCCCCCGTATAAGGCATAAGCGAAGAAGAAATAGTTCAGATGAAGAAGACTAGCACGATCTTTTTGTACGACGGATTGCAAAGGCAGTACTACCCAAGAAATTCAAAGCACCGTCATTCACTTTGTACGATGGTAAATTAGACCCCACCGATCACATTTGCCATTACATGCAAGCCATGACGTTGCATGCAGACGACGAAGCTCTCATGTGTAGAATATTTCCGAGCAGTTTGGGACCACTAGCTGTCAGGTGGTATTATAAACTGGAGCCGGCTTCGATTAAAAGCTTCCACCAACTCCAAAAATCCTTCAGGGCAAGGTTTATCACTAATGAGGTCCAGCTAAAGCAGGCCGATTCCCTCTGGGTGATGTAGATTCAACCGGGGGAAACCCTTCGTGCTTATTCGACGCGGTATTGGGAATGTTTCAATCTAGTAGACGATGCTTACAATGACTCCATGGCCATCAACGCCTTCAAGATGGGACTGCATCTTGACAGTGCCCTTCGCAGCTCTTTAACCAGACAGCCCCCCAAAACAGTTTGGTCGTTGATGAAGAAAGTTGAAGAATACTGTAAAGTGAAAGATGATGCCTTGCGGGTTAAAACCGAAAATGTGACCAACAAGACGGCTCTTGCTTAAATTGCTTAGGCGTTAATTCTGTAGCACCTCAGGGCCCTAAACCACGGCACTGGGCAAAACGAGATAAGAGACGGGATTCTTGCCGATCGAGTGACCAATGCTCCCACTGAGCGAATGAACAGCTGCAAGTCGACAGCAGGCGCACAAGGCGCGTCGACAAGAAATATACTGAGTTGTCAGAGCCGATCAGTATGGTCATGTCCAAAATCCAACATCTTCCGTTCTTCAAGTGGCTGTAAAAAATAGCGGGACCTCCCGATACTCGAAGACGGGATAGGCGGTGAGAGTATCACAAGGATCATGGCCATGAAACTGAGAGTTGTTATGCGTTGAAGGATCACCTGGAGGAATTGGTGCAGGATGGTCGGCTAAAACAGTATGTCCGAAAAGGCAACTCAACCAAAGCAATAGCCCTAAGACAGGATTCCCCTCCACTTGGCGTGATCCACATGATATACAGCCTGCCAATTGCATCCTCAGTGCATACAATTCAGTCAAATCTCGATCCTCAAAATCAGCTCACTCCGGCTAAATGGCCCCATGAAGCTACAAGCATTTCTTTTGATAATTCAGATTGGCCGGTGTGACACTTCCCCACATCGATCCCTTGGTAATTGTGTTACGCGTAAATCGATTCACAATTGAGCGCGTACTCATTGACCCGGGGAGCACATCGGAGGTTCTGTACTACAAAACATTCACCAAATTCGGCTTCTCTGAATCGGATCTCTCCCCGGCCCCTTATCCACTATTCGGCTTCAACGCCAATCTAGAGTACCCGTTAGGAAAAATCACACTACCCATTCGAGCGGGCTCCCGAACAGTGGATGTGGAGTTCTTGGTCGTGAAGCTGCCATCGCCGTATAATCTCATTATGGGGCAGACTTGGTTGCATACTATGCAGGCTGTGCCAAGCACCTATCATCAGCTACTTCGTTTCCCGACAGCACGCGGCATTGAGCAAATCTGTGGTTCACAGAAGTCGTCATGAGCATGTTATGTCCTTGGTGGAAAGATGCCGAAGGAGTTGCAAGTGAATTCCATTGAGGTATTAGATCGGGAGAGCCTCGATGATATTGGGTGGCTCCCGAGTGAAAAGGCCACGGAAGACCTAGATCGAGTTGAGATCAACGGCAATCCAGACAGGTTCTTTATGGTCGACGCCTTCCTCAATCAAGCTGACAGACAGCAGCTAATTTCCTTCTTGCTCGGCAACCTTGATGTATTTGCATGGACTCCATATGAGATGCCGGGTGTAGATCCGACTATTTCGCAACACCGTTTAAATGTTGACCCTAAATGCAAGCCGATCATTCAGAAAAGCAGGCGATCTGCCGCAGAGCACACTGCCACAGTTGTTGAAAAGGTTGATCGGTTGCTTGACGCCGAGGCAATCAGGGAAGTGACCTACCCTACATGGCTCTCTAATACTGTGGTTGTGAAAAAGAAGAATGGGACCTGGCGAGTCTGCGTTGATTTCACGGACCTAAACAAAGCCTGCCCCAAAGATTGTTTTTCTCTCCCAAGGATAGACCAACTGGTAGATGCTACAGCACGTCATCAGCACATGAGCTTCCTCGATGCCTACAGAGGCTACCATCAAATTGCCATGCGTCCAGAAGACCAGGATAAAACTGCATTCCTCATCCCAAGAGGAACCTATTGCTACACGGTTATGCGTTTTGGGCTGAAGAATGCAGGGGTAATTTACCAGAGACTAGTCACCACCATGTTCAAAGAGCAACTCGACCACACTATGGAAGTATACATCGACGACATGGTGGTCAAATCCAAGGAAGAGCAGAATCATATAGCCGATCTAGAGGAGACATTCGGCATTCTACGCAAATAGAAAATGAAGCTGAATGCTTCCAAATGTGCGTTTGGAATCGGCTCTAGCAAGTTTTTAGGTTACATTGTCAATCACTGAGGAATCGAGGCCAACCCAAGGCAAATCACAACAATCTTGGAACTCGTCTCCCCTTGCTCAGTAAAAGAGGTTCAAAAGTTGATGGGGATGGCCGCCGCACTTAACAGGTCCATCAGTCGGTCCACAGATCGCTGCCGGCAATTCTTTCATACACTACGGTAGGACAAGGCTTTTGAATGGTCCACTAAATGCAAAGCTGCTTTTAACGGCCTCAAGACCTACCTCTGCTTAGTACCACTCTTGACAACACCTACTCTTGGTGACCTGCTCATTTTGTATCTGGCAGTTTCCGACAGGGCCATCAGCGCTATACTGATAAAGGAAGAGCTGGGGGAGCAGCGGCCAGTATATTATGTGAGCAAGGTAATGGTTGACGCCGAAACACGCTACCTTCTGCTTGAAAAACTCATCCTATCTCTAGTCATGGCGGCAAGAAAACTGATGCATTACTTCCAAGGACATAGCATTGGGGTGCTAATAGATTATCCCCTCAGATCAGTACTATGAAGTGTAGAAGCATCAGGACGTGTTTCAAAGTGGGCTCTTGAACTCGGTCAGTACGACATTCAGTTTCTACCTAGAACCTCAATCAAGGGATAGGTGCTTACAGACTTTGTTGCTGAATTCATTGGGGGTCTTGCCGATTTCAAGTCTGATAAAATTCGACCTGAGCCGAATTGGAGAATTTATGTTGGGGACATTTGGAAATTGTACTGTGATGGATCATCCAATCCGTGGGACAGCGGAGCCGGAGTTGTAATCATGGCTCCCGACGGCGCAATAATTGAGTAGGTCGTCAAGCTCGGCTTCGAAGCATCAAATAACGAAGCCGAATACGAAGCCCTTCTAGCCGGTTTGCGAAATGCATGTCTTTTGGGTGCTCGGCGTTTGCTTGTATTTTGCGATTCAAAACTTGTGATCAACCATCTAAAGGGGGAGTACGTGGCAAGAAACGACCGTATGGCGGCATACATGAAAACAGCTAACTCCTTGCTGGCAAAATTTGATCATCATGAATTGAATCAGAGAACACGTGATCAGAACACCCATGCAGATGCCCTGGCTTGCCTTGCCTCCGCCATTAACTCGGATATTAAACGGACCATTGAAGTAGGATTCATCCCAAAGTCGAGCATCGACCCTTCGGAGGAAGTCCAGTTCAATGTCATAGAATTTGGACCAAGTTGGATGGATCCAATCACTGCATTCCTATCTTCCAAACAGCTCCCAGCGGACAAGAAAGAAGCGCACAAACTGCGAAACAAAGCCCTGCGATACTACTTGGATCCGCAAGGAAGGCTTTATAAAAAATCCCGTTCTAGTCCATACCTGGAATGTGTACACCCGGAAAAAGTCGAAGAGCTTCTGATCGAAATATATGAAGGCAGTTGTGGTGCCCACTCTGGCGGACGTTCTTTGGCCCATCGAGCTATAACACAGGGGTATTATTGGCCAACAATGAGAGCTGATGCCGAATGCTATGTGAAGAAATGTGAATAGTGCTAGAAGTTCTCCCCGTTAACCCACCTGCTTGCTGAAAAGTTAAGCTCCATCACCAGTCCCTGGCTGTTCGCCAGTGGGGTCTTGATATCGTAGGACCATTACCGAGGGCCCTAGGGAACAAGCGATACTTGATCGTCGCGACAGATTACTTTATAAAATGGGTTGAAGTGGAGGCATTAACGCACATTCGAGATGCTGATGTTAAGTGCTTTGTATGGAGAAATATCATAACACGATTCGGCATTCCAAGAGCTCTTATCTCAGACAACGGCACCCAGTTTAATTGCGGTGTCTACCGAGAGCTGCGCAGCAAGTATGGTATTCGGCCTTACTTTTCTACGCCGGCTTACCCACAAAGCAATGCTCAAGCCGAAGCCTCTAACAAATCCATCTTGGACAACATCAAGAAGAGGCTGGAGAAAGCTAAAGGAAAATGGGTCGAAGAATTGCCAAGTGTATTGTGGGCTCATCGAACTACACCGAGACGATCCACTGGGGAAACGCCGTTTGCTTTATGCTTTGGAACCCAGGCGATTATACCCTTGGAAATCGGCTACCCAACCTTGAAATCGTAAGTTTTTGATATGGGCCGAAACGACATGATGCTGGCTTTGGATTTGATTCTGATCGAAGAACAAAGAGACCGTGCCCTTGCGTCCATGGCACGGTACCAGCAGCAGCTTGCTAAGTCATATAATCAATGTGTTCAGCTGTGCCGCTACACACCAGGAGAGTTGGTCTTGAAGAAGGTACTTCCAGCTGCCAAGAAACCGGCTGATGGAAAATTGGGTCCAAACTAGGACGACCCCTATCAGATTGATTCGATCGCAGGAGTAGGGGCATATCGGCTCAAAGACATGTTAGGAAGGAGTCTACCACGACCTTGGAATTCCACACATTTACGCAAATTTTATCATTGACCCGACTTGTGGGAAATGATACTAATTTAGAACGGTTTACCATGTACACATTTCACTTTTGTAATGCAAAGTTTCCTGTTTATTCATTGCGTAATCCAGTTCAAAAGTGTTCCGATAAAAGATAAGTCTCCGGATTCATAGCCCCATTGGTGCATGACACCTTTGGGCCGACTAAGACTCTAGATTCGGAGCCCTATTGGTGCATGACACCTTTGGGCCGACTAAGACTCCGGATTTGGAGCGTCCTTTGTGGATGTCACGATTGGCCAAGAATGGACTCCGGATTCGGAGCCCCATTGGTGCACGACACCTTTGGGCCGACTAAGATTCCATATCCAGAGCCCCATTGGTGCATGACACTTTGGGCCGACTAAGACTTCGGATTCAGAGGGCCCTTCGTAGATGTCACAATTGGCCAAGACTAGACTCCGGATTCGGAGCCCCATTGGTGCATGACCCCTTTGGGCCGAATAAGACTCCGAATTTGGAGCACAAGTCTCTAGATTCGGAGCCCCATTGGTGCACGACCCCTTTGGGCTGACTAAGACT
This sequence comes from Camellia sinensis, assembly GCF_055761805.1. NCBI lineage: Eukaryota > Viridiplantae > Streptophyta > Magnoliopsida > Ericales > Theaceae > Camellia > Camellia sinensis. The sequence continues at coordinate 45,115,187 of NC_138964.1, forward strand.
CCGAATTCGGAGCGCCCTTCGTGGATGTCACGATTGGCCAAGATAAGACTCTAGATTCGGAGCACCATTGGTGCATGACACCTTTGGGTCAAATAAGACTCCGGATTCGGAGTGCCATTGGTGCATGACCCCTTTGGGCTGAATAAGACTTTAGATTCGGAGCACAAGTCTCCGGATTCGGAGCCCCATTGGTGCATGACCCCTTTGGGCCGACTAAGACTCCGGATTCGAAGCCCAAGTCTCCGGATTCAGAGCCCCAGTAGTGCATGCCACCGTCGAGCCTGGGCTGGATGAGTTTCCGAATTTTGAGAGCCGTATCCATATGTTTGGGCCGAATTCGCGGCACCTTGGGCAATTTACTTTCGGCCAACTATGTATATTTTCATGGTCATGGTCATTTTATCAACAAGTATAATTTCATACTATCATAGTTGGAATAAGAAGATCACAATGTAATAATTAAATCCACTCATGAAATAGTTGGTACAACAACAAAAACACTCTAAAAAATATGTCCTCATTAAACTGCTTTCGAATACATTATTAATTAAACAATAAATAAACACAAAATGTATTTATTTTTACATAAAAGCTTATGAGGTGCCACCTTCATCGTCACTCTTCTCTATCTTGTACGCGTCAAAGGGGAGATTGCGGTGATGATATAATGGTGAAGCCGACTGAACACCTGCTGCACGGAGGGCATCCGCGGCCTTTAGCGTCTCGATCCACCCATGCCGAAATCCCCGATTTTCGCATCGGCAGACCTCCTCGGAGAGTTTTTTCCTGGTTTTTTCAATTCTGACCTTCCGGCCTTCATGGAAGCCTTTTTCATAAGCCCTAGTCTTGGCAGACTCAATCGCAAACATGCTAGCCATATCCCGATCGGCGATCACATGACTTATTAGCCGTTGTGTCACCCTTTCCTCCACGATCGGGTTAGATTTTTCGGCCGACTGCTCCCCACCAGTCTTGATCTTTCTCAGCTCACGATTGGCCTTTTCCACGCGAGCTTCTAGGTTTTGAATGCGTTCGTCCCTCTGCTTTATCTCCCGTCGAGCAGCACGAAGACGCATACCGATTTCGTAGGAGGTGTACAGCCCCTTTATCGCCCCATGAACTCTCTCTCGGAACACTTTGAAGTCTCATCGACCAACCATCGACTGCTGAGCTTCTGGCAGAAAAATCTGTCACACAAATTCTACTGCCACATTTGGATCTCAGATGATTGAATCCGCCTTCGTCATCGGTTTGTTATCGACAAAAACTGCAAAGCTTAATGGGCATGGTGGCCCACTGGCTTTGCTGCGCGAACGAGGAGAACTGCCCCGTTGGCGTTTCTCCCTTCTGGGTGACTTGCTTCGTCGAAGAGGAGAATGACGCCTCTCATGCTCAGCTGATGCTCTAGCCCCCGTTCGGGGAAGTTCGCCACCTCGATTCATCGAGTCCAGCTCCGCAAGTGTCTTGCCTTCCCCTTTGCTATTAAAGAATAATCTGCTAGACATTCACTCTTTGCTGCAGGGTTGAATTTTGTTTAGTTCCTCATACAGGGTTAAGTTTTGTTTGGACACAACCCCCTCTCTAAATAATTCATGGGCGCACCGCGTTCCCGAGGCGACCTCATTAATGCACGCATTCCGTAAGCCGCCAACTTTCGGCTTTCCAGCTTGACCCCCAACCAGGGAAAATCTCTTAATACAGACGGTCAATGGCTTTCCACTCGAATCGGCCAAATCCCTTGGCCTTAAGCCAAAAGGATTGTGCCTCAACCATTTCACGAACCCGACTCATTTGGCGGTCCAATTCATATCTGAGGCAAGGGCAAGTGCCTTTATTTAAACGGAATGTCGATTGATTTATGCCGCAGCCATTCCATGAACGAGTCCTATTCAGCTTATGAAGCTCATGAACAGGCTGGGGCAAGGGCAGATTTATTAATCTAATCGACCAAGTACTTAAACCCAATGCCGATTGAGTTATGCTACACTCATTCAATGAACGAGTCCTATTCGGCTTATGAAGCTCATGCACTGGTTGAGTCAAGGGCAGATTTATTAATCTAATCGGCCAAGTATTTAAACCCAATGCCAATCGATTTATGCCACAGCCATTCCATGAACGAGTCCTATTCGGCTTATGAAGCTCATGCACTGGCTGGGGCAAGGACAGATTTATGCCGAAATGATTGTACCTTAGTCACTCCACGAACCAGACTCATTCAACGGACCAGTTCATACCTAAGGCAAGGGAAGATTCCTTAAATCTGAATCATGAATATCTGTAGACACCCTATTTTTGACCGTCCTCAAGATTTGGACATCACCGTTTGAACACCCGGTGATCATCCATGTTTGTGTTCGTTTGGAGTTCCCGGAGGTCTCGGCTACGCGCCTTGCCTCAGGATCTCCGAACTCGACTGTTTAGTGTCTTGTTTTGCACCAAACACTTGCATTTTGCCTTGGAGGGGTAGGGAATGCCTTGTGAGGCATCCCCACACACCACCGGCCATGGCCAAAGGCCACCAGCTGGTTTTTTTCTCCATCGGCAATATATATTGCCGGTCGGCACTATTTTCTGCCGGTCGGCACTCTTTTTTGCCAAAATGGCATTTTTGGGCAGCCGACTACTGTTCATCTACTTTATGTAGATATTTTGTGCCAGCTGTGATAGCTGGCACCAACTCTGCTTCCCTCCATACACGTGTATGGAGGGATCTCCCTCTAAGCAAGCTTGTTGAATAAGCTTTGCAAGAGGGACTTCTATAAGAGGAGGGGCCTTCTCCTTGTTCTAGGTTAGAAACTTTGAAGGCAAAACCAGAGCTTATACATATAGATACACCCTCTCTCTATACTTCCCTCTCTCTCCTCCTTTGTGTGTGTTTCTTGGCCTAAAAGTGTTATTTTACCTTACTTTTGCACTAATACACACACTATTACACCTTGCTCCGAGATTGAGGGACTTTGAGGGTTGATTCTTGAGTTTTGGGGCTGTTTTTGATCAGAAGAAGAGGGCTGCATTGGCTGTTCTTGAGGTGTGCTTCAAGGGTGAGCATCCTGCTTTAGTTTCCCCAAACTTGCACTAGTCTTTTACCTATCTTTCTTGCTGATTTAGTTTTGGTGCATAACATAAAAAAGGCTTATATTTTCATGCTTTAGAACTTTCATTAAGGGTCTTTAGTGGTTTGAGTTCAAACTCACTCTCTTAGGCCTCATTTGGCCTTTTTGTTGCCTCCTTGGTGAGGCCTTATTTGCTTAAGTGTTTTGGTCTCCTCACCACTGAAAACCAGTAGATTTTCAGTGGTAAGGAATGTGGTTTGAAGTCTTGCATAGGGGAGGGACACCTCTCCCCCTTCATTGTCTTATTTCCTTACATTTTGGCTTAAAGGGTAACATGCATACTTGATTGGTTTTAGCCCTTTTTCAGAGGTTTTTGGGTGTTTTTAGGTCATTTGTAATCTCTGTTTTTAGTCGGATTTGTGGCTTTTTGCATGCTTAATATACTTGCTTTACATCCCCCTATTTGGCCTAGAAATGCCCCTTGTGTTTAGGCCATAATTCTTGCATGTGTTGGCTTAGTTCCATGAAGGTCTTGGCAATATTTTATCATGTTTGAGGTCTGTTGGCCATCTATTTCAGTCATGCTTGCTTTGTTGGTGTCGTCTCTTTGTGTTTTGGCTTGTAAGCCTTGAGCATATTGACCTCTAGCATGTGTAGCTATGACCATCCTCATGATTTGGCATCATTTAGGACCATATTTCAGTCCAAAAATCATGTTTATATGTGTGCATGTGTGACCTCTTTCATGCCTTGAGAGTGGGCCTTTTATGCCTAGATATGAGCTTTGGTGCATGCATCCCATTGGAGCCATTTAAGCTGCCATATCAACAGGTTTGGAGTCCATTTTGCATGCTAAGTTTCTGTTTTGGCTTGTCCAATTCATGCCATGAGTGGTCATGTTGGTGGAAGTGAAGTGCCCTCCTTTTGTGCCTTAACTTTAGGACCATTGGCTTGCTTGTTGGCATGAGTTTTTATCCACCTTTCTAGGCACTTTTGGCCACTGTTTTGGGGTGGATCAAGGTCTGCCCCTTTATGGTTCAAAGCCCTCTTGCATGCTTGTCTCATGTCCATTGCATGATTGCTTCATTAAGTGTTGTAATATGTTGATCCCATCCCTTAAATGGTCCATGTTTGCATTGCATTTGCATCTTGCATGCCTAGCATTACATACTTGTCATATTAGTTGCATGACATTTGGCATGCCTTGCATAATTAGTATCATGTTGCATTTTGAGCCATGTGAGCATAACATGCATTGCATTACTTGGTTTGGGGTGTCAAGCCAAGTGTGAGGATCAAGGAACATTCATACTATAAGTGATGTAATGTGCCTTGATTCTCGGTCACCGGGACCCTTGACTTCGGCATGATAGGGTCTCGGTCCTCATTTGTGTGGTTGCATGCATCTTTACATCAAGTGGCAAACTTGATCCCTTGGGCTATCATGCACCATTGATGGCTCGAGGATCGAGGGCCATGCTTCCCTGAGTTCAAAGCATGATGGGAAGCATGACCATGCTTACATGTGCCTGAAATCCCATGCCATATACTGTCTGTTCTCTGTTGCTGTCAAAACTGTCTTCTGCAGGAAGCTTCTGCCGACCGGCATAATTCAGTGCCGACCGGCCATTGGTGAATGGCCGATAAATCCAAAAACAGCCGATGGAAATTCTGCACTGCCGGTGGGAATTTCCCCTAGCCGGTGGTACTCTACAGCATGCAAGGAACCTGTCCTAGGGCTTTGGCAATTTTCAGAGAGACAGGGCAGTATAAACAGAGGTGGCAGGGGTATGGTACGGGTTTTCCAGGCGAGCCGGGTTTCGAGCATACATCATTCGCGCATCCCGAGGTAGAGGCTGCGGCCACCTTTCTCCTTTCTTTCTATTAATTAATTAGAAATTCTGTAATAATTAATGTATTTGTTATTCGGTCTGTAATATTTATTTGGTCCCTCCGAGTGAGGGCAATTATGTAATAAGTGTGCGTGAGTGTGTGTATGTCTTCCAACCTCACGTCTTTCTTTCCTTTTACTTACTTGCTTTGATGGTTAGTATTAAGGCACGTTTAAAATTAGCATACCTTATGCTGTGCATACGTGCATTCATGCATTTGTATTGCATGCATCAGGCTCGGTACATCACGCTAACTGCATTTGTACTTCAATTCCAAATTGAATATGTGCATCAAATTGATCGCATTTCACATGCCATGCTTAGGTTAGCCGAGCCCACTTCGATTGCATCCTGTATGTGTTGCATTAGGCAATTTAACATGAGCTAGGACATGCATGTTTGCTAACTAGTTTATTGTTTTGGCACGGAGTACGATGTAAGTATTTATGCTTTAGCATCCCGCATGCGTGTGAGTGTTGCCATGATAGTATGCTTGCCATGCGGCTAAATGTTTATGTGATAAACTGTTTGGATGCCTGTGGGTGAAGGTTGGATTGTTTGAGTTGGAAAAACTTGTTGAAATCCGTGTTTTAGCCTACTTGCGAGTAGCAAATTCCAAAGCGCTTTTCAAAACAAACGGGTGTGCAATGCTTGTTTCCAAATTAGGCAATCTAGTCTATACTTGTTTGCTGTGGGCATAACATAGTAATTCTAGGCTAATAACCGGAATAAGAACACATAACGTTTTCAAAATCAGATATCACGGTTAGTAGAGGCCGGTCTTCGGACCGGGCGAAAGGGGGTGCTCATAGCTGACCTTCCCCGATCGTACCCAAGCTCCCGAGCCGAGACAACTCCGGTGATGACGGACATGTGGCCTTCGGCACCGAGTCAGGGTTTCCTAAATTTTCCGATTAAAAAATATTTAGGTGGCGACTCTGTATCTGGCAAAGCAGTCTATGTTTGGCGCTTCTTTTCAAAAATCTGTTTCTCAAAACGATTTGCCGGATTTGGACTCTTTGGTTCAGATTAAGAACCGTGACACAAAGCGAGTCCGAACTGTAGCATGAGGCCCATGGGCGCGTCTACAGTTTCTGGCGACTCTGCTGGGGAATAAGAGAGCTTGACTCGAACTCATGATATCCTGTTTTGATTTCATTTATGTGTCTCTTTGCATTGCATGTGCGTTGGTGCGCCTAGGAACACAGTGTTTGCCATTTGCCATTCCTGAATGGTTTGCCGGAGGCTTGTCTTGTCAAGGCATGACCATAAGGCTGACCGGTTATGGGCTCTGACGGCATGGGAACACAAACCCTGGTTTTACCGGGGCACCCTTTTCGACCATTCGACCTAGTGCATATCGAAATCCATAGTGACCATTCCGAACTAGGACAGGTTGCTTACCCGTTTATAGGTTGTTTGAAAACTGCTGCGTGCATAGTGAAACCCTAGCTCCTGACAAAATTGGACAGGGAAACCCTACCCCAACATAGGGGTGTTTTGGCTCTCTTTACTTGCTATGTGCTTTCAGTGTATCTCTACAGGGGAACGTACATGGCAGTCCGCAAGATTGAGCATTAGATCTGGGGGGATCAATATCAGTTTATAAGAATCAGTTATCCGCGGATACCAGGTTCAGTTTTGGGAACAGTGGTTCTGGGGAACAGTGATCAGTATCGGAGAACAGTGTGTTCGGCTTACCAACTGTGTATTGTGAATGCCCAACCGCGCATTGTATGTGTTTATTTTATGCCGTTGTGCCGTCCGATTGTTTGTTTATTTACTGCTTTATTTATCTTTTTGCTAGGTAGTTTAGCACCATTGCTTCCAACCCGGTAGACATTCCCCAAGCACTCTGGATTAGAGGTCGTCGGCTCCATCGATCTGAGGATCTGGTAGACGGACAACCAGTGTACCGCTCCCTACCCCCGGTTACTAGACGGAGGACAGCTAGGTAGAGGACATCAGTTCAACAGTCAGTTCAGAGGGCCTTATTTACCCCACCTGAGTTCAGTAGGGATCAGGGTCCTGTTTCACCTACAGAAAGGGAACATATACCAGCAATTCAACCAGAGCAGAATAGCATGGCTAGCTTAGAGGAGATGGTGCGCCAACTCCAAGAGAGCATGAAAATGATGCAGCAGGATGTCGTTCGGCAGGCAGAGTTCGCCAAGCAGCAGGCCACGGTCATGAGCGAACAAGCAGAGTTAATTGTAAGGTTACGACAGCAAAACGGAGCATCTGCATCGCAACAAGTTCCTCCCCCACCAAGGGTTCCGATACCCGAAGAAACACTGAATGCCCGAAATGTTCAAGAGGATACCGATCTTCCAACGGGGCCAGCTCCGCCCCCGATTCCGCCACAACTATCCAAGGCACCCACCCCTGTCAATATATCGGACTCTCCTTTTGAGTTCGAAATGGACCCCACAGCCTTAAAATTGAGTAAATTGGAAAAGATGTTCAAAAGATCCCAGGGAGTCAAGACCATCCCTGACATCGAAGATGGATATACCGACGCAGCCGTGACGCTGCCTGACAGATTCAAGATGCTGCACATTGATCGATTTGATGGGTCTGGAGACCCCATGGTGCACCTAAGATTGTTTTCAGACATCCTAAGGCCGATGGGCCTCACTAGACTGCAGAAGCTGTCTCTATTTGGCCGAACCCTGTCAGGTGTAGCAGCCATATGGTATGCCAAATTGGAAGATGACGTCAAGAGGAGTTGGGACGAGATGGCTGAGGCCTTCATCTTACAGTACTCATACAATACACAAATCGAGATTATGACCAGGGATCTCGAGACAACGAGACAAGAACCCAAAGAGAGCTTCTCAGAATTTGTAACCAGATGGCGGGCTAAGGCTTCGATGATGACCTTAAGACCCACGGACAAAGACTAGATTCGGATGATTGTGCGCAATCTTCAGCCGAAGTTAATGCAAAAGATGATTGTACTCCCCTTCCCTACCTTTTCTGATCTACATGAAATGGGGGTGCAAATTGAGGATGCCTTAAAGCAAGGATTGATTGATAATGACCGGGAGCAACCCCGCAGAACCTTCAACCGTAACACTAATGCAGGCCCGAGTGGCACTACAACTACCAGGACCTCCGAAGTAAGTATGGTCACCACCAACCTTCCCCAAGAAATATGGCAGCCACACCATTCTCCGGTGCGTCCGGAAGCAGCCCACAAACAGCCAAATACCTTCCCAAAAATACCAGAACCTTCGCTCCGCTTTATATGCCCCTGTCCAAAGCTTTGGGGGTTTTGATTAGAAAAGGGCATCTGAAGCCCCTAGAGCCGCGGCCCTTACCGGAAAGACTCCTCGCTGCCCACAATCCAGCCAAGTATTGTGCATTTCACCAACAACACGGTCACCTGTGCTTTCGATTGCGTCACGAGATTCAAGATCTCATTGATAACGGGGTGATTTTACCTCCTGAGAAACCCAATGTTACTACAAACCCTCTCCCCACACATAACCAAGCTCCACCACCCAAAAGAATCAATTTCATCCATACTGGGGTCGTGTCCTACGATCCTAGTATCTATATCATACCTTCCTACCTACCTAAGCCAGAAGTTTTCCTTCCTGATTGCACCGATTTGTGCATGATGGACGTCTCCATAACCTAACCCAAGCCAGCGGTGGTGACCATCGAGAGCAGGAGAGAGAAGACTCCAAAGGAGAAGGGGGTTGTCGAACCAGAGTCTGCGGAGTCTGGGAGTGATGTTGGGAATGCCTATAGTCCGAGCGACTACATTTCACCGATGGGTTAGAGTAGACCGGATATGGAATTTCCAGCAGGAGGAGAGCTATGTGCAATCCAAGGGGACGGTCCAGGACAGGTAACGGATGATTTGACAGCTGTGGAAGAGGATCTTGCCAAGTTCCAGTTTTACAGTAACCAAGACCCAGAAGACTCAGCCGTCAACTGGTTCGATTATGAGGAATCGGCCGAGGCCATGGGATGGTTGGACGATCAGCCAGATATGGTAGGAGAGTTTCAGTCAGAACAAGGCCCGGCAGGGGCAGGAATGTCAGTAATAGCCGGGAACGTCGACGAACAGAGTACATTGCCGGGGAGCGCCGGTGTCGAGAGTTTCGCTCGGGAATGGAGCATTTTGAGTACAGGGATTACTGAACAATCTACTGCATTGACACCGTCAGAACGGGAAAAATTTGAAGATTCTGAGAGAATCAGGAAGGCAAAAGTCCATGTGGGGGTTGAGACCGCCGCAAGTACAGAAAGGGAGAATGCCGCGAGCATAGGGATAGAAGGTACTGCGAGTATGAGAACAGTCATGCCAGAACCGGATAGGTGCCTGTCGGTTGCAGATGGAATGTGGTGGGAAGACGATGATCTATGTCTTGTCCACACGGACGAAGATTGGGGGAGTAACCAACCAGATGATACCTGGTATATCGGCGAAGTCGATTACATGACCAGGAGTGGACGGTATTTTAAGTCTCCACACCTGGATCAACCAGAGGCGTCTGGAAAAGATAGGGAGGCAGAAAAGCAAAAGGAAAAGCAACTCGAGGATGAGGCCGTATTGAGACAATTAAAGAAGATACAAGCAGACATCTCCATTTGGGGGCTGCTTATGGCTTCTCGAGTACATAGACAGGCTGTCCTCTCAGCCATGGACAAAGCCAAGCTTTCCATAGACACCACGCCCAAACAGCTGGTGGGCCTAGTTTTTTCGGGAGGGGCTGCCCCGATGTTGACTTTTTCTGATAAAGAACTGCCACCTAAGGGTGCGAACCATAACAAGCCACTCTACATCTCCGTGGAGTGCAGAGATAAATGGATACCCGTGGTGCTCGTCGACACAGGGTCCGCCATCAACGTCTGCCCGGCAAGGACAGCCTACGCAATTGGTTTAAAAGTTGCGGATTTTGTGCCAACGGCCCAAGTGATTCGGGCATACGACAACACAAGCCGGGAAGTAATGGGGACAGTTAAGATCCAAACAAAGGTTGGGCCGGGATAGCATGAGATAGATTTCCATGTCTTGGAGGTTCCTGCAACGTTCAACCTGCTTTTGGGGCGGCCGTGGCTGCATCAGGTAAAGGCGGTCTCCTCTACCCTACATCAAGTGGTGAAATACCCCTATGGGAAGGGAGTAGCCATTGTTTTCGGAAACTCATCAATTCATCCGCCACCGGAGGTGTCTACGCCTGTTCTAGAAATCGAGCACGGTATGGAAGATGTGTTCATATCGGGTTTTACCTTGGCTGAGGCTCGGGTTGTACAGGACATCATGGCAGCTAATGAAGGGGTATATGTCAGTGCCCAAGCAGTCTATCTCATGAACAAACTCCAGCACATCCCCGGGATGGGATTGGGGAAGAGCGGCCGGAAAGACGTCGTGGCATTGGCCGAAATGCCACACAACCCTCATACCTTTGGATTGGGTTACCTACCCACCAAAGAGGACTGGATAAGGAAAGGAAAGGAGATGGCCGGAAGAGCCAGAGCAAAACAGATGGGGAAGCCCTTTGACTTAATGCACCGGCCCATTCAGGGTACCCTAAACGGACGCTTCGTCCGGGAGGGGGAGGACTTTCCGTTCTGTGGCTTCCCAGAGCCGTGGCTGAACAAAGAGGGGAAGCGCGTACCGGGGTTTGAGATTTTCTTTGACCTGCAGCTACCTGAGAATGACATCGCCGAAGAGCAGACAGACTCATTAGCCGAGGCTGAACAAAGTAAGGAAGTGCAGTCTGAGGACACTGAAAACGAAATGGGGGTAGCACTGGCATGTCTACTTTCAGATCCTCCGATCGAACAGAAGTGCTTGGGGGATAACTCCTCGGTATGCATGATCGGGAATGAAACGGCTGCGAGCCTACCAGCAACTATTTTGGATGCATCCATCGCACCCTCTCTCGTCTGGCAATATGAAGAAGGATTTTTGTCCAGCAGCACCGGGTCGGGTAGTGAGCCGGAATCTGATTCCACCGAATCTTGTGAGTCGGAATCAGGTTCCAGCTCAACTGAGTCTGAGTCCGGTATTCTTGGGGGTGATAACCCGGATGCCACAGTCCTGTCTAGGTCGTCATTTTCTTTCTCTTTTGAGTCTGTTGTAACAGAAGAATCGGACGGCTTGGAAGTATTTAATGAGAATGATGTGGATGTGGTTTCTGAGTATTTTTCTGTGCCTTTGATTTATTGCTTAAATCAGGATTTTCAAAATTTCGATGAAAACGACGAGGAAGAAATTCCTCCGATTTTGCAACGATTAATTGAGCAGGAGCAGGAGCAGGAAAGATTTGTTAAACCCTTAATGGATGAAATCACTATCGTGAATGTTGGTACTAAGAAGGACCCGCGGCTGGTCCAGATCGGGTCCACGTTGTCTTCGGAGGAACGCGAGCGCTTAGTCGCTTTATTAAAAGATTTTAAAGACGTTTTCGCGTGGTCCTACGAAGACATGCCTGGAATCGATCCTGAGATTGTACAGCACCGGATCCCTCTCGTTCCCGAGGCCCGACCTGTCAAGCAGAAACTCAGAAGGATCCGTCCTGATTGGGCCATTAAGATCAAGGAAGAGGTCACCAAGCAAATCGATGCAGGCTTCTTGCTGGTATCCGAATACCCGACTTGGTTGGCCAAGATTGTTCCAGTGCCGAAGAAGGATGGCAAGATCCGAGTATGTGTGGATTTCAGAGATTTGAACAGGGCCAATCCGAAGGACGATTTTCCCTTGCTGCACATTGATGAATTGGTAGATTTCACGGCAGGACACGCCTTGCTTTCGTTCATGGATGGTTTCTCAGGCTACAATCAGATAGTGATGGCACCCGAAGACCGGGAAAAGACTGCTTTCACCACCCCATGGGGGACATACTGTTACAGAGTGATGCCGTTTGGGTTAAAGAATGCTGGAGCCACATATCAACGGGCTGCAACCACGATACTGCATGATATGATCCACAAAGAGGTTGAGGTGTACGTGGACGACATGATTGTCAAGTACAAAGAAAGAGAAGGCCACTACACCGCCTTGCAAAAGTTCTTCCAAAGGATCAGAGAATTTCGACTGCGGCTAAATCCTCAGAAGTGTACATTTGGTGTCACGGCGGGAAAAATGCTGGGGTTTCTGATTACACAGAGGGGCATCGAGGTTGACCCTTCCAAAATCAAGGCCATCTTAGAGATGCCACCACCAAGGACTGAAAAGGAGGTGCGAGGCTTTCTAGGTAAAGTGCAATTCATAAGACGGTTTATTTCCAAATTAACCTTGACTTGTGAACCACTGTTTGGTCTCCTGAAGAAAGGAAAGAAATTTCAATGGGACGGCCGATGCCAGGTAGCTTTTGAACAAATCAAAGAATATTTACAGAACTCGCCCGTGTTGTCACCACCAGAGCCGGGGAGACCGTTGATATTGTACCTTTCAGTAACTGAGACTACCATGGGCTGCATGCTCGCACAAGAGTCAGAGGACAAGGTGGAAAGGGCCATCTACTATCTGAGTAAGAAGATGCTAGATTACGAGACCCGCTACACTCCGCTGGAGAAGGCTTGCTTGGCCTTGGTATGGGCTACCAGGAAGCTGCGGCACTACCTGTTAGCTCACTCTGTAATGTTGGTTTCACGCTTGGATCCCATCAAATATCTTTTCAAGAAACCAGTGCTTACGGATAGGCTAGCACGTTGGCTGTTGTTGCTCTCTGAGTTTGATCTAAAGTATGTGACACACAAGTCAGTAAAAAGAAGAGCGGTAGCGGAGTTCCTTGCCGACCACCCGGTTGAAGGGGATGAGGTGGTTGAGTACCTATTCCCAGACGAAGCCATTCTGCACGTCGAAGATGAAACTTGGACGATGTACTTTGACGGAGCATCAAACCAGTACGGGTATGGGATAGGAGTGTTGCTGATAGCGCCGGACGATTCCCGTATCCCTTTAGCGTTTAAGCTCCGGTTCAAAGTCTCAAACAATGAAGCAAAATATGAGGCATGTATTGCTGGCCTAGAAGCAGCCCTGGAACTAGGGGCAAGACGGTTGGACGTCATTGGGAACTCAAACCTTGTTGTGTCTCAGGCAAAAGGAGACTGGAAAGTCAAAGAGGAAAGGATGATAATTTACCACCAAACCTTGGATTTGTTAATTCCTCGATTTGAGAAGCTAAATTTCACCCACCTAGTAAGAGAAAACAACAGGTTCGCAGATTCACTAGTAACTCTATCTTCCATGATAGACATCCCGTCCGGAGTCCGGATGCATCCGGTTATTATTGACCAGAAGTTTGCGCCAGCATATGAGTCGATTTCCGCCATAGATGAGGCTCAGGACGACAACCCCTGGTATTACGACATTTGGAACTTCTTGGAGAAAGAGACGTATCCACCAGGGGCAAATGCCAAGGATAAAAGGGCGATCAGAAGAATGGCTGTTCAGTTCATCATCTGCGGGGGTAAGCTGTACAAGAGAGGTCATCTGGGGATGCATAAGCTCTGTATAGAAGCTGAAGAATCGAAGCGCCTGATGGAGGCCATCCATGGAGGAGAGTGCGGTGCACACATGAATGGAGTAATGCTGGCCAGAAAGATCCTCAGACAGGGCTACTACTGGTCTACAATGGAAGAGGATTGTATCGGTTTTGTTCGGCAATGCCACAAATGCCAGATCCATGCGAACCGCATGAACATCCCGCCGTCAAAGATGTATAACATGACTTCGCCATGGCTATTTTCGGTTTGGGGAATTGATGTGATCGGGGCTGTTACTCCGAAGGGATCAAACGGGCATGAGTTCATCCTGGTAGCGATAGATTATTTCACGAAATGGGTCGAGGCCCAATCATACGCGGTGTTGAAGGCGTCGCACGTCGCAAAGTTCATCAGAAACAACATCATCTGTCGCTACGGGGTCCCAAACGAGATTATTTCGGATAATGGTTCCCACTTTAAAAAGGAAGTAATTGACTTGTTGGAGAAATATAATGTGGCTTTTCATAAGTCATCCACATACCGGCCGCAAACCAATGGAGCAGTTGAGGCTGCCAACAAGAACATCAAGCATATACTACGGAAAATGGTAGAAACCTACCGGGACTGGCCAGATAAGTTGCCGTTTGCTCTGTGGGGCTACAGGACTTCAATTAGAACTTCTACCGGAGCGACTCCGTATTCATTGGTTTATGGGATGGAGGCCGTTCTACCTATCGAAATTGTGGTTCCGTCATTACGAGTATTGGCCGAGTGTCAAATAGCCGAAGCGGATTGGCAGCCGAGCAGGTTCGAGGAACTCATGCTCTTTGATGAGAGAAGACTGAAAGCATTGTACCATGTTCAAGGCTATCAACGCAGAATTGCCCGGGCTTTCGACAAAAAAGTTAAGTCCAGGAATCTAAAGGAAGGAGATTTGGTGCTCAAGGACAACCGAGCCCCATCCATGACCCAAGGGGCAAGTTTAGACCTAATTGGACTGGTCCCTATATCATGAAAGCTATCTGGTCAGGTGGAGCTGTGGTTCTGATGGACCTGGATGGCCTGGAGTTCTCCCAACCAATCAACATGGACAAGTTGAAGAAATATTACCCTTGAGAGGCTCGCTAGGCCGAAAACCCGAAAGGGTGACCTAGGCAAAAGTTAGAGCACAAAAAAATTAGAAAATATAAAAACTGAGCTCGCAAGGTTGAAAACCCGCAAAGGGTGACGTTGGCAAAAGTTTGAGCGTAAAAGGAGAGTGAAAATACTCGAGTGAACCTAAGCCTGAACTACATAAGGCTTGATTCCCATCTTTGGGATACGTAGGCAACTTCATCCTGGAGTTCAGCCATAACCCTTTTCCCCGATCAACTTTGTCCATTTGATCGTCTCGGCCATCTTTGTTTATTCAGCATTCGAGAGTTCGGTTATGATCTCCGGTGCAGTGCTCTTCAGACTAGGGGCAACTTTCCGTTGCCATGCAGTGCGGCGGTACTATTCAGACTAGGGGCAACTTTCCAGTTGCAGGGATTCGGGGTTGTGCACCTCAGTGACAGATTTCAGGCGTGTCCAGTTCTAATCCACATTGAAAATGTCTTTGAAAAGTTTTAATAAAAGTTGACTTTGTTCAAATTAATCTTTTTACAACTAAGACCATTTTTTGACCAAAGCGGAAAATTTTCAGTACCACAACCTTCAACTTCATTGATTTCAAAACAGAGTCCTCCTGCTCTTGCATACAATCGAAGTTGCTTTTTATTACATTCATAAAGAAAACTTGAAAGTACTAATAAAGCAATAAATCCAAGGCATAGTCAAGTCAGGTGTTCCTGCGCCCCCTCCCAGAGCTGGTCGAAGCCTCTGACGCTAAGGTGGGCCCGACCTGTGCCTCCTCATTAAGCCAATCCAAGCACTCATCAGACAAAGTGCAACTGAAAGTAGGAGCGGGGGCCAGGAGTTCTCTCGTCCTCCACGCGGTGGCCTGCCAAGCAAGCTGTGTGCCTCGGGCTGGAAATGCAGCAGGATACTCTATCCCCTCTGGCGGGCAGGTCTGATCATGGCCAAATTGGCGTCGAATCCGGAATGGGAAGTAGAATACACAGTGAGTGAGACCAATCAATTGAATCCCAGTCTGCCGGGGCATATTGTAACTCATTGCCGGAAGGCTCAGCCAAGGGCACCGCCAAGCGATACGGTCTGCGGACAGGTGGCACATCCAAGCGAACCACCATCCTTCATCCAGGGCATTGACTAGACGGTGCCGGAAGAAGTAGCCGCGAGCTGAATATGCTGGGCAAGAGTCCACAACCTGCAGTTTGTTCATCAACCATACCTGGGAAGGGATGAAAAATGAGAGAATAAAGAATAGAGAGATGTACGAGGAGAGAAGAGTGAGAATAGGGTTTTGTGAGAAAGGACTGAGCTTGAGGGCCGAGTGATGTGAGCAATGCATATATGTGAGATTGGGTGGGAAACATTACCTGTAGTAGTAGTGGACTCCCTGCTAATCTGGTCGTCTCATGACGATAAAAGGCGTCTAAGCCCATCAATGTCTCAGCCAGAGTCATGGCAATGCAGCTCTTGCCCTCCTTCAAGCCTTGGGCAACCTCAATCAGCCGAACACTAGACCCTCCAGAGCCTGAGACGAATAGAAAATGGGATAGCATGCACAAACAGAGGGTATGTCGCCGGAAGCCTTGCCAATGATGGTTGTTGCGATCACCAGCATCAGAAAACCGATCGATCAAACTCGGAATGTCTAGCATCCCGTCACAAATCAGAGACCGAGCGTCACACATGCTAAGTCCACACATTCACCCTAAGGACTGGGCATGGCTGAAATTAAGTTGGGGCAGGAGCTGCTCATCGCGCTCGGACTCCATTAAGGCTCGAAAATCTTCAAAGGTAGGACATATCTCTTGCCCAACGAAGCTAAAGACGTGCGTCACCGGATTCCAAAACCTTGCCGCGGCATGAAGAAACGGGAGGTGCAATGAGGTACGACCCAGAGTGAATAGTGCATTTATGCCGAAACCCCGGAAATTCAGCTTTTCCGAGCCATCCAAGCTAACAACCCAAGCTGTGAGATTTTGAGCAAGAAACTCTTCCATTCGAGCAAATCAGTGCGGAATTGAGAAAAAACTACGAAGCTGGAGTCTTTTGTAGGAGATAAGGTTGGGTGGAGGACAGGTGTCAACATTCTGGTGATTCCCTCATTAATAGCCGGCCGGCCAAATATTCTGCCGACCGGCCATCACCTTTTGCCGACCGAACAAACCTATGGCCGATGGCCATTCCTAGCAGCCGGTGGCCTCTACCCCTGGCCGGTGGGCTTCCTCCTGGTTCCCTGAGCTGTTTATGCTAGGCATTGGGGAACTTCACCACCTCCGATCCCTCCCCCGGCGATCGATTCTTGCGAAGTCACACCTGTCCACTTGTCAAGTTATTGTACATTTGCTTATCGAGTTGTATTTCGCTCTCTTTGAGCTCTTGATTTGTTTATCGAGTTGTACTCACACTTGTTTGGTTATATCACGTTTTTGTTTTGCTTATCGAGCTGTAAGTCGGTTCACTACCTGATTATTACGATGCAAATTTTCAGTGTTCAAAATATGTTCAATTTCGTTCACATTGTGGTGTGAGACCTTGCGATGCGATGCATAGAAAGCTTACAAATGCAACATCTTTTGAACAAAATGGATGTTTCATTCCCGTCACGTATTTTGCAAAATATGTAATTTTGAGAAAAAATAAAACCTGCCCGAGGCAGTGCAATGTGCTTAAACTACCAGTAAAAAGGAAAGTAAAGCATAGAATGGCAGGTTAGCAAAGTGTCAGAATTGATACCAGTGAAACTCCCCTGGCGGTCAACACACCTTCCGCACCTTTGTTCGGGTCAACCACATGGTTTGACGCCTTCACAATACGGGAACGCACATCTTTGAAACGTGAACCTTCGAGTTGACCTCAGGCCACAACTTCTGCGGGCGATGCTCGATTCATACGGAGGACATTCCGTCCCGTATCCTTTTCATATCTTGTGAATCCCACAAAACCGTTTCGATTATGCTGTGTTACGACACTTTACATTCCAGCATCGTGAATAACATGTTTTGCTTGCATGTGTACATTCAACTCTTCTCAATTTCATTACTTGCGTAGACCGCATGTTAATTACATCACCTGCGTAGACCGCATGTTTGTAATCAATTTCATTACCTGCGTAGACCGCATGTTAATTACATTACCTACGTAGACCGCATGTTTGTAATCAATTTCATTACTTGCGTAGACCGCATGTTAATTACATTACCTGCGTAGACCACATGTTTGTAATCAATTTCATTACTTGCGTAGACCGCATGTTAATTACATCACCTGCGTAGACCGCATGTTTGTAATCAATTTCATTACTTGCGTAGACCGCATGTTTGTAATCAATTTCATTACTTGCGTAGACCGCATGTTAATTACATCACCTGCGTAGACCGCATGTTTGTAATCAATTTCATTACTTGCGTAGACCGCATGTTAATTACATTACCTGCGTAGACCGCATGTTTGTAATCAATTTCATTACTTGCGTAGACCGCATGTTAATTACATCACCTGCGTAGACCGCATGTTTGTAATCAATTTCATTACTTGCGTAGACCGCATGTTAATTACATCACCTGCGTAGACCGCATGTTTGTAATCAATTTCATTACTTGCGTAAACCGCATGTTAATTACATTACCTGCATAGACCGCATGTTTGTAATCAATTTCATTACTTGCGTAGACCGCATGTTAATTACATTACCTGTGTAGACCGCATGTTTGTAATCAATTTCATTACTTGCATAGACCGCATGTTTTGCTTGCGTAGACCGCATAATTGTTCAAATATCATTACTTGCGTAGACCGCATGTTTTGCTTGCGTAGATCGCATTATTGTTCAATTTCATTACTTGCGTAGACCGCATGTTTTGCTTGCGTAGACCGCATGATTGTTAAATCCATTACTTGCGTAGACCGCATGATTGTCCAACTTCATTGCTGGCATAGACCGCATGCTTATGATCAAATTCATTGCCTGCATAGACCGCGTGCTCCATTTACACATCTGTACCTTCACAGCATTGTTATGCTCCCCACTTGCTTTGCGTTGTCACGCATTTCGAGTACACTACTATGCATGTTGTTAACAATATTGTACCTGTTAAGTTTGTTTTCTTTACAGGCACGATATTGTATGTACGGTTCATTTGAGGCTGGTGCAACCAGACGAGCCGCACAGGTATTGTATCCTCTGAGAGAGACGTATTGAGAATTACATAATTTTCTTACATCCCTTCTGCATTATAGTATAGTTCGGTGTATGCTAGCTTAAAATTGTCGCATGTGTTGCCTCATTACAGCTTTCTTTGCATGATCATAAGTTATGCTCGGCTTCGTGCATTGTCTTGTATTTTGCCCCTGCCTTCGGGCGCATATCTTGTTTATCTTGCATGTTTGTCTAAGTCTTCGGCCTTGTCAAAAATGGGTCGTCTCTGGGCTTTGACACTCACTCCCGTCATTGTTATGACTTTCGAGTTCTGTCAAAGAGGGGCAACTGTAGACACCCCATTTTTGACCGTCCTCAAGACTTGGACGTCACCGTTTGAACACCCGGTGATCATCCATGTTTGTGTTCGTTTGGAGTTCCCGGAGGTCTCGGCTACGCGCCTTGCCTCAGGATCTCCGAACTCGACCGTTTAGTATCTGGTTTTGTACCAAACACTTGCATTTTGCCTTGGAGGGGTAGGGAATGCCTTGTGAGGCATCCCCACACACCACCGGCCATGGCCAAAGGCCACCGGCTGGTTTTTGTCTTCATCGGCAATATATATTGCCGGTCGGCACTATTTTCTGCCGGTCGGCACTCTTTTTTGCCAAAATGGCATTTTTGGGCAGCTGACTACTGTTCATCTACTTTGTGTAGATATTTTGTGCCAGCTGTGATAGCTGGCACCAACTCTGCTTCCCTCCATACACGTGTATGGAGGGATCTCCCTCTAAGCAAGCTTGTTGAATAAGCTTTGCAAGAGGGACTTCTATAAGAGGAGGGGCCTTCTCCTTGTTCTAGGTTAGAAACTTTGAAGGCAAAACCAGAGCTTATACGTATAGATACACCCTCTCTCTATACTTCCCTCTCTCTCCTCCTTTGTGTGTGTTTCTTGGCCTAAAAGTGTGATTTTACCTTACTTTTGCACTAATACACACACTATTACACCTTGCTCCGAGATTGAGGGACTTTGAGGGTTGATTCTTGAGTTTTGGGGCTGTTTTTGATCAGAAGAAGAGGGCTGCATTGGCTGTTCTTGAGGTGTGCTTCAAGGGTGAGCATCTTGCTTTAGTTTCCCCAAACTTGCACTAGTCTTTTACCTATCTTTCTTGCTGATTTAGTTTTGGTGCATAACATAAAAAAGGCTTATATTTTCATGCTTTAGAACTTTCATTAGGGTTTTTAGTGGTTTGAGTTCAAACTCACCCTCTTAGGCCTCATTTGGCCTTTTTGTTGCCTCCTTGGTAAGGCCTTATTTGCTTAAGTGTTTTGGTCTCCTCACCACTGAAAACCAGTGGATTTTCAGTGGTAAGGAAGGTGGTTTGAAGTCTTGCATAGGGGAGGGACACCCCTCCCCCTTCATTGTCTTATTTCCTTACATTTTGGCTTAAAGGGTAACATGCATACTTGATTGGTTTTAGCCATTTTTCAGAGGTTTTTGGGTGTTTTTAGGTCATTTGTAATCTCTGTTTTTAGTCGGATTTGTGGCTTTTTGCATGCTTAATATACTTGCTTTACATCCCCCTATTTGGCCTAGAAATGCACCTTGTGTTTAGGCCATAATTCTTACATGTGTTGGCTTAGTTCCATGAAGGTCTTGGCATTATTTTATCATGTTTGAGGTCTGTTGTCCATCTATTTTAGTCATGCTTGCTTTGTTGGTGTCGTCTCTTTGTGTTTTGGCTTGTAAGCCTTGAGCATATTGACCTCTAGCATGTGTAGCTATGACCATTATCATGATTTGGCATCATTTAGGACCATATTTCAGTCCAAAAATCATGTTTATATGTGTGCATGTGTGACCTCTTTCATGCCTTGAGAGTGGGCCTTTTATGCCTAGATATGAGCTTTGGTGCATGCATCCCATTGGAGCCATTTAAGCTGCCATATCAGTAGGTTTGGAGTCCATTTTGCATGCTAAGTTTCTGTTTTGGCTTGTCCAATTCATGCCATGAGTGGTCATGTTGGTGGAAGTGAAGTGCCCTCCTTTTGTGCCTTAACTTTAGGACCATTGGCTTGCTTGTTGGCATGAGTTTTTATCCACCTTTCTAGGCACTTTTGGCCACTGTTTTGGGGTGGATCAAGGTCTGCCCCTTTATGGTTCAAAGCCCTCTTGCATGCTTGTCTCATGTCCATTGCATGATTGCTTCATTAAGTGTTGTAATATGTTGATCCCATCCCTTAAATGGTCCATGTTTGCATTGCATTTGCATCTTGCATGCCTAGCATTACATACTTGTCATATTAGTTGCATGACATTTGGCATGCCTTGCATAATTAGTATCATGTTGCATTTTGAGCCATGTGAGCATAACATGCATTGCATTACTTGGTTTGGGGTGTCAAGCCAAGTGTGAGGATCAAGGAACATTCATACTATGAGTGATGTAATGTGCCTTGATTCTCGGTCACCGGGACCCTTGACTTCGGCATGATAGGGTCTCGGTCCTCATTTGTGTGGTTGCATGCATCTTTACATCAAGTGGCAAACTTGATCCCTTGGGCTATCATGCACCATTGATGGCTCGAGGATCGAGGGCCATGCTTCCCTGAGTTCAAAGCATGATGGGAAGCATGACCATGCTTACATGTGCCTGAAATCCCATGCCATATACTGTCTGTTCTCTGTTGCTGTCAAAACTGTCTTCTGCAGGAAGCTTCTGCCGACCGGCATAATTCAGTGCCGACCGGCCATTGGTGAATGGCCGATAAATCCAAAAACAGCCGATGGAAATTCTGCACTGCCGGTGGGAATTTCCCCTAGCCGGTGGTACTCTACAGCATGCAAGGAACCTATCCTAGTGCTTTGGCAATTTTCAGAGAGACAGGGCAGTATAAACAGAGGTGGCAGGGGTATGGTACGGGTTTTCCAGGCGAGCCGGGTTTCGAGCATGCATCATTCGCGCATCCCGAGGCAGAGGCTGCGGCCACCCTTCTCCTTTCTTTCTATTAATTAATTAGAAATTCTGTAATAATTAATGTATTTGTTATTCGGTCTGTAATATTTATTTGGTCCCTCCGAGTGAGGGCAATTATGTAATAAGTGTGCGTGAGTGTGTGTATGTCTTCCAACCTCACGTCTTTCTTTCCTTTTACTTACTTGCTTTGATGGTTAGTATTAAGGCACGTTTAAAATTAGCATACCTTATGCTGTGCATACGTGCATTCATGCATTTGTATTGCATGCATCAGGCTCGGTACATCACGCTAACTGCATTTGTACTTCAATTCCAAATTGAACATGTGCATCAAATTGATCGCATTTCACATGCCATGCTTAGGTTAGCCGAGCCCACTTCGATTGCATCCTGTATGTGTTGCATTAGGCAATTTAACATGAGCTAGGATATGCATGTTTGCTAACTAGTTTATTGTTTTGGCACGTAGTACGATGTAAGTATTTATGCTTTAGCATCCCGCATGCGTGTGAGTGCTGCCATGACAGTATGCTTGCCATGCGGCTAAATGTTTATGTGATAAACTGTTTGGATGCCTGTGGGTGAAGGTTGGATTGTTTGAGTTGGAAAAACTCGTTGAAATCCGTGTTTTAGCCTACTTGCGAGTAGCAAATTCCAAAGCGCTTTTCAAAACAAACGGGTGTGCAATGCTTGTTTCCAAATTAGGCAATCTAGTCTATACTTGTTTGCTGTGGGCATAACATAGTAATTCTAGGCTAATAACCGGAATAAGAACACATAACGTTTTCAAAATCAGATATCACGGTTAGTAGAGGCCGGTCTTCGGACCGGGCGAAAGGGGGTGCTCATAGCTGACCTTCCCCGATCGTACCCAAGCTCCCGAGCCGAGACAACTCCGGTGATGACGGACATGTGGCCTTCGGCACCGAGTCAGGGTTTCCTAAATTTCCCCATTAAAAAATATTTAGGTGGCGACTCTGTATCTGGCAAAGCAGTCTATGTTTGGCGCTTCTTTTCAAAAATCTGTTTCTCAAAACGATTTGCCGGATTTGGACTCCTTGGTTCAGATTAAGAACTGTGACACAAAATGAGTCCGAACTGTAGCATGAGGCCCACGGGCGCATCTACAATATCTCCCATGCCGCTGTCATGGCTACAACTTCTTCTGAACTCTGTGCCATCACGGTCTGCTAAGTTTGAACAAAGGTGATATGACTGGTGACTGTTGGATTAGATGAACCGGTGAGCCCAAACTGGCCTTTCTTTGCCTTACCACTGGCAAAGGAATACTGGTTGCCTTCGAATTGAATCTCTGACCTGACAAAGTCTATCAATAGAAGTTCGATGTACTCGAGGGATATTGGAGCCATCTGAAGCTACGATTCCAAGACCACCTAGCAAAAGAGAAAACATGCAGCATCTCAGCCCAATTTCACCAGAACAAATATAAGCAAAGCTGAATGACTACACTCTTTATTGAATTCTGCCTTATAAACTGATATCCTCAGGTAAAACTGATTCCCCCAAAATACTAATGCCCGTAGGCCTGATACCCAGACTTGCAAACTAATACACACAACCTTGTAGAGCCACACTCTGATAGCAAATATCATGCAAGTAAGAGCCAAAATACCCCTATGTTGGGGTAGGGTTTCCCTGTCCTATTTTGTCAGGAGCTAGGGTTTCACTATGCACGCAATAGTTTCAAACAACCTATAATTAGGTAAGCAACCTGTCCTAGCTTGGAATGGTCACTACAGTTTCCAATATGCACTAGGTTGAATGGTCAAAAAGGGTGCCCAGTAAAAACCAGTGTTTGTGTTCCCATCGTGGTAGAGCCCGCAACCGGTTAGCCTTGTGGCACACTTCTCAAAGCAAGCCTCCGGCAAGCCGTTCAGGAATAGCATACGGCAAACACGGTGTCCTAGGCGCACTAATGCAAATGCAATGCAATGGGACACATAAGTGTAGTCAAAACAACATATCATGAGTTCGAGTCAAGTTCTCTAAATCCCCAGTAGAGTCGCCAAAAACTGTAGACATGCCCGAGAACTCTCCGGTTCCGCGTGCAAAGGTGCGAAATCCGTTTTGTTCTTTAGCTACTACAGTTTGGACTCAATGTCATGGTTTTGAATCTAATCTCGCAAAGTGCAATGCAAGACCGATAAATCACCAAAGAGTACAAATCTGACAAATCGTTTTGGAAAATTGATTTTCATAAAGAAGTGCCAAACATGGACTGCTTTGCCAGATTCAAAGTCGCCACCTAAATATTTTGTTTTGAGGGATTTAGGAAACCCTGACTCGTGCCTAAGGCCACGTGTCCGTCATCACCAAAGTTGTCTTGGCTCGGGAACTTGGGTAGGAGAGGGGAAGGTCATGCAATGAGCAGCCCCGCTCGCCCGATCAAAAGATCGGCTTTTACTAAGCATAATATTTTGTTTTGAAAACACATGTGTTCTTATTCCGGTTTATTAGCTAGAATTACTATGTGATGCGCACAGCACACAAGTATAGACTAGATTGCCTTAGTTGGAACAAAACATCTCATGTTTGTTTGAAAATGGTTCGAAGGTGCTACTCGCAAGCAGGCTAAGACGTGGATTTGCCACCCTCAAGTGGGCTTAGAAAACATGATTTTGCCACCTCAAGTGGGCTTAAAACTCGCATTTGATGAATTATTCCAATTCAAGCAATCCAACCTTCACTCACAAGCATTCAGGCAGTTATATCACTTAAGCAAATAGCCTCATGGCAAGCATGCTATCATGGCAACACTCACACTTATGCAAGATGCTAAAGCATAAAAAGCTTACCTAGTACTCTGAGCCAAAACAATAGCTAGTTAGTAATCAATACATGATCCTAGCTATGTTAAGATGGCTAATGCAACACATGCAAAATGCAGCTAGAAATAGGCTCGGCTATTCTAAAATGTCATGTGAAATGCAATACTTGATAATCATGTATTCAAATTGGTATTGAAATACAATGCAGTTTTTATGATGCATCGAGCCCGGTGCGTGCAAAACAAATGAATGAATGCAAACATGCAAGCATAGGAATGCTAATTGAAACATGACCTAGAACTAACCGTCGTAAGTGGTTAAATAAAAGGGAGAAAGATGTGGGATTGGAAGACATTCACACACTCACGCACAGTTATTACAAAATTTGGCCCTCTCGACGGAGGGTCCGAATACATAATACCAGCTAGCTACGGTAAGCTATTCTACCTAATCTAATAATCTAATTCGACTAATTATTACATAATCAAATTGAAAATTAGCTAACACTAAGCCAATTAAGAATTTAAAACGATGAATTAGATTAGCTAACACATTAAATAATTAATTACAAATTAACTAACTATATAAAATAGTTAAAACGTCCTCGAGAAGAGGGGCATATGCATGCTCGGTCGGCTTCACTCGGAAATCCGTTGCCATGCCTCATGTTGCCTCTGTTTGCACTATTTTGCACCTCTAAAAACTGTACAAATCTCTGAAACACTTCTGATCCACCTCATAGACATTCTGAGAGGTCATTGGCCAAATGGTAAGGCCATCGGCCAAAGGATAAGGGTCATCGACCACTTATGAGGCTATTGGCTAAACATTGTTAGCCAATCGGCACACCAGATAGCCGATCGGCCATCTCTTCCTACAGACTACTCCTTTTGCTGCAGCAGAGTACAAACAAGGGCATGGCAATACATTTGCAAGAAAAATTTGTGCAACAAAACTCCTTACCATGTTTAAAGCTCAATGGAGTGTAGTGCTCGACCCACGAGCCGTCAATCACGCATTTCAATGCATGATGGCCAAAGAGGCTGAGTCGCACAATTCAATATGAATGAAATGCACAAAAACACATAATTGCCCTAAACTCTATCATGTTTGATCAAGAGGCAAGGTATGTACACACAATGCAATGCAGCAAGCATGCAAACTCATGCAATGCAACAAGCATGCAACAACATGAGGCAATGCAACCTAAACAAGCAAACAACATGACTTGCAACAAGTATGCAACAATGTTATGTAATGCAACTAGCACGCCAAATGCAATGTACTAAGCATGCAAAATGCAATGCAACCTAGACATGCAAACATGCAATGTACCAAGCATGCAATAACAACAAAATGGAACAAGCATGCAATAATATGAAAAGACAAGCATGCAACAACATGTAAAAATGGACTTAAACTAAAATGGGCAGACCTCAATCATGCCTAAATCAGTGGCCAAAATGTTGAAACAATAGCATGAAATGCACATACAAACATGCACACACTTTGGTTCGCCAACAAGGTATGAAGACAACTACTCTCAAGCATGAGCACTGAACGAAAAGTATGGATGTATGACAATACTATAGGCTTTGAAATCATGCACGGAATGGTGCCAAACCACGCTCATAACACAAGGATAGCATGCAAGAAAGCTCAAAGTTTGAAACCAACAAAGGGACTTAAACCATGGCCATGCAAGGCAAGCGCCAAAGGGCCAAGGGGAAGCAAAAAAGTCCAAAGGTAGGTCAATACAAGACCAAAAGCATGCTCAAACCTAGCCAACACAAGCTGGAACAAAAGACCAAAAGCATGAAGCATGCAAGGCTAACAAGGGGTGTTACATTACACCTATTAAAACCAAACATCGCATGACTTAACCAATAAAAATCAGAGTTATGGCATGTCAAAATAAGCCCAAAAACCCACTGAGATGGCATCCTAAGGACCTAAGCATAGAGGCATGCACAATGGTCCATTCTTATGGCATAAAACTCCAACTCTTTAAAACATTGAAAGAATGACAAAGGCAAGTGTATGACCATGAAACATGCACTGAAATTACATAACAAATGATGCCAAATCATGGAAGTAGCCTAAGCAATGCATGCTAGTGGCTTGGAAACTCAAAGCTAACAAGCTAGAATGCACTATGGCTATACAAAGCATGGCATATATGATCAGGACAACACAAACCAGAGCTTAAACATGGTAAAACAAGGCTAAAAGCTTCTTTGAGTTGAGCCAAAACATGCAAGAATGATGATCCGAACACAAGATGCATGTTAAGGCAATAGAGAGAATTGCACTACAAGTGCATGGTGCTTGCAAGAGTTTATCAAACCAACTTTAGATAGAGTCATGACATGCTAAATAATGACAAAAAAACATGCTAAAATGGAGTCCATACATGCTTAACAAACATGCTGCTTCATGAGGCATATAAGGCTAGTTTGCAAGAATTACACTACAAGTGTATAAAGCATGCATAAGGTGACCAAACCAGCAATGGACAGAGTTAAGGTAGGTCCTAAAAGTCACAAAAAAGTTCTTGAACTAAGCCTCAAAATGGTAGAAACACATGCTCATTTGATAGACCAATAAGACATGCAAACAAGAGAAGAGAAGGGGGGACAACCCCCACCCATTTGGGGCCTCAAAATGGGGTTTTTACCAATTAAAATCCTCTGGATTTTAGTGGTTAAAAGGCCATAAAAAGTTGTTTTGAAAGGCCTTAGAAGATGGCTTAAAAGCTATACAAGCTAAGAAACAAAAGGGAGAGACAACCCCCTAACACAAAATAGGCCTAAACCATCACTTTTAGGACTAAAAAATAGAGTTTTCTTTAGTTCAAAACCAAGCCAAAATTAGTTTACAAAGATGGTAAAACAAGCATGCAAAGCAAAGGTTTAAAGGAGCAAGTGTTTACCTTTAAAGAACCTTGAAGGACAGCAGCAAAACCAGCCAAAATCTGATCCAAAAAACCTTCAATCAGCCCAAAAATAGGTTCCAAGTGACCTCAAGCCAATGGTGATCAACTCTTCTTAAGGGTTGATAGGTTGAAGATGGTTGTATGCAAGCCTTCTAGCACAAAATCTCAAGAGTGGATTGTAGAGAGAGAGGTTCTAGTGTGAGAAGCTCCCAAACCTTTTGCCAAAAATGTTCTCTAAATGTTCTCACCCTTGAAAATGAGATATAAGGGTTCATTATATAGCAAAATATCAAGTTTGGTCGAAAATATCTGATTTGGGACAGGTGGCACAAGCTGGAAACAGCTGGAGGAGAAATATCTACCAATTCTGGGCTTTTTGGACATTTTTGGCTGGTCGACCAACATTTGTGGCCGATAAGGTTCACTTTTGGCCGACACATAGCTGCTGAGCTCCAATTGTGGCCGATGCAGTGCCATAGAGGCCGATGGAAAAAATCAGTCTTGGTCCATGACTTGAAGCAAGCCTAAATCCTTCATCTGGTTGCCTTTTCAGGTCATTCTTGTTCATAAACTGAAGCCCTGGAAGTCTTCTTTCCAAATATGGAAGATTCACATCAAAATTCCGTGTGTTCTAAGAGATATCAATCTTGTAGTGAAGGCTGCTTAGTTTTGGTCCAACCAGAATGATGCCCAACTTCAGCCAATCATATCTCCTCTATCCGGACTGGGCTTTAGGAGATTCTTGAATAAAAAATGAAGCCCCAGAAGTAAGCTTGCCAATGGTGGTGGCCTCATAGCTTAAATCCAAGTGCATAGACAGATAGGCTTGATTTAGCGAGGATCGCTCGACTTTCTCTTAGCGATTCATACCCATCTTCTTCTCTAACTTGGTTTCTTCCCTCTTCTCCTCTTTTCTTCAACTTCAAACCCCTAAACAAGGTGTTTTGAAATATTTTTCAATGATTTCATCTCTCTTTCATTCATTTCCACATTGTCCTCGCTCGGTTTACCGAAAAGCGCAACATTTAACGAAATGCAAGCCTCAGAACATCATAGGAACGTTATTTCAAAAATATTTTGAAAGAGAGGGTTTTAAGATCTTAAAACCATCCAAAATATCTTTGGTCCAAATGGGGTGCGTGGTTTGGATTTGACGCTCTCCTTGCTGAAAAAATTGAACCTTTGCACTGCACAGCCTGTATCACTAAGAAAGCAATTAGTACCGCTCAAGTCTTAAGGATGGTAAAAAATGGGGTGTCTACAGTTGCCCCTCTTTGACTGAGCTCAAATTCATGAAGTGACGTGAGTGAATGTCAAAGCCCAGAGACGACCCATTTTTGACACGGCTGAAGACTTGGACAAACAAACAAAATATAGTTGAATAAATGGTTGCACCGGCAGGCTACCTACATATCCCATTACAAGGAATCAAACCAACATAGTTCAGGGGCAAGATGCAAATGATATGTCAGAAGATTTTGATAATATGACTTATACGCCACGCGAAGCCGGTTTGACAATTAGACTTATACGCTACGCAAAGGCGGTTTGATAATTGGACTTATACGCTACGTGAAGCCGGTTTGATAATTGGACTTATACGCTGCGCGAAGCCGGTTTGATAATTGGACTTATACGCTGCGTGAAGCCGGTTTCATAATTGGACTTATACACTGCGCAAAGCCGGTTTGATAATTGCACTTATACTCTACACGAAGTCGGTTTGAAAATTGGACTTATACGCTACGCGAAGCCGGTTTGAAAATGGACTTATACGCTACGCGAAGCCGGTTTGAAAATTGGACTTATACGCTACGCGAAGTCGGTTTGACAATTGAACTTATACGCTATGCGAAGCTGGTTTGAAAATTGGACTTATACGCTACGTGAAGCAGGTTTGAAAATTGGACTTATACGCTACACAAAGTCGGTTTGATAATTGGACTTATATGCTACGTGAAGCCGGTTTGATAATTGGACTTATACGCTACGCGAAGCCGATTTGATAATTGAACTTATATGCTACGTGAAGTCGGTCGGTTTGATAATTGGACTTATACGCTACGCGAAATCGGTTTGAAAATTGGACTTATACGCTACGCGAATTCGGTTTCATAATTGGACTTCTACGCTATGCGAAGCCGGTTTGAAAATTGGACTTATACGCTACGCGAAGCCGGTTTGAAAATTGGACTTATACGCTACGCGAAGCCGGTTTGATAATTGGACTTATACGGTACGCGAAGTCGGTTTGATAATTGGACTTATATGCTACGCGAAGCCGGTTTGAAAATTGGACTTATACGCTACACGAAGCCAGTTTGATAATGGGACTTATACGCTACGCGAAGACGATTTGATAATTGGACTTATACGCTACGCGAAGCCGGTTTGAAAATTGGACTTATACGCTACGCGAAGTCGGTTTGATAATTGGACTTAGACGCTATGCGAAGCCGGTTTGAAAATTGGACTAATACGCTACGCGAAGCCGGTTTGATAATTGGACTTATACGCTATGCGAAGACGGTTTGATAATTGGACTTCTACGCTACGCGAAGCCGGTTTGAAAATTGGACTTATACGCTACGCCAAGCCGGTTTGAAAATTGGACTTATACGCTACGTGAAACCGGTTTGAAAATTGGACTGATACGCTACGCGAAGCCGGTTTGAAAATTGGACTTATATGCTACGCGAAGCCGGTTTGAAAATTGGACTGATACGCTACGCGAAGCCAGTTTGATAATGGGACTTATACGTTACACGAAGAAGGTTTGATAATTGGACTTATACGCTATGTGAAGCCGGTTTGAAAATTGGACTTATATGCTATGTGAAGCCGGTTTGATAATTGGACTTATACGCTACGCGAAGCTGGTTTGAAAATTGAACTGATACGCTACGCGAAGCCGGTTTGATAATGAGACTTATACGTTATGCGAAGCCGGTTTGATAATTGGACTTATATGCTACGCGAAGCCGGTTTGATAATTGAGGATTTATGTAATGCAATGTAATGCCATGGAGTGATGATAAAGCTATGAAGATGGCAACACCAGAGGCAAGCTTAGTGCAAAACACACGAAGCAAGCCACATTTCTTCCTGGCTATGTTTGTAACTTTCCCTATTCTCCAACGGGGTGACAGACTAGGTTGGTTCAGTATCCAGAATTGAGGCGCATACACATGCTATGTCAACCTATGGGGCTTCCATACAGATTTCAAGCTGAGGATACACCCCTGAGTATTTAAACCAGACTTTAGACTCAGAAATCCCGAACCTTTGCGTTCTTGACATTAGCCGTTCGAACTCTAGTTTCCACCGTCGCAGTTGGTCTCCTAGGAACTCACTGCAAACACAGGCAGACAGCTATACCAGACCACCGGAAATCGTTCGGGCACGACAAACACCAAAGGAATTGCACCTTTAGAGGATTTAAGGTCTCCTAGACCGGAGAGTGCACAAGACAGTGCTAAAGAGGAAGAAATGCACAAGACAGTGCTATGCAGGGGTGTGCACAAGTCAGTGTGATATAATACACTAAGAAGTGCAGGTAAAGTGCGCAAAACAGCGCAATGCAATGCACTAACAAGTGCAGGTGAAGTGTGCATAACAATGCAATTGGAACGTGCATAACAATGCAACTAGAGTGTGTATAACAATGCAACTAAAACGTGCATAACAATGCAAATGAAGGTGCGTGACAACGCAAGTAAAGTGTGCATAACAATGCAAGTAAAGTGTATATAGCAATACAAGTGGAACGATGCATAACAATGCAGGTGGAGTGTGCATAACAATGCACGTGAGACATGCATAGCAAGGAAAGTGCAAGAAATGTATGCCCTATGCAACATTGAGATGCGCATTTCATGCTAGGGTGAGAAGTGCACATTCTATGCAAGCAAGGTTAAAACGTGCTCCATGTAATGTACATACTCTATGCAAAAGGATCAATGACGTACATCCAATGTAACGTGTATATTCTATGCGACAACAAGAATAAGTATAGCACAAGATGCATTTATGCAATATGTGTGACGATATGATACATGTTACAAGCAATGTAGAGCATGATGTTTAGGGAATGCAATAAGCAAACAAAGCGGCGCTTTAGAAAGCACCTCATGGGGAGAGTGGCGATGAACCGCTCTACTCTGATGGGGATCTCCCCTTGTGTTCCTCGAACTCTTGCCTTGCATTCTTCGAACTCTTTCCTTCAACTCATAGTATAAAGGTTTTGATATGCTGACAAGGATTCTTCATGTAGAACACTTTGGACACCATCTTTCTTTCTGACTATATTCGCAACTTTCCCTATTCTCCAACGGGGTGACAGACTAGGTTGGTTTAGTATCCAGAATTGAGGTGCATACACATGCTATCTCAACCTATGGGGTTTCCATATAGATTTCAAGCCGGGGATACACCCCTGGGTATTTAAACCAGACTTTAGTCTCGGAAATCCAGAGCCTTTGCGTTCTAGGCATCAGCCATTCGAACTGTAGTTTCCACCATCGCAGTTGGTCTCCTAGGAACTCATTGCAAACATAGCCAAGATGCCTCTGGCAGGGAAAGATACTCAGGAAGAGCACTTCTGATTGCCATTCTGGCTTTGAAGTAGGCTTGAACTCGAGCTTGAGGTAGAGACACACTCATTCTTCGGAGTATTGACAAGGCCTGAAGAGGTACACCCGGAGTGCGATGACGAAACTTATTGAAATTGAAACAAACTCAGATGCCCGACATTTTCCCTCTTTTCTTCTGCTTTGCAGTCTGGAACCCATATGGCTTCAGATAGGTCCTGGTTTTACTGTTTTCACATGACCTGGGTTGAACCTTGCAGTTTTATGAAAGAACAAATCCTGTTTTACACAAATATGGAGAACGACACAGCACTTTGAGCACAAAATGATTTTTTTTTTTTGAAATTGAGGAACGAGTTCTTAACCGGGTATTGAGCCTACGATTGACCATCGTCAAAAATGACTGAATAAACGGAAAACAAAGGTAAAACAACCTAGACACATCTATTGACACTCGAAACGATTCAAAACAAGAACCGAGACAAACAAAAACACACACACAACATTCAGATGTGTTACAAAGACGAGAGACCTCTCAGTCCACGGGGAGCCCACAGCTTCTCCGGGTATTGTTTCCCACCCTTTCTTATTTGTGATTCTCACATCACTCTGGCACTCTATCTCTTGTTTTCTGAAAAAGCCTTTTTCTCACTTTTTCTCTCAGCACACATCTCTCTATTATTCAATCTCTCTGATTTTTTATGCCTCCCCTGGGTGGTTGATGGATAAACAAGAAGTTGCGGGCTCTTGCCCCTATCATTCTGCTAGATTCTCTTTCTTCTGCTCACAACAGTAAGCTTTCCCACAGAGGGGTTGCGATAGGATGTGCAGTAGATCCGCAGCTGACATTGGTTGACGATGCTCTTGGCCAGTTTGGATGTGATTAGACCTGTCCAGATAAGAGAGTGGAATATCTTGATCCATTCCAGTTTGTGCTTCGCACTTGGCTTGATACCTTGCTGTTTGGAGGATGAGAGAGCTTTCGGCCCTTTGCTGTTTTCTTCAGTTGTGCCATTTTCTGGTAGATAGAGTGCCCTTCCTGACAAGTAGAGTGCCCTTTCTGGTAAGTATGTTGACAATTGGGAAAAGACAG
This sequence comes from Camellia sinensis, assembly GCF_055761805.1. Classification (NCBI taxonomy): domain Eukaryota; kingdom Viridiplantae; phylum Streptophyta; class Magnoliopsida; order Ericales; family Theaceae; genus Camellia; species Camellia sinensis. The sequence goes on from NC_138964.1 coordinate 45,148,218, forward strand.
AACACTTGACTCAACTGTGCCCCTAGTTCATCATTTTGACCATTTTTTGTTTTGGCTTTCTACTAAAACAATTTTGACCAATATGAAAGTTAGATTAACATACTTGTTCAACTTTTTGATTTGAAATCATGCAAGTCAGGCTATGAGCACTGAAAATTTTCCTTTTTCGGGTCCAAGAAATGGTCCAGTTTTGGAAACAAGGGATAGTTTTTGAGAGAAAATTAGTCAACTTCATTAAAAATCCTCAAAAACTATTTTTGCAAATGGCCACTGCTTGACCAACACGGAATTTACCTTTGAGATGCACAACCTCAGATCCAAAACAATGGAAAATTGTCTCTTGTCTAAATGGCACTGCACGGCAACAGAAAGTTGCCCCTTGTCTGAATGGCACCACAGCGCACCGTAATCAGTCCTCAAAGTGACGATCACAATCGAACTCTAGGATACAGAGAAGACAAAGATGATCAGAAGCATTACATGGACATAGTCGATTTGGAAGTGTTTATGGCTGGACTTTAGAATGAAGTTGCCTACGTATCCCACAGATGGGAATCAAACCTTACGTAGTTCGGGGTTAAGGTACACTCGGGTATTAACCTCTCCTTTTGCGCTCTAACTTTTGCCAAGGCCGCCCTTCCGGGTTTTTAAGCTTGCGAGCTATTTTCATTTCTTTTCATCTTTCATTTTTTTTTCTTTTTCTTTTCTTCTTTTTTCATTTTTTTTCATTCTTCGCATTTTTTCTTTTTTGTTCTTTTTTTTTTCTTTTTCTTGCTCTAACTTTTGCCTGGATCGCCCTTCTAGGTTTTTGGCCCAACGAGCCTCTAAAGGGTAAAAAGTGTAACGAGTCCATGTTGAATGGTCGGAGGATCTCGAATCCATCTGAATCCAGGAGAATGATTGCTGTTCGCTGATGATGTAGGAGTCCATCCAATGGGGGCTGAATTTGCCCCTAGTGTTGTGGATAGGAGCTTGATTGTCCTTCAGCAAAACTTTCTTCTTTCCTCCCTTATGGGATTTGGCTTTCTTGTCAATCTTCATTGGTTTGCAGAATGACCCCTCTTTTGAATCTTTGAGCACATTGGACATTTTTGCCCCTAGTTCAAGGGCTACTTCTGATCGAGCTTTGCAAGCTTCTTTTGATGACGTCTGATCTTCTTGATCTGACTTCTTTGCCTCTAGTTCGAGGGCTGCTTCAAATCTGGCTATACATGCCTCACATTGTGGTTGGCCGTTGAACATTCTGAATCCAAGTTCAAGGTTTAAAAACAAGGGGTCAAGTCTCGAGGCTGAGAGTGATCCTATGCTGCACAATCTCAAGAGCGATTCTGCATAGGTCTTCGTAGGATGGCGCAAAATATTTTTTGAAATCTTTTATGAAAGCGACTAGTCGCTCACGTCGAAGACAATGTAGAACCAATCTAAATCAAGCTAGGATCCTTCTCAGCACTCACATTAACGAACAAGATCTCATTCATTAAGGGCTTAGCATGTCTCTCTTTCTCTCAATTGATCAAAAATTTTTGCAAATCCAAAGGAATTCCTCCCTCTTTGTTTTCATCACAATGTTCAAAAATTTTTGAAAAACTTAGGTGAATGCAATAATTTCAAGGCACAGAAAAGTAGGTGAAAATGCACTGCCGTTCCATTCAAATTTGTTGGCATAACTAGCTTAAGACAGAGACAAACTCAAAAGTGTGAAAACCACTGCTGTTTCATTCAAATCGTCTGGCATAACCGGCCTTATGGTAGAAACAGACTCAAAAGAGTGTAAAAGACAAACACAAAACACGATAGTGATGTCTGAGGTAACACCCTCGAAATCACCCGACTCTAACATAACAGGACTGACTCGATACAACAAGACAAACTCAACTGACTCAGTACAAAAAGACTAACTCAATACAACACAACAGAGCTGACTCAATACCCAAGTCAGAAAGCAAAAAAACAAGCATTCACACATTGCTCAAAAGAGTGCGTGCCATTTCCACGCTTGGAGTAAACTGAGCGCCATCCGCAGGTGGTTCATCCCCCGATCAAATAATCACATTATCCCCTAAGTTCACTGATCCAGTGCCGATAGACTTTGCAGGACCTGGCATGACAATGACCTTGTTATCAATCAGATCTTGTATTTCATGGCGGAAACGAAAACACATGTCAGTGTCATGGCCGGCTTGTTGATGGAAGGCACAGTAATTGGTCGGGTTGTGTGAGGGAGGGAGGTTAGCTCCAGGGGCTTGAGATGGCCTTGTCCTATAAGGATTTGGAAAGTTTTGGACAAAGTCATGTAGAGGGGATTGAAGACCCTTTGGCCTCGGGGTGGGTACTTCGAGGTTTGTGGAGTTTTACTGGATGCACCAGCAAAGGGATTGGTAGGCACTAACTGGGTTTGCTGATCTCTTCTAAGTATAGGATTAGAGCTGAAAGGAATGTTTTTGGTACAACGGCCCTTCTCCTTGCTTGCCCCTTGATTCAAACTACCCTTATTCTGAGTGGCAAAAGTGCCATCCACAATCTTTGCAACAACTGTAATCACTTGCTGTTTGTCCAGTTCTTCGGCTTTCAAAGCCTCAACAGCCCACTAAAGATGTTCAAAGGGACTAACACCTGCCCTTACCTTGTTCTTATCGCCGACCTCCACTTTGCCAAAGGATTGGGTTGCTATATCAGAGCGGGGCCCAGTTGTTGTCGACATGCCACCACCCAGATCTGAGATGGCTTCAGGTTGGCCTTTTTCAATTGTAGCTTGCCCCAAGATTGGAGAGCCTTTTGGCATGAAACTTTTGGCCTGTGATGTGGTCGATGATGGAGCCAAAACTCCAAAGGCTAAATCTGCCACAGTTCTTTGCAAATCTTCAATCATGCTCCCCAGCTCAGAAGTAGTGGGTTCATGGGTTTGAGATGATTGGGGTTCAAATGCATCCCTCGTGCTTAAGCCCATGCTTTCCGGGATAAGCACCTCGGGCTTGAGTATATGGGTCAAGGTGTATCTACTGGAGCTGTAGGTGGGTGGCAGTGTATGACCGAGGTTGAGATGTGGATGAGGTACATGGTCCTTGGGGTTTTGAGGTGGAGCTATTGTCCGGTTATCGATGAGATCCTGGATCTCATGAAGAAGGCGGTAGCAACCATCGGTGCCATGGCCATGTTACTGATGATACACGCAGTATTTTGTGGAGTTATGCCCAGTAGGGAGTGGGCTAGGCAAAGGTTAAGGATCAAGGGGTTTGAGATACCCTCTCTCCATCAGGACTTTCAGTGCCCTGGTTAGGCTCATATAGAGGGGGGTGAAAGTTCTGCCCAGAGCTCAGGCTGGGCTGGCTGTTTGTAGACTGGCCTTGGCAAAAGGGTCAGCTATGGCGACTGTATTGATTTTCGCGGGCTTTAGAATAGTGCTACTGCCAGCATTGGTACTCCCGATAGAAACCCACCTTACTAGTTTACTTGTTCTAGGAATAATCCCCCTGTTGAACGCAATCTCGATCTGAATCCCCAGTTCATGTAAACATTTGAAAGTATACAGCGGTGCCACTATTAACTTTTGCAGCATATTAGGCTCAAGGTTCTGCACCACTATCCACACTTGGTCCCTCTCGGAAGGGCGATTTGTCATTTGTGCTGCCTTTGTTCTCCACCTTGCCACAAATTCCACAAAAGGCTCTGTCGGGTTCTGGCGGGTTGCTTCAAGCTCTTGCAAAGTCATTTCAACCTGGGTATTGTAAGAATATTGATCAACAAAGGCCCAACCAATTTCTCCCAGTTTTGCTTCACTGTATCCTCCAATTCGGCATACCAAGTGGTGGCCGCACCCGACAGGGTTCTGGCATATAGAGAGAGTTTCTGCGGCTTAGTCAGATCCATCGGTTTCAGGATATCCACGAAAAGTCAGACATGTACCATAGGATCTCTAGACAGGTCAAAGCGGCCAATATGTGGCATTTTGAATCTGTCTGGGAGCCTTACGGCAACCTCGATATACCCATCCTCAATGTCATGAATGGAGTTAAGGCCCTGTGCCATTTTGACCTGCTTCTCAAGGTTCGTAATTTTCTCCGAGCTTGGATCAAGATCAGTAGTATCAAGGGGATAAAGCCTCTCAGTAGGTTGCGCCAAGGGTCTAAAAATTCGGGCTTGAGCCAACCCTTCTCGGGGATCCGAACCATGCAAATCTTTAGTTGGCGAGAGTGGGTCCAAGTTCGGCTGGGATCCCGAGACTGGATGTGTGGTAGGTGTCCCAGATGGGCATTGCATTTCAGCATTGGTCTCACCCAGCCGGGGGATTCCTTGGTTTAATGCCGCTATCATGGCTACAACTTCTTCCGAACTCTGTGCCATCATGGTCTGCTAAGTTTGAACAAAGGTGATGTGACTGGTGACTGTCGGATCAGATGAACCGGGGAGCCCTAACTGGCCTTTCTTTGCCTTACCACTGGCGAAGGAATACTGGTTACCTTCAAACTAAATCTCTGACCTGACAAAGTCTATCAACAGAAGCTCGGTGTACTCGGGGGATATTGGAGCCTTCTGAAGCTATGGTTCCAAGACCACCAAGCAAAAGAGAAAGCAGGCAGCATCTCAGCCCAATTTCACCAAAACAGATATAAGCAAAGCTGAATGACTGCACTCTTTACTGAATTCTACCCAAAATTCTGTCCTGTAAACTGATATCCTCAGGTAACACTGATTCCCCCAAAATACTAATGCCTGCAGTCCTGATACCCAGACTTGCAAACTGATACACACAACCCTGTAGAGACATACTCTGACAGCAAATATCATGCAAGTAAGAGCCAAAACACCCCTATGTTGGGGTAGGGTTTTCCTGTCCTATTTTGTTAGGAGCTAGGGTTTCACTACGCACGCAGCGGTTTCAAACAACATATAATTCGGTAAGCAATCTGTCCTAGCTTGGAATGGTCACTACAGTTTCCGATATGCACTAGGTTGAATGGTCCAAAAGGGTGCCCCGGTAAAAATCGAGGTTTGTGTTCCCATCGTGGTAGAGCCCGCAACCGGTTAGCCTTATGGCACACTTCTCAAAGCAAGCCTCTGGCAAACCGTTCAGGAATAGCATACGGCAAACACGGTGTCCTAGGCGCACCAATGCAAATGCAATGAAAAGAGACACATAAGTGTAGTCAAAACAAGATATCATGAGTTCGAGTCAAGTTCTCTAAATCCCCAGTAGAGTCGCCAGAAACTGTAGACGTGCCTGAGAACTCTCCGGTTCCGCGCGCGAAGGCGTGAAATCCGTTTTGTTCTTTTGCTACTACAGTTCAGACTCAATGTCACGGTTCTGAATCTAATCTCGCAAAGTGCAATGCAAGACCGATAAATCACCAAAGAGTCCAAATCTGGCAAATCGTTTTAGAAAACTGATTTTTATAAAGAAGTGCCAAACATGGACTGTTTTGCCAGATACAAAGTTGCCACCTAAATATTTTGTTTTGGGGGATTTAGGAAACCCTGACTCGTGCCTACGGCTACGTGTCCGTCATCACCAAAGTTGCCTCGGCTTGGGAACTTGGGTACGAGAGGGGAAGGTCATGCAATGAGCGCCCCTGCTCGCTCGGTCAAAAGATCGGCCTTTACTAAGCATGATATTTTATTTTGAAAACACATGTGTTCTTATTCCGGTTTATTAGCTAGAACTACTATGTGATGTGCACAGCACACAAGTATAGACTAGATCGCTTCAATTGAAACAAAGCATCTCATGTTTGTTTGAAAATGGTTTGAAGGTGCTACTTGCAAGTAGGCTAAGACGTCGATTTGCCACCCTTAAGTGGACTTAGAAAACATGATTTTGCCACCTCAAGTGGGCTTAAAACTCGCATTTGATGAATTGTTCCAATTCAAGCAATCCAACCTTCACCCACAGGCATTCAGGCAGTTTTATCACTTAAGCAAATAGCCTCATGGCAAACATGCTATCATGACAACACTCACAGTTATCCAAGATGCTAAAGCATAAAAAGCTTCCCTAGTACTCTGAGCCAAAACAATAGCTAGTTAGTAATCAATGCATGATCCTAGCTATGTTAAGATGGCTAATGCAACACATGCAAAATGCAACTAGAAATAGGCTCGGCTATTCTAAGATGTCATGTGAAATGCAACACTTGATAATCATGTATTCAAATGGGTATTGAAATACAATGCAGTTAGTATGATGCGTTGAGCCCGGTGCGTGCAAAACAAATGAATGAATGCAAACATGCAAGCATAGGAATGCTAATTGAAATATGACCTAGAACTAACCGTCGTAAGCGGTTAAATAAAAGGGAGAAAGACGTGGGATTGGAAGACATTCACACACTCACGCACACTTATTACAAAATTTGGCCCTCTCGGCGGAGGGTCCGAATAAATAATACAAGCTAGCTACGCTAAGCTATTCTAACTAATCTAATAATCTAATTAGACTAATTATTACATAATCAAATTGAAAATTAGCTAACACTAAGCTAATTAAGAATTTACAATGATGAATTAGATTAGCTAACACATTAACTAATTAATTACAAATTAACTAACTATACAAAGCAGTTAAAACGGCCTCGAGAAGAGGGCATATGCATGCTCAGTCGGCTTCACTCGGAAATCCGTTGCCATGCCTCATGTTGCCTCTGTTTGCATTGTTTTGTACCTCTGAAAACTGTACAAATCTCTAAAACACTTCTGATCCACCTCATTGACATTCTGAGAGGTCATTGGCCAAATGGTAAGGCTATCGGCCAAAAGATAAGGGTCGTCGACCACTTATGAGGCTATCGGCCAAACATTGTTAGCCGATCGGCATACCAGATAGCCGATCGGCCATCTCTTCCTGCAGACTGCTCCTTTTACTGCAGCAGAGCACAAACAAGGGCATGGCAATACATTTGTAAGAAAATGTTCTGCAACCAAACTCCTTATCATGTTTAAAGCTCAAAGGAGTGTAGTGCTTGACTCTCGAGCCATCAATCATGCATTTCAATGCATGATGGCCAAAAAGGCCGAGTCGCACAATTCAATGTGAATGAAATGCACAAAAACACATAATTGCCTTAAACTCTATCATGTTTGATCAAGAGACAAGGCATGCACACACAATGCAATGCGGCAAGCATGCAAACTCATACAATGCAACAAGTATGCAACAACATGAGGCAATGCAACCTAAACATGCAAACAACATGACATGCAACAAGTATGCAACAATGCTATGTAGTGCAACTAGCATGCCAAATGCAATGTACCAAGCATGCAAAATGCAATGCAACCTAGACATGCAAACATGCAATGTACCAAGCATGCAATAACAACAAAATGGAATATGCATGCAACAATATGCAAACATGGACAAGCATGCAACAACATGCAAAGACAAGCATGCAACAACATGCAAAAATGGACTTAAACTAAAATGGGCAGACCTCAATCATGCCTAAATTAGTGGCCAAAATGATGAAATAATGGCATGAAACGCACATACAAACATTCACACACTTTGGTTCGCCAACATGGTATGAAGACAACTACTCTCAAGCATGAGCAATGAATGAAAGGTATGGATGTATGACAATACTATAGGCCTTGAATTCATGCATGGAATGGTGCCAAATCACTCTCATAACACAAGGATAGCATGCAAGAAAGCTTAAAGTTTGAAAAAAACAAAGGGACTTAAACCATGGCCAAGCAAGGCAAACCCCAAAGGGCCAAGGGGAACCAAAATAGTCCCAAGGCAGGTCAATACAAGACCAAAAGCATGCTCGAACCTAGCCAACACAAGCTAGAACAAAAGACCAAAAGCGTGAAGCATGCAAGGCTAACAAGGGGTGTTACATTACACCTATTAAAACCAAACATCGCATGACTTAACCAGTAAAAATCAGAGTTATGGCATGTCAAAATAAGCTCAAAAATCCACTGAGATGGCATCCTAAAGACCTAAGCATAGAGGCATGCACAATGGTCCATTCTTATGGCATAAAACTCCAACTCTTTAAAACATTGAAAGAATGACAAAGGCAAGTGTATGACCATGAAACATGCACTGAAATTACATAACAAATGATGCCAAATCATGGAAGTAGCCTAAGCAATGCATGCTAGTGGCTTGGAAACTCAAAGCTAACAAGCTAGAATGCACTACGGCTATACAAAGCATGGCATATATGATCAGGACAACACAAATCAGAGCTTAAACATGGTAAAACAAGGCTAAAAGCTTCTTTGAGTTGAGCCAAAACATGCAAGAATGATGATCCGAACACAAGATGCATGTTTAGGCAATAGAGAGAATTGCACTACAAGTGCATGGTGCTTGCAAGAGTTTATCAAACCAACTTTAGATAGAGTCATGACATGCTAAATAATGACAAAAAAGCATGCTAAAATGGAGTCCATACATGCTTAACAAACATGCTGCTTCATGAGGCATATAAGGCTAGTTTTCAAGAATTACACTACAAGTGTATAAAGCATGCATAAGGTGACCAAACCAGCAATGGATAGAGTTAAGGTAGGTCCTAAAATTCATAAAAAAGTGCCTGAACTAAGCCTCAAAATGGTAGAAACACATGCTTATTTGATAGGCCAATAAGACATGCAAACAAGAGAAGAGAAGGGGGGACAACCCCCACCCATTTGGGACCTCAAAAAAGGGTTTTTACCCCTGAAAATCTTATGGATTTTAGTGGTTAAAAGGCCACGAAAAGTTGTTTTGAAAGGCCTTAGAAGATGGCTCAAAAAGTTATACAAGCTAAGGAACAAAAGGGAGAGACAACCCCCTAACACAAAATAGGCCTAAACAATCACTTTTGGGACAGAAAAATAGAGTTTTCTTTAGTTCAAAACCAAGCCATAAATAGTTTACAAAGATGGTAAAACAAGCATGCAAAGCAAAGGTTTAAAGGAGCAAGTGTTTACCCTTGAAGAACCTTGAAGGACAGGAACAAAACCAGCCAAAATCTGATCCAAACAACCTTCAATTAGCCCAAAAATAGGTTCCAAGGGACCTCAAGCCAACGGTGATCAAATCTTCTTAAGGGTTGATAGGTTGAAGATGGTTGTATGCAAGCCTTCTAGCACAAATGCTCAAGAGAGGATTGTAGAGAGAGGTTCTAGTGTGAGAAGCTCCCAAACCTTTTGCAAAAAATGTTCTCTAAATGTTCTCACCCTTGAAAATGAGATATAAGGCTTCATTATATAGCAAAATATCAAGTTTGGTCAAAAATATCTGATTTGGGACAGGTGGCACAAGCTAGAAACAGCTGGAGAAGAAATATCTGCCAATTCTGGGCTTTCTGGATATTTTTGGCCGATCGACCAACATTTGTGACTAATAAGGTTCACTTTTGGCCGACATATAGCTGCTGAGCTCCAATTGTGGCCAATGCAGTGCCATAGAGGCTGATGGAAAAAATCAGTCTTGGTCCATGACTTGAAGCAAGCCTAAATCCTTCATCTGGATGCCCTTTTAGGTCATTCTTGTGCCTAAACTGAAGCCCCGAAACTCTTATTTCCAAATATGGAAGCCTCACATCAAAATTCCATGTGTGCTAAGAGATATCCCCCTTTTAGTGAAGGCTGCTCAGTTTCGGTCCAACCGGAATGATGCCCAACTTCAGCCAATCATACCTCCTCCATCCGGACTCGGCTATAGGAGATTCTTGAATGAAAAATGAAGGCCTAGAAGTAAGATTTCCAATGGTGGTGGCCTCATAGCTTAAATCCAAGTGCATAGATAGATAGGCCTGATTTAGCGAGGACCGCTCGACTTTCTCTTTGCGATTCATACCCATCTTCTTCTCCAACTTAGTTTCTTCCCTCTTCTCCTCAAACCCCTAAACTAGGTGTTTTGAAAGTTTTTTCAATGATTTCATCTCTTTTTCATTCATTTCCACTTTGTCGTCGCTCGGTTTACCGAAAAACGCAACATTTAACGAAATGTGAGCCTCGGAACATCATAGGAACTTTATTTCAAAAATGTTTTGAAAGAGAGGGTTTTAAGATCTTAAAACCATCCAAAATAGCTTTGGTACAAAATGGGGTGTGTGGTTTGGATTTGACGCTCTCCTTGCCAAAGAAATTGAACCTTTGCACTGCGCAGCCTGCATCATTAAGTAAGCAATTAGTAGCGCCCAAGTCTTAAGGACAGTAAAAAATGGGGTGTCTATAACCCTGTTTGTGCTCTGTATGCTTTCAGTTGCAGCAGGAAGAACCAGGCTTTAGTGGCCGGTAGGCCACTTCTTTTGGACGACAGGCTACCTTTTGTGGCCGGCCACTACTTCTGGCCAACTGGCCACTTTTGTCAAATTTAGCAGCAACTTTTTGGAACAGAGCAGAGCAGAGGCTGAGATGAAAAGATGTTCTAACTATGCAACAAAGGCATTTTGGCAGCAGAATAGTGGGCTTTTCAGGTGAAAATCTGCGCATGCATAAGCATTCCCCGCTTCTTGGGGCTAATTAGTTAGCTTAGTTACTTCTTTCATGTTGTATTCATGTTCTAATTAATTAGTTAATTCTAATTTGTAATTAATTAATTAGTGTAATTAATTAGTTAGTTCCATAGAATAGTTAATTAATTAATGGGTTTTGTAATAACTAGCTAGCATAGTTAGTTTATTCAGTTTGTAATACTAAGTTAATTCGTTTTGTAATAGCTAGTTAATTAGCTTAGCTAGTTAGTTTTTTTGGACTCTCTTGCACGAGGGCACTACTATAATAATGTGTATGTCTTCCAACCCCACATCTTTCTCCCTTTCATTTACCTGCTTATGATGGTTAGTTTAGGGCATCATGTTTCGTTTAGCATCTCTCATGCCTTGGATCCTTTGTCTTGCATGCATTGAGCTCGGTGTATCATTCTAACTTGCATTATTAGTTAATACTTCTTTGAATATGTGCTTAGACCGCATGCTATCAAATTGATTCATATGGCATATTAGTAGTCGAGCCTAGTAATTGCATATTGTATGCATTAGTCATGTTGCATAGTTAGGATCATGCATTATTCTAACTCTGTCATCTTTTTTCGCTTGGAGTACTAGGTGAGCTTTTATTTGTTTTAGCATGTCGCATGAGTGTGGCTGTTACCATGTCAAAGCATGTTCACCCTGAGGCTAAGTGCTTAAGTGATAAACTATTTGAATGCCTGTGGATGAAGGCTAGTTGCTTGAATTGGGATAATTTGATTAATGTACATTTGATCCCACTTTTTCAAGTGGTACATTCACAAACTCTTTTCAAAAACGAAACATGAAATCAAATGTTTCAATTTTTGCAAAATAATGTATACTTGTGTGTGTCACATAGTAAGTTAACCTATAAAATCGGAACAAGAGCATATAATGTAAATAAGATTCACATCATGATTAGTAGATGCCGATCTTTGATCGGGTAAGTGGGGTGCTCAATTCGTGACCTTCCTCTCTCATACCTAAGTTCCTTAGCTGAGACAATCTTGGTGATCACGGACACGTGTCCTTTGGCACGAGTCATGGGTTTCCTAAATTTTTCTAAAAAATATTTAGGTGGTGACTCTGTATTTGACAAAACAGTCCATTTTTAGCAATTTGATTCAAAATCAATTTACCAAAAGATTTGCCGGATTTGGACTCTTTGGTGTTTATCTATTTCACATTGTACTTGTGAGATCAGATTCAGAACTGCGAGAGTCTCAACTGTAGGGTTCATCGTATTCCAAAAGGAGCACGAAAAGTCGAGCTATAGTTTCCGGTGACTCTACTAGGGACTTAGAGAACTTGACTCCAATTTCATGACGTGAAATTTTATCTATACTTATATGTTTATTTGCATTTGCATTTGCATTGGTGCGCTTAAGTCACTCTGTTTGCCATTTGCTACTCCTAGATGGTTTGCCAGAGGCTTGCCCAACAGCTTGTCAAAAGGTTGACAGGCCGTGGGCTCTGCCATGATGGGAACACAACCCTTGGATCTGGACTACCACTATACCTCTCGCACCTAACACCGAGAAGTGAAAGGAGGATCAAACGGTATTGCGTGAAACTAGGACAAGATGCTCACCCAGAAATGCAGGATTGCGTGAAATCGCTTGTGTGAAATAGCGAAACCCTAGTTCCTGATGAAACTAGGATAGGGTAACCTTACCCCTCATAAGGGCGTTTTGGCTCTCTCTTAACTGGTATGTGCTTTACAGTGAAACTGTACAGGAATGTGCATAGCAGTTGCAAATTTGGTATTTGTTTTGGGGGCAGAATTCAGTGCGGAGTATAGTCCTACAGCTTTGATCATGTCTGTGTTGATAACATCTTAGCTAAGGTGCTGTGCGGTTTTTGATTACTGTTTTCTTTTACTTTATTTCTTTTGCTAGGTAGTTTAAAACCATAGCTTTAGAAAGTTCGGATAACCACCAAGTACTCTGGACCTGGGTCAGAAGACTTTGTAAAGTCGGGGATCTTGTTCGGGGACAACCCGTGTTTACCTCACTCCCATCGGTTACAAGACGGAGGAGAATCAGATAGAATTCACCAGTTCAATTTTTATAGCAACCATCCCTCAACTCACCTGTGTCCAGTTTGGTTCGAGGACAGTCTTCTACTTCTAGCCTAGCAGGAGATCAATTGCCTATTCTAATGACATAGTATCCCCCAGTCAGTATGGAAGAATTGATACATCATCTGCAGTAGAAAGTTGAGACCCTATAGCAAGATGCTGCCCACCAGGCCGAGGTTATAACTAGGCTACAATAACAGCAAACTCAATCGACTGTAGCCTCTGCCTCCCATGCACCTACCATGGGTATCCCAGCACTTGGGGCCACCGCTCATACTGCCAATGTCCAAGAAAACCAAGGAAATCCAGCAGAGCCAATTCCAGCACAAGCCTAAAAAACCCCTATTTATCAGACCAAGGCTTTGTTTGACTTCGAGGTTGACCCAATTGTACTCAAGGTCAATAAACTAGAAAAGTTATTCAAGAGGGTACAAGGGGTTAACTCCATCCCGGACATAGAGGACGGGTATAAATTCTGCAGTTACATTGCCAGATCAATTTAAAATGTCGTACATCGATCAATTTGACGGCTCTGGGGATTCGATGGTTCACCTACGGCTATTTTTAAACGTCTGCCTAACTACACTACAAAAACTGTCTCTCTTTGGCCGAACCATGTCAGGTATAGCGGCCATATGGTATGCTAAGTTGGGAGACTGTGTTAAACAGAATTGGGAGGAGATGGTCGAGTCCTTCATTGTGCAGTATTCATACAATACTCAAATCGAGGTCACAACTCGTGATCTCGAGGCAACACGCCAAGAGCCGAAGGAGGGCTTCTCTGAATTTGTGACAAGGTGGAGAGCTAAAGCCTCGATGATGACCATGAGGCCTTCCAAGAAGGATCAGATCAGGATGGTTGTCCAGAATCTGCACGACAAGTTGCTGCAAAAGATGATTGTCTTACCTCTGTTCACATTTACAGAACTCCATGAAATGGGAGTGAAAATTGAAGACGCCATAAAGCAAGGGTTTATTACAGATGAGAAGGAGCCGACAAAAAGGCCGTTTGTTCGCAATTCCAATGTTGCCAGTGGTAGCACAATTGCGAGGCCATCAGATGTAAGTGTTGTCACCATAACTAAGACTGTCGACCCCTTTGCCAACACAAGCTCACAAATACTGACCAACCTTACCCGATCCCAGAGGACTTTTAACCAATTGTACATGATTCTCTCTCAAGCCATGAAGGTGCTAGTCAAAAAAGGGCACCTCAAACCTTTAGAACCCCGTCCACTTCCTGATCCTCTTCCACCCAAACACAACCCCGCAAAATATTGTGCCTTTCACCAACAGCATGGTCATAATACCGATCGGTGCTTTTGATTACATCATAAGATTTAGGATCTCATTGATAACAAGGTGATCGCTCTACCTCAAAAACCAAACGTAACCACAAATCCACTCCCAGCCCATAATTAAGTCCCCCCACCTCGAAATCTCAACCTGATCCATACACTGGCCACCCCATACGACCCCAACGTATATATTACCCCCTCCCACCTATCAAAACCGATGTTGTTCATTTTGGAAAGCGCAGATATGTGCATAATGGACACGTCCAAACCTCAACTCAAGCCTGTGGTTATGAGACTTACAGTGGAAGGGGAGTAAACCTTGGAGGAAGGTATTAGTCCATTGCCAGAGTGTCGTGAGGACTTACTTGATAGGGTATATGATCCAAGTGGCTACATTGTGTCCATTGGTCAAATCAAGCCTGAATTAGTGCTGCCGACTTCAATAGACATCAATGTGGTCAGAGAAGATGGCCTAAGCCAGGGGTTGGATGATTTGGCAGATCCCAAAGAGGATTTGGACAACTGCAATTCTTTGATGAATAGGATCAGAGGGATGTACAGATCAACTAGTTCGACTTGAACGAATCAATTGACAACTCTGGATGGTTGAGTGATGAGCCAGACAAGGAAGAAGAAACTGGAATGAAACTAGAAAGAAAGGGAGTAAGATTGCTGTAGTAGCTGGAAGGACTGATGAGAAAGGAAAGCTGCCGGAGAACACCGGTGTAGAAAACTCAGCCTAGGAAGTGGGCACTATGAACACTGGGGATACTGGACAGGAAGCTGCACTGAGGCAATTTGAATGAGAAAGGGTTGAAGACAGCCGGGAAACTATAAATTCACAACACCCTGTGGGGGATACCGATGATGTAAAGGTGATGCAAGAAGAGCCAGACAACTATTTGTCCGCCGTTGAGGGCAAATGATAGGACGATAATGATATGCATTTGGCCCACACCAATGAAGACTAAGGTAATTGCATTCCAGACAATATGTGGTATGCTGAAGAAATAGACTATTTGACAAGAAGTGGGTGGTATTTTAAACCGCCACACCTAGATCAAGCAGAGGCATTTGGAAAAGACAGAGAGGCCGAGAAACAGAAAGAGAAACAATTAGAATAAGAGACAGTATTGAAATAGCTCAAGAAAATCCAAGCTGATATCTCATTCTGGGGTCTTCTCATGGCCTCTCGGGTATACCGACAAGCAGTGTTGTCGGCAATGGACAAGGCTAAATTGTCCATTGGCACCACGCCCGAATAGCTTATGAGAATGGTTTTTCCAAGTGGTGCCAGACCAACTCGTACCTTCTCTGACAAAGAGCTGTCGCCAGAAGGCTTGGCTCATAACAAATCGTTGTATATTTCTGTGGAATGTAGGGAGAAATGGGTGCCGGTGGTGTTGGTAGATACCGGTTTAGTTATCAATGTTTGTCCTTCTCGCACCGTTTATGCAATTGGTCTTAAACCAGCGGACTTTATTCCCACAGCCTAGGTAATACGGGCATATGATAACATAAGTAGAGAGGTCGTGGGCACACTGCAAATCAGAGTTTAGGTGGGCCCAGTTGAGTAAGAGGTTGAGTTTCATGTGTTGGATGTATTGGCTACCTTCAATTTGCTGTTAGGGAGGCCCTAGTTGCATCATGTGAAGGCTGTTTCTTCCACTCTTCATCAAATGTTGAAGTACCCTTATGGGGTAGGAGTGGCGATTGTGTTTAGGAATTCATCCATCTATTCGCCGCCAGAGGTAACTACGCCAGTACTAGAGATTAACCATGGTGAAGAGGATGTATTTCTCTCAGGATTCACTCTGGCTGAAGCCCAGGTAGTGTAGACCATTCTAGCTATAGACGAAGGCATGTATGTCAGCACCCAGTCCATTTATTTCATGAACAAACTGCAACATGCTCCAAGAATGGGACTAGGAAGGAGTGGTCAGAAAGGTGTTGTGGCACTAACAGATGTGCCACACAACCCACATGCCTTTGAACTGGGCTATGTGCCCACTAAAGAGGATTGGATAAGGAATGGAGAAGAAATGAGAGGCAAAGCCAAGGCCAAGCAAGTGGAGAAACGTTATGAACTCATCTATAGGCCAATCGAGGGGACACTGAATGACAGTTTTGTTCGGGAGGGAGAAGAGTTTTTTTTTGTGGCTTTCTTAAGCCTTGGGTGAATTCCTCAAAGCAACATGTTCCCGGATTCGAGATCTTCTTTGATCTGCAGCTGCAGGACAGTGATGATGAATAAAGGGCTGAACCAAACATCAAAGTTGAACAGAGCACGGAAGGTGACTCAGATGGCAGCAAACTTGGAGTAGGGGCAGCCCTGGCTAGTCTCCTAACAGATCCTGTGGCCAACCTAGAGAACTTAGGGGATAACTTTACTGTCTCCATGATCGGTAAGAACTGGGTGTGAACCCAACTAGTGGCATTTTGGATGCATCAGGGGCACCATCTCTTACCTAGTAGCTGGAGGAAGGCTATCTGTCCAGTTTTGAATCGGGTGATGAGCTAGAATCTGATTCCACTGAGTCTATAGGGTAGGGATCAGATTCGAGTTCTTTTGAGTCTGGTATTTCTGGGGATGGTAACTCGGATACCAAAGTCCTGTCTAGGTCTTCATTCAGCTTTTCTTTTGAGTCTGTAACCGAAGATTTGGACCTTTTGAATGAGAACTCTATAGATTCTATGTACTTTTCTGTGCTATTGGTTTATTGTATTGACCAAGATTTTCAAAATTTTAATAAAAACGAAGGGGAAGAAATTCCTCTGACTTTGAAAAACTTCATTAATCGAGAGGAGGAGAGGTTTGCTAAACCCTGTGCTGATGAAATCATTACCATTAATGTGGGTATTGGAAAGGATCCGCGCCTGGTCCAGACCGGGTCCACGTTGTCTTCGGAGGAGCGCGAGCGTTTAAGTGCTTTGTTAAAAGATTTCAAAGATGTTTTCATATGGTCCTACGAAGACATGCTTGGGATCGATTCTAAGATTGTATAGCATCGGATCCCTCTTGACCTTGAGGCCCGACTGGTTAAGCAGAAGCTGCGTAGAATTCACCTGGATTGGGCGCTAAAAATTAAAGAAGAGGTCACCAAGAAGATCGAGGGAGGTTTCTTGTTAGTATCTGAGTACCCGACTTGGTTAGCCAACATCGTCCCAGTGCTAAGGAAGGATGGTAGAATCCAGGTGTGTGTAGACTTCCAAGACTTGAATAGAGCCAGTCCGAAGGATGACTTTCCTCTGCCGCATATTGATGAGTTAGTGGATTTCATTGCGGGCCATGCATTGCTATCATTTATGGATGGGTTTTTCGGGTACAACCAGATTATGATGGCACCCAAGGACAAAGAGAAGACCGCATTCATTACACCGTGGGGTACCTATTACTACTGGGTTATGCCGTTTGGTTTGAAAAATGCTGGAGCTACCTATCAGAGGGCTGTGACCAACATTTTGCATTACATGATCCATAAAGAGGTTGAGGTGTACGCGGACGACATGATTGTCAAGTCCAAAGAACGAGAGGGCCACTACACCGTCTTGAAGAAATTCTTTCAAAGGATCAGGGAATACAGATTGAGGTTAAACCCGCCGAAATACAGCTTCGGCGTAACGGCAGGAAAAATGCTAGGCTTTTTGATCACACATAGGGGCATTGAAGTAGATCCTTCCAAAATCAAGGCCATCATAGAAATGCCACCACTGAAGACTAAAAAGGAGGTGCAAGGGTTTCTGGGTAAAGTGCAATTCATAAGACAGTTTATTTCCAAATTAACCTTGACTTGTGAACTGCTATTTGGTCTTCTGAAGAAAAGGAAGAAATTCTGATGGGATGATTGATGTCAGTTTGTCTTTGAACAAGTTAAGCAGTACCTCCAAATTTTGCCTGTGTTGTCGCCACTGGAGTCGAGGAAGCCTTTGATTTTGTACTTGTAAGTAACAGACACGACCATGGGATGCATGCTCGCTCAGGAATCTGAAGATATGGGGGGAGAAAGCCATCTACTACTTGAGCAAGAAAATGCTCGACTACAAGACTCGATACACTTCTTTGGAGAAAGCTTGCCTAGCCTTGGTATGGGCTACCAGGAAGTTAATGCACTACTTGTTAGCTCACTTTGTAACCCTGATTTCGAGATTAGATCCCACCAAATATCTTTTTGAGAAACCGGTGCTTACGGGTAGGCTGGCTCGTTGGTTGCTCCTCTCTGAATTTGATCTCAAATATGTCACCCGCAAGTCAGTTAAAAGAAGAACTGTAGCGGAGTTCTTGGTAGACCACTTGTAGCTCGCCTTTCGTGCCCCCTTTCAGAAGATGAATAAGCCCTACAGTATTGGACTCCCACAATTCTGAATCAGATCTCATAAGTGTAATGTGAAATAGATAAACACCAAAGAGTCCAAATTCGACAAATCTTTTGGAAAATCGATTTTGAATCAAAAATGTCAAAAATGAACTGCTTTGCTAGATTACAGAGTCGCCACCTAAATATTTTTGGGAAATTTAGGAAACCCGTGACTCGTGCCAAAGGCCACTTGTCCATCATCACCAAGATTGTCTCGGCTTGGGAACTTAGGTATGAGAGGGGAAGGTCATGAATTAAGCACTCCCGCTCGCCCGATCAAAGATCGGCCTCTACTAATCATGATATGAATCTTATCTACATTATATACTCTTATTCCAATTTATTAGGCTAGCATTACTATGTAATGCGCACACACAAGTATAGACTAACTTGTAAGAATTGGAACATTTCAATTCATGTTTGTTTTTGAAAAGAATTTTGAATATGTACCACTTGAAAAAGTGATCGCATATGAACATTACTCAAAATATTCCAATTCAAGCAATTAGCCTTCATCCACAGGCATTCAAATAGTTATAGCACTTAAGCAATTAGCCTCATGGCAAGCATGCTAAACATGGCAACATCAACATGCGATATGCTCAAGCGAGTAAAGGCTCACCTAGTACTCCAAGCCAAAAGAGAAACTAGTTAGAAAAATGCATGATTCTTAACTATGTGATATGACTAATGTAACACATGCGATATGCAATCTAAATAGGCTCGGCTACTAATATAGCATATGAATCAATTTGATAGCATGCGATCTAAGCACGTATTTAAAGAAGTATTTAAACGAAAATGCAAGTTAGAATGATAAACCGAGCCTCGGTGCATAAAATACAAGTGGATGCAAACATGGAGAACGCTAAACAAAACATGATGCTTTAAACTAACCATCATAAGCTAGTAAATAAAAGGGAGAAAAACATGGGGTTGGAAGACATACACATTTTTACACGATTGCGCCCTCACGAAGGAGAGTTCGAATGAACTAACTAGCTGACTAATTAAAGCTAAACTAATTAATTAACTATTACAAACCCAAATGAATAATTTAGCTAAACTGCTTAACTAATTATTACAACAACAAATTAATTAAATATTCTAGCTAACCAATTAATTACAAGATGAAGTAACCAAATTAACTACTCTGATTACTCTTCCTTGGAAAACGAGGAATGCTCATGCATGCACAGACTTTCCATCCGAAAAAGCCGCTGTTTCTGCTGCTGAATGCTTCTATTGCATAGTACAACAGTTGCACTGTTTTCCACCTCCAAACCAACTCTGTTCTGCTTCAAAATTACACTGCTGGATTTTGCATAGGTGGTCGGCATAGGGCTTGCCGTCCACAAAAGGTGGCCTGCCGGCCATTGATGACTGGATTGTTTTACTGTAACAGAGAGCAAACAGAGCAGGGACAGGGTATTCTCAAGGGTTTATTTGCACAATTTACCCCTCCTTATCATTTGAACAACTCAAAGGAGTAGTAAGTTTGATTCACAAACCACCAATGGATGCAATTCCATTGCATGATGGCTTATGAATCAAGTGTGCAAGTTCAATGAATGCAACAAAACGAGACTCTCAAAACCACCTCCCTATCATGAAAGATCAAAGGAAGTAGTTGACAATGAATCTTGGACCGTTTTCATCACTAATGAGTATGAAACGACTCAAGACTCAAGGGTTCAATTAACGTCTAATTGAACCCAAACCAAATTATTATCTTGCTCTTTTTTATTTACCAATTTTATTACTCCATTTTAATTACCTCTCTATTCTTTAATCAATTAAGTACACAAGTGAATTTAAGTCCTCTAATGGAAAGAGGGCTCAAACGAAGTGTTGCTTTGGGCATGAAAGAGACATCATACCATTGGTAATGAACCCCCAAAGGGATTAAACCATTAAGCATGACACCTCAATCTCATGCTTAAACAAACAAATAATTTGAAACCACTTTCAAAGCAAAGAAAAAGCCAAGAAAGGAGGGAGGTTGTAGAGGTGATTAAAGGTGAGAACAAGTATGGAAAGCTTGAAATAAATACTATCAACTCAAATAGATTGGTGGCTAAGGCCTAAACCACCAAACCTATGAGGACCATTGCACTACAAGCATGCTATACAAAGCATAAATGAAACTAACACATAAAAACAGTCCTAATATACACTAAAATAGTGTTGGAATTGAAATAAAAATAACTAAAAGAGTAAGCTAAAATAATAGAAAATTTAAGATAGTAAACAAGCCAAAGGAGGGGTGGCGAACCCCTCCATTTTTGGGGCTTCAAAACATGATTTTTACCTATGAAAAAATCTGAAATTCAGTGGTAAAAACTTGAGGAAGAGATGGGAAAAACAAGTGTAAAGGCTTAGAGAACAAGGTTCAAAGAAGGGTGGTTAACCCCTCTACCTTTAATAGCCTTAAACCACAAGCTTCAGCCCATAAAACAGTTGAAAAACAATTCAAAATCAGCAAGAAAAGATAGAAAAGAAGTAGTTCAAAGATGCTCAAAATTATACCTCTTGAAGAGGAATAACACTTTTGTTCACAAACTAACAAGTTCTCATTCTCAAGGGCTGAAATTTGGACTCAATAATCTCAACAAGGAGAGCTCCAATATTGGTTTAGGAAGTGTAGAGAGAGGGTGTATAGGTTGAAAGACAGAGATAGAGAGAGAATTTCAAGAATTTGAGGTTTTTGGAATTTTTTGTAACTTTAAATCAAGAAGGAAGACATGGTATATATAGAAAAACAGCCCCTCAGGTTGAAAATATCATGCCTGGAATAGCTGGAGCTTTTGGAGGACAGCTAGCCAAAAATATATGTGTTTTTCACTAGTGGCTGGCAAGCTAGAAGTGTGAATTGCCGGCCACAAAAATTTGCTTCCAGGCCCGACTTCAAACGGGTATATCTCCTTCATCCGGACTCGATTTTAGGTCAATCTTGAGTCTAAATTGAAGCCCCACAAGTCTAATTTCCAATGGTGGCAGCCTCAAATCTAAATTCCAAGTGTGCAAAGATATATGCCTATTTTAGTGAAGGTTTCTCATTTCTATCTTAACTGGATTGATGCCTAACTTCAAAAGGTCATATCTCTCTCATCCGGACTCGGCTTTAGGAGTTTTTTGAGTCTAAATTGAAGCCCCATAAGTCCACTTTTGAATGGTGGTGGCCTCACAACTAAATTCTAAGTTTACAAAGATATAGGCCTGATTTAGTTAAGGCTACTCAGTTCACTCTTAACGGTTTGATGCCCAATTTCTTCCCCAACTAGTCTTATTCCCTCTCCTCCAATTTTCTTCAACCCCAAACCTCTAAATAAGATGTTTTAAAGATTTTTCAAAGAGTTCACCTTTCCTTAATTTATTTCCACTTTGTCCTTACTCAGTTTACCAAAAAAGGCAATATTTTAAATGAAATGCGAGTCTCGGAACATCGTAGGAATATTTGACGGTTTTAAGGTTTAAAATAGTTTTGGTAAAAAATGGGGTGTAAGGTTGGGATTAAGAAGCTCTTCTTGCTGAAGAAATCGAACGTTTGTACATCATGACTTTCATCATCGAGTGATCAACCTGAGGCGCTCAAGTCTTAAGGGCGATCAAAAATGGGGTGTCTACACCACCCGGTAGAGGGAGATGAGGCAATGGAATACTTATTCCCAGATGAAGACATTCTACAAGTTGGAGAGGAAACTTGGGTGATGTACTTTGACAGAGCATCCAATTAGTATAGTTATGGGATAGGTGTGTTGCTGATAGCACTCGACGACTCCCATATACCTTTACCCTTCAAACTCCGCTTCAAGGTGTCCAACAACGAAGCAGAATATGAAGCATGTATTGCTGGTTTAGAAGCCGCCCTAGAACTAGAGGCAATAAGGTTGAATGTTATTGGGGACTCGAACTTAGTTGTTTCTCAAGCAAACGGAGACTGGAAAGTCAAAGAAGAAAAGATGAAGCTTTACCATCAGACCTTGGATATTCTAATTCTGTGGTTTGAAAAGTTGACATTCACACATTTACTAAGAGAGAACAACAAGTTCCCTGATGCTTTAGCAAATCTATCTTCTATGGTAGACATCCCACTTGGAGTTCGGATGCGTCCGATTATCATCGAACAGAAATATACACTGGCTTATGAAACTATTGCCGCGATAGATGAAGTGCAAGACAAAAACTCCTGATATTACGATATTTGGAACTTTCTGGAAAAGGAGGCATATCCACCAAGAACAAACAGGGAATATGGTGAATAGCATCCAATTTATCATTTGCGGAGGTAAGCTGTATAAAAGAGGTCATCTGGGAATGCACAAGTTGTGTGTGGAGGAAGAGGAATCGAAGCGCCTTATGGAGGCTATCCACGGCGGAGAATGTGGGGCGCACATGAATGGTGTGATGTTAGCCCAGAAGATCCTTAGACAATGTTACTATTGGTTCACCATGGAGCAGGATTGTATTGGTTTTGTATGACGATGCCACAAATGTCAAATTCATGCCAATCACATGAATATTCTGTCGTCAAAGTTGTACAACATGACTTCACCATGGCCATTCTCAGTCTAGAGAATCGACGTTATCGGTGCAGTCACGCCAAAATGATTGAATGGGCATGAATATAAGTTGGTGGCGATTGATTACTTTACAAAGTGGGTGGAAGCTCAATCCTATGCAGTGTTGAAGGCATCGCATGTGGCCACATTTATCAGAAACAATATTATCTGTCGGTACAGAGTTCCAAACAAGATCATATCAGGTAACAACTCTCACTTCAAGAAAGAGGTGATAGACCTGTTGGAGAAATACAATGTGGCTTTTCATAACTCATCGACATTCAGACCACAAACCAATGGAGCTGTTGAAGTTGCCAATAAGAATATCAAGAACATCTTGCAGAAGATGGTTGAGACTTATAGGGACTGGCCAGATAAATTGCCATTTGCACTCTGGGGCAACAGAACTTCGATCCAGGCATCTACAGGGGCAACTCCTTATTCTCTCGTCTACATGATGGAAGCCATTTTACCAATTGAAATTGAAGTCCCATTGCTGCAAGTTATGGCTGAGTGTCAGATAGCGGAGGCAGACTGGTAACAGAGCAGATTTGAGATGTTAATGAGAGAAGGCTAAAAGCATTGTATCATGTTTAGGGCTACCAATGAAGAGTTTCCAAGGTTTTCAATAAGAAAGTTAAGTCCCGGAATCTCAAGGAGGGAGACATGGTGCTGAAAGACAACGAGCTCCCATCCATGACCTTAGGGACAAGTTCAGACCCAATTGGACTGGTCCTTACATCATCAAAGCTATTTGGTCAGGAGGGGCAGTTATTCTCATGGATTTAGATGGCCTGGAATTTTCACAGCCGATCAATATGGACAAGTTGAAGAAATACTACCCCCGAGAGACTCGCTAGGCCGAAAACCTGAAAAGGTGACCTAGGCAAAAGTTAGAGCATGAAAAATTAGAAATAAAGAAAAACTGAGCTAGCAAGGTTGAAAACCCTAGAGGGCGACTTTGGCAAAAGTTAGAGCACAACAGGAGAGAGTTAATACTCGAGTGAACCTGAACCAAACTACGTAAAGCCTGATTCCTATCTTTGGGATATGCAGGCAACTTCATTTTGAAGTTCGGCCGTAATCATCTCCATCTTAACTATCCTCTCCATGTGTCTGATTAGGCGATCTTTGACCATCATCTATTAGTTCGGTTGTGATCTTTATTCTGGGAAGAAGAATTGGTTACAATGTAGAGCAGTAGTGGTATTCAATCAAGGACAGTTATGATTTGCCGATTTGGGGTTGAATATCTTGAGGATTGATTCTGTGCGTGTTAGGTAGTGATCATTTTCGAAAATGGTTTTGGAATGTTTTAATAAAAGTTGATTTTGTTCAAAATTTTACCTTTTACAACTTAGACTATTTTTGGACCAAAAGGAAAATGTTTAGTGCTCACAACTTTAATTTCATTGATTTCAACATAAAGTTCTCTAACTCTCTGATACAAATCAAAGTTGCTTTTACATCATAAAACTTGAAAAGAAAGGTCAAAGCAATAAACTAGGGGCATAGGTGAGTTAGGCGCTCCTGCATCCTCTGCTTGTGGTTGAGGAAGCTTTTGTAGCCAAAGTGGGCCCAACTTGTGCCTTACCCTCGAGCCAAGTTAAGCACTCGTCAAAAAGGGCGTAACTGAAGCTAGGGGCAGGGGCCAGAAGGTCTCTCATCCTCCAGGCAGAGTGGTACCTAGCCAAATGTGAAGTACGAATTGAGAATGAAGCTGGGTACTCTACCACCTCTTCTGGGCAGGTCTGATCATGCCCAAATTGGCATCTGAATAGGAAGGGAAAGTAGAACATGCAATGCATGAGGCCAATCAATTATACGCCAGGCTGCCGAGTCATGCTATAACTCATCTCAATCAGATTGAGCCAGGGGCAACGCCAAGCTATGTCAGCTGCAAACCTGTTGCATATCTAGTTGCACCGCCATCTCTCGTTGGGAAAATCCACTAGTCGTTGGAGGAAAAAATAAGCTCGAGCTAAATACTCGGGGCAAGAATCCACCACCTTCGGTTTATCCATAAGCCATACCTGGGAAAAGATGAAAAATAAGAGAGATTAAAGAATATAGAGATGTACGTTGAGAGAAAAGTAAGGAAAGGGATTTGAGAGAAAAAATGAGCATGCGTGTCGAGTGATGTGAGAAACACATATAAGAAAGGGTGGGAAACAATACCTGGAGTAGTAGTGGACTCCCCGCCAATCTGGTGGTCTCTCACTGATGAAAAGCATCTAAACCCAGCAGGGTCTCGGCTAGGGCCAAACTGATGTAGCTTTTACCCTCTTTGCGTTGGGCCACCTCAATCAACTTGATGTTGGCTCTGCCGCAACTAAGGGCAAGAAGGTAGTGTGCGAAAATACATAAACAGAGGGCATATTGCTAAAAGCCTCGCCAGAGGAGGTCGCCTCTATCTCCGATGTCAGAAAATTGGTAACCAAGCTGGGTATATCCAGCTCCCCGTCATGAGCTAAAGATCGAGCTTCATGCAAAGTGAGCCCACACATCCATCCCAAAGCTAGGGCATGGCCAAAATGGGGTTGGGGCATGATTTCCTCATCGCGCTAGGATTCCATTAGTGCCTAAAATTCTTCAAAAGTCAGGCATATTTCCTGTGCTCTGAAGCGAAAGACATGTGTAATCGGGTCCCAGCATCGGACTGTAGCATGGAAGAACAAAAAACAAAGTGGAGTACGGCCCAACAGAAAAAGCGCGTTTATGTCGAAACCCCAGAAATTTACCTTTTTCGTGCCATCTAAAATGGCTATCCAATCCATGAGCTTCTCAACAAGAAATGTCTCCATTTGTGGAAGAAATACCAGCTAAAATGAGGTTCTAGAGAAGAAATTACTAAGGAGGACCTTTTTTAGAAGATAGGGTTGTGAGTGGAGGCTAGCTATCAACTTTCTGGTGGTTTTTCACATTAGTGGCCAACCGTCCACAGTTTGTGGCCTACCGTCCACCAATGGTAGCCGGCAGTCCACTTGTGGGTTGACAGTTTGGCAACCTGGTTTTGCTTTGATCTTTGTTTCATGCGGTCTTGTTTTGAGTTTTTTGGTTTTAGCAAGTGTGCATGGCTGTGTTTAGTCTGTTTTTTTTTTTACTTTGTTTTTTGGTTAAATCAAGTTATATGTTGTATTTTGGTTGTTGGTCGGCTCATTACCCGATTAAGAACATTGTTTCAATCAAGCGTTCTCGTTGCAAACTCAATTCCATTTCCATTTTATGCAAATATGGTGCTCATGATGCTAAAACAAAAACACTTTTCATAAAAATTGTGAAGTTTTATTGTGATCACGGTTTTTACAAAAGAGAGTATAAGTTTCAAAAGCAAAAGTAAAACCTATTTGAAACTGTACATGTGCTAAGCTACCAAACAAAAAGAAACTAAGCAAAAAGTACAAAAATTTACGCCAGTCATGTCAAGTTCAGGAGGCCCTTTTCGTCATCTTCTTCGGAGAGGACTCAGGGCATTGTCTCTGCTAGCACCGCTGTCAGAATCAGACTCTGAGCTAGAGCTGGTCTCATCATCTCTGCTCCCTACCTCAGAGCCAGCCTCGGCGTCATCTCTGCTCTCGGACCCTGAGCCAACATTATCATGCCTGCTCTCAGACGACTCAGAATATTGACTTGCTGCCTCCTCGGAGTCACTGGTCTCGACATCATCATCACTCAAAATGGGCTCCGAGGGACTACTTCGGCCTCAGGTACCCCTATCCTTACCCCGACCTCGACATTTATCTCGGCGACATGCTGGGGCTTGTCTACCTGTCCTCCTTGCCGTTGGAGAAAGTACTGCTAGTGCTACTACTGCTGGTGTCGTCGGTACAGATGGGATATGGAAAATAAGTGTTGACATATCAGATACAGTGTATGTATGCGAAATGAGTGCAAAAGGTACAGAATGAGTACAGTGAATAAGTACAGTGTGTTAATGTAGTGAATCAATGCAGTGAATCAGTGCGGTGTAGAGTGGTGTGAATGTTACAGTATGAGTGTCAATGTGCTAGTGGGAATGTGATGGTGTGGTGTACAACAGTGTGAGGTAGTAGTAAAATGCATGTTGAAATAGAGAAAACTACCTGAATACCATGGAGACCAAGCAATGTCTTTGTTCTCTGCACCATGCCAACCAGAGAAGCAACTAGCTCGAGGAGGCTCTCTATATACTCCGTGGGTGCCTGCAAGTGCATTTGAATGATCAATATCTAGAACAATCAATATCTAAATTGAAAAATGTGGGCTGCAAATTGTAAAGTGTGGTCCATACTTGAGATGAGCCTCGAGCTCTGACATACCCATGCCCTGCCTCTGCCGGCTCGATCGGAATCTGGTAAGCTGTCTCGGTCGGCCGCCAACATGTAAGCACAGTGGAAATCTCCAGCCAACCGGTAATCTGGCCAATGAGAGGGGCCCCTCTAGTATCGGCCCCGGTGGCTTGAATCGCCTCACCCGCCACGGGAGCACCTGCTTCCTCGCCTGCGCGAGCACCCGTCAAGGGGGGCATAAGATGAGTTTGGATGAGCATCGCGTAGTCGCCCTCCGCCCTGAAGAAGTTAGTATTTAGGCCTACCATGAACTAGATAATCGCCTTAAACGGGAGGTTATCTATTGTCCTCATGGACGCTAGGGGTGGCATGGGAACAACAAGATCAAGTAAGCCTACGGTTTGGCATACAAACTGCTCACTCAAAAACCAGGCCCGGCAAATTGGGCCCTCTAGCACAATCTGAAATCGTGATGTGGCCCAAGGCCTGACGTACTGGTCTCTCACACCAGTCAGCATCGTCGCTTAAGGCTGCTATTTAATCTGCAAACGGAGAATGTACAGATTATTAGTTGCCATCAGTTGTCGAAGTATGAATCAGAACAGTAGTAAAGCAAAAATGACTGTGAGTTTTGGATTACCTCATCCGTAGCCACCATATCAAAGTATTGGCGGTAGAAAGTGAAGGTCATGTCGTCATGGTTTCGACGCCAACACTGACTGTCGTATCGCCATGAGTAAGGCACTATGGGGGGGATTTTATCTACAGGCTCTGGAGCCAGAGCCGAGAAATAGGCATAAACCCATAATTGCAAGAAAATGGCAGCAACGTTATCAACAATGCATGAACAGATATAAAGCAGAAAGTACAAAGCAGAAATCACAATGTGTGAACAAATATTAAGCAGAAAGTGTAAAGCAGAAAGCACAATGTGTGAACAGATATTAAGCAGAAAGTGCAAAGTAGAAAGCACAAGTTATGAACATATATTGAATAGAAAGTACAAAAGCAGAAAGGTGTGGTGCATACCTCCCAGGCTCTCTAGTAGCCTCTGACCTGCTCTCCCGTCATGCGAGAAGTGAAGCTCATGTAGCCATGGAGTGTGGCGAGGCGAGCTCCACCACAATCGTAGAACCGCACTCGAGGCAATGTCACGAGGGCGCTCAACAAGTATAAACCTACGGTGTTCCACCTGTTCACGAACATGTGGTACCGAGGAGAAACATCAAGAAGCCCCGGGTATATTGCTCTACCTCTTTCGGTATCTCAGGCTCGTTCCTGCAAAAGTGCTCGGCGAACCAACTGTACCTCACCATTGCTAGTATGGATAGAGGTGGGCGCGTTTTGAGTAGATGGATCCAAGCTGCCTCCTACTCGCCCATGTCTATGACAAAGGGGATCGGATCACACCCTACTCCTACGCTTGTGATCATGGTGAAGTCGTAGGGAGTCATCGTCATTTCCCCAGCGGAAGAGAGATGGAAAGAGTTGGTGGTGTCCTACCACCTCTCCACCAATGCTTCGAGAAGATCCCGACTCACTATGTGTCGTGAAAGTTCAGAGTAGAATAGGCTGAAACTAGCCTTGTCAACAAGGTCGCTAACCTCTGGAGGGAGCTCATAATACCAGTCTCACGCTGTCGCCGCCCCATACCCCCTACAAGCACGGGAGTCCCCCTGTGAAAGAGAAAAAGTGAAGCAGATTAAAGACAATGATAATAGAGCATTCAGATAAAAGGCAGTGCATGAAATACAGTTAAAGGAAAGGTAGGAAAGCATGAAAATAGAGTTCGTACCTCGTCGGCTCCCTCAGTAGAATGTCCTCTGGCATGCTACCAGTGAAATCGCTGAAGCGCTTGATGCCTCAAGGCGGCAGTATGTGTGTGAGAGGATGATATGTCATGGGATCAAAGGGGCGTATCCCTAGTGGTAGTGGCTCAGGCTCGAGCTCTGGAGCGAACTTCGCCTTAAGATCAGTTGCAATGCCCTCTGCCGCCTCGGTGGCCTCGGCAATCATTGGCTCCTCGACCTCAATATGGGGTGGTAGTGGAGGTGGAACCTCCGGAGAAGCATCATCGTGTGGAACATTATCCGCCATCTGAAAAATGGGTGAAAAATGAAGAAAAATGGAGAAAAAAAGGAAAACTTGGAAAAAGTCAATCCTAGGAAAGATAAAATTGGAGAAAAAGTCAAAACCTGAGAAAATTCACAGAACCCGGCAAAAACTCGAGGAGAACAAGCCTAAAGTGGTCAAAACTCAAGAAAATCAACGAAATCAAAATCTGATCGGTTCAAAGTGTAGAGAATCAAGAGGGTTTTGCAAATAAAGTTTGCGTGGGGCATTGGAAAACGCGTATAAAGCGCGAATCTAGAGAGAGGAAGCACCTAGAGAGAGAGGGATGAAGATTTCGGATGTGTGGGTGTGTGAAAAGTGAAGCCTTGATGTGTATTTATAAAGACCCAAAGTAAAATGGAAACTTTGCCCCCGAACATGCACAGGTGGCCGGCGGTCCTCTTTTGTTGCCGGCAGGTGATTGGTGGTCCTTATCTATGGCCTGGTTCTGTTTTGTGCGTTTGTTCCTCGAGCAGTGTATGGGGGGTTCTTTTTGGGTTCAGATTGATTTTTAGGGAGCTTGAAACTGTGTTTCCGTGCGTGAGCAGGCCCCACTTGCCAATATGAATGAGGTGTATCCTTTTTGGGCATGTTGTAAAGTCTCTGAGAGGTAAATCAGAGGTTATCACCGAACATCATTCTTATTCGTTCTGTCAAAGTACGTATTTGTTCTCTTCTATTGCATAGAACATGCATTTTCACATATACTTATGTTGCACGCGTGTCTTGCGTCATTCATGATTCATGCATAGAATATGCTTTTAGTTTTGCATAGAACGTGCATCTTATATGCATAGAACATGCTTTTAATTAACATCAGGCATCGGTTGTCTATCTTGCATGGAGCATGCGTTGTCATTGTATTGATTTGTAATCTTGTGCATCAATCACACTTGTTCACTTTGTGCATCTATCGCACCTGTTCACCTCGTGCATCTATCTAATACTTTCACTACATTGTGTATTTATTGTATGGTCTCGTACCTTTTCTCTTTATCTTAGAATGTGTAAAATGTGGCCCTGGACGGGTTTTATCTCGGGATGCGTGAAACACAGCTCCGAGTGATTTTTCTCATCTTCTCACGATTTCAGTGTGATTAGAGTATCTCGAAACGCGTAAAACGCGACCCTTAGCAGTTTTGTTTTTTTTTTATCTCAAGACGCGTGAAATGCGACCTTGAGCGGTTTTCATCTTGGGATGCGTGAAACGTGACCCCGAGCAGTTTTTGTTTCTTAGTTTCTCATAACATGTGAATCGTGACCCTGAGCGGTGTTTTCTTTCCCCGTCTCATGTTTTGGTGTGGTTAGAGAGTGTTTTAGATCTTTTTGCATGGAACTTGTGTTGGTTTTAAGTTTGAAACTGCTCATTCATATGTTGTTATCTTGTTATTGCTTATTGCATCATCTTGCATGATCATGACTTTTCAAAATAGCTGGCTTCGCGAAGCCTGTGAGTCTAGCTTCAAAGTATCTTTGTGCATATCATTAGCATCTTGCCCAGAACTACGCTCCCTGCAGAGGGATACATAGGCAGCTTGCGAGCTTAACCATTTTTTTTTTATATGTCATGATTGTTTTCCCAAGTTTTACAGCCTTGTCAAAATGGATCGTCTTCGGGCTTTGACATTCACTCACGTCATTTCATGACTTTGAGTTCTGTCAAAGAGGGGTAACTATAGAAATCCCATTTTTGACCGCCCTTATGACTTGGACGCCTATGCTTGCGCACCCAATGGTGAATTTGTATATGCTTGTCAAGTGCTCGAAGTCCTCAACAAAATGCCACAACTTTAAGCCTTCAAACCTTACACACCTTTTGCCTTGTTTTGGACCAAAACCACAGTTTTTCAAGCCTAAAAATCCTAGGACCTGCAAGCCCACTAATGTGGGCTGCTGGCCATTTATGTGGCTTGCCGACCACTTGTGTGTTTTTGCAGATATTTATGACAACTGTGCCAGCTGTCTCCACAGGTGCATGCATCTACCTACACGTGTATGTATGGATATTTCCGAGGGAGTTTTATGTTTTTCTATAAATAGAAGACCTCCCCTTCCATTTTTGGGGGTTGAAAATTTTGAAGCAAAAATATTTCTCTCTCTACAATTCCCTCTCTCTCTTGTAAATTCTCAAGCCTTTGCCTATACACTTAAAACCAAATCTTGTGGTATTTGAGTTGAGGTACTTCTGAGTTTACTTTGAGCTCTTGAGGGTGTGTAATTGTTGATTTGTCACTTAAAAAGGGTTATTCTCTTCAAGAGGTACAAGTCTTAGCTTGGTTCTTTGATTTATTTGCTATTTTTCCTACTATTTTTTGGACTATTTTTGGGCTGTTTATACTCTGTATTTTTGGGCTGAAACTTGTGGTTTAAGGCCATTAAGGGTGGAGAGGTGGATCACTCATCCTTGCACCTAACTTCTCAAGCCTTTACCCTTCTGTTTTCCACTTTTTTGTCAACCTTTTTTGAGCTTTTTAATACTGAATCTTAGAGTTTTTTTAAGAGGCTAAAACCATGTTTTGAAGTCCCAAAAGTGGAGCGGGTAGCCTCCCCTCCTTGTGCTTGTTTACTATCTTAACTTGCTCCATGTTGTAGCTTACTCCTTTAGCTATTTTGCCTTCAATTCTAGCACTATTTTTAGGTGTTTTGGGACTGTTTTAGCATGCTTGTTCCATTTATACCTTGTATTGCATGCTTGTAGTGTAATGGTCCTCATAGGTTTGGAGGTTTATCCCTTAGCCACGAACCTATTTGAGTTGATAGCATTTATTTTTTGCTTTCCATACTTGTGATTACCTCTAATCACCTCTGCAACCTCCCTCCTTTCTTGGCTTTTTCTTTCTTTGAAAGTTGTTTCAAACTACTTGCTTGTTTATGCTTGAGATAAAGGTATTGTGCTTAATGGTTTAATCCCTTTGGAGGTTCATTACCAATGGCATGACACTTCTCTTATGCCTAAAACAACACTTGGTTTGGTACTCCTTTCCATTAGAGGATTTAAAGATCATTATTGGACTTAATGAACTAAGGAATGGTTGGTAATTAAAATGAAGTAATAAAATTGGGACTAAAAATGATGCAAGATAATAAGCAATTTGGTGTTCAATCGGATGTTAATTGAACCCATTGAGTCTTGAGTCATTTCATACTTACTAGTGATGTAAACGGTTCAAGAGTCAATGTCAACCACTTCTCTTGATCAATCCATGATAGGGGGGGTTTGAGAGTCTTTAAATGGTGCATTTATTGAATTGTACCCCTTGATTCATAGACCATCACGCAATGAAATTACATCGATTGATGGCTTGCAAATTGAGCTTTGCCACTCCTTCGAGCTGTTTGGTGATAATGAGAGACAGGGTTGACAAACATACCTTGAGAGCATCTTGTTTGTGCTCTGTATGCTTTCTGTTACCGCAGGTGGAACCAGGCTTTAGTGGCTGACAGGCCACTTCTTTTCGACGGCAGGCTACCTTTTGTGGCCGACTGACTACTATTTCTGGCCTGTTGGCTACTTTTGTCAAATTGAGGAGCAATTTTTTGAGACAGACCAGAGTAGAGGCTGAGGTGGAAAGATGTTCTAACTGTGCAATAGAGGCATTCTGGCAGCAGAACAGTGGGCTTTTCAGGTGGAAATCTGCGCATACATGAGCATTCCTTACTTTCCGGGGCTGTTTAGTTAGCTTAGTTACTTTTTTCATGTCGTATTCATGTTGTAATTAATTAGTTAATTCCAATTTTTAATTAATTAATGGGTTTTGTAATAATTAGTTAATTCCTTTTGTAATAGCTAGTTAGTGTATCCGGACCCTTCTGCGCGAGGGCACAACTGTAATAATGTGTATGTCTTCCAATCCTACGTCTTTCTCCCTTTCATTTACCTGCTTATGATGGTTAGTTTAGGGCATCATGTTTCGTTTAGCATCTCTCATGCCTTGCATCCTTTGTCTTGCATGCATTGAGCTCGATGCATCATTCTAACTTGCATTATTAGTTAATACTTCTTTGAATATGTGCTTAGACTGCATGCTATCAAATTGATTCATATGCCATATTAGTAGTCGAGCCTAGTAATTGCATATTGTATGCATTAGTCATATTGCATAGTTAGGATCATGCATTATTCCAACTCTGTCATCTTTTTTCGCTTGGAGTACTAGGTGAGCGTTTATTTGTTTTAGCATATCGCATGAGTGTGGTTGTTACCATGTCAAAGCATGTTCACCATGAGGCTAAGTGCTTAAGTGATAAACTGTTTGAATGCTTGTGGATAAAGGCTAGTTGCTTGAATTGGGATAGTTTGATTAATGTACATTTGAGCCCACTTTTTCAAGTGGCACATTCACAAACCTTTTTCAAAAACAAAACATGAAATCAAATGTTCCAATTTTTACAAAATAGTCTATACTTGTGTGCGTCACATAGTAAGTTAGCCTAATAAAATTGAAACAAGAGCATATAATGTAAATAAGATTCACATCATGATTAGTAGATGCAAATCTTTGATTGGGCGAGTGGGGTGCTCATTTCATGACCTTCCCCTTTCGTACCTAAGTTCTCAAGCCGAGACAATCTTGGTGATGACGAACATGTGGCCTTTGGCACGAGTCATGGGTTTCCTAAATTTTCCAAAAAATATTTAGGTGGCGACTTTGTATCTGGCAAAGCAGTCGATTTTTGGTAATTTGATTCAAAATCAAATTTCTGAAAGATTTGCCAAATTTGGATTCTTTGGTATTTATCTATTTTACATTGCACTTGTGAGATCAGATTCAGAACTACGTGAGTTTGAATTGTAGAACTTATCGTCTTCCGAAAGGAGCACAAAAAGTTGAGCTACAGTGACCTTGAGGTAGAATCCCTCCGGGAGAAGATCTCCAGTAGGAAGGTAGAAAGAGGCTTGAGTGTGTATCCAACCTGAGTGTGAGATATCGTGACTGTTTGTTCGTACTGGAGTCTTACTCCGATAATTTCACCATTCACGGCTTATGGTGCATCCGGGAGGCACAAAGATGTATCATGATTTTTGTCGCCAGTTTTGGTGGAGAGGTATGAAGAAGGATGTGGTTGTGTTTGTATCGAGGTGCCTTACTTGTCAACAAGTGAAGGTTGAGTATCAAAGGCCAATAGATTTGTTGCAACCCTTGCCTATAGCTGAGTGGAAGTGGGAGCATGTCATGATGGATTTTGTTGTAGGTCTTCCGAGGACTCAACGAAGTAGTGATGCCATTTGGGTCGTAGTTGACTGGTTGACTAAGTCGGCGCACTTTATACCTATGCGCGTAAGTGACCTGGTAGATTTTCTTGCCGACCTATACATTAGGGATATAGTGAGGTTGCATGGGGTCCCAGTAACGATTGTATCGGATAGAGATCTACTTTTTACAGCTCGGTTGTGGCAGAGCCTATAGAGGCACGAAATTGACTTTTAGCACTGCGTATCATTCACAAACTGATGGGCAGTCTGAGCGTACTATTCAGATCCTTAAGGATATGCTTCAGGGTTGTGTCCTTGACTTCAAGGGTTTGTGGGAGAGGCACTTGCCCTTAGTAGAGTTTGCCTATAACAATAGCTTCTATTCGAGTATCAGTATGGAACTGTTTGAAGCCTTGTATGGCTGACTGTGTAGATCTCTTATGTGTTGGGCTGAGGTGGTATGCACCTATGTTGGGTCCAAAGTTGGTCTGGAAAATAACGGAAAAAGTTACACTTATCCGTAAGAGGTTGGCTACTGCCCAGAGTCTTCAGAAAAGTTATGCCGACCGTAGGAGGTGACCCTTGTCTTTTGAGGTGGGAGATCATGTGTTCTTGAAGATATCACCTAGGAGAGGTTTGATGAGGTTTGGAAAGAGGGGGAAGTTGTCCCCTCGATTTATTGGGCCTTTTGAGATCCTAGAGCGGATCGAGGAGGTAGTTTATCGTTTGGCCTTGCCGCCATAACTTTTCAGAGTACACGATGTGTTTCATATTAGCATGCTTCGGAAGTATGAGCCGGATCTATTGCATGTATTAGATTGGACCGACTTAGAGATAGATGAGGATGCCTCATATGAGGAGGGACCAGTGAGAGTCTTAGATGCCCGGGACCAAGTCTTGCTAGGCAAAATGATCCCCTTGGTGAAAGTATTAGGGAAACATCACGGGGTTGAGGAAGAAACTTGGGAACCCGAGTTGGAAGTCTGTGAGAAATACCCGGACTTATTTGTTGATGTTTGAACATGTAATGGAATTTTGTTATGTTAATGAAAATATGAAAACGTTGTATATGTTTTGGATATATGAGAGCATTGTATATGTTGTGTATGTTTTGGAAACTTGAATTTAATGTAAACATTGTAAATGTTTTGGGAAATGTAGATTTTATTATCAATATTGGAATTTGTGTATCAAGTTGATGAAAAGGGATGACCGGAGAATGGATCTTGGTATTGGAATTGATTATCTATCCATATTGTAATTGGTTTTAACTTAGTTTTAAAACTTGATTTGAAATTTCGGGGACAAAATTCCTTAAATGGGGGAGATTATAGCGATTCTGGTTTGACTCGACCCTTGTTGTATTCTGGACTCAGGTTTCTTGGTTTCGTACTGTTGAATATGTCCTGCTTATCCTCCTCCCCATTAAATTTGGCTATGGGATTGTTGTGGTTGTGTTTGGGACAAGTTGGTTATTCGGTTTCCCAACTTTTGTTGCCCAGAATTTTGCTCTTCCGCTCGAGCAGGCTTTGCAAACTCTCAGTACTTTTGCAGGATTGCAAAACTACTGGGAAAGTGTATTCTACGCTCTAGCGGCATTTCCTACGCTCAAGCAAGTGTGCGCTCAAGCGGCCATTCTTGAGCTTGAGTGATGTTCTTTTGTCTGCAAAACTATTGGATGTGTGTATTCTGCGCTTGAGCGGCCATTTCTTGCGCTCGAGCGGAATAACTTATTGTGTCTGATACTCAAACTTCACTTCTCACGTTTAAGCGGATTGTGCGTATATCAGTTCGCTGCAGCCACATTTTACATCATTTTTTCCTTCAAAACCCTAGATTAGGACTCTCTTTGTCTCTCTCTAAAACTCATATTCTCTCTACATTTTCATGTAGATCTAGTAATCTCTTTACCCGTGTGCCTTTGTTAAAAAGGTAGTGCGTCTCAAGGGCTCTTTTTTGGTCCGATTAGAGCTTAGTTTCGGCGTCTTTGAAGTTTCTTCATCTCTCTCTTTGGTCTTCTAAGCTCGAGGTAGGGATTTTTCTATACTCTCATATGGTTTTTAACTTGGCTATTCATTGATATGTAATAAACATTGGGTCTTGAGGTGATTTTGAACAAACCTAGGGTTTTGGTTTAAAATCAAAAGAGGGGTTTTCAAGTGTATGTGTTGAGAATGATTATGAGTACAGATACGAGGTTGTGTGGTGTTGAGATTGTTGATTTTGGAACATTAGTTGGGTTTTGGATGAAAATGGGGTTTTGCCCTAAACATCTTAAAGGATTATTTTGTATAAATAATGAAATTGGTAATGGAAACACGAAATTGGATGGATGTTTATATAAATTGTGGAGTTAGATATGTATTACCTCTCACTTATGGAAATTTGGATAATTTATCTGTTTTAGAGATTATATATCTATTTAGAAATATCTATTTTGGGCTATCGGTGGAGGATAGCCATGGTTGTTGTAGAAATTGCATGAGGATTAGAAGAATTGAAACTAATCTCTTATTGATTGTCATTGAATATGACTGTGTTTAATACATTGTATATGTGTGATGTTTGGGAGGAAAAAGGAGATGGACTCTATTGAATTAAGTTGGCCTGTGCATCTAGGGTGAAAGTCAAGAAAACATTGTGTATACATGGGTGCCAATTCCCGCGGACAAAATTTTCGTAAAATGGCAAATGGAAGTGTTTGTGTGATGACTATATTGATTCAAGAACCTTTGAATTTTATCCTCAATTTGATTGTTTGTAATAACTGGAGGTAACTCACGAGTTGAGATAAAATTAATTGAGTTAGAAAGGGGTTAAGATAACATGGATAGTGTTATAAAACTTGGTATGACATGATTTTGTCACATGCATCTTATATACACTTCATATTTATATCTTTGCTAAAATTCATATATTGTGTTAGATTGTCTTTACGGGGCTTTTGGCTCACCCTACTTGGGAAAAATCGTTTTCAGGTGTTGGTGATATGCCTTCACCAAGGACTTAGCCTGGGAGGACTGTGGAGCTGAAGCTCACTTTTGTTCATTTTGTATTTACTTTCTTTTCAAGCCTGAAGCTTTATGTGTATTGAGCTTCTGACTTATTTTGTTGCAACAAAGCAAAGTATTGGAAAGATGTAAGCCTTTAGGGCATATAAATACATGTTTAGCTTTCATTCTTTATTACCACTTGTAACACACGCTGTAGATTCATGATGAACTGTTTATGAATGTACACTGTATGTGTTACATTTTGTATATCAATTCCAATTAATGAAAGCTTCTTATTCCACTTATATTTTTTGTAGTAGTTGTTTGGCGTTGTATTGTGTAATTATTTTGGGGGCGTGACACCCAGGCTCAGGCTTAGGGTCTTGGGCTAGGCTCGGGCCCGAGCCCAAACAGGTAGGGCCTACCTCGGGCCATGGGCCATTTTTACACTCCTAACACGTTAAGTTATTATAGACGCGCCCGAACGTCCTGGGAAAATCCCATTTTGTTCATTGGGCTCACAACAGTTTGGACACAAATGTCACGGTTCTTAATCTGATCTCGAAAAGTGCAATGTGAGATTGATAAATCACCAAAGAGTCCAAATCCGACAAATCATTTTGAAAAACTAATTTTTAGAAAGAAGTGCCAAACATGGATTGCTTTGCCAGATACTGAGTCGCCACCTAAATGTTTTATTTTGGGAAATTTAGGAAACCTTGACTCGTGCCTAAGGCCATGTGTCCGTCAGCACCAAAGTTGTCTCGGCTCAGGAACTTGGGTACGAGAGGGGAAGGTCATGCAATGAGCACCCCCGCTCGCCCGATCAAAGATCGGCCTTTACTAAACATGATATCTTATTTTTGAAAACATATGTGCTCCTATTCCGGTTACTAACCTAGAATTACTATGTGACGCACACAACATACAAGTATAGACGGGATTGCCTAAATTGAAACAAAACATCTCATGTTTGTTTTTGAAAAGCGGTTTGCTACTTGCAAGTAGGTTAAAATACGGATTTTGCCACCCTCAAGTGGGCTTTAGAAAACATGGTGATTTGTCACTCTCAAGTGAGCTTAAAACTCACAATCAATGAATTGTTCCAATTCAAGTAATCCAACCTTCACCCATAGGCATTCAGGCAGTTATATCACATAAGCAGTTGTCCTCATGGCAAGCATGTTATCATGGCAGTCACTCACACACATGCAAGGATGCTAAACATAAACACTTACCGAGTACTCTGAGCCAAAACAAAAGCAATGTTAGAAATCAATGCATGATCCTAGCTATGTCAAGAATGCCTAATGCAACACATATAAAATGCAACTAAGATAGGCTCGACTATTATAAAATGTCATGTGAAATGCAATTTGATGCATATATTCAAACAGGAATTGAAATACAATGCAGTTAGTATGATGCGCCGAGCCCGGTGCATGCAAGATAGATGAATGGATGCAAACATGCGAGCATAAGGATGCTAATTGAAACATGCCCTAAAACTAACCATCGTAAGCTGGTAAATAAAAAAGAGAAAGAAATGGGGGTTGGAAGACATGAATCACATACATGCACACTTATTTACAATAGTTGTGCCCTCTCGACAGAGGGTCTGAATGAATAATACAGAACCAACTA
Source organism: Camellia sinensis (assembly GCF_055761805.1). NCBI lineage: Eukaryota > Viridiplantae > Streptophyta > Magnoliopsida > Ericales > Theaceae > Camellia > Camellia sinensis. The sequence continues at coordinate 45,187,175 of NC_138964.1, forward strand.
GCTAATCTAAGCTAATCTAATTAAACTAGTTATAACACAACAGAATGAATAACAAGTTACAACTAATTATTACACAACTCTGACTAATTAACAAATTAACTAAGTTAGCAATTGAATAAACATGTAAACTATAGGGAATAGGTTGCCTCCAATCTACCTTGGATGACGAAGGATGCGTGCCTGGTCACCTCGTGCGAAAATCCATCGCGATGCCCCGATTTGCCTCTGTTTGCAACTGATCTCAGAACATTGCAAAAAGCTCCAGAAGGCTGAAACTTCATCATGGGAAACTATAGGAGGGAGGCTGACCAGTTGTTGGCATTAGAGACCACCTGCCAACCACTTTTTATGCTAAAAACCAGAAAAAGTGGTCGGCCAGCCATTTATCAGGTTGGCCGACCAATTTTTGCTGCGACAGAGAGCAAGAAAGGGGCATGGCAAAGTATTTGTAGCACATGTATCCATAACCACCCTCACTCTCATTACATAAGCTCAAGAGGGCGTGGTTCTCGACCCTTGGGCCACCAATCATGCATCTCGATGCATGGTGGCCAAGGAGCCAAATTGCACAACTCAATATGAAATGAATACACACATGAACACATAAAGCCTAAAACTCCATCATGTATAGTCAAGAGTGTCGGTGACCGAGAATTGAGGCACGTTTCATCACTTCGAGTATGAAACGTTTCTTGTTTCCCGTGTTTGGACTAACTCCTATTCCAAATACAATGCAACAAATAACATGGCATGCACAATGCTATGAAACATGGAATATGTGATATGACTTAAACATGCAAACATGCAAGGGACAAACATATAACAACACGTAATGCAACATGAACAACCTGACAAGGCTAATGGCATGCACAATGCACAATGCTAAAGCATGCATACTCAATGCAAGACAACATAAGTATGCAACAATATGATACAATGCAACTAGCATACACAATGTGAATGTCAACTAGCATACTCAATGCGAATGAGCTACATGGCATACACAATGCAATGATCGATATGGCATACTTGATGCAAATGGCAACTAGTATATACAATGCAATGAACATGGCATATACAATGCTATGTGACCTAAGCATACACAATGCAAAGGATAAGGCATACACAATGCAATGAACCACATGGCATACACAATGCTTGATGGACTTAAACCGAAATGGATAGGCCTCAGCCATGTCCAAATCAGTGGCCATTGTACCAAAACTAAAGCACCAAAAGGCAAGAAATGCACATTCAACTCATGGCTCGCAAGCAAAGCATAAAGGCACAACTCTTAAGCGCAATTAAAGAGTGACATGCATGAGAATATGGCAATGCTACATGCTCTAAAATGAAGTGTCAAATGATGCCAAATCATCCAAACAACACTAATGAGGCATGTTAGGAGGCCTAGAGCATGAGGCTAGTTAAGAGCAATACACAAGGAGCATGCAATATCAAGCTTAAACCACTAAACCAGCTCTGGACAGAGCTTAACCATGCCAAATTAAGGGTCAAGAACATGCTGAAATGGAGCTCAAGAGCTTAGACGAACATGCATACACAATGGCTCACTTTTAAGGCATAGAGCACAACTCACCAAAAGCATTGAAATAGTGAGACATGAGGGACTATGGCCACATTACACAAACTGAAATCATGTTAGAGATAAGGCCAAAGCATGCAAACAACTCAAGAAAGCCATGTTAAGGATCATGAAACTCAAAGCTAGTGAGCAAAAATGCACTAAGGCTATACAAAGCAAGGCATGCATGACCTAAGGCACTTAAAACAGAGCTTAAGCATGGAAAAACATGGACAAAATCATGTTGAAGTGTGGTCAAAATAGGCTCAAATGATGGTCCAAAGTATAGAGCACGTTAGTATAGCAATGTGGAATTACACTACAAGTGTATGAACCACTCAAGAGACAATCAAACCAGCTAAAAACAGAGTCATATCTGATCCCAAAAGTCACCAAAATAAGCTTAAACAAAGCCACAAAGAAGTGTAAAAACATGCTCATTTGATAGACCCTCTACGCATACAAACAAGACAAGAGGAGGGGGACTACCCCCTCTCATTTCTGGCCTTAAAACCACATTTCCCCCATTGAAAATCCGCTGGATTTTAGTGGTTAAAAGGCCAAGAGAAGGTGACCTCAAAGGCTTAAAGGGATGGCTCAAAACAATACAACATAAGGCACAAAAGGGGGTGGACCAACCCCGACACCAAAGAGGCCTTAAACAAGTATTTCAAACACTGGAAAATAAAGCTTTTTACAGTTGAACACTAAGCCAAACAAAGCATGCAAAGATGGCTCAAAGAGTAACCAAAGCAAAGCTTAAAAAGGGGAAAAGGGTAACCTTGAAGCACTGTAACAACAGCACATGCTCCAGCCCAAAACCAGCTTTTTGAAGTCTCCACAAGACCCTCCAGCAACTTAGCAACAAGGCAAGAGTGTTTGGATAGGAAGTTGTGTGTATAAGTGTGAAACAAGGCACCAATATATATATATATATAGAGAGAGAGAGAGAGAGAGAGAGAGGGATATAGAGACAGTGTAAGCCTATGCTCTCAGCCAAAATCAGAACCTCTGGAGTGGAGAGGGAGCCCCTCTCTTATAGAAAAACTAAAGTTAAAGCTTCTTAGAGAAGCTAAAACTTGGATGCAATGTATGGAGGATACAATCTGTGCCCTTTAGCTAGCACAGCTAGCATCTACACAGTCTGCCAAAACAAGGGGAGAGGTGCCGACCACTTAAAGTGGTCGGCCTACTGCTTGCGATGGTTGTCCGACCACTTCAAGTGGTCTCCCAGAAAAAAAAGTGGTTGGCCAGGGGAATTGGTGGTCTCCACACTAAAAGCAAGCCAATGGTGGAGGGGAGACCATAAAAGGAGGTCTAAGGACCAAGAAAAACCAGTTTCCCGACCAGAAAATCGGCTGGAGGGAAGAAAAGTGGTCTCCAAGGGAAAAACTGGTCTCCCACTCTCGTACCACCTTCCAAACAAGGAATACAAGATTTGTACAAAAAACAAGCCAAAACGGATGCAAGAAGAGAGTTTGGGAGGCAAAGCGCGCAGCCGGGAGCCTTGAAAACAAGCTGTCGAGCACCAAAAGTGGTACACGACCACAACAGTGGTCCCTTGGACCCAGTGTCCCTCTAGGGAGAGAAAGCAAGGTGTGGTTCGAAAACCAAGCCAAACGGAGAACGTTAAGCGGTCGCGAGACAAGGCGCACGGCTGAAGGCTCCAAAAATCGGAAACTAGTCTCCAAACGGGAAAAGTGACCTACGACCACAGAGAGATGGTCTACAAGACCTCTCCCTCCCTCCGGGAAGGGAAACAAGGCTTTGGTCCGCAAACTGAGCCGAAACACAAAGAGTTCGGAGACCTGGAGACAAGGCTCTCAGCCAAAACTCCGAATCTCGAAACGAGCACAACACGCACCATCACCGAGTGCTCAATCGATGACGTCTGAGTCTTAAGGTCGGTCAAAAATAGGGTGTCTATAGTTGCCCCTCTTTGACAAAACTCGAGAGTCATAAGTGACAGGAGTGAATGTCAAAGCCTAGAGACGACTCATTTTTGACAAGGCCGAAGACTTAGACAAGCAGGTGCGATAACATAGAGACGTGCCCGCAGGCAGGGGCAAATTGCAAAAGACATGCACGATGCCGAACAAAACTTATGATCATGCAAAAAAAACTGTAACGAAGCAATTATACACAATAAATGCGACAGTTTTTAGCGAATGAAAACAAATCAAACTACATTTCATACAGAAAGAATGTGAGAGAATCATATGATTCTCGCTACGTCTCACGTGAAAAATACAATACCATCCGGCTCGTCTGGTCGCGCCAGCTTCAAATGAACCGTACATACAATATCGTGCCAACAAAAAGACGAAACTCAACAGGTACAATATTGTTAGATACATGCATGGCAAGGTAAGTGAAACGCGTGTGACAACGCAAGGCAGATGCGCATATCAATGCGAGTAACATGCGTGACAACGCAAGTGGAGATCACGCAGGTAAAGAAAGTGCATAACAATGCAGGAAACGTGCGCAATAACGCAAACAAGGTGTGAATAACAATGCAAGCAAAGTGCAACTTCAATAGCATGTTTGGAACAAAATGACGAGTAAAGAAGTTCATGCCTTAAAGAGAGCAATTCAACTGGAACCTCCAAGTTACCTCTCGGAGGGGTCACTACGTACTCAAAAAGGATACATCTTGCTCTTGATGAGTAATGATGAGCTACGCATCAAAGACTCGAATTTGAAGTTCCAGCAAAGACAATTTCGTGCCGAAAAGTGTACTTTCCTTGTACTTTCTCGAGAGCCGAGGACTCCAATCACCACCAAAATACACAGGGAGAACAATGGAGTTTTGAAGATCAACCAAGAGGGTGGCCGACCACCTAGAACATCCACTGACCAGTTTTTTGACCACAAAGTGGTCGGCCAGCCAGAAAAACTGGTCGGCCGACCAGTTTACATAATTCGAGGCAGTTTTGTCTTTTAAGGTTCGGCCCTTTAAGTTCACACATCCAAACCACTCTTGCTCACAACTCTAAGGCTGAAATACATCCCTCTTCCTTCCTAGACCATTTTCTCCCTCAGATCTACACTTTATACGCGTTTTCCAATGCCCCGCGCGAAGTTATTTTGCGAAAAATTTTGATTCTCTTCGTTTTGAATCGATTAAAATTCGATTTCGGAGCTTCTTTTTCCATTTTCACCACTTGAGGTATGTTTGTCTCGAAGTTTGGCACATTTTCTCGGGCGTTGACTTTTGTTGACTTTTTCTCTTTTTGAGAGTTGACTTTTGTTGACTTTTTCTCTTTCTGAGAGTTGACTTTTGTTGACTTTTTGCAATTTTGGCTCATTTTGCTCATTTTTGCAGATTTCTTCGGATGGCGGATCACTTTCATCATGACAGAGGTTCTCCACACGCCGAGGATGAGCCAGATATTATGTCATTGCCTCCGAGGATACGACCGCTTGATCCTACAGCATACCATCCAGAGGAGCAGATTCTTCCTTCTAGCACCTTCTATCACTTTACCGACTTCGCGCGGCGAGCACCTGTGGACCTACTGCTACGGGAGCCAGAGTCTCACCTATCTCACCAGGCACGAGAGGTACGTACTTCACTTTTACATTGTCTGCAATGTATTCCACATTTCGTGCACATTTCATGTTTCTGTCATGCTCGTTCTGAACACATTCATATGCATAGTACTTTTACTTATTCTGGCATACGGCTTGCACATAGCACAATATTGATTTGGCACGCAGCTCATTTAGGATATGATGCCGCCTTGGTACACAGTTCACCACAATATTCTGTTAATTTGGCACACAGCTCACTCTGAACACACGATTCATTTTGAGTACACAGTTTGTTTCGGGCACACAACATATTTTTGGGCACATAGCTCGTTCTTGAGGCACACGGCTCATTCTCAGGTGCACAGCTCATTTTCGGGCACACGGCTCATTCTCGGGCACACAGTTCATTTTCAGGCACACAGCTCATTCACTTCATTTGCACGCAACTCATTTTTGGGCACACAACTCATTCACTTCATTTGTACGCAGCTCATTTTCAAGAACACAGGTCATTCACTTCATTTGCATACAGCTCATTTCCGGGCACGCAGCTCATTTTCGGGGACACAACTCATTCACTTCATTTGCACGTGGCTCATTTTCGGGCACATAGCTCATTCACTTCATTTGCACGCAGCTCATTTTCGGGCACACAACTCATTCATTTCATTTGTATGCAGCTCATTTTCGGGCACACAGCTCATTCACTTCATTTGCACACGGCTCATTTTTGAGCATGTAGGTCATTCACTTCATTTGCACGCAGCTCATTTTCGGTCACATATCTCATTCACTTCATTTGCACGTAGCTCATTTTCGGGCACACAGCTCATTCACTTCATTTGTACGCAGCTCATTTTCGGGCACACAGGTCATTCACTTCATTTGCACGCGGCTCATTTTCGAGCACGTAGGTCATTCACTTCATTTGCACGCAGCTCATTTTCGGGCACACATCTCATTCACTTCATTTGCACGTAGCTCATTTTCGGGGACACAGGTCATTCACTTCATTTGTACGCAGCTCATTTTCGGGCACACAGGTCATTCACTTCATTTGTACGCGGCTCATTTTCAGGCACACAGGTCATTCACTTCATTTGCACGCAGCTCATTTTTGGGCACACAGCTCGCTTTCGGGCACACAGCTCATTCTCGGGCACACAGCTCGTACATTTCACTTTGAACACGTAGCTCACATGTTTTGACTCTAAACACGCAGCCCATACGTTTCGACTCTAAACACGTAGCCCATACATTTTCATCTCTGAACACACAGCTCATTCACTTTGTTTGCACGCAGCTCTTGCATTCCACTCTGAACACGCGGCTCACACATTTCTATTCTGAAACTAAATACATCTGTTCATTCTGAATGCAGGTATCTTCCCGTTCCACACGGGGTTATGGATCGATTATTGCTAGGGAGTGGTGTATGGAGCTCCCAGATGCTGTTCGCCATATCGTGGACGAGGCAGGATTTAGACCTTTCTGTGCGGGCTTATCGCGTCATCCGGCGAGTAGGACTCTCATGGGGGCACTTGTGGAGAGATGGTGGGACACCACCAACTCGTTCCATTTTGCATCTACTGGGGACATGACGATGACCCCATATGATTTCTCTATGCTGACGGCCCTTAATGTGGCAGCCGACCGATGCCTTATGATGCAGACATAGGTGAGTGGGAGGCTGCTTGGATTTATCTGCTGGGAGCCCACCCGCCGATTGACAGATCATCAGGTAGGATTAGGTACACCTGGTTTTCTAAGCAGTTCAGGAAGACTTTGCCCGAGACCATCGAGGCCATACATCAGTATGCTCAGGGATTTTTGATGTTCCCCCTCGGGACCACTCTGTTTTCTGACAAGGAAAACACAATCGGCCTTTATCTACTCAGTGCTTTGGTAGACCTATCACAAGTCAGTCAGTATGATTGGGGTGGCACTGGCCTCGCTACCCTTTATTGCTACATGAGCGCGACCTCCCGCGGGCGGGGGAACATAGTAGGTGGCTACTAGCGAGCTTGGGAGGTATGTTCTGCCCTCTTTGATTTACATTTCTGCTTTTCATTACCTGTACACTGCACACCGCACACATTACTTTTTGTATTCTACATTCTGCATTTAGCATTTTGTACTCCCTTATACATTACTTTCTGTATACTGACAACTACTGTTTCGTCTTTCACAGCTATGGATTTACGCCTACTTCCCGACGTTGGCTCCTGAGCTCGAGGTTGAGATACCTCTGGAGATCCCCTTCTCTCGCAGATTTGAGGGTCGGTGCCGGCTGAGGCCTCGGGAGACTCTGCTATACCTCCGACAGTTCTTCGACACCGTACGGGCGATAGAGGTAATCAAGAACTCTCAGTTCTTCATGCTTTGATTCATCTTGCATATTTATGACATCTAATCCATTTATGCACTTGTCTTCCACAGATTACTTGGCAGCCACGGGCACCCTTGTCAGGAGATGCCCGGTTCCAGTTCCCTGGGGCGTGGGCCGCTTCTCGATACAGGGTTTTATTTGAGGGGCTAGCTAGCAGGGCTTGGTTTCTGGTGGAATGCTTCTTGCATCAGACGATGGGCAGCCATGCTCAGGATATCCCCTAAGTACCTCCAGAGGGCATGCGGTCCACTGAGAGACTCACTTCCCAGGAGGTCTAGGTCCTTATGTTGGGTACTGATGCAGTTCTATTGTTAGAGGATGGGGAGTACGCGACCTACCGCCATACGTACTTGATGCCCCCATTGACAGGTGTCCATACCCCCACGAGAAGAGCCGCTGACGTTCCATCATCGAGTCGCGCTCGAGCTACAGATATCCCTTCCACTAGCAAGGCTAGCACATCGAGGGGCAAGGCCAGAGGGATGCCCTCAATTTGCCAGTATGTTGGGTGGCCGGATCTCCCGACTGAGCTAACAGGTTGGGAGTGTGGGACGCCATACCAGATCCCGCTAGAGCCTCCACAGTTGGATCACCGATACATCAGTGACCCCGACTCACTACCGGTATGTTTTACAGTCTTGATTTATCACTCAGATATTTAGATACCCATTCCTTCACTAATGACTTGCACTTGTATCTACAGCCTCCCAGAGAGTATACTGAGGGGCTACTCGGAGTGGTGGCCTTGCTCGAGAGCATGGTCCTGCGGAGGGAGACGCTGCTGTTCACCGCCAACGTCTTAGTACTTTTCAATCTCCTTGCATTTATCATACTTCTGAGGACATATTGAATTTGAACATTTCACTACATTGATTGACTGCATTTGTAGAGCACATCTGACACACCACATTCACATACTGTATCTGCATGCACACACTTTATGCAGCATTCTTGCATCTACATCTGATATACATACTTTGGTTGATGTATTTAAAATGCCTTTTTCAGGTCCCGCTGCTACAGACCAGGTCATCCAGGCCTTCTCGAGGAGCTGGGAGAGGGGACTCGACTTGCAACCGAGGCAGACGTAGAGAACCTATTAGAGATGACGAGGAGTCCAGCGAGGAGGAGGAGTCTGCGCATCCTCAGTCAGAGACATCCGCAGGCAGAGAGGACGACTCTAGTTCCGGTTCTGAGAGCAGAGGTGATGCTGAGGAGGATTCCGAGGACGACGGCTCCAATTTGGATGGTGGTGCTGGTGGGGGTGGTGCAGAGACTGCTTAGCCGAAGAGGATGAAGAGAGCCTCCCGATCTGGAGCCCGACAACACTGATGCAGATGTTCCTGCTTTATTTTCCTTTTTACATGTAGTTGTAGCACATTGTACAGCGTTAGGCAGTTTTATTTTCTTTAAAACTTGTACCCTATTGTAAAATGTTGTAAAAGGAAGCTATGATGGAATGAAACAACTTTTTGTTCAAAAAGTGTTGTATTTTGTACTCTTAGTATCGCATCGCATCATTTTGCACAAAAATGAGATTGAATGGAAATTGATCATTCATGTATTGCCAAGTCAGGTAGTGAACCAACATAACAAACTAAACAACTTAACTCACTAAGAAACAACAAAACCTCAGCAAGTTTACAACTCGATAAGAAAAACTTGACAAAATGATAAATGGAGAGCAACAACTCGATAAGCAAAACTTAACAACTCGATAAATAAAGAGCGACAACTCGATAAACAAATAGCAACAACTTGATAAAGAAACGCATTTTGGACAAGCGGAGCGAGGGAACACATCCGAAACAGGGGTAAACTCGGACCTTTAGCACTCCCAACACATGGAAAGGCTAGGAGCTCTCCTCTAGAGGCTAGGAAAAGGCTGAAAACCAGTTTTTCTCCATGGCCGACCATCAAAAGTGGCTGGCTGACCAGTTTTTGTTTTGCAAACCAGTTACATGGTTGGCCGACCAGAAAATCTGGCTGGCCGACTAGAAAAAGTGGTCGGCCGACCAGTTGGCCTGGTGACCTCTAGATTTTTGACACTTGTCCTCCCAACAGTGCCTTATCCTCCATAAAGGTTCCAGCTTCGTGGTTCTCTTATTCCATCTCAGTTTTGCATCAAAATGGAGCCATTTCTCGTCCAAAATCTCACAACTTGGATTGCCACGTTAGACGGCTCGGAAAAGTTGAACTTCCGGGGCTTCAGCATAAATGCACTATTCACGCTGAGTCACACCCCGCTGCACTTTCCATTTCTCCATGCCGCAGCAAGGTTTTGGAATCCAGTAACACATGTCTTTTGCTTTGGCGGGCAATAAATGTGTCCTACCTTTGAAGACTTCCAAGCTTTGATGGAATCTGAACACAACGAAGAAATCTTGCCCTAGCTTCGCTTCGGCCACATCCAAGCCGTAGGATGAATGTGTGGGCTTACTATGCATGATGCTCGGTCATTGATTTGTGACGGAATGCTGGACATTCCGAGTTTGATTCGTCGATTTTCCGATGCCAGTGACTGCGGCGACCGTCATTGGTATGGCTTTCAGCGACATGCGCTTTGCTTGTGCATGCTATCCCATTTCTTGCTTGCCCCAGGCTTCGGAGGGTTTAGCGCTCGTTTGATCGAAGTTACCCAAGGCTTAAAAGAGGGTAAGAGCTGCATTGCCGTGACACTGGCCGAGACATTGATGGGCTTGGACGCTTTCCATCGCCGGGAGATGACCAAATTCATGGGGAGTCCACTACTGCTGCAGGTAATGTTTCCCACCCTGTATCACATATATATTGCTCACATCACTCGGCCCTCAGGGTCGATTTTTCTCTCAAAACCCTTTTCTCACTTTTCTCTCATCGTACATCCCTCTATTCTTTAATCTCTCATTTTTCATCCCTCCCCAGGAGTGGTTGATGGATAAGTTGCAGGTTGTGGACTCATTCCCAACATATTCAGCTCGCGACTATTTCTTCCGACAATGTCTGGTCGATGCCCTTGATGAGGGATGGTGGTTCGATTAGATGTGTAGTTTGTCCGCAGACCGCATTGCTTGGCGGTGCCCTTGGCTCAATCTACCAGCGATGAGCTACAGCATGTCCCGATAGACTGAGATTCAGTTGATTGGCCTGACTTATTGTGTCTTCTACTTTCGTTTTCGGTTCCGGGGTTAGTTCGGACATGATCAGACTTGCCCGGCAGAGGGGGTAGAGTATGCCGTTGCATTTCTGATCTGAGGCACACAACTTGCTTGATATGCCACGGCATGGAGGACTAGACAGCTTCTGGCCCCCGCTCCCACTTTCAGTTACACCCTCTCTGATGATTGCATAGAATGGCTCAATGAAGAGGCATAGGTGGGGCCTACTTTGGCATCAGAGGCTTTGACCAGCTTTGGGAGGGGACGCAGGAACCCCTGACTATGCCCCGGATTTATTTGCTTTAATCAGAACTTTCAAGTTTTCTTAATGAATGTAATGAAAAGCAACTTCAATTTGTATTCAAGAGTAGGAGAACTCTGTGTTGAAATCAATGAAATTGAAGGTTGTGGGTATTGAAAATTTTCCGTTTGGTCCAAAAATTGTCTAAGTTGTAAAAAGATTAATTTGAACAAAATCAACTTTTATTAAAACTTTTCAAAACCATTTTCGATATGGATCAGAACTGGACATGCCTGAGATCTGTCACTGAGATGCACAATCCCGGATCCCAACAACTGGAAAGTTGCCCCTAGTTTGAATAACACTGCACCGGAGATTACAACCAAGCTCTTGAACGTAGAGTAGACAAAGATGAGCAAACATGATCACATGGACAAAGTTGATCGGGGAAGTGTTTATGGCTGAACTTCAGGGTGAAGTTGCCTACGTATCCCAAACATAGGAATCAAGCCTTACGTAGTTCGGTTCAGGTTCACTCGTGTATTGACCCTCACCTTTTATGCTCTAACTTTTGCCAAGGATGCCCTTTGTGGGTTTTCAACCTTGCGAGCTCAGTTTTTATAATTTCAAATTTTTCTATGCTCTAACTTTTGCCTAGGTCGCCCTTTTGGGTTTTCGGCCTAGCGAGCTGCTCAGGAGTAATATTTCTTCAACTTGTCCATGTTGATCGGCTGTGAGAACTCTAGGTCATCCAGGTCCATTAGAACAACAGCTCCGCCCAACCAGATAGACTTGATGATGTAAGGGCCAGTCCAATTGGGTTTGAACTTGCCCCTAGGGTCGTGGATGGGAGCTCGGTTATCTTTGAGCACCAAATCTCCTTCTTTCAAATTCCTGGACTTAACCTTCTTGTTGAAAGCCCTGGCAATTCGTCGTTGATAACCTTGAACATGGTACAGTGCTTTCAGCCTTCTCTCATCAAAGAGCATGAGTTTGTCGAATCTGCTCTGCTGCCAATCTGCCTTAGCTATCCAACACTCAGCCAGTACTCGTAATGACAGAACTTCAATTTCGATAGGTAGAACGTCCACCATCCCATAAACCAAAGAATACGGAGTCGCTCCAGTAGAAGTTCGAATTAAAGTTCGGTAGCCCCACAAAGCAAATGGCAGCTTATCTAGTCAGTCCCGGTAGGTTTCCACCATCTTCTGCAAAATGTGTTTGATGGTCTTGTTGCCGGCCTCGACTGCTCCTTTGGTTTGTGGCCGATACGTAGATGATATGTGAAAAGCCACATTATATTTTTCCAACAAATCGATCACTTCCTTCTTGAAGTGGGAACCATTGATGAATGAGACCTAGAATGTCTAGTTCTCCATTGTGAACCAAAGATCAGGCATCATGTAAAGTGAGCCCACACATCCTTCCTAAAGCCTGGACATGGCCGAAACGGGACTGGGGCAGGATTTCGTCGTCACGTCGGGATTCCATTAAAACTTGGAACTCTTCAATTGTCGGGCATATCTCTTGCCCTCGAAGCTAAAAACATATGTGACTGGGTTCTAACATCTAGCCGCGACATGGAGGAACGGAAAACACAGTGAAGTACGACTTAACGAGAATAGTGCGTTTTTCCCGAAACCCTGCAAAATTCACTTTTTTCGAGCCATCTAAAGTTACAAGCCAATTTGAGAGTTTTTCGGCAAAGAATGGCTCCATTTGGGGCAAAAATAGAGCTGGAGCTTTTGTAGAAGATAAGGCAGTGAGTGGAGGCCAAGTGTTGACGTTTCGGAGGTTCTACTCATCGATGGTCGGCAAGGCTCATTGATGGCCGGCAAGGGCTCATCAATGGCCGGCAGGGGCATATTGATGGCCGACATAGGGGAAATTATGGCCGGTAGGCCATCCATGATGGCCGGTAGCCTCCATTCAGGCTCACTGACCTCCTTTGTAAAGATCCAGTTGCATGCAGCAGTTATATTCTGCTATTTGCATCTCTTGAGGTCTTGTTTTAAGTCTCTTTAAGCCTGAGCGTGCTTATTTGAGTTGTTTCCATTTGGTTTTGTTTATCAAGTTGTAGTTATGTTGTTTATCGAGCTCTTGTTTTGCTTATCGAGTTGTATTTGCATTCATTGTTGTGTTGTTGTTTTGTTTATCAAGTTGTTTTACTCCGTTTGTCTTTTCAGTTGTTGGTCGGTTCACTACTTGATTAAGACAATGCAAATTGAATGTGCAGTTTTCAAACAAGGCCAAACTCATTTCTTTTTATGCTATGCGATGGTATGCGATGCTCATAATGCCAAATATAACACTTTTTAATCTAAAGCTATTTTTATTCTGATCATGGTCACTTTTTGCAAAAGTACAAGTTTTTAAAGAAATAAAACTCGTCTGAACGGTACAAAGTGCCAATACTACTAGCAAAAACAAAACTAAGCAAAGTATCTAGATCAGCGCCAACTGTCTCAGGCTCGAGGGGCCCTTCTCGTCCTCTTCCTCGGTGGAGCAGAATTTGAAGCACTATCTCCATCGGCACCACTATCTGAATCTGAATTGGAGCCCTCCACAGCTTCTACGGCCTCACCGCTAGCAGAATCTAAGCCAGCATCGTCGTCTCCATCCTCAGATGACTCTGACTGTAGGCTCGCTGCCTCACCCTCATCCTCGCTCGTCTCGTCATCATCATCGTTCAAAACAGGTTCTGAGGGGCCACTCTCGCCATAGATGTCCCAAGCTCTACCTCGGCTGTGTGTCGTAGCCTGTCTCCTTCTCCTCCCTACTACTGGAGGAGGTACTGAAGGTCCTGCTATGGCTCCCACTGGGGCTTCTGGTGGAGCTGGGATTTGAAAAGAGCAATTTGTCAAAGTACATTAGTTGTAGTGTATATCAGATGCAAGTATGTATGCAGTGTATAGGAGCAGTGTATCCATGTAGTGTTTTGATGCAATGTATCAGATCAGTATAGTGTGGAACAGATTACAGTTGAAATGCTAATGTATCAGCAGAAAATTTCATGACATGAAGTGCAAACTAAAGGAAATTATCGGAATCCTGTAGAGGCTAAGCAGGTTCATGCTCGTCTGAACCATCCCCATCAGAGAAACCGCTGGCTCGAGAGCTTACCCGGTGTACTCTATGGATGCCTGTAAATATGTTGAGATGATCAGCCGTCTACAAAGCTTAATTGAAATGAATTGAATGTGCAACATGTAAAGTATGGTACATACTAGGGTCGGGCCTCAAACTCTGACGAGCTTATGCCCAGCTGGTACAGGCTCAATGAGCATTTGGTAAGTCTCCCTTGTGGGTCGCCAGCAAATCAGTGTAGTAGGTAGCTCTGGCCACCCAGTCCTTTGTCTCACCCCAAAATCTCTCCTGCTACGAGACCTGGTCGCCCTGGCCCCTCTGCTTCTCTCTTTCACAGCAAGAGCTCTCGCTCCCTTGCCTCCACGAATGCCGGTCAGAGGCGGCATCAGTTATGTCTGGATGAAGGTCACATAATCACCCTCTACATGGAAGTAATCCGCCTCTAACCCTACCATGAACTGGATCACCTCCTCGGCAGACAGTCTGTGTGTCGTTCTCATGGATACGGGAGGCGCCATCGGTATAAATGGTGCAGACAAGTTGAAAGTTTGGCGCGCAAAGCGCTTGCCCAGGAACCAGGAGTGGCAAATCGGGCCCTCGAGAAGAATGTGATGGCGGGTGATGATCTGAGTTGTATCATACTGGGCTCAAAGCTCTGACGGTATCATGCCCAGGGCTGTCATGTGATTTGAAATGGAAACAAACAGATAATTAGTCGCTGTTGTTTGTAATATGTGAATTCAAATGGATTGAAAAGTAAGATGACTTTGTTTTGGGTTACCTCATGTGCTGCGACCACATCGAAATACTGGCAGAAAAACACAAAGTTTTCCTGGGTCCTACGATGGAGCAGGTCATCGTATACCTGAGAAAATGAGACTGTTGCTGGAACCTCTTCTATAGGCTCGGGAGCAAGAGCTGGGAAGTATGTGTACACCCATAGCTGCAGGGAAAGTGCAATAGAATGCAATCAATACGGTGTATGAACAGATGCTGAAAATGCAAAGCAGAAAGCATACAACATGAGCAAATGCAGAAAATGCAAAGCAAAAAGCATACGATGTATGAGTAGATGCAGAAAGTGTAAAGCAGAAAGCATACGGTGTGTGAGCAGATACAGAAAATGCAAGGCATAAAGTACATGTGTTAAGCAAATGTAAAGCAAGAAATGCTAAGCAAAAAAAGTAAAGCGAAAAAGGGGGGAACTAAGCTGTGTACCTCCCAAGCTCACCAGTAGCCGCCGATCAAGCTCCCACTCATACGGGAGGTCGAGCTCATGTATCCATACAAAATGGTGAAGCCAACTCCGTCCCAATCATAGAACTGAACTCGATGGAGCACTACCAAGGCGCTCAGCAGATATTGGCCCACGATATTCCACCTTTTTGAAAACATGGTGGTACCGAAAAGGAACATGAGGAAGCCTCTGACATACTGCTCTGTCGCCTCGATCGTCTCAGGCTCAGTCCTCCTAAACTGCTCCTTAAACTAGCTATATCGGACCATGCCTAACCGAAGTGTCGATGGATGTGCCCCAAGCAATGCAACCCATGTTGCCTTCCACTCTCCCATGTCAGGGTCGAAAGGGATCGGATCAGCCCCCACGCCTAAGCCAGTGATCATGGCAAAGTCGTAAGGAGTCATCGTCATCTCCCCCGTGGTGGAGAAATGGAAGGAGTTGGTGGTGTCCCACCACCTCTCCACTAGATCCCCTAAGAGAGGACATCTCGCTGTGACCCGAGTCAGGCTAGAGCAGAAGATGTCGAAACCTGTCTCGTCAATAATGTCGCGAACCAAAGCTGGGAGCTCACCATACCAATCACGAGCGGCCGTCGTGCCATAGCCTCTGAAGGAGCGAGACCCATCCTAAAGCATGCATGAGTTGCAATCAGATCAGGCAATGAAAGTGCAGTTGAATACAAAGCAGTAATGCATGAGATGCAGTCGAACCAAGGCAGTGCATGAGATGCATTCAAATCAGAACAATGCAAGAAATGCAAATAGTTAAAGGTAATATTGTAGAAAAATAGTTTTTATACCTCTACGGCGATGGCCGACAAATGAGACGCTGGCTCTCTCAGTAAGAGGTCATCTAGCGCGTCCTTGGCAAAGTCGGTAAAAGGTTTGATGCCTCCTGCGGTAGGCACTATGTGAGTCTGAGGATGATACCTCGCAGGATCAAAGGGGCATATGCTCAACGGTAATAACTCCGGCTCGACCTCTGGCTCGACCTCAAAGTCTGTCTCAAAGTCTACTAGAGGAAGCTCGGGGAGATCCCCGTCATGTGGAACATCATCTGCCATATGAAATAGGTGCAAAATGATCAAAAATGAGGAAAAATGAAGGAAAATGGTGAAACTTTGAAAAAGTCAACCCTAGGAGAGAGGAAAAGTCAAAGAAAGTCAAAGCCGGGAAAAGTGTACCAACCTTGAGAGAAACTTGAGGGGAATGAGCCTAGAATGTCGGCAATGAGGAAAGAAGCGTCAAAATCAAATTCTGATCGGCTCAAAGTGAAGAGAACTAGAGGGATTTAGCGAATAAAGTTTATTTAGGGTGTTGGAAAACGCGTAGAATGCATGGATCTAGAGAGAAGAAATGCCTAGAGAGCAAAATGAAGGAATTTTGTGCAAGGGTTTGTGGGGAAATGAAGCCTAGAGTTGTGTACTTAAAGACCCAAGTGTGAAAAGTCAAGTTTGCCCCAATCTGCCATCGATGGCCGACAGTGGCACATCGATAGCCGACAGTGGTGCATTGGTGGCAGGCAGGGCACACCAATGGCCAGCAGGTGGCCACGCGGCCTCCCCTGGTGGCCGGCATGGTCCCACCGGTTTCCTCTACATTTTTGGCTCTGTTTTGTGTCCTTGGATTCCAAGAAATGCAAGGGGTGTGCAAAGTTTGATTCAGAATGCCTTCGCGGAAGCTCAGAATTGCATTTTCAATGCGTGACAGTCGTCGTTCATCAACTTAAGCAAGGTGTATCCTTTTTAACATATTGCAACTCTTCCGAGAGGTAAATCAAAAGTTGCCTTTGAGTTGTCTTTTCCAAACGCGCTTTTGTCGTTGCATAAAATGTGCATTTCTTTGTTGTTGTAATGAATATGCGTTTTGAATTGTTGCATAGAACATGCATCACCATGTTTGCATAGAGTATGCATGTTGTATTGAATATGCATTGTTCATTACTTTTGCATGGAACATGCTTTCGCTCGTACTGCACAGAATATGCTTCTATTTTGTTTCTTGCATGTTATGCATAAAACATGCCCCTAACATTGTGTCACGGTTATTCATCTTGCATGGAACATGCATTCTTATTGCATCACACTTGTTAATCTACATACACGATATTGTATGTGTGGTTCATTCAGAGGAAGTCCAGATAAGATCATTCCTGTCCTTTGACTCCCTTGTTTCGGTTAGAGACATTGGGTCGTGCCCGAAGTTCATACCTTGTTTTGGTTAGAAACACTTGGGTTGTGTGCCCGATGTTTATACCACTCCCTTGTTTTGGTTAGAGACCTTGGGTCGTGTGCCCAATGTTTATGCCTTGTTTCGGTTAGAGACATTGGGTCGTGTGCCCGATGTTTATACCTTTTTTGGTTAGAAACACTTGGGTTGTGTGCCCGATGTTCATACCACTCCCTTGTTTTGGTTAGAGACATTGGGTCGTGTGCCCGATGTTTACACCTTGCTTTGGTTAGAAACACTTGGGTTGTGTGCCCGATGTTTATACCACTCCCTTGGTTTGGTTAGAGACATTGGGTCGTGTGTCGAATGTTTATACCTTGCTTTGGTTAGAAACACTTGGGTTGTGTGCCCGATGTTTATACCACTCCCTTGTTTTGGTTAGAGACCTTGCGTCGTGTGCCTGATGTTTATGCTTTGTTTTGGTTAGAGACATTGGGTCGTGTGCCCGATGTTTATACCTTGTTTTGGTTAGAAACACTTGGGTTGTGTGCCCGATGTTTAAACCACTCCCTTGTTTTGGTTAGAGACATTGGGTCGTGTACCTGATGTTTATACCTTGCTTTGGTTAGAAACACTTCGGTTGTGTGCCCGATGTTTCTACCGCTCTCTTGTATTGGTTAGAAACACTTGGGTTGTGTGCCCGATGTTTATACCACTCTCTAGCTTTGGTTAGAAACATTGGGGCGTGTTCCCGATGTTTATATCACCCTTCCGGTTAGAAGCGTTTGGAACGCCTTCCGATGCTTATACTGCCTTGTTTTGGTTAGAAACATTGGGACATGTGCCCAATGTTCATACCACCCTCCGGTGTTTACACCGCTCTCTTTTCCCTCTCGCGCATGATGCATTAGGATGTTGTGGTTAAAAGCACTCAGACGGATTCCATTGCTTCTACCGCCCTTTGTTTTGGCTGCATATTATTTTGGCTGTGTTTCGATTGTTATTGTTGTTCTCTTTGATTCGGAACATTAGGATGTGTCCCTAGGTTCACACCATATTTCCTTGCATGTGTCACGCGTTGGGATCTTGTTTCACACCTCGAGTGCGCCCGAGGGTTGTGTTGCTTTTTGCCTTTCCTACATGATGTGTAGTTAGAACTGCATAATTTTCTTACATCCTTTCTGCACAGGGTGCGGTTTGGCTTGTGATTCTCACACGTAGCGTGTTTGTTTACTTATTTCTTTTCATGTATGAGATTACTGCACCTTGTTGGTTTGCTTAAAATGTCGTATTTTCCTTGCATAACACTTGCTTTTAAATGCTTCGTTACAGCCTCATTGCATGATCATAAGTTATGTGCTTGCATTGTGCATATCATTTGCATTTTGCCGCTGCCTGCGGGCACCACTAGGTATTGTTATCTTGAATGTCTGTCTTAGTCTTGCGGCCTTGTCAAAAATGGGTCATCTCTGGTCTTTAACATTCACTCATGTCATCTTTGTGACTTTGAGTTCTATCAAAGAAGGGCAACTGTAGACACCCCATTTTTGATCGTCCTCAAGACTTGGATGTTCTTGCAGGTATATCCAGTGACGAGTTTGATTGTTCGTCGAGTGCTCGAGATCTGTGGCGGAACGCCACAAGTTTGAGCTTTCCAAACCCTGCATTAATTCTATCTCATTTTTGGACCATGCTTAGGTTCTTACAGGATGTTATTTTTGATGCACTGCCGACCATGCTGAGGCACTACTGACCAAAGACTTTGGCCTGCCGGCCATCAATGAGCCTCTGCCGGCCATCACTGATGGCCGGCCGGCCACTAATGTATCAGTAGATATTTTTTTGATATTTTGTGCCAGCTATTTGCACAAGTTGAACCATCTGCTTGCACATGTATGGCTGGATCTCTTTGAGAGGATTTTGTATCTTCTATATATAAGGGCCTTCCTCTTGCATGTGAGAGGTTAGAAATTTTAAAGACAAAAATTTCTCTCTCTCCCTCTCTCTAGAATCCTCTCTCTCTCCTGATATTTTATACCTTAAAGGCTAAATTCTCTACACTCTTGCATGTGAGCCCTTGATCAAACTTGATCACCATTGTGTTGAGGTTGCTTGAGGTCCTATTGGAGCTCTTGAAGAGGATTTTGGTTTGGTTTTGCTTGGTTTTGGTGCCTAAAGTATGTCTTGTCTTCAAGAGGTAGAACACTTATATTTTAAGCTTATTTTAAACATTTGTTTTAGCATCTTTACATACTATTTTGAGGCTGGTTTTGACCTCTGAAATCTCTATTTTTATGGTTTAAAATAGTGGTTTGAGGTTTGTTTGGAGTTAGGGGTAGTCTACTCCTCTTATAGCTTGCTTGCTAAATTGTTGTGCCATCTTTCAAAGTTTAAAATCAAATTTTTTTTGGCCTTTTGACCATTGAATTTCGAAGAATTTTCAGTGGTAAAAACCATGTTTTCAAGTCCAAAATATGTAGGGTTGGCCTCCCCTCCTTATGTCTTGTTTGCATGTGTAGATAGCTTAACATGTGACCATGTTTTTCTAGTTTTTTGTGACTTAATCTCAACATGTTTTTGCTATTATTTTGGCATGTTTAAGCTCTGTTTTGAGCTGGTTTGGTCCTTTGAGGCCTCCTTTGTATGCTTGTACTGCAATTGTGCTTAATAGCTTGTGCTATGTTTTGGCCTTTTAGTCTAGCTATTCTTAGCTTATTTCAAGCATGTTTTAGAACTCCTTTTATGCTGTTTTAGAACTGTTTTGAATTGTTTGTCCCTTTTGAGCTTTGTATTGCATGCCTATAGTGTAGTGATCTTCACTAGTTTGGTGTTTTGGGCTTTCAAACATGTTGTGCATGAGTTGCTTGCATGTTATACTATCAATTTGCATGTCATTTCAGTACTGAAATATCTGCAACCTCTCTCATTTCTTCACTTTTTCATTTTCTTTGAGGGTTGATTAACCTAGGGTTGTGTTTAAGCTTGAGATAGAGCTTGTGCTCAATGGTTTTAATCCTCTTTTGAGGGTTTCTACTAACCAAAGCCGTGACCTCTTTCTTGCCTTAAGTCATCCCTTGGAGGTTGAAACCTCTTCCATTAGAGGACACTCACCTTGGACTAACCGGTTAAAGAATTAATCGATAATGTAAAATGTGTAAACAAAATTGGACAAGTAAAACTTGAACAAGATAAGCATGTTGTGTTTGCATTGCATGTGTTCAATCGGACGTCATATTGAACACAAGGCAAATGGGGCATTTCATACTGAATAGTGATGAAATGTGTCATTTTCCTTGGTCTCCATTGCCTTTGATCGCTCATGATAAAACGGTGGTCTTGAGTCTTGTTTTGTGCATTTATTGAAAGTGTACAACTTGGTTCTTTCGCCATCATGCATTGAAAAGGCTTCATTGATGGTTTTGGATCCAAGAGTGCCACTCCATTGATGTTTTGAGATGATAAGGAGGGGCACAGTACAAACATACCCTTGGAAAACACTCAATTTTCCTCTGTTTGTGCTCTGTTGCAGTGTGGCGACTCAGAGCACCAATGGCCGGCAGTGCTTCATTTTTGGCCTGCGGGGCACACCTTTGGTCGGCAGATGGCCGACAGTAAGCACTCATGGCCAGCAGGCCACTGGTGCAATCCTCAGCATTGAATTGGTAAGTTGGAGCAGAAAAATCTTGGAGTGTGGTCAATCCTGCAAACAAAGCCTCTCAAGAGCAAAACCGGAGGGCCTTTGTAATAATTAAGTAGCTTAGCTTAGCTATTTCTTTATCTTCATTTGTAATAATTAGTCTAATTAGTTTAATTAGATTAGTTTGATTAGCTTAGCTTAGATTAGCTTAGCTCTTATTCATTCGGACCCTCCGTGAGGAAGTAATGTTGTAATAAGTATGCGTGTATGTGTGCATGTCTTCGAATCCCATGTCTTTCTCCCTTTTACTTAACCGCTTTCGATGGTTAGATTAGGGACATTTTCAATTAGCATACCTTATGCTTGCATGTTTGCATCATTCATTTGTCTTGCATGCACCAAGGCTCAGCGCATCATTCAAACTGCATCACAATTTCAATACACTTCTTGGAATACGTGTTTTAAAAGCATGTTGTTCAAGTTGCTTCGTATGCCATATTAGTAGCTGAGCCTATTAATTTCATATTGCATGTGTTGCTTTAGGCATCTTGTATAGTTAGGATCACGCGTTGTTTCTAACTAGCTTTTGTTTTGGCTTGGAGTAGTTGTTAACCTTTTATGCTTTAGCATGCTTGTATGAGTGCGATTGCCATGTTGCCATGATAGCATGCTTGCCATGAGGTTATTTGCTTAAATGATTAACTGCATGAATGCCTGTGGATGAAGGCTTTATTGCTTGAATTAGAACAATTCAACAAATGTGTGTTTTAAGCCCACTTTGCGAAGTGGCAAAATCATGTTTTAAGCCCACTTGAGGTGGCAAATCCGCATTTCTAAGCCCACCAGAGGGTGGCAATTTCAAACCATTTTCGAAAACAAACATGAGTTGAAATATTCCAATTCTCGCGATTTTAGTCTATACTTGTGTGCATGCGCATCACCTAGTAAAGTTAGCTAAATAATCAAAACAAGAACACATGTGTTTATAAAAACAACATATCATGTTTAGTAGAGGCCGATCTTTGATCGGGCGAGCGGGGGTGCTCATTTCAGGACCTTCCCCTCTCATACCCAAGTTCCCGAGCCGAGACAACTTTGGTGATGACAGACACGTGGCCTTTGGCACGAGTCAAGGTTTCCTAAATTTTCCAAAAATAAAATATTTAGGTGGCGACTCTGTAATCTGGCAAAGCAGTCTAGTTTTGGCATTATTTGATCTAAAATAAATTTTCCAAAATGATTTTTCGGATTGGACTCTTTGGTGTTTATCAGTCTCACATTGCACTTTGTGAGATTAGATTTAGAACTGTGACGGGAGTCTGAACTGTATGACCGATTCAAGCTCTCTGAAAAGGAGGCGCGAAGAAGTCGAGTCCACACCACCCTTAAAGAATTTCGTCCCCGAAATTACAAATCAAGTTCAAAATATAATTAAACCAATAGCAACAATGCTATTTTCACAAGTTCAATACCATGACCCATTCTCCGATCATTCATCCTCACCGACTCGATACACAAGTCCCATATTAAGATGAAATTCACAATTTCCCAAAACATTTGCAATGTTTAAATCAAAATCCAAGTTCTCAAAATTTTACATAGCATATACAATGCTTCCAAAAGTGATACAACACATTTGATATTCCATATTCTCAAACATATACAATGTCATAATAAACTCATGTGTCCAAAATGTAAACAACATATACAATGTCCTCACATTCTACCAATCATAATCGCAATATGTTCAAACATCAACAAATAAGTCTGGATATTTCTCTCGGACTTCCAATTCATGCTCTCAAATTGCTTCCTCAACTCCGTGATGTTTCTACAATACCTTTTTCTAAGGGAATTGTCTTGCCTCACAAGACTTGGTCCCGTCTATCCAAGACGCTCACCGACCTCTCCTCGTACAAGGTATCCTTGTCCACCTCTAAGTCGGTCCAATCCAATACATGTGATAGATCCGGCTCATATTTCCAAAGCATACTAATATGAAATACATTATGAACCCAGGAAAGTTGTGGCGGTAACGCCAAATGGTAAGCAACCTCCCCAATCCACTCAAGGATCTCAAAAGGGCCAATAAATCAACAGGATAACTTCCCACTCTTCCCAAATCTCATCAAATCCCGCCTGGGTGAAATTTTTGAAAAGATATGATCCCTCACCTCAAAAGACAAGAGTCTCCTTCTACGGTCGGCATAACTTTTCTGGCTATTCTAAGCCATAACCAACCTCTTTTGAATAAGTGCCACCTTCTCCATCATTTCTTGAACTAACTCTAGGCCCAACAAAGGTGCATCAACCACCTTGGCCCAACTCACTGGGGATCTACATGGTTGGCCATACAAGGCCTCAAATGGTGCGATGCCAATACTCGATTGGAAACATTATTATCGGCAAACTCTTCACTAAGGGCAAGTGCCTCTCCCACGATCCCTTAAGATCAAGAATACACTATTGTAGACACCCCATTTTTGGCTGACCTTAAGACTCAGACGTCACCGATTGAGCGCTTGGTGATGTTGCAAATCGTGCTCGTTCAGAGGTTTCAGAGTCTCAGCTGCGAGCCTTGCCTCCGGACTCCCGGACTCTTTCATGCTTTGCCTCGGTTTGCAAACCAGGCTCTGTTTTCTCTGTTTTCTCTTCCCAAAGGGAGGGAGAGGTCTCGTAGATCATCTCTCAGTGGCCGTAGGCTACGTTTCGTGGTCGTAGGCCATTTTGCCCGTTTGGAGTCCGATTTTCAGTTTTTCGGAGCCGTTGGCCGTGTGCCTCAGTTCGGGACCGCTTAACCACCTCCGTTTGCTCCGATTTTTGGCATGCATCTTATTTGCTCCCTTTTGAGGGACACTACGGTCCGAAAAACCAACTTCGTGGTCGAACACCACTTCCGGTGCCTAACAGTCAGTTTTCAGGGCCTCGGGTTGCGCGTTTCGGCCCCCGAACCTTCATCTTGCATCGGTTTGGGCTCATTTTTGGTGGAGACCTTATTTTCACTGCTAGGAAGGTCGTAGAAGGGTGAGAGGCTAGTAATTGTTCTGACAATCATGTTTCATTCCTCCATCGCCCTTCGTCGCCCGCTTTTCCCACTTGAAAGCCAATGTTGACCACCCTAAGGCCACTTTTTCTTGCCCCAAACCACATATTTGTGTTGTAAACACCTGGGAGGCCACCAATATCATATGGCCGGCCAGTAATTGTGTGTGCCCCTTTTGAACCCCTCCTAAAAGGGGCCTTTTCTCTCTCCTGGTTCATTCTCTCCAATTTTTTACTACGTGGTTGTGTTGTGCACACATGAGAGGCCCTCTTTTTGGCATGGCCGGCCATTAATCTTCATTGACCCTTTTGACCCTTGGCCGACCGGCCATGGGGAAGGCCGACCGGCCACCTAAACCCTAGATAAGCAGCCGACCTTGATCCTCTCTCCAGGTACATTATAAATCTGTATTTTGTTTCCCCCCAGATTGTGTATCCGGGGGGGCCAACTTTTGGGAGGAAATTTGAATTCCATTCCGCCCCTTTTTTCCCCCCTCTTTTACCTATATATCCAGGCCCTCCAGCTACCATTTGGAGGGTTAGAAATTTTGGTTTGGAGCTCCTACGTTGTATCTCTCTCTCTCTCTACACTCCAACCCTCAAAACCTCCCAAACCCTACACCATTTCTACACCACCACCTAGCACCGCACCACCACCATCCATTCTAGCCATTTAGAGCTATTTTCCAGAGCTAAGGAGCCACCAAACTTGGTCCAAGAGTTGTCAAAGATTTGGTCTTCAAGGGTAAGTCTTCTCCTCCCTCTTTCTTGCATAGTATTTTAGGCCTATTTGTAAACTGTTTTGAGCTTGGTTATAAACTGTAAAGTGGCTTATTTTGAGATGCGTGATTGGTGGCACGAGGATCGAGGACTACACTCCCTGAAGGGCAGTCATGCATACATATGTGAAAATACTTCGCCATGCCCCTTTGTTGCTCTCTGTTGCAGCAAATCAAGAATCAGCAGCCTTCCGAAGTTCGGCACGCATTCCAAGAACAATTGCAAACAGAGGCAAACTGGGGCATCGCGATGGATTTCTGCGCCAAAACAACCCGGACATGCATCATTCATCATCTGAAGCAGCGTCGAGGCAGTCCCTAGCTTGCATGCTAGTTTACAGCTTACCTAGTTTAATTTGTTAATTAATTAGGATTTTGTAATTATTTGGACTGTAATATTCATTCGGGACTGTATATTATTTATTCGGACCCTCCGCGCGACGGCAATGTTGTAATAAGTGTGCGTGTGTGTGATGTATGTCTTCCAACCCCACGTCTTTCTCCCTTTTATTTACCAGCTTATGATGGTTAGATTAGGGCATGTTTCAATTAGCATACAGTCTGATAGCATGTTTGCATTCATTCATCTGTTTTGTATGCATCAGGCTCGACGCATCATACTAACCGCATTGTATTTTCAATTCCAAGTTGAATACATGTTAGCTGCAGCATTTCATATGCCATGTCTAGAATAGCCGAGCCTGCTATAGTTGCATTTTTGCATGTGTTGCATTAGGCATTTCTGTATAGTTAGGATCATGCATGGATTTCTAATCAGCTTCTGTTTTGGCTTGGAGTACTCGGTAAGTTTTCATGCTTTAGCATCCTTGCATGTGTGTGAGTGACTGCCATGAATAACATGCTTACCATGAGGCTATGTGCTTATATGATATAACTGCCTGAATGCCTGTGGGTGAAGGTTGGGTTATTTGGATTGGAACAATTCATCAAATGTGTGTTTTAAGCCCACTAGATAGTGGCAAAATCATGTTTTCTAAGCCCACCTGAGGGTGGCAAATCCACGTCTTAGCCTACTTGCGAGTAGCACCATCAAACCATTTTCAAACAAACAAACATGAAATGTTTTGTTCCAATTCAGGCGATCCAGTCTATACTTGTATGCTGTGCGCATCACATAGTAAATCTAGGCTAATAACCGGAATAAAAACACACAATGTTTTTCAAAAATAGATATCATGGTTAGTAGAGGCCGATCTTTGATCGGGCGAGCGGGGGTGCTCACAAAGTGACCTTCCCCAATCGTACCCAAGTTCCCGAGCCGAGGCAACTTTGGTGATGACGGACATGTGACCTTAGGCAACGAGTCAGGGTTTCCTAAATTTCCCCCAAAATAAAATATTTAGGTGGCGACTCTGTATCTGGCAAAGCAGTCCATGTTTGGCACTTCTTTCAAAATCTGTTTTCTCAAAACGATTTGCCGGATTTGGACTCTTTGGTTTAGATTAAGAACCGTGACATTTGAGAGTCCTGAACTATAGTGAGCCCAATATCGAACGGAACGGGGGGACTCGTTCCTCCCGGGGGCGTTCGGGGACGTCTACAGTTTCTGGCGACTCTACTGGGGACTTAGAGAACTTGACTCGAACTCATGATATCTGTTTTTGACTACACTTGTGTGTTTCTTTGCATTGCAATTGCATTGGTGCGCCTAGGACACCGTGTTTGCCATCTGCTATTGCTAAACGGTTTGCCGGAGGCTTGTCTTGTCAAGGCATGACCAGAAGGCTGATCGGTTGTGGGCTCTGCCAGTATGGGAACACAAACCCCGGTTTTACCGGGGCACCCTTTTGACCATTCGACCTAGTGCATATTTGGAATCTATAGTGACCATTCCAAGCTAGGACAGGTTACTTACCCGATTTAGGTTGTTTGAAACCGCTGCGTGCGTAGTGAAACCCTAACTCCTGACAAAATAGGACAGGGAAACCCTACCCCAACATAGGGGTGTTTTGGCTCTCAATTATCTGTTATGTGCTGTCAGAGTGTGTCTCTACATGGGTTACATGTATCAGTTTGCAAATTTTAGGCATCAGGCCTGCGGGCATCAGTCAGTGTTTGAGAATCAGTTATCTGCGGGTATCAGATTCAGTCTTTGGGGACAATGATTCAAGGATAATGATCAGTGTTTGAGGACAGTGTGTATTCAGCTTATCGACCGTGTGTTGTTATGCCCAGCCGTGTGTTGTGTATTTATTTTTAGCTGTTATGCTGTTCATTTATCTGCTTGTTTATTTCCTTATTGCTTTATTTACCTTTTTACTTGGGCAGTTTTAGCAGAATTGCTTCCGACCTAGTAGATATTCCCCAAGCACTTTGGACAAGAGGTCGTCGGCTCAATCGATCTGAGGATCTGATTGACGGACAGCCAGTGTTTCATTCACTACCCCCAGTTGTCAGAAGAAGGCCAAACAGACGCAGTGTGTCTGAGCAGAGGTTACCAGAACAGTGGTCTACCCTAGAAGTGAACAGTCGGGCTGAGGTTTTAGTTTCTGCCATAGAAATACACATACCAGTCAGTCAGGAGGATCAACAGAGTGTAGCCGGAATGGAGGAAATGATGCGTCAGCTCCAAGAGAGCATGAAACAAATGCAGGAGGACGCTGCCCGCCAAGCAGAGTTCTCTAAACAGCAGGCCACAGTCATGGCTCAGCAGGCCGAGCTAATCACTAGACTGCAACAGCAAAATGCAGCATCTGCCTCACATCAAGTTCCTCCTCCACCAGGGGTCCTGTTACCCGAGCAGGCACCTACTGTCCAGAATGCCCTGCCAAACACCCAGAACACCTTACCCAATGTCCAGAACATCCAAGAGGACACAGACCTTCCAACGGGGCCAGCTCCGCCCCCGCTTCTGCCTCAACTGTCCAAGACCCATACACCCAACCACCCGGACTCTCCCTTCGAGTTCAAAATAGACCATACAGCTCTGAAACTGAGCAAGCTCGAGAAGCTTTTCAAGAAATCGCAAGGAGTAAAGGCTATTCCGGATATCGAGAATGGATATACCGATGTGGCCGTAACATTGCCAGATAGATTCAAGATGCCGTAGATTGATCGTTTCGACGGATCCGGGGATCCCATGGTCCACCTCTGGTTATTCTCAGATATACTGCGGCCAATGGGCCTAACCCGACCACAAAAGCTTTCGTTGTTCGGCCGAACCCTGTCGGGTGTGGCCGCTATCTGGTACACAAAGTTGGAAGATGAGGTAAAAAGAAGTTGGGATGAAATGGCCGAGGCCTTTGTCGCACAGTACTCGTACAATACCCAGATCGAGATTATAACTCGTGATCTCGAAACAACGAGGCAGGAGCCCAAAGAGACTTTCTCAGATTTCGTAACTCGGTGGAGGGCGAAGGCATCAATGATGACTTTGAGGTCCACTGATAAGGACCAAATCAAGATGATTGTGCGCAACCTCCAACCAAATTGATGCAGAAGATGATTGTACTTCCCTTCCCCACCTTTTCGGATCTACATGAGATAGGGGTACAAATCGAGGATGCAATGAAGCAAGGTCTGATTGACCAGGACAGGGAGCAACCCCGGAGATCATTTAACTGCAACAATAACGCAGGACCGAGTGGCGCTGCAACCGCAAGAGCTTCGGAGGTCAGCATGGTCGCCACCATTCCCCCTCCCTTTCCAAGGCCCATGGCAGCCACACCTTTCTTCGGTGCATCCGGAAGTAATACCCAAACCACTAAATACCAGCCTAGAGGCCAAAGAACCTTCACCCCACTGTACATGCCTTTGTCTAAGGCTCTGGGGGTCTTAATCAGAAAGGGGCATCTAAAACCCCTAGAGCCGAGGCCATTACTGAATCCACTTCCACCCTCTCACAACCCAGCCAAGTACTATGCATATCACCAGCAGCACGGTCATGATGCTGACCAATGTTTTAGGCTGCGTCACGAGATTCAAGACCTCGTTGACAAAAATGTGATTCTACCTCCAGAGAAACCTAACGTCACAACCAATCCACTCCCTACACACAACCAAGCTCCACCTCCCAAAAGAGTCAATCTTATCCAGACTGGGGTCGTGTCTTACGATCCTAGCATCTATATTACTCCTACCCATCTGCCTAAGTCGGAGGTGCTCCTTCCCGACTGCACTGACTTCTTGTGCATATTGGACATCTCTACAACCCAACCTGAGCCAGTGGTGGCGACTGTGGAAGACAGCGCAACAGAGGTTGCAGAGGAGGATGGGATAGTTGAGACAGGGTTTGAGCAGTCTGGAAACTTTGTTGGGAAACCTACGACCCAAGTGAGTACATCCTGTCAGTGGGCCAATCTGAGCTGAGTGTAGGGTTGCCAGAAAAAGCAGAACTATATGTGATTCAGGGGGACAGATTTGAACAGGGAACGAACAATCTGACGGCTGTAGAAGAGGGCCTTGCCAACCTCCAGTTCTTCAGTGACCAAGAATCAGGGAATGCGGCAGTCAACTGGTTTGCATATGAGGAGTCGACAGAAGTTACCGGATGGTTAGATGATCAACCATACATTGTAGAATTTCAGCCAGAACAAGGCCAAGCAGGGGCGAGAGTACCAGTGTAGACACCCCATTTTTGACCGACCTTAAGACTCAGACATCACCGATTGAGCGCTTGGTGATGTTGCATAATGTGCTCGTTCAGAAGTTTCAGAGTCGCGGCCGTGAGCCCTGCCTCCGGACTTCCGAACCCTTTTCTGTGCCTTGTCTCGGTTTGCGAACCAGACTCGATTTTCTCTGTTTCTTTTCCTGAGGGGAGGGAGAGGTCCCGTAGACCATCTCTCAATGTCCGTAGGCTACATTTGGTGGCCGTAGGCCATTTTTCCCATTTCGGAGTCCGGTTCCCGGTTTCCGGAGCCGACAGGCCGTGTGCCTCGGTTCGGGACCGCTTAACCATCTCCTATTGCTCTGATTTTTGGCATACATCTTATTTCATCCCTTTTGAGGGACACTGGGGGCTAAGAAACCCACTTCGAGGTCGAATACCACTTTCGGTGCTTAACAGCCCATTTTCGGGACCCCAAACTGCGTGTTTTGGCCCCGGAACATTCGTTTTGCAACGGTTTTTGTTCATTTTTGGCAGGTACCTCTGTTTTATCACAAGGAAGGTCACTGAAGGGTGGGAGGCCAGCAATTGTTGCAGCAACTAGTTATCTCTCCTCCGGAGCCTCCCGGCGCCCGTTTTTCCAACTTCCGGGCTAATGTTGAATACCTTGGAGCTAATGTTGCAAACTTTGAACCACATATCTGTGATCTACACATCTGGGAGGCCCCTAAAAGTTGGTGGCCGGCCATTAAGGTCACCTGACCCTTTTGACCCCTTTCTTCCGGGCTAATGTTGAACCCCTTGGACCTTTTTTCTTGAACTTTCAACCATATATCTGTGATGTACACACCTGAGAGGCCCCTAAAAGTTCATGGCCGGCCAGTAATTCAAATTGACCCTTTTGAACCCCTCTTTCCGAGCCAATGTTGAACCCCTTGGACCCACTTTTTTGGAATTTTAACCACATGGTTGTGTTGTACACACATAGGGGTACCTCTCCAATAGTTGGCCGGCCAGAAAAGCTCATTGACCCTTTTGACCCCTAGCCGGCCGGCTAGGGGGTGTGGCCGGCCGGCCACCTCCAGCAAAAGTAATGGGCCGGCCGTATTCTTTGCACTGTGCACTTTACAGCTGTTGGGCAATATCCCCCAGATATTTTCTGCATCCGGGGGATATTTTGTGGGGGAGTTTTGCTCTCCTTCTCCCCCACCTTTACACCCCCTTTTTGATCCTTATAACCAGATGGTGGCCTTCTTTGTAAGGGTTAGAAAATTTACTCTTCAAAGCTCCATAGCCAACTCCATCTTCTTCCTTCTCAATTCTTCAAAAAACCCTAAGTCCCTAACCATCATTCCTTCTACACCACCAAGCTCTACCACCACCATCTCATTTCCAGCAACAAGGAGGGATTCTTGAAGGCTAAAGAAGCTGCAAATCCATCCAAGAAGCAACAAAAGCTTGAATCTTCAAGGGTAAGTTACACTTTTACCCTTTTGAACCTTTTTCTTGATCTATTTCTAAACCCCACTTATTTTTGGTTTCAAGCTCCGGCCCTAACTGAAAAGGGCCATATTTTGAGCTCATCTTCACTTCTCATTAAGGGCTCAACCTTGTTTGAGCCCTCCATAATATACTTGCTTCATTGATCATCTTGTATGTCATAGTTTTGCATGCTATTTTTGGCCCATGAGCAATTTATTTTCGAGCATGTTGTAAACTGATATTAGGCTTATTTTGAGCCCCTATTCAACATTGAGGAAGGGCTCAACCTTGTTTGGTGTCTCCATGTGTCACTTGTAGTTCAATCCCTTATTTGGCCCCGTTTTTGTATAAATTGATAGCCCTCTTTGCTTCTATTTTTGGACCTTGGTCCGAACTGAAAGTGGTCTTTTTTTGGCCTATACTTCATGTTTCATTCACATTTTTTTTCTGTTTGGTGATTATTTTGTATACTTCATGTTATAGCACCTTTTGAGCCTTGTTTTGCATCACATTTTTAGCATATTTGTATACTGATTTTGAGGCTGCCATATACTGTAAATGTTCATATTTTTGGTCCATCTCCAGTGTTGTAGAAGGAAATTTTTCAGTTTGGGTTTAGCTTATACCACTTGCTTCATTACCCCTCTTTTGGCTCCTATTCTTGCATGCTATTTTTCCTTTACCTATGCTTGCTGTTTGGCCTTGTTTATAACTGTAAAAGTGCATCTTTTGGGACTGTCTAGCTTCTGTCTTTGCATTGCATGTCCATATTGTGCATGTTTGGCATGGCTATAGGCCATTTCGGGCGCCTAAATTCGCATTTCGGGGCATTTCCTTGCATTTCATGTCACTTCGCTTCATTTCGGGACTGTTTTCCCTCATATTTCATTGCTGAAATTCCATTGGCATGCTTGCATATCATTTTTGCCATATTTCATTGCATTTTGTCATTGCCTCGGTTTGCGTGCCCGTGTGCACGCATTTCGAGGCACTCCGTTTTTATCCGCCGGCATCCGATGTGAGTGTGGCTGAGGCTCACTCATGTTGGTATAAGCCCATTTGTCATTTTCATCTCATTTCATCACATTCCATCATTGCCTCGATTTGCGTGCCCGTGTGCACGCATTTCGAGGCACTCCGTTTTTATCCGCTGGCATCCGATGTGAGTGTGGCTGAGGCTCACTCATGTTGGTATAAGCCCATTCATCATTTCCATGTCATTTCATCGCATTTTGCCATTGCCTCGGTTTGTGTGCCCGTGTGCACGCATTTCGAGGCCCTCTGTTTTTATCCGCCGGCATCTGATGTGAGTGTGGCTGAGGCTCACTCATGTTGGTATAAGCCCATTTGTCATTTCCATCTCATTTTCATTGCATTCTATCATCGCCTCGGTTTGCGTGCCTGCGTGCACGTATTTCGAGACACATATCATCTCCTCGGTTTGCGTGCCCGCGTGCACGTATTTTGAGACACATATCATCACCTCGGTTTGCGTGCCTGCGTGCACGTATTTTGAGACACATATCATCGCCTCGGTTTGCGTGCCCGCGTGCACGTATTTCGAGACACATATCGTTTTCTCGGTTTGCGTGCCTGTGTGTACGCATTTCGAGGCACCTCATTTTCATTGCATTCTGCCATCGCCTCGGTTTGCGTGCCCGTGTGCACGCATTTCGAGGCACCTCATTCGCATTGTTTCCATCATCGCCTCGGTTTGCGTGCCCGTGTGCACGCACTTCGAGGCATCTCATTTCATAGCATTCTGTATGTTAGGATTATATCTTAGTTGCATTTCATTCATATCATGCATATTGCATTGTGTCCGGAATAGGAGTTAGCCCCGGGCACGGGAAACGAGGTACATTTCGTACTCCGAGTGACGGAATGTGTCTTAATTTCCCAGTCACCGACACTCTGGATTATCCATGATGGAGTTAGGTTCTAGCAGTAATTTCATGTGCATTCATCCTATATTGAGTTGTGCATTTCGACTCCTCGGCCATCATGCCTCGGTATGCGTGATTGGTGGCACGAGGATCGAGACATGCATATATTTGTGCAGATACATTGCTA
Organism: Camellia sinensis; assembly: GCF_055761805.1. Classification (NCBI taxonomy): domain Eukaryota; kingdom Viridiplantae; phylum Streptophyta; class Magnoliopsida; order Ericales; family Theaceae; genus Camellia; species Camellia sinensis. Next base: position 45,220,139 of record NC_138964.1, read on the forward strand.
TGCCCCTTTCCTGCTCTCTGTTGCAGCGAAACAAAGAATCAGTGACTTTTTGGGACTCGGCACGCATTTCAAGAACAAGTGTAAACAGAGGCTAATTGGGGCATTCCGGTGGATTTCCACGCAAGACAACCTGGACATGCATCATCTATCAGAAGCAAGGCGGTCCCTGGCTTGCACGCCAGTTTTATTTGCTTTCTTAGTTAATTCGTTAATTAATCAGGATTTTGTAATATTTCGGACTGTAATATTCTTTTATTCGGGACTGTAATACTTGGACTGTATATTTATTCGGACCCTCTGAGTGAGGGCACAACTGTAATAAGTGTGGGTGAGTGTGTGTTGTATGTCTTCCAACCCCACGTCTTTCTCCCTTTTATTTATCCGCTTTTGATGGTTAGATTAGGACATATTTCAATTAGCATACAGTATGACAGCATGTTTGCATTCATTCATCTGTACTACATGCACCGGGCTCGGCGCACCATACTAACTGCATTGTACTTTCAATTCCAAATTGAATACATGTTAGTTGTAGCATTTCATATATCATATTAGAATAGCCCGAGCCTACTATAGTTGCATTTTCGCAAGTGTTGCATTAGGCATTTCTGTATACTTAGGATCATGCATGATTTCTAATATAGTTTCTATTTTGGCTCGGAGTACTCGGTGAGTTTTATGCTTTAGCATCCTTGTATGCGTGTGAGTGTTGCCATGAATAGCATGCTTACCATGAGGCTATGTGCTTACATGATTTAACTGCCTGAATGCCTGTGGGTGGTGGCTGTGTTATCTGAATTGGAGTAAATCATCAAATGTTTCAAGCCTACCTACGGGTAGCAAACCATTTTCAAAAACAAACAAGAAGTGTTTTGTTCCAATCCAGGCGACCTGGTCTATACTTGTATGCTGTGCGCATCACATAGTAACCTAGGCTAATAACTGGTATAAGAACTCACAATGTCTTCAAAAATTGATATCATGGTTAGTAGAGGCCGGTCTATGACCGGGCGAGCGGGGGTGCTCACGAAGTGACCTTCCCCAATCGTACCCAAGTTCCCGAGCCGAGGCAACTTTGGTGATGACGGACACGTGGCCTTTTCGGCACCGAGTCAGGGTTTCCTAAATTTGCCAAATAAAATATTTAGGTGGCGACTCTGTATCTGGCAAAGCAGTCCATGTTTGGCACTTCTTTCAAAAATCAGTTTTCCTAAAATGATTTGCCGGATTTGGACTCTTTGGTTCAGACTTAGAACCGTGACTGACGAAGAGTCGAGTCCGAGCTGTAGCGAGGTCCCCCCGCGGGCTTGTTACAGTTTCTGGCGACTCTGCTGGGGATTTAGAGAGCTTGACTCGAACTCATGATATCTGTTTTTGACTACACTTGTGTGTTTCTTTGCATTGCATTTGCATTGGTGCGCCTAGGACACCGTGTTTGCCATCTGCTATTCCTGAACGGTTTGCCGGAGGCTTGTCTTGTCAAGGCATGACCATAAGGCTGACCGGTTGTGGGCTCTGCCAGTATGGGAACACAAACCCCGGTTTTACCGGGGCACCCTCTTTGACCATTCGGCCTAGTGCATATTCGGATCCATAGTGACTATTCCAAATTAGGACAGGTTGCTTACCCGTTTATAGGTTGTTTGAGACCGCTGTGTGCATAGTGAAACCCTAGCTCCTGACAAAATAGGACAGGGAAACCCTACCCCAACATAGGGGTGTTTTGGCTCTCACTTATCTGTTATGTGCTTTAGAGTGCGTCTCTACAGGAATGCATCTATCAGTATATAAGTTTGGGCATCAGGCCTGCGGGCATCAGTTCAGAATTGTCAGTATCAGGCCTGCGGGCATCAGATCAGTATATGAGTTTGAATATCAAGCCTGCGGGCTACGGTTCAGTATTGACAGTATCAGGCCTGCGGGCATCAGTTCAGTATTGTCGACATCAGGCCTGCGGGCATCAGTTTGGTATTGCGGGTATCAAGCCTGCGGGCATCAGCCAGTATTTGAGGATTAGTTATCTGCGGATATCAGATTCTGTTCTAGGGAACAATGATACAGGGATGATAATCAATGTTTGAGGACAGTGTGTATTTCAGCTTATTGACTGTGTGTTGATTATGCCCGACTGTGTGTCTTGCATTTTATTTTAAGCTGTTATGCTGTCCATTTATCTGTTTATTTATTTCCTTTTCGCTTTATTTATCTTTTGCTAGGTCAGTTTTAGCACGATTGCTTCCGACCCAGCAGGCATTCCCCAAGCACATTGGACACGAGGTCGTCGACTCCATCGATCTGAGGATCTAATCGACGGACAGCCAGTGTTCTATTCTCTACCCCCCGTTACCAGAAGGAAGCCGAAAAGGCGTAGTGTGTCAGAACAGAGGTTGTCAGGGCAGTGGGTTACCCCGTCAGAGGACAACAGAGGTGAAGTCCTGATTAGTGCTATAAGAGTAGACATACCAGGCAGTCGAATGGAGCAACAGAATACATCAGGGATGGAAGCCCTAATGCGTCAGATGCAGGAGAGCATGAAACAGATGCATGATGATGCCACCCGTCAAGCAGAATTCTCCAAACAGCAGGCCGCAGTCATGGCCCAACAGGCTGAGCTGATTACCAGATTGCAACAGCAGAATACAGCATCTGCTTCACAACAAATTCCTCCTCCGGCAGGGGCCCCATTACCTGAGAAGGCTCCTGCTATCCAGGACGTTCCTCCGAACACCCAGAATACTATACCGACTATCCAAAATCTGCAAGAGGACACAAGTCTTCCAACGGGGCCAGCCCCGCCCCCGATTCCACCACAACTGTCCAAGGTCCATACCCCCAATCACCCGGACTCTCCATCCGAGGTCGAGGTTGATCAAACAGCTCTGAAATTGAGCAAACTGGAAAAGCTTTTCAAGAAATCCCAAGGGGCCAAGGCTATGCCGGATATCGGAGATGGATATACCGAGGAGGCCGTAACACTCCCCGATAGGTTCAAAATGCCACAAATCGACCGTTTTGACGGGACTGGTGACCCCATGGTCCATATCCGACTGTTTGCAGATGTCTTGCGGCCGATGGGCCTAACACGACAACAGAAGCTCTCACTATTCGGCCGAACCCTGTCGGGTGTGGCCTCCCATTGGTACGCAAGATTATCAGATGAAGTGAAGAAGAATTGGGATGAGATGGCTGAGGCCTTTGTCACACAATATTCATACAACACTCAGATCGAGATCACAACCCGTGATCTTGAAACGACAAGGCGAGAGCCTAAGGAATCTTTCTCGGACTTCGTGATCCGATAGAGGGCAAAGGCGTCAACAATGACTTTAAGGCCCACTGACAGAGATCAAATTCGGATGATTGTGCGCAATCTCCACCCGAAGCTAATGCAAAGGATGATTGTGGTCCCCTTCCCTACTTTCGCAGATTTACATGATATGGGGGTGCAAATAGAAGATGCTATGAGGCAAGGACTGTTTGACCAGGACAGAGAACAACCGAGGAGGACCTTCAATCGCAACAACAACGCAGGCCCGAGTGGCGCTGCAAATACGAGAGGCTCGGAAGTTAGTATGGTCACCACCACTCCCCCTCCCCCTCCAAGGCCCGCGACTGCCACACCATTCTCCGGCGCGTCCGGAAGCAACTCACAAAACAGCCATTTCCAACCACGAGGCCAAAGAACCTTTACTCCACTATATATGCCTCTGACCAAGGTTCTGGGAATATTGATCAGGAAAAATCATTTAAAACCCCTGGAACCAAAGCCATTACCAAATCCACTCCCCCCCTCTTACGACCCGTCAAGGTACTGCGCATATCACCAACAACACGGTCATGATACCGACCGTTGTTACAGATTGCGTCATGAGATTCAAGATCTTATTGACAAACAGGTGATCGCGCCTCCTGATAAACCCAACGTCACAACCAACCCTCTCCCACCACATAACCAAGCTCCTTCTCCCAAAAGAATTAACTTTATACAGACTGGGGTCGCATCTTACGATCCTAGCATCTATATTACGCCCACCCACTTACCCAAGCCGAAGGTGTTCCTCCCCGATTGCACTGACTTCTTGTGCATGGTGGACGTCTCCAAAACCCAACCGGAACCGATGGTGGTGACCGTCGAAGACAGGGCATGGCAGATTTTGGGAGAGACTGAGTCTGTTGAATCTGGGACTGGGCAGAATTTCGCTGGGGGAGTTTATGATCCAAGCAAGTACATCCTATCAACGAGCCGAATTGGGCTAAGTGTAGAATTGCCAGAGACAGGAGAACTATGCATGATCCGGGGGGATGGATCTGAGCTATGGGCAGATGAGCTGACAGCCGTAGAGGAGGACTTTGCTAACTTGCAATTTCTTGAAGACCAGGAACTGGGGGATGCATCGATTAACTGGTATGATTATGAGGAATCAGAGGAGGCCACAGGATGGCTCGAAGATCAACCGGATGCAGTGGGGGAAACTCAATCAGAATAGAGCCCGGCAAGGGCAGAAATATCAGTTGTGGCCGGAACGGCCGAAAATCAAGTTGTACCACCGGAGAGCGCCGGTGTAAAGAGTTCCGCTCGGGACATGGGCATTATTGATATGGGAACTGTTGAACCACCAGCTGTACTGACGCAGTTGGAACAAGAAAAGTTTGAGGCTACTGAGAGAGCCAGAAAGGCAAAGGGCCCTGAGGGGACCGAAAGTGCTGTGTGCACGAAAACAGACAATGCTGCTAGCATATGGACGGAGAGCACTGAGAGCGCGAGTAGACCGGAGCCGGACAGGTGCCTGTTGGCTGCCAGTGGAATGTGGTGGGAAGATGACGATTTGTGTCTTGCCCACACCGATGAAGACTGGGGGAATAACCAGCCGGATGATACTTGGTACCTCGATGAGGTTGACCATATGACAAGAAGTGGGCGGTACTTCAAGCCCCCACACCTGGACCAACCCGAGGCATCCGGGAAGGACAGAGAAGCAGAAAGACAGAAGGAGAAGCAAATTGAAGATGAAGCTGTGCTGAAACAGTTAAAGAAAATACAAGCAGACATCTCTATCTGGGGACTGCTAATGGCATCACGAGTGCACAGAGAAGCTGTCCTGTCTGCTATGGACAAGTCCAAACTCTCCATAGATACCACGCCTGAACAGCTGGTTGGGCTGGTTTTTCTGGGAGGAGGTTCCCCGGCATTAACCTTTTCGGACAAAGAGCTACCACCTGAGGGCACAGGTCATAACAAACCTCTCTATATTTCTATCGAATGTAGAGATAAGTGGATACCGGTGGTACTTGTTGATACCGGGTCTGCGATCAATGTCTGCCCGACCAGAACGGCATATGCAATCGGGTTAAAACCCGTGGACTTCATCCCGACCACCCAAGTGATCAGGGCATACGACAATACCAGCAGAGAAGTGATGGGGACTGTTAAAATTCAAACCAAGGTTGGTCCAGGACAACACAGCATCGAATTTCATATCTTGGACGTTCCCGCAACCTTTAACCTACTTTTGGGGCGACCGTGGTTGCACCAGGTCAAAGCAGTCTCTTCCACTCTACATCAGATGCTAAAGTACCCCCATGGGAAAGGGGTAGCGATCGTTTTTGGGAATTCATCAATCCATCCGCCGCCGGAAGTGTCTACACCTGTCTTAGAGATCGAGCACGGCACGGAGGATGTGTTTTTGTCGGGGTTCACTTTGGCCGAGGCTCAAGTGGTTCAGAATGTCATGGCTGCGAATGAGGGCATGTACGTTAGTGCACAATCTATCTACCTCATGAACAAGCTAAAACATACCCCTGGGATGGGATTAGGGAGAAGCGGCCGGAAGGGCGTCTCAGTATTGGCCGAAGTGCCACACAACCCCCACGCCTTTGGACTGGGTTATCTGCCCACCAAGGAAGACTGGGTGAGGAAAGGAAAAGAAATGGCCGGAAGGGCCAGGGCAAAGAAGGCCGGGAAGCCATTTGATTTAATGCACAGGCCCATCTGGGGTACCCTAAACGGACGTTTCGTCCGGGAGGGGGAAGATTTTCCATTCTGCGGCTTCCCGGAGCCATGGCTAAACGTGGAGGGGACGCGCGTGCCTGGTTTTGAAATCTTCTTCGACATACAATTATCTGGGGATGACGTTGCCGAAGCGCAGACAGACCCACCAACTGAGGTTGAGCAGTGTGAAACAGTGGATCCTGAGAGTACAGAGCTTGAAATGGGGGTAGCACTGGCGAGTCTACTATCAGATCCTCCGATCGGCCAAGAGTGCTTGGGGGATAACTCTTCGGTTTCTGTGATTGGAGATGAAATAGCTGCGGGCTTTCCAGCGCCGATCTTGGATGCATCTATCGCACCTTCTCTCATCTGGCAATATGAAGAAGGCTTTTTATCTAGCAGTCCCGGGTCAGGTAGTGAGCCGGAATCTGATTCTACCGAATCTTGTGCGTCAGAATCAGATTCCAGCTCGACTGAGTCTGAGTCCGGTATTCCTGGGGGTGATAACCCGGATACCACAGTCCTGTCTAGGTCGTCTTTTTCATTTTCTTTTGAGTCTGTTGTAATAGAGGAATCTGACGGCTTGGAAGTATTTAATGAGAATGATGTGGGTGTGGTTTCCGAGTATTTTTCTGTGCCTTTGATTTATTGCTTAAATCAGGATTTTCAAAATTTTGATGAAAACAGCGAGGAAGAAATTCCCCCAGTTTTGCAACGATTAATTAATCAAGAGCAGGAAAGATTTGTTAAACCTTTAATGGATGAAATCACTACTGTAAATGTTGGTACTGAGAAGGACCCGCGGCTGGTCCAGATCGGGTCCACGTTGTCTTCAGAGGAGTGTGAGCGCTTAGTCGCTTTATTAAAAGATTTCAAAGATGTTTTCGCGTGGTCCTATGAAGACATGCCTAGAATCGATCCTGAGATTGTACAGCACCGGATCCCTCTTGATCCCGAGGCCCGCCCTGTCAAACAGAAACTCAGAAGGATTCGCCCGGACTGGGCCCTCAAGATTAAGGAAGAGGTCACCAAGCAAATTGACGCAGGGTTCCTGCTGGTATCTGAATATCCAACTTGGTTGGCCAACATTGTTCCGGTGCCAAAGAAAGATGGCAGAATTCGGGTCTGTGTAGACTTCAGAGATTTGAACAAGGCCAGTCCGAAGGACGACTTTCCCTTGCCACACATTGACGAATTGGTGGATTTCACGGCAGGACACGCCTTGCTTTCGTTTATGGATGGTTTCTCAGGCTATAATCAGATAGTGATGGCACCCGAAGACCGGGAGAAGACTGCGTTCACTACCCCATGGGGGACATATTGTTATAGAGTGATGCCATTCGGGTTGAAAAATGCTGGAGCTACGTATCAACGGGCAGCGACTACAATATTGCATGATATGATCCATAAGGAGGTCGAGGTGTATGTGGACGACATGATTGTCAAGTCCAAAGATAGGGAAGGCCACTACACCGCCTTACAAAAATTCTTTCAACGGATCAAAGAGTTTCGGCTGCGACTGAATCCCCAGAAATGCACGTTTGGTGTTACAGCAGGGAAGATGCTAGGGTTTCTGATTACACAAAGGGGCATCGAGGTCGACCCTTCCAAAATCAAGGCCATCTTAGAAATGCCACCACCAAGGACTGAAAAGGAGGTGCGAGGCTTTCTAGGTAAAGTGCAATTCATAAGACGGTTTATTTCTAAATTAACCTTGACTTGTGAACCACTTTTTTGTCTCCTGAAGAAAGGAAAGAAATTCCAATGGGACGGCCGATGTCAAGCAGCTTTTGAGCAGATCAAAGAGTATCTACAGAACCCACCCGTGTTGTCACCGCCAGAGCCGGGGAGACCGTTGATACTGTACCTTTCGGTAACTGAGACTACCATGGGCTGCATGCTCGCGCAGGAGTCAGAAGACAAAGTGGAAAGGGCCATATACTATCTGAGCAAAAAGATGTTAGATTACGAGACCCGCTATACACCGCTGGAGAAGGCTTGTTTGGCCTTGGTATGGGCAACCAGGAAGCTGCGGCACTACCTGTTAGCCCACTCAGTAATGTTGGTTTCCCGTTTGGATCCCATCAAATATCTCTTCGAGAAACCAGCACTTACGGGTAGGCTGGCTCGTTGGCTGTTGTTGCTCTCCGAATTTGATTTGAAGTATGTAACGCGCAAGTCAGTAAAAGGCAGAGCGGTAGCGGAGTTCCTTGCCGACCACCCGGTTGAGGGGGATGAAGCGGTTGAGTATCTATTCCCAGATGAAGCCATTCTGCATGTCGAAGATGAAACCTGGACAATGTACTTTAACGGAGCGTCAAACCAGTATGGGTATGGGATAGGGGTGTTGCTGATAGCGCCTGATGATTCCCGTATCCCTTTAGCATTCAAGCTCCGGTTCAAAGTTTCCAACAATGAAGCAGAGTATGAGGCATGTATTGCTGGCCTGGAAGCAGCCTTGGAATTAGGGGCAAGACGGTTGGACGTCATTGGGGACTCGAACCTTGTTGTGTCTCAAGCAAAAGGAGATTGGAAAGTCAAAGAGGAAAGGATGATAATCTACCACCAAACCTTGGATTTGCTAATTCCTCGGTTTGAGAAGCTAAATTTTACCCACCTCGTAAGAGAGAACAACAGGTTTGCAGATTCACTAGCAACTCTATCTTCTATGATAGGCATCCCGTCCGGAGTCCGGATGCGTCCAGTCATTATTGATCAGAAGTTCGTGCCGGCATACGAGTCGATTTCCGCCATAGATGAGGTTCAAGACGGCAACCCCTGGTATTACGACATCTGGAACTTCTTGGAAAAAGAGGCATATCCACTAGGGGCAAATGCCAAGGATAAGAGGGCTGTCAGAAGAATGGCTGCTCAGTTCGTTATCTGCGGGGGAAAGTTGTACAAAAGGGGTCATCTGGGAATGCATAAGCTCTATGTAGAAGCTGAAGAGTCAAAACGCCTGATGGAAGCCATCCATGGGGGGGAATGCGGTGCACACATGAATGGAGTGATGCTGGCCAGAAAGATCCTCAGGCAGGGCTACTACTGGTCAACCATGGAGGAGGATTGTATTAGCTTTGTTCGGCGATGCCACAAATGTCAAATTCATGCAAATCGCATGAACATCCCGCCGTCAAAACTGTACAACATGACTTCGCCGTGGCCTTTTTCGGTCTGGGGAATTGATGTGATCGGAGCTGTTACCCCGAAGGGGTCAACGGGCATGAGTTTATCCTAGTAGCGATAGATTATTTTACAAAATGGGTCGAGGCCCAATCATACGCGGTGTTGAAGGCGTCGCATATCGCAAAGTTCATCAGGAACAATATCATCTGTCGCTACGGAGTGCCAAACGAGATAATTTCGGATAATGGTTCCCACTTCAAGAAAGAAGTGATAGACTTGTTGGAGAAATACAATGTGGCTTTCCATAAGTCATCTACATACAGGCCGCAGACCAATGGAGCGGTTGAGGCCGCCAACAAGAATATCAAGCATATACTACAGAAGATGGTGGAAACCTATCGAGATTGGCCAGACAAACTGCCATTTGCTCTGTGGGGCTATAGGACTTCAATCAGAACTTCTACTGGAGCAACTCCATATTCATTGGTCTATGGAATGGAGGCTGTTCTACCCATTGAGATTGAGGTTCCGTCGCTACGAGTATTGGCTGAATGCCAGATAGCCGAAGCAGATTGGCAGGAAAGCAGATTCGAAGAACTCATGCTCTTTGATGAAAGAAGACTGAAAGCACTGTACCACATCCAAGGCTATCAACGCAGAATCGCCCGGGCTTTGAACAAGAAGGTTAAGTCCAGGAATCTGAAAGAAGGAGATTTGGTGCTCAAAGACAACCGAGCTCCCATCCACGACCCAAGGGGCAAGTTCAAACCTAACTGGACTGGTCCTTACATCATCAAAGCTATCTGGTCAGGTGGAGCTGTGGTTCTGATGGATCTAGATGGCTTGGAGTTCTCACAACCGATCAATATGGACAAGTTGAAGAAATACTATCCTTGAGAGGCTCGCTAGGCCGAAAACCCGAAAGGGCGACCTAGGCAAAATTCAGAGCACAAAAAATTAGAAAATATAAAAACTGAGCTCGCAAGGTTGAAAACCCGTAAAGGGCGGCCTTGGCAAAAGTTAGAGCGCAAAAGGAGACTGAAAATACTCGAGCGAACCTAAGCCTGAACTACGTAAGGCTTGATTCCCATCTTTGGGATACGTAGGCAGCTTCATCTTGAAGTTCAGCCATAAACTTTTCCCCGATCAACTTTGTCCATCTTGATCATCTCAGTCATCTTTATCCATCAGCATTTATCGTGATCTCCGGTACAGTGCTGTTCAAACTAGGGGCAACTTTCCGTTGCCGCGACGGTGCAAAGTTACTCAGACTAGGGGCAACTTTCCGTTGCTGTGCAGTGCCGCATCGTTCTTCAGACTAGGGGCAACTTTCCAGTTGCGGGGATCTGGGGTTGTGCATTTCAGTGACAGATTTTCGGCGTGTCCAATTTTAATCCACATCGAAAATAGTTTTGAAAAGTTTTGATAAAAGTTGACTTTGTTCAAATCAATCTTTTTACGACTTAGACCATTTTTGGACCAAAAGTGGAAAATTTTCAGTACCATAACTTTCAATTTCATTAATTTCAAAATAGAGTTCTCCTGCTCTTGCATTACAATCGAGGCTGCTTATTTTAGTACATTCATAAAGAAAACTTGAAAATGCTAAATAAGCAATAAATTTGGGGCATAGTTGAATCAAGTATCTCTGTGTCCCCTCCCGGAGCTGGACGGAGCATCTGATGCCAAGCTGGGCCCAACCTGTGCCTCCTCATTGAGCCAATCCACGCACTCGTCGGATAAAGTGCAACTGAAAGTTGAAGCAGGGGCCAGAAGCTCTCTAGTCCTCCATGCCGTGGCATATCGGGCAAGCTGTGCACCCCGGACCGGGAAAGCGGCTGGATACTCAATCCCCTCCGGTGGGCAAGTCTGATCATGGCCAAACTGACGCAGGAACCGGAACGGAAAATAGAATACGCAGTGGGTTAGACCAATCAGTTGGATCCCAATCAGCCGGGACATACTATAGCTCATTGCCGGGAGGTTGAGCCAAGGACAACGCCAATCAATGCCGTCTGCGGACAAATTGCACATCCAATCGAACCACCACCTTTCGTCAAGAGCATTGACAAGGCGCTGCCGAAAGAAGTAGCCTCGAGCTGAATAAGCCGGGCAAGAGTCCACAACCTGCAACTTATCCATTAACCATACCTGGGGGAGGGATAAAAAAATGAGAGAATAAAGAATAGAGAAGTGTACGATGAGAGAAAAGTAAGACAAGGGTTTTGTGAGAAAAATCGAGCCTGAGGGTCGAGTGATGTGAGCAGATATATATGTAAGGACGGGTGGGAAACATTACCTGCAGCAGCAGTGGACTCCCAGCAAACCTAGTCGCCTCCCGGCGATAGACAGAATCTAAGCCCATCAGTGTCTCGGCTAAGGTCATGTCAATACAGCTCTTTCCTTCTCTCAAACCTTGGGCGACTTCAATCAGGCGAATGCTAGCCCCGCCGAAACCCGAGGAAAGCAGAAAGTGAGATAACAAACATAAGCAGAGGGCGTGTTGCCGGAAACCCTGCCAATAATGGTTGCTGCGGTCACCGGCGTCGGAAAAACGATGGATCAAGCCGAGGATGTCCAGCTCCCCACTGCAGATCAGAGATCGAGCGTCGTGCGCCGTGAGCCCACACATCCGCCCTAAAGCCTGGGCGTGACCAAAACGGAGCTGAGGCAAGATCACTTCAGAGCATTCAGACTCCATCAAAACCTGAAAATCTTCGAAAGTGGGGCACATCTCTTGGCCGCCAAAGCTAAAAACATGTGTCACTGGATTCCAGAACCTTGCCGCGGCATGGAGAAAAGGAAGATGTAGCGGAGTGCGGCTCAGCGTGAATAGTGCATTCAAGCCGAAACCCCGGAAATTCAGCTTTTCCGAGCCATCTAGAGAAGAGATCCAAGATGTGACATTTTCTGCGAGAAACGCCTCCATCTTTGTCTAAAACTAAGATGAAATGAATGTTCCCGAAGTTGAGGCTTTTATAGAAGGAAAAATACTATTCACGGGGACACGTGTCGAAAATCTGGTGGCTGCAGGACTGAATGGCCGGCCAGCCACTTTTTATGGCTGGCCAGCTAGTTACTTTTTCAAAAATGGCCGGCCAGCTCCCAGGGATGGCTGGCAATGCTGCAGTGTATCTCCTTGGCCCTGTTTTACTCTTTGGGGAAAGTTCCAAGCGTTCCCATGCAACGGGAGAGTCGAAGGCCTTCATTTCGGATGCGTTCCGGTGCCCAGGTCGTCAGAAGTACACTTTGTTGTTGTTGAGTTTTGCTTATCGAGTTGTTGCATTTTGCTTATCGAGTTGTTCGTCGAGCGGACGTGTTTTATGTTTTTGGGCCGTTGCTCTCTGTTTAAGCAATTTTTGTTAAAATCTTTTTTATTTTTGCGTTGTTGCATTTTGCTTATCGAGTTGTAAACTTGCTAAAGATTCTGTTATATCTTAGTAAGTTGTTTTGTTTAGTTTGTTGCGTCGGTTCACTACCTGACTTGGTGATTACACAATGCGCATTACCATTCAAGTTCATTTTTGCGCAAAATAAATTGATGCGATACGATGCTAAAAGTTCAAATTACAAACACCTTTTCAATAGCTATTTCATTTCATCATGCTTTACAACAAACAAAGGTACAAGTTTTACAAAAAATAAAACTGCCTAACAATGCGCAAAGTGCTACAAACTACTAGTAAAAGAAAAATAAAGCAGGAAATAACAGCATCAAAATCCTCGGGAGCGGGAACGAGAAGAACGCCTCGTCCTCTTTTGCGGGACGACCTCCACACCATCATCTGAGTCGGAGCCGTCATCCTCAGGATCCCCCTCAGCCTCGCCTCTGTTCCCCGAGCCAAAACCGGAGCCTCCCTCCTCAACAGATGTCTCGAACTGACGGTCGGTAGCCTCCTCCTCCTCCTCATCAGGCTCCACCTCCACAACGTGAGCCCTGCGTCTGCGGACGGGCCCCCCTCGAGTCCCTCGAAAAGGTCTAGATGGCCCGGCTCCTCGGAAAGGCTCAGATGGCCCAGCTCCCCAATGAGGCCCAGGTGGCCTGGTCTGCGGCTGACCGGACCATGAAGGCATCTGAAAACAAAGAATTCAATTCAAATGCATCAGTCCAAATATGTACATCAAATGCAGATACAAGCAAAGGCTACATGAAATGGGAGCATGTAAATACGGAATACAAGTGGGGTGTGTGTCAGATGTGCTCTACACAAAAAGTCTATCGATGCAGTAGAAATCAGCATGCCATCAGAAGTATGATAAATTCCAGAAAACTGAAGGGTACCTGAATGCCCGCGACAGATAACTGTGCCTCCCTGCGCAGGACCATGCCCTCGAGTGTGGCCACCAGTCCAACCACCTCCTCTATGTATCCTCGCGATGGCTGCAAAAATGAGCTCATAATCATCAGTGAACAGAAGAGTGTCTAAACATCTGAATGATGAATGAAAAATGGAGCATACTGGCGGTGAGTCCGGATTAATGGCATATCGATCACTAGGCATCGGAGGCTCTAGTGGGATCGGGGTCGGAGAGCTAGCCCCATACTGCCACGCCATCAACTCAGTAGGCATATCTGGCCATCCTAGATGAGGATGAATCGACGGAGTCGGAGGAAACGGTCTACTCCCACCTCTAGATGCGCCAGCCCTGCTAGAAGAAGGGATGTCTGTAGCTCGAGCCTGAGCCTGGTCCGAGGATGACATACCGGCAGGTCTCATCATCGGAATACGAGCTTCTGTCAATGGAGGCATCAAATATATGTGACGGTAAGTGGCGTAGTCCCCCTCCACAACATATAGCAAAGCATCACTGCCCAGCATGGCGCCGACTACCTCTGAGTAAGAGAGCCTGTCAGCGGTCCGCATACTAGCTGGAGGTACTGCGGGAACATCCTGAGAAAGATACCCCCGTACCTGGCGCAGAAAGCGCTCCCCCAGGAACCAGGTCCTGCCAACCGGCCCTTCGAGCAGGACCCTGTACTGGGAGATGCCTGACGCTCCGGTATACTGAAGTCGGAGATCATCACCCAGGGGCGCCCAAGGCTGCCATGTAATCTGCGGATGATAAATGCATAAACCGATCAGAAATCGAGAATATACAGAGCAAATCAAAGATGAAAATGAAAAGAACTGAAAGTTCTGAGGTACCTCTGAGTGCCGCACGGTATCGAAGTACTGTCGCAGGCGAACGAGGGTCTCTCGAGGTCTCGGCCGGTGCGGGCCCTCGAATATCAATGAATATGGAGTCACGGGAATCCCTACCACCTCCAGCTCTGGGGCTAATGATGGGAAGTATACATAAACCCATAGCTGAGAAAAGCAGTGCAGAATGTAAGTACGAAATGCTGAGAGCAAAATACAGACTGTAAAAGTGCGCTGTGTGTGCAATGTACAAGTAATGAGAGCAGAAATGTAAATCGAGGGGACAGAAAGTACCTCCCAAGCTCTCCAGTAGCCGCCAAGCAAATCGCCCCGCCCGCGGGAGGTCGCGCTCATATAAAAATAAAGGGTAGCCAGGCCGGCGCCACCCCAGTCATATCTACTGACCTGTGATAGGTCGACTAGAGCGCTCAGCAGGTATAGCCCAACGGTGTTCCCTCTGTCGGCGAACAGGGTAGTCCCGAAGAGGAACATCAGAAAACCACGGGCATACTGCTCCGTCTCCTCGGGAGTCTCGGGTACCATCTCCGCTCGCCGGAAATGGGAGGAGAACCAAGTGTATCTGACTCTCCCTGAAACCCTATCAACGGGCGGGCGAGCCCCCAACAAATACATCCAGGCGGCCTCCCACTCGCCCATGTCCTCGTCGTAGGGAATGGACCAACCTCCGACGTCTAAGCCGGTCAATACAGCGAAATCAAAAGGGGTCATAGTCATGTCCCCGGTAGCAGAGAAATGGAAGGAATTGGTGGTGTCCCACCATCTCTCTACCAGAGCTGCCATCAAGGTCCTCCTGGCAGGACAGCGTGATAACCCGACGCAGAAGGGTCCAAATCCTGCCAGATCCACTAAGTCTCTGACGCCCTCCGGGAGCTCAGCATACCAATCCCGCGCCATGGTAGAACCATATCCTCGCACACTGCGGGAGCAAGCCTGCATTCAGAATGAATATATGTGTCAACAATGAGATGAAGTGGGCTGTGTGCCAATGAGATGAAATGGGCTGTGTCAACAATGAGTTGAAATGGGCTGTGTGCCAATGAGATGAAATGGGCTGTGTGCCAATAAGATGAAGTGGACTGTATACCGATGAAGTAAAATGAGCTACATGCAAATTCTATCTACCTGGGCTGCGTGTTCAGAAAATTTGAAATTTGGGCTGCGTGTTCAACTTTCAGTTAACTTGTGGGCTGCGTGTTCACTATCTACCTGGGCTGCGTGTTCAGAAAATTTGAAATTTGGGCTACGTGTTCAACTTTCAGTTAACTTGTGGGCTGCGTGTTCACTATCTACCTGGGCTGCGTGTTCAGAAAATTTGAAATTTGGGCTGCGTGTTCAACTTTCAGTTAACTTGTGGGCTGCGTGTTCACTATCTACCTGGTCTGCGTGTTCAGAAAATTTGAAATTTAGGCTGCGTGTTCAACTTTCAGTTAACTTGTGGGCTGCGTGTTCACTATCTACCTGGGTCAGAAAATTTGAAATTTGGGCTGCGTGTTCAACTTTCAGTTAAATTGTGGGCTGCGTGTTCACTATCTACCTGGGCTGCGTGTTCAGAAAATTTGAAATTTGGGCTGCGTGTTCAACTTTCAGTTAAATTGTGGGCTGCGTGTTCACTATCTACCTGGGCTGCGTGTTCAGAAAATTTGAAATTTGGGCTGCGTGTTCAACTTTCAGTTAACTTGTGGGCTGCGTGTTCAGAAAATTTGAAATTTGGGCTGCGTGTTCAACTTTCAGTTAACTTGTGGGCTGCGTGTTCACTATCTACCTGGGCTGCGTGTTCAGAAAATTTGAAATTTGGGCTGCGTGTTCAACTTTCAGTTAAATTGTGGGCTGCGTGTTCACTATCTACCTGGGCTGCGTGTTCAGAAAATTTGAAATTTGGGCTGCGTGTTCAACTTTCAGTTAAATTGTGGGCTGCGTGTTCACTATCTACCTGGGCTGCGTGTTCAGAAAATTTGAAATTTGGGCTGCGTGTTCAACTTTCAGTTAACTTGTGGGCTGCGTGTTCACTATCTACCTGGGCTGCGTGTTCAGAAAATTTGAAATTTGGGCTGCGTGTTCAACTTTCAGTTAACTTGTGGGCTGCGTGTTCACTATCTACCTGGGCTGCGTGTTCAGAAAATTTGAAATTTGGGCTGCGTGTTCAACTTTCAGTTAAATTGTGGGCTGCGTGTTCACTATCTACCTGGGCTGCGTGTTCAGAAAATTTGAAATTTGGGCTGCGTGTTCAACTTTCAGTTAAATTGTGGGCTGCGTGTTCAACTTTCAGTCAAATTGTGGGCTGCGTGTTCACTATCTACCTGGGCTGCGTGTTCAGAAAATTTGAAATTTGGGCTGCGTGTTCAACTTTCAGTTAACTTGTGGGCTGCGTGTTCACTATCTACCTGGGCTGCGTGTTCAGAAAATTTGAAATTTGGGCTGCGTGTTCAACTTTCAGTTAAATTGTGGGCTGCGTGTTCACTATCTACCTGGGCTGTGTGTTCAGAAAATTTGAAATTTGGGCTGCGTGTTCAACTTTCAGTTAAATTGTGGCTGCGTGTTCACTATCTAAATCTGGGCTGCGTGTTCAGAAAATGTAAAGTGTGGGCTGTGTGTTCACTTTCGAATTCGGGCTGTGTGTTCGACAGATCAGTGTTTGAACCGTGTGTTCTAATGTGAGCTGTGTGTTCGCAATTAATTAATGAGACGAGTGTTCAGAAATTCGAGTGTCGAAGCTACACGTTCAAGATGTAATCAAAGTACTATGTCATAAGCTAAACTGCATGTTCAAGCATGGCAAAGGTGCGAAATGTAAAATACGGAAGATGAGGTAAATACCTCTCGGGCATCGTGAGAGAGATGCTGCTCCGGCTCTCTGAGAAGAAGATCCACGGGTGCTCTCTCGTCAAAACTGGTAAAATGACGGAAAACAGCGCGCGGGAGGACGTGCACTGCCGGACGGTACCTCTCGGGAATAAAAGGGCGAGTCCTCGGAGGTAGAGTCATGGGATCGAAATCATCCCCGGCACCTGAAAAACCTCCACCGTTGGGAGAATTGCCCGCCATTTTCAAGAATCTGCAAAAGGGGAGCAAAAATGAGCAAAATGAGCAAAAATTGGAAAAAGTCAACAAAAGTCAACTCCCGAGAAAATCTTCCAAATATTAAGATAAACTTACCTCAGGTGGTGAAAATGCAAGAAGAAGCTCCGAAGCCGAAATTTAATCGCTCCAAAGTGCTTAAAACTGAGTATTTTTACGGAAACAATTTGCGCGAGGCGTTGGAAAACGCGCGTGAAACTCAAAACTGGAGAGAAAAGTGTTGAAAGAGGCAAGAAATGAAGTGAGGTTCGGCTGCCATTTATAGGCTTCAAGCCTTGGGTGAAAAGGCATGCAAAAAGGAGGGGAAAAGACCAAAATGCCCCTGGGAAAAGGGCATGGCCGGCCGGCCCCTATTTCTAGCTGGCCAGCCATCTGCTTTTTGCAGAAATGGCTGGCCAGCCATTAGCTTTTGTGGAAAACGGTTGGCCACCTCCCCTTGGGAAGATAAACGGCCGGCCATCATCCCCACATGCTCACCTAGCTCTCTGCAAATTTTGAGGAAGATCGGAGTTCCCGGGACCTGAAAAAGTTCAAGAAAAGTACACTTCCGGTCGCAAAATTGCTCCGTCGGGACTTCGGTTTCAAGTTCTGACATGTGTCTCATTATCATTCATCGAAATCAAAGTGTATCCTTTTTAAAAGAGTTGTAATCTTTCAAAGAAGCAGATCGGAGACCCCGATTGAGTTGTCTTCGCCGAAACGCGCATTTCCGTACTCGTTGATTCACGACGAATGAACACCCTGATTCGTGCTCGTTTTGTACTATCATGCACATAACTTGCGTTCTCATGAGCATACTCACATTGTCATGTACATTTCTTGATATTTGTATACCCCTGTGTTTGAGCATGCGTTGTCACGCATATTCCGTTCTCGCATTGCGATGCATTCACTCACTGGCACTGCGCGTGTCGAACTTTCAAAATCACATTAAATACATGTTGTTAGCATATTGTGCTCGTTGAGTTTCTCTCTTTTGCAGGCACGATATTGTATGTACGGTTCAATCGAGGCTGGTGCGACCAGACGAATCGTGCAGGTATCGTATCTACTCCGTGTGAGACGTGGCGGGGATTGAATAATCCTCCGCATTCTTAACTGCATGAAATGTAGTTGTTGCTTTGCATTCTTGCTTAAAACTGTTGCATCTATTTGCGAATACTTGCTTCATTACAGCTTGCCGCATTTGCATGATCATTGGGTTACCTTCGGCTTCTTGCATATCATTTGCATTTTGCCCCCTGCCTGCGGGCATGCCTACGGGCGCATTTCTGTTTATCCCGTATGTTTGTCTAAGTCTTCGGCCTTGTCAAAAATAGGTCGTCTCTGGGCTTTGACATTCACTCCTGTCACTTGTGACTTCCGAGTTCTGTCAAAGAGGGGCAACTGTAGACACCCCATTTTTGACCGACCTTAAGACTCAGACGTCACCGATTGAGCGCTTGGTGATGTTGCATAATGTGCTCGTTCAGAAGTTTCAGAGTCGCGGCCGTGAGCCCTACCTCCGGACTTCCGAACCCTTTTCTGTGCCTTGTCTCGGTTTGCGAACCAGACTCGGTTTTCTCTGTTTCTTTTCCTGAGGGGAGGGAGAGGTCCCGTAGACCATCTCTCAATGTCCGTAGGCTACATTTGGTGGCCGTAGGCCATTTTTCCCATTTCGGAGTCCGGTTCCCGGTTTCCGGAGCCGACAGGCCGTGTGCCTCGGTTCGGGACCGCTTAACCATCTCCTATTGCTCTGATTTTTGGCATACATCTTATTTCATCCCTTTTGAGGGACACTGGGGGCTGAGAAACCCACTTCGAGGTCGAATACCACTTTCGGTGCTTAACAGCCCATTTTCGGGACCCCGAACTGCGTGTTTTGGCCCCGGAACATTCGTTTTGCAACGGTTTTTGTTCATTTTTGGCAGGTACCCCTGTTTTATCACAAGGAAGGTCACTGAAGGGTGGGAGGCCAACAATTGTTGCAGCAACCAGTTATCTCTCCTCCGGAGCCTCCCGGCGCCCGTTTTTCCAACTTCCGGGCTAATGTTGAATACCTTGGAGCTAATGTTGCAAACTTTGAACCACATATCTGTGATCTACACATCTGGGAGGCCGCTAAAAGTTGGTGGCCGGCCATTAAGGTCACCTGACCCTTTTGACCCCTTTCTTCCGGGCTAATGTTGAACCCCTTGGACCTTTTTTCTTGAACTTTCAACCACATATCTGTGATGTACACACCTGAGAGGCCCCTAAAAGTTCATGGCCGGCCAGTAATTCAAATTGACCCTTTTGAACCCCTCTTTCCGAGCCAATGTTGAACCCCTTGGACCCACTTTTTTGGAATTTTAACCACATGGTTGTGTTGTACACACATAGGGGTACCTCTCCAATAGCTGGCCGGCCAGAAAAGCTCATTGACCCTTTTGACCCCTAGCCGGCCGGCTAGGGGGTGTGGCCGGCCGGCCACCTCCAGCAAAAGTAATGGGCCGGCCGTGTTCTTTGCACTGTGCACTTTACAGCTGTTGGGCAATATCCCCCAGATATTTTCTACATCCGGGGGATATTTTGTGGGGGAGTTTTGCTCTCCTTCTCCCCCACCTTTACACCCCCTTTTTGATCCTTATAACCAGCTGGTGGCCTTCTTTGTAAGGGTTAGAAAATTTACTCTTCAAAGCTCCATAGCCAACTCCATCTTCTTCCTTCTCAATTCTTCAAAAAACCCTAAGTCCCTAACCATCATTCCTTCTACACCACCAAGCTCTACCACCACCATCTCATTTCCAGCAACAAGGAGGGATTCTTGAAGGCTAAAGAAGCTGCAAATCCATCCAAGAAGCAACAAAAGCTTGAATCTTCAAGGGTAAGTTACACTTTTACCCTTTTGAACCTTTTTCTTGATCTATTTCTAAACCCCACTTATTTTTGGTTTCAAGCTCCGGCCCTAACTGAAAAGGGCCATATTTTGAGCTCATCTTCACTTCTCATTAAGGGCTCAACCTTGTTTGAGCCCTCCATAATATACTTGCTTCATTGATCATCTTGTATGTCATAGTTTTGCATGCTATTTTTGGCCCATGAGCAATTTATTTTTGAGCATGTTGTAAACCGATATTAGGCTTATTTTGAGCGCCTCTTCAACATTGAGGAAGGGCTCAACCTTGTTTGGTGTCTCCATGTGTCACTTGTAGTTCAATCCCTTATTTGGCCCCGTTTTTGTATAAATTGATAGCCCTCTTTGCTTCTGTTTTTGGACCTTGGTCCGAACTGAAAGTGGTCTTGTTTTGGCCTATACTTCATGTTTCATTCACATTTTTTTTCTGTTTGGTGATTATTTTGTATACTTCATGTTATAGCACCTTTTGAGCCTTGTTTTGCATCACATTTTTAGCATATTTGTATACTGATTTTGAGGCTGCCATATACTGTAAATGTTCATATTTTTGGTCCATCTCCAGTGTTGTAGAAGGAAATTTTTCAGTTTGGGTTTAGCTTATACCACTTGCTTCATTACCCCTCTTTTGGCTCCTATTCTTGCATGCTATTTGTCCTTTACCTATGCTTGCTGTTTGGCCTTGTTTATAACTGTAAAAGTGCATCTTTTGGGACTGTCTAGCTTCTGTCTTTGCATTGCATGTCCATATTGTGCATGTTTGGCATGGCTATAGGCCATTTCGGGCGCCTAAATTCGCATTTCGGGGCATTTCCTTGCATTTCATGTCACTTTGCTTCATTTCGGGACTGTTTTCCCTCATATTTCGTTGCTGAAATTCCATTGGCATGCTTGCATATCATTTTTGCCATATTTCATTGCATTTTGTCATTGCCTCAGTTTGCGTGCCCGTGTGCACGCATTTCGAGGCACTCCGTTTTTATCCGCCGGCATCCGATGTGAGTGTGGCTGAGGCTCACTCATGTTGGTATAAGCCCATTTGTCATTTTCATCTCATTTCATCACATTCCATCATTGCCTCGATTTGCGTGCCTGTGTGCACGCATTTCGAGGCACTCCGTTTTTATCCGCTGGCATCCGATGTGAGTGTGGCTGAGGCTCACTCATGTTGGTATAAGCCCATTCATCATTTCCATGTCATTTCATCGCATTTTGCCATTGCCTCGGTTTGTGTGCCCGTGTGCACGCATTTCGAGGCCCTCCGTTTTTATCCGCCGACATCCGATGTGAGTGTGGCTGAGGCTCACTCATGTTGGTATAAGCCCATTTGTCATTTCCATCTCATTTTCATTGCATTCTATCATCGTCTCGGTTTGCGTGCCCGCATGCACGTATTTCGAGACACATATCATCGCCTCGGTTTGCGTACCCGCGTGCACGTATTTCGAGACACATATCATCACCTCGGTTTGCGTGCCTGCGTGCACGTATTTCGAGACACATATCATCGCCTCGATTTGCGTGCCCGCGTGCACGTATTTCGAGACACATATCATTTTCTCGGTTTGCGTGCCCGTGTGCACGCATTTCGAGGCACCTCATTTTCATTGCATTCTGCCATCGCCTCGGTTTGCGTGCCCGTGTGCACGCACTTCGAGGCATCTCACTTCATAGCATTCTGTATGTTAGGATTATATCTTAGTTGCATTTCATGCATATCATGCATATTGCATTGTGTCCGGAATAGGAGTTAGCCCCGGGCACGGGAAATGAGGTACATTTCGTACTCCGAGTGACGGAATGTGTCTCAATTTCCCAGTCACCGACACTCCGGATTATCCATGATGGAGTTAGGTTCTAGCAGTAATTTCATGTGCATTCATCCTATATTGAGTTGTGCATTTCGACTCCTCGGCCATCATGCCTCGGTATGCGTGATTGGTGGCACGAGGATCGAGACATGCATATATTTGTGCAGATACATTGCTATGCCCCTTTCCTGCTCTCTGTTGCAGCGAAACAAAGAATCAGCGACTTTTTGGGACTCGGCACGCATTTCAAGAACAAGTGTAAACAGAGGCTAATTGGGGCATTCCGGTGGATTTCCACGCAAGACAACCTGGACATGCATCATCTATCAGAAGCAAGGCGGTCCCTGGCTTGCACGCCAGTTTTATTTGCTTTCTTAGTTAATTCGTTAATTAATCAGGATTTTGTAATATTTCGGACTGTAATATTCTTTTATTCGGGACTGTAATACTTGGACTGTATATTTATTCGGACCCTCTGAGTGAGGGCACAACTGTAATAAGTGTGGGTGAGTGTGTGTTGTATGTCTTCCAACCCCACGTCTTTCTCCCTTTTATTTATCCGCTTTTGATGGTTAGATTAGGACATATTTCAATTAGCATACAGTATGACAGCATGTTTGCATTCATTCATCTGTACTACATGCACCGGGCTCGGCGCACCATACTAACTGCATCGTACTTTCAATTCCAAATTGAATACATGTTAGTTGTAGCATTTCATATATCATATTAGAATAGCCGAGCCTACTATAGTTGCATTTTCGCATGTGTTGCATTAGGCATTTCTGTATACTTAGGATCATGCATGATTTCTAATATAGTTTCTAATTTGGCTCGGAGTACTCGGTGAGTTTTATGTTTTAGCATCCTTGCATGCGTGTGAGTGTTGCCATGAATAGCATGCTTACCATGAGGCTATCTGCTTACATGATTTAACTGCCTGAATGCCTGTGGGTGGAGGCTGTGTTATCTGAATTGGAGTAAATCATCAAATGTTTCAAGCCTACCTACGGGTAGCAAACCATTTTCAAAAACAAACAAGAAGTGTTTTGTTCCAATCCAGGCGACCTGGTCTATACTTGTATGCTGTGCGCATCACATAGTAACCTAGGCTAATAACGGGTATAAGAACTCACAATGTCTTCAAAAATTGATATCATGGTTAGTAGAGGCCGGTCTATGACCGGGCGAGCGGGGGTGCTCACGAAGTGACCTTCCCCAATCGTACCCAAGTTCCCGAGCCGAGGCAACTTTGGTGATGACGGACACGTGGCCTTTTCGGCACCGAGTCAGGGTTTCCTAAATTTCCCAAATAAAATATTTAGGTGGCGACTCTGTATCTGGCAAAGCAGTCCATGTTTGGCACTTCTTTCAAAAATCAGTTTTCCTAAAATGATTTGCCGGATTTGGACTCTTTGGTTCAGACTTAGAACCGTGACTGACGAAGAGTCGAGTCCGAGCTGTAGCGAGGTCCCCCCGCGGGCTTGTTACAACCAGTGATGGCCGGAAGGGCCGAAAGTCAGAGTGCATTGCCGGAGAGCGCCGGTATAAAGAATTTCGCTCAGGACAGAAGCATTGTGAATGCAGGGAAAGTTGAACAACAAACTGCACTGACGCAGGTAGAACAACAGGGTTCTGAGAGAACCGGGAAAGCCAAAATCCATGAGGGGAACGGAAGTACTGTGGGCACAAGAACAGAGAATGCTGTGAGCATGCAGGCTGAAAGTGCTGTGAGTACAAACATGCCCGAGCCAGACAGGTGCCTTTTGAATGCCAACGAAATGTAGTGGGAAGACGATGACTTATGTCTTGTCCACACAGACGAAGACTGGGGAAGCAATCAACCAGACGACACCTAGTACCTCGATGAGGTTGATCACATGACAAGAAGCGGGCGATACTTCAAGCCCCCGCACCTGGACCAACCCGAGGCATTTGGGAAGGACAAAGAAGCTGAGAGACAGAAAGAGAAGCAGATCGAAGAGGAAGTTGTACTGAAACAGCTGAAGAAGATACAAGCAGACATCTCCATCTAGGGACTGCTTATGGCGTCACGAGTACACAAACAGGCTGTCTTATCTGCAATGGACAAGGCCAAACTCTCTATAGATACTACACCAGAACAGCTAGTTGGGCTGGTTTTTCCGGGAGGAGGTTCCCCAGCATTAACCTTTTCAGACAAAGAACTACCACCTGAGGGCACAAATCACAACAAACCCCTCTACATTTCCATGGAATGTAGAGACAAGTGGATACCGGTGGTACTTGTTGATACCGGGTCCGCCATCAATGTATGCCCAGCCAGAACAGCGTATGCAATCGGGTTGAAGCCCGCGGACTTCGTTCCGACTGCTTAGGTGATCAGAGCATATGATAATACTAGCAGGGAAGTGATGGGGACTGTCAAAATTCAGACCCAGGTTGGTCCCGGACAACATAACATTGAATTTCATGTCTTGGACGTTCCCGCAACCTTCAATCTACTCTTGGGGCGGCCGTGGCTGCACCAAGTAAAGGTAGTCTCTTCCACTTTACATCAGATGTTGAAGTACCCTCACGGGAAGGGGGTGGCTATTGTCTTCGGGAATTCATCAATCCATCCATCGCCGGAAGTGTCCACACCAGTCTTGGAAATCGAGCATGGCACTGAGGATGTGTTCCTATCAGGGTTCACTTTGGCTGAGGCTCGAGTGGTGCAGAATATTATGGCTGTGAATGAGGGGGTGTACGTCAGTGCTCAATCCGTCTACCTCATGAACAAGCTACAACACATCCCCGGGATGGGATTAGGAAGGAGCGGCCGGAAGGGCGTCGCAGCATTGGCCGAAGTGCCACACAACCCTCATACCTTTGGCTTGGGCTATATGCCCACCAAAGAGGACTGGGTAAGGAAGGGTAAGGAAATGGCCGGAAGAGCCAGAGCAAAGCAGGCTGGGAAGCCTTTCGAATTAATGCATAGGCTCATTCGGGGTACCCTGAACAGATGCTTCGTCAGGGAGGGAGAGGACTTTCCGTTTTGCGGCTTCCCAGAGCCGTGGCTAAACGCGGAGAAGAAGCGCGTGCCAGGTTTCGAGATCTTCTTCGACCTGCAACTACCCGGGGATGATATTGCCGAAGAGCAAACAGACCCATCAGCTGAAATTGGGCAGTGTAAGGCAGTGGATTCCGAAGGCATTGAAATTGAAATGGGGGTAGCGTTGGCAAGTCTACTCTCAAATCCTCCGATCGACCATAAGTGCTTGGGGGATAACTTCTCGGTTTCCATGATTGGGGATGAAACGACTGCGGGCCTACCAGCAACTATTTTGGATGCATCTATTGCACCCTCTCTCACTTGGCAGTACGAGGAGGGGTTTTTGTCCAGCAGCGCCGGGTCAGGTAGTGAGCTAGAATCTGATTCCACCGAATCTTGTGAGTCGGAATCAGGTTCCAGCTCGACTGAGTTTGAGTCTGGTAATCCTGGGGATGATAACTCGAATGCCACAGTTATGTCCATGTCATCTTTTTCTTTCTCGTTTGAGTCTGTTGTAACCGAGAATTCGGACGATTTGGATGTGCTTAATGAGAATCAAGTAACTGTGGTTTCTGAGTACTTTTCTGTGCCCTTAATTTATTGCATAAACTCAGACTTTCAAAATTTTGATGAAAACGACGAGGAAGAAATTCCTCCGGTTTTGCAATGTTTAATTGAGCAGGAGCAGGAGAGATTTGTCAAACCCTTAACGGATGAAATCATTACCGTGAATATTGGTACTGAGGAGGACCTGCGGCTGGTCCAAATCGGGTCCACGTTGTCTTCGGAGGAACGCGAGCGCTTAGTCGCTTTATTAAAAGATTTCAAAGATGTTTTCGGGTGGTCCTACGAAGACATGCCTGGGATCGATCCTGAGATTGTACAGCACCGGATCCCCCTTGACCTCGAGGCCCGACCTGTCAAACAAAAACTCAGAAGGATCCACCCGGATTGGGCTCTCAAGATTAAAGAAGAGGTCACCAAGCAAATCGATGCAGGCTTCCTGCTGGTGTCCGAATACCCGACTTGGTTGGCCAACATCGTTCCAGTGCCGAAGAAGGATGGCAGGATCCGGGTGTGCGTAGATTTCAGGGATTTAAACAGAGCTAGTCCGAAGGACGACTTTCCCTTGCCGCATATTGATGAGTTGGTGGATTTCACAGCAGGGCATGCTTTGCTCTCATTCATGGATGGCTTCTCAGGGTACAATCAGATAGTAATGGCACTTGAAGATCAGGAAAAAACTGCAAGTGGGGGACATACTGCTACAGAGTAATGCCGTTTGGGTTGAAGAATGCTGGAGCTACTTATCAACAGGCCGTGACCACAATATTGCACAACATGATCCGCAAAGAGGTTGAGGTATACGTGGACGACATGATTGTCAAGTCCAAAGAAAGAGAGGGCCACTACACCGCCTTACAGAAGTTCTTCCAAAGGATCAGGGAATTCCGGTTGCGGCTGAATCCTCAGAAATGTACATTCGGTGTTACAGCGGGAAAAATGCTGGGGTTTCTGATTACACAAAGAGGTATCGAAGTCGACCCTTCCAAAATCAAGGCCATCCTAGAAATGCCCCCACCAAGGACTGAAAAGGAGGTGCAAGGCTTTCTGGGTAAAGTGCAATTCATAAGACGGTTTATCTCAAAATTAACCTTGACTTGTGAACCACTTTTTAGTCTCCTGAAGAAAGGAAAGAAATTCCAATGGGACGGCCGATGCCAAGCTGCTTTTGAACAGATCAAGGAATATTTACAGAACCCGCCCGTGTTGTCGCCACTAGAGCTGGGGAAACCGTTGATATTGTACCTTTCAGTGACTGAGACTACAATGGGCTGCATACTCACACAAGAATCAGAGGATAAGGTGGAGAGGGTCGTCTACTATCTGAGCAAGAAGATGTTGGATTACGAGACCCGCTACACTCCGCTGGAGAAGGCTTGCTTAGCTTTGGTATGGGCTACCAGGAAGCTGTGGCACTACTTGTTAGCTCACTCCGTAATGTTGGTTTCACGACTGGATCCCATCAAATACCTTTTCGAGAAACCGGCACTTACGGGTAGGCTAGCTCGTTGGTTGCTGTTGCTCTCCGAATTCGATTTGAAATATGTAACACGCAAGTCAGTCAAGGGGAGAACAGTGGCAGAGTTCTTAGCTGACCATCCAGTGGAAGGGGGCGAAGCAGTCGAGTACTCATTCCCAGATGAGGCCGTTTTGCACATCGGCGATAAGTATTGGACGATGTACTTTGACGGAGCGTCAAATCAATACGGATATGGGATAGGAGTGTTGCTGATAGCACCTGACAAGTCCCGTATCCCTCTAGCCTTCAAACTCCGGTTCAAAGTCTCGAACAACGAAGCAGAATATGAAGCATGCATTGTTGGTCTAGAAGCAGCCCTGGAATTAGGGGCAAGACGGTTGGACGTCATCGATGACTCGAACCTTGTTGTGTCTCAAGCAAAAGGAGACTGAAAAGTCAAAGAAGAAAAGATGATGATGTATCACCAAACCTTGGACTTGTTAATTCCTAGGTTCGAGAAGCTAAACTTTGCTCATCTTCCAAGAGAGAACAACAGGTTCGCAGATTCTTTAGCAACTCTATCTTCCATGATAGACATCCCGTTTGGAGTCCGGATGCGTCCAGTCATCATTGACCATAAATTTGCGCCAGCCTATGAGTCGATTGCTGCTATAGATGAGGTTCAGGACGAAAACCCCTGGTATTATGACATTTGGAACTTCTTGGAGAATGAAGCATATCCGCCGGGGGTAAATGCCAAGGATAAAAGGGCAATCAGAAGAATGGCCGTTCAGTACATCATCTGTGGGGGTAAGCTATATAAGAGAGGTCATCTGGGAATGCATAAGCTGTGTGTTGGAGTGGAGGAATCAAAGCGCCTGATGGAGGCCATCCATGGAGGAGAATGCAGTGCACATATGAACGGAGTAATGCTAGCACAGAAGATCCTCAGACAAGGTTGCTACTGGTCCACCATGGAGGAGGACTGTATCGGCTTTGTTCGGCGATGCCACAAATGTCAAATCCATGCAAATCGCATGAACATTCCGTCGTCAAAGCTGTACAACATGACTTCGCCATGGCCATTTTTAGTCTGGGGAATTGATGTGATCGGGGCTGTCACTCCGAAGGGGTCGAATGGGCATGAGTTCATCTTGGTAGCGATAGATTATTTCACGAAGTGGGTTGAGGCGCAGTCTTATACGGTGTTGAAGGCGTCGCACGTCGCGAAGTTTATCAGAAATAACATCATCTGTCGCTATGGGGTCCCGAACGAGATTATTTCAGACAATGGTTCCCACTTCAAGAAGGAGGTGATTGGTTTGTTGGAGAAATACAATGTGGCTTTTCATAAGTCGTCTACATACCGGCTGCAAACCAACGGAGTGGTCGAGGCCGCCAACAAGAATATCAAACACATACTGCAGAAGATGGTGGAAACCTACCGGGATTGGCCAGACAAGCTGCCATTTGCTCTGTGGGGCTATAGGACATCAATTAGAACTTCTACCGGAGCGTGTAGACGTCCCCGAACGCCCCGGGAGGGTGAGTCCCGTTCTGTTCATTTGGGGTCACTACAGCTCAGGACTCTCAAATTGTTACGGTTCTAAATCTGAACCAAAGAGTCCAAATCCGGCAAATCGTTTTTGAGAAAAACAGATTTTTGAAAGAAGTGCCAAACATGGACTGCTTTGCCAGATACAGAGTCGCCACCTAAATATTTTATTTTGGGAAATTTAGGAAACACTGACTCAGTGCCAAAGGCCACGTGTCCGTCATCACCAAAGTTGCCTCGGCTCGGGAACTTGGGTACGATTGGGGAAGGTCACTTCGTGAGCACCCCCGCTCGCCCGGTCAGAGACCGGCCTCTACTAACCATGATATCTATTTTTGAAAACATTGTATGTTCTTATTCCGGTTATTAGCCTAGGTTACTATGTGATGCGCACAGCATACAAGTATAGACTGGATCGCCTGAATTGGAACAAAACATTTCATGTTTGTTTTTGAAAGAGGGTTTGCTACTCGCAAGTAGGCTTAAAATGCAGATTTTGCCACCCTCAGGTGGGCTTAGAAAAGATGGTTTTGCCACTTTCTAGTAGGCTTAAAACTAACAATTGATGATTCATTCCAATCCAAGTAACCCAACCTTCACCCATAGGCATTCAGGCAGTTATATCACATAAGCATATAGCCTCATGGTAAGCATGCTATCATGGCATTCACTCACACTCATGCAAGGATGCTAAAGCATAAAACTCACCAGGTACTCCAAGCCAAAACAGAGACTTCATTAGAAATCATGCATGATCCTAATTATACAGAAATGCCTAATGCAACACATGCAAAAATGCAAACTATAGCAGGCTCGGCTATTCTAAACATGGCATATGGAATGCTACAGCTAACATGTATTCAATTTGGAATTGAAAGTACAATGTAGTTAGTATGATGCGCCGAGCCTGGTGCATGCAGAACAGATGAATGAATGCAAACATGCTATCATACTGTATGCTAATTGAAATATGCCCTAATCTAACCATCATAAGTGGATAAATAAAAGGGAAGAAAGACGTGGGGTTGGAAGACATACAACACACACACGCACACTTATTACAGTTGTGCCCTCGCACAGAGGGTCCGAATAAATATACAGTCCCAAATAAATAATTACAGTCCCGAATAAAAGAATAATACAGTCCAAATATTACAGTCCAAATAATATACAAATTCCTAATTAATTAACAAATTAACTAAGAAAGCTGTAAAACTGGCGTGCAAGCCAGGGACTGCCTTGCTTCTGATGAATGATGTATGTTTAGGCTGCCTTGCGCGGAAATCCACCGGGATGCCCCAATTAGCCTCTGTTTAGCAGTTATTCTTGGAAAGCGTACCAAGCTCTGAAAAGTTGCTGATTTTTCATTTTGCTACAACAGAGAGCAGGAAAGGGGCATAGCAATGTATTTTCACAAATATATGCATGTCTCGATCCTCGTGCCACCAATCACGTATATCGATGCATGATGGCCAAGGAGTCGAATTGCACAATTTAATATGGAATGAATGCACATGAAAACACAACAAGACCTAACTCCATCATGGATGATTCGGAGTGTCGGTGACAGGGGAATTGA
The DNA here is from genome assembly GCF_055761805.1 of Camellia sinensis. Taxonomy (NCBI): domain Eukaryota; kingdom Viridiplantae; phylum Streptophyta; class Magnoliopsida; order Ericales; family Theaceae; genus Camellia; species Camellia sinensis. The sequence goes on from NC_138964.1 coordinate 45,250,347, forward strand.
GATACATTCTGTCACTCGGAGTACGAAATGTACCTCGTTTCCCGTGCCCGGGCTAACTCCTATCCCGAACACGATGCAATATGCATGACATGCATGAAATGCAACTAAGATGCAATCCTAACATACACAATGTTATGGAATGGCATACACGCTATATGAGGTAATACACAACCGGGCATACACAATGCTATGGATGAAACGGCATACGCAATGCAATAATGGGCTTACACCAACATGAGAGAGCCCCAGCCACACTTACATAGGAGGCCATCAGATGAAAACAAGACAACTCGAAATGCGTGCACGCGGGCACACAAATCGAGGCAATGGCATATGTAATGCAATATGGCTAAAATGGCATATAGAATGCAACATGGACTTATACTAACATGAGAGAGCCTCAGCCACACTCACATAAGAGGCCGATGGATGAAAAATGAAGTGCCTCGAAACGCGTGCACACGGGCACACAAACCGAGGCAATGGCATATGCAATGCAATATGGCTAAAATGGCATATAGAATGCAACGTGGACTTATACTAACATGAGAGAGCCTCAGCTACACTCACATAAGAGGCCGATGGATGAAAAATGAAGTGCCTCGAAACGAGTGCACACGGGCACGCAAACCGAGACAATGGCATATGCAATGCAATAGCATGGAAAATGACATGCAAACATGCTAATGGAATTTCAGCACTGAAATGTGGGGGAAAACAGCCCCGAAATGAGGCGAAAGTACACCCGATGCATGGAATAGTCCCGAAACATGAATTTTGGCACCCGAAATGGCCTATAGCTATACCAAACATGCACAATATGGACACGTAATGAATAGACAGTAGCAAGGCATCCCCAAAATAAGCACTTTTATAGTTCAAAGCATGGCCAAACAGGAAACAGAAATAGGGCAAAACCAGCATGCAAAAATGGCCCTAAACATGAGATTAAGAAGCAACTCACAGCTTCTGTCCTCAAACAGGTTAGGGCCCTTCAACAAAGTTGAAGAGGGGCCCAAAACATGATCTTTTACAGTTTATGGCAAACCACAAAAACCAACACAAATATGGCTAAACTCTCATGCAAGAAATGAGCCAAAAGATGGACAAAGGAGCAAGTGGTAGATGCAAAGCCCAAACAGAAAAAAGAATCTTCTACAATACTGATGAGGGACCAAAAATAAGGCATTTTACAGTTGATGGCCGGACCTGAAACAGCATGCAAATATGTCAAAAATGCTATGCAAAATGAGGTCCAAAAGAGAGATATAACATGAAGTGTATAAAATATGCCTCAAACCATGAAAGGCCCTTAATAAAACATGAAGAATGGGCCAAAATAAGACTATTTCCAGTTCTGTAAAATGACCAAAAACAGAAGCACAAGGGGCTGCCAAGTCATGCAAAAATGGGGACCAAAAGAGAGATATAACATGAAGTGTATAAAAGATGCCTCAAACCATGAAAGGACCTTAATGAAACATGAAGAATGGGCCAAAATAAGACTATTTCCAGTTCTGTAAAATGACCAAAAACAGAAGCACAAGGGGCTGCCAAGTCATGCAAAAATGGGGACCAAAAGAGAGATATAACATGAAGTGTATAAAAGATGCCTCAAACCATGAAAGGCCCTTAATGAAACATGAAGAATGGGCCCAAATAAGACTATTTCCAGTTCTGTAAAATGACCAAAAACAGAAGCACAAGGGGCTGCCAAGTCATGCAAAAATGGGGACCAAAAGAGAGATATAACATGAAGTGGCACATGGAGGTCCCAAACAGTGATGAGCCCTTCTTCAATGTTGAATAGGGGCTCAAAATAAGCCTATTTTCAGTTTACAACATGCTCCAAAACAGATCAAATATAGGCTAAAAATATCATGCAAGAAAATGGCATTCAAGAAGGATATTGTAGCAAGTGCAAGATGGAGGGCGCAAACAGGGTTGAGCCCTTAATGAGATAAGAAAATGAGCTCAAAAAAATGACCTTTTCAGTTTTGGTCGGAGCTCAAAACAGCAAGAATGTATGGCTTACAAATGATACAAGAAATGGACCAAAAAAAGGAAAATGAAACTCACCCTTGAAGACAAGTCTTTAGCAACTCTTGGCTTGAGTTTGTAGCACCCTTAGGCCTTAAAGAACACCTTCAAACTTCTGGAATGGAGGATGGAAGGGTGGGGGTTGGTGGTGTAGAAGAAATGGTGGTAGAACTTAGGAAGTTTTTTGCTTGAAAGGGATAGATGGAGGGAGATTTTTGTATGCAAGCTTGAAGGTTATTTTTTCTAACCCCTAAGACCAATGCTGCCTGCTGGTTATATGGACCCAAGGGAGAGAGAAGAGGGAGGGAAAGAGTGGGGGAGAAAAGACCAAGTTCTCCCCCAACAGTTGTCCCCCAGATTGAGATATTTTCTGGGGGAAACAGCTATACAGTTGTAAAGTGAATTTTGTGAGGATCATGGCCGGCTCCTTTTCAAAGCTGCAGCTGGCCGGCCGGCTACCTCCCATGGCCGGCCGGCCAAGGGTCAAAAGGGTCAACTGGAATTTCTGGCCGGCCACCACAAATTGTTGTCCTCCCATGTGTCCTCAACACAACCCTATGGTTCAAAATTAGCAACTGTAAAACAGGAGGGACAACAAGCCATTTTTAGGGGGGGTCAAAAGGGTCAGATGGAATTAATGGCCGGCCACAAACTTTTAGGGTCCTCCCATGTGTGTACAACACAGATGTGTGGTTAAAAGTTCAAGAAAGTGGCCTAAAGGTGTTCAACATTGGCTCGGAAGTGAGAAAAACGGGCGTCGGAGGGCGCCGGAGCAATGAAAACTGGTTGTTGAAACAATTACTGGCCTCCCACCCTTCTACGGCCTTCCCGGTGATAAAACAAAGGTACCTGCCAAAAATGAACGAAAACCGATGCAAAACGAATGTTTGGGGGCCAAAACGCGCAGTTCGAGGTCCCGAAAATTGCCTGTTAAACACCGAAAGTGGCATTCGGCCACGAAGTGGGTCTCAGACATCAGTGTCCCTCAAAAGGGACTAAATAAGAAGTATGCCAAAAACTGGGGCAAACGGAGATGGTTAGGCGGTCCCGAACCGAGGCACACGGCCAACGGTCCCGAAAAACCAGAAACCGGGCTCCGAAATGGGCAAAATGGCCTACGGCCACAAAATGTAGCCCACGGCCATTGAGAGATGGTCTACGGGACCTCTCCCTCCCCTCAGGAAAAGAAACAGAGAAAACCGAGTCTGGTTCGCAAACCGAGGCAAGGAACAAAAGAAGGTTCGGAAGTCCGGAGGCAGGGCTCGCGTCCGTGACTCTGAAACTTCTGAGCGAGCACGATATGCAACATCACCAAGCGCTCAATCGGTGATGTCTGAGTCTTAAGGTTGGTAAAAAATGGGGTGTCTACAGTTGCCCCTCTTTGACAGAACTCGAAAGTCACAAGTGACGGGAGTGAAAGTCACAAGTGACGGGAGTGAATGTCAAAGTCCAGAGACGGCCCATTTTTGACAAGGCCGAAGACTTAGACAAACGTACAAGATGAATAGAGATGTGCCCGTAGGCGTGCCCGCAGGCAAAGGGGGCAAAATGCAAAGCAATATGCACGGAGCCGGAAGTAACTCAATGATCATGCAAATGCAGCAAGCTGTAATGAAGCAAGTATTCGCAAATAGATGCAACAGTTTTAAGCAAGAATGCAAAGCAACAACTACATTTCATGCAGTTAAGAATGCGGAGAATTATTCAATCCTCGCCACGTCTCACACGGAGAAGATACGATACCTGCGTGATTCGTCTGGTCGCACCAACCTCAAATGAACCGTACATACAATATCGTGCCTGCAAAAGAGAGGAATTCAACAAGCACAACATGCTAACAACATATATTCAATGTGATTCCGAAAGTTTGACACACGCAGTGCCGACGAGTGAATGTATCGCAATGCGAGAAAGGAATGTGCGTGACAACGCATGCTCAAGCACAGAGGTATGGTAATATCAAGAAATGTGCATAACAATGCAATTATGCTCATGAGAATGCAAATTATGTGCATGATAGTGCAAAACGAGCATACATCAAGGTGCCCGTTTGTTACGAAATAACGAGCAAGGAAACGCGTGTTTCGGCGAAGACGACTCGATCACGGCCTCCGACCCACTTCCTGGAAAGGCTACAACACATTCAAAAAGGATACACTTCGATTTCGATGAATGATGATGAGACACATGTCAGAACTTGAAGCTGAAGTTCCGGCGGAGCAATTTCGCGACAAAAAGTGCACTTTCCTTGAACTTTTTTCAGGTCCCGGGGACTTCAATCTTCCTCAAATTTTGCAGAGAGCTAGGTGAACATGTGAGGGACATGGCCGACTAGTTTTATGGAGGGTAGGAGCTGGCCGGCTGGTTTTCCAAAAAGAGAATGGCCGGCCAGCCAGAAAAGGTGGCCGGCCGGCCATCTGCCCAAATGCGAGGGCAATTTGGTCCTTTCACCTCCTTTTCTTCATGCTCTCTCACCCAAACACCTTGAGCCTATAAATGCAGCCACGAGATCTTCTTCCCTTGCTTCCTACAACATTTTCTCCTCCAGATCTGAGCTCCACACGCGTTTTCCAACGTCCCACGCAAGTTATTTTCGCGAAAATATTCAGTTTCAAGCACTTTGAAACGAGTAAATTTTGGTTTCGGAGCTTCTTTTCTCATTTTCGCCACTTGAGGTGAGTTTGCCTCAATATTTGGAAGATTTTCTTGGGAGTTGACTTTTGTTGACTTTTTCATTTCCCGAGAGTTGACTTTTGTTGACTTTTTCCAATTTTGGCTCATTTTTGCTCATTTTTGCTCCTTTTGCAGATTTTTCGAAATGGCGGGCAATTCTCCTCATGGTGGAGGTTTTCCGGGTGCCGAGGACGATTTTGATGCTATGACTTTGCCCCCGAGGGTCCGCCCTTTTATTCCCGGGAGGCATGCTCCGCCAGCACATGTCCTTCCCCGTGCCGTTTTTCGTCATTTCACTGATTTTGATGAGCGAGCACCTGGGGATCTACTTTTGCGGGAGCCAAAGCATTACCTCTCCCATGAGGCCCGAGAGGTATTTACTTTATTTTCTGCATTTTTCGTACATTTCGTGCCTTTGCCAAGCTTGAACACACAGTTTAGCTTATGACATAGTACTTTGCTTGCATCCTAAACATGTAGCTTAAGCACTTGAATTTCTGAACACACAGCTCATTAATTGATTGCGAACGCACGGTACACATTCGTTAAGAAGTGAACACACGGCTCAAACACTGATTTATCGAACACACAGCCCGAATTTGAAGGTGAGTACACAGTACACACTGATTTTCTGAGCACACAGCCCAATTTGAAGGTGAACACGCAGCCCACACTGATTGAGAGTAGAACACGCAGCCCAAACTCTAATTTTCTGAAATCTGAACACGCAGCCCAAATTTTAGGTGAACACGCAGCCCACATTGATTGAAAGTTGAACACGCAGCCCAAACTTTAATTTTCCGAAATCTGAACACGCAGCCCAAATTCTGATAGTGAACACGCAGCCCACATTGATTAAAAGTTGAACACGCAGCCCAAACTTTAATTTTCTGAAATCTGAACATGCAGCCCAAATTCTGATAGTGAACACGCAGCCCACATTGATTAAAAGTTGAACACGCAGCCCAAACTTTAATTTTCCGAAATCTGAACACGCAGCCCAAATTCTGATAGTGAACACGCAGCCCACATTGATTAAAAGTTGAACACGCAGCCCAAACTTTAATTTTCTGAAATCTGAACATGCAGCCCAAATTCTGATAGTGAACACGCAGCCCACATTGATTAAAAGTTGAACACGCAGCCCAAACTTTAATTTTCCGAAATCTGAACACGCAGCCCAAATTCTGATAGTGAACACGCAGCCCACATTGATTAAAAGTTGAACACGCAACCCAAACTTTAATTTTCCGAAATCTGAACACGCAGCCCAAATTCTGATAGTGAACACGCAGCCCACACGGATTAAAAGTTGAACACGCAGCCCAAACTTTAATTTCCTGAACACGCAGCCCAGATTCTGATAGTGAACACGCAGCCCACACTGATTAAAAGTTGAACAAGCAGCCCAAACTTTAATTTTCTGAACACGCAGCCCAGATTGATAGTGAACACGCAGCCCACACTGATTAAAAGTTGAACACGCAGCCCAAACTTTAATTTTTCGAAATCTGAACACGCAGTCCAAATTTTGATAGTGAACACGCAGCCCACATTGATTAAAAGTTGAACACGCAGCCCAAACTTTGATTTCCTGAACATGCAGCCCAGATTGATAGTGAACACGCAGCACGTAGCTTACATTGAACACACAGTTGATACACTTCACTCCTGAACACACGGCTCATTCATTTCATTGGCACACAGCTCATTCATTTCATTGGCACACAGCCCATTCATTTCATTGACACACAGCCCATTCATTTCATTCTGACACGTGTATTCATTCTGAATGCAGGTTGGTTCTCGCGGTGTACGGGGATATGGCTCCACCGCCACGAGGGATTGGTACGTTGAGCTCCCGAAGGGTGTCCGGGATTTAGTAGACTTGGCAGGGTTCGGGGCCTTCTGCGTTGGATTATCACGTTGTCCTGCCAGGAGGACACTGATGGCGACATTGGTGGAGAGATGGTGGGACACTACCAACTCCTTTCATTTCTCTGCCACTGGGGACATGACTATGACCCCTCTGGATTTTGCGGTATTGACCGGCCTGGACATAGGAGGTTGGTCCATTCCCTATGACGAGGACATGGGCGAGTGGGAGGCCGCCTAGATATATCTACTGGGGGCTCGCCCGCCTGTTGACAGGGCTTCTGGGAGGGTCCGATACACTTGGTTCTCTTCCTACTTCCGGCGGGCGGAGATGGAGCCCGAGACTCCTGAGGAGACAGAGCAGTATGCCCGTGGTTTCCTTATGTTCCTCTTCGGGACTACTCTGTTTGCCGATAGAGGGAACACGGTCGGGCTATATCTGTTGAGCGCTCTGGTTGACCTATCACAGGTCAGTCGATACGACTGGGGTGGCGCTGGCCTGGCTACCCTTTACTGCTACATGAGCGCGACCTCCCGCGGGCAGGGAGATTTACTCAGCGGTTATTGGAGAGCCTGGGAGGTACTTTCTGTCCTCTTGGTTTACATTTCTGCTCCTCATTACTTGTACATTGCACACACAGCGCACTTTACAGTCTGTATTTTGCTCTCAGCACTTTGTACTTACATTCTGTACTGCTTTTCTCAGTTATGGGTCTACGCATACTTCCCGACGTTAGGCCCAGAGTTGGAGGTGGCAGGGCTTCTCATGACCCCATATTCACTGGTATTCGAGGGCCCGCACCGGCCGAGACCCCGAGAGACTCTCATTTATCTGCGACAGTATTTTGACACTGTGCGCCCATCGGAGGAACTTCAGAACCCTCAGTTCTTTCCATTTTCATCTTTGATTTGCTCCACATATTCCCGATTTCTGATTGACTTATGCATTTGTTATCCGCAGATTACATGGCAGCCTTGGGCGCCCTTGGGTGATGGTCTCCGATTTCAGTATGCCGGAGGATCGGGCACTTCCCAGTACAGGGTCCTGCTCGAGGGACCGGTTGGCAGGGCATGGTTTCTGGGGGAGCGCTTTCTGCGTCAGGTGTGGGGTTATAATTCTCAGGACCCTCCCGCAGCACCCCCAGTCAGTATGCGGACTGCTGATAGGCTCTCTCACCAGGAGGTAGTCGGCGCTATGCTGGGTAGTGATGCCTTGCTACATCTCGAGGAGGGGGATTACGCCACCTACCGTCATACATATTTGATGCCTCCATTGACGGGAGTTCGCACCCCGATGACGAGGTCTGCTGGTACGCCATCTTCGAGCCAGGCCCGAGCTCGGGCTGCAGACGCCCCTTCCACCAGCAGGGCTGGTACATCTAGAGGTGGGGGTAGACCGGTTCCCCCGATTCCTCCGACTTATTATCATCCTGGATGGTCGGATATGCCGACTGAGCTGATGGGGTGGCAGTATGGGGCCGCCTCGCCGACTCCGATCCCGTTAGAGCCTCCGATGCCCGGTGATCGATACGCCGTTGATCCCAACTCACCACTGGTATGCTCCACTGTTTTTCATTCATTATTCAAACATTTAGACATTCCTTTATTCACTGATGATTATGAGCTCATATTTGCAGCCACCCCGAGAGTACGTGGAGGAGGTGGTCGGATTGGTGGCCTCACTCGAGGGCATGGTCCTGCGGAGGGAGGCATAGTTGTCTATCGCGGGCATTCAGGTACCCTTCAGTTTTCTGGCATTTATCATACTTCTGATGACATGCTGATTTCTACTGCATCGATAGGCTATTTGTGTAGAGCACATCTGACACACACCCCACTTGTACACTGTGTTTACATGCACTCATTTCATGTAGTTTCTGCTTGTATCTGCATCTGATGTACACATTTGGACTGATGTATTTGAATTGAACCCTTTATTTTCAGATGCCCCCGATGTACGCTCAGCCGCCGGCCAGGCCACCTGGGCCTCCTTGGGGAGCTGGGCCATCTGGGCCCTTTTACGGAGCTGGGCCATCCAGGCCTTCTCAGGGAGCTGGGCCATCCAGGCCTTTCCGAGGAGCTGGGCCATCTAGGCCTTTCCGAGGAGCTCGAGGAGGGTCCTCTCGCAGACGCAGGGCGCATGTTATAGAGGCAGAGCCTGATGAGGAGGAGGAGGAGGAGGCCACAGACCGTCAGTCAGAGACATCTGCTGAGGAGGGGGACTCCGGTCTTGGTTTCGGGAGTGGAGACGAAGCTGAGGGGGATCCAGAGGACGACAGCTCCGGCCCAGATGATGACGGTGGTGCAGAGGTTGTCCTGTAGAAAAGGACGAGGAGGGCCTCTTATTCCCGCTCCTGAGAGCACAGACGCGTCTGTTCCCTGTTTTACTTATCTTTTTGCTTAGTAGTTGTAGCACATTTGTACATTATCAGGCATTTTATTTTTGCTGTAAAACTCGTGCCTTAGTCTGTAAAATGTTGTAACTAGCGAAGCATGATGGGATGAAATAGCTTTTGAAAAAAGTATTGTATTTTTAAATACTTAGCATCATATCGCATCATTTTGCACCAAAATGAGATTGAACGGAAGCGTGTATTATGCATTTTGCCCAGTCAGGTAGTGAACCGACGCAACAACCTAACTTTCTAAGATACAATAAAAATCTTAGCAAGTTTACAACTCAATAAGCAAAATACAATAGTGTTGACAATGCAAATAAACAAGACTTAAACAAAGATTGCTTAAACAGAGAGCGACAACTCAAAAACACGAAACACGACAGCTCGACAAACAACTCGATAAGCAAAACGACAACTCGATAAACAAAACTCAACAACATAAAGTATACTCCGGACGATTTGGGCAACAGAACGCATCCAAAACAGGGAGAAATGAAGGCCTTTGACTCTCCCGTTACATGGAAATGCTCGAAACTTTCCCTCGGAGGGTAAAACAGGGCCAAGGAGATACACTGGAGCATGGCCGGCCACCTTTTATGGAGGGGGGGAGGTGGCCGGCTGATTTTAAAAAAGCAAATGGCCGGCCAGCCAGAAAAGGTGGCCGGCCGGCCATTTATTCCTGCAGCCACCCAGTTTCTGACACGTGTCCTCTTGAATAGTGTTTCTCCCTCTTTAAAAGCCCCAGCTCTATGATTCATTCAATCACCTCAGTTTTGTATCAGAAATGGAAGCGTTTCTTGTTGAAAACCTCACGGCTTGGATAGCTTCTCTAGATGGTTCTGAAAAGCTGAACTTCCGGGGTTTCGGCTTGAATGCACTATTCACGCTGAGTCGCACTCCGTTGCACCTTCCTTTCCTCCATGCCGCGGCGAGGTTAACCCAGTGACGCATGTCTTCAGCTTTGGCGGGTAAGAGGTATGTCCGACTTTTGAAGATTTTCATGTTTTGATGGAATCTGAAGGCCTTGAAGAGATCTTGCCCCAGATTCGCTTCGGTCATGCCCAGGCTTTGGGGCGGATGTGCGGACTCACCGCGCATGATGCTCGATCTCTGACCTGTAATGGGGGGCTGGACATCCTTGGTTTGATCCATCGCTTTTCCGACACTGGTGACCGCAGCAACCATTACTGGCAGGGTTTCCGGCAACACGCCCTTTGCTTGTGCTTGTTGTCCCACTTTCTGCTTTCCTCGGGCTTCGGCGGAGCTAGCATTCGTCTGATCAAAGTTACCCAAGGCTTGAGGGAAGGGAAGAGTTGCATTGCCATGACCTTGGCTGAGACGTTGATGGGCTTGGATGCTTTTCATCGCCGGGAGACGACTAGATTTGCCGGGAGTCCACTGCTACTGCAGGTAGTGTTTCCCACCCCATCTTACATATGTATTTGCTCACATCACTCGGCCCTCGGGCTCGGTTGTTCTCACAAAACCCTTGTCTTACTTTTCTCTCATCGTACACCTCTCTATTCTTCATTCTCTCATTTTTCATCCCTCCCCAGGTATGGTTAATGGACAAATTACAGGTCGTGGACTCTTGCCCGGCCTACTCAGCTCGGGGCTATTTCTTTCGACAGCACCTAGTCAATGCCCTTGATGAGAGGTGGTGGTTTGACTGGATGTGCAATTTGTCTGCAGATCGCATTGCTTGGCGTTGCCCTTGGCTCAATCTCCCGGCAATGAGCTATAGCATGTCCCGGCTGATCGGGATCCAGTTGGTTGGTCTCACCCACTGTGTGTTTTACTTCCCGTTCCAGTTCCTGCGCCAGTTCGGTCAAGATCAAATATGCCCACCAGAGGGGATTGAGTACCCGGCTGCTTTCCCGGTCCGAGGTGCACAACTTGCGCGATATGCCACAGCATGGAGAACTAGAGAACTTCTGGCTCCTGCTCCCACTTTCAATTGCACTTTGTTTGACGAGTGCTTGGATTGGCTCAACGAGGAGGCACAGGTTGGGCCTAGCTTGGCATCAGAGGCTTCGACCAGCTCTGGAAGGGGGCGCAGGGATGCTTGACTCGACTATGCCCCAGATTTATTACTTTATTAGTACTTTCAAGTTTTCTTTATGAATGTAATAAAAAGCAATTTCGATTGTATGCAAGAGCAGGAGGACTCTGTTTTGAAATCAATGAAATTGAAGGTTGTGGTACTGAAAATTTTCCGCTTTGGTCCAAAAATGGTCTCAGTTGTGAAGAGATTAATTTGAACAAAGTCAACTTTTACTAAAACTTTTCAAAACCATTTTCGATATAGATCAGAACTGGACACGCCTAAGATCTGTCACTGAGATGCACAACCCCAGATCCCTGCAACTGGAAAGTTGCCCGTAGTTTGAAGAGCACCGCGGCGCTGCATGGCAACGGAAAGTTGCCCCTAGTCTGAATGAAGCTGCACCGTCGTGGCGGCGGAAAGTTGCCCCTAGTCTGAATAGCACTGCACCGGAGATCACGATAAATGCTGATGGATAAAGATGACTGAGATGGTCAAAATGGACAAAGTTGATCGGGGAAAAGTTTATGGATGAACTTCAATGTGAAGCTGCCTACGTATCCCAAAGATGGGAATCAAGCCTTACGTAGTTCAGGCTTAGGTTCGCTAGGGTATTTTCACTCTCCTTTTACCCTCTAACTTTTGCCAAGGCCGCCCTTTGCGGGTTTTCAACCTTGCGAGCTCAGTTTTTCTATTTTCTAATTTTTTATGCTCTAACATTTTGCCTAGGTCGCCCTTTCGAGTTTTCGGCCTAGCGAGCCTCTCAAGGGTGATATTTCTTCAACTTGTCCATATTGATCGGTTGTGAGAACTCCAAGCCATCTAGATCCATCAGAACCACAGCTCCACCTGACCAGATAGCTTTGATGATGTAGGGACCAGTCCAATTGGGTCTGAACTTGCCCCTTGGGTCGTGGATGGGAGCTCGGTTGTTCTTGAGCACCAGATCTCCTTCCTTTAGATTCCTGGACTTAACTTTCTTGTTGAAAGCCTGGGCAATTCTGCGTTGATAACCTTGAACATGGTACAGTGCTTTCAATCTTCTTTCATCGAAGAGCATGAGTTCCTCAAATCTGCTCTGCTGCCAGTCTGCCTCAGCTATTTGGCACTCAGCCAATACTCGCAATGATGGAACCTCAATCTCAATAGGTAGAACGGCCTCCATTCCATAAACCAATGAATACGGAGTCACCCCGGTAGAAGTTCTGATTGAAGTCCTGTAGCCCTACAGAGCGAATAGCAGCTTATCTGGCCAATCCCGATAGGTTTCTACCACCTTCTGCAGTATGTGTTTGATATTCTTGTTGGCGGCCTCGACCGCTCCGTTGGTTTGCGGCCTGTACGTAGATGACTTATGAAAAGCCACGTTGTATTTCTCCAACAAGTCTATCACTTCCTTCTTGAAGTGGGAACCATTGTCTGAGATGACCTCGTTTGGGACCCCGTAGCGACAGATGATGTTGTTTCTGATAAACTTTGCGACGTGTGACGCCTTCAACACCGCATATGATTGGGCCTCGACCCACTTCGTGAAATAATCTATCGCAACCAGGATGAACTCATGCCCATTTGACCCCTTCGGGGTGACAGCCCCGACCACATCGATTCTCCAAACTGAAAATGGCCATGGCGAAGTCATGTTGTACAGCTTCGACGGCGGGATGTTCATGCGGTTTGCATGGATCTGACACTTGTGACATCGCCGAACAAAACTAATACAATCCTCCTCCATGGTGGACCAGTCGTAACCCTGTCTGAGGATCTTCCATGCCAGCATTACCCCATTCATGTGTGCACCGCATTCTCCTCCATGGATGGCCTCCATCAGGCGCTTCGATTCCTCGGCTTCTACACACAGCTTGTGCATTCCCAGATGGCCTCTCTTATACAGCTTACCCCCATAGATGATGAACTGAATGGCCATTCTTCTGATTGCCCTTTTATCCTTGGCATTTACCCCTGGCGGGTATACTTCCTTTTTCAAGAAATTCCAAATGTCATGATACCAGGGGTTTTCGTCCTGAACTTCATCTATGGCAGCAATCGACTCGTAGGCTGGTGCAAATTTCTGGTCAATGACGACTGGACGCATCCGGATTCCAAACGGGATGTCTATCATGGAAGATAGAGTTGCTAAAGAGTCTGCGAACCTGTTGTTCTCTCTTGGAAGATGAGCGAAGTTTAGCTTCTCAAACCGAGGGATTAGCAAATCCAAGGTCTGGTGGTACATCATCATCTTTTCTTCTTTGACTTTCCAGTCTCCGTTTGCTTGAGATACAACAAGGTTAGAATCCCCAATGACGTCCAACCGTCTTGCCCCTAGTTCTAGGGCCGCTTCTAGGCCGGCAATGCACGCCTCATATTCAGCTTCGTTGTTCGAGACTTTGAACCGGAGTTTGAAGGCTAGAGGGATACGGGAATTGTCGAGTGCTATCAGCAACACCCCTATCCCATACCCGTACTGATTTGACGCTCCCTCAAAGTACATCGTCCAATATTCGTCGTCGATGTGCAAAATGGCTTCATCCGGGAATGAATACTCGACTGCTTCACCTCCTTCCACTGGGTGATCGGCCAAGAACTCTGCTACTGCTCTTCCTTTAACTGACTTGCGTGTCACATATTTTAGATCGAATTCGGAGAGCAACAGCAGCCAACGAGCTAGCCTACCCGTAAGTGCTGGTTTCTCGAAAAGGTATTTGATGGGATCTAGTCGCGAAACCAACATTACGGAGTGAGCTAACAGGTAGTGCCGCAGCTTCCTGGTAGCCCATACCAGAGCTAAGCAAGCCTTCTCAAGTGGAGTGTAGCGGGTCTCATAATCTAGCATTTTCTTGCTCAGATAGTAGATTGCCCTCTCCACCTTATCTTCTGATTCTTGTGCGAGATGCAGCCAATTGTAGTCTCAGTTACCGAAAGGTACAATATCAACGGTTTCCCCGGCTCTGGCAGCAACAACACAGGCGGATTCTGCAAATATTCTTTAATCTGTTCAAAAGTAGCTTGGCATCGGCCGTCCCATTGGAACTTCTTTCCTTTCTTCAGGAGACCAAAAAGTGGTTCATAAGTCAAGGTTAATTTTGAGATAAACCGTCTTATGAATTGCACTTTACCCAGAAAGCCTCGCACCTCCTTTTCAGTCCTTGGTGGTGGCATTTGTAAGATGGCCTTGATCTTTGAAGGGCCGACCTCGATGCCCCTCTGTGTAATCAGAAACCCCAGCATTTTCCCCGCTATGACACCGAAAGTACATTTCTGAGGATTTAACCGCAACCGAAATTCTCTGATCCGTTGAAAAAACTTTTGCAAGGCGGTGTAGTGGCCCTCTTTTTCCTTGGACTTGACAATCATGTCGTCCACATACACCTCAACCTCTTTGTGGATCATGTCGTGCAATATGGTGGTCGCGGCCCATTGATAAGTAGCTCCGGCGTTCTTCAACCCAAATGGCATTACCCTATAGCAGTATGTCCCCCACGGGGTGGTGAATGCAGTCTTTTCTCTGTCTTCTGGTGCCATCACTATCTGATTGTACCCTGAGAAGCCATCCATGAATGAGAGCAAAGCATGCCCTGCCGTGAAATCCACTAACTCATCAATATGCGGTAAGGGAAAGTCGTCCTTCGGACTTGCTCTGTTCAAATCCCTGAAATCCACGCATACCCGGATCCTGCCATCCTTCTTCGGCACTGGAATGATGTTGGCCAACCAAGTCGGATATTCGGATACCTGCAGGAAGCCTGCGTCGATCTGCTTGGTGACCTCTTCCTTAATCTTGAGAGCCAAGTCGGGGCGGATCCTTCTGAGTTTTTGCTTCGCAGGTCGGGCCTCGGGGTCAAGGGGGATCCGGTGCTGTACAATCTCAGGATCGATCCCAGGCATGTCTTTGTAGGACCACGCGAAAACGTTTTTGAAATCTTTTAGTAAAGCGACTAAGCGCTCGCGTTCCTCCGAAGAGAGCGTGGACCCGATCTGGACCAGCCGCGGGTCCTCCTCAGTACCAATGTTCACGGTAATGATTTCATCAGTTAAGGGTTTAACAAACCTTTCCTGCTCCTGCTCAATCAAACATTGCAAAATCGGAGGAACTTCGTCCTCGTCGTTTTTATCAAAATTTTGAAAGTCTGAATTCATGCAATAAATTAAGGGCACAGAGAAGTACTCAGAAACCACAGTCACCTGATTCTCATTAAGCTCATCCAAATCGTCCGAAATCTCGGTTACATTAGACTCAAATGAAAAAGAGAAAGACGACCTGGACATAACTGTGGTATCCGGGTTATCACCCCCAGGATTACCAGACTCAGACTCAGTCGAGCTGGAACCTGAGTCCGACTCACAGGACTCGGTGGAATCAGATTCCGGCTCACTACCTGACCCGGTACTGCTGGATAAGAATCCCTCTTCGTATTGCTATGTGAGAGAGGGTGCGATAGATGCATCCAAGATAGTCGCCGGAAGGCCCGCAGCCGTTTCATCCCCAATCATGGAAACCGAGGAGTTATCCCCCAAGCACATTTGGTCTATCGAAGGATCTGAGAGTAGACTCGCAAGCGCTACCCCCATCTCATGTTCAACATCCTCAGACCGCACTGCCTTGCTCTGTTCAACCTCAGTGGTGGGTCTGTCTACACTTCGGCAACGTCATCCCCGGGTAATTGCAGATCGAAGAAAATCTCGAAACCAGGCACGCGCTTCCTCTCCGCGTTCAGCCATGGTTCTGGGAAGCTGCAAAATGGAAAATCTTCCCCCTCCCGGACGAAGCGTCCGTTCAGGGTACCCCAGATGGGCCTATGCATTAATTCGAAAGGCTTCCCAGCCTGCTTAGCTCTGGCTCTTCCAGCCATTTCTTTTCCTTTCCTCACCCAGTCCTCTTTGGTGGGCAGATAACCCAGTCCAAAGGTGTGAGGGTTGTGTGGCACTTCGACCAACGCTGAGACGCCCTTCCGGCCGCTCTTTCCCAATCCCATTCCGGGGATGTGTTGTAGCTTGTTCATGAGGTAGACGGATTGAGCACTGACGTACATTCCCTCATTCACAGCCATGATATTCTGTACCACTCGAGCCTCAGCCAAAGTGAACCCAGATAAGAACACATCCTCAGTGCCGTGCTCGATTTCTAATACTGGTTTGGACACTTCCGGTGGTGGATGGATTGATGAATTCCCAAAAACAATTGCTACCCCCTTCCTGTGAGGGTACTTCAGCATCTGATGTAGAGTGGAAAAGACTGCCTTGACCTGGTGCAACCATGGTCGCCCCAAGAGTAGGTTAAAGGTTGCGGGAACGTCCAAGACATGAAATTCGATGTTGTGTTGTCCTGGACCAACCTGGGTCTGGATCTTGACAGTCCCCATCACCTCCCTGCTAGTGTTGTCGTAGGCTCTGATGACCTGCGTAGTTGGCACAAAGTCCACGGGTTTCAACCCGATTGCATATGCTGTTCTGGCTGGGCAGACATTAATAGCGGACCCGGTATCAACAAGTACCACCGGTATCCACTTATCTCTACATTCCACGGAAATGTAGAGGGGTTTGTTGTGATTTATGCCCTCAGGCGGTAGTTCCTTGTCTGAAAAGGTCAATGTCGGGGAACCTCCTCCTGGGAAGACCAGCCCAACCAGCTGCTCTGGTGTAGTATCGATGGGGAGTTTGGACTTGTCCATAGCAGATAGGACAGCTTGCCTATGTACCCGCGAAGCCATAAGCAGTCCCTAGATGGCGATGTCTGCTTGTATCTTCTTTAGCTGTCTCAGCACAGCTTCCTCCTCAATCTGTTTCTCCTTTTGCCTTTCGGCTTCTTTGTCTTTCCCGGATGCCTCGGGTTGGTCTAGGTGTGGGGGCTTGAAGTACCGCCCACTTCTCGTCATGTGATCCACCTCGTCAAGATACCAAGTATCATCCAGTTGGCCACTTCCCCAGTCTTCGTCGGTATGGGCAAGACATAAGTCGTCGTCTTCCCACCATATTCCGCTGGCAGCCAACAGACACCTGTCTGGTTCCGGTCCACTCGCACTCGCACTTGCAGTGCTCTCCGTCCACATGCTCGCAGCATTCTCTATCTTCGTGCACACAGCACTCTCAGTCCCCTCAGGGCCCTTAGCTTTCCTAATTCTCTCGGCATCCTCAAACTTTTCTTGTTCCAGCTGCGTCAGTACAGCTGGTTGTTCAACAATTCCTGTATCCATAATGCCCAAGTCTCGAGCGGAATTCTTAGCACCGGCGCTCTCCGGCGATACAACTTGACTTCCAGCCATTCCGGCCACAGCTGATACTCCTGCCCCTGCCGGGCTCTGTTCTGGTTGGGATTCCCCCACTTCATCTGGTTGATCCTCGAGCCATCCAGCGGCCTCCGTCGATTCCTCATAGTCGAACCAGTTGATTGCCGAATCCCCCGGTTCCTGGTCATCGAAAAATTGCAGGTTGGCGAAGTCCTCCTCTATGACTGCCAAGTCATCTGCCCCTTGCCTGAATCTGTCTCCCTGGATTACACACAATTCTCCTGCCTCTGGCAATTCTATACCCAGCCCATTCTGGCTTGTTGATACGATGTACTCGCTCGGATTGTAGGCTCTACCAGCAGAACTCTGTTCATTTCCAGATTCAAGAATCCCATCATTTCCTGAAGCCTGCCCTGCCTCATATTTGACGGTCACCACCGTTGGCTCTGGTCGGGTTTTGGAGATGTCCACCATGCACAAGAAGTCAGTGCAATCGGGAAGGAACACCTCCGGCTTGGGTAGGTGGGATGGGGTGATATAGATACTAGGATCGTAAGATGCGACCCCAGTTTGGATAAAATTGATTCTGTTGGGAGGGGGAGGTTGGTTATGTGGTGGGAGAGGGTTGGTTGTGACATTGGGTTTATCGGGAGGCGTGATCACCTGCTTGTCAATAAGATCCTGGATCTCGTGACGCAAGCTGTAACAACGGTCGGTGTCGTGACCGTGTTGTTGGTGATACACGGAGTATTTTGATGGGTCATGAGAGGGAGGGAGTGGATTCGGTAGTGGCTTCGGCTCCAGGGGTTTCAAATGCTTTTTTCTGATCAATACCCCTAGAGCTTTGGTAAGGGGCATGTATAAGGGTGTGAAGGTTCTTTGGCCTCGTGGTTGGAATCTGGTGGTTTGTGTGTTGCTTCCGGACGCGCCGGAGAAAGGTGTGGCCGCCATGGGCCTTGGAAGGGGAGGGGGAATGGTGGTGACCATGCTCACCTCTGTACCTCTTGCAGTCGCAGCGCCACTCGGGCCCGCATTGTTGTTCCGGTTGAATGTTCTCCGGGGTTGCTCCCGGTCTTGGTCTATCAGACCTTGTTTCATGGCATCCTCAATTTGCACCCCCATCTCGTGTAAATCTGAGAAGGTGGGGAAGGGGATTACAATCATTCTCTGCATCAGCTTTGGTTGGAGATTGCGCACAATCATCCGGATTTGATCTTTGTCGGTGGGCCTCAAGGTCATCATCGACGCCTTTGCCCTCCACCGGGTTACAAAATCAGAAAAGGTTTCCTTGGGCTCCTGCCTTGTCGTCTCGAGATCACGAGTTGTAATCTCAATCTGAGTGTTGTACGAGTATTGCGCGACAAAGGCCTCAGCCATTTCATCCCAATTTCTTTTTACTTCATCCTCTAGCTTTGCGTACCAAATGGCAGCTACGCCTGACAGGGTCCGGCCAAATAGTGAAAGCTTTTGTGGTCAGGTCAAGCCCATTGGCCGCAGGATGTCTGAGAATAGCCGAAGATGGACCATGGGGTCCCCGGACCCGTCAAAGCGGTCAATTTGCGGCATTTTGAACCTATCAGGCAATGTCACGGCCACATCGGTATATCCATCCTCGATGTCCGGAATAGCCTTTACCCCTTGCGATTTTTTGAAGAGCTTCTCCAGCTTGCTCAATTTCAGAGCTGTATGGTCAATCTCGAACTCAAAGGGAGAGTCCAGATGATTGGGCGTATGGCTCTTGGACAGTTGTGGCGGAAGCGGGGGCGGAGCTGGCCCCGTTGGGTGGTTCGTGTCCTCTTGTAGGTTCTGGATAGTCGGCACGGTATTCTGGGTGTTTGGAGGAGCGTTTTGAACAGCAGGTGTCTGCTCAGGTAACGGAGCCCCTGCCTGGGGAGGAACTTGATGCGAAGCAGATGCCGCATTCTGCTGTTGCAGTCTGGTAATTAGTTCAGCCTGCTGGGCCATGATCTCGGCCTGTTGCTTGGCGAACTCATCTCGGCGAATGGTATCCTGTTGCATTGCCCGCATGGTCTCTTGCATTTGGCGTATCATCTCATCAACTCCTGTTGGTGCCGTCATACTGTTTTGATCTATCTGAACTACTGGCAGATCTATCTCTATAGCAACAATGGGGATCTCAATCCGACTGTCCACTGATGGGGGAAACCGCTGTTCTGGTGATCTCTGTTCAGATAGACTGCGCTTTCTCTGCTTTCTTCTGATAACAGGGGGTAGAGAGTGGAACACTGGCTGTCCGTCAATTAGATCCTCAGATCGATTGAGTCGGCGACCTCGTGTCCAAAGTGCTTGGGGGGTATCTGTTGGGTTTGAAGCAATTGTGCTAGAACTGCCCTAGATAAAAGATAAATAAAGCAATAAGGAAATAAATAAACAGATAAACGGACAGCATAACAGCGTAAAGTAAATGCATGATACACAGTCGGGCATAACAACACACAGTCAATAAGCTGAATACACACTGTCCTCAAACACTGATTATTATCCCTGTATCACTGTCCCCCAAAACTGAATCTGATACCTGCAGATAACTGATTCTCAAATACTGGCTGATGCCTGCAGGCCTGATACCCACAATGCTGAACTGATGCCCGCAGGCCTGATACCCACAATACTGAACTGATGCCCGCAGGCCTGATACCCAAACTCATATACTGATACATGCATTCCTGTAGAGACGCACTCTAAAGCACATAACAGATAAGTGAGAGCCAAAAACACCCCTATGTTGGGGTAGGGTTTCCCTGTCCTGTTTTGTCAGGAGCTAGGGTTTCACTACGCACGCAGCGGTTTCAAACAACCTATAAACGGGTAAGCAACCTGTCCTAGTTTGGAATGGTCACTATGGATCCGAATATGCACTAGGTCGAATGGTCAAAAAGGGTGCCCCGGTAAAACCGAGGTTTGTGTTCCCATACTGGCAGAGCCTACAACCGGTCAGCCTTATGGTCATGCCTTGACAAGACAAGCCTCCGGCAAACCGTTCAGGAATAGCAGATGGCAAACACGGTGTCCTAGGCGCACCAATGTAAATGCAATGCAAAGAAACACACAAGTGTAGTCAAAAACAGATATCATGAGTTCGAGTCAAGTCCTCTAACTCCCCAGCAGAGTCACCAGAAACTGTAGACATCCCCGAACGCCCCGGGAGGGTGAGTCCCGTTCTGTTCATTTGGGGTCACTACAGCTCAGGACTCTCAAATTGTTACGGTTCTAAATCTGAACCAAAGAGTCCAAATCCGGCAAATCGTTTTTCAGAAAAATAGATTTTTGAAAGAAGTGCCAAACATGGACTGCTTTGCCAGATACAGAGTCGTCACCTAAATATTTTATTTTGGAAAATTTAGGAAACCCTGACTCAGTGCCAAAGGCCACGTGTCCGTCATCACCAAAGTTGCCTCGGCTCGGGAACTTGGGTACGATTGGGGAAGGTCACTTCGTGAGCACCCCCGCTCGCCCGGTCAGAGACCGGCCTCTACTAACCATGATATCTATTTTTGAAAACATTGTATGTTCTTATTCCGGTTATTAGCCTAGGTTACTATGTGATGCGCACAACATACAAGTATAGACTGGATCGCCTGAATTGGAACAAAACATTTCATGTTTGTTTTTGAAAGAGGGTTTGCTACTCGCAAGTAGGCTTAAAATGCAGATTTTGCCACCCTCAGGTGGGCTTAGAAAAGATGGTTTTGCCACTTTCTAGTGGGCTTAAAACTAACAATTGATGATTCATTCCAATCCAAGTAACCCAACCTTCACCCACAGGCATTTAGGCAGTTATATCACATAAGCATATAGCCTCATGGTAAGCATGCTATCATGGCATTCACTCGCACTCATGCAAGGATGCTAAAGCATAAAACTCACCAGGTACTCCAAGCCAAAACAGAGACTTCATTAGAAATCATGCATGATCCTAATTATACAGAAATGCCTAATGCAACACATGCAAAAATGCAAACTATAGCAGGCTCGGCTATTCTAAACATGGCATATGGAATGCTACAGCTAACATGTATTCAATTTGGAATTGAAAGTACAATGCAGTTAGTATGATGCGCCGAGCCTGGTGCATGCAGAACAGATGAATGAATGCAAACATGCTATCATACTGTATGTTAATTGAAATATGCCCTAATCTAACCATCATAAGCGGATAAATAAAAGGGAAGAAAAACGTGGGGTTGGAAGACATACAACACACACATGCACACTTATTACAGTTGTGCCCTCGCACAGAGGGTCCGAATAAATATACAGTCCCAAATAAATAATTACAGTCCCGAATAAAAGAATAATACAGTCCAAATAATATACAAATTCCTAATTAATTAACAAATTAACTAAGAAAGCTGTAAAACTGGCGTGCAAGCCAGGGACTGCCTTGCTTCTGATGAATGATGTATGTTTAGGCTGCCTTGCGCGGAAATCCACCGGGATGCCCCAATTAGCCTCTGTTTAGCAGTTATTCTTGGAAAGCGTGCCAAGCTCCGAAAAGTTACTGATTCTTCATTTTGCTGCAACAGAGAGCAGGAAAGGGGCATAGCAATGTATTTTCACAAATATATGCATGCCTCGATCCTCGTGCCACCAATCACGTATATCGATGCATGATGGCCGAGGAGTCGAATTGCACAATTTAATATGGAATGAATGCACATGAAAACACAACAAGACCTAACTCCATCATGGATGATCCGGAGTGTCGGTGACTGGGGAATTGAGATACATTCCGTCACTCGGAGTACGAAATGTACCTCGTTTCCCGTGCCCAGGCTAACTCCTATTCCGAACACGATGCAATATGTATGACATGCATGAAATGCAACTAAGATGCAATCCTAACATACACAATCTTATGGAATGGCATACACGCTATACGAGGTAATACACAACCGGGCATACACAATGCTATGGATGAAATGACATACGCAATGCAATAATGGGCTTACACCAACATGAGAGATCCCCAGCCACACTCACATAGGAGGCCATCAGATGAAAACAAGGCAACTCGAAATGCGTGCACGCGGGCACGCAAATCGAGGCAATGGCATATGCAATGCAATATAGCTAAAATGGCATATAGAATGCAACATGGACTTATACTAACATGAGAGAGCCTCAGCCACACTCACATAAGAGGCCGATGGATGAAAAATGAAGTGCCTCGAAACGCGTGCACACGGGCACACAAACCGAGGCAATGGCATATGCAATGCAATATGGCTAAAATGGCATATAGAATGCAACGTGGACTTATACTAACATGAGAGAGCCTCAACTACACTCACATAAGAGGCCGATGGATGAAAAATGAAGTGCCTCGAAACGCGTGCACACGGGCACGCCAACCGAGGCAATGGCATATGCAATGCAATAGCATGGAAAATGACATGCAAACATGCTAATGGAATTTCAGCACTGAAATGTGGGGGAAAACAGCCCCGAAATGAGGCGAAAGTACACCCGATGCATGGAATAGTCCCGAAACATGAATTTTGGCACCCGAAATGGCCTATAGCTATACCAAACATGCACAATATGGACACGTAATGAATAGACAGTAGCAAGGCAGCCCCAAAATAAGCACTTTTACAGTTCAAAGCATGGCCAAACAGCAAACATAAATAGGGCAAAACCAGCATGCAAAAATGGCCCTAAACATGAGATTAAGAAGCAACTCACAGCTTCTGTCCTCAAACAGATTAGGGCCCTTCAACAAAGTTGAAGAGGGGCTGAAAACATGATCTTTTACAGTTTATGGAAAACCACAAAAACCAGCACAAATATGGCTAAACTCTCATGCAAGAAATGAGCCAAAAGATGGACAAAGGACCAAGTGGTAGATGCAAAGCCCAAACAGAAAAATACTCTTCTACAATACTGATGAGGGACCAAAAATAAGGAATTTTACAGTTGATGGCCGGACCCGAAACAGCATGCAAATATGTCAAAAATGCTATGCAAAATGAGGTCCAAAAGAGAGATATAACATGAAGTGTATAAAAGATGCCTCAAACCATGAAAGGCCCTTAATGAAACATGAATAATCGGCCAAAATAAGACTATTTCCAGTTCTGTAAAATGACCAAAAACAGAAGCACAAGGGGCTGCCAAGTCATGCAAAAATGGGGACAAAAAGAGAGATATAACATGAAGTGTATAAAATATGCCTCAAACCATGAAAGGCCCTTAATGAAACATGAATAATGGGCCAAAATAAGACTATTTCCAGTTCTGTAAAATGACCAAAAACAGAAGCACAAGGGGCTGCCAAGTCATGCAAAAATGGGGACCAAAAGAGAGATATAACATGAAGTGTATAAAAGATGCCTCAAACCATGAAAGGCCCTTAATGAAACATGAAGAATGGGCCAAAATAAGACTATTTTCAGTTCTGTAAAATGACCAAAAACAGAAGCACAAGGGGCTGCCAAGTCATGCAAAAATGGGGACCAAAAGAGAGATATAACATGAAGTGGCACATGGAGGTCCCAAACAGTGATGAGACCTTCTTCAATGTTGAAGAGGGGCTGAAAATAATCCTATTTACAGTTTATAACATGCTCCAAAACAGATCACATATAGGCTAAAAATATCATGCAAGAAAATGGCATTCAAGAAGGATATTGAAGCAAGTGCAAGATGGAGGGCTCAAACAGGGTTGAGCCCTTAATGAGATAAGAAAATGAGCTCAAAAAAATGACCTTTTCAGTTTTGGTCGGAGCTCAAAACAGCAAGCATGTATGGCTTACAAATGATACAAGAAATGGACCAAAAAAAGGAAAATGTAACTCACCCTTGAAGACAAGTCTTTAGCAACTCTTGGCTTGATTTTGTAGCACCCTTAGGCCTTAAAGAACACCTTCAAACTTCTGGAATGGAGGATGGAAGGGTGGGGGTTGGTGGTGTAGAAGAAATGGTGGTAGAACTTAGGAAGTTTTTTGCTTGAAAGGGATAGATGGAGGGAGATTTTTGTATGCAAGCTTGAAGGTTATTTTTTCTAACCCCTAAGACCAATGCTGCCTGCTGGTTATATGGACCCAAGGGAGAGAGAAGAGGGAGGGAAAGAGTGGGGGAGAAAAGACCAAGTTCTCCCCCAACAGTTGTCCCCCGGATTGAGATATTTTCTGGGGGAAACAGCTATACAGCTGTAAAGTGAATTTTGTGAGGATCATGGTCGGCTCCTTTTCAAAGCTGCAGGTGGCCGGCCGGCCAAGGGTCAAAAGGGTCAACTAGAATTTCTGGCCGGCCACCACAAATTGTTGTCCTCCCATGTGTCCTCAACACAACCCTATGGTTCAAAATTAGCAACTGTAAAACAGGAGGGACAACAAGCCATTTTTAGAGGGGGGTCAAAAGGGTCAGATGGAATTAATGGCCGACCACAAACTTTTAGGGTCCTCCCATGTGTGTACAACACAGATGTGTAGTTAAAAGTTCAAGAAAGTGGCCCAAAGGTGTTCAACATTGGCTCGGAAGTGAGAAAAACGGGCGTTGGAGGGCGCCGGAGGAATGAAAACTGGTTGTTGAAACAATTACTGGCCTCCCACCCTTCTACGGCCTTCCCGGTGATAAAACAGAGGTACCTGCCAAAAATGAACGAAAACTGATGCAAAACGAATGTTCGGGGGCCAAAACGCGCAGTTTGAGGTCCCGAAAATTGCCTGTTAAACACCGAAAGTGGCATTCGGCCATGAAGTGGGTCTCTCAGACCTCAGTGTCCCTCAAAAGGGAGTAAATAAGAAATATGCCAAAAATCGGGGCAAACGGAGATGGTTAGGCGGTCCCGAACCGAGGCACATGACCAACGGTCCCGAAAAACCGGAAACCGGGCTCCGAAATGGGCAAAATGGCCTACGGCCACAAAATGTAGCCCACATCCATTGAGAGATGGTCTATGGGACCTCTCCCTCCCCTCAGGAAAAGAAACAGAGAAAATCGAGTCTGGTTCGCAAACCGAGGCACGGCACAAAAGAAGGTTCGGAAGTCCGGAGGCAGGGCTCGCGGCCGTGACTCTGAAACTTCTGAGCGAGCACGATATGCAACATCACCAAGCGCTCAATCGGTGACGTCTGAGTCTTAAGGTCGGTCAAAAATGGGGTGTCTACAGAGCGACTCCGTATTCATTGGTTTATGGGATGGAGGTCGTTCTACCTATCGAAATTGAGGTTTCGTCATTGGAAGTATTGGCTGAGTGTCAAATAGCCGAAGCAGATTAGCAGCAGAGCAGGTTTGAGGAACTCATGCTTTTTGATGAGAGGAGACTGAAAGCACTGTACCATGTTCAAGGTTATCAGCGCAGAATTGCCCGGGCTTTCAACAAGAAAGTTAAGTCCAGGAATCTAAAGGAAGGAGATTTGGTGCTCAAGGACAACCGAGCTCCCATCCACGACCCAAGGGGCAAGTTCAGACCTAATTGGACTGGTCCCTATATCATCAAAGCTATCTGGTCAGGTGGAGCTGTGGTTCTGATGGACCTAGATGGCCTGGAATTTTCCTAACCGATCAACATGGACAAGTTGAAGAAATATTACCCCTGAGAGGCTCGCTAGGCCGAAAACCCGAAAGGGCGACCTAGGCAAAAGTTAGAGCACAAAAAAATTGGAAAATATAAAAACTGAGCTCGCAAGGTTGAAAACCCGCAAAGGGTGACTTTGGCAAAAGTTAGGGCGTAAAAGGAGAGCAAAAATACTCGAGTGAACCTAAGCCTGAACTACGTAAGGCTTGATTCCCATCTTTGGGATACGTAGGCAACTTCATCCTGAAGTTCAGCCATAAACTTTTCCCCGATCAACTTTGTCCATTTTGACCATCTCAGTCATCTTTATCCATCAGCATTTATCGCAATCTCCGGTGCAGTGCTATTCAGACTAGGGGCAACTTTCCGTTGCCACACGGTGTCGCGGTACTATTCAGACTAGGGGCAACTTTCCAGTTACTAGGATCCGGGGTTGTGCATCTCAGTGACAGATCTTAGGCGTGTCCAGTTCTGATCCATATCGAAAATGGTTTTGAAAAGTTTTAATAAAAGTTGACTTTGTTCAAATTAATCTCTTTACAACTAAGACCATTTTTGGACCAAAGTGAAAAATTTTCAATACCACAACCTTCAATTTCATTGATTTCAAAACAGAGTTCTCCTACTCTTGCATACAATCGAAGTTGCTTTTTATTACATTCATAAAGAAAACTTGAAAGTACTAATAAAGCAATAAATCCGGGGCATAGTCAAGTCAAGTATCCTTGCGCCCCCTCCCAGAGCTGGTCGAAGCCTCTGATGCCAAGCTGGGCCCGACCTATGCCTCCTCATTAAGCCAGTCCCAACACTCGTCAGACAAAGTGCAACTGAAAGTGAGAGTAGGGGCCAGGAGCTCTCTAGTTCTCCACGCTGTGGCATATCGGGCAAGCTGTGCACCTCGGACCGGGAAAGCAGCCGGGTACTCAATCCCCTCTGGCGGGCAAATCTGATCATGACCGAACTGGCGTAGGAACCGGAACGGAAAGTAGAACACACAGTGGGTCAGACCAATCAACTGGATCCCGATCAGCCGGGACATGCTATAGCTCATTGCCGGGAGATTGAGCCAAGGACAACGCCAAGCAATGCGACCTGCAGACAAATTGCACATCCAGTCAAACCACCACCTTTCATCAGGGGCATCGACTAGGCGCTGTCGAAAGAAATAGCCTCGAGCTGAGTAGGCTGGGCAAGAGTCCACAACCTGCAATTTGTCCATCAACCATACCTGGGGAGGGATGAAAAATGAGAGAATAAAGAATAGAGAGATGTACGGTGAGAGAAAAGTGAGAAAAGGGTTTTTGTGAGAAAAATCGAGCCTGAGGGCCGAGTGATATGAGCAAATACATATGTAAGATTGGGTGGTAAACATTACCTGCAGCAGCAGTGGACTCCCAGCAAATCTAGTTGTCTCCCGGCAATAGATAGCATCCAAGCCCATCAGCGTCTCGGCCAAGGTCATGGCGATGCAGCTCTTTCCTTCTTTCAAGCCTTGAGAAACTTCAATCAGACGAATGCTAAATCCGCCAAAGCCCGGGAAAAGCAGAAAGTGAGACAGCAGGCACAAGCAAAAGGCGTGTTGCTAGAAACCTTGCCAATAATGGTTGCTGCGGTCACCAGCGTCAGAAAAGCGATGAATCAAACCGAGGATATCCAGTTCCCCATTACAGATCAGAGACCGAGCGTCATGCGCGGTGAGTCCACACATCTGCCCTAAAGCTTGGGCGCGGCCAAAGCGGAACTGGGGCAAGATCTCTTCATGACGTTCAGATTCCATCAAAACTTGAAAATCTTCGAAAGTTGGACATACCTCTTTCCCACCAAAGCTAAAGACATGCGTCATCGGGTTCCAAAACCTTGCCGCGGCATGGAGGAAAGGAAGGTGCAGCGGAGTGCGACTCAGCGCGAACAGTGCATTCAAGCCGAAACCCCAGAAGTTTAACTTTTCCGAACCATCTAGAGAAGCGATCCAAGCTGTGAAATTTTCAACGAGAAACGCCTCCATTTTTTGTGCAAAACTAAGATGAATTGAATGAACCACAGAGCTAAGGCTTTTAAAGAGGAAAATACACTATTCGGGGGACAAGTGTCAAAAATTTGAAGGTTGCTGAGCTGAGTGGCCGGCCGGCCACCTTTTCTGGCAGGCCGGTCATTTCTTTTTCAAAACCTGGCCGGTGGCCTCCCCTTTGCAATAAATCTGGCCGGCCGGCTCCCAAAAGTAGCCGGCCATGCTCCAATGTGTGTCTTTGGCCCTGTTTTACCCTCCAAGAGAAAGTTTCAAGCATTTTCATGCAACAAGTGTGTCGAAGGCCTTTATTTCCCTCTGTTTCGGATGCGTTCCGTTGCCTAGATCGTCCGAAGTACACTTTGTTTTGTTAGGTTTTGTTTATCGAGTTGTTGTTTTGTTTATTGAGTTGTCGTTTTGCTTATCGAGTTGTTTATCGAGCTGTCGTGTTTCGTGTTTTTGAGTTGTTACTCTTTGTTTAAGCAATTTTTGTTTGAGTCTTGTTTATTGAGTTGTCAACACTATTGTATTTTGCTTATCGAGTTGTAAACTTGCTAAGGTTTTGTTATATCTTAGAAAGTTAAGTTGTTGCATCGGTTCACTACCTGACTGGCAAAATGCACAATGCACATTTTCATTCAATCTCATTATGGTGCAAAATGATGCGATATGATGCTAAGAGTCTAAAATACAACACTTTTTTCAAAAGCTGTTTCATTCCATCATGCCTCGCTTGTTACAACATTTTACAGACTAAGGCACAAGTTTTACAAAGAATAAAACTGCCCAATAATGTACAATGTGCTACAACTACTAGCAAAAAGATGAATAAAACAGGAAACAGCCGCATCTGTGCTCTCAAGAGCAGGAATAAGAGGCCTTCTTCACCCTCTTCTGCGAAATAGACTCTCCACCACCATCGCCGTCATCATCATCTGAATCGGAGTCGTCATCCTCGGGATCTCCCTCAGCCTCGCCTCCACTCCTGGAACCAAGGCCGGAGCCGTCCTCTCTGTCAGCAAATGTCTCCGACTGACGATCTGCAGCCTCCTCCTCCTCATCCTCACTGGGCTCCTCCTCTACAATGTGTGCTCTGCGTCTACGAGATGACCCCCCCTCCAGCTCCTCGAAAAGGCCTGGATGGCCTAGCTCCTCGAAAAGGCCTGGATGGCCTAGCTCTTCGAAAAGGCCCAGATGGCCCAGCTCCTCGAAAAGGCCCGGATGGTCCACCTCCCCAAGAAGGCCCAGGTGGCCCGGCCTGCGGCTGAGCATATTCCGGGGGCATCTGAGAATAAAGAGTTCAATTAAAATACATCAGTCCAAATGTGTACATCAGATGCAGATACAAGAAAACTACATGAAGTGGGTACATGTAAACACAGTGCATAAGTGAGGTGTGTGTCAGATGTGCTCTACACAAGTAGCCTATCAATGCAGTAGAAATCAGCATATCATCAAAAGTATGATAAATGCCAGAAAACTAAAGGGTACCTGGAAGCCCATGATGGACAACTGCGCCTCCCTCCGCAGGACCATCCCCTCAAGTGAGGCTACCATCTCGAGCACCTGATCCATGTACTCAACAGGGGGTTGCAGATGCAAAGGCAAGGGTATCAGTAAAGGAATGAACGTCCAAGTATTTGAGTAATGAATCAAAGCCGTAAAACATACCGGTGGTGAGTCGGGGTCTCTGACATATCGATGGCCGAGCATCGGAGGCTCTATCGGGATCGGAATCGGAGAGGTAGTCCCATATTGCCACCCCATCAACTCGGTCGGCATGTCCGGCCATCCGGGATGAGGATAAGTCGGAGGAATCGGGGGAACCAATCCACCCCCACCTCTAGATATACCAGCCCTGCTGGTGGAAGGGGCGTCTATAGCCCGAGCCCGGGCCTGGCTCGAAGATGGCATGCCAGCAGGCCTCATCGTCGGAGTACGAACTCTCGTCAATGGAGGCATCAGGTATATGTGACGGTAAGTAGCGTAATCCCCCTCCTCAAGATATAGCAAAGCATCAGTACCCAGCATAGC
The DNA here is from genome assembly GCF_055761805.1 of Camellia sinensis. Taxonomy (NCBI): domain Eukaryota; kingdom Viridiplantae; phylum Streptophyta; class Magnoliopsida; order Ericales; family Theaceae; genus Camellia; species Camellia sinensis. Next base: position 45,280,183 of record NC_138964.1, read on the forward strand.
ACTAACAACATCCCGGGAAGAGAGCCTATCAGCAATCCGCATATCGACTGGGGGTGCTGAGGGAGGGTCCTGAGAAGTGTACCCCCAGACCTGACGCAAGAAGCGGTCCCCCAAAAACCAGGCCCTACCAACTGGCCCTTCGAACAAGATCCTATACCGGGAGACACCCCACCCTCCGGCAAACTGGAATCGGAGACCTTTACCTAAAGGCGCCCAGGGCTGCCACGTAATCTACGGATAACAGACGCATAAACCAAGCAGAAATTGAAAATGTACAGGACAAAATCAAAGATGAAAACAGAAAGAACTGAGAGTTCTGAAATACCTCCGTCGACCGCACTGTGTCGAAGTACTGCCGCAGATAAAGGAGAGACTCCCGAGGTCTTGGCCGGTGCTGGCCTTCAAATACAAGTGAGTACGGGGTCACGAGAGGTCCCTCTACCACCAACTCCGGGGCCAATGTCGGGAAATACACATAGACCCACAACTGTGGAAAACAAAGCAGAATACGAAGTGCTGAGGGCAAAGCGCACGATACAAAGTATAAAGTGCGCCGTGTGTGCAATGTGCAAGCAATGAGGAGCAGAAATGTAAATCAAGAGGGCAGAAAGTACCTCCCAGGCTCTCCAATAGTCGCTAAGTAAGTCCCCCCGTCCGCGGGAGGTCGCGCTCATGTAGCAATAAAGGGTAGCCAAGCCGGCGCCACCCCAGTCATACCGTCTGACCTGTGATAGGTCCACCAAAGCACTCAACAGATAAAGCACAACAGTGTTCCCCCTGTCGGCAAACAAAGTGGTCCCGAAGAGGAACATCAGAAAGTCGCGGGCATACTGTGCTGCCTCCTCAGGAGTCCCGGGCTCCATCTCCACCCGCCAGAAATGGGAAGAGAACCAGGTGTATCGGACTCTCCCCGAAGGTCTATCAACAGGCGGGCGAACCCCCAGCAAATATATCCAAGCGGCCTCCAACCGGCCCATTTCCTCGTCGTAAGGGATGTGCCAACCTCCCACGTCAAGGCCAGTCAGTACGGCAAAGTCAAACAGGGTCATAGTCAAGTCCCCCGTGGCAGAAAAATGAAAGGAGTTAGTGGTGTCCCACCATCTCTCCACCAAGGCGGCCATCAACGTCCTCCTGGCAGGACAACGAGATAGCCCAGTACAGAAGGGCCCAAACCCCGCCAAGTCAACCAAATCCCGAACAGCGTCCAGGAGCTCGGCGTACCAATCTCTCGCCGCGGTAGAGCCATATCCCCGCACAGTGCGAGAAGTCACCTGCATTCAGAATCAATACATGTTTCAGCATAAAATGAATAAGCTGCGTGCAAATAAAATGAATAGGCTGCGTGCAAAGTAAAGTAAGTGAGCCGCGTGTTCAGAATCAGTGTGTGCTGCGTGTTCACCTTCAATTTGGGCTGTGTGTTCAGAAAATCAGTGTTTGGACTGCGTGTTCAACTCTCAATCAGTGTGTGCTGCGTGTTCACCTTCAATTTGGGTTGTGTGTTCAGAAAATCAGTGTTTTGGGCTGCGTGTTCAACTCTCAATTAGTGTGTGCTGCGTGTTCACCTTCAATTTGGGCTGTGTGTTCAGAAAATCAGTGTGTGCTGCGTGTTCACCTTCAATTTGGGCTGTGTGTTCAGAAAATCAGTGTTTGGGTTGCGTGTTCAACCCTCAATCAGTGTGTGCTGCGTGTTCACCTTCAATTTGGGCTGTGTGTTCAGAAAATCAGTGTTTGGGCCGCGTGTTCAACTCTCAATCAGTGTGTGCTGCGTGTTCACCTTCAATTTGGGCTGTGTGTTCAGAAAATCAGTGTTTCGACCACGTGTTCAACTCTCAATCAGTGTGTGCTGCGTGTTCACCTTCAATTTGAGCTGTGTGTTCAAAAAATCAGTGTTTGGGCTACGTGTTCAACCCTCAATCAGTGTGTACTGCGTGTTCACCTTCAATTTGGGCTGTGTGTTCAAAAAATCAGTGTTTGGGCTGCGTGTTCAACTCTCAATCAGTGTGTGCTGCATGTTCACCTTCAATTTGGGCTGTGTGTTCAGAAAATCAGTGTTTGGGCTGCGTGTTCAACTCTTAATCAGTGTGTGCTGCGTGTTCACCTTCAATTTGGGCTGTGTGTTCAGAAAATTAGTGTTTGGGCTGCGTGTTCAACTCTCAATCAGTGTGTGCTGCGTGTTCACCTTCAATTTGGGCTGTGTGCTCGGAAAATTAGTGTTTTGGGCTGCGTGTTCAACTCTCAATCAGTGTGTGCTGCGTGTTCACCTTCAATTTGGGCTGTGTGTTTAGAAAATCAGTGTTTTGGGCTGCGTGTTCAACTCTCAATCAGTGTGTGCTGCGTGTTCACCTTCAATTCGAACTAAGTGTTCAGAAAATCAGTGTGCGGGCTGCGTGTTCAACCCTCAACCGGTGTGTGCCGTGTGTTCACAATCAATTTATGGGCTGAGTGTTCATGAATTCAAGTGATTCAACCATGTGTTCAGAATGCAAACAGAATGCATGAAAAATTCATAATGTGTTACAGAAAAGGTAAGAACGAAGTAAATACCTCTCGTGCCTCATGGGAGAGGTGATACTTTGGCTCCCGCAGAAGGAGATCCCCGGGTGCTCGCTCGTCGAAATCGGTGAAGTGATAGAAAATAGCCCGCGGGAGGATATGAGCCTGAGGGGCGTACCTCTTGGGGATAAAGGGGCGAACCCTCGGATGCAAAGACATGATGTCGGGCTCGCCTCCGGCGCCTGGAGAACCTCCGTCGTGGGGAAAGTGACCCGCCATTTCAAGAAATCTGCAAAAAGGAGCAAAAATGAGCAAAATGAGCCAAAATTGGAAAAAGTCAACAAAAGTCAACTCTCGGAAAATAAAAAGTCAACAAAAGTCAACTCCCGAGAAAATATTCCAAATATTGAGACAAACTCACCTCAAGCGGCGAAAATGAGAAAAGAAGCCCCGAAATCAAAATTTAATCGGTTCAAAGTGCTTAAAACTAAAAGATTTTGTGAAAACAACTTGCGTGGGACATTGGAAAACGCGTATAGAGCACAGATCTGAGGGAGAAAATTCTTTGGGAAGCTAGAGGAGATGATTTCGGAGCTGCACTTGTGAGCACAAAGTGTTTGGATGAGTGGATTTAAGAAAAGAGGGTGAAAGTACAAAATTGCCCCGAATTTGGCAAAGTGGCAGGCCAGCCATTCCCTTTTTAAAAACTGGCCGGTGGCCTCCCTCTCCCAATAAAGATGGCCGGTGGTGTTCCCCACGTGCCCCCCAAGGTCCCTGCAAATTTTGGGAAGGATTGGAGTCCCTGGGACCTGAAAAAGTATAAGAGAAGTGCACTTTCTGTCGCGAAATCGCTCCGCCAGAACCTCAGCTTCAACTTCCAATGTGTGTCTCATCATTACTCATCGAAAGTGAGATATATCCTTTTGAACATGTTGTAACCTCTCCGGGAGGTGAACCGGAGGCCGCGATCGAGTCGCCCTCACCGAAACGCGCATTTCCTTGCTCGTTGTTTTGTGACAAACATACATCCTAGTTTACGCTTGTTCTGCATTATCATGCACATACTTGCATTGTTATGCACGTCTCTTTGATATCACCGAGCCTCCGTGCTTAAACTCGCGTTGTCACGCGCGTTTCTTCCCGCATTGCGATGCACTTTTCCATCGACACCGCGATTGTCTGCATTCGATATCACATTGAACATATGTTGTTAGATATGTTGTGCTTGTTGAGTTTCTTTCTTTTGCAGGCACGATATTGTTTGTACGGTTCATTTGAAGCTGGTGCGACCAGAGGAATCGCGCAGGTATCATATCTTCTTTGTGTGAGATGCGACGAGAATTGAATAATTCTCTGCATTCCTAACTGCATGAAATGTAGTTGTTGCTTTGCATTCTTGCTTAAAACTGTTGCATCTATTTGTGAATACTTGCTTCATTACACCTTACCGTATTTGCATGATCATCAAGTCGCATCTGGCCTTGTGTATACCGTTTTGTATTTTGCCCCTTGCCTGCGGGCACGCCTGTGGGCACATCTCTGTTTATCTCGCCTGTTTGTCTAAGTCTTCGGCCTTGTCAAAAATGGGTCGTCTCTGGGCTTTGACATTCACTCCCGTCACTTATGACTTTCGAGTTCTGTCAAAGAGGGGCAACTGTAGACACCCCATTTTTGATGACCTTAAGACTCAGACGTCACCGATTGAGCGCTTGGTGATGTTGCATATCGTGCTCGTTCAGAGGTTTCAGAGTCTCGGCTGCGAGCCTTGCCTCCGGACTCCCGAACTCTTTCATGCTTTGCCTCGATTTGCGAACGAGGCTCTGTTTTCTCTGTTTTCTCTTCCCGAAGGGAGGGAGAGGTCTCGTAGATCATCTCTCAGTGGCCGTAGGCTACGTTTCGTGGTCGTAGGCCATTTTGCCCATTTGGAGTCCGGTTTTCGATTTTTCGGAGCCGTTGGCCGTGTGCCTCGGTTCGGGACCGCTTAACCACCTCCGTTTGCTCCGATTTTTGGCATGCATCTTATTTGCTCCCTTTTGAGGGACACTGTGGTCCGAAAAACCAACTTCGTGGTCGAACACCACTTTCGGTGCCTAACAGTCAGTTTTTAGGGCCTCGGGCTGCGCGTTTCGGCCCCCGAACCTTCATTTTGCATCAGTTTGGGTTCATTTTTGGTGGAGACCTTATTTTCACTGCTAGGAAGGTCGTAGAAGGGTAGGAGGCCAGTAATTGTTCTGATAACCATGTTTTATTCCTCCATCGCCCTCCGTCGCTCGTTTTTCCCACTTGAAAGCCAATGTTGACCACCCCAAGGTCACTTTTTTTTGCCCCAAACCACATATTTGTGTTGTAAACACCTGGGAGGCCACCAATATCATATGGCTGGCCAGTAATTGTGTGTGCCCCTTTTGAACCCCTCCTAAAAGTGGCCTTTTCTCTCTCCTGGTTCATTCTCTCCAGTTTTTGACCACATGGTTGTGTTTTGCACACATGAGAGGCCCTTTTTTTGGCATGGCTGGCCATTAATCTTCATTGACCCTTTTGACCCTTGGCCGACCGGCCATGGGGAAGGCCGACCGGCCACCTAAACCCTAGATAAGCAGCCGATCTTGATCCTCTCTCCAGGTACATTACAAATCTGTATTTTGTTTCCCCCGAGATTGTGTATCCGGGGGGGCCAACTTTTGGGAGGAAATTTGAATTCCATTCCCCTCCTTTTTCCCCCCTCTTTTGCCTATATATCCAGGCCCTCCAGCTCCCATTTGGAGGGTTAGAAATTTTGGTTTGGAGCTCCTACATTGTATCTCTCTCTCTCTACACTCCAACCCTCAAAACCTCCCAAACCCTACACCATTTCTACACCACTACCTAGCACCACACCACTACCATCCATTCCAGCCATTTGGAGCTGTTTTCCAGAGTTAAGGAGCCACCAAACTTGGTCCAAGAGTGTTGACACGCCCGCGTGGGCCTTCGCTACAGTTCGGACTCGATTTGTGTCACGGTTCTTAATCTGAACCAAGGAGTCCAAATCTGGCAAATCGTTTTGAGAAAACAGGTTTTTTGAAAGAAGTGCCAAACATGGACTGCTTTGCCAGATATAGAGTCGCCACCTAAATGTTTTATTTTGGGGGAATTTAGGAAACCCTGACTTGGTGCCAAAGGCCACGTGTCCATCATCACCAAAGTTGCCTCGGCTCGAGAACTTGGGTACGATTGGGGAAGGTCAGCTATGAGCACCCCCTCTCGCCCGATCCGAAGATTGACCTCTACTAACTGTGTTATCCGTTTTTGAAAACGTTATGTGTTCTTATCCCGATTATTAGCCTAGAATTACTATGTTATGCGCACGGTAAACAAGTATAGACTAGATTGCCTAATTTGGAAATAAGCATTACATATCCGTTTGTCTTAAAAAGCACTTTGGAATTTGCTACTCGCAAGTAGGCTAAAATACGGATTTCAACGAGTTTTTCCAACTCAGAGAATCCAACCTTCACCCACAGGCATTCAAACAGTTTATCACATAAGCATCTAGCCACATAGTAAGCATGCCGTCATGATAGCATTCACATGCATGCGATATGCTAAAGCATGAAAATACTTACATCGTACTCCGTGCCAAAACAATAAACTGGTTAGCCAACATGCATGGTCCTAGTTCATGTCAAATTGACTAATGCAACACATACAGGATGTGATTAGAGTAGGCTCGGCTAACCTAAACATGACATGTGAAATGCAATCAATTGATGCACGTATTCAATTTGGAATTGAAGTACAAATGCAGTTAGCATGATGTACCGAGCCCGGTGCATGCAATACTGATGAATGATGCACGCATGCATAGCATAAGGTATGCTAAATTAAATATGTCCTATCACTAACCATCAAAGCAGGTAAGTAAAAGGGAGAAAAAAGTGGGGGTTGGAAGACATGCACACACTCACCCACACTAATTACAAATTCGCCCTCGCTCGGAGGGACCAAAAGAATAATACAATTCGAATAATGAATTAACTATCCTAGCTAATTAATTATTATAGACCAACTAAATTAATTAAACAAATTAATTAATTTAATGAAAGTAGCAAACGGCCTCGGGAGGAGGGTCCAATGCAATGCGCGCTCGGCTCCGCTCGGAAAGTCGCTGCCATGCACAAGTTTGCCTCTGCTTTGACTGTTCTGCTTCTCCGAAAATTGCACAACTCCCAAGGTTGCTTCTCTGAGTGTTGTGGGACACTACCGGCTGTGTGAGATCATCACCGGCCATTTAGAATGGTCATCGGCTAAACATTATGCTCTCGGCCAAACCTGTTTTGCCGGTCGGCACCCAACACTGCCGGCCGGCCAATTCCTCCTGCTGAAACCTGTTTGACAACAGCAGAGGCCAGACAAGGCATGGCAATGTATTTCAAGGTAATGTATGCACCACCATATCCCTTATCATGTGTATGACCCAAAGGGACATGGTCCTTGGTTCTCGGACCATCAAGCGCGCATTTCAATGCGTGATGGCCCAAGAGACCAAGTTGTGCACTTTCATGTCAAATGAAATGCAAACCAAATAAGAACATAAAGGCCCAACCTCTATCACTTAATTTCAAGAGGCAAGGCATACATGTTAGATGCAATGCAACCTAAGCATGTTAGCTAATATGCAACATGGCATACAAGCAAGTGATGTACACTAGGTATACAAACTAAGCAAACAAGCAAACAAGTATGCCATAACTATGCAAACCACTAAAGCATGCAAGATGCAATCTAATCATGCGACATGCTAGCAACTTGACCAAGGGAACGCATGCCAAATGCGAGTGATTTCAAGCATGCAACACATGCAACCGAAGCATGCAAACATGGGATGATGTAACAACACTTGAATGACATACAAGGGATGGACTTACACTAATTGGACAGCTCTAAGTTAGGTCCAAAACAGTGGTGAATGTGCCCAAAATGAAGGACTAACACACACGCGCACATGCATGCAAAGGGTGTCCAATACTTCAAGCATTTAAAAGCAATTCTCAAGCACACTAAAGAGGATGCGAACATGGACAAATGACATGCATTAAGCTCTGAAAATCATGCAAAAACATGGTGCCAAACCAAGCAAACATGATAGGCTAAGCATGTAACAATGGTCCAAGATTCAAGGCAAGCTAAAGGGGTATTTGACGACACTTAGCAAGACTAAACATGGCATGAATTTAATGACCAAAAACAGAGTTTCAGCACATAAAACAAAGCCCAAAAGACCACTTAGATGGCATCTAAATGGCTTGAATTCAAAAGCATGCACAAATGCACTTACAAGGAGCATACCACACAAGCTCATAAGGCATCAAAGAGGCATCCAAGGCAAGCATACAAGCATGCTAAGGGGACTGAAATGATGCTATAAATGGTGCCAAACCATTAACATAAAGCAAGTAATGCATGCTCCACACTCACATACTTAAGGCCAACAAGCCAAAATGAAAAGGGCTATTCTAAACATGTCATGGCCGACCAAAATGACTAAGGACAGACCTCAAACATGGCAAAATAAACACAAAAGCTTCACAAAGCCAAGCCTAAAACATGCTAGAACAATGGTTTACAACCTAAGGCATGTTAAGGCAACAAAGTGGCATTACAAGGCATGTATGCTAAGCAAGCATGGTGAACCAAAACCAACATACAACAATGCTATTTCATGGCAAAATAAGCATAAATAACAGCTAAGGCATGGTCAACATGAGGCTTAGCTAGGTGCTCATTAAAGAGGCAAAAATGGCCCTTTTCAAGGACAACAAGGAGAGGGGGTGACCCTCTCCTTCTTGGGACTTCAAGGGACCATCCTTACCACTGAAATCCCTCAAGATTCTAGTGGTGAGGAGGCCCAAACACCAAAGTCCCGGAGCTCACTCAAAATGGTACAAAATGGAGCCCCTCAAGGCTTAAGAGGGGTCAAACACCTCCAAACCACAAAACACTCTAAACAAACTATTTAGAGGGCCCAAAAACAGAACTTTTTTATATTATACACTAAGCTCAAAAACAGTTCTAGGATAGGCAAAAATAGTATGCAAGAATGGGGTAAAAAGGGGTAAGATTGTTACCCTTGTTGACCTTCTTCACAAATGGTGGACCAGCCCCTTCCTTGAGCTCAAAACAGCTCCCAAGCTTCAAGAACAAACCTCTGGTCCTTCAAGAACCAAGAAAAGGTGTAACACTATGTGTTTGTGTGCAATAGTAAGACACAAACACACTTATACACACACAAAGGCAAAATGAGAGAGAGGTATAGAGATAGAATATATATAAATCCTAACCCTAGAACTCAAACCCTAAAATGGCTGTCTAAAATGTCTAACCCCCTCAACAAGAGAGAAGACCTCTCTTTATAGAGCTTTTTTTCTTGTAAAGCTTACAAGACAAGCTTCTAAAGAGAGAGATCCCTCCATACACGTGTATGGAGGGGAGCCAAATGCAAGACCGCTGTGCCAAAATATCTGCAAAAGCAGGTGCACAGTAGTCGGCCGGCCAAAGATACAATTAACCAAAAAAAGATAGCCGACCGGCCATCTATAGTGCCGGCCGGCCAAATATTTGGCCGGTGGCCACAAAACACAGCTGATGGCCTCAAGCCACGGCCGGTGATGGGTGGGGATGGTCTACAAGCCCTACCCTGCCTCGCAAAGGCAAAACACAAGTGTTTGGTATCAAACCAAGCACAAAATAGTTGAGTCAAGAGGTCCTGAGACGAGGCACGCTGCCAAGGCTTCTGGGAACTCAAGACGAACACAAACATGGATAATCACCAAGTGTTCAAATGGTGACGTCCAAGTCTTGAGGACGGTCAAAAATGGGGTGTCTACAAAGAGTTGTCAAAGATTTGGTCTTCAAGGGTAAGTCTTCTCATCCCTCTTTCTTGCATAGTATTTTAGGCCTATTTGTAAACTGTTTTGAGTATGGTAATAAACTGTAAAGTGGCTTATTTTGAGCCCTTCTTCAACATTGTTGAAGGGCTCTTCATTGTTTGAGGCTTTCTTTTGTCACTTGCTTCTTTATCCCTCTTTTGGCCTTATTTTTGCATGTTTTGTTAGCCCCTTGTGCTTGTATTTTTGGGCTCTGGTACGAACTGTAAATAGCCTTATTTTGACCCCCTCTTCATGTTTGATCAAGGGAACTTTGCTGTTTGAAGCTCCATTTTTGCTCTTTGTGTTTAAATCTCTTTTTAGGCCTTATTTTGCATAGTATTTTAAGCTTGCATGTGCACTGTTTTGGGTTTGGTCACTAACTAAAAAATACCGTTTTTTGGGCCCCTCTTCAACTTTGTTGAAGGGCCCTCCTTTTTTTGAGTCCAGCAACCATCACTTGCTTCTTTGTCTCCCTTTTGGCCCATTTCTTGCAAAATAGTTTAGCCATACTTGTGTTTGTTTTTGTGGCTTGTTGTAAACTGTAAAGTGCTTCATTTTGAGCCTCTATTCAACTTTGTTTAAGGGCTCTTGGCCATTTAGGGCCAGAAGATGCTACTTGCTTCTTTATCTCTCTTTTGGGGCCATTTTTGCATGTTAACTTAGCCCTATTTGTGTTCACTTTTTAGCCTTTCTTAAAACTAGAAATATGCATGTTTTGGGACTGCCTTGATTCTGTCTTTATGCTTCATATTCAAATAATACATGCTTTGTATAGCTATAAGTCATTCCATGCGCCTAGTTTCGAGTTTCGGATCTCATTTCATGCATCGGGTGCCATGTTTCCATGTTTCGGGGCTGTTTTGCATCATATTTTGGTACTGAAATTTTCATGTTTGCATATCATGTTTCATACCTTGCCATGCTTTGTTAGAGTGGCATTTGTGCCTTAGGACCGGTCCACGGTTTGCGTGCATGCGTGCACGCATCTCGAGTGTCTCATTTTCATCTCATGGCTACTGATGTGAGTGTGGCTGAGGTCCACTCATGTTAGTGTAAGTCCATTGTGCATTGTGTATGTCATTTCAATTCATAGCATTGCGTATGCTAGGTTGTATATTAGAGCATTGTGTATGCCATGTTACATTGTGCTTTGCGTATGCCATTTCATAGCATTGTGTATGCTAGGTTGTATGTTAGGATTGCATTCGTGTATATCATGCGTATTGCATAGTGTTTGGGATAGGTGTTAGCCCGAGCATGGGAAACGAGGGACGTTTCGTACTTCGAGTGACGGAACGTGCCTCAATTCCCAGTCACCGACACTCCGAATTATCCATGATGGAGTTTAGGTTTTGTTGTGTTTGTATGTGCATTCATTTCATATTGAGTCGTGCAATTCGACTCCTCAGCCATCATGCATCGAGATGCGTGATTGGTGGCACGAGGATCGAGGACTACACTCCCTGAAGGGTAGTCTTGAGGACGGTCAAAAATGGGGTGTCTACAGTTGCCCCTCTTTGACAGAACTCGAAAATCATAACAATGACGGGAGTGAATGTCAAAGCCCAGAGACGAACCATTTTTGACAAGGCCGAAAACTTAGACAAACATGCAAGACAAACAAGATATGCGCCCGAAGGCAGGGGCAAAATGCAAGACAATGCACAAAGCCGAACATAACTTATGATCATGTAAAGAAAGTTGTAATGAAGCATACATGCGACAATTTTAAGCTAGCATACACCAAACTACACTATAATGCAGGATGTAAGAGAATTATGTAATTCTCGATACGTCTCACTCGGAGGATACAATACTTGTGCGGCTTGTCTGGTTGCACCAGCCTCAAATGAACCGTACATGCAATATCGTGCCTACAAAGAAAACAACTCAACAGGTACGATGTTGTTAGCAACATGCATGACAATGCAAAAATGGATGCAAAATGATATGCAATATATACAAAACAATGTATAAACAATGCAAGTGGAGATGCAATGTAATTGAAACAATGCGAACTATATGCAGAGCAATTGAATCATGATCCAATCATGAGCGGTTCGAAACCACACCTATGTCAAATAGATTGATGGAGGTAACGAGTCCATCTACCATAGAACGGTCAACTGAACTATGAGTAATGTAGACGGACGTAAGCACAAGTATTTGGGGGGGGGGGATGACATAAGTAGGGAAACGACTCGCTGAGGAAAGGACTACGATCCTAATGCTGGATGCAAAAATTACACTACAATGTAATATATACCATGAAAATGCTGGGGAAAATGGCAATGGATAAGGCACGCGGGCCAAACCAAATCTTGCCTAGGCAAGGCATGTACACATACAAGCCGTGTCTAACATAGAACGGTCTACTGAACTATGCTTCGACGTGAAAAGTATGGGCACATACCAGACCAAGCTCAACATGGAAAGGCGCGAGCCATAAATGAAAGGTGATGCAGCGAATGCATGCAAGCTACAATGCAATATCTACAAATATGCAATGGAATGGGAATGGATACAATGGATATGGTCTGCGGGCCAAACCAAATCTTGCCTAGGAAAGGCATGTACACATACAAGCCTCGTCTAACATAGAACGGTCTACTAAACTATGTTTCGACGTGAACAGTATGGGCACATACCAGACCAAGCTCAATCATGGAAAGGCACAAGCCATAGGCGGAGATGATGCAATGAATGCATGCAAATAACAATGCAATATGCACTATATTCCAATGATGCATGACAATGCAACTATTTACAATGATGCATGACAATGCATGTTGTTTTTTTTTTTGTTTTTTGAGGTGCAAATGCATGATGATGCATGATTTTGAAGTACGCGACAACGCGCGGCTTTTGAGATGCACGTGAACTTGAATATGCGATGACGCGAGTCGCTTGAAGTACATGTATGATGCAACTTATCAAAATTCGTTCGGGCACAACAAACACCGAAGGACTTGCACCTTCAGAGGATTTAGGGTCTCCTAGACCGTGTATATTGCACAAGAAATGCATGACAATGCAAGTGAACTTGAAATGCGCAACAACGTGCGGCTTAAGATATGCATGACAATGCAAACGAACTGTGCACATCAATGCGCCAAAAGTCTTGCACCTTCCAAGGATTTAAGGTCTCCTAGACCGTAAAAATACGATACCTGTGCGGCTCGTCTGGTTGCACCAGCCTTAAATGAACCGTGCATACAATATCGCGCCTGCAAAGAAAACAAACTTAACAGGTACAATGTGACTAACAATATGCATATTAATGTATTTGAAAATGCGTGACAACGCAAAGCAAGTGGAAGCATAACAATGCTGTGAAGGTACAGACATGTAAGTGGAGCGCGCGGTCTACGCAGGCAACGAAATTGATCATAAGCATGCGGTCTACGCAAGTAATTAAATTGAACATAAGTATGCGGTCTACGCAAGTAATAAAATTGAACATAAGCATGCAGTTTACGCAAGCAGAACATGCGGTCTACGCAAGCAATGAAATTGAACATAAGCATGCGGTCTACGCAAGTAGTGAAATTGATTGCAAACATGCGGTCTACGCAAGTAAAACATGCGGTCTACGCAAGTAATGAATTTGAACAAACATGCGGTCTACGCAAGCAAAACATGCAGTCTACGCAAGTAATGGAATTGAATGCAAACATGCGGTCTACGCAAGCAAAACATGCGGTCTACGCAAGTAATGAATTTGAACAAACATGCGGTCTACGCAAGCAAAACATGCGGTATACGCAAGTAATGAATTTGATTGAATATGCGGTCTACGCAAGCAATGAATTTGAACAAACATGCGGTCTACGCAAGCAAAACATGCGGTCTACGCAAGCAAAACATGCGGTCTACGCAAGTAATGAATTTGAACAAACATGTAGTCTACGCAAGCAAAACATGCGGTCTACGCATGTAATGGAATTGAATGCAAACATGCGGTCTACGCAATCAAAACATGCGGTCTACGCAAGTAAAACATGCGGTCTATGCAAGTGAAACATGCGGTCTACACAAGTAATGAATTGAATGCAAACATGCGGTCTACGCAAGCAAAACATGCGGTCTACGCAAGTAAAACATGCGGCCTACGTAAGTAATGAATTGACTGAATGCATGCAAAATGCAATGAGATGCGCAAAACCACGCGATGCGTTTCAGACAACGTGAGCGCACAAGACAGTGCGATTGATGTGCGATACGCGTGGGGAAACTTTTGAGCTTTGTAAAAGCCAAAAGGATACGAAAAGGATACACCTTGCATGAATTCGAGTGCCACGCACAGAAGACACGACCCGAGGTCACAACGGAGGCCGGTTGAGTGTCGGAGATGCACTTTCTTGTACTTCTTTAAGCTATGAAGACCCAAAACTACAGATCTGACCCAAACAAGGATGCAGGAGGCTCACTAGCCGGAAGAGGAGGCCACCGGCTGTCCATCGGCCATCAATACATTCCACCGGCCAAATATTTGGCCGACCGGCCAAAAATGCCTGAATCGAGGCAGATTTGACTTTTCAGCTCGGGTCTTTTAAACTAGGGTTCCAAACCCTATTTTACACATACTCCTTAGCCGAAAATCCATTCCCTCTCTCTCTAGAGCATTCTCCTCCTTCGATTCTCCCATTTTCGTGCGTTCTAGCCCCCGTTTCGTCGTTCGATTCGCGTTTCGAACATTTTCATCCGAATATTTCTTCATTTCGGTGCTTCCTTTGCCATTTCTACCTTTTGGGGTTTATTCCCCTTGAGTTTCTCTCGACTTGCGTGCCTTTTTCACTTCCCGACTTCTCGGGCCACTTTTTCACCCTCTCGGGTTGACTTTCCGGTTGACTTTCCACATTTTCGCCCGGTTTTCCCTTTTCCGGCTATTTTCTCACCATTTTCGACATGGCCGACGATATTCCCCAGGGCGGGACTCCCCCGGATCACGAGATGGACCCCGGGGTTGAGTTCCTCCCGTTGAGCGTCCACCCGTTCGACCCGGCGACCTACCAGACGGTGATTCATGTGCTACCTCCTGACGGACTTCGCCAGTTTCGGAGTTTCGACAGAGCGATGCCACCAGAGCTCCTCCTACGTGAGCCTACATCTCACTTATCCTTCAGCGCTTCCGAGGTAACATTCCTCTCTCTGTTTTATTTTCCGCAATGTAGAATATAAAAACTGCCATAGCTGATTACATTCTTTAACTGCTTGACTCAGATACACTGACACACTGTGCACTGTAGTTGATCGCAACCATACTGGCAACTGATATCTGTTTGAGGCTGACATGTGCACACACTACAGTTTATTGCAATCACACCGATACCCGATATCTGTTTGAATCTGAAAAACTTGCACGCATGCTATATTTGTACTGAGCCACGCCAACACGCTGACACATCACACGTTGTAGTTCACTATAAGCACACCAGCACCCGGGATCTGTTTGAATCTGAAAAACTTGCACGCATGCTATATTTGTACTGAATTCTGAATGCCCTTCAAAACTAGTATATTCAGTATTGCCTCGCAATTATTTGTTTGAAAACAAAGAGATTCCCATACCGTCTGCGGGTATGGGAACATTGCCGCTCGGGACTGGTATGCTGAGCTACCCGGCGCGGTTCGCCACATTGTGGACCTGGCGGGCTTCGGCGCTTTCTGCAGGGGATTATCTAGACTCACCGCGAGCAGGCCTCTCCTTGCTGCTCTTGCGGAGAGGTGGTGGGACACCACCGACTCGTTCCATCTATCTGTGACGGGAGACATGACGATGACTCCCTATGATTTCTCGATGCTCACAGGCATCGGGGTAGGGGATGATCCGATCCCCTTCGACACTGATATGGACGAGTGGACTGCCGCTCAGATCCATCTGCTTGGTGAGGTGCCACCTCTCGCCTGTCCAGGCTTTGTTCGTTACTCCTGGTTCGAGGTGCAGTTCAGGGTCCAGCCCGCGTTGGTGGAGGAGGCTCTGATGACTCCGGAGGCCGTGGAGAGATATGCGCGCGGCTTTCTCATGTTCTTGCTGGGGACGACCATTTTCGCCGACCGGGTGAACACCGTGCCCCTCTGCCTGCTTAGTGCACTGGTGGACGTCAGGCAGATCTTGCATTATGATTGGGGTGGCGCCGCTCTGGCCACACTCTACGAGTATATGAGCTCGGCTTCCCGTGGCAACGGACAGTTGCTCGGGGGCTACCGGCGTGCTTGGGAGGTACGTTTCTTTCCCGCTTTTCATTTCTGCTTTTTTATCTTCTGTACTCTGTACTGTATTCTGTATTGCACAAACTGTAGTCTGCTTTTCACTAACTGTACACTGCACACATGGCACACACATACACTCTGCTTTACACTGACTGTACACTGCTCACACTGTACACTGTACACAATACACTGTCGGCGCAACACATTGCACAATATGTGGCCCTGTTATTCCTGTTTTATTTTGCATTCCGCTCTTATCTGATAATCATATTGATGTCTTCTTTGCAGTTGTGGGTCTATGCCTACTTTCCCCGGCTTGCACCCGTACCAGACACGGAGACCCCCCTCGTCGTCCCGTTCTCGCGACGCTTCGACGGGAGATGCATGCGGAGGTCATGAAAGACATTTAGCTTCTTTCGCCGCTACTTCAACACTATCACCCCTGCCGAGGTATGTTTTATTTCAGAATTTATCTAAGCTTTGTTTTTCACTGTATATTTCAATAACGATAGATAACAAACTGTATGTCATTTTCAGATCACTTGGCAGCCATGGGCTCCGTTGCCGGCGACGATTAGGGACCGATTTGCCGGTACTGAGGAGACCTCGCGTTTCCGGATCTTACTGGAGGGCCCGGTCTATCGGGCTTGGTACCTGGGTGAGCGTTTCCTACGCCAGACCCTAGGGTTACCAGAGCAGATAGTCCCAGTTCACCCTCCTGAGGACATGAGGGAGACCGAGAGACTCACTACCGAGCAAATGGCCGATTATACAATCGGCTGGGAGGCGACCCGCTTCGGAGGCGACCCGCTTCAGAGGCGTCGGCGACTACAGAGAGTACGTGCAGACGTACATTATGTGGTCTCTGAGCGGCGGCCGTCGAGCTGAGGGAGCCAGGCCTGTGGCGCCAGTAGCTAGGGCAGGAGCGGGAGCTAGAGCAGGAGCTTCGAGGAGGGCTCGAGTTCCCGGCAGGGGCGGAGTTCAGGGAGGATGGGGGACCGGTTGGCCTGCTCTGCCCACTTTACTGACATACAGAGGGCTGGATGGGGCGACCTACCAGATCCCCTTTGCTCCTCCCCCGGCTGGTCATGAGTTAGCCGGCATCCCCGACTTGCCTCCGGTATGTATTACTTCATTTTGCATCTTGCATTGGCATTTCATTTCAGTTTATTTGATATTCCACGGAATACTGATATATCTTGTACTTTTGCAGGCGTCCTCCGAGTACACCCGGCAGTCCGTGGAGTTGAATGCCTCCATGATGGGGATGCTACAGCTGACCTTCGACCTCCTGGCCCTCTACAGCATTCTGGTATATTCTTCTGACCACTGTCTCAAACCATTCATACACTGCTTCACATAATCTGATGCACTACGCCACTTCTGATAAACTGCCCACAGCATTCATACACTGTACTCATACACTGCATTCTGTACTGATAAACTGCTCACGGCATTTACACACTGTACTCATACACTGCATGCTGCACTGATAAACTGTCCACAGTATTCACACACTGTACTCATACACTGCATTCTGCACTGATAAACTGTCCACAGTATACTGATGCATTTGCCTTTTATGTACTTTTTTAGCCTCCCTTCTAGATTCCCGTTGTAGGAGGTGCTCTAGCTGGACCTTCCGTCCCCGCCCGAGGGAGAGATGAGGAGGGCAGAGTATTCCCCCGCACCAAGGCGGGGCGCGCTCATGTCAGGAGTAGTTCGCGGGCTCTAGTCCCTGATGATGATGACGAGGAGTTGGAGGCGGAGGCAGAGTTGGAGGCGGAGTCATCGGAGGAGGAGACCGGAGGCAGCACTAGCTCGGGCTCTGATGACGATGCTGATGATGCTCCTGGACCTTCATCCAGGAAGAGGACTAGGACAGACCGATAGCCCTCGGAGCCGCTTGACATGGATACAGATTTTTGTCGTTTTTCTTCTTTCTTGTACTTTTCCCTTTTGTTGGTAGTTAGGATACTTCGTACTGCCGCAGGCAGATTTTTGTTTCCAAAACTTGTGTACTTGAAAAGATGATAACATGAAACAGGCTTTTTATCTGAAAAAGTGTTTACATCCGTATATCTTTACATTTCATACTTTGCATTGCATCACACCATATTACACCTCAATGTAAATGAAATTGATTGGTTGTCTGAAAATTGATCATTTGCACTGTAATAATCAGATAACTAAACAGCCAATAGCAAAATAACCCAAGCAACCCACTGCCTGATTCTGGACACACAGCCCTTACTCTACTGGGGATTAATCTGCATACAGCCTGTAACGCAGCATTTGGTTCATTTTGCACACAGTAAATCCTGAACAAACAGCCCAATCTGACAAGACGGACTACGGAGGTGAAACCAGCTGGAGTTGAAACATGCTCAGATGCCCCAATTTTTTGTTCTTTTGCTTCGCATAGATGTAGGGAATGGCACAGCACTCTGAGCATAAACGATTTTTGAAATTAAATAAGGGTTTTCAAACCGGGGTATCGAGCCTACAACTGAACACAGCGGGGAGGACTCAAACAAAGGGGTACACGACCTAAACACAACGAGACACGATCGGAAGAGACCTAAAACAAAGGTTGAGGTAAACAAAACAAAAGACACGACATACAGACGCGTTAACGAAGACGGGGGGACCTCAGATCACGAGGAGCCAGTTTCTCCGAGTATTGTTTCCCACCATTTTCTCATTTGTGATTCTCACATCACTCTGGCACTCAAGCTCGGTTTTTCTCTCAAAACCCTTTGGCTCGCTTTTTCTCTCAACTTACACCTCTCTATTCTTTATTCTCTCATTTTTCATCCCTCCCCAGGGTGATTAATGAATGAATAGGAAGTTGCGGGTTCATGCCCGATGCCGTTAGCTCACAGCTATTTCTTCTGGTGGGTAGAGTGCCCTCCTGGCAAGTATGTTGACGACGGGGGAAAGACAGAACACCTGACTCGACTGTGCCCCTAGTTTATCATTTTCACCATTTTTTCATTTTGGTTTTCTACTAAAACAGTTTTGATCAAGATGAGAGTCGGATTAACGCACTTGTTCGATTTTTGATTTGAAAACCATGCAAGTCCAGCTGTAAGCACTGAAAATTTTCCTTTTTGGGTCCAAGAAAATGGTCCAGTTTTGGGAAAATGAAATAATTTTCGAGAAAATAATCAACCTTAGTAAAATTCTCAAAAACTATATTACAAACAGTCAATGCTGAACGAGCATGGAACTTACTCTTTGAGATGCGCAACCTCGGATCGGAGGCAATGGAAAATTGCCCCTGGCTTGAAGGACGCTGCACGGTAACAGAAAGTTACCCCTGGTTTGAACGGCGACTCATGGCAACGGAAAGTTGCCCCTTGTTTGGATGATGCCGCAGCATATTGTAAACAGTCCTCACTAGTGATGATCATGACCGAACTTTCTCGGATGCAGAGAAGACGAAGATGGTCAAAACCAATATATGGACACAGTCACTTTGAAGGCGTTGGCGACTGGACTTTGGGATGAAATCGGAACCATTGTATGGACCGAGACGTTATGAAAGCGCTGGGGGCTGGACTTCATAATGAAGTTGCCTACGTATCCCAAACATGGGAATCAAGCCTTACGTAGTTCCGGTTAAGGTACACTCGGGTATTTTAACCTTCACTTTTCAGGCTCTAACTTTTACCAAGGTGCCCGATGTGGGTTTTCGACCTTGAGCTTCTTTTCATTTTAATATTTTTTTTCATTTCTTTTTTTTTTTTTTTTTTTTTTTTTTTGCTTCTTCTTCCCTTTTTTTTTCTTTTGCATTTTTTTGCCTTTTTTTTTTTTGTGTTTTTCTCTTGCTCTAACTTTTGCCTGGGTTGCCCTTCCGGGTTTTCAGCCCAGCGAGCCTCTCAAAGGGTAAAAGTGTAACAAGTCCGTGCCAAATGGTTTTTGAAGTTGAAGCCTCTCTCCATCTAGGAGAACGGCTGTTGCAATGATTTGCAGAAGAATCCGTTATGGTTGTTTCACGAACTTCTTCTAGTAAGATCTAATCTTTTTTATTCGGCTTTGGTGCCTCTTGCTCGAGGGCTGCTTCAAAATTGGCCACACGGGCCTCCTCGGACAGTTGACCGTTGAATGTTCCGAATGAGTTCGAGGTTCAAAACAAACAGGTCGAATCTTAAGGCTGAGAGCGATCCTAGGCTGCACAATCTCAAGAGCGATTCCACACAGGTCTTCACAGGGCCGCGCAAAACATTTATTTTTGAAAGTTTTTAAGAAGGCGACAAATCGCTTGCGTTGAAGATGGTGTGGAACCGGTCTGGATCAAGCCAAGGTCCTTCCCAGTACTTACGCTGACAAGCATGGTTTCATTCATTAAGGGCTTAGCATGCTTTTCTTTCTCTCAATTGATCAAATTTTTACAAAATCGGAGGAATTCCTTCCTCTTCGTTTTTATCACAATGTTTCGAAAAAAGCTTTGAAGAGCTTAGGTCAATGCAATAATTCTTAAGGCACAGAAGAGCAGGTAGGATGCAGGGTCGTTCCATTCAAAACCTCTGGCACAAATAGCCCAAAACAAAAATTAAGCACGGAAACACGATAGCCGCAGCTGTTTCATTCAGGTTTCTCGGATGTAACTGGCTCCTCGGCAGAAACAGACTCAAAAACAAAAACGGGTAATTACAAGACAAAATGGTGTTCGAGGCAACAACCCCGGAATCACCTGGTATTCTATACAAAGGGGACTGACTCGCTACAACAAGACAGACCCTTAAGCAAAAAGACTGACTCAAGACAAAGAGACAGACTCAAAATAGAAGACTGACTCGATACCCAAGCCAGAATTTACAAAGCTAGCGTTCACAGATGCTCAAAAATGCGTGCCAGATGCCACATCCAAAATATACCGAATGCCGCCTGCAAGTGGTTCACTTTCTGATTACATATTTGCAGTATCTGTGTCCTCAAAATCCAATAGCTGGGTGGTAACGGACTGGCTGAGGTGGGCGGGAGGATAACCTCATTGTCAATCAAATCTTGCACCTCATGACAGAGGCAGAAACAATTGTCGATAGCATGGCCTGTCTGCTGGTGGTATGCGCAGTACTGAGCAGCATCATGCGTCGCAGGGAGATTCTTCAGGAGAGGCCGAGGCTCCAAGGGTTTAAGGTGTCCCCTCTCGGTAAGGATCTGAAGTGCCTTAGACAGAGGCATGTAGAGAGCATGAAAGATCCTGCGCCCTCGGGGCAGGTACTTTGAAGTCTGAGCATTCATACTAGACGCACTAGCAAAGGGTCGGCAGGCACTGCCTTGGTTTTCTGATCTTTCCCAGGTGCAGGGTTGGGAATAGGAGGAACCGTTTTGGCATGACGGGGCCTATCCCGATTTTCTGACTGACTTGAACTATCCTCAGGTGGAGTGGAGAAAGCATCCTCCACAGTTTTTGCCATAACTGCGGATATCTGTTGCTTGTTCATCCCCCCAACTTTCAAAGCCTCGACTGCCCGCAGCAGTTGTTCAATGGGATCAGCATCTGCCTTCATTTTGTTCTTGCCTCTGGCCTCAGCCTGGTCAAGGGTTTGGGTTGCTACTTCAGAGCGAAGCCCGGCTGTTGTTGACATGTCGTGGCTGTAGCTGGAAGCCACCTCTGGCTGGCTGAGCTCTATCACAATCCGCCCCAGTAGCTGGGGCTCCTGTGGTATGAAATTCCCGGCATACGATGCCGCTGGCGGTGAAGCCGACATTCCATAGGCCAGATCGGCCACGGATCTCTGGAGGTCGCCTATCATTCCCATCAGTTCGAATGTAGTGGGCTCGCAAGCCTGATACAACTGGGGAGTCCAGATCGGGTGCGCGACAGGCGACCTGGGCGGATGCGATACATCAACATTGGTTTCATCCTGTAGGGTGATCCCTTGATCCAGCGTGGCTGTCATAACCACAATCTCTTCTAAATTCTGTGTCATCATAAGTTCGCTGTACTGAACAGTGACTTACGGATCAGATATCTATCTTGCCTCAGCAAGGGGGAACACTAGCTACTCTGTATCAATTCTCTGGACACTCTGAACTGAAAGGAAAAAAAAACAAACAGCATTTCAGCCCAAACTGATCAATCACAGGTGTAGCCGAACAACTGCACTCTATTACTGATCACTGTTCCCCAGAATCACTGTCCCCAAAATCAAACTTGGTACCCGCAGACAACTGATCTCTCAATAACACTGATACTGGTGCCCTCGGACCTGATACTCAATCTTGCAAACTGGTATCTACGCTCCTGTAGAGATACACTCTAAAGCACATAGCAGATAAAGAGAGCCAAAACACCCCTATGTTGGGGTAGGGTTTCCCTGTCCTATTTTGTCAGGAGCTAGGGTTCCACTATGCACGCAGCAGTTTTCAAACAACCTAACATCGGGTAAGCAACCTGTCCTAGCTTGGAATGGTCACTATGGATCCGAATATCCACTAGGTCGAATGTTCAAAAAGGGTGACCCAGTAAAACTGGGGTTTGTGCTCCCATACTGTCAGAGCCCATAACCGGTCAGCCTTATGGTCATGTCTTGACAAGACAAGCCTCCGGCAAACCGTTCAAGAATGGCAGATGGAAAACACGGTGTCCTAGGCGCACCAATGCACATGCAATGCAAAGAGACACATAAATGAGATCAAAACAGGATATCATGAGTTCGAGTCAAGCTCTCTAATGTCCCCAGCAGAGTCGCCAGAAACTGTAGACGTGCCTGCGTGGGCCTTCGCTACAGTTCGGACTCGATTTGTGTCACGGTTCTTAATCTGAACCAAAGAGTCCAAATCTGGCAAATCGTTTTGAGAAAACAGGTTTTTTGAAAGAAGTGCCAAACATGGACTGCTTTGCCAGATACAGAGTCGCCACCTAAATGTTTTATTTTGGGAGAATTTAGGAAACCCTGACTCGGTGCCAAAGGCCACGTGTCCGTCATCACCAAAGTTGCCTCGGCTCGGAAACTTGGGTACGATCGGGGAAGGTCAACTATGAGCACCCCCTCTCGCCCGATCCGAAGATCGGCCTCTACTAACCGTGATATCCGTTTTTGAAAACGTTATGTGTTCTTATCCCGATTATTAGACTAGAATTACTATGTTATGCGCACGACAAACAAGTATAGACTAGATTGCCTAATTTGGAAATAAGCATTGCATATCCGTTTATCTTGAAAAGCACTTTGGAATTTGCTACTTGCAAGTAGGCTAAAATACGGATTTCAACGAGTTTTTCCAACTCAGACAATCCAACCTTCACCCACAGGCATTCAAACAGTTTATCACATAAGCATCTAGCCACATAGTAAGCATGCCGTCATGATAGCATTCACACGCATGCGATATGCTAAAGCATGAAAATACTTACATCGTACTCCGTGCCAAAACAATAAACTGGTTAGCCAACATGCATGGTCCGAGTTCATGTCAAATTGACTAATGCAACACATACAGGATGCGATTAGAGTAGGCTCGGCTAACCTAAACATGGCATGTGAAATGCAATCAATTGATGCACGTATTCAATTTGGAATTGAAGTACAAATGCAGTTAGCATGATGTACCGAGCCCGATGCATGCAAAACTGATGAATGATGCACGCATGCATAGCATAAGGTATGCTAAATTAAACATGTCCTATCACTAACCATCAAAGCAGGTAAGTAAAAGGGAGAAAGAAGTGGGGGTTGGAAGACACGCACACACTCACCCACACTTATTACAAATTCGCCCTCGCTCGGAGGGACCAAAAGAATAATACAATTCGAATAATGAATTAACTATCCTGGCTAATTAATTATTACAGACCAACTAAATTAATTAAACAAATTAATTAATTTAATGAAAGTAGCAAACGGCCTCGGGAGGAGGGTCCAATGCAATGCGCGCTCGGTTCCGCTTGGAAAGTCGCTTCCATTCACAAGTTTGCCTCTGCTTTGACTGTTCTGCTTCTCCGAAAATTGCACAACTCCCAAGGTTGCTTCTCTGAGTGTTGTGGGACACTACCGGCTGAGTGAGATCATCACCGGCCATTTAGAAAGGTCATCGGCTAAACATTATGCTCTCGGCCAAACCTGTTTTTCCGGTCGGCACCCAACACTGCCGGCCGGCCAATTCTTCCTACTGAAACCTGTTTGACAGCAGCAGAGGGCAGACAAGGCATGGCAATGTATTTCAAGCAAATGTATGCACAACCATATCCCTTATCATGTGTATGACCCAAAGGGACATGGTCCTTGGTTCTCGGACCATCAAGCGCGCATTTCAATGCGTGATGGCCCAAGAGACCAAGTTGTGCAATTTCATGTCAAATGAAATGCAAACCAAATAAGCACATAAAGGCCCAACCTCTATCACTTAATTTCAAGAGGCAAGGCATACATGTTAGATGCAATGCAACCTAAGCATGTTAGCTAATATGCAACATGGCATACAAGCAAGTGATGTACACTAGGAATACAAACTAAGCAAACAAGCAAACAAGCATGCCATAACTATGCAAACCACTAAAGTATACAAGATGCAATCTAATCATGCGACATGCTAGCAACTTGACCAAGGGAACGCATGCCAAATGCAAGTGATTTCAAGCATGCAACATATGCAACCGAAGCATGCAAACATGGGATGATGTAACAACACTTGAATGACATACAAGGGATGGACTTACACTAATTGGACAGCTCTAAGTTAGGTCCAAAACAGTGGCCAATGTGCCCAAAATGAAGGACTAACACACACGCGCACATGCATGCAAAGGGTGTCCAATACTTCAAGCATTTAAAAGCAATTCTCAAGCACACTAAAGAGGATGCGAACATGGACAAATGACATGCATTAAGCTCTGAAAATCATGCAAGAACATGGTGCCAAACCAAGCAAACAAGATAGGCTAAGCATGTAACAATGGTCCAAGATTCAAAGCAAGCTAAAGGGGTATTTGACCACACTTAGCAAGACCAAACATGGCATGAATTTAATGACCAAAAACAGAGTTTTAGCACATAAAACAAAGCCCAAAAGACCACTTAGATGGCATCTAAATGGCTTGAATTCAAAAGCATGCACAAATGCACTTTCAAGGAGCATACCACACAAGCTCATAAGGCATCAAAGAGGCATCAAAGGCAAGCATACAAGCATGCTAAAGGGACTGAAATGATGCTATAAATGGTGCCAAACCATTAAAATAAAGCAAGTAATGCGTGCTACACACTCACATACTTAAGGCCAACAAGCCAAAATGCAAAAGGGCTATACTAAACATGTCATGGCCGACCAAAATGACTAAGGACAGACCTCAAACATGGCAAAATAAACACAAAAGCTTCACAAAGCCAAGCCTAAAACATGCTAGAACAATGGTTTACAACCTAAGGCATGTTAAGGCAACAAAGTGGCATTACAAGGCATGTATGCTAAGCAAGCATGGTGTACCAAAACCAACATACAACAATGCTATTTCATGGAAAAATAAGCATAAATAACAGCCAAGGCATGGTCAACATGAGGCTTAGCTAGGTGCTCATTAAAGAGGCAAAAATGGCCCTTTTCAAGGACAACAAAGAGAGGGGGTGACCCTCTCCTTCTTGGGACTTCAAGGCACCATCCTTACCACTGAAATCCCTCAAGATTCCAGTGGTGAGGAGGCCCAAGCACCAAAGTCCCGGAGCTCACTCAAAATGGTACAAAATGGAGCCCCTCAAGGCTTAAGAGGGGTCAAACACCTCCAAACCACAAAACATTCTAAACAAACTATTTAGAGGGCCCAAAAACCGAACTTTTTTATATTATACACTAAGCTCAAAAACAGTTCTAAGATAGGCAAAAATAGTATGCAAGAATGGGGTAAGATTGTTACCCTTGTTGACCTTCTTCACAAATGGTGGACCAGCCCCTTCCTTGAGCTCAAAACAACTCCCAAGCTTCAAGCACAAACCTCTGGCCCTTCAAGAACCAAGAAAAGGTGTAACACTATGTGTCTGTGTGCAATAGTAAGACACAAACACACTTATACACACACAAAGGCAAAATGAGAGAGAGATATAGAGATAGAATATATATAAATCCTAACCCTAGAACTCAAACCCTAAAATGGCTGTCTAAAATGTCTAACCCCCTCAACAAGAGAGAAGACCTCTCTTTATAGAGCTTTTTGTCTTGTAAAGCTTACAAGACAAGCTTCTAAAGAGAGAGATCCCTCCATAGAGGGGAGCCAAATGCAAGACAGTTGTGCCAAAATATCTGCAAAAGCAAGTGCATAGTAGTCAGCCGGCCAAAGATGCAATTGACCAAAAAAAGATAGCTGACCGGCCATCTATAGTGCCGGCCGGCCAAATATTTGGCCGGTGGCCACAAAACACAGCCGATGGCCTCAAGCCACGGCCGGTGATGGGTGGGGATGGTCTACAAGCCCTACCCTGCCTCTCAAAGGCAAAACACAAGTGTTGGTGTCAAACCAAGCACAAAACAGTCGAGTCAAGAGGTCCTGAGACGAGGCGCGCTGCCAAGGCTTCCGGGAACTCAAGACGAACACAAACATGGATAATCACCGAGTGTTCAAATGGTGACGTCCAAGTCTTGAGGTCGGTCAAAAATGGGGTATCTACAGTTGCCCCACTTTGACAGAACTCGAAAGTCATAACAATGACGGGAGTAAATGTCAAAGCCCAGAGACGACCCATTTTTGACAAGGCCGAAGACTTAGACAAACATGCAAGACAAACAAGATATGCGCCCGAAGGCAGGGGCAAAATGCAAGACAATGCACAAAGCCGAACATAACTTATGATCATGCAAAGAAAGCTGTAATGAAGCACACATGCGACAATTTTAAGCTAGCATACACCAAACTACACTATAATGCAGGATGTAAGAGAGTTATGTAATTCTCGATACGTCTCACTCGGAGGATACAATACCTGTGCGGCTTGTCTGGTTGCACCAGCCTCAAATGAACCGTACATGCAATATCGTGCCTGCAAAGAAAACAACTCAACAGGTACGATGTTATTAGCAACATGCATGACAATGCAAAGATGGATGCAAAATGATATGCAATATATACAAAACAATGTATAAACAATGCAAGTGGAGATGCAATGTAATTGAAACAATGTGAACTATATGCAAAGCAATTGAATCATGATCCAATCATGAGCGGTTCGAAACCACACCTATGTCAAATAGATTGATGGAGGTAATGAGTCCGTCTACCATAGAACGGTCAACTGAACTTTGAGTAATGTAGACAGACATAAGCACAAGTATTTGGGGGGGGATGACATAAGTGGGGAAACGACCCGCTGAGGAAAGGACTACGATCCTAATTCTGGATGCAAAAATTACACTACAATGTAATATATACCATGAAAATGCTGGGGAAAATGGCAATGGATAAGGCACGCGGGCCAAACCAAATCTTGCCTAGGCAAGGCATGTACACATACAAGCCGTGTCTAACATAGAACGGTCTACTGAACTATGCTTCGACGTGAAAAGTATGGGCACATACCAGACCAAGCTCAACATGGAAAGGCGCGAGCCATAAATGAAAGGTGATGCAGCGAATGCATGCAAGCTACAATGCAATATCTACAAATATGCAATGGAATGGGAATGGATACAATGGATATGGTCTGTGGGCCAAACCAAATCTTGCCTAGGAAAGGCATGTACACGTACAAGCCTCGTCTAACATAGAACGGTCTACTGAACTATGTTTTGACGTGAAAAGTATGGGCACATACCAGACCAAGCTCAATCATGGAAAGGCACAAGCCATAGGCGGAGATGATGCAATGAATGCATGCAAATAACAATGCAATATGCACTATATTCCAATGATGCATGACAATGCAACTATTTACGATGATGCATGACAATGCATGTTGTTTTTTTTTTGTTTTTTGAGGTGCAAATGCATGATGATGCATGATTTTGAAGTGTGCGACAATGCGCGGCTTTTGAGATGCACGTGAACTTGAATATGCGATGGCGCAAGTCGCTTGAAGTACATGTATGATGCAACTTATCAAAAGTCGTTCGGGCACGACAAACACCGAAGGACTTGCACCTTCAGAGGATTTAGGGTCTCCTAGACCGTGTATATTGCACAAGAAGTGCATGACAATGCAAGTGAACTTGAAATGCGCAACAACGTGCGGCTTAAGATATGCATGACAATGCAAACGAACTGTGCACATCAATGCGCCAAAGGTCTTGCACCTTCCAAGGATTTAAGGTCTCCTAGACTGTAAAAATACGATACCTGTGCGGTTCGTCTGGTTGCACCAGCCTTAAATGAACCGTACATACAATATCGCGCCTGCAAAGAAAACAAACTTAACAGGTACAATGTGACTAACAATATGCGTATTAATGTATTTGAAAATGCGTGACAACGCAAAGCAAGTGGAAGCATAACAACGCTGTGAAGGTACAGACATGTAAGTGGAGCGCGCGGTCTACGCAGGCAACGAAATTGATCATAAGCATGCGGTCTACGCAAGTAATGAAATTGAACATAAGCATGCGGTTTACGCAAGCAGAACATGCGGTCTACGCAAGCAATAAAATTGAACATAAGCATGCGGTCTACGCAAGCAAAACATGCGGTCTACGCAAGTAGTGAAATTGATTGCAAACATGCGGTCTACGCAAGCAAAACATGCGGTCTACCCAAGTAATGAATTTGAACAAACATGCGGTCTACGCAAGCAAAACATGCGGTCTACGCAAGTAATGAATTTGATTGAACATGCGGTCTACGCAAGCAATGAATTTGAACAAACATGCGGTCTACGCAAGCAAAACATACGGTCTACGCAAGTAATGGAATTGAATGCAAACACGCGGTCTATGCAATCAAAACATGCGGTCTATGCAAGTAAAACATGCGGTCTACGTAAGTAATGAATTGAATGCAAACATGTGGTCTACGCAAGCAAAACATGCGGTCTACGCAAGTAATGAATTGATTGAATGCATGCAAAATGCAATGAGATGCGCAAAACTGCGCGATGCGTTTCAGACAACGCGAGCGCACAAGACAGTGCGATTGATATGCGATACGCGTGGGGAAACTTTTGAGCTTTGTAAAAGCCAAAAGGATACGAAAAGGATACACCTTGCACGAATTCGAGTGCCACGCACAGAAGACACGACCCGAGGTCACAACGGAGGCCGGTTGAGTGTCGGAGATGCACTTTCTTGTACTTCTTTGAGCTATGAAGACCCAAAACTACAGATCTGACCCAAACAAGGATGCAGGAGGCTCACCGATAGGAAGAGGAGGCCACCGGCTGTCCATCGGCCATCAATACATTCCACAGGCTAAATATTTGGCCGACCGGCCAAAAATGTAGCCGACCGACCAAAAATGCCTGAATCGGGGCAGATTCGACTTTTCACCTCAGGTCTTTTAAAATAGGGTTCCAAACCCTATTTTACACATCCTTCTTAGTCGAAAATCCATTCCCTCTCTCTCTAGAGCATTCTCCTCCTTCGATTCTCCCATTTTCGTGCGTTCTAGCCCCCGTTTCGTCGTTCGATTCGCGTTTCGAACATTTTCATCCGAATATTTCTTCATTTCGGTGCTTCCTTTGCCATTTCTACCTTTTGGGGTTTATTCCCCTCGAGTTTCTCTCGACTTGCGTGCCTTTTTCACTTCCCGGCTTCTCGGGCCACTTTTTCACCCTCTCGGGTTGACTTTCCGGTTGACTTTCCATATTTTCACCTGGTTTTCCCTTTTCCGGCTATTTTCTCACCATTTTCGACATGGCCGACGATATTCCCCAGGGCGGGACTCCCCCGGATCATGAGATGGACCCCGAGGTTAAGCTCCTCCCGTTGAGCGTCCGCCCGTTCGACCCGGCGACCTACCGGCCAGCGATTCTTGTGCTACCTCCTGACGGACTTCACCAGTTTCGAAGTTTCGATAGAGCGATGCCACCAGAGCTCCTCCTGCGTAAGCCTACATCTCACTTATCATTCGGCGCTTCTGAGGTAACATTCCTCTCTCTGTTTTATTTTTCACAATGTAGAATATAAAAACTGCCATAGCTGATTACATTCTTTAACTACTTGACTCAGATACACTGACACACTGTGCACTATAGTTGATCGCAACCATACTGGCAACTGATATCTGTTTGAGGCTGACATGTGCACACACTGTAGTTTATTGCAATCACACCGATACCCGATATCTATTTGAATCTGAAAAACTTGCATGCATGCTATATTTGTACTGAACCACGCCAACACACTGACACATCACACGTTGTAGTTCACTATAAGCACACCAGCACCCGGGATCTGTTTGAATCTGAAAAACTTGCACGCATGCTATATTTGTACTGAATTCTGAATGCCCTTCAAAACTAGTATATTCAGTATTGCCTCGCAATTATTTGTTTGAAAACAGGGAGATTCCCATACCGTCCGCGGGTACGGGAACATTGCCGCTCGGGACTGGTATGCTGAGCTTTCCGGTGCGGTTCACCACATTGTGGACCAGGCGGGCTTCGGCGCTTTCTGCAGGGAATTATCCAGACTCACCGCGAGCAGCCCTCTCCTTGCTGCTTTAGCGGAGAGGTGGTGGGACACCACCGACTCGTTCCATCTATCTGCGACGGGAGACATGACGATGACTCCCTATGATTTCTCGATGCTCACAGGCATCGGGGTAGGGGGTGATCCGACCCCCTTCGACACTAATATGGATGAGTGGACTGCCGCTCAAATCCATCTGCTTGGCGAGGTGCCACCTCTCGCCCGTCCAGGCTTTGTTCGTTACTCCTGGTTTGAGGTGCAGTTCAGGGTCCAGCCCGCGTTGGTGGAGGAGGCTCTGATGACTCCGGAGGCCGTGGAGAGATATGCGCACGGCTTTCTCATGTTCCTGCTGGGGACGACCATTTTCGCCGACCGGGTGAACACCGTGCCCCTCTGCCTGCTTAGTGCACTGGTGGACGTCAGGCAGATCTTGCACTATGATTGGGGTGGCGCCGCTCTGGCCACACTCTACGGGTATATGAGCTCGGCTTCCCGTGGCAGCGGACAGTTGCTCGGGGGCTACTGGCGTGCTTGGGAGGTACGTTTCTTTCCCGCTTTTCATTTCTGCTTTTCTATCTTCTGTACTCTGTACTGTATTCTGTATTGCACACACTGCAGTCTGCTTTTCACTAACTGTATACTGTACACATGGCACACACATACACTCTACTTTACACTGACTACTCACACTGTACACTGTACACAATACACTGTCGCCGCAACACACTACACAATATGTGGCCCTGTTATTCCTGTTTTATTTTGCATTCCGCTCTTATATGATAATCATATTGATGTCTTCTCTGCAGTTGTGAGTCTATGCCTACTTTCCCTGGCTTGCACCCGTGCCAGACATGGAGACCCCCCTCGTCGTCCCGTTCTCGCGACGCTTCGAAGGGAGATGCTTACGAAGGCCACGAGAGACATTTAGCTTCTTTCGCCGCTACTTCGACACTATCACCCCTGCCGAGGTATGTTTTATTTCAGAATTTATCTAAGCTTTGCTTTGCACTGCATATTTCAATAACGATAGATAACAAACTGTACGTCACTTTCAGATCACTTGGAAGCCTTGGGCTCCGTTGCCGGCGACGATTAGGGACCGATTTGCCGGTGCTGAGGAGAACTCGCTTTTTCGGATCTTACTAGAGGGCCCGGTCTATCGGGCTTGGTACCTGGGTGATCGTTTCCTATGCCAGACCCTAGGGTTACCAGAGCAGACAGTCCCGGTTCACCCTCCTGAGGACATGAGGGAGACCGAGAGACTCACTACCGAGCAGATGGCCGATTATACTATCGGCTGGGAGGCGACCCACTTTAGAGGCGTCGGCGACTACAGAGAGTACGTGCAGACGTACATTATGCGGTCTCTGAGCGGCGGCCGTTGAGCTAAGGGAGCCAGGCTCGTGGCGCCAGCAGCTAAGGCAGGAGCGGGAGCGGGAGCTGGAGCAGGAGCTTCGAGGAGGGCTTGAGTTCGTGGCAGGGGCGGAGTTTAGGGAGGACGCGGGACCGGTGGGCCTGCTCTGCCCACTTTATTGACATACAGAGGGCAGGATGGGGCGACCTACCAGATCCCCTTTGCTCCTCCCCCGGCTGGTCATGAGTTAGCCGGCATCCCCGACTTGCCTCCAGTATGTATTACTTCATTTTGCATCTTGCATTGGCATTTCATTTCAATTTATTTGATATTCTGCGAAATACTGATATATCTTGTACTTTTGCAGGCGTTCTCCGAGTACACCCGGCAGTCCGTGGAGTTGAATGCCTCCATGATGGGGATGCTACAGTGGACCTTCGACCTCCTGGCCCTCTACAGCATTCCGGTATGTTCTTCTGACCACTGTCTCAAACCATTCATACACTGCTTCACATAATCTGATGCACTACGCCACTTCTGATAAACTGCCCACAGCATTCATACACTGTACTCATACACTGCATTCTGTACTGATAAACTGCTCACGACATTCACACACTATACTCATACACTGCATTCTTCACTGATAAACTGTCCACAGTATTCACACACTGTACTCATACACTGCATTCTGCACTGATAAACTGTCCACAGTATACTGATGCATTTGCCTTTTATGTACTTTTTCAGCCTCCCTTCCAGATTCCCGTTGTAGGAGGTGCTCCAGCTGGACCTTCCGTCCCCGCCTGAGGGAGAAATGAGGAGGGCAGAGTATTCCCCCGCACCAAGGCGGGGCGTGCTCATGTCGGGAGTAGTTCGCGGGCTCCAGTCCCAGATGATGATGACGAGGAGTCGGAGGCGGAGGCAGAGTCAGAGGCGAAGTTATCGGAGGAGGAGACCGGAGGCGGCACTAGCTCGGGCTCTGATGACGATGCTGATGATGCTCCTGGACCTTCGTCCAGGAAGAGGACTAGGACAGACCGATAGCCCTCGGAGCCGCTTGACATGGATACAAATTTTTGTCGTTTTTCTTCTTTCTTGTACTTGTCCCTTTTGTTGGTAGTTAGGATACTTCGTACTGCCGCAGGCAGATTTTTGTTTCCAAAACTTGTGTACTTGAAAAGATGATGACATGAAACAGGCTTTTTATCTGAAAAAGTGTTTACATCCGTATATCTTTACATTTCATACTTTGCATTGCATCACACCATATTACACCTCAATGTAAATGAAATTGATTGGTTGTCTGAAAATTGAACACTTGCACTGTAATAATCAGATAACTAAACAGCCAATAGCAAAATAACCCAAGCAACCCACTGCCTGATTCTGGACACACAGCCCTTACTCTACTGGGGATTAATCTGCATACAGCCCGTAACGTAGCATTTGGTTCATTTTGCACACAGCAAATCCTGAACAAACAGCCCAATCTGACAAGACGGACTACGAAGGTGAAACCAGCTGAAGTTGAAACACGCTCAGATACCCCAATTTTTTGTTCTTTTGCTTCGCACAGATGTAGGGAATGGCACAGCACTCTGAGCATAGACGATTTTTGAAATTAAATAAGGGTTTTCAAACCGGGGTATCGAGCCTACAACTGAACACAGCGGGGAGGACTCAAACAAAGGGGTACACGACCTAAACACAATGAGACACGCTCGGAAGAGACCTAAAACAAAGGTTGAGGTAAACAAAATAAAGGACACGACATACAGACGCGTTAACGAAGACGGGGGGACCTCAGATCACGAGGAGCCAGTTTCTCCGGGTATTGTTTCCCACCCTTTTCTCATTTGTGATTCTCACATCACTTTGGCACTCAAGCTCGGTTTTTCTCTCAAAACCCTTTGGCCCGCTTTTTCTCTCAACTTACACCTCTCTATTCTTTATTCTCTCATTTTTCATCCCTCCCCAGGGTGATTAATGAATGAATAGGAAGTTGCGGGTTCATGCCCGATGCCGTATCTGTGTCCTCAAAATCCAATAGCTGGGTGGTAACGGACTTGGCTGAGGTGGGCGGGAGGATAACCTCATTGTCAATCAAATCTTGCACCTCATGACGGAGGCGGAAACAGTTATCGATAGCATGGCCTGTCTGCTGGTGGTATGCGCAGTACTGAGCAGCATCATGCGTAGCAGGGAGATTCTTCGGGAGAGGCCGAGGCTCCAAGGGTTTAAGGTGTTCCCTCTCGGCAAGGATTTGAAATGCCTTAGACAGAGGCATGTAGAGAGCATGAAAGATCCTGCGCCCTCGGGGCAGGTACTTTGAAGTCTGAGCATTCTTACTAGACGCACTAGCAAAAGGGTTGGCAGGCACTGCCTTGGTTTTCTGATCTTTCCCAGGTGCAGGGTTGGGAATAGGAGGAACCGTTTTGGCATGACGGGGCCTATCCTGATTTTCTGACTGACTTGAACTATCCTCAGGTGGAGTGGGGAAAGCATCCTCCACAGTTTTTGCCATAACTGCGGATATCTGTTGCTTGTTCATCTCCCCAACTTTCAAAGCCTCGACTGCCCGCAGCAGTTGTTCAATGGGATCAGCATCTGCCTTCATTTTGTTCTTGCCTCTGGCCTCAGCCTGGTCAAGGGTTTGGGTTGCTACTTCAGAGCGAAGCCCGGCTGTTGTTGACATGTCGTGGCTGTAGCTGGAAGCCACCTCTGGCTGGCTGAGCTCTATCACAATCCGCCCAGTAGCTGGGGCTCCTGTGGTATGAAATTCCCAGCATACGATGCCACTGGCGGTGAAGCCGACATTCCATAGGCCAGATCGGCCACGGATCTCTGGAGGTCGCCTATCATTCCCATCAGTTAGAATGTAGTGGGCTCGCGAGCCTGATACAGCTGGGGAGTCCAGATCGGGTGCGCGACAGGCGACCTGGGCGGATGCGATACATCAACATTGGTTTCATCCTGTAGGGTGATCCCTTGATCCAGCGTGGCTGTCATAACCACAATCTCTTCTAAATTCTGCGTCATCATAAGTTCACTGTACTGAACAGTGACTGACGGATCAAATATCTATCTTGCCTCAGCAAGGGGGAACACTAGCTACTCTGTATCAATTCTCTGGACACTCTGAACTGAAAGGGAAAAAAAACAAACAGCATTTCAGCCCAAACTGATCAATCACAGGTGTAGCCGAACAACTGCACTCTATTACTGATCACTGTTCCCCAGAATCACTGTCCCCAAAATCAAACTTGGTACCCGCAGACAACTAATCTCTCAATAACATTGATACTGGTGCCCTCGGGCCTGATACTCAATCTTGCAAACTAGTATGTACGCTCCTATAGAGATACACTCTAAAGCACATAGCAGATAAAGAGAGCCAAAACACCCCTATGTTGGGGTAGGGTTTCCCTGTCCTATTTTGTCAGGAGCTAGGGTTCCACTATGCACGCAGCAGTTTTCAAACAACCTAACATCGGGTAAGCAACCTGTCCTAGCTTGGAATGGTCACTATGGATCCGAATATGCACTACGTCGAATGGTCAAAAATGGTGCCCCAGTAAAACCGGGGTTTGTGTTCCCATACTGTCAGAGCCCATCACCGGTCAGCCTTATGGTCATGTCTTGACAAGACAAGCCTCCGGCAAACCGTTCAGGAATGGTAGATGGCAAACACGGTGTCCTAGGCGCACCAATGCACATGCAATGCAAAGAGACACATAAATGAGATCAAAACAGGATATCATGAGTTCGAGTCAAGCTCTCTAATGTCCCCAGCAGAGTCGCCAGAAACTGTAGACACGCTCGCGTGGGCCTTCGCTACAGTTCGGACTCGATTTGTGTCACGGTTCTTAATCTGAACCAAAGAGTCCAAATCTGGCAAATCGTTTTGAGAAAACAGGTTTTTTGAAAGAAGTGCCAAACATGAACTGCTTTGCCAGATACAGAATCACCACGTAAATGTTTTATTTTGGGGAAATTTAGGAAACCCTGACTCGGTGCCAAAGGGCACGTGTCCGTCATCACCAAAGTTGCCTCGGCTCAGGAACTTGGGTACGATCGGGGAAGGTCAGCTATGAGCACCCCCTCTCGCCCGATCCGAAGATCGGCCTCGACTAACCGTGATATCCGTTTTTGAAAACGTTATGTGTTCTTATCCCGATTATTAGCCTAGAATTACTATGTTATGCGCACGGCAAACAAGTATAGACTAGATTGCCTAATTTGGAAATAAGCATTGCATATCCGTTTGTCTTAAAAAGCACTTTGGAATTTGCTACTCGCAAGTAGGCTAAAATACGGATTTCAACGAGTTTTTCCAACTCAGACAATCCAACCTTCACCCACAGGCATTCAAACAGTTTATCACATAAGCATCTAGCCACATAGTAAGCATGCCGTCATGATAGCATTCACACGCATGCGATATGCTAAAGCATGAAAATACTTACATCGTACTCCGTGCCAAAACAATAAACTGGTTAGCCAACATGCATGGTCCGAGTTCATGTCAAATTGACTAATGCAACACATACAGGATGCTATTAGAGTAGGCTCGGCTAACCTAAACATGGCATGTGAAATGCAATCAATTGATGCACGTATTCAATTTGGAATTGAAGTACAAGTGCAGTTAGCATGATGTATCGAGCCCGGTGCATGCAATACTGATGAATGATGCACGCATGCATAGCATAAGGTATGCTAAATTAAACATGTCCTATCACTAACCATCAAAGCAGGTAAGTAAAAGGAAGAAAGAAGTGGGGGTTAGAAGACATGCACACACTCACCTACACTTATTACAAATTCGCCCTCGCTCGGAGGGACCAAAAGAATAATACAATTCGAATAATGAATTAACTATCCTAGCTAATTAATTATTACAGACCAACTAAATTAATTAAACAAATTAATTAATTTAATGAAAGTAGCAAACGGCCTCGGGAGGAGGGTCCAATGCAATGCGCGCTCGGCTCCGCTCGGAAAGTCGCTTCCATGCACAAGTTTGCCTCTGCTTTGACTGTTCTGCTTCTCCGAAAATTGCACAACTCCCAAGGTTGCTTCTTTGAGTGTTGTGGGACACTACCGGCTGAGTGAGATCATCACCGGCCATTTAGAATGGTCATCGGCTAAACATTATGCTCTCGGCCAAACCTGTTTTGCCGGTCGGCACCCAACACTGCCGGCCGGCCAATTCTTCCTACTGAAACCTGTTTGAGAGCAGCAAAGGGCAGACAAGGCATGTCAATGTATTTCAAGAAAATGTATGCACCACCATATCCCTTATCATGTGTATGACCCAAAGGGACATGGTCCTTGGTTCTCGGACCATCAAGCGCGCATTTCAATGCGTGATGGCCCAAGAGACCAAGTTGTGCAATTTCATGTCAAATGAAATGCAAACCAAATAAGCACATAAAGGCCCAACCTCTATCACTTAATTTCAAGAGGCAAGGCATACATATTAGATGCAATGCAACCTAAGCATGTTAGCTAATATGCAACATGGCATACAAGCAAGTGATGTACACTAGGAATACAAACTAAGCAAACAAGCAAACAAGCATGCCATAACTATGCAAACCACTAAAGCATGCAAGATGCAATCTAATCATGCGACATGCTAGCAACTTGACCAAGGGAACGCATGCCAAATGCAAGTGATTTCAAGCATGCAACATATGCAACCGAAGCATGCAAACATGGGATGATGTAACAACACTTGAATGACATACAAGGGATGGACTTACACTAATTGGATAGCTCTAAGTTAGGTCCAAAATAGTGGCCAATGTGCCCAAAATGAAGGACTAACACACACGCGCACATGCATGCAAAGGGTGTCCAATACTTCAAGCATTTAAAAGCAATTCTCAAACACACTAAAGAGGATGCGAACATGGACAAATGACATGCATTAAGCTCTGAAAATCATGCAAGAACATGGTGCCAAACCAAGCAAACAAGATAGGCTAAGCATGTAACAATGGTCCAAGATTCAAGGCAAGCTAAAGGGGTATTTGACCACACTTAGCAAGACCAAACATGGCATGAATTTAATGACCAAAAACAGAGTTTTAGCACATAAAACAAAGCCCAAAAGACCACTTAGATGGCATCTAAATGGCTTGAATTCAAAAGCATGCACAAATGCACTTTCAAGGAGCATACCACACAAGCTCATAAGGCATCAAAGAGGCATCAAAGGCAAGCATACAAGCATGCTAAAGGGACTGAAATGATGCTATAAATGGTGCCAAACCATTAAAATAAAGCAAGTAATGCGTGCTACACACTCACATACTTAAGGCCAACAAGCCAAAATGCAAAAGGGCTATACTAAACATGTCATGGCCGACCAAAATGACTAAGGACAGACCTCAAACATGGAAAAATAAACACAAAAGCTTCACAAAGCCAAGCCTAAAACATGCTAGAACAATGGTTTACAACCTAAGGCATGTTAAGGCAACAAAGTGGCATTACAAGGCATGTATGCTAAGCAAGCATGGTGTACCAAAACCAACATACAACAATGCTATTTCATGGAAAAATAAGCATAAATAACAGCCAAGGCATGGTCAACATGAGGCTTAGCTAGGTGCTCATTAAAGAGGCAAAAATGGCCCTTTTCAAGGACAACAAAGAGAGGGGGTGACCCTCTCCTTCTTGGGACTTCAAGGCACCATCCTTACCACTGAAATCTCTCAAGATTCCAATGGTGAGGAGGCCCAAGCACCAAAGTTCCGGAGCTCACTCAAAATGGTACAAAATGGAGCCCCTCAAGGCTTAAGAGGGGTCAAACACCTCTGAACCACAAAACACTCTAAACAAACTATTTAGAGGGCCCAAAAACAGAACTTTTTTATATTATACACTAAGCTCAAAAATAGTTCTAAGATAGGCAAAAATAGTATGCAAGAATGGGGTAAAAAGGGGTAAGATTGTTACCCTTGTTGACCTTCTTCACAAATGGTGGACCAGCCCCTTCCTTGAGCTCAAAACAGCTCCCAAGCTTCAAGAACAAACCTTTGGCCCTTCAAGAACCAAGAAAAGGTGTAACACTATGTGTTTGTGTGCAATAGTAAGACACAAACACACTTATACACACACAAAGGCAAAATGAGAGAGAGGTATAGAGATAGAATATATATAAATCCTAACCCTAGAACTCAAACCCTAAAATGGCTGTCTAAAATGTCTAACCCCCTCAACAAGAGAGAAGACCTCTCTTTATAGAGCTTTTTGTCTTGTAAAGCTTACAAGACAAGCTTCTAAAGAGAGAGATCCCTCCATACACGTGTATGGAGGGGAGCCAAATGCAAGACAGCTGTGCCAAAATATCTGCAAAAGCAGGTGCACAGTAGTCGGCCGGCCAAAGATGCAATTGACCAAAAAAAGATAGCCGACCGGCCATCTATAGTGCTGGCCGGCCAAATATTTGGCCGGTGGCCACAAAACATAGCTGATGGCCTCAAGCCACGGCCGGTGATGGGTGGGGATGGTCTACAAGCCCTACCCTGCCTCGCAAAGGCAAAACACAAGTGTTTGGTGTCAAACCAAGCACAAAACAGTCGAGTCAAGAGGTCCTGCGACGAGGCGCGCTGCCAAGGCTTCCGGGAACTCAAGACGAACACAAACATGGATAATCACCGAGTGTTCAAATGGTGACATCCAAGTCTTGAGGACAGTCAGAAATGGGGTGTCTACAAAGAGTTTTCAAAGATTTGGTCTTCAAGGGTAAGTCTTCTCATCCCTCTTTCTTGCATAGTATTTTAGGCCTATTTGTAAACTGTTTTAAGCTTGGTTATAAACTGTAAAGTGGCTTATTTTGAGCCCTTCTTCAACATTGTTGAAGTGCTCTTCACTGTTTGAGGCTTCCTTTTGTCACTTGCCTCTTTATCCCTCTTTTGGCCTTATTTTTGCATGTTTTGTTAGCCCCTTGTGCTTGTATTTTTGGGCTCTGGTACGAACTGTAAATAGCCTTATTTTGACCCCCTATTCATGTTTGATCAAGGGAACTTTGCTGTTTGAAGCTCCATTTTTGCTCTTTGTGTTTAAACCTCTTTTTAGGCCTTATTTTGCATAGTATTTTAAGCTTGCATGTGCACTGTTTTGGGTTTGGTCACTAAATAAAAAATACCGTGTTTTGGGCCCTTCTTCAACTTTGTTGAAGGGCCTTCCTTTTTCTGAGGCCAGCAACCATCACTTGCTTCTTTGTCTCCCTTTTGGCCCATTTCTTGCACAATAGTTAGACATACTTGTGTTTGTTTTCGTGGCTTGTTGTAAATTGTAAAGTGCTTCATTTTGAGCCCCTCTTCAACTTTGTTTAAGGGCTCTTGGCCATTTAGGGCCAGAAGATGCTACTTGCTTCTTTATCTCTCTTTTGGGGCCATTTTTGCATGTTAACTTAGCCCTATTTGTGTTCACTTTTTAGCCTTGCTTAAAACTAGAAATATGCATGTTTTGGGACTGCCTTGATTCTGTCTTTATGATTGATATTCAAATAATGCATTCTTTGTATAGCTATAAGTCATTCCATGCGCCTAGTTTCGAGTTTCGGATCTCATTTCATGCATCGAGTGCCATGTTTCCATGTTTCGGGGCTGTTTTGCATCATATTTTGGTATTGAAATTTGCATGTTTGCATATCATGTTTCATACCTTGCCATGCTTTGTTAGAGTGGCATTTGTGCCTTAGGACCGGTCCTCAGTTTGCGTGCATGCGTGCATGCATCTCGAGTGTCTCATTTTCATCTCATGGCTACTGATGTGAGTGTGGCTGAGGTCCACTCATGTTAGTGTAAGTCCATTGTGCATTGTGTATGCCATTTCAATTCATAGCATTGCGTATGCTAGGTTGTATATTAGAGCATTGTGTATGCCATGTTACATTGTGCATTGCGTATGCCATTTCATAGCATTGTGTATGCTAGGTTGCATGTTAGGATTGCATTCATGCATATCATGCGTATTGCATAGTGTTTGGGATAGGTGTTAGCCCGAGCACGGGAAACGAGGGACGTTTCGTACTTCGAGTGACGGAACGTGTCTCAATTCCCAGTCATCGACACTCCGGATTATCCATGATGGAGTTTAGGTTTTGTTGTGTTTATATGTGCATTTATTTCATATTGAGTCATGCAATTCGACTCCTCGACCATCATGCATCGAGATGCGTGATTAGTGGCACGAGGATCGAGGACTACACTCCCTGAAGGGTAGTCATGCATACATATGTGAAAATACTTCGCCATGCCCCTTCGTTGCTCGCTGTTGCAGCAAATCAAGAATCAGCAGACTTCCGGAGTTCGGCACGCAGTCCAAGAACAATTGCAAACAGAGGCAAACTGGGGCATCGCGATGGATTTCTACGCCAAAGCAACCCGGACATGCATCATTCATCATCCGAAGTAGCGTCGAGGCAGTCCCTAGCTTGCATGCTAGTTTACAGCTTACCTAGTTTAATTTGTTAATTAATTAGGATTTTGTAATTATTTGGACTGTAATATTCATTCAGGACTGTATATTATTTATTCGGACCCTCCGGGCAAGGGCAATATTGTAATAAGTGTGCGTGTGTGTGATGTATGTCTTCCAACCCCACGTCTTTCTCCCTTTTATTTACCAACTTATGATGGTTAGATTAGGGCATGTTTCAATTAGCATACAGTATGATAGCATGTTTGCATTCATTCATCTGTTTTGCATGCACCGGGCTCGGCGTATCATACTAACCGCATTGTATTTTCAATTCCAAGTTGAATACATGTTAGCTGCAGCATTTCATATGCCATGTCTAGAATAGCCGAGCCTGCTATAGTTGCATTTTTGCATGTGTTGCATTAGGCATTTCTGTATAGTTAGGATCATGTATGGATTTCTAATCAGCTTCTGTTTTGGCTTGGAGTACTCGGTAAGTTTTCATGATTTAGCATCCTTGCATGTGTGTGAGTGACTGCCATGAATAGCATGCTTACCATGAGGCTATGTGCTTATGTGATATAACTGCCTGAATGCCTGTGGGTGAAGGTTGGGTTATTTGGATTGGAACAATTCATCAAATGTGTGTTTTAAGCCCACTAGATAGTGGCAAAATCATGTTTTCTAAGCCCACCTGAGGGTGGCAAATCCACGTCTTAGCCTACTTGCGAGTAGCACCATCAAACCATTTTCAAACAAACAAACATGAAATGTTTTGTTCCAATTCAGGCGATCCAGTCTATACTTGTATGCTGTGCGCATCACATAGTAAATCTAGGCTAATAACCGGAATAAGAACACACAATGTTTTTCAAAAATAGATATCATGGTTAGTAGAGGCCGATCTTTGATCGGGCGAGCGGGGGTGCTCACGAAGTGACCTTCTCCAATCGTACCCAAGTTCCCGAGCCGAGGCAACTTTGGTGATGACGGACACATGGCCTTAGGCAACGAGTCAGGGTTTCCTAAATTTCCCCCAAAATAAAATATTTAGGTGGCGACTCTGTATCTGGCAAAGCAGTCCATGTTTGACACTTCTTTCAAAATCTGTTTTCTCAAAACGATTTGCCGGATTTGGACTCTTTGGTTTAGATTAAGAACCGTGACATTTGAGAGTCCTGAACTGTAGTGAGCCCAATATCGAACAGAACGGGGGGACTCGTTCCTCCCGGGGGCGTTCAGGGACATCTACAACTGTCGAAGGATATCCTCAAGGATCTGAATGGTATGCTCGGACTATCCATCAGCCAGAGGATAGTACGTAGTACTAAAGGTCAATCTAGTGCCCAAGGCACTCTGCAAGCTCTACCACAACCGAGCTATAAAACGCAGATCTCTATCCGAAACAATCATTACATGGACCCCGTGCAACCTCACTATGTCCCTGATATACAAGTCGGTAATGTAGTCTACCGAATCACTCACGTGCATAGGTAAGAAGTGTGCAGACTTGGTTACCGATCAACTACCACCCAAATGGCATCACTACCCTGTTGAGTCCTCGAAAGGCCAACAACAAAATCCATCGTGACATGCTCCCATTTCCACTCGGCTATAGGCAAGGGTTGTAATAAACCCACTGGCCTCTGATGCTTGGCCTTCACTTGCTAAAAAGTAAGGCATTTCGATACAAATACCACCATGTCCTTCTTCATACCTCTTCACCAAAACTGGCAACTAAGGTCATGATACATCTTTGTGCCTCCCGGATGCACCGCAAGGCGCGAATAATGAAACTCTCGGAGTACTTCCTCTCGGCAAGACTCTGGCATGAACAAATGGTCATGGTATCTCACACTGTGGCCGGGATACACATTCAAGCCTCTTTCTACTTTCCCATTAGAAATCTTCTCCTAGAGGGATTCTACCTCAAGGTCACTCTTCTGCGCTTTTAACACTCGGTTCACGAGTGTAGGTTAAGCACTACTGCAAACAAGGCCGTAGATTCAACGGATTCACCAAGATGCAAGTCAAACTCACCAAGAGCACCCAACATCTCCCATTCCCAGATGGTGATATAGGCCACACTGCTAAAAGACTTTAACTTTCAGTAATCTATACAAAGTCGCAATGCTCCATCTTTCCTTTTAGCAAAAAGAGCTGGTGCTCCCCAATGTGAAGTATTAGGGCGGATAAAACCCTTATCTAATAACTCCTAGAGTTGAATCTTCAACTCACTCAACTCAGCAGGTGCAAACCGATACGATGCCATTGAAATCGGCGTCATGCCAGGCACTAAATCAATAGAGAACTCGATCTCTCGATAAGGTAGTAAACTAGTAAGGCCCTTAAGAAAAACATCAGGATATTCACAAACCACCCTTGACAACTTAACTTAAACTTTGTCACACTCACCACTCAAGCAGCTAGCAAGAAGACAACTAAGTTCGCCCCGTCCATGCGGATCATACACCGGTGATAAGACTTTACCCACCCAGTCCCCCAAGAAATAAAAACAGTTACCACTCGAGGTACATACAGTAACTCTCTGGCGGTAGCAATCTATAACAGCCCAGTATGACAATAACCAGTCCATACCCAAAATAACATCAAAACCAGATATGTCAAGCAATACAAATGCAGATGGAAGTCGACGACCGGCGACCTCTATATCACAGCCCCGACACCCATGTTTCAAGATAACCTCACCACCAATAGGTGACTCCACACAAATAGGAGCAGCTAATTGTGCCAACTCTTACCCTAAAATCGATGCAAATGCAGATGAGATAAAAGAATGGGATGCACCCGTATCAATCAACACATTAGCAACAAAATTGCAAAACAAAAAGGTACCTCTCACTATAGATGGAGCCGGTACAAGATCTGGCACGGTAACAGCATACACATGCCCTGTTGACCTCTGATCTACCTGCTCACCCGTCGGAGCATAAGCCTGCTGCACAGATTGAGCAGAAGAAACTCCCTGATTGGGCCTCGAGGCATGTGCTAACTGTGCTGGCTGGTGACTCTGCGTCTACCTCAAACCAGATGCACCAGATATGCCACCTAACTGTGGGCAAAACCTTTTCAAGTGCCCCACCTGACCATACTGATAACAAGTGGGCGGCTGTCCTCTACCCTAACTCTGACCCTGAGAATGAGCCGAAGACGAAGCAGCTTGTTGCCTTCCTCCTCTCTGCGGGCAAGCTTGAGACTTGTGGCCCAACTGACCACATTTGAAACAAGTCACCTCTCCCTGACCACCCCTCCCAGCACTTAAACCCGGTACTGGAAAAGTGGATCTCGATTGAGCTCCCTAGGACTATTGAGGGTTAGAACCCTTCTACCTCTTACCGTCCCGCTGACTATCCTGACTCCTCTTTGAGCCCCTCATCCTATCCTCCTCTGCCTGCATGATGGTCTCCAGATGGGCCGCCACCTCCACAAGGCGCCCATAGTCTCTGATCATGGACTCGGCCACTCTAAGCATGAGTCTGGTCCTTAGCCTCTTATTAAATTCTAAACAACGGCACTCCTCAGTCGCCACTAACTCAGGTGCAAACCTAGACAAGCTAGTGAATGTGGCCTCAAACTCCGCTACTGGTGTGTTCAACTACTTGAGCTGAGAAAACTGATCCCTTAACTTCTCCCTGACAGTGGGAGGCAAAAACTTGTCTTGGAAGGCGCTGACAAAAGCCTCCCAATCCACTCCAATGCGTCTCCACGCATACTTCCACCACTGACCCGCATCACCCTTTAGCTAGAAAGACACCAAGGTCATCATCAACTGGTCATCCTTGATGCCAAGCATCTCGAACATCTTCATTATCTGCTCTAGCCACTCATCTGCATTTAGTGGCTCCTTTGGATCACCCAAAAACTCATCCGAATTTGACTGAAAAAACTCCCTTTCCA
Source organism: Camellia sinensis (assembly GCF_055761805.1). Taxonomy (NCBI): domain Eukaryota; kingdom Viridiplantae; phylum Streptophyta; class Magnoliopsida; order Ericales; family Theaceae; genus Camellia; species Camellia sinensis. Next base: position 45,325,072 of record NC_138964.1, read on the forward strand.
GAAAAGATCACCCTGTTTCAGCAACCTGGGCCTGGACTTGATTCTCAGCTCTAAGAATGTCCATTGATTCCCTCAATACTCTGGCCATTTCGCGGGCTAAGGCGCCCATGGCCTATTGACCAACTAGTTTGGCCACATTGACCTGACCAACTCCCTCTTCCTATTCTAGAATTTCATTCGATATAGGCCACTCGTGCCTTCTAGCCCCACCACGCCTACCACCACGACCACGTCTTGACATCCTAATGAAGGTAACAAAGAGATTAGCGCATTCACAAATGTGCTGAAGCTATCTCACTCACGTCCTATTACGTTAGATAGCAATAATTCACTCCGTATAAGCACGTAATCACATAAACACATATGAATTTCCTTCCTAGATAATGACTGTCCCGCAGTGTTGCTAGAGTACCAATGAGAAACAGCAGTGATCAAGTGCTCTTCTAATAGGACTTCTAGAAACCCGTAGACCCAATCAATATCTTAGGGATTAAATCCCATGCCCATGTAATCACATAAGCATGTTATCATATAAGAACATATCATTCATACTTAAGTCTCTGGCAAGCGAGACAAACGCATTGTGGTACTAACCACTTCCCATGTATCCAAAGTATTCAAACCCGATACGCTTTGATACCAAGTTGTAATGCCCCCAAATTATACAATAAATACAGCCCAAAAACATGTATATGTATAACATCATAAATTAGAGTATTAGTCCTTTCATTACAAAAAGTTAATGATACAAAGAGTTAAACATAAATAAATGCCCTTTGGGCTTACATGTTTCCAAGTCTTGGCTTGGTTACAACAAAAGGAGACTAGCTCATACAAATTTAGCCCTGGGTTATATGAAATAAAACAAAATGGGGAAACTCTTGCTTCCCAAGATCCCTACGATGCTATTGCCTTGGTGGAGGCATGTCACCAACACCCGAAAATGTTATTCCCAAATAGGGTGAGCCACAACCCAATAGAAATCATCTAATACAATATATGAAATTCAGCAAAGGTATAAGTACAATATGCACATACAATGCCTATGATAAAATGTCCACAAATTCTTATGCTTATAATACATCAAATTTCAAATCATAGTCCGGTTTCGATCAATTCATTTCCAATCCATTTATTCATCTCAATTCATGAGTCAATTTCATCATTTTTCAACAACCAAATTGAGACTACAACTCGAGGGTTTTCCAATCATACAAGTCATACATAAGCACTTCAAACTGCCATTTTACGGATATTTCGTCCGTGGGATCGGCACCCATGTATAAATTTTCATTTTCCATTTTACGGATATTTCGTCCGCGGGATCGGCACCCATGTATAAATTTCGGGACTTTCACCCTAGACATTCCAGCCAACTTAATTATAGTGGAGTTCATCCTTTTTCTCCTCCAAAACAATGGAGCACATCCCCTTTCCACTCCCATATATTCATACATATACAATGTATTCACAACATAATCATATTCAATGATAACCAACCATGCACTAGTTTCAATTTACCTAATCCACATGTAATTTCTACAACAATCACAACTATCCTCCACCAATAGCCCAATATAGTTATTTCTAAACAGATATTTAATCTTAAGATAGATAATTTATTCAAGATTTTCAAAGAGTGAGATAATACATAACCAATCCCACCATTCATATCAATAATCCTCCAATCTCACATTTTCAATGCCAATTTCAATTATTTATACAAAATGATAATTTGATCCAATTAGGGAAAATTCCCCCTCTTTCCCGAACATTAACCAAGTGCCAAAATCATCAAATTAGACACAACACAACATGATTTTCAAGCCCCACAATCATTTATTTCACCTTCACTCAAAACCCCTCTTTTCAGCTCATACCCAAACCCTAGGTTTGCTTAAAACATCCCCAAATCACGCAATTATTGCACAAAAGACAAATAACTAAGTTAAATATCATATGAAGGTGTAGAAAGATCCCTACCTCAAAGAGAGAAGATGAGCCAAACGAGAGTTAAACTCCAAGAACACCGAAACCCACTTCTATTCGGATCAAAATGAAGATCTTGAGACGCTCTACCTTTTTGTCAAAGGCACAAGGGTGAAGAGATCAACGGATCTAAATGAAATCGAAGAGAGAATGTGAGTTTTAGAGAGAGAAACTCAAGATCTAGCTTTTTGAGAAGTTTTAGAGAGAGAAAGACATGAAAAAATGATTCACAATGTCATCTTCACGGACTATTATACACGCAGTCCGCTCAAGCGTCTGACATAATGCTTCGCTCAAGCGTGAAAAGTGGTGCTCGAGCATGGGATATACACTTCCAGAAGTGTTGCAGACGAAAGACCCTGCTTGAGTGTGAGACTGGATGCTCGAGCGTCCAATGCACTCTCCCAGTATTTAGAGACCTGCAAAAATACTGAGAGTTGACAAATCCCCCTTGAGCATGAGAATGGTCGCTCGAGTGAAGGAGCAAAATTTGTGAAGCCCGCTCGAGCGCAAGATTGCCCACTCGAGCCCAAGAGCAGGTTTGGAAAAACACACAACCAACATGTTCCAAACACACAACCACAACCCGATAACCAAAATAAAGGGGAGATGGGGAAACAAAATATGAATCACTATTCAGGACTATACAACCCGAGTCCGAAACACAACAAGTGACGGGTCAAAACCAGAATTCAAAACCAGAATCGCTATAGATTTGCTGGATATGGTTTTTCAGATTCGTTGAGTGAGTAGTCTTGGTTTTTGTTTGGGGGAAAATATGGATTTTTCATGTACCAAGAAATATGAGGTTTTTCGGGGTTTGATCAAAAAAAATTCTAAATAAATTTCAAAACTGGAAGTGTGGCCTTCTCAATGTTATGGGGAGAAGTACTTTGGTTCACCAGGTTCTTCAAACAATTCTCATCTATACATTCTTTTTTTTTAAGACACCTCAAAATGTTTTAAATAAATTATCTGCAATCATTCGAGACTTCTTTTGGTTTTCTTCTCAATATCAGGGTCTATGGTGGCGAAGTTGGGACAAGGTTTGTTTGCCTACTCGATAAGGGGGGGCTTGGTTTCCGAGATCTTGGAAGTCTAAACTTGGCAAATTTTTTCTAATTCGGATTCTTTGCGTTCTAGAGTGCTTTTGGGTAGATATTGTAGTAAGAAGGGTTTTGATAAGATTAAACCATGTTCTAATGCATCTTGGGATGAAGGAGTATTTTATGGGGTAGAGATTTGCTTTTGTTTGGGGTCAAGTGGTTGGTGGGAATAGGGGATCAGATTAACCTATTTGAGGATCAATGGATTCCTACAATTGATAACCCGCTGATATGGCAAGTTTGTCTAATCTTTTCTCTTGAATTACGGTCTCTCATTTTATTGATAAGCAGAATAATGCTTGGCGGTTGAATTTTTTGAGGTTGTTTTTTTTCCAGAAAGTTACATTAAGTATATCCAAGGTATTCATGTGCCTGTTGAAGCTATGCCTGATAAATTATACTAAGTCTGGGGATTACTCTGTCAAGTCCAGTTATTGGCAGGCGTTAGAATGTTTGATTTTGCGCAAGCAACTGGTAATTCCTCATGATAAACCTTTTTGGATGTGGCTTTAGAAGATAAAAATTCACCCTTAAAGGGTCTATGTTTTTATGGAAATGTCTTCATAACATTCTTCCAGTTAGACATATGTTGAAATGTTGAAAGGTGTTGAATGATGCACTATCTCTCCGGTGTTTGAAGAAGGAGGAGACGGTAGAACATTTGTTCTTTAAGTGCCCTGATTCCTTTAGGATTTTGAGGGACAGCCAGTTGGGTTTGGATTTTTCAATTGGAGAGCCTGTTTTATTTTTTACTTGGTTGGATAATTGGAGGCAGCAATCTTAGGATATGAATTGTATTTGCCAACTTGTTGTTGTGCTTTGGGCCGTTTGAAAACAAAGCAATAGTGTTAGTTTTAAGGAAAATATGTTGTCTTGTGAGCAGGTCATTCCTTTAGCTAATGATTTGTTTGGTTCATTGTCTAGAAGGCATGGAGAACCAGATTTTGTAGGATGCTAGATGGAGGAAACTAACATTGTACCATCTTCTTTTAAATGTGTAACTAATGTTTACTTACTTCTGATGCTTATTCTGATGTTTGTTTACAAGCATATAAAGTGCCAGTGGATGATTCCTGGAGAAAAGCAGATAGTAGTGCTAGTGTAGTGTGGCTTTGTTACAATGCCAATGGTGAGCCAGTAGCACAATGAGCTTTTCATTCACAGCTCATGTCAGCTTTTGAGGCGGAAGTGTTCGCTTGTCATAAGGCAATCCAGTGGGCAAAGGATCAAAGTATTCGTAAATTAGAAGTATAGACGAACTCACAAATTTTGGTGGATGTATTATGTAATAGAGTTAGTCCTTTTTGGTCTTCTTCCACTTTAATTGTAGATATCAGGGCATTTAATAAGTATTTTGATTATTTGGCTGTATATAAGGTTAAGCGGTAGGAGGTTAAGCCAGTACATAACTTGGCTCATTTTATAAATCATTTCCCAACTTAATATAATTCTAGCTAGTTTGTTTTGTGCTCTCAAAATAAATAAATAAATAAATAATGGATCTCAGGCATAAAAGTTGAGTTTCTCTCATGTTGTAGAGATCCGTGGAGCCCACCATAGGTTCCCTTTTAATAATCCAAACCGTTCACTTTTTAAGACTCATTGAGTAGAATATTCATGTAAAAAATTAAGATGATCGGATATCGGTAGCTATATATTTGAATCAAATTTATATTACAAAAAAATGGATGGTTATTCTTAAAATTATATTTGTCGTCCATTTTTTTTTAAAACAAATATGATTCAAATATATAATTACTAATATTCAATCATCTTAATTTTTTACATAAATATTCTAGTCAGTGAGCCTTAAAAAGTGAACAGTTCGGATCATTTAAATCGATCCAAAATGGCCCTACCAAGTCCAAATAATCTCTCAAGTTGAGATAACAACTTGAGAGAAACCAAACCTGGCGTAAAAATATTGGTTTAGCAACATTTTATTTACATTTAAATAACAATTAAAATCAATTAAAAGTACCCATTCTAAAAAAAAAGGGAAAAAAATTAATTACAAGTACACTAAGACAATTGTTTGATGTGTAGTGTAGTTCTATCTGAACTACCTGCTATCCTAATGTTTATCAACAACACAAAAGGCTCAAGAGAAATTTGTAAATATCAAATCTACTTGGTTTTCAGTTTGGATAATTTTATTTACACAACAAAAACAGATTAGTACCGAGTAATTCTATTTACACACCATTACTTGTCTTAGTACACACCATTTACTCAATTCACACCATCTACAAATTAAAACTTTTAATTTAGTCTCAATACACATCAATAATTTTTAAATAATACTAAACTACCCGCATCTTCTCCAACAAACCCCAAACCTAACCACTGCTGGCAACCACCACCTCTCACTAGCACTGTTTCATTCTCAACCTCCCACGATAGCCGCCTCTCCCCAGCCTCTCTCTCTCTCTCCCGCCACTGTTTCCTCATTTCCAACCTCTCTTCCTTTCATCGCAGCCCCTTCTTATTAGTCCCTCATCATTGTCTCCATCCACCGCCACCGTTGTAGCTACAACTCTCTTCCACCTGCGATTTCTCTATCTCTTTCTATCACAATGACCATCAACTTTTGCCATCATCATCGCTGGAAACCCCTCCAGTCTTTCATTCCCGACGACAACGCCACAACTCCCCCACTGCCAACAACCCCTTTTGATAACCCTCCGTCGTGATCCACCCCTCATACAGCTACGGTTTAGGTTTCTAAATCTAGGGTTTGAGCAAGAAAAAGAAAAAGGGTTTGGGCTACTAGATCTAGGGTTTGAAAAAGAAAAAGAAAGGGGGTTGCAGAATGGACTACGGGAGATATTAGGGTTTGGGAGAAGGGAGACAGGACTAGTTGCAGAAGGTGGAGAAGGGCGAAGGATGACAGAAGGGTGGACAACGAAACTGGGGAGGCACGATCAGATTGGGGAAAGTAAGCTAGACTGGGAGAGGGGTTAGTAGTGGTTGCAGTAGTGAGGGCTGGAGAGAGGCGATGAGATGGCACTGGCAGGAGGAGAGGAATGCTATGAGGGTTGTAATGATCAGAAGGGAGTGGGGTGGCTGCCGGTGGCTGACAGTGGCAAAGGTTAGGGCTGAGTTCAGAGGGACGGAGGGAGAGAGAAAATGAGGGATGTGTTGGTAATTTGATTGAAGGATAGAAATGTAATAAAAAAAATTGAAGAAATGATGTGAATTGAGAGAAATAATGGTGTGTAAATAGAATCACCCATTATTACACCTATAATTTTTTACTTTTTTTTATTACATTTTTATCCCAATTTAAAATTACCAAAACGCACTCAAATCTAAAAAGATGAAACCTAATTCTCTCCTTCCACCCAACCCCCCTCAATCTCCACAGAAGCACCATCCACTGCCGCACACCACATTACTCATTCACTTCCCATTGGCTCTTCATCGCCACCTACAACATTCTCTCATCTCTTTGGCACTGTTCCAACTGTCTCTCATTATCATTTTCTTCCTTCACTTCAAAACCCTAGATCTGAGGGTGCAAATTGTAGAGGGTGTGGAAGCCGCAATGGTAGTGGACTACGATGGTGAGGGGTCATGTCACGACCCCAAACCACCCCTAGTAGGATGGTGCCGTGATGGCCAGTAATCCGAGATAAATATATGGGGCTAACATGTGCGGAAGCATTAATTTACAATACAAGTGGTCCATAAGAGCAGTGCATAAGTCAAATGGAATGGCATACATCTTTACATAGCTTTAAAACTTGAATACAAATAAAATGAAGTACAAAAATACATATTACATCTTGATAAAAGGCTTCTCAAGCCGACATGTTCAAAATATACGAAAGACAAGTCAAGAAACATAATCTTCCAGATTGCCAACATCCTCACTGCCGACATAACATACATACAAAACACACATCTCGGCATAGCCGACTTCTTGCTTGTTACCTACATACATACATGGGGAGGGTGAGCTTGGATACTCAGTGAATGGTACAAGTAATAAAGGGGTTAAATGAATGATACCCGAGATCTTTTCAAAACAATACATAGTATATCCTTGTCAAAACCATGCATAACATAGCTTAGCTTGGCTTGAAATAAAACACCGGTCAAACCTTGGTCTTTCAAAACTTACTTACTTACTTAACATACGTCAACTTAAAACATGGGGTGATGACATTCCGGCAAAACAAAAGCATAACCTCGGCATCGAGCACACCCGTTCATAGTCCGTAGGTGGCCGATATCTTAACAAGGGTGCTACTTAGGCTTAACGTCCCCTAGCACGAAAGGATGGTGCTACCTAGGCTTAAAGTCCCCTAGCACGAAAGGACCCTCAAAACAAGATGTGCAGTTGCATTATAGTCCCCTGACACTAAGGACTTTCAAAACAAGATGTGCAGTTGCATTATAGTCCCCTGGCACTAAGGACCCTCAAAGCAAGATGTGCAGTTGCATTATAGTCCCCTGGCACTAAGGACTCTCAAAACAAGATGTGCAGTTGCATTATAGTCCCCTGGCACTAAGGACTCTCTCTGAGAATGTCATCAAAACAAAGCTTACTTGATACATAAAAATAGGGGTAATCATTCATACTTGATCAAATACTTTTATCAAAACGAAACAAGGTTTTATCAAATCTTTATAACATAACTTTATTAAAAATACCACTCACCTAGTTCTTCGGACGTCGGGGTCAAAGCAAAGGTCCAAGTCCTACAAACACATGGCAAGGTCTATTGAATGCACTTCTCAAAACAAGTCTTACATACATGCAAATGATCTCGGGAAAACATGCTAGCAGTCAAAACACTGTTTTACATGTCAGGAAGATATGTTGGGTACCTACTTGGTCTTTGCCGAGGTCCCACGCCTCCTGGCCGAGGTGTGACTACCTAGGCTTCGGTATGTGGCTGCATGCCGAGGTGCGCACAAGACAAACTAAAAGTGTAAGTGATCATGCAAGGTAGGCCAAGGTGAGATACGATGCTTGGCCTAAGTGTGAGGTCTAGGTAAGAGTGATCTCGGCGACTACACCTCGGGAAGTGAGGTCTGGAGATCTGGCTTTCCACCCGTGAAGAACATGAAGAACACGAACATGAAGACCATGAAGAATATGAATGCTAAAATCATAACTTCTTTATTACAAAATCTGGGATTTCATGCTATAAGTTCGAAAACATGGACCTGGGTACCCATACTTGAAAATCATATGAAAATAAACACAAAAACATGGATCTTGGCATGAGCTTTCGGATCAAAACATGACTTTTCTTGAAGAACACATGAATGCTATTTTCTCTTTCTAAAACCGAACTTCAAAGCAATGCATGGCTTACAAATCATATTTAATCATGCAATGCAATAACATGAACATGAAGAACGACAAGAGCAGATCAAGAATCTAACCTTAGAACACGGATCTAACGGTTCGATCTCTAGGGATCAAGCTTGGAAATCTACCTCCTCTCAAGAACTCCTCTTCCTCACCTAGAGCTTCTCTCTTCTCTTCAAAACAAAGATATAGAAATGATAGGTTTTCTTCCTCTGCCGGCTGACTTAACACTCAGCTCGGACACGTGGCAATGGCTGGTTGGTTCTCCTTAAAAAGTGGTAGATTGACAAGACAAGACTATGACAAGGTGTATCTAACAAGCTATCCGGTAAGGCACTCCGGCAAGTGATGACATCGGCTAAGGACAAAGCTTCGGCAACTAAGGTGACAATGACCTCGGCTAGGAAGGACAACACTTGACTAAGCTGTGCCACACCTTGGCCTAGATGTGCCACACCTCGGTCCAGGTCATACCACTCCAGGACAAGATCACTTAGGTGCAAAGGTAACATCTCGGCCTAGATAATACACATCTCGGCCTTGGTGATGAACACCTCGGCCTAGATAATGACATCTCGGCCAGTATGTCAAGGCGAAGATGGAGGTCAAACAAAGGGGTTCCAAGATAATTCTAGACTGAAGATGACTTCGGCTTGGAATGATCTAGGCGTAACATAACCTAGGCTTGGCATGACCTAGGCTTAACATAACTTAGGCTTGAGACACCAAGGAAGGAACAAAGCATGCACACAACACTTAGGCAAATCACATAAACACAAAACAAGACATGGACCTTACTTTGGCAAAACAAGTCACAAACATACATATGCAAGCTTAACGAGTCATAATCATACAAATGCTCATGAACATGACTAAGACATAAATGTGGGTCGTTACAGGTCGCGAGGTAGGAGCTGTGATGGTGGTGACGACGATATCGAGGTGGACAGATTCTGATCACGATAGTAGTGGCTCGTAGAGGTAGAGATTGAGATAATAGTGGATCAGTGGTCAGTGGGGGTTACGATGGCTATAGATTGGCTGTCGTAGGGGGGCTACAACAACGGTGAGTCGTGGTTGTGGGGCTGCAAATGCGGTAGGTCGACGATCACAGGGGTTGCTGGGCGTGTCACAGGTGAGCAGGAAGTTGTCACAGTAGGGGAGGAAGTTGGTGGTGATAGTGGTTGTGAGATTAGGGTTTGAAAAGGTTAAGGGAGTAAAGAGGGAAAAAATTGATGGGGATGAGGATTCGTTTGGAATTATGAAAAGTGTAAAGAAATAAAAAATAAAAATAAAAAATTAAATTTTAAAAAAAAAAAGTGTAATTAGAAAATTGGCATAAGAAGATAAATTGGTGGTGTAAGCAGAATTACCCATTAAGTTTTTAATTATATTTAGTGGATTTTTTTAATATTTTAGTAATTATTTTTAGATGAACTTAATCAAGATGTAATTAGAAAATAAAAAATTTGTGATGAAATCTTTAAAAAATTTCAACAAATACAAAAAAAAATATGAAATTGTGTTGAAATTTTCAATTTTTGGCGTTGTATTTTTGAGGAAATGTCATTTTGCTTCCCAAACTATCACACGCTTTTCAATTTGACCTTCATACTTCGATTTATTTCAATTTAGTAACTGAACTTTTAGAAAATTGATCAATTTAACCGCTGTCGTCACATTCCGTCTACAATTATACGGAATGTGTTGACGTGACACCAAAATTCATTTGAAATTTCATTTTATCCCCCGAATTATATCTTAAAAATCAAAATTTCCCCCAAATATTTAAAAAAAAAATAAATTTAAATATTTAATAAATAATTTTTTTATGTCAATAATGAAAAAATTAAATTTTAAATAATATATACTTTGCAAAAATTAAAAAATACAAAAAATTAAAAAAAAATCTCAGTTTGAATTATTTATGTCATACCCGTACCGAATACTTATCGACGTATGATATTTCTGCATACATATCGGGTACACAAAATATGTACTCAAATTTTTATTTCTTAATTTTTGGCCTACTAGCCAAGTCGTGTCATACCTCAGTCGAAAATAATATTTTTCTTCTACTATAAAGATAAAATTCTTTTTACTAAATTCCTTTTTCATTTTTAGTTTTGTGCTTAGTATGATTTTAAAATTAAGTTATGATTTATAAGTTATTTAATATAATAATATTTATTTTATCTTATATCTATGCTTTTGGCATTAAATGTCAATAGTATGTTGGATTTAACAAATTAAACCATTTAACCAATTTTTGTATTTTTTCAAATTAAAAATAAATATTTTTTTACAAACGTATTAAACCATACCCATACTCGTACCCTACTTTTTTAAGATTTACTATATCGATGTACTCATATCGTACCAATACCAGTACTCATATCCATACTTGTGCTTCATAGGTCTCAAATTATCTCGAGTTGATCCTAAAGAAACTTATTGAGCCAAAAATTTCTTAACAATTCTATGCGTGTGTACGCATGTAATTGTAACTAATTTATTAACCAAATTAATTTCAATAGAATTGATCGACTAATTGTAATTTCAAAATTGAGTGAGAAATTTTTTTCAAAATTCAATAAGTAACCGGTACGGGTACAACATGTTTGTCGAATTATTCATATTTCATAGTCTCAAGATAATTCTAAATGAGGATTTTTATATTTTTTATTATTTTTTTTGCAAAGTATATATTATTTAAAATTTAATTTTTTTATTTTTTTTTTCATATTTTGGGGAGCAAATTGATTTGTAAGGTATAGTTTGGGCGGTAAAATGACTCTAAATGAATTATGGTGCCACATCCGCACATTTTGTCTAATTGTAGACGGATTGTGATGGCAAGGACTAAATTGATCAATTTGTTGAAATTTCAGGTACTAAATTGAAATAAATCAAAATATGGGGGTGAAATTGAAAAATGCGTGATAGTTTAGGGGGTAAAATAATATTTCCTCTGTATTTTTTTAGTATTTGATGATTTTTTTTAAAAAATTTTTGTTTTACAAATTTTGTATTTTATCAATGTATATAGATTAAGTGGACCTAAAAAGTAAAAATAATCATAATTAAAACATTAAAAAAATTTATTAAGAACAAAAAATACCGATTAAAAATAAAAATATTATTTTAAAAAATTCAAAACCAAAGAAAGTGTGGACTGAAAATTAGACAACAATTATATGGCCAACCAACTGGACTTTCCTTAATCACACCACATAAAGTCAAAAATTTATAATTTCAATATACATTTTGCAAATCACAAAACAATTTAATATATTTTTATTTATTGTTTACATATTTCAATACGAATAATATTAGGGATCATAAAATGCATCATGAAGATGATAATGAAATATTCTTCACTTTTTGATTACACAAACAATAAAATAACACACTTTAATCAAATGATGAAAAATCTTCATTTGGGCTCCCCGAATCAAAGCATTGGAAAGTATGGGCTCTCCAAATCAAAGCCGTTGGATCAGGTTGAAATGCATCATAAAAATTATCATGAAAGATTCTCCACATTTAGATTACACATATAATAAAACACCATACTCTAATCAAATGATGAGAAATCTTCATGATATTTTTTTCATAATCCCTAACAATACACTTATACCAATTTTCAACATTAAAAACAACTGTTAACGCCGATTTTAGCGTTTCCTTTTATTTATTATTATTGGCTTGGAATTGTTTAGAAATCATAAAACAACTTCTTAAAGACATGCATGTTCTGTAAGCGAATTATCAATGACAAAGTCCCATCCCTAGTTGGGCTTGGTAATATATATCCCATTCCTTCAAAACTGGGACTGGCCGGGCCCATGTATATGGGCCGACCCCACCCAAAATCAGCGTCGTGTATTGGTAGCCTAATCCAACTCACAACGTTGAGGTTTGGGCATTGGAAAGTATGGGCTCCCCGAATCAAAGCCGTTGGATCAGGTTGCAATGCGAGATAGTCCATAGCCGACCTTAGATAATCATTGTCCATGCGTGTCAAAGCATCATGAAGATTTTCAACGGTATACTTCAATGGTTGTGATTTGACATCACCAGATAAGGCAATTGATGTGGCAGTGAAGAGTACATTGCCAAAATAGCCCGGTGGAAGTGGAGGATACAATCTAGACCGTCCATCGGTGGCCACATACAACTTGGTGGTTTGATCATCAGGAAGGCCACGTGCCATGCACGCGCAACGCCACACGTGTGCTGCTAGTACTTCATAGGAGCTGTACTTTGTAGGGTCTACTTGATCTTTTTTTGATTTAACTTTGAGAGTGTTAACTTGATCAAGTGTGATCTTAAGGATAGAAGTGGAAGTGAGTGGTTCTTCATGACTTGCTTGGCATTCCTGGGCTTGTGAAGTGGTGATGTTCATGGAAGGAGGTGGGCTGTATTCTATGTGGTGGAACATAGCAGAAGGTGGGTCCCTCGCACAGAGTAGGGTCCGGTCGATGAACGGTGGGACGTTGACGGAGATGCCACGTGCCATGTCAGACCATGCATTGATGAAGTGGATTGCTGAACTTCCATCACCCAAGGTGTGATGCCAACCTACTCCAAGAGATACTCCCCCACATTTGAAAAATGTTACCTATATAAATATATAGCACCAAAATCAAATAATTTGTTTAAGAGATGCAAAGTCATTTTAGTTTGATTAAAAGAGAGTCTATTACTGATTTCCTTATAGCTATTGTTAATTATCATCATCATTATTATCATTGATTAAGATTGAATGAGACATATATCGAACCATATGTCCTATATAATAAATACACGATGTACTAGTTGAAACTTAGCTCCACGCAGTGATTCAACTTAAATTAAATTCTCAAATTTATTATAAAAAATATATATTATCCCCGAGTCTTCCCATAAATATATTAATTAATAAAATTAATTATATTTGTATCATAACTTCTTCTTTTTTTTCCTTTTTCTGTTTAATAACGACACAATTACGCACTCCTATTTCATTTTTTATTATTCCATAAATATCCTTTCCAAAATATTAGTCCCAAAATATCATGTTTCATTTTCTTTTGGTGGTTTCATTTGCACTTTACTTCTCTTATTTTAGTAGCAAAGTGTAGACATTTCATTTTGACCGACCATTAAGATTTAAGCACTTAAAATGCTTTCTAATGATGAAAGGTATCATAATTCCAACCTTAGAGATGCTTGAAGTTGTTAGAGATGTTATATTACCATTTTTATGCTAAAAATTATTTTTAGCCAAAATCATGGCTTTTAGGCTCGTCTTAAGGGCCTATTTTCACCTAGAAAAAGTCATAATTTGAAAATGTCTCACACTACTGTAGCCCTTTGAAGTAACTTTCCAACACCACTTGATTCGCCTTAATCCGATGTTAGAAGAGAGATATACCCAAAATACAAATGTGCGGCAGCACATCCCACCAACACCCAGATTTTTTTATTTTTTTTTGAAGTTGCTATTTCTTTGGGAGGCACAAGGGGAATGCAATCAGGGCAACCCTAGGATGACTTAGCGTGTTCCCCAAGAAACCCATAATCCTATAAATACAACCCCTCATTTGAGAGAATGGATGTTTTGGCCAACTTTGAGTGAGTTTTGAGAGAGAATAGCCACCTTCCTTCCACCCAAACCCTAAACTCTAAAAATAACAAACCATATAGCAACTTTAGCAACTAAAAGAGATATAAGTTTGAGGGAAGCATTCAAACACGTTTTGCTTGCTTTTCAGTGATGTTCTTCGGTTTGTTTCAAACCAGCAAGTAAGTTTCTGTTTCTCTTTAATTTTAGTACCTTTTAATTGATATTTTCATTATTAGATCATGGTTAGGGTACTAGTTAATCATAATTATCATATAGGATAGTTATTTTGCTTGTTATTTTTTGGTTTGTTTTGTATGTTTTAATTGAATGTACATTAGGAACATGTTAGGATTAGTTTAATCATCATGTAAACATGCATATAGCGTGTTCAATCATCATATAATATTCTGCATATTTTTTTTTACGTTTAGTTGCTTTGTTTGCATTAAATCATGATAATAGCCTTAAACCGGGCATACCGAATAATCTAAGTTTAATTCTTGCGGTTGGGAGGATAAAATCTCTTTGAGGGATTTCTTTGTAACCCCTTGCTTGTTTACCTAATTATCATGCTATGTTGTTTATTGTAAATATGATTGTGTATTGGATTAGGAAAAAATGATGGGGTGTGTGTGCGTTCAAAACTCATAGCGTTTCATGGCAGGTATTGAAGACGATTAGTCAGTCAAAGGTAAAGCTGAAGCATTTTAAAAATATATGGCTACTCTAAAAGAATTATAAACTAGTTTTGTTAAGTTTCGTTTTGTAATGCTGTTTGGAATTGTAATGTTTGAACTCTTGATGTAATTAAGACTTATCTCTTGTAATTATTATTTTACTTATATATCTTTTTCCTTCTGTCAACTTATGTAGATTTTATGTTAATACCTTGTTAAAATTTGTGGAAAAGGTAACTTTGCTATCTAAGGATATTGGACATTGAAGGGAGACTAAATTGACTCCTCCGATCTTTCTTAGGATCTTACTTAGTTATTGACCAAAGGACTTATTAATGACATTTTCTAGACTTGTAACACTAGAAGAAAAAGAAAAAACCCTGTATTTATTGTTAATATATTCTCTAATATTCTCGATTTTTTGGGCATCACAGGAGTGGCGGTGTAGAAAAGAGTGAAAGTGTCCATGATAGAAAGAGATGGAGAGTGGGTTTGTGGGGGGGGGGGGAGAGAGAGAGAGAGAGAGAGAGAGAGAGAGAGAGAGAGAACAGTGGTATTAGGACGAGGAGACGGAGAGAAGAAAGAGTTTTGATTTGGTTTCACGTTATAACATATATATACATGAATAATTTGGTCATTTTACGTAAGGTTATCCTTATGGACAATGTTTTTTAAAGAGTGGACCTTTGAGCAAAGAAAATTCACAATTAGATTTATGGACCAAGAGTCCTTTCATTCCCTATTTCTAAATAGATAATAAAATAAAAATAATAAATAAAAACGAAATGGTTAACAAACAAGTTGGCTACCAAAAATGTGTACCTGTAATACAACTAGAGGATGCAGAGAAATGTGATCATCATCTTCCGAGTAGTCAACTGTTGGAATGAGTTGTTGGAGCTCCGAGCAAGGCGTAAAGTCGCCGAAATCATCAATATCACCTTCCGAATTGGCTTCAACAAATAACACACCCTCTCCATTGCAATATATCTCAAGCCTACCATTGTTATCCCTTCTTAACCTCCCAGCCACTGGGTAGAACAATACAAGTACTTTGCTTAGAGCCTCTTTAAGCACTTGTGTGTCAAAAAAATTTGGAGAACAACCATTAGGTTGGTAGAAGTAGACAGTTGGGATGTGAACTCTTGGTACCAACAAGTCCAAATTTGTGCTCCATAGGCTGTGCTTGATAGTGTCTTGGGCTGGGGTTACGATAGTCCACTCTTTCACTTCAATCTTCATGCTTTGATCTCCAACATTCACCTCAAAATTTGGTATCTTTAGTTAGCACTACAACAAAATAACAGTTTTAGACAAAATAATAATAATAAAATAAAATAAAATAAAATTAGAGACAAAATCACTTTTTAGAGACGAGATAACTTTGTTATCAAATGTGTCATTGTTGTATTTTTAGTGGCGAAATTAATTATTTAATAATGAATTACTAT
Source organism: Camellia sinensis (assembly GCF_055761805.1). Classification (NCBI taxonomy): domain Eukaryota; kingdom Viridiplantae; phylum Streptophyta; class Magnoliopsida; order Ericales; family Theaceae; genus Camellia; species Camellia sinensis. The sequence goes on from NC_138964.1 coordinate 45,341,232, forward strand.
TCTTAGAACAAATTTTATTTTATCTAAAAGAAACCCTTTTTGCACCAAATTGTTTTGTCTAAAAGTGAATTTATTAGTGACATTTAAATAAAAAAAAATTCATTTACGATTCATTTGAAATTGGTCTCTTAATACTTTCTATAATAAAATTTTCACTTTTAGGAATAAAAAGATTTGGTTCCTAAAACCTTTATTATATGTTGTAGTGTTGTTAGCTAACATTGTTGTGGTTTAAAACAATGTTGTGCACCTTGGACAAATTTACAGAAAATGAAATTTGTAGATAAGATTTATTTTTGATGTGATTTGTTAAGGATATAATATAAATTATAATGTTGTTTACCTCTCCAGCAACTTTAGCTTTTAAATTAGTCAATGATTAACAATTTAATATGATATTAAAGTATTTAATATGATATTAAAGTAATTAATATATTTTGCATTTGAATTTCAACGCTTCCCCAACAATCAGAACTGGTTAACAATTCAATATATATATATATATATATTTGGTATATGCAAACTCAACTATGTAGGTCATTCTGCAATACACATCCCAAAAGGGGTGTGTACCATATACAAAATCACTTCGGAATCATAACTAAAATATATATATATATATATATATATATATATATATATATATATATATATATATATATAATAAGTCATTACTAAACTCCACTTGAGGTAAAATAAAAAAATCTCTTCAATTGCAATCAAAATATAAAACAACACGTTATAACCAAAATCACAATAAATCACAACTAAAGGTTATAACCAAATACTACTTGATGTATAACCAAAGACCATTTAGTTGTAACCAAAATAAAAATCACAAGATGGTATAACTATGTCATAACTAACACCACAATGAGTCATAAGTAAGTCATAACCAATACCACAATGTGTCATAATGGGAGTGTGTATTATAAATTTTTTGAACTTAATATGTGATTAAATTAGTAATTAAGTTAAAATATTAGTAGAATTTGATTATAAATTAGGGAAAATCGTTTTTTTTTAAGGGCAGTCGGTCCATAAATCTAATTTTGAATTTTTTTTTTTTTACCCAAAAGCCCACACTCTAGAATACTTTGTCTATAAGGACATGTTCTTACAAAATGACCAAGCTACCCATGTATATATATATATATATTGTTTTTCAAACCAAACCCTAATCAAACCTCTCTCTCTCTCTCTCTCTCTCTTTTGCCTCATCTTTCTCTCTCCTCTCTCCTCTCTCTTCTTCACTACGTCGATTTGAACGGCATTACCACCGCCAATGCCCCTTCATTTACCATGTAAATCTAGTAGCGACACTGGAGATACCACCAGATTTGAGGCCGATGGATGGATTTAGAAGCTTCTCATTGGTGTGTTTCCCAAATGAAGCTCATAGACTTGACTACACCATGGATAAACTATGGATTGAAGCAATGTTTTTTGAATTGGACCAAACCGGCTGGTTCAATCGGTAGAACTAGTGACCAGACCTAGTTTTGATCCGGATGACCCCCCCAAAATCGGACTATGCCAAAAATCGGTCTCTTTTGAAAGAATCGAAAAAATCGATAGTTTAACTGGAAAAACCGATGAACTGGTCTTGGTTTTATTAAAACCTGCCGATTAAGATTCACTTTTTGTTATTTTTCTTCTTTTCTTTTCTTTTCTTTTCTTTCTTATATATTTATTTATACTAGTAGTTTGGCACGTGCGTTGCATGTGGCACGCAATTTTTCATCAATTGTTAATACCATAATTATGCATGTCTCATAAATTGGTATGTAATATGTATACAAAGTGTAGAGACTTGTACAGGTAAATTGATCTGTATCCAAAATATAACTAAGCAATAAATGAATATATACTCGACTGAAACATTTAAATAATAAATGAGAAATTTTATAAACATAAACATTAACTTATAGTTAGATTGTTGAGATCATAATCTTATCTTAAACAATAAACAATAAGTCGGTCCTCTGAATATACAGTATTACACAAATCTTTTTCTATCAACTTCCTATTTCAATTTTTCATAATCCGTTTCTATAATATAATTAAAGGTATGAAATTAATTGCACAATCACATAATTTTGTTTAATAGTTCATCTCATAATACAAATTCAGCGAACCCACTATTACATATTATTTGCATAATATTGGTATAAGAATGCATTAATATCAATATATAATATATTTTTGTACATCAAGAGTTATTGAGTCTCGTTTCCTGTGTCACAAATATTTTGCATGATGAAAAATATAACATTAGACATTACCATAGTTTCATTTGTGTAAAAAATGTGGAATGGTTTTCTTAAGAAAATAAAATAATATTGTACTTTAATATTTTGATTGATATAGGAATTTCATAATTATTTTCACGATATTTATAGATCTATGCTTGTAAGTGTTTGTAAGATCATTTTCATGAAACTGTCAAATTACATAATTTGTTATGGCATTTGTAAGTAATCTGCATATAATAAAAATCGATCGAAACTTTTTATTTGATGTACTTATTTTCTGTATCATTGAGTTTTTGCGATAATGTTTGGGTATCATTTGATTTTTTTTCCCTTGTAATTTGAATAAAATGTGTACATGTACATTATTTTTCTTGAGTTTCACAACAAATAAGACAATTTATGCTTCAGCTCGTCTAACTTTACTTAGAGAGTATGTTGCAATGGATCTTTTATAGTTTTTGTTTCACCGTCTTCTTATTTTTCTTTTTATTCATCATTATAACTCATTGTAATAAAAATATTTTGATGAGCAAGAGTTTGAGGCATATCGTATTGTTATGAATTTTAAAATCAATTTTCCCTCAATAATGTGATTTTTCTATGGGGGAAAAACAACTACAATTATTGTCATGATGGAGGTGTTTTGCAAAGTCTTAGTTTGTAATTGACAGTGTTTATTGTGAATATTTATTTGTATGACATGTATGTATATATATATTGAACATAAATTGATAAGAGAATAATACACAATTCCGTAACTTTTTGGTAACAAATGTAACTATTACTCAAGTGATACATGTTAGAAAATTAAAATATTTGATGGTAATAGCATTACAGATTGATAATGTATAAATACAGTAATATATATAAATATACATTTATATTTTTTATATATATATTTATATATGTAGATATTGACATATATAAGGTATCACAAAAATAATATTTAAATTTTTTTGTAACAATATAATACAAGTAACAATAAGAAGTTAATTACTTATAATTAAATAGTTTGTCATAATATGGATGTTTAGTGTTACATTTTTGTGCGTATGCATTATTTTTTAATTAGATTATTAAATTCACATAAAAATTTCAGAGGATTTGTGAATAATTTGTGTGAAATTATAGATTAGTGAAGAAAAATTTTTAAAAAGAAGAAGTTTACGGTGTGTGTTTTGGTTTGGTTTATTTTTTCAAACTTTTATTTTTAATTTTTTGTTTTTAATTTTTAATTTTTTTTTGGTTGTCTTTAACACTGTTTTTTTTTTTAATAACCATTTTATTTTCTTTTTAGATTCACTTAATTTAATATTTTATTATTATTTAATTTTACTTTTAGATTTATATTCGCTTAATCTAAATACACATAGAAAATAATTTGTTGTATATTATTTTTGGAATAAATTATTAATTTTAAATAATAATAATAATAACAAAAATATATATAATAATAAAAAATCAGTTCATGTTTGAATTTATAAATTTTTTTACTATTATTTTACATTTTAATTCTATTTAGATTATTAAATATTAGATTTTCATGTAAAAGTATGATTTAAACATAAACTATGAAAAAAAATCAATATCTTTAATCACCAAAACTGAGAAAATATGCAAAAATTAAAATTTGAAAAACAAATTTAAAAAATAAAACAAATGAAAGGGGTTCTTATTTATAATTTTGACATTATTCCTTAGTTATTAAAATATCATGTAAAATATTATAGTTCATAAAATATAATTTAAACAAAAAGAAAGTGTATGACAATAGCCTACAAAATTTTAAGATGCAAACATATTTCTGTTTTAAAAATGCATGTGTTTTTCTTTGTTTAGATTCAAACAAATGTATACAACTTTAAAATTCAACCAAAATTATTCATAGTAATTTGATCCATGATAGACAATTGTAAATATTATGTATATTAGTATAGAAGCAAATACAGGAAACAAGAAAGAGTAATTATTTTTTGTTCTTCAATTATCATCAATGTAAAAAAATAGGGAGACGACTTTTTCTTTTTGGTTGATAAAAAAAGTAGACGGTTTGTTTATATTTATATAAGATTCTTGGAAACAGATATATTATTTTTGAGTGTTCAATTCCAAAAATAAAGAGATAATTAGTTTATATAGGATTCTTCATGACTTTTAGAAAATATAATAGATTTGAGAGGGTGAAATTGAAATTTAAAAAAGTAGAAAACATAGCACTCTTCACACGTTTATAATAGTAGTATATATATATGTATAGCAAAATTTTGCTTAAAAAATCTTACTTCAAGAGTCTCATCTCAAGAGGAGTCTCATCTCAAGAGGAGTCTCATTAGAAATTTGAGGAAATTATGAAAGTCTTTTCTTATTTATAGGAAAATATATTTCAAAGAGAACCTAAAAATTTTATGTGAGATTCCATCAAATTATTTGAATCATATTGATTGGAGACAGACTTGAAAATTTCATTTTCCTCTAAAATTAAATCTAGCATTCAATTAATTTTTTTGAACGAACATTCAATTAATTTGTTTGGAGAAAATGTCAATTTTTTTTAAAATTTCTTTTAAACTAGTGACTTTTTCTTTTTATCAATTATGACTTTATTAAATACTATTAATAAATACTATGCAATAATTTTTATTATTTCTATTTTAGTACTTATATATACTTATTTAATTATATTTTATAATTATATATTATTAATTATGACGTTATGATTTAACCGCTTCGATCCGAAAGTTGAATCGATGACTTATCCATCCAATTTCTTTTTTAAATCGCTCATTGACCAGATTTTCAAAATATTAGATTAAAAACCAGATTTTCAAAATATTAGATTAAAAAAGATGATGATGACAAGTGTTGCAAGTCATGGATGTAGTCATAGATTCATTTTCTCTCTATCAAATTAGTGCTCACAGATTTGACTACACTAGGATGTACAAAGTATGGGTTGAAGAAGATCATGACGACAAGTGTTGCAAGTTATGGGTGTACTTATAAATTTATATGTAAGTGATATAATTAATTGATAATTTAAAAAATATAAAAGAAAATGTTATCTTAGATATTTTAATTAATTATTACATTATTGAGTTTGAAAATTGAGCCTAATTCTTAAATTTGTATAACAATGTCCTATATATAAATAACGTATGTATTTGTAATTCATTGTTGTTGTAGAATGATTAAAGTAAGAATAAGGCAATTGTTTATCTATGTATACTGACTATGATTTCATTCATAATCTTCATGGTGTGCAACCAATGAAGTGCAGGAAATATTTGAATAGATAAAAATAAATAAATAAATAAGTAGATAAAAAAATTTAAACAGATAAAATATTTGAACAAATAGATTTAAATAGATAAGTGAAAAATTGAACAGATTATAAAATTTGGACAGATAATTCCAATATATAGGAATTTTAGTAGATAGATATTCTAATAAATAGATACAAATTTCACAGATAGTCAAAAAAACATTAAAAAGATAAAAAAACATTTGAACAAATAATTAAACAGACAAAATATTTGAACAGAAAGTTAAAAAAAATTAAACAAATGGTTAAAAAATTAAACAAATAAATGAAGGGGTAAAATTGGTAACAAAATGCATTACAAGAAAATACAGAATTGGCGACTAAAATAAGTATTTTCGTCGCCGAAAGTAGTACAAATGGCGAGTAAACTGATTTTAGTCGCCAAACTTGAGCACTTTTGCCGACTAAAGCACTTTAGTCGCCGAATATAGGGCTTTTAGCGACTAAAAGTCAGTTTAGTCGCTGAATATAGGAGTTTTAGCGACTGAAAAAATTTTAGTAGCTAAAAGGCACGGTTTTTGGCGACTAAAAGCATTTAGTAGCCAAAACTATAGGTTTTGGCGACTGAAAAATACTTTAGTCGCCGAATATAGGTGTTTTACCGACAAACAAATTTTTTGTAGCCAAAAGTAAAGGTTTTAGGCTACTAAAAAAAATTTAGTAGCTAAAAGTGGACAAATGGCGACTAAAACTGAGTTTAGTCGGCAAAAGTGGAGCTTTTGGCGACTAAAAATCAGTTTAGTCGCCGAAAGTTGTTTTTTTGGGCGGAAATTAATGTATTTAGCGACAAAACAGCATTTAGTAGCCAAAAAGCATAGAATTGGCGACTAAAATTCATGTTTAGTCGCCAAAAGTGCTTCTCTATTTTTTTTTAGTAAATACTTTATTTTTTTCGTAAAATATATTAAATAAAAATAATTATTTATATATATATTGTTTTCTATTAATATCGGTCAATATATTATATAAATAATATATGTTGCATTTATATTCATGTGATGTTCTTGTGGCGTAGCGGGGAGAGTGTTGGTAAAGGTTTACAGAGGCTGGGACGTTAGTGGTTTGAAACCTAGGAGTAGCAAAGGTTGAATTTTTTTTTTTCGGAAAAATGCTTTCAGCGACTAAATTGTTTCGTCGCCAAATGTGTTGTTTTGGGCGACTAATGAGTTTAGTCGGCGATTCATGACCTATTGGCGACTAAAATAGTTGTCGCTAAATGGATAATTTAAAAAAGTGGAATTGAGTATTGGCGACCAAAAGTTTTGTCGCTGAAGACTTGACTTTTTGCCGACTAAAATGTTTTTAGTCGCCAAAACCTTGGGCGACCATTTATTCGCGACAACACTGGCGACAAAAAAAATCAGTCGGGAAAGGTATAAAAGTGACTTTTGGCGACTAAAAATGGACCTTTGGCGACTAAAAATTTAGTCGCCAAAGGTGATTTTTGTTGTAGTGATGTCTTTCAAAATAATAAATAGACTTTTTACCAAACTAATTCACAATGGGTGGACTTCTCACCAATAAAAAGTATCTACTGGATCTAATACCTTAGACAATTTCTACATTAGACTTTTCAACAATTTTCTTTTTTTAAAAAAAAATTAATATTTGATTTAAGTTTTTTTATTTTTTATTTTAATTTGCTTGCTCTTTGTAGTTATAGAGATAAATTTCATTTTTGATGACTTTTTTTTTTTTTTCAAAACAAAGACAATGAGTTGATAAAGACAAAATGTATAATTGACTGTTTATCACTAATGTTAAGAGAGTTAGCGTTACAATTTACCCCAAAGCTACATTAAAAATATTTATTTATTTTTAAAAGATAAAGGGGGTAATGTGTTCTAAGACTATACCATAAGGGTGTACAATAGATTTTGTCTAATTTTAAAAACACATTTTTTATTCATTTTTTTTTATACAAATACAATAAATTAAATAGATTACGATTATTGGATCGACTTAATTTTATTTTAATTTTTTTTATAAATGATATACACTAAAGAATTGACAAAATATACAATTTAGATCATCAAAAATAAAATCCGTAATAAATTTTACAAGTTCAAATAACACCTTCCAATTTAAACTATGAAATTGAGAAAAACCAACTCCAATCTTAATTGGGTGTTTGGTGTGTGCAAAACATAAAGTTCACTTAGGTTAAGACAATCTATCGGCATCAACATCAATATCAACAAATTTTAAATCAAATTATAAATTAGAGTTTGTTTGACATGAACTAAAATGGCACACCTTTTTACCTTTTTTATTTTTTTTTTGGATTACATCACTTCTTTATTTTTTTTGCACATCTTTTTGTAAAAAATAAAAAATTATACTAATCTAGTACATCCCAAACAATCCCTTAAAAAGTACTTTTATATTTTAACTAGCATTTTATATATATATATATATATACATACTCCATTAGACTCTCTATTTTAAAATTTTATTTCATTAAAATATTTATTGTTAGAGAAAATTGGCGATAAATTGAATTTAAGAATGATATAAACATTAGGTCAAGTGGATAATTTTTCTTAATGAAAGGTTCACCTTTTGTGAAATAGTTTGGTGAGAATTCCCTTTGTTGGTTTTGGAGAATATTTTGCTTACAATTTTACCACTTAATTTATCTATTGGTTTTTTTTTTTTTTTTTTCACTATTTGTTCAAATTTATATCTATATGTTGAAATTATTTTCCTATCTTTTCAAATATATGTGTCTGTTCAATTTTTTTTCTCCATATGTTCAATTTTTTCTCTGTTCATATTTTATAGGTTTCTCTCCCTAATTTTTCCTATCTGTTAAAATTCTTGTGCTAATTTTTTCTAATCTATTGAAATCTATTTTTATCTATTCAATTTTTTGAATGAACAGATCTTTGGTATAACCTAACCCTAGTCAATTTTTTATTTGTTGAAAATCTAAGCAAATGATCAATGAAGCAACACACTACACAATTTTTTACAGATCTGTTCAGATTTTGAAAAAAAAAACACAACAGATAATAAATAAATAAAAAAACCTAGAGACAGATTTATCAAATTATTTTAGAGAAATTTGAACATATCACATCCACTGCAATCTATATACTGAAATTTGAACACAGATCAGATCCGGTTCAAACACAGTCATTTGAACAAATCATCATTTTTATAAAAGAATTCAAGAAGAAAGAGAAACTATTAAACAATAGACTGTTCAATCTTCTTCTTCCCTATTTCTCTCAATTTCAATCTCCCTCTCAAAACCCTATCTACCTTGCCCCCTAATTTCATAAAAATTTTATGATTTGCTAATTATATTTAATCAAAAATAATATTTGGTGTGGCTAATGTGGATGGTCTTATACCTAAGAGCTATAGTAGCCGTTTGGAATGTTGATTTTGGAGAGATTGAGATTATTTTAGTTACAAAAAGACAAAGTAGGTTTTTTGACCCTCAAACTAAAAGTTATCACATTAATTTATAATCATTTCATTTTTTCTCTCACAAAAGTAAAAAAAAGTCAAAAAGTCTATTCCAAACGAGTCTATTTTAGCGTCAGGCTAAAATAGTCAAAAAGTTAGAAAGCTAAAAAACTAAAAAATTAAAAAGCTAACCCATGGAAAATTTTATTTCCACACACTTATTTACCCTAGTATACATCATTTCTCAGTGCACACACTTATTAATTTGGTTATGGATTATTCTTCTTATTTTACACACTTGACATTCCAATAATATCCTAACTCACATCCTTGTACGCACACCACCTAAACTCTCCTTCCACACACCTTTACCCATTTTGGTTGAAAGCCCTCCTTCTATACACTTGATGTATCAAAATGACCCATTGACAACTCCATTTCGAAACATTGAAGAAACAATAAAGGCACAATGAAGACCCATTGACAGCTCCATTGAAGACCCATTGACATCTCCATTTTAACAACTCCATTGAAGACCCTCGTTTTTTTTTTTCTTGGAATATTTTTGATTTTCTGCATTTGGCACGGGTTTACCAAATAAAAAGAAATAATTCGGCTACTAACTTCCGAAATATTCACATATTTTCAAACCTTAGTTTTCAAGTTTCAATGTTTAATTCAAAAGTTGAGTTTCGAATTTTGTACAACATTTCGGTTATGTAGTACCAACTTAAAAAGAAATTGTTTTAGTGCTTCAGTGTCTTTCTAGGGAAAATGTTAGAGGTCCCAAATTTTCTACCAAATAAATGACCAAATGTCTCACATGGGTGTGGGGCCCATAAAATTGCGGACCCCATACCCATGTGAGACATTTGGTCATTTATTTGGTAGAAAATTTTGTGTCCCTAGCATTATCCGTCTTTCTAGTGTTACTAGACTCAAAAGGAAACACACTTAAATTCAATCTTGAAATTCATATCCAATGTGTCAAATCCTTTCATTTCAAATCAATAAATCAAAACTGCAACGTAAAGTTCATCACAAACGTACATATATTAGTGTCTATCAACAAATTCACAAATAAAAATCAAATCTTAGTCACTGTTTTCTCACAAATCAAGAGGACCCAATAATCTTTCCTGGATTTGGAAAAGAAAAATACTTGAGACTCCTATTTTGGAGCAACCCATGACCTCCACAATAATGTGGATCAATCATGTATTTGTATTTTTTTTTTTTTTTCTGAACCACTCACAGGTGAATGAGAATTGTGAGGGTGGGATTGTGGGGATCTCTAACATGGTTGTTGGGAAAAAAGGATGTCAAGAATTAACAGTTATCGTATTTATTTAATTATAAATTCAGTTTTATCAAAACAAAAAGCTGCTGATACGTGAAGTTGCTTCGCATACATCACAGAGTAAGTGTAAAACAATGGTGAGAAACAGCGGAGAAATTAAGATTTAATTTTTTTTACTCAAAAGATATGCATTAAAATTTTTATATTTTAAAAAGATGTATACAGAAAAAATTTTTATTTAATATTAAGAGTATATTTTGATATTCATTATGATCATTTTACTTTATGATAAAATTATTAATAAAATAATATTTTATTAAGTACATACACTAAAATAAATAGGGGTTAAATGGAATTTCTTCAACCCACGTCCAAACGAAGCCATAGAACTGATAGAAAAGGTGGAAGAGTGCATACCTTATGGATGCACTTGCTCATCAAACACTGGACAGGGCAAGGTACGGTGTGTGTGTGTGTGAGAGAGAGAGAGAGAGAGAGAGAGAGAGAGAGTGGAGGAGAAATGCCTTTAAGGAGACAGATTTTTTATAGGGGAATAGTAGGTAACGATTGGTTGTGGTTTTTTCTGTTTTTTTAATTTTATGTTCTCATCTTTGAGAAAATATAAAATTGTTTGCTAAACTATTTTTAAATTTGAAAAAACTTAGAGTGTGTTTGATTTGGTTTTAGGAGATAAATTTAAAAAAAAAAAAAATTGGGCAGAGAGTTTAGAATTTTGTTAGAGTATGAGAGTTTGAGATGATTTGATATTTTGTTATACTTAAGTAGATGTGTATGAGAGAAAAATTGATTAAGAAGGAGAGAGAAAAAAGAAAAAATAATTGATTGATGTGTAAGCGAAAGAACGTGATTTTGAAAAAAAAAAAAATTCAAAATCACTAAATCAAACAAAATTTTGAAATTTTTTCTCCAAAATTACTCTCTCAAACCAAACCAAACAAGGCCTTAATTTTTAAGAAACATCAAAAAGTTTATGAATTGAAAAAAAGAAATTCACATAAAAATAAAAATTATATAAAATCAAAAGTTGCCATTTGGTAATGTTTAAATTTTTTTTTTTTTTTTTTTTGCAAAAATATTTAATATTTATATATATTTTATATTAAAAAGAAAATATGTAGTGACAACGGAGAAAAATGATTGTTGACTGCATGAAGTTATTGCTGGAGCTGGAGGAGGTGACCAATGAGAATGGCCAATGATTGATTTTTTTTTTTTTTTTTTTTTTTTTTTTTTTTTTTTTTGAGATGCAGCTTCCATCCTGTCCAAGATCAAACTGGACGGTGCTGTTCGGCTTGTGAGATCCCATTATGTGTCTCGTTTTTATAATTGAACCGTTTAATATGTAAAACTTATCGACTACTATATGCATGTAAAAAGTTATGTTAATTGGATATCGATAGTTATGTGATCAAACTAGCTTTGTATAAAAAAAATAGACGGTGAACAAATTAACGGTTGACAAAAACTGATTCAATGAGATAGCTATCGATATTCGATCAACGTGATTTTTTTCAAATATATAGTATCGATGAGTTCTACACATTGAACGGTTCCAATTATCAAAACGGGACCCGTGGTGGGCTCCCATAAGTTGTTTGAAAATTTTATAAGTTGTTTGAAAATTTTTATAATCATATTCATATATTAAACGAATTTTTATTTACAGTTTTCAAATTGTTTATAAATATAAAAAAAAAATATTATAAAAATAAACATTGACAAACAAGACCTCAATATTTTGTAAACTTTTCCTTATTTTTGGTTTAAAAAACATGAAAAATGAAACAAAAGAAAAAAAGCACAAAAAAGAAAAGTAAAGCTTTTTGTAGGGTGTGTATTATATGTATTTTTGTTATATATATTTTTATACATATTACGTATTTTAATGATAAATATTATGTAGTTTTCTAATAAAATTACGATAATTTGTGCAATTTTTTTATAGTAATGATGTGTATTTTTGTGGTAAACTTACACATTTCGTAGTTTAAATTTTTCTACAAGAACGTATACAGTTCCGATTCGTAGCTCAAAATTCGAAGGCTCGAATTTGGCTCGACACCAAAACGACGTCGTTTTGTTGTCTTTTTTTTTTTTTTCCTTAATTTTTTCCGTGTTTTTTCTGAAGATGATGAAGAAGAAGAAGAAGGAGAAGAAAATGAGAAGAAGAAGAAGGAGGAGCTGGGTCTGGCTGTTGGGTTCATCAACAGAATTTTTTTTTCCTTCATCTTCAATCCAGATCAACATCAACAACAACAACAAAAAAAAAAAAGAAATCTGGCTGCTGGGTTCATCAACATCAACAAAAAAAAAATTTGGTTCTGCAGATCAACAACAAGATCTGGTTCAACAATTTTTTTTTTTCCCTTCATCTTCAGATTTTGAACATCATCATCATCTTCATCATCCTCAATTAACGTCAGATTTTTTGAATCTGATGATGATGATCCGATTTTGAACCAAAACGAAATTGATGATGATGATCCGTTGCTCAGATTCATATTCAAATTGAGGGAGAGAATTTTGTTAAAAAACTTTGATGATGATGAACATCTTGAACATCATCTTCAATTAACAAGATCTGGTTCCTATGCCCTCTCTCTCTCCCTTCATCAGATTCAAATTCCAGCAACGGATGATGATGTTCAAATTCTCTCCCTCTGTATAAAAAAGTTGTTAAAAAATATATATATATATATATATATACATATTCAGATCCAGATCCAGAACTAAAAAAAAAATATACAGAACAGAACAACTTTTTTTCAAATTCATCATCATCAAAAACTTTTATTTATTTATTTTTTTTCAGATCCGGAACAAGTAAAAAATAAATAAATATACAGAACAGAATTTTTTGCACCGCCATCATCTAGATCAAATTTTTTTTTGAACAGCTTCAGATTTTGAACACCATCATCATCTTCATCATCTTCAACATCATCATCATCTTCATCAACCAAAAAAAAAAAAAAAAAATCCCTTTCATCCTCACCGATCGCCATCACCGCGCCATCACCGATCTTCCTTCTCTTCTCTTCTCTTTCTCTCTCTCTCCCTTTCCCTCCTCTTCTCTTCCCTCTCTGTCTCTGTGTTCGAAAGAATGAAGGGGAAAGAATGAAAATGAAAGAAATAAAGAAGAAAAAGGAAAAAAAAAAAAAAAAATGTCCAAAACGACGTCATTTTGGACAGTTCGAGCCATTCGAGCCAAACAAAATTCGAGCTACCAGTCATTTTTGGAATGTATAACATTTGTACAAAATATGTCGGTTCGTATTTCAACCATAAATTTGTTGGGTATATCTCCTTAGTATAATATGACACTCAATTGATTTATTAAGATAATTTAATTTGGTTTAATGTTAGTTATAATATATTTTTAATATATTATATATGACTTTTGGAAATCCAATAAGTATTTAATAATATGTTTGGTGGCATCTAGAATTTTCATAAAAAACTCAAAAATCAACAATATATTTATATATATATTGGTTTTTTCTTCCGAATATACAGCGGCTGCTATTTTCCGTGGGTTTTGGTTTTGAGTGGCAGCAACAAATTGGTGGAATTCAATTTGGTGTGGGTTTTGGTTTTGTGTGGCAGCAACAAATTGGTGAATTCAAAGCTTGGTTGGTGGACTTCAATTTGGTGTGGGTTTTGGTTTTGTGTGGCAGCAACAAATCGGTGAATTCAAAGCTTGGTTGGTGGAATTCAATTTGGTGTGGGTTTTGGTTTTGTGTGGAGCAACAGATCGGTGAATTCAAAGCTTGGTTGGTGGAATTCAATTTGGTGGGTTTATTTCAGCAGTCACTGTGTGGCCTATTTGAATTATTATTCAACTTTATTTTGAAGATTTTTGTTTATTTATTTAGTGAGTTTTTTTTCTTATTTATTTGTGATTATTTAAAATTTATTTAATGGTGGTTTGTAAGATCATTCGTGTCTCGTTTGTAATCGTTTAAAAATTTTTGATTGATAATAGAATCAGATTTCGATCTCGTGAACGTACCTTACATTGAGGGAATCGCATAAAATTCTTGTGTCATCGTTACTGTTTGCGTGGTGACATCTCCAACTAGAATCACTCGTTATTTACTTATTTTTATTTATTTTAACAAATAACTTAACAGTGGATCTCAGAGAAGAAAATTATAAATATAAATAATTATAATTATAATTTTTTTATTAATACATAATTATTTTTAAACATTACCATTTAATAATAATATTTTTTGTTTTTAATCAATGTTGTTCAATAATTCAAATTAATCGTTTAATTCGATATAACTTACTTTTTTCTTTTTTTAGATTGATCGATATAACTCACTTTAGTGGCGAGAATAAAATTTGGGACCAAAAAACAAACATACAGGGTTTGAGTCATATAACAAATAAATTTTGAGTTTCTATTTTTATGTATTTTTTTATTTTTTTATCAATTTAAATCTTAATTTTTTGATCTGTTCACAATTTAAACCATTCGTCTATTTTCGTTAAGTAAAACCAAATAAAAAAATTTATATTTTAGTTATTAAACTTAATATAGATGATAACTTAGAAAATCCATCCCCTTCTGCGAAGATTACCGGAGATTCTAGCCAATTTGCCCACAAGACCAAATACCAAAGAGATAATGTTGCCAAGGAGAAAAGGTTGGTTGAAAACTAGGAAGGATGTACAAACACATCAAATGAAGGGATACGTCCCATTGAAGAAAAAAAAAATGAAATTGACATTACAAAGAAGAGAAAGGGCAATAATGAAGCAATGAGGGACTCTATAAACTGGGATTGCATGCTGAAAGTAGAGGTAAGTGAAAAATGAGAAACAAAAGTACTAAGAACTTTGAGAAATATTAAGAGACATAACTGCTCAAACCTTCAGAGGACTTATTTGGCAAACAACATCCGCCAGAGCCTCTTTATTTCTTTGTGTGCAGGAATTCAACAACAGCCAGTTATCAATCTTTCACGAGAGACAGGAGCATATTTTCGTCCCACCACAATTGGCATCATCTGTGGAAAAAGATCAAACTCACCCATAGAAGCTGATAACGAGAATACTGTTGTCCATACAACTAAGAGGTGATGAGCCTACTTAACTGAAGTGATTCCAGTGATCCCATTTAATCTTGGAGCCACCCCTGTTAACCCAGAGGTTGGAATTTCCGGTCCACGTTCGAACGACCCGATCCAAATGCTTTCGAAGTGTCTTGAAAGTAGGGAGAAGTAGATGGAGGCCATAACTATAGAAACCCAACGCCTAATCAAGGAGTTGGAAGAGGCAAAAGCTACGAACTGCCAAAAAAAAGGCCAATTACAAGAAAACTTCACGCTAATAAGGTCTCAAAAGCGCGAGATACCCAAAGTAGTATGGAATACAGCAACTCAAAGCTCCGAAGGTATCATCATTCCAAGACGCATGACGACCAGTCTAACTCAGATGGTAGCATTGAGAAGAGAACACGAATACGACACAGCGATGAGAAAAAACCTAGCCGAGGAGACCACAATGAGTCAGATGGCGATCTCCAACACATACCGTCCGTGCAGAGAATTACAAAAGCCATTCTTTCTAGGAAATTCAAAGCCCTGACATTCACCCCTTATGATGAAAAATCTAACCCCATCGACTATATTAGGCACTACCGCCAAGCCATGACATTGTATAAAGTTGGAGAGGAACTTATGTGTCGAATGTTCTCTTCCAGCTTGCGACAACTGGCTATACGATGGTATTATAATCTCAAGCCAAATTCAATTCGAGGTTTTTGCCAACTTCAAAGGTCATTCGAAGTAAGATTCATAACTAATCAAAAGTAGCCTTAACAGATAGACAGCCTTTGGGAAATTAAGATATAGGCTAGCAAAATGTTGTGAGGACTACAATGAATCTATGGCGATCATCGCTTTCAAGATGGGCCACCAAATGCCCTCAGAAAAGCACTAATCCATAAGCTACCTAAAAAGGTTAGTGACCTAATGAGGAGGGTTGCATAGCGCTATAAGATGGAAGACGATGTCATCCGAACAAATGGTGTCATTATCTCGGCAGTACCACTAAGGGCGAACTCGCCCCCTGCTTGCAACAGGTGTCGCCTGTGTTCTTCCTCGGAAGGTGAATAAATCAAGATGTCGTCCATGAAAACGATTACAATCCGATCTAAGTACTCTCGAAAGACTTGATTCATCAAATTTATACAAGGAAATGGTTTATTTGTCAACCTAAAAGGCATGACTAGAAACTTGTTATGGCCATAATGTGTGCAAAATACCATTTTTTGAATATCCTTCTCTTTCACCCGCAACTAATGATACCCCGACCTCAAGTCTATCTTCGAAAGCAACGAGAACTGTTAAGTTAGTCAAATAAGTCATCTATCCTGGGTAACAAGTACTTGTTCTTAACAGTGACTCGATTCAACTTATACTACCGTAGGGAACCATTTTTCTTGTTAGCAAAGAGAGTCGGTGCTCCTCAAGGTGACATGCTAGGGTGAATGAAGCCCTTGTCTAACAACTTTTGCAATTGCATTTTTAATTTACTTAACTTGGCAGGCTCAAATCTGTACGGTGCCATTGAAATTGGTGTCATGCCCGAAACTAAGTCGATAGAAACCTCAATCTCCCGGTGTAAGGGCAATTTGGTAAGGTCTTTCAGAAAGATATTTGTGGGATTTTCCCCAGAGGGAGGGTATCCTTGGAAGCCCAATAGCTGCTCGACACTTCTCTACGACTCGCTCATAATATTGGGGTGCGATGTAAAACATAAATGAATGGTCTATGCTTAGCATGTCCATTGAAAATCCACTAATCAAACATAAGAGGTACACAAAGACCAATCACGAGACATAGAGTCGCCACCTATTATTTATGGGAAAAGTAGGAAACCTTGACTCCTACCAATATAGGCCATCGCCAGTCACAACCAAAAAATTTGGTTCAGAAGTTTAGGTGTAAAGGGAAAAGGTCATGAATTGAGCACCCCCACTCACTTGATCAAAGATCAACCTTTACTAATTCTTGAAATAAGACTCATTACCACAATATGATCATATAACCCAGTTATTAACAGATGATGGAGACTATACTGGCCACATCAGATCTCATCTCTTAAGGCACTTGGCCATTGATTTTGTCTCTACTCTTGCTACTATCTCTATTGATCCTGAGCCTCTAATGGCTCTTGCTCCTGGCCAAGGTCGAAGTAGAGGTCAAGGCCGAGGCTGAGGCTGAGGTCGAGGTACTGCTGCGATTAGGACCCTTCTGGAGGTCCATAATGAGGTGCTTTTCCAATAGCCTGGGGGGCTTTAGACAGGTTTCTTATAGTTATCCCAGAGGACCGTGAGTTGATTTTGCCTCC
Organism: Camellia sinensis; assembly: GCF_055761805.1. NCBI lineage: Eukaryota > Viridiplantae > Streptophyta > Magnoliopsida > Ericales > Theaceae > Camellia > Camellia sinensis. The sequence goes on from NC_138964.1 coordinate 45,358,912, forward strand.
CGGAGTCCAACAAGCATGAGTCTATCATGCTCTGTATTTCAATACTTCCCTTTTTTCCCTTTTACATTGTTCTCTGATGATCTAATCACTTACAGGTTCCAGTGGCCTTTATGGAGTAGTGCCTATAGGCGATAGAGGGCCTGATGGTAATTGTCCGGATATTGGAGATTGCCATCATCGCTGCCCAAGCCTAGGTATTTTCTTTTTGTCTTTTTTTCGGCTGCTGTTATTCCATATCATGCTATGTCCTGCTTGTACACTTCAGCATTTCTCTGCTCACATATACTTATTGCCCCTGTGCCACTTGCACACTATCATTTACCTTATTAGACTACTCTGATATTCTGATCCTGGTAACCGTGCTTGTAGGCCTCAATAGTACCTTCTCCTTCTTTTGCGCCTATGAGAGAGGAGACTCTTCCTATTGATGACGAGGATTATGATGATGATGATGATGATAAGAGTTAGGGGTGCTCGCGGTTCGGTTTGCGGTTTGGATCCGCCTGCATATGTGCGGTTTGGGAAAAAATGAACTCACAACCGCCCGCAGTACAGGTTGCGATTTGTACAGATATGGTTCGCAGATGTATGGGCAGTTGCGGGGAGATTAGACTTTTTTCTTTAAAAATTTATTTTTGGGCCCTTTTTTTTTCTTCCCCACTTTGTAAATATTTATTTAGGGCCCTTTTCCCTCCATTTTCTAAAATGCACAACACTAATAATTAATGAATTAAAGCTTATAAAATTAAAAATACAACAAAATCAACTCCTAACACAAGCAAATCATTCAAAATCCTAAACTTTTAAATAAAATCAGAAGCTAACACAAGCACATCTTTCAAAATCCTAAACTAAATCATCAAAATGATTCACTACCCAACAATATAATTAAAGTAAAATCATTCAAAATCCTAAACTTACCTAAAAGTAATTGTAGACACCCCTTTTTTGACCGTCCTCAAGACTTGGACGTCATCATTTGAACACTCGATGATCATCCGTGTTAGTGTTCATTTTGAGTTCCCGGAGGTCATGACCGCGCGCCTTGCCTCAGGATCTCTTAACTTGCCTGTTCTGTGCTTGGTTGTGGACCAAGAACTTGTTTTTTTTTTTTGCTTCTGAGGGCAGAGAATGGCTTGTTGGTCATCCCCACACCTCACCGGCCTTGGCTTGAGGCCACCGGCCCTGTTTTGTTGCTACCGGCCATTGGTGATGGCCGGTCGGCATTGTTTTTGGTCAGCCGGCCGTTGGTTTGGTCAATCGGCCATATTTTTTGGTCGGGGCTGCTTTTTTTGCCTTTTTTAGGCATTGTGCATGCCAGCTGTGCCAGCTGGAGCACACATACTTGTCCTCCATATACGTGTATGGAGGATTTTCACCCTTTGCACCCTTTTGCTCTGGTTTCTTGAGGAAGCTTGAACCCTTTATCTTAGCTTCCCCAAAAAGTTTGACCCTTTGTCTTAGCTTCCCCAAGAAGCTTGACCCCTTTGTCTTAGCTTCTCCAAGAAGCTTAGGCCCTTGTTTTGTTCTATAAAAGAGGCCCTCCCTTCTCCTTTAGAGGGGTTGGAAAAATCAGAGATATATATCACATATCACTCTCTCTATATCTCCCCCTCTCTCTAGATTGTGTGTGTAATAGTGCTCTAAAGGTGTTTTTGTTCTTAGTTTTGCACTAAGACACCTAGTGTTACACCATACCTTGGAGTTGAGGTCCCTTGAGGCTGATTTTGGGGCTCTTGGGTTGATTTGAACTCAGAAAATCTGCTAGAGTGGTGTTCTTGAAGAGATTCTTCGAGGGTAAGAAACTTACCCCTTTATTCCCCATTTTTACACAAGCTTTTAACCTATATTGCATCCGTTTTTAAGCTTAGTCTATAACTATTAAAAGTTCTGATTTTAAGTACTTAAAATAGTTGTTTAAGATCACTTTGGTTTTTGGGGTTGTATACCCCCTCTTAGGCCTTGTTTGGCCTCATTTTTGTGCCCTTTTTGTGAGCTCCGGGACCACCTTGTATTGGCCTTCTCACCACTGAAATCCCTGGTGTTTTGAGGTCCTAAGAAGGAGAGGGCCATCCCCTCTCCTTGTTGTCTTCAATACTTGTCATATTTGCCTCATATGTGAGCACTTTTGTTAAGTTCATATTGGCCATGTCTTACCTGGTATTTGTGGTTATTTTTCTGTCATATGCCACACTGTTTTTGCCTATCTTGGTCATTCCATGCATGGTTTATACACTTGTAGTGTAAATTTTGCAAATTAGTCTTGTATGCCTCATGTTTGAGCATGTGTTTCTAGCTTGTTTTTGGGCCATCTCAGTAGATTTTTGGTGTAGTTTTAACATGCCTTAGATCTGTTTTTGCTTGGTTTGGTTGGCCCTTGCATGCCTCATATACTTGTAATGTAAATCACACACACTAGCTTTGTATGCTCCTTGAAGTAGCATCTCATTTTAGCCTATGTTGTGTCCATTTTAGCATGTTCTTGGGCTTATTTTATCATGTCATACCTTTGATTAGGTTTGGTTTGGTTAGCCCTTGCATGCTCCATACACTTGCCATGCAATCCCATGAAATAGCCTAACATGCGTCATGTTGTGACATGTCTTTTTAGCATGCTTTTGGCTTGACTTCAAGAAGATTTTATCCATGTTTTGGTATGCTTGAGGTCTGATTTTGGTTGTCTTGGTCACCCATGACTTGTTTTGCATAGCTTTGGTTCAATCTTGCTTGTAAGCTTGGTGTATTGAGCCATTTAGTATGCATTACTTGGCCTATTTCAATGATTTGGCATCATTTGTAGTGTAATTTCAGTCCATGTTTCATGGTCATGCACATGCATTTATCACTCTTTAAATGCGTTTGAGAGTTGTGCTTGTATGCCTCATTTATGGACCATTGCATGAGCTTCATCTTTGTGCATTCCGAGCCACCATCCCAACACATTTTGCCACTGATTTTGGCCTGCATCAAGTCTGTTTGGGGTTGGTTTCGTCATTTGAGCATCGCTTTGCATATCTATAGTGTATTGCATTTCACTAGCTTCGGTGTTTGAGTCTTTAACAATGCATTACATGAGTGTTTGCATGCTTTGGAGTCATTTTGGGGCCATTTAGTATGCCATTTCAGAGCTGGAATGTATGCCATTTTATGCCGTGTGGAGTCATTTTGGGGCCATTTAGTATGCCATTTCAGAGCTGGAATGTATGCCATTTTATGCCGTGTTTCATCCTTGCATTGCTCTTGGAGAGTTGCATTTTGTGCCTTAGGCTTGGAGCCCTTGCATTGTGCATGTTTGCATGAATCTTGGGCCTTGTTCTCATCTCATTTGGCCACTGATTTGGGCATGCTTGTGAGCTATCCATGTTAGTTTAAGTCCATCTTTTCATGTTGTTGCATGCTTGTCTTGCATGTTGTTACATGCTTGCTCCATTTTGCATGTTGTTGCATGCTACACATGTCCACATGTTTAGGTTGCATGTCTATTGCATATTACATGCTTGCATGCTTATGTTGCTTTGTTAAGTTCATCATGCATGTATTACATTGGTCTAGGTATACTTGCCTTTGCATGTTGTTACATGTTAGTTCTATTGCATGTTGTTGCATGCCAAGTTCATTGCATGTTTGCTTGCTTGCATGCTTAGATAGCATTGCATTATGTGTGCATCCCTTGCCTCTTGATCAATCATGATAGAGGTTGGGGTCCCTTATGTGTTATGTGCATTTCATTTAACATTAAATTGCACATTCGGCTCCTTTGGCCATCATGCATTGAAATACGTGATTGATGGTCCAAGGGTCGAGAACCATACTCCCTTGAGCTCATGACATGATAGGGAGGGTGGTTGTGCAAACATTGTCTCGCAAATACATTGTCATGCTCTGTTTGTCCTCTGCTGCAGCAAAACAGGATTCTGCAGGAAGAGTTGGCCGACCGACTACATTAAGTGCCGATCGACCAACAATATCTGGCCGAGATCCCTACAATTGGTCGATGACCATTTTCCAGTGGTCGATGGCTACTCCTCTTGGCCGATGGCCTCCCACAATGCTCAGGGAGTGGTTTAGAAGCATCCTTGGGACTTGTGCAGTTTTCAAAGGTATAAAACAGTGCAAACAGAGGCAGCATGAGTATGGCGATAGATTTCCGAGCGGAGTCGAGCATGCGTGCATTTGGCCCTCTTCCCGAGGCTGTTTTATTACTTTCAATAGCTTAATTAATTTGTTTAATTAGTTAGTTGATTTGTATTATTCTTTTGGACCCTCCGAGAGAGGGCGAATTTTGTAATAAGCGTGCGTGTGTGTGATGCATGTCTTCCAACCCCACGTCTTTCTCCCTTTTACTTACCTACTTTCAATGGTTAGTCTTAGGGCACGTTTCAATTAGCATACTTATGATAGCATGTTTGCATACATTCATTCATATTGCACGCACTGGGCTCGGCGCATCATACTCATTGCATTGTATTTCAACTCCAAACCGAATACATGTTATTTGTTGCATTTCATATGCCATGTTTAGAATAGCCGAGCCTATCTTAGTTGCATTCTTGCATGTGTTGCATTAGGCATTTCAGCATAGTTAGGACTCATGCATGTTTTCTAGTTAGCTTCTTTCTTTGGCTTGGAGTACTCGGTAAGTGTTTATGCTTTAGCATCCTTGCATGCGTGTGAGTGACTGCCATGATAGCATGCTTACCATGAGGCTGCGTGCTTATGTGATAAAACTGCCTAAATGCCTGTGGGTAAAGGTTGGGTTGCTTGAGTTGGAATAATTCATCGAAACCCGTGTTTTAGCCTACTTGCGAGTAACAAACTTCAAACCATTTTCGAAACAAACGGATATGCGATGCTTTGTTCCAACTTAGGCAATCCAGTCTATACTTGTATGCTGTGCGCATCACATAGTAATTCTAGGCTAATAACTGGAATAAGAGCACATAATGTTTTCAAAACTCGATATCATGGTTAGTAGAGGCCGATCTTTGATCGGGCGAGCGGGGGTGCTCATGAAATGACCTTCCCCAATCGTACCCAAGTTCCCGAGCCGAGACAACTTTGGTGATGACGGACACGTGGCCTTAGGCACGAGTCAGGGTTTCCTAAATTCTCCCAAAATAAAATATTCAGGTGGCGACTCTGTATCTGGCAAAGCAGTCCATGTTTGGCACTACTTTCTAAAAATTAGTTTTCCAAAACGATTTTCCGAATTTGGACTCTTTGATGATTCATCGCACTCTGTGAGATTAGATACAGGACCGTGACATTGAGTCCTGAACTGTGGTGAGCCCCAAATAAACAAAACGGGATTCCCTCCCGGGACGTTCGGGGACGTCTACAGTAATTCTTCATTAACTTTTACATTCATCCAAAATGCAATAATAAAATTACAATAAATTGTTGTCAGACTTCATCTAATTCAAACCATTAAATAAAATAAAAATATTTGCAAACTCACAAACTCCATCATTAAAAAGTAAAAAAAAAAGAGTTTAAGTGCGGGCGGGTTCTTGCGAGTGCACGCAAGAACCCGTAACCCGCAATAATGCCATATTCCAAACCGTATCTGCTCACATTGTGTCTACGAAAAAGCCCATTTGTATGCGGATCGGTTCGGATTGAGTGGGTTGGATTGTTCGGATAACTCTATGCTCATCCCTAATAAGAGTGATGATGATGATGATGATGATAATGATGATGGGGATGCTCATTCTCTCAACATTCCTAGTACTTATGCGCCAAAGAGGCACAAAGAGATCTGAGGGGTCTTTTCTTCTTTTCTTTTTTGCTTTAGGAGTTAGGAAAACACTTATACAACACTGGCTTCTTTTGAAAGATTTTTATAAAAACTTGATCGGGGTTTCACTTCTGTTTATAAGAAGAAAACATTTTGCACATGGTGAATGGATTTGCATAGCACTTCGGACAAGCATAAAAAACATTTTATTGAAAACAGAGAAGTTTCACATTTTACAGGCTCTTGAATCAAATGTTGAGTCGACAGCGAACAAAAAATGAAAATGCAACTGTATGAATGTAAAATACAATCAAAATAAGACAAGAATACAAAAACACTAACTAAGAAGAGAAAAGGACTCTTCTTGACACTATTGGCACTCTAGAACCACCCTCTACATGCTGTAACTAAATTGCCCATAAATTTAAGAAAGTTGTCTGACTAGAGTGGAAGTGTAAAGTCAAAAATCATATATTGTTCGGCCAAGGTTTTCTTTTTTGCTATGGCCTAGGTCAAGAATTCTTTTCTCCCACTGGCTAGTTTATTATATGGCAGTATAAGGACTTGTCTGGCCAGACCATCCAGGTGACATTCAAAGTCGGCAGCAACTATCTTGCACCTAAAGTAACACTTTTTTGCCTTATTTAAGCGCTCCATCCTCGGCTTTTCTCTTTTCCAAAAGATGGATTTTGAAAATGTCTCAAGGCTTGAAGACTGACTGAACGGTTTAGATAGAGTTGATAAGTTGAACTTTGCTAATTTTGGCCTCAACGCTCTATTCGGTCTATACTTGGTCCCTTTGCATTTTCTTTTCCTTCATCTTGCAGTTTGATTTTGCGATCTCACGACTCATGTTTTTAGGTTTAGCTCTCAAGATTATGATCCACTTTTAAAAAGTTCCAAACTCTTATGGGGTGCTCTCAGGATAGGGTCATCCACCATTCTCCAATGATTAATCATTATTATATCCTTGCTGAGATTTGTGGGATGCCTATGGGAGAGGCTCGAGCTCTTCTTTGTCATGATGAGTTTTCTGTCCCTTTCTTGGTGCGTTGATTTTCCTATGCTGGTGATCATGGTGATTTTCTCTTTTCATTGAGTTTGCATATAATAATAGTTTCTAAGCTAGCATTAGGATGGCACCTTTCAAGGCCTTGTATGGCCGACCCTGTAGATTATCGATATGTTGGGCCGAGGTGGAAAATGTATAGGAGTCCTAGTGGGTACCTGAGCGCGCCTGACAGTTCAGACTCCCAATTTCTAATCTTATATCACTAGTGTAGTGTGAAACAAAAAATGAGAGTCCAAATCCGGCAACTTTATAGAAAATCCATTTATTGCAAAATATGCCAGAAATGAACTACATCACCAAATCTAAAAGTCGTTGCCTAATCTTTTGGGAAAACTAGAAAACCCATGACTCATGCCAAAGGCCACTGTTTGTCATAACCAAAGATGTCTTGGTTCGGAACCTTAGGTATAAGGGGGGAAGGTCATGAAGTGAGCACCCTCCGCTCACCCGATCAAAAGATTGGCCTTTACTAAACCATCATTTGAGTTTTATATACGCTATATGTTCATGTTCTGATTTACTAAATAATGCTAACATTATATGAGGCAAACAAATATAGATCATGTTACTCATCTTGAGACGTTTTGATCTCATGCATTTAAAAGAGTTTTGCAACATGTATAACTCAAGGGAAAATTGAGCAAACAAACATAAGAATCAATGTCATCCCAACTCAAGTGACACAACCTCCATCCACTAGCATTCATACAGATATTCCAGATAAGCAGGTAGCCACATGGTATAATGTCAGACATAGTAAGTAACATGTACACACAAAATGCTAAAACTAGAAATGCTCACCTAGTACTCCTCCGTGGTAAGCCAAAAGAATGAATTAGAAGTATATTGATGATCATATATATAAATAGCTAATGCAATACATACATAAAATCCATCTAAAGGTTCGGCTGCTAACACATGACATGTGTATCATCTCAATACACGAGGTAGTGCACACAGGCATGTCAAAAATGATAAATCCCATGAATGCAAATGAACCAAACCTAGATGCATGAAAAATGAATGCAAGCCATGAATATGATAAATAAAACATGATGCCATAGAGAAAGAAAACGTATAAATAAAAGGGATAAAAAGATGTGGGGTTGGAAATTATTACAACAATCTGAATGGAAAAGAAACATAAAGAAGGGAGGAGGAAGATTATTACAACAATGAATGAATAAGAAAAGAAAAGACGTGGGGTTGGAGAAGTTATCACAACAATGAATTGATCCTGCTAAATTAGAGTTGAATCTAACAAATCATACTAAAATGAATAATAAAAATTAAACAACAACCACAAAATGCCCAGGAGAGGACTCTCCAGAAACTGCCCTATTTTGCTATAAGAAACTCATAAGGCCATACACAAATTCATCCAGTTGACTAAAAAGAGGTCCGACCGAACATATCTTCTGACGAAAACTCTGTTTTATGCAGCAGGTCCAGAACATGAAAAGCACATCTTCTAAGGGGTGCTCATCCTTTTTACCTCTCCTTCTTACAAAAAATAGTTAAGGGAGAGGTAGATAGGCCTCAACGCTTAACAACAACATAAAATAGCCATATACAATAGATATTTTACAATAATTCATCAAAGTAAATGAATTAAAGAAAGAAGGAAATTCAAGCCCAAGAAACAGATGAGAACCTACAATCATCTTTTTGTGAATAAGGGCAGGTTAGTACCCAACATGCTATTAATTAGAGAGAGTAGATTAATACCCACCATTTATTAGTAGAAACTTTGCCTCTAAAGTAAGAGATTCATCAAAGATTATTGAAGACTCCTATTTTATTCATGGAGGAAGGATGTTTCCACCCCTTTTCATGTTCACAAATGATTGAGAAGAGAGTTTTTGACATCTTTGACCCCAAACCTCTTATTTTACTTCCAAGAAAAATCAATGAAAATGAAAACCACCTACCTTATTAACATCAAATCTCAAAAATCACCCAACTAATCCCATGGAACAACCACCTCTACCCATTAAGATTGAACATGGGTTGAAGCATATGGGCAAATATGCTTAAATGATGAGATATGTGACGAGAAAGTGTATAAAGAGGGGAAAATCTACTCTACATAATCAAACTTGTGGATGGGTAGTGTAGACACCCCATTTTTGACTGCCCTTAAGACTTGGGGGCCTCTGATTGTTTACTTGATGGTGAAGGTTATGTTGTGCAAAGGTTTGATTTCTTCTGCAAGAGGAGCTTGAAACTCCAACCTTACACCCCATTTTTGGACCAAAGCCTTTTGACCAAAATGATTTTTAGACCTTAAAACCCTCTCTTTCAAAATATTTTTGAAAAATGATTCTACGACGTTCTGAGGCTCGCATTTCGTTAAATGTTGCGCTCTTCGGTAAATCGAGCAAGGACAAAGTGGAAATGAATGGAAGAGAAGTGAACTCTTTAAAAATATCTTTCAAAAAATCTTATTTAAAGGTTTGGACTTGAAGAAAATTGGAGTGGAGAGAAGAAACCAAGTTGGAGAAGAAGTTGGGCATGAATCCAGATAGGACCGAAACTGAGCAGTCTTCACCAAAAGAGACATATCTTCTTGCACACTTGAAATTTTGATGTGAGGCTTCCACCATTGGAAAGAAGACTTCCAGGTCTTAAATTTAGGCTCAATAATGACCGGCAAAGAAGTCCATATGAAGGAGATATACCTATTTGAAGTTGGGCCCAAAAAGCAGATTTTTCTAGCCAACCAGAGGTGGAGGTTGCTGGCCATGGATGGGCTTTGCCGGCCATGTGCCATCCAAGAGTGTGCCTTGCTGGCCAGAAATGGACCTCTGCCAGCCATCAATGATCCCTTGCCGGCCATTGATGCAAAAAGTCAGATTTTGGCAGATATTTATCTTCCAGCTGTTCCAACTGTCCATTTTGGAATATTTTCGACCAAAGCTCATGATTTTCTATATATAGATGGCCTATCTCTCATATTTCAAGGTTGGAAGAACTTTGGGAGCCTCTCTCTCTACAATCCTCTCTCTCTAGATTTCTCTCTCTCTTGAGCTTTTGTCCTTAGAAGCTTACATACATCAAACTTTAACCTATCAACCCTTAATCAAAGTTGTTGATCTTTGGGCTGAGGTTGCTTGAGGCACTCTTGGAACTCCTTAAGGTGGTTTTGACTTGCATTTGTGCGTAAAAGTGTGCTTGGCTTCAAGAGGTACAACCTTTACCTTTTAATCTTGTTTTTTCATACTTGTTTTTCCATCTTTTTCCACCATTTCAAGGCTGGTTTTGGCATGTAAAAAGTTCTATTTTTCAGTCCTAAAAGTGGTGGTTTGAGCCTTTGTGAGTTAGGGGGTTGTTCCCCCATTTTTGCTCCTTAGCTTGTTAAGCTTTTTGCACCATTTCTCATCACCTTCAAATCAAAATTTTTGGGCCTTTTTACCACTGAAACTCAGAGGTTTTTTAGTGACAAAAACCTTTTTATGAAGTTCAAAATTGGAGGGGTTAGCCTCCCCTCCTTGTGTCTTGCTTCCATGCCTAGGTTGCTTCACATGTTAGCATGATTTTCTAGCTTAACCTAGCTTAATTCAAGCATGTTTTAGGATTTATTTTGGCATGTTTTAACTCTGTTTTGGGCTACTTGGAGCACTTGAGGCTTTCTTTGTATGCTTGTAGTGCAATTGTGCTTGATAGTCTAGTTTGTGCCATGTTTTGGTCTCTTATTCTAGCTCTTTTTAGCTTATTTCAAGCATGTTTTAGGACTCATTTTAAGCTATTTTAGGACTGTTGTGAAGTGTTTGTACCTTTGGAGCTTTGTATCGCATGCCTATAGTGTAGTAATCTTCACTAGTTTGATGTTTTGGGCTTTTAAACATGATTTGCATGAGTTGCTTACATGTTGTAGTGTCATTTTGCATATAATTTCAGCACATATAATATCTGTAACCTCCCTCATTTCTTCACTTTGTCATTTGCTTTAAGGGTTGGTTAACCTTTGGGTTGTGTTTAATCTTGAGATTGAGGTTTGTGCTTAATGGTTTTAATCTTCTTTTGAGGGTTTCTACTAACCAACGACATGATCTCTCTCATGCGTTAAATCAATCCTTTGGATGACACCTCTCTCATTAGAGGACACTCACCTTGGACAAATTGACTAAAGAATGGTTTGGTAACTAAAATGAGTAAATAAAATTGGACAAGTAAAACTTGAGCAAGTTAAGCATGTTGTATTTGCATTGCATGTGTTCAATCGAACGTTATATTGAACACAAGGAAGATTGGAGCATTTCATATTCAAAGTGATAAAATGAGCCAATCTCCTTTGTCTCCATTGCCTTTGATCATTCATGACAAGGTAGTGGTCTAGAGTTTTGTTTTATGCATTTATTGAAATTGTGCAACTTGGATTTTTGGTCATCATGCATTGAAAATTCTTGGTTTGTGGTTTTGGATCCAAGAGTGCCACTCCTTTGATGTTTTTGAGATGATAAGGAGGGGTACAGTACAAACATACCCTTGGAAAACCCTCAAATTTTCTCTTTTTGTGCTCTGTTGCAATGTGGTGACTTAGAACACCAGTGGCCAAAAGTGGCTCATTGTTGGTCGGCAGTGACTGACTCTTGGCCAGCAAGGCACATTTTTGGCCGGCAGGGGGCTGGCAAGAATCACCCATGGCTGGCAGGCCACTGGTGCAATCCTCAGCATTGATTTGGTAAGTTGGAGCAAAAAGATTCTGAAGTGTGCTCAACCCTGCAAACAGAGGCTCTTAAGAGCAAAACCGGAGGGCTTTTTGGGGCGAAAACCGAGTGCATGCATCCTCTACTTCCCAAAGCAGAGCTGAGGCAGTGTAGTTTAGTGCTTTGCATGATTAGTTAGTGTACATGTTATTGTAATTAATTAGTTTGCTAATTAGTTAAGTGTTGTAATAATTAGTAATTAGTTTGCTAGTTATTCAATTGGTTTGTAATAATTAGTCTAATTAGTTTAATTAGATTAGTTTAATTAGCATAGCTAGTTAGCTTATTCATTCAGATCCTCTTTTGCGAGGGCACAATGTTGTAATAAGTGTGTGTGCGTGTGTGTATGTCTTCCAACCCCACGTCTTTCTCCCTTTTACTTAACCGCTTTCGATGGTAAGATTAGGGATCATTTTTAATTAGCATACCTTATGCTTGCGTGTTTGCATCCATTCATTTGTCTTGCATGCACCGAGGCTCAGCGCATCATTCAAACTGCATTGTCAATTCAATACTTAGTTAAATAAGTGTTTCAAAGCATGTTATCAAATTGTATCATATGCCATATTAGTAGCCGAGCCTATTAATTGCATTACTGCATGTGTTGCATTAGGCATCTTGCATAGTTAGGATCATGTATTTTTTTTTTTATAAACTAAGTTTTTGTTTTGGCATGGAGTACTCGGTGAGTCTTTATGCTTTAGCACGCTTGAATGAGTGTGATTGCCATATTGCCATGTTTTGCATGCTTGCCATGAGGCTATTTGCTTAAATGCTAAACTGCATGAATGCTTGTGGATGAAGGCTTGATTGTTTGAATTTGAACAATTCAACGAATGAAAGTTTTAAGCCCACTTTGCGAAGTGGCAAATCATGTTTTAAGCCCATCATGTTTGATGGCGAATTTGCATTTTAGCCCCCTTGAGGGTGACAAATTCAAACCATTTTCGAAAGCAAACATGAGTTGAAATGTTCCAATTCTTGCGATTTTTAGTCTATACTTGCTTGTGTGCGTCACATAATAATGCTAGCTAATAACCGGAACAAGAACACATAATATTTATAAAATAACATATCATGATTAGTAGAGGCCGATCTTTGATCGGGCGAGCGAGGGTGCTCATTTCAGGACCTTCCCCTCTCGTACCCAAGTTCCCAAGTGTAGACTGCCTGGAACAGTGCTCTGCACGCGCGACGGCGCGAATTATAGTTCTAGCTACTAGAGTTCTGACTCATGTCACGGTTCTGAATCTAATCTCACAAAGTGCAATGTAAGACTGATAAATCACCAAAGAGTCCAAATACAGCAAATCGTTTTGGCAAATTGATTTTAATCAAAAAGCGCCAAACATGGACTGCTTTGCCAGATTTCAGAGTCGCCACCTAAATATTTTGTTTTTGAAAAATTTAGGAAACCCTGACTCGTGCCTAAGACCACGTGTCCTTCATCACCAAAGTTGCCTCAGTTCTGAAATGAGCACCCCCACTCGCCCGATCAAAGATCAGCCTCTACTGACATGATATGTTATTTTTGAAAACACATGTGTTCTTATTCCTGTTTATTAGCTAACATTACTATGTGATGCGCACAGCACACAAGTATAGACTAAATCACTCAATTTGAAACAAAACATCTCATGTTTGTTTTTCGAAAATGGTTTGAAGTTGCTACCCTCAAGTAGGCTAAGACGCGGATTTGCCACCCTCAAGGTGGGCTTAAAACATGATGATTTGCCACTTCAAGTGGGCTTAAAACTCACATTTCGATGAATTGTTCCAATTCAAGCAATGAAGCCTTCACCCACAGGCATTCAAGCTGTTAATCACTTAAGCAGTTAGCCTCATGGCAAGCATGCTATCATGGCAGTCACTTACACACATGCAAGGATGCTAAAGCATAAACACTCACAGTGTACTCCGAACCAAAAAAGAAGCTAGTTAGTAATCGATGCATGATCCTAACTATGTCAACAATGCCTAATGCAACACATGCAAAATGTAACTAAGATAGGCTCGACTATTCTAAAATGTCATGTGAAAGCAACTTGATAACATGTATTCAAAATAGTATTGAAATACAATGCAGTTTGTATGATGCGCCGAGCCCGGCATATACAAGACGAATGAATGATGCACGCATGCAAAGCATAAGTATGCTAATTGAAATATGCCCTAAAACTAACCATCGAAAACAGTTAGGAAAAGGGAGAAAGACGTGGGGTTGGAAGACATTTACACACACACGCACACTTATTACAATAGTTATGCCCTCTCGACGGAGGGTCCGAATAACAAGCTAACTAGCTAATCTAAGCTAATTAAACTAATTACTACAAAATGAAACTAATTAACTAATCTTAGTTAACTAATTAGTTATTACAACGCAAATGAATAGCTAAGTGCATTAACTACTTAAGTACAAAACCAAAGCATTAGCTAGCTAAGAAAAACAGCTAAGTAAAGCAGCAAGAAGAGGTTCTCAGGGTGAGAAGTGCATGCATGCTCGGTCACCTCGTTCGGAAATCCATTACAATGCCCCCAACTTGCCTCTGTTTGCATTTGATCTCAGAACACTACACAAACCTCCAGATAGCTTCTGCCTCAACTTGGAGACCCCCAGGAAGGTTGCCGACCACTTAACGGTGGTGTAGACCACCTGTAGACCACTTACACATGCTGCAGACTAGAAAAAGTGGTCGGCCAGCCACTTTTACTAGTCTGCCGACCAAAAAATGCTGCCCAACTCCAGTTTGCTGCAACAGAGAACAAGAAGGGGCACAGCAGTGTATTTGCAAGATATGTGTGCACAACCACCCTTCCTACCATTTCTTAAGCTCAAGAGAGTGCGGTTCTTAACTCTCGGGCCACCAACCAAGCATCGCGATGCACGATGGCCGAGAAGCCAAGTTTGCACAATTCAATGTCAATGAATGCACAAATAACAAATAAGAGCCTTAACCTCTATCATGCTTGATCAAGACGGTCAGCGACCGAGAAATGAGGCATGTTTCATCACTTCAAGTATGAAACGTTTCTCGTTTCTCGTGTTTGGATTAACACTCTATCCAAACACAATGCAATGCAACATGATCAACCTATCAATGCTAATGGCATGCAAACACAATGCAATGCAACAAAATGCAAAGAACATGCAATGCAACAACATGCAAACACAATGCGATGTAACAACGTGCTAACAACATGATCTTCTATGAATGCTAAAATGGCATGCACAAGGTTCCAACATATGAACAATGCATGCATGGCAAGTTTAGAAGCCTAAGGCATCAAAGCTAGGAAAGAACATCTCACAAGAGGCATACAATACAGTGCTCAATGGACTTAAACCGAATATGGATAGACCTAAATCATGGCAAAATAGTGGCCAACACACCAAAACTTAGGCACAAAAGGGCCAAGAACACATGCTCATGTGATGGCTCATCAACTAGGCATAAGAGCACAACTCTCAAACATGATGAAGAAATGACAAATGTGAGAGTGTGGCTACACTATATGCACTAAAATCATGTATGAAATGATGCCAAATTATTCAAACAACACAAGTATAGCATGGAAGAGGGCCTAAGGCACATGGCCACCAAGAGGGACTACACAAGGGGCATACAACACATGACACAAATGATTGAACTAACCATGGACAAAGCTCAATTAGGTCAAAACAAGGACCAAAACATGCTGAGAAGGAAGCTCAAAAGTCTAGGCATGCATGCATACAAGTTAGGCTACAAACAAGGCAACAATGCATGACCCTTAAAAGCACTGAAAGGGTGAAAGAAGTGAGAACATGGCAATGCTATATGGTCTGAAATAACATGTGAAATGATGCCAAATCATGTACATGTCACAAATGAAACATGCTATGGTGCTCAAAACTCAAGGCTAGCACGACCAATTGCACTACAACTATACAATACATGAACCATATGGTCGAGACAACCCAAAACAGTCTTAGAGCATGTCAAAATGATGATAAAAGATGTATGGACTAGAGCTAACACATGCTAGCATGAAGGGCATGAAACATGAAGTATACAAGACCAAAGGGAGGATTACACTACACCTACCAAAACCAAGCATGGGGTGACTTCACCAACAAAAATCAGAATTATATCATGGTGAAATAACACCAAAAATACACTGAAATGATAGCTCAAAAGCTTAGGCAAGAAGGCATACACATTGGCTCATATTTAAGGCATAAAGCACCAACCCTCCAAAGCATTGAAAGAGTGAAAGATGTGAGAGCATGACCACACTACATGCTCTGAAATCATATATCAAACGATGCTAAATCATGCAAATAGCCCAAGCAATGCATGCTAATGACTTAGAAACTCAAAGCTAGTGAGCAAGAATGCACTATGGTTATACAAAGCAAGGCATGCATGACCACAACAATATAAAATAGAGCTTAAGCATGGTAAAACAAGAGTAAAAGCATGTTGGAGTGGAGCCAAAACATGCTAGAAAGGCATGCTACCTTGAAAAGCTTTAAGTAGGATTACACTACACATACAAGAAGCATGCAAGGGGTGACCAAGACAACCAAAACAGAGTCATGGCAGGTCTAAAAGGTCACAAAAAAAAGTGCTTAAACAAAGCTTCAAGAAGATAGAACTACATGCTCCTTTGATGAGCCATCAACACAAACAAACAAGAGAACAGGAAGGGGGGACAACCCCCTCCTATTTATGACCTCAAAACACACTTTCCACCACTGAAATTCCTCTGGAATTCACTGGTGAAGAGGCCAAATAAAGGTGATCACAAAGGCCTAAAGTGATGGCTGAAAAGCCTAGCAAACAAGGCATGCAAGGGAGTAGACCACCCCCAACACAAAAGAAGCCTTCATCAAACATTTCAAGCACTTAAAATCAGAACTTTTTGCAGTAGAAAGTTAAGCCAAAATAAGCATGCTAATAGGTCCAAAGGCTTAAACAAAACAAAGCATTAAAAGGATTAGAGCCTTACCCTTGAAGACCAAGAACAAAGCAACAATTCCAGCAACTTTTCTGAGCTAAAACTAGCTCTTGAGTCCAAACAAAGCCCTCAAATACCTCAGCAACAAGAGTATGGTGTTTGAGTAGGTGTTTGTGTGCAAAAATGTGAAGAAACTACACTTTTAAGAACAAATATGGAGAGAAGAAGCAATATAGAGATAGAGATGTATGTCTATAGCTCCAAGCAAATTTTCTGAACTTGAGACAAGAGGGAGGAGGCTCCCTTTTATAGAAAACCAAGCATCAAACTTGTGAACAAGCTTGAAGCTTGAATCAATCCCTGCATACACGTGTATGGAGGATGCTTTCTGTGCCCAACAGCTGGCACAACTGGCATGAAAAATATCTGCAGAAAGTGCAAGAAAGCTACTGACCAGTTGAAGTGGTCGGCCAGCTACTTGCACTGGTCGGCTGACCAGAAAAAGTGGTCTACAAGGAGACCAACTGGTCGGCAAGGGGGAGAGGTGGTCTGTACAAAGAAAGCAAGGTGGTGGCATGGCTGCCGACCACTTTTGGTGGTCCACAGACCACCAAGAGTAGCTAGCCGACCAGAAAACTGGCTGGCAGGGAAGAAAAGTGGTCTTCAGGGAGAGAAACTGGTCTACACCCCTTATTCCACCCTCCAAGCAAGGAAAACAAGGTTTGTGCCAAAAACAAACCAAAAAGGATGCAAGACAAGAGTCCGCGGGAAAAGGTACGCAGCCAGGAGCCTTGAAAACTAGTCTACGGGCGCAGAAAGTGGTCTACGAGAGGGAAAGGTGGTATACGACCACAAAAAGTGGTCTACAAACCTCTGTTTCCCTCTAGGAAAAGGCAACAAGGCATCGTTTGAAAACCAGTCCAAGAGGAGAGCGTTAAGAGGTCCCGAGACAAGGCGCTCGACCGAAAGCTCCGGAAATCGAAAACTAGTCTACAAGAGGGAAAAGTGGTCTATGACCACAAAAAGTGGTCTACAAACCTCTCTCTCCATCCAGGCAAGGTCAACAAGGCATGGTCCACAAACCAAGCCAAAACACAAAGAGTTCAGAGGCCCAGAGGGAAGGCACTCAGTCGAAAACTCTAGAAACTCGAAACGAGCACAAACAAGCACAATCATCGAGCGCTGAAACGATGACGTCTTAGTCTTAAGGTCTGTCAAAAATGGGGTGTCTACAGTTGCCCCTCTTTGACAGAACTCAGAAGTCAAGAAGTGACGAGAGTGAATGTCAAAGCCTAGAGATGACCCATTTTTGACAAGGCCGAAGACTTCAACAAATAGGCAAGATAACAAAGAGATGCGCCCGCAGGCAGGAGCAAAATGCAAATGACATGTAGAACACAACTTATGATCAAGCAAAGAGAGCTATGATGAAGCAATTATGCAAAATAAATGCAACATTTTAAGCGAATGTTATGCAAAGGAATGCTACCACAAACTCGTACACAAGCAAGTAAACACGAACCAAACTACATCTCATGCAGAAAGGATGTAAGAAAATTATACAATTCTCACTGTGTCTCACGCAGAGAAGGCTAAAAGCGACTACTGAGAACACCCGAAGTCTCAAACGAAACACCTCTCAGTGTATCAAATGCAAAAGGAGAAAGACATCCAAACACGTGTCAAATGCGAAAGGAGAAAGGTACGCCCAAACGTAAGTCAAACGCGAGTGGAGAAGGGTAACAGTCAAACTGAACCGGAACTTCTATGAATGAACCGTACATATAATATCGTCTGGTTTCACCAACTTCAAATGAACCGTACATACAATATCGTGCCTGCACAAAAGAGGGATTTTGACAAGTACAATATAACAGGAACACATGATCAACGCTATATCAAGATACAATATCAACACAAGATAAACGCGTGCACATATGATGCCAAGTGAAAAGTGCATAGCAATGCAAGTGAAAAGTGCATAGCAATGCAATTGAAAAGTGCATAACAATGCAAGCGAAGAGGTGCATAACAATGCAAGTGAAAAGGTGCATAATAATGCAAGTGAAAAGTGCATAACAATGCAACTGAACGTGCCTGACAGCGTAAGTGAAGAGGTGCATAATAATGCAAATGAAAAGGTGCATAACAATGCAACTGGAACGAGCATAAAAATGCCAGTCAAAAGGTGCATAACAATGCAACCGAAGCGCGCATAACAATACAAGAAAAACGTGCGTGACAACGTAAGTGGAGAGGGTGCATAACAATGCAACCAAAGCATGCATAACAATGCAAGCAAAACGTGCGTGACAACGCAAGTGGAGAGGGTGCATAACAATGCAACCAAAGCGCTCATAACAATGCAAGCAAAATGTGCATGACAACGCAAGTGGAGGGGGTGCATAACAATGCAACCAAAGCGCGTATAACAATGCAAGAAAAACGTGCATGACAACACAAGTGGAGAGGGTGCATAACAATGCAACCGAAGTGCGCATAACAAAGCAAGCAAAACGTGCGTGACAACGCAAGTGGAGAGGGTGCATAACAATGCAACCAAAGCGCGCATAACAATGCAAGCAAAACGTGCGTGACAACGCAAGTGGAGGGGGTGCATAACCTTGCAACCAAAGCGTGCATAACAATGCAAGAAAAACGTGCGTGACAACGAAAGTGGAGAGGGTGCATAACAATGCAACCAAAATGTGCGTGACAATGCAAATAAAACGTGAGTGACAACGCAAGTAGTGTGGTGCATAACAATGCGAGAGAAGTGTGCATAACAATGTGAGAATAAGGAAATACAAGCCTTAACGAGACCAATTCAACCGTAACCTCCGATTTACCTCTCGGAGGGTCACAACATATTTAAAAAGGATACATCTTGCTCTTGACGAGTAACGATGAGCTACGCATCGAAGACTTAAATTGAAGTTCCTGCGGGGACATTTTGAGTCGAAAAGTGTACTTTTCTTGCCCTTTCTCGAGAGCCAAGGACTCCAATCATCACAAAAACACACAAGGAGGACAATGGGACCCTGAAGACCACCCAGGAGGGCTACCGACCACCTAGACCAACTATTGACCATCTGCAGACCACTTAAGTGGTCGGTAGGCTAGAAAAACTGGTCGGCCGACCAGTTTACACAACTTGGGGCAGTTTGGTCTTTTAAAGGTCGGCCCTTTAAGTATACAACTCCAAATCACTTTTGCTCACAAACACAAGGCCGAAATACACTTCTCTTCCTTCCTAGACACTTTTCGCTCTCAAATCCACACTTTATACGCGTATTCCAACGCCCCCGTGAAGTTGATTGGCGAAAAACTTTCGATTCTCTTCGTTTTGAACCGATCAAAATTTGTTTTCGGAGCTTCTTTCTCCGTTTTCACCATTTAAGGCATGTTTCTCTCGAAGTTTAGCACCTTTTCCCGGGCTTTGACTTTCTTTGACTTTTTTCTCTTCCCGAGAGTTGACTTTTGTTGACTTTTTGCAATTTTGGCTAATTTCACTCATTTTTGCTCATTTTGCACCTTCTTTTCAAATGGCTGACCACATTCCACACGATGGGGGCTCCCGAGAGCAGAGGATGAGCCTGATGTCATACCATTGCCGCCTAGGATTCGGCCTTTCGACCCGGAGAGGTACTACCCTTAGAAGCACATGCTACCACCGAGCACCTTTCATCATTTCACAGATTTTGCGCGACGAGCACCCGCAGACTTGCTACTACAGGAGTCGGAGTCTCACTTGTCTCATCACACGCGCAAGGTGCGTACTTCACTTTTACATTTTCTGCGATGTATTTTGCATTTCTTGCACACTTCATGCTTTCGCTATGTATTATATCTGCTCGATCTGAACACATTTACATACACATCGCTTCTGCTCGTTCTGAACATGACTCATGACACAATATCCTGTTAATTTGGCACACAGCTCATACATAGCATTCTGTTCATTTGGCACGCAGCTCACAACACAATACTCTGTTCATTTGGCACGCAGCTCACAACACAATACTTTGTTCATTTGGCACACAGCTCACAACATAATACTCTATTCATTTGGCACGCAGCTCACAACACAGTATTCTGTTCATTTGGCACGCAACTCACAACACAGTATTCTGTTCATTTGGCACACAGCTCACAACACAATACTCTGTTCATTTGGCACGCAGCTCACAACACAATATTTTGTTTATTTGGCATGCAGCTCACAACACAATACTCTGTTCATTTGGCACGCAGCTCACAACATAGTATTCTGTTCATTTGGCACGCAGCTCATAACACAGTATTCTGTTCATGCTGAAACTAAATATTCATTGAACACAGGTATCTCTCCGTTTCACCTGGGGATATGGGTCGATCATTGCGAGGGAGTGGTACATGGAGCTCCCACATGCTGTTCGACAGATTGTAGATGAGGCGGGGTTCAGCCCATTTTGTGTGGGGTTATCGTGTCTTCAGGCGAGTAGGATCCTCATGGGTGCACTTGCAAAGAGATGGTGGGACACCACCAACTCCTTCTATTTCTCTGCTACCGGGGACATGACGATGTCCCCGTACGACTTTTCCATGCTGACGGGCCTCGACGTGGGAGGCCGGCTGATCCCATACGATTTTGATATGGGCAAGTAGGAGGCAACTTGGACTTATCTTCTCGGAGCCCGTCCGCCGATCTACAGATCATCAGGCATTGCCAGATACACCTGGTTCACTGAGCAGTACAGGAGGACTATGCCCGAGACTGTTGAGGCCATAGAGCACTATGCCCGGGGATTTCTGATGTTCCTTCTCGGGACCACACTATTCTCCGACAAGGGGAACATGGTCGGGCTATATCTTCTCAGTGCTCTGGTAGACCTATCACAGATCTGGCACTTTGATTAGGGCGGCGCTGGCCTCGCTACCCTTTACTGCTATATGAGTGCGACCTCCCACGGGCGGGGGAACATAGTAGGTGGCTACTGGAGAGCCTGGGATGTACATTCTGCCCTTTTGATACATTTCTGCTTTTCAAAATTTGTGCACTGCACACTCCACACATTGCATACATTATATTCTGTATTCTGCATTCCGCACTCAGCATTCTGTATTTTCTGTATATTCTATATTCTCATTACCACTGTCTTGCCTTTCACAGCTGTGGGTTTGCATTTACTTCCCGATGCTCGCCCCTGATTCGGAGGTGGAGGCACCACTTGATGTGCCATACTCACGAAGATTCGAGGGTCGGTGCCGGCCCAGGCCCTGGGAGACATTGCCATATCTCTGGCAGTATTTTGGCTCAGTACAGGCAACTGTGGTAACTCTCAGTTCTTCATGCTTTCAGCTTTGATTCATCTTGCATATTTATGACAACCAATCAATTTATGCACTTGCTATCCACAGGTCACCTGGTAGCCTTGGATAGTAATGCTAGGGTTTGCTCGATTCCTGTTCGCTAGGGGCTGGGGCGCCTCCCGATACTGGATTTTGTTTGAGAGACCAGTTGGTAGAGCCTGGTTTCTCGTGGAGCGCTTCATGCACCAGACACAGGGCTATCCTGCTCAGGAGATCCCCTCACCGCCTCCACTGGACATGCGATCCACAGAGAGTCTCACTCCCCAAGAGGTTAGCGACCTTATGCTGGGTGTTGACACAGTCCTTTTCCATGAGGAGGGAGAGTACATGACATATCTCCATACATACCTGATGTCCCCACTGACAGGCGTTCACACCTCCATGAGGAGAGCTACTGACATTCCGTCATCAAGCCGAGCCCGAGCTGCAGACATTCCCTCGACTAGTAGGGCCAGCACATCGAAGGGTAGGACTAGAGAGATGCCCCCCACTTGGCAGTGTGCTGGGTGGCCAGATCCTCTGACTGAGCTGACAGGCTAGCGGTACGGGATGCCTTACCAGATTCTGCTGAAGCCTCTATTGCCAGATCATCGATATGTCACTGCCCCTGACTCAGCATCGGTATATTTTACAACTTTCATCTATCATTCAGATATTTAGACATTCATTTATTCACCGATGACTTGAACTTACATCTGCAGCCTCCCAGAGGATATGTTGTGGGGTTGCTTGAGGCGATGGCCTCTCTTGAGAGTATGGTCTTGCGGAGCGAGACGCTACTGTATGCCTCTGGCATGCCAGTACTTTTCGGTTTCCTTGCATTTATCATACTTCTGATGACATACCAAAACTGAACATTTCACTGCACTGATTCAATGCATGTGTAGAGCACATCTAACACATCACATTCACATACTATATCTGCATGCACACACTCCATGCACAATACTTGCATCTGCATCTGATATACATACTCTGGCTGATGTATTCGAACTACCTTTTCAGGTCACAACTCTGTAGCCCGGGCCACTTGGGCCTTCTCGAGTAGCAGGGAGAAGGATCTCGGCAGGC
Source organism: Camellia sinensis (assembly GCF_055761805.1). NCBI lineage: Eukaryota > Viridiplantae > Streptophyta > Magnoliopsida > Ericales > Theaceae > Camellia > Camellia sinensis. Next base: position 45,381,797 of record NC_138964.1, read on the forward strand.
GGCCGAGGAAGACGTAGAGTGCCACCTAGATGCGATGACGAGTCCAATGAGGAGGAGGAGTCAGCACACCCTTAGTCAGAGCCATCTGCGGGTAGAGATGATGACACCGGTTCCGGTTCTGAGGGCGGAGACGATGCCGAGGAGGATTCCGAGGATGGCAGCTCCGGTTCAAACGGTGGTGCTGACAACGGTGGTGCTGAGGCTGCTCAGCCGAAGAGGGTGAAATGGGCCTCTCGCTCTTGAGTTAGATAGCACCGATGCAGATGTTTTGCTTTGTATTTTACTAGTAGTTGTAGCACATTGTACAGCATTAGGCAGTTTTGTTTTCTACAAAACTTGTACCTTGTTGTAAAAAGAAACCATGATGGAAAGAAAATAGTTTTTTGTTCAAAAAGTGTTGCATTTGTATTCTATGTATCGCATCGCATCATTTTGCACAAAAATGAGATTGATAGAAATTGAACATCGTGTATTGCCAAGTCAGGTAGTGAACCAACGTAACAAACAAAACAACTTAAAGAAACAAATTCGATAAATGAATTATAACAACTCAATAAGAAATGAGCAACAGCTCGATAAACAGATCGCAACAACTCGATAATCAAAGAGCAACAACTCGATAACCAAAGAGTAACAACTCGATAAACAAATGAGCAACAACTCGATAAGCAAATGCATTTTGGATAAGCAAAGCGACAGGACACATCCGAAGCAGAAACAAACTCAGACCTTCAGCATTCTTAGTACATAGGAATGCTAGGAACTCTCTGCTAGAGGCAAGCAACAGCTGCAGACCACTTTTTTGCTCACTGCCGACCACTAACATAGCTTGCCGACCACTTTTATGGTCTACAGACTAGAAAATGTGGCTGGCCAGCCAAAAAAAGTGGCTGGTCAACTAGCAAAAGTGATCGGCCGACCAGTTAGTCTGGGACCTCCAAATTTTGGCCACCTGTCCTCTAAACAGTGCCTTATTCTCCATAAAGGTTCCAGCTTCGTGGTTCCCTCATTCTAACTCAATTTTTGCAACAAATGGAGGCGTTTCTTATCCAAAATCTCACAAATTGGATCGTCAACTTGGATGGCTCGGAAAAGCTAAATTTTCGAGGCTTCGGCATAAATGCACTATTCACGCTGAGCTGCACCCTGTTGTGTTTTCCGTTCCTCCATGCCGCGACAAGGTGTTGGAATCCGGTAACTCATGTTTTTAGCTTTGGCAGACAAGAGATATGTCCCATCTTCGAAGACTTCCAAGCTTTAATGGAATCCGAGCGCGATGAAGAAATCTTGCCCCAATTCCGCTTCGGCCACATCCAAGCCTTAGGACAGATGTGCGGGCTCACTTTGCATGACGCTCGGTCATTGACTCGAGACGGTATACTGGACATCTCCAGCTTGATTCATCAGTTTTCTGACGCTGGTGACCGCGACGATCATCATTGGCAGGGCTTTCGGCGACATGCGCTTTGCTTGTACATGTTTTCTCGTTTCTTGCTTGCCCCAGGCTCCAGACGATCTAGCGTCCGTTTGATTGAGGTTTCCCAGGGCTTGAAAGAGGGCAAGAGTTGCATAGCCATGACACTAGCTGAGACATTGATGGGTTTGGATGCTTTCTATCGGCGAGAGATGACTAGATTCACGGGGAGTCCACTATTGCAGTAGGTAATGTTTCCCTCCCTACTTACACATATTTCTCACATCACTTGGCCCTCTGGCTCGGTTTTTCTCTCAAAACCCTTTTGCTTACTCTTCTCTCAACATACAGCTCTCTGTTCTTTAATCTCTCATTTTTTTATCCCTCTCCAGATATAGTTGATGGATAAGTTGAAGGTTGTGGACTCATGCCCAGCATATTCAGCTCGCGGCTATTTCTTCTGGTGACGTCTAGTCGATGCCCCTGATGAGGGATGGTGGTGCGAATGGATGTGCAGTCTATCCGCTGCCAGTATTGCTTGGCGCTGCCCTTGGCTCAATTTACCGGCGATGAGCCACAGCATGACTCGCCAGCCCGGGATTCAGTTGATCGGCCTGACACACTATGTCTTTTATTTCCCGATTCGAATCCGACGTCATTTTGGGCATGATCAGACTTGCCCGGAAGATGGGATAGAGTACCCTGTTGCATTTCTAGTCCGAGGCGCACAGCTAGCTCGGTATGCCACAGCATGGAGGACGAGAGAGCTTCTGGCCCCCGCTCTCACTTTCAGTTGTACCCTTTCTGATGAGTGTATAGCTTGGCTTAATGAAGAGGCGCGGGTTGGGCCTACTTTGGCATTAGAGGCTTCCACAAGCTCTAGGAAGGGACACAAGAACACCTGACTTGACTATGCCTCAAATTTATTGCTTTAATCAGTACTTTCAAGTTTTCTTTATGAATGTAATAAAAAGCAACTTCAATTTGTATTCAAGAGTAGGAGAACTCTGTATTGAAATCAATGTAATTGAAGGTTGTGGGTACTGAAAATTTTCCGTTTGGTCCAAAAATGGTCTAAGTCGTAAAAAGATTAATTTGAGCAAAATCAACTTTTATTAAAATTTTTCAAAACCATTTTCGATATGGATCAAAACTGGACATGCCCGAGATCTATCACTGAGATGTACAACCCCAGACCCAGCAACTAGAAGGTTGCCCCTAGTCTGAATAGCACTGCACTAGAGATCACAACTGAGCTCTTGAATGCAGAATAAACAAAGATGACCAACATGATCACATGTGCAAAGTTGATCGAGGAAGTGTTTATGGCTGGACTTTAGAATGAAGTTGCCTACGTATCCTATAGATGGGAATCAAGCCTTACGTAGTTCGGTTCTAGTTCACTCGTGTATTAACCCTCTCCTTTTGTGCTCTAACTTTTGCCAAGGCTGCCTTTTTTGGGTTTTCAACCTTGCGAGCTTAGTTTCTATTATTTCAAATTTTTCATGCTCTAACTTTTGCGTAGGTCGCCCTTTCGGGTTTTCGGCCTAGCGAGCCACTCAAGGGAAATATTTCTTCAACTTGACCATGTTGATCGGCTAGGAGAACTCTAGGCCATCTAGGTCCATCAGAACGACAGCACCACCCGACCAAATAGACTTGATAATGTAAGGGCCAATCCAATTAGGTCTGAACTTGCCCCTAGGGTCATGAATGGGAGCTCGGTTGTCTTTGAGCACTAGATCCCCCTCTTTCAAATTCCTGGACTTAACCTTCTTGTTGAAAGCCCTGGCAATTCTTCGTTGATAACCCTGGACGTGATACAGTGCTTTCATCCTTCTTTCATCAAAGAGCATGAGTTCTTCGAACCTGCTTTGCTGCCAATCTGCCTCAGCTATCTGACACTCAGTCCATACCCGTAATGACGAAACCTCAACTTCGATAGGAAGAACAGCCTCCATCTCATAAACCAAGGAATACGGAGTTGCCCCAGTAGAAGTTTGAATTGAAGTCCGGTAGCCCCAAAGAGCAAATGGCATCTTATCTGGCCAGTCCCGGTAGGTTTCCACCATCTTCTACAGAATGTGCTTGATGTTCTTGTTGTTGGCCTCAACAGCTCCATTGGTTTGCGGCCGATATGTAGATGACTTATGAAAAGCCACGTTGTACTTCTCCAACAAGTCGATCACCTCCTTCTTGAAGTGGGAACCATTATCCGAAATAATCTCGTTTGGGACCCCGTAGCGACAGATGATGTTGTTTTTGATGAAATTAGCAACATGCGATGCCTTTAACACCGCGTAAGATTGGGCCTCAACCCACTTCGTAAAGTAGTCTATCACTACCAGAATGTACTCATGCCCGTTGGACCCCTTTGAAGTGACAGCCCCAATCACATCAATCCCCCAGACTGAAAACGACCATGGCAAAGTCATGTTGTACAGCTTCAACGGCAGAATGTTCATGCGGTTCGCATGGATCTGACATTTGTGGCATCACTGAACAAAGCCAATACAATCCTCTTCCATGGTTGACCAGTAATAACCCTGTCTAAGGATCTTTCGGGCTAGCATCACCCCACTCATGTGCGCTCCGCGCTCTCCTCCATGGATGGCCTCCATCAGGCGCTTGGATTCTTCAGCATCAACACAGAACTTATGCATCCCAAGATGACCCCTCTTGTACAGTTTACTCCCGCAGACGATGTACTGAGCAGCCATTCTTCGAATTGCCCTCTTATCTTTGGCATTTTCCCCTGGTGGATATGCTTCCTTTTCCAAGAAGTTCTAGATGTCGCAATACCAGGGGTTCTCATCTTGTTCCTCATCTATGGCAGCGATCAGCTCGTAGACCGGCACAAATTTCTGTTCGACGATGATCGGATGCATCCGAACTTCGAAAAAGATGTCTATCATAGAAGATAGAGTTGCTAATGAATCAGTGAACCTGTTGTTCTCTCTTAACAGATGAGCAAAATTCAATTTCTCAAACCGAGGAATCAGAACGTCCAAGGTCTGGTGATAGATTCTCATCTTTTCTTCTTTAACTTTCCAATCTCCTTTAGCTTGAGATACAACAAGGTTCGAGTCCCCGATAATATCCAACCATTTTGCCTCTAGTTCCAGGGCGGCTTCTAGTCCAGCAATACATGCCTCATACTCTGCCTCAGTGTTCAACACTTTAAACCGGAGTTTGAATGCTAAGGGTATGCGGGAATTGTCGGGCACTATCAGCAACACCCCTATCCTATACCCGTACTGGTTTGACACTCCGTCAAAGTACATCGCCCAAGTCGCTTCTTCGACATGCAGAATGGCCTTGTCTGGGAATAGATACTCAACTGCTTCGTCCCCTTCAACTGGGTGGTTGGCTAGGAACTCCGCTACCGCTCTCCCTTTTACTGACTTGCGCATCATGTACTTCAGATCAAATTCGGAAAGCAGAAGCAACCAACGAGCTAGCCTACCCATAAGTACCGGTTTCTCGAAGAGATATTTGGTGGGATCTAATCTCAAAACCAGTATTACATAGTGAGCTAATAGGTAGTGCCTTAACTTCCTGGTAGCCCATACCAAGGCCAGACAAGCCTTCTCCAGCGGAGTGTAGCGGGTCTTGTAATCCAGCATTTTCTTGCTCAGGTAGTTGATAGCCTTCTCCACTTTGTCTTCAGACTCCTGTGCAAGCATGCAGCCTATTGTAGTTTCAGTCACTGATAGGTACAGAATCAACTATTTCCCCGGCTCAAGTGGTGACAACACAGGTGGGTTCTGTAAATATTACTTGATCTGCTCGAAAGCAACTTGGGATCGGTCGTCCCATTGGAACTTCTTTCCTTTCTTCAGGAGACCAAACAGTGGTTCACAAGTCAAGGTTAATTTTGTAATAAACCGTCTTATGAATTGCACTTTACCTAGAAAGCCTTGCACCTCCTTTTCAGTCCTCGGTGGTGGTATTTCTAAGATGGCCTTGATTTTGGAAGGGTCGACCTCGATACCTCTCTGTGTGATCAAGAACCCCAGCATTTTCCCTGCTGTAACACCAAATGTACATTTCTGAGGATTCAGCCGCAACCAATACTCTCTGATCCGTTGGAAGAATTTCTGCAAGGCGGTGTAGTGGCCCTCTCTTTCCTTGGACTTGACAATCATGTTGTCCACGTACACCTCAACCTCTTTATGGATCATATCGTGCAAGATTATGGTCGCAACCTGTTGATACGTAGCCCCAGCGTTCTTCTGTCCAAACGGCATCACCCTATAACAATAGGTTCCCCACGAGGTGGTGAAAGTAGTCTTCTCCTTGTCTTCGGGTGCCATCAAAATCTGATTGTAGCCTAAAAACCCATCCATGAACGAGAGCAGCGCATGCCCAGCAGTGAAGTCCACTAATTCGTCGATATGCGGCAGAGGAAAGTCGTCCTTCGGACTGGCTTTGTTCAAATCCCTGAAGTCCACACATACCCGAATTCTGCTGTCTTTCGTCGACACCGGAACTATATTGGCCAACCAAGTAGGGTATTCAGATACCAACAGAAACCCTGCGTCAATCTGCTTGGTGACCTCTTCTTTGATTTTCAAAGCCTAGTCCGGGCGGATCCTTCGGAGCTTCTGCTTAACAGGTCGGGCCTCTGGGTCAAGACGGATCCGGTGCTATACAATCTTACGATCGGTTCCAGGCATGTCTTTGTAGGACCACGCGAAAACATCTTTGAAATCTTTTAATAAAGTGACTAAGCGCTCGCGCTCCTCTGAAGACAACGTGGACCCGATCTGGGCCAGTCGCGGGTCCTTCTCAATACCAACGTTAATTAAGGTGATTTCATCAACCAGAGGTTTTACGAACCTCTCCTGCTCTTGATCAATCAAACGTTGTAAAATCAGAGGAATTTTTCCTCGTCGTTTTCATCAAAATCTTAAAAGTCTTGATTAATGCAATAAATTAAAGGCATAGAAAAGTACTCAGAAGCCACAGCCGTACCATTCTCATTAATAACATCCAATCCACCTGATTCCTCTGTTACAACTGACTCAAAGAAAAAAGAAAAAGACGACTTGGACAGGCCAGTGGCATCCGGGTTATCACCCCCAAGAATACTGGACTCAGACTCAGACGAGCTGGAACCTGATTTCGACTCCACAGACTCAGTGGAATCAGATTCCAGCTCACTACCTGACCCGGTGCTGCTCGATAAAAAGCCCCCCTCGTATTGCCAGACGAGGGAGGGTGCGATGGATGCATCTAGAATGTTTGAAGATGGGCCCACAGCTGTTTCATTCTCGATCATGGAAACTGAGAAGTTATCCCCCAATCACTCTGGTACGATCTGAGGATCTGACAGTAGATAAGCCAGTGCTACCCCCATCTCAATTTATGTGCTCTCGGAATCCTCCTCCTTGTGCTGCTCAGCCTCAGCTGGTGGGTTTGTCTGCTTTTCGGCAACGTCATCCCTGAACAATTGCAAGTCAAAGAAAATCTCAAATCTCGGCAAGCGCTGCCTCTCTACATTTAGCCATGGCTTCGGAAAGCCGCAGAATGGGAAGTCTTCTCCCTCCTAGACAAAGCGTCCATTCAGGGTCCCCTGGATAGGCCGGTGCACCAATTCATAATGCTTCATGGCTTGCTTTGCTCTGGCTCTTCCAGCCATCTCTTTCCCTTTCCTTGCCCAATTCTCTTTGGTAGGCAGATAACCTAGGCCAAAGGTATATGGGTTATGCGGCACATCGACCGATGCTGCAACGCCCTTCCGACCACTTCGCCCTAATCCCATCCCAGGGATGTGCTGGAGCTTGTTCATAAGGTAGACAAACTGTGCACTGACGTATAGCCCCTCATGTTTTTCCCAAAAAGATAAAGATTACAAGTAATTGGGTGGTATGATATAAGTGAGAAATGATCTACCGGGGAAAGATAATGACCCTAAATGCTGAATGTAACAAAACAAAGTACAATGCAATGGATGCAGTGAATAAGGCGTAGGCCAAATTATGTCTTACCTAGAAAAGGCATGGACACAAAACAGATCACGTTTAACATAGAAATGGTGTTGACACCCTTAATATTGGCCTCAGCACAACATGGGTACTTGCACATGAAAGAACCATGTTTCAACGAGGGAAAGGTATGAGCACATGCCAAACTAAGCTTAACATGGAAAGGATACAGGTGATAGAATGGATAATGTAGTAGATGCGTGCAATAAATGCTATATGCAATGCGATAAACATAATAGATAATAAAATGCGATGTAGTAGCTAGGAAGTGAAAGTACCATACAGAGGCAATTGGCAATGACTCACCTTATGCTGCTATGGATCTTTTTCTTGGTTGCACTTCCAAACCGCAGGTACTATTTTTCTTCCTGGCCATGTTCGCAACTTTCCCTATTCTCCAACAGGGTGACAGACTAGGTTGGTTCAGTATCTCGAATTGCGGTGCATGAAAGCTACCTTAACCTATGGGGCTGCCATATAGATTTCAAGCCAAGGATACACCCCTGGATATTTAAACCAGACTTTAGTCTCAGAAATCCTGAACCTTTGTGTTCTAGGCCTCAGCAAATCAAACTCTAGTTTCCACTGTATCAGTTTATCTCCTAAGAATTCATCGTAAACATAGTCAGGTGGCTATACCAGACCGCCTGAAGCTGTTCGGGCATGACAAACACCAAAGGAATTATGTCTTTAGAGGATTTAAGGCCTCCTAGACCCCGTGTGTGCACAAGATTGTGTGGATAAGGGTGAATACACAATACAGTGCGATATAGGGTGCACAAAATAGTGCGATACAATGTGGATGCATAAAATAGTGCGATATAGGATGCATAAAATAGTGAGAATGAGGGTGAATGAATGCACAAAACATTGCTATATGAGTGCACAAGACAGTGTAATACAAGGTGCACAAAATAGTGAGATATAAAGATGAATGCACAAAACAGTGCGATGTAGGGTGAATGCACAAAACAGTGCTAAATAAGTGCACAAAACAGTGCGATGCAAGTTTCCACAAGACAGTGCGAGTGAGGTTGCACAAGATAGTGCGATATAGGGGTGCACAAGACAGTGCGGTGTGAGTGGAATGCACGAAATAGATGTCAATGCACAAGACAGTATGATACGGGGTACACAAGATAGTGCGATGTAAGCGCACAAGACAGTGCAATATGGGATGCACAAGATAGTGTGATGCAAGTGCACAAGACGGTGCGAGGTGGGTGCACAAGACAGTGCAATGCAAGTGAATGCACATGACAGTGCTGTGGAAGGTGCGATGTAAGTTAAATGCACAAAACATGTTGAGGGCCAAAAACATCAAAGCTAGTAAAGAGCATTTCACAAGAGGCATGCAATACCAAGCTTAAATGACCAAACCAACCCCGAACAAAGGTTAAACATGCCAAAATAGTGGCCTAAACATGCTGAAGCTCAAAGTGCTAGAAGAACATGCACACATGTTAGCCTATGAGCAAGGCATAATACACAACCCTCAAAAGTTATGAAGAAGTGAAGTATATGAGAGTGTGACTACACTACATGCACTGAAATTACATGCCAAATGGTGCCATACCATGCAAACATCACATACACAACATGTTAAAGACCCCAAAACTCAAAGGTAGTCAAGGCCCTTCAGACTACAACCATACTAAGCAATACTCAAATGACCTTGGTCATTCAAAATAGACCTAAGGTAGGTCGAAACAGTAGCAAAAACATACTAGCTTTGCAGCACAGATGGCAAGAAATATATGCTCATGTATTGGCTCACAAACAAGGCATGATGCTCAACTCTCAAAAAGCACTTAAAGAGTGATTTAAGTGGAAGCATGGAAAATATATATGCTCTGAAATTACATACAAAATGATGCCATATCACACAAAGATCACAAATAAGGCATGCTAAGGGTCTCAAAACTCAAGACTAACAAAGCCAATTACACTATAGCCCTACAAAGCAAGCCATACATGACCAAGACCACTTGGAACAAAGTTTAAGCATGCTAAATCAAGGCCAAAAGCATGCTGAAACAGAGCTAAAACAAGGTTGAACAAAAGGCCAAAACACTAAGCATGCAAGGCTAATGAGTGAGATTGCACTACAAGTACAAAAACCAAGCAAGAGGTGACTCAACCAACCAAAATCAGAGTTAAAGCATGTTAAATAATGGCCAAAAACATGCTGGAGTGGAGCCAAAACATGCTAGAATAATTGGCTAAGACGTGAACCATGTTAGGCTAGAAAGTAGGATTACACTACAAGTGTATAAAGCATGCAAGAGGTGACCAAACCAGCCATAAACAGAGTTATAACATGCTAAAATAAGACCAAAACATGTTAAGATGGAGCCCCAAAAGGGTAAAAAAAACATGTTCATTTGATAGGCCAACAATACATGCTATCAAGACAAGAGGAGGAGGGACTACCCCCTCCTATTTGGGACCTCAAAACAAGTTTTCTACCACTAAAATTCCTCTGGAATTCAGTGGTTAAAAGGCCAAAATAAGGTGATCTCAAAGGCTTTAAAGGAAGGCAAGAAGCTTAGCAAATAAGCCACCAAAGAAGGTGAAACACCCCTAACTCCAAAAACATTTTAAACTACCAACTTTAACACTTAAAAACAAAGGTTTTTGTAGTTGAAAGCTAGGCCTAAAATAGCATGCAAAGAAGGCCAAATATTTAAGCAAAACAAGGCTTAAAAGGGATAACTGCTCACCCTTGAAGAACCACAACAAAACAGGTCCACTTCTGAACCAAAACTAGCTTTTTGAGCCCAAATAACAACCCCAAGAGCCTCAACAACAAAGTAGTGGTGTTTGACTAGGTGTTCCTTTGCAAAAATATGAAGAAAACACACTCTTAAGCACTATAGAGCACAATATATATAGAGAGAGTGTGAGAATTCTAGAGAGAGAGAGATTTTGTCTCTCAAAAAATCTGAACCCCCTAGAAGGGGGAGGCACCTCCTCTTATATAAGCAAAGCAAGGAGAAGCTTGCTTGACAAGCTTAGAGCTTGTTCCAATCCCTCCATACACGTGTATGGAGGATAGCTTCAGTGGCCAACAGCTGGCACTAAAAATATCTGCAAAAATAGAAAAATGGCCGTTGGCCACTTCTACTAGCCTACCGGCCACTCCAAGTGGCCTACAAGAGGGAAAAGTGGCCTACAGTAGCCAAAAGTGGCCGACAAGCCCTCTCCTCCCTCCAAGCAAGGGGCAACAAGGTATGGTCCCAAAAACAAACCAAAGGACAAGAGTTAAGAGGCCCTGAGACAAGGCGCGCAGCCGAAAGCCACGGAAACTCATAACGAGCACAAACATATGCAATCACCGAGTGCACAAATAATGACATCAAAGTCTTGAGGTCGGTCAAAAATGGGGTGTCTACATTACATCCACACCCAACAGGATTGATTTAAGACTTTTAAATTGAGTCTCACAGATTGAAACTCATAATTACTTTGTCTCCACCGAAACAATTGCTTTTTCACACCATGCCCCTAGTTCAGAAGGTCCTTTCCAAGTGCTTTTGATAATTCCCCTAGTTGAGACTGAGGTTCATCATTCCAACCACCAGTGCTAATATCTGTAGAGAGTCCATTGTTTCATCAAGCTTGAACTCACCAAAATCGAGTAAACCTTCCATCTCTTCAAAGATTTTGTTCTTTTTGCTTAGATTAGAATCAGGAGATTTAGGAATAAACACAATGGGTTTGGGCTCATAGACGGGTATGTTATGTTGGCTAGGGTAATGGTTGGTTGTTGTCAAGCTGTGGGTGGGTTTTATGTTATGGAGTGGAAATCTATTGCTGTCAGGGAGAGGGTTATTGACAGTTTTGGGATTTTTAGGTGGGGTGATGACCTTATTGTCAAGCAAGTCTTGATTTCATGGCGAAGGCGAAAGCAACAGTCAGTATGATGACCGCACTGTTGATGGAATGCAATGAAACAAGCTAAGTGTGACGACCCCATCACGTATAATAATTAGCATGTAATCAATCAAGGATATTTGAATTTAATTGTTCATTATTCTGATTTAATTTGGGATTTATGAGAATTATTGAGTTTGATTCGTAAATGGTTTGAATGAGAAATAGAGTTCATGATTTCTTTACAAAAACCTAAGGTTTGATCCTTGTGTCTAAAGAGTAAATCATGTTTTGAAGTTATTACTTTGAAAAGAATCATATTTCCATGTTTTCCTTTAAGTTTTGGGTGTTTTGTAACAAGTTTTCAAGGTCCCAAAGCTGAGAAATGAGAAGAGGTAAGGGTAAGGTAGAACAAGAGGAGAAACTTGAGCAGCCATTTCTGCATGTGCAGAAGTGATTCCCACATGTGCAGACAACTCTACCAGAAATGAATTTTTGCTACTAAAATAAACGCACACGCCCTCAGATTTTTCGCACGTGCAGCAACCTTCCCGCACCTCCTCCCAAACATGCAAAACCCCTTTTCAGCCCAACTTCAAATGGGCATATCTCTCCCATCTAGACTCAGTTTTAAGCGATTCTTGAGTCTAACTTCAAGGCCCGGACGTCTAGTTATGTTTAATTAGTGAAGGTCACTCACTTTCTTCTTAACTGTTTCATGTTAATTCATGTCCTAGCTTAGTTCTCTTTCGTATCTTCCTATTTCTTTAAACCTTAAACATCTGAACATGTTATTTTTCAATACAAAGCATATAAAATTGTTGTGGAAAACTTAGGACACTTCAATGTACGATCTTGAAACATTTCAATATTCATCAAACCTTGGTCACATATGATGCTTCTAAGAATGCATTTGACACTTGTTGATACTTGATTAGACTTGAAATATGCTTAGAAAGACCTTGAACAATCTAAGAAAATAATTAAGAAATATTAAGGTACGTTTAGGAGCTTGAATTGAAGTAGGAGCTTGAAAATTGATTTGTTTTCAATGCCATGTTTATGCCTTGTGTAGGTCTAGCATGTTGGAGGAGAAACCCTTGTTCAAGAGCCATTTGTGAGTAGTAGTATAGTAAAATTATGTTTGTTATACGGTGATTTGAAATGCAAAGCTATGTTATGTTTATGAAAGTTATGTTAATGTTTTACCATGAATAAACATCCTATACTCTTGTATCATATACTAAGATGACACCTTCGATCTTGTTTTGTTATTAGGAAATCATGCCAATAAATTCCAGCTAACTGAGCTCCTCTTGCTACCTATTATGGACTCTTGATGGTCTCTAAGCCCTTGGAATGTTCATCACTGTGTATATGCTTGCAAGTTAACTTTGTTTAACATGTACAAATTATATTATGTTTGAACTATGATCTTGTACTTGGTTTTATTAAAGCTCATCGATGTTCATTCATTTACAACTTTATTGTATTACTGTTCATTGGGCAATGCCTCACCCCTCTCCCTTATATACATATTAAGGTGATGAAGAGTTTGGGTATGAAGAGAAGTTGATTAGAAGTCGATCTTGTGCGCGTGTGCTAGTTTTGTAAAGCTATGTGATAAGTGTTGTATTTTATTTTATTGTTTAAGTCATGCAATAATGTAGATAATAATACAAAAGGAATGTATGCTTTCATTTCATATAGTTATGCACTGCTCCGAATCGATCTTTCAAATAGACTCAATATAAGCAAATAATGGCTTCTATACTAAAAAATTAAAGATTTGCTCCAATTATCATTGGAGTCCAAATTGTTTTGAAAGTTAGGCATTTGATAGTCTGCAACTATTGGTTGATCACTACACTATCATGAGTTGGATGGGGTCGTGACACTCCGTAACACTTTCACTAACGGACTTACCCCTCAAAATTTGCTCCTGGATGTCTAAGATTTAAACTGGTCGCTCTTCATATGAGGCATCCTCATTTACCTCAAAATCAGCCTAATCAAGCACATGTGAAGGACCAGGCTCATACTTCCAAAGCATAGATATGTCAAACACGGTATGAACCCCAGAAAGTTAGGGCAGTAAGGCCAAACGGTATGCTATCTCCCTAATCCGTTCTATGATGTCAAAAGGTTTAATAAATCTAGGAGAAAACTTTTCACTCTATCTGAATCTCATCAAACCCTGTCTTGATGAGGTTTTAAAAATCATATGGTCACTGACCCCAAAAGAGAGAGGCCTCCTCCTCCGATCTGCATAACTCTTCTAATGACTCTAAGTTGTAACCAACCTCCGTCAGATGAGAGCAACCTTCTCAGTCGTCTTACGAACTAACTCTGGCCCTAACATAGGTGCATCGTGTAGACAGCCCATTTTAACTGGTCTTAAGACTTACGCGCTTTCTTCAGGCTTTAATCCCAACCTTATACCTTTTTTTGCCAAAATGCTTTCCAACCAAATTAAAACCTTTTTTTAACGTTTGGTTGCGCAGTTTCAAATGTTTCCACAATGTTTCGAGGCTCACATTTTCAAAATTCAAGTGTTATACTTTTTCAATAAATTGAGCAAGGATAAAGTTGAGATAAGTGGAAGGAATGATAATTCTCTAGGGAAAAAGAAAAAAGAAAAAAAAACCCCTACTTTTACCTTTAAAAATTGTCTGGCCAAATGATTTTTTGTCTAACCAAATATTTTTTTTGTTTGGCCAAATGATTTGTTCGGGAAGCAGAGCAATTTTGGAAAAGTTGGCTCCCATGCACATGGGTAAGGCCACATGTCCATTTTCTAGATATTTTCTATCTCGATTTCTATAAATATCACCTCCCCACTTCATTTTCAAGGGTTAGAAATTGTTTCCAAGGGCCTTAGAGCACAAACCACCTTGAACTAAAAAACCTCTCACTATTCCACCCCTCACTTCACTAATACACCATCCAAACTCCATTAAAGCTAAGATTTGAAGCTTCTCTCTAAGATTTCAGAACATATCCTAAAACCTTGAGGGTGTTAGGAAGAAGGTTTGATAATAAAAAAGTTCATCATTTCTTCCAAAGGTGAACTTTGAACTTTTCTCACTTTCTCTCTCTTTTTCTTTTTCTTTAAGCTTTGAATTTCATTATTTACTTATTGTAATCATGTCATGAGTCCTCATGGATGCAGAGAGAAGTAGAAAGTAGCCACCTATCCATTGAGTTGATAGTTTTCTTTACCTTTCTATAGTTTTCCTGCTTTCTAGAGGTATAATTCATTATTGTTGTATATAAATGTATTGATTGGAACCTTGTAGATGTGGAAGGAAGAAGAAAGTAACCACCTGTAGCTCGAATTTTTCGCGCCCCCTTTCAGAGAGCTCGAATTGGTCCTACAGTTCAGACTCATTTCACGGTTCTGAATCTAGTCTCACAAGTGCAATGTGACACTGATAATCACCAAAGAGTCCAATCCGACAAATCATTTTGGAAAAATCGATTTTAAATCAAATAATGCCAAAACTGGATTGCTTTGCCAGATTACAGAGTCACCACCTAAATATTTTGTGTTTGGGACTTTTAGGAAACCCTGACTCGTGCCAAAGGCCACATATTCGTCATCACCAAAGTTGCCTCGGCTTGGTGTAGACACCCCATTTTTGACCAACCATAAGACTCAGACGTCATCGTTTCGGCGCTCGATGATTGTGCTTGTTTGTGCTCGTTTCGAGTTTTTGGAGTTTTCGGCTGAGTGCCTTGCCTCTGGGCCTCTGAACTCTTTGTGTTTTGGCTTGGTTCGTGGACCATGCCTTGTTGACCTTGCTTGGAGGGACAGAGAGGTCTTCAGACCACTTTTTGTGGTCGTAGACCACTTTTCTCTCTTGTAGACTAGTTTCCGATTTTCGGAGCTTTCGGCCGAGCGCCTTGTCTCGGGACCACTTAACGTTCCCCTCTTGGCTTGGTTTTCGGACCATGCCTTGTTGCCTTTGCCTAGAGGGAAACAGAGGTTTGTAGACCACTTTTTGTGGTTGTAGACCACCTTTCCCTCTCGTAGACCACTTTCTGCGCCCGTAGACTAGTTTTCGAGGCTCCCAGCTGCGTGCCTTGTCCCGCGAACTCTTGTCTTGCATCATTTTTGGTTTGTTTTTGGCACAAACCTTGTTTTCCTTGCTTGGAGGGTGGAATAAGGGGTGTAGACCAGTTTCTCTCCTTGAAGACCACTTTTCTTCCCTGCCAGCCAATTTTCTAGTCGGCTAGTTGGTCTTGGTGGTCCGTGGACCACCAAAAGTGGTCGGCAGCCATGCCACCACCTTGCTTTCTTTGTATAGACCACCTCTCCCCCTTGCCGACCAGTTGGTCTCCTTGTAGACCACTTTTTCTGGTCAGCCAACCAATGCAAGTAGCTGGCCGACCACTTCAACTGGTCAGCAGCTTTCCTGCACTTTCTGCAGATATTTTCCATGCTAGTTGTGCCAGCTGTTGGGCACAGAGCGTATCCTCCATACACATTGATTCAAGCTTCAAGCTCGTTCACAAGCTTGATGCTTGGTTTTCTATAAAAGGGAGCCTCCTCCCTCTTGTCTCAAGTTCAAAAAATTTGCTTGGAGCTATAGATAGACATCTCTATCTCTATATTGCTTCTTCTCTCCATATTTGTTCTTAAAAGTGTAGTTTCTTCAC
This sequence comes from Camellia sinensis, assembly GCF_055761805.1. NCBI lineage: Eukaryota > Viridiplantae > Streptophyta > Magnoliopsida > Ericales > Theaceae > Camellia > Camellia sinensis. Next base: position 45,397,739 of record NC_138964.1, read on the forward strand.
ATTTTTGCACACAAACACCTACTCAAACACCATACTCTTGTTGCTGAGGTATTTGAGGGTTTTGTTTGGACTCAAGAGCTGGTTTTAGCTCAAAAAAGTTGCTGGAATTGTTGCTTTGTTCTTGGTCTTCAAGGGTAAGGCTCTAATCCTTTTAAAGCTTTGTTTTGTTTAAGCCTTTGGACCTATTAGCATGCTTATTTTGGACTAACTTTCTACAACAAAAAGATCTGATTTGAAGTGCTTGAAATGTTTGTTTAAGGCTTCTTTGGTATTGGAGGTGGTCTACTCCCTTGCATGCCTTGTTTGCTAGGCTTTTCAACCATCACTTTAGGCCTTTGTGATCACCTTTATTTGACCTCTTCACCACTAAATTCTAGAGGAATTTCAATGGTGGAAAGTATGTTTTGAGGTCTTAAATAGGAGGGGGTTGTCCCCCCCTCCTTTTCTCTTGTTTGTTTGTGTTGATGGCTCATCAAAGGAGCATGTAGTTCTATCTTCTTGAAGCTTTGTTTAGGCACTTTTTTTGTGACCTTTTAGACCTGCCATGACTCTATTTTTGGTTGTCATGGTCACCCTTTGCATGCTTCTTGTATGTGTAGTGTAATCCTACTTAAAGCTTTTCAAGGTAGCATGCCTTTCTAGCATGTTTTGGCTCCACTCCAACAAGCTTTTACTCTTGTTTTACCATGCTTAAGCTCTGTTTTATGTTGTTGTGGTCATGCATGCCTTGCTTTGTATAACCATAGTGTATTCTTGCTCGCTAGCTTTGTGTTTCTAAGTCATAGCATGCATTGCTTGGGCTATTTGCATGATTTAACATAATTTGATATGTGATTTCAGAGCATGTAGTGTGGTCATGCCCTCACATCTTTTACTCTTTCAATGCTTTGGAGGGTTGGTGCTTTATGCCTTAAATATGAGCCAATGTATATGCCTTCTTGCCTAGCTTTTGAGCTATCATTTCAGTGTGTTTTTGGTGTTATTTCGCCATGATATAATTCTGATTTTTGTTGGTGAAGTCACCCCATGCTTGGTTTTGATAGGTGTAGTGTAATCCTCCCTATTGATCTTGCATACTTCATGTTCCATGCCTTTCATGCTAGCATGTGTTAGCTCTAGTCCATACATCTTTTAGTATCATTTTGACATGCTCTAGGACTGTTTTGGGTTGTCTCGACCATATGGTTCATGTATTGCATAGCAGTAGTGCAATTGGCCTTGCTAGTCTTGAGTTTTGAGCACCATAGCATGTTTCATTTGTGACATATACATGATTTGGCATCATTTCACATGTTATTTGAGACCATATAGCATTGCCTTGTTCTCACTTCTTTTACCCTTTTAGTGCTTTTAAGGGTCATGCATTGTTGCCTTGTTTGTAGCCTAACTTGTATGCGTGCATGCCTAGACTTTTGAGCTCCCTTCTCAGCATGTTTTGGTCCTTGTTTTGACCAAATTGAGCTCTGTCCATGGTTAGTTCAATCATTTGTGTCATGTGTTGCATGCCTCTTGTATAGTCCCTCTTGGTGGCCTTGTGCCTTAGGCCCTCTTGCATGCTAAACTTATGTTGTTTGAATGATTTGGCATGATTTCATACATGATTTTAGTGCATACAGTGTAGCTACACTCTCACATTTGTCACTTCTTTATCATGTTTGAGAGTTGTGCTCTTATGCCTAGTTGATGAGCCATCACATGAGCATGTGTTCTTGGCCCTTTTGTGCCTAAGTTTTGGTGTGTTGGCCACTCTTTTGGCATGATTTAGGTCTGTCCATATTCAGTTTAAGTCCATCGAGCACTGTATTGTATGCCTAGCTTTAATGCCTTAGGCTTCTAAACTTGCCATGCACGCATTGTTCATATGTTGGAACCTTGTGCATGACATTCTAGCATTCATAGAAGAGCATGTTGTTAGCATGTTGTTACATCGCATTGTGTTTGCATGTTGTTGCATTGCATGTTCTTTGCATTTTGTTGCATTGCATTGTGTTTGCATGCCATTAGCATTGATAGGGTGATCATGTTGCATTGCATTGTGTTTGGATAGAGTGTTAATCCAAACAGGAGAAACGAGGGACGTTTCATACTTGAAGTGATGAAACGTGCCTCATTTCTCGGTCGCCGACCCTCTTGATCAAGCATGATAGAGGTTAAGGCTCTTATTTGTTATTTGTGCATTCATTGACATTGAATTGTGTAAACTTGGCTTCTCGGCCATCGTGCATCTCGATGCTTGGTTGATGGCTCGAGAGTCGAGAACTGTAATCCCTTGAGCTTAAGAAATGATAAGGAGGGTGGTTGTGCACAAATATCTTGCAAATACATTGCTGTGCCCCTTCTTGTTCTCTGTTGCAGCAAACTGGAGTTGAGCAGCATTTTCTGGTCGGCAGACTAGTAAAAGTGGCTAGCCGATCGCTTTTTCTGGTCTGTAGCATGTGTAAGTGGTCTACGGGTGGTCTGCACCACCATTAAGTGGTCGACAACCTTCCTGGAGGTCTCCATGTTGAGGTAGAAACTATCTGGAGGTTTGTGCAATGTTATGAGATCAAATGCAAACAGAGGCAAATTGGGGCATCGTAATGGATTTCCGAATGAGGTGACCGAGCATGCATGCATTTCTCGCCCTGAGGACCTCTTCTTACTGCTTTACTTAGCTGCTTTGCTTAGCTAGCTAATGCTTTGGTTTTGTACTTAAGTAGTTAATGCACTTAGCTATTCATTTGCGTTGTAATAACTAATTAGTTCACTAGGATTAGTTAATTAGTTTAATTAGCTTAGATTAGCTAGTTAGCTTATTATTCGGACCCTCCGTCGAGAGGGCACAACTATTGTAATAGGTGTGCATATGTGTGTGAATATCTTCCAACCCCACGTCTTTCTCCCTTTTACTTAACTGCTTTCGATGGTTAGTTTTAGGGCATGTTTCAATTAGCATACTTATGCTTTGCATGCGTGCATCATTCATTCGTCTTGCATGCACCAGGCTAGCGTATCATACAAACTGCATTGTATTTCAATACTAATTGGAAAACATGTTATCAAGTTGCATTCACATGACATCTTAGAATAGCCGAGCCTATCTTAGTTGCATTTTGCATGTGTTGCAGTAGGCATTGTTGACATAGTTAGGATCATGCATCGATTACTAACTAGCTTCTTTTTTGGCTCGGAGTGTACTGTGAGTATTTATGCTTTAGTATCCTTTCATGTGTGTAAGTAACTGCCATGATAGCATGCTTGCCATGAGGCTAACTGCTTAACTGCTTGAATGCCTGTGAGTGAAGGCTTCGTTGCTTGAATTGGAACAATTCATCGAAATGTGAGTTTTAAGCCCACATGAAGTGGCAAATCATCATGTTTTAAGCCCACCTTGAGGGTGGCAAATCCGCATCTTAGCCTACTTGAGACTAGCAACTTCAAACCATTTTCGAAAAACAAACATGACATGTTTTGTTCCAAATTGAGTGATTTAGTCTATACTTGTGTGCTATGCGCATAACATAGTAATGTTAGCTAATAAACCGGAATAAGAACACATGTGTTTTCAAAAATAACATATCATGTCAGTAGAGGCCAATCTTTGATCGGGCAAACGGGGGTGCTCATTTCAGGACTTTCCCCTCTTGTACCCAAGTTCCAGAGCCGAGGCAACTTTGGTAATGAGGGACACGTGGCCTTAGGCACGAGTCAGGGTTTCCTAAATTTCCCAAAAACAAAATATTTAAGTGGCGACTCTGAAATCTGGCAAAGCAGTCCATGTTTGGCACTTTTTGATTAAAATCGATTTTCCAAAATGATTTTCCGGATTTGGGCTCTTTGGTGATTTATCAGTCTTGCATTGCACTTTGTGAGATTAGATTCAGAACCGTGACATGAGTCCGAACTGTAGTAGCTAGAACTACAATTCGCGCCCTCACGCGCAGAGCGGAGTTCCGGGCAGTCTACAATTTCTGGCGACTCTACTGGGGATTTTGAGAACTTGACTCGAACTCATGATATGTTGTTTTGATTACACTTATGTGTTTCTTTGCATTGCATTTGCATTGGTGTGCCTAGGACACCATGTTTGCCGTCTGCTATTCCTGAATGGTTTATCGGAGGCTTGCTTGGAAAAACCTGCCATAAGGCTGACTGGTTGCGGGCTCTGCCACGACGGAAACACAAACCTTGATTTTCACCAAGGCACCCTTTTTGACCAATCGACTTAGTGCATATCGGAATCCATAGTGACCATTCCAAACTAGGACAGGTTACTTACCCGATTGTAGGTTGTTTGAAACGACTGCATGCGTAGTGAAACCCTAGTTTCTGATAAGATAGGACAGGGAAACCCTACCCCTCCATGGGGGTGTTTTGGCTCTCACTTGCTTGTTATGTGCTTTTAGAGTGTGTCTCTATAGGAATGCATGTATAAGTTTGGAAGTCTGGGTATTAGGCCTGCGGGCATCAGTACTTTGGGGAATCAGTTTTACCTAAGGGTATCAGATTCGAGGCAGTGATTTGGGGATAGCAATCAGTGTTGAGAACAGTGTGTTCCGCTTACAAGTGCCAACTGTGTGTTGTCTTTATTTTAAGCCTTTATGTTGTCCATTTTTCTGGTTGTTTGTTTCCTTATTATGCTTTATTTATCTTTTTGCAAGGTAGTTTAGCATCATTGCTTTCGACCAGGCAGATATTCCCTAAGCACTTTGGATCAGAGGTCGAAGACTTCATCGATCTGAGGATCTGATAGACGAACAACCAGTGTTTCTTTCATCACCCCCGGTTACTAGACAGAGGTTAGTTAGGCGCAGTTCATCAGTACAGCGGTTACCAGATCAGTGGTCCTTATCCACCCCACAAGTGAGTAGTCGGGCTGAGGTTTCCGTTTCTACCGCACAGAGAGATATACCTACTGTTCAGTTAGATCAGCACCCTATGGCAAGTATGGAGGACATGATGCATCATCTCCAAGGGACTATGCAAGCCATGCAGCGAGATGCTGCCCGCCAGGTAGAAGTTGTTGCTCAACAGACAGAGCTGATTGCCAGACTTCAGCAACAGCAACAACCACAGCAAGCCGGAGCATCTGCTTCGTATCCACCCCCACCCCCACCTAGAGTTTCGATACTCGGGGAGACTGCAAACGTCCAGGAAAATACAGACGTCCTAACGAGGACGATTTCGCCCCCAATTTTACCTCAGCTGTCCAAAGCGCCAACTAATCTAGTGGATACACCGTTTGAATTTGAGGTGGATCCAACAGCGCTGAAAGTGAGCTAGCTAGAAAAACTGTTCAAGAAGGCTCAAGGCGTTAATTCCATTTCGGATATAAAGGATGGATACACCGATTCGGCAGTGACTTTGCCGGACCGGTTCAAAATGCCGCATATAGACCGTTTTGACGATTCTGGGGATCCCATCGTACACCTGCGGTTGTTCTCAAATATCCTAAGGCCCATGGGCCTCTCCAGATTGCAAAAGCTTTCCCTCTTCGGCCGGACCCTGTCGGGTGTTGCGGTTATTTGGTATGCAAAGCTGGAGGACTCTGTCAAAAGAAGCTGGGAGGAGATGGCTGAGGCCTTTATAGCTCAATACTCCAACAACACGCAGATCAAGATCACAACTCATGATCTCAAGACAACAAGGCAAGAGCCAAAAGAGGGCTTCTCCTATTTTGTAACCCGTTGGAGAGTCAAAGCTTCTATGATGACCACCAGGCCGGTCGAGAAGGATTAGATACAGATGGTTGTGCGCAACCTCCAACCCAAGCTGATGCAAAAGATGATCGTCCTACCCTTTCCTACCTTCGCGGATTTACACCAGATTGGGGTACAGATTGAGGACGCCATAAAGTAGGGTCTGATTGACCACGAGAGAGAGCAGCCCAAGCGGGCATTTACACGTAGTTCAAATACAGGCACGAGTAGTGCTGCAGCTGCCAGAACTTCTGATATGGGTATGGTCGTCACCACTACACCAAAAACAGCAACCCCACTCACCGGTGCGCCCGGTACCAGCTCACAAATAGCCAGATATCCACCCTGAGGCCAAAGAACCTTTACTCCACTATACATGTCCCTATCTAAAGCTCTAGGGGTTCTAATCAGGAAAGGGCATTTGAAGCCCCTGGAGCCGCGGCCATTACTAGAAAAACTTCATGCTTCCTATAATCTAGCCAAATACTGTGTCTTTCACCAACAGCATAGTCATGACACCGACCAGTGCTTCAGACTGCGTCATGAGATTCAAGATCTCATTGACAATAAGGTGATTATACCTCCAGAAAAACCAAATGTTACCACCAACCCCCTCCCACCACATAACCAACCTCCACCACCCAAACACATCAACCTGATCCAAACCTCGGCCATTCCAAATAACCCAAGCATATACATCACACCCTCCCACTTACCCAAGCCTGAGGTGTTCATCCCAGATAGCACAGACTTATGCGTATTGGGCACCTCCAAAACCCAACCTGAACCGGTGATGGTGACTATCGAAGATAGAATTGGGTTGACTTTGGAGGCAGATGAGAATGTTGATTCAGAGCCTGAGGGGTCTGGGAGCTTTGCGTACAACCCGAGTGATTATATCACATCAACAGATCAGGTTAAGCTGAGAGTAGAGTTGCCAGTTAGGGCAGAAATTAGTATGGTTCGGGAGGATGGACCTAGGCAAGGGTTAGATGACCTAACAGAGCTGGAAGAGGGCATTGCAGATCTACAGTTCTTCAATGAGCAAGATTTAGGGGATGTGGACATCAACTGGTTCGACTTGGATGGGTCAGCAGAAAATACTGGGTGGCGCAGTGACGAGCCGAATGCTGTTGAGGTGCATCAGCCAGAACAGGGACAATCAAAAGCCAGAATATCAACAGTGACCGGAATGGCCGAAAATCAGGAGAAATCGCCGGAGAGCACCGGTGTTAAGAATTTTGCTCGGGATCTGGGCAGTTTGAGCATAGTGGACACTGAATAGTAGGCTGCACTGAAGCGGCTTGAGCAAGAAAAGATAGAGGATCTTGAGAGGGCTAGGAAGGCCAAAGCCCCTGCGATGATGGAATGTGCTGTGAGCACAGGAACAGTTGCAACGAGATCGAACAGCTGTCTGTCGGTCGCCGACGGGATGTGGTGAGAAGACGATGACTCACGTTTTGCCCACACCGACGAAGATTAGGGGCGGAACCAACCGGATGACACCTGGTACGGTTAGGAGGTGGACCATATGACCAGAAGTGGGCGGTACTTCAAGCCCCCACATTTGGATCAGCCAGAAGCGTCCAGAAAGGACAAAGAGGCAGAGAGGCAGAAAGAAAAGCTGCTCGAGGATGAGGCTGTACTGAAACAGCTTAAGAAAATTTAAGCAGACATCTCCATCTAGGGACTGCTTATGGCCTCAAGAGTTCATAGATAGGCCGTCCTTTCTGCCATGGACAAGGTGAAACTCTCAATTGATACCACACTCGAGCTGTTGGTAGGGTTGGTTTTTCCGGGAGGAGCTTCCCTGACCTTGACCTTCACTGACAAGGAACTGTCGCCTGAGGGCTCAAATCATAACAAACCGCTCTATATCTCTGTCGAGTGTAGAGAGAAATGGGTACCGGTGGTCCTTGTTGACACAGGATCTGCTATCAATGTGTGTCCGTCGAGAATGGCATATGCTCTCGGGTTGAAGCTCGTAGATTTTGTGCCTACTGCTTATGTGATATGAGCCTACGATAATACCAGCCGAGAGGTGATGGGGACTGTATAGATTCGGACTCAGGTTGGTTCGGGGCAACAGGATATTGATTTTCATGTCTTGGATCTTCCCGCAACTTTCATTCTACTCCTGGGGCGGCCGTGGCTGCACCAGGTGAAGGCTGTCTCTTCCACCCTGCACCAGATGCTGAAGTACCCCCACGGGAAGGGGGTGGCAATCGTTTTTGGAAATTCTTCAATCCATCCGCCGCCAGAGGTTTCTACACCAGTTCTAGAGATTAAGCATGGCGCAAAGGATGTATTTTTGTCAGGATTTACCCTAGCTGAGGCTCGGGTTGTATAGAATATCCTACCTGTGCGCGCACCTCTTTCATGTTGAAACATGGTTCTGTTATGTGTAAGCATCCATGTTGCGTTGAGACCAGTATTGAGGATGTAGGCACTTAGCTTGTGTTAGGCATCGTTTGGCTGTGCCCACTTCTTTTCTATATAAAACGTAGTTTGATTTGCATCTCCATCCCTTTATGGTATTTGTGTGTTATGCACTACTTGTGGTTTGATTATTTTATTACATTGTATATCATTTGCATGATTTCATTACAACTGTGTATCATTTGCTTCTTGCCCCAGAACTACGCTGGTTTGATTCCTTACAAAAGGATACGTAGGCAACTTGCGAGCGCAACCATTTACTTTATGTCTTGTTTGTTTTGCCCAAGTCTTATGGCCTCGTCAAAATGGGTCGTCTTTGGGTTTTGACATTCATTCACGTCATTTCATGACTTCAAGTTCTGCCAAAGAGGGGCAACTGTAGACACCCCATATTTGACCGCCCTTAAGACTTGGGCATCATCACTTGCACACCCAATGATGAATGTATATGCTTGTCAAGTGCTCAAAAGTCCTCAGCAGAATGCTACAACTCTAAGCCTCAAAACCGTACAAACCTTGTGCCTTATTTTTGCACCAAAACCCCAGCTTGTCAAACCTGGAAAACCTGGGACTTGTAGGCCCACTTTTGTGGGCTGCCAGCCATCCTTTTGGGCTACCGGCCACCTTGTGCCTTGCCAACCAAGTGTCTGGCCTGTCAGCCACAAGTGTGTTTTGTAGATATTTTCTGCTAGCTGTGCCAGCTGTTTGCACAGATGTTTACATATACCTACACGTGTATTGATAGATGTTTCTGAGGGAATGTGATGTTTTTTCTATAAATAGAGGACCACCCCTTCTATTTTTAGGGGTTAGAAAAATTAGAGCAAAAATTAATTTTCTCTCTCTACAATTCTCTCTCTCTCTGTCTCTGTCTCTCTCTCTATGTCTCTCTCTCTCTCTCTCTCTCTCTCTCTCTCTTAAAATTGCCTATACACTCTTAACCAAACCTTGCCATCTTTGAGATGAGGTACTTTTGAGCCTAATTTGAGCTCTTGAGGGTGTGTATGTATTGAATTGTTGCTTAAAAGTGTGCTTTTCTTCAAGAGATATAAGGCTTAGCTTGTTTCATTGCTTTGGTTGCTTTTGTTTTCTACTATTTTTCTATTTTTTTGGGCTACATAAACTTTGTATTTTTGGGCTGAAACTTGTGGTGAAAGGCCTTAAAGAGTGGAGGGGTTGTTCACCTTTCTTTCCACCTTGCTTCTCTAGTCTTCACCCTTGTGTTTCCCACCTTTACAATATCTTTTTTTGAGCTTTTAAATACTGAATTTTAGAGTTATTTCAGTGGCTAAAAACATTTTTTGAAGTCCAAAATTGGAGGTGTTAGCCTCCCCTCCTTGCGTCTTGTTCACTAACTTACATAGTTCTATGTTTTAGCTTATTATTTTAGCTTCTTTTTTTTTTCTTTTTTTTTTTTTGGTCTTAATTCCAGCATGTTTTAGGATTTATTTAGCACTTTTTTAGGACTATTTTTGGTTGTGTAATTGAATCCTTGTAGTGTAATTGTCCTCATAGACTTGGTGGTTTACGCCTTAGCCACCATCCTATTTGAGTTGATAACATTTGCTTATGGTTTTCCATTCTTGTTTTCACCCCTAATCACTTATGTAACCTCCCTCCTTTCTTGGCTTTTGCTTTGCTTTGAAAGTTGGTTCAAACTAGTTGCTTGTTTAAAGCATAAGATTGAGGTCTTGTTGGTTTAATCCCTTTGGGGGTTCATTACCAATGGCATGACACTTCTCTCATGCCTAAAATAACTCTTGGTTTGATGCTTCTTTCCATTAGAGGACTTAATCTTTACCTTTGGACTTAATTTGTTAAATAATGGTTGGTAAATTAAAATGGAATAATAAAACTTGGACTAAAATGATGCAAGATAATAACTTGGTTTGGGTTCAATTGGACGTTAATTGAACCCTTGAGTCTTGAGTCGCTTCATACTCATTAGTGATGAAAACAGTTCAAGAGTTATTGTCAACCATTTCCCTTGATCATTCATGATAGGGAGGAGGTTTGAGAGTCTTTATTTGAGCCTTTATTGAAAGGATACCCTTTGGTTCATAGGCCATCATGCAATGAAATTGCTTGGATTGATGGTTTGTGAATCAAGTTTACTATTTCTTTGAGCAGTCTGATGATAAAGAGGGGTAAAGTGTACAAACATCCTTTAAGAATACCCTGTTTTCGCTCTGTTTGTCCTCTGTTGCAGCAAAAAGGGCCAAACTCCAGTGACCGGCCAGCCACTTTTTCTGGCCGGTAGACCATCTTTTTGTGGATAGCAGGCTACTTTTGTGGCCGGAAACCACTTTTGGCCTGCCAGCTACCTTTGCAAAACCAACCAGTGTACTTTTCTAACAAAACAAAGTTGTTTATAAGATTTTTAAAAAAAAAATGTTCTACTGTGCAACAGAGGCATCTAGCAGCAAGATAGTTGCCTTTTTCGGGTGGAAATCCGTGCATGCTTGGGCATTCCTCATTGCCCGAGGCAGAGTAATTAGAATAGCTAGCTTAGCACTTCTTTCATGTTCTATTCATGTAATTAATTAGTTCATTTTGATTTGTAATTAATTAATTAGTTAGTTCAATTAGTTAGTTAATTTGTTGTAATAATTAATTAGCTAATTTAGTTGATTATTTCATTCGGTTTGTAATTCATAATAATATAGTTAATAATTGAAATAAGAACATATAATGTAAAATAAGAATCACATCATGAATAGTAGAGGCCGATCTTTGATCGAGCGAGAGGGGTGCTCAATTCATGACCTTCCCCTCTCGTATCAAAGTTCTCGAGCCGAGACAACTTTGGTGACGACGGACTAATGACCTTTGGCACAAGTCTTGGGTTTCCTACATTTCTCAAAAATATTTAGGTGGCGACTCTGAAATCTGGCAAAGCAGTCCATTTTTGGCATTTTATTCAAAACATCGATTTTCCAAAAAAAAATTACCGAATTTGGACTCTTTTTATGTTTTCACTGTTTCAGATTGCCCTTGTTTTTTTTTTTTTTTTTTTTTTTTGGTTTTGGTTACATCGGAAGGGAAAAGAAGCAAACAAGGGCTAAGCCCATTCACAAGATAGACTAATCATGTCCTGCACGAGCAAGCCTCGAATTTCAGCCAGTGGATCATTTACCACCAATATATCTTCAGGTTGTGCTGCTTCGAGTTTGGCTAGGGCATCCGCACATAAATTCCCTTCTTTCCAAATATGTTGAATTGTGCATTCACAACCTCTTGATAAGATTTTTGCATCATTCACCAAACTTTTGAAGGGACAATTATCCACAGTTGTTTCCTCCATTACTTCACCACTTGGGTTACATCTGTCTCTATCAGAACATTGTATAAGCCCTTTTGCAAGATAACAGTGAGGCCTTGATACAATGCCCACAGTTCTACGTCGAGGCCCATTGCCATTTGCATCCTGCCATAATAGCCACCGACCTACGCTTCTATTTCATCATGAAGAAGTCCTCCAAAGTCGCCTTCTCCTCCAGCTTTTCTACACCCATCTGTATTTAGCTTGATCCTACATGCAAGAGGTAAGCACCAATGGATAAGTCTATAAGCTGGTTTAGGATTAAGGATTAAGTTGAGAAAAGCTTGGTGGATATCTATAGAGAAATAAAAAAATGAACTTGACACTCTCTTGGCAAGTGGTACTCATGCCATCAAACACAAGAATTTCTGTTTTTCCAAATTTTCCATAAGGCCACAATAAACAAAGTGTACCAAGAGAGGTCTTTACTAAAATGATTTTTGTTTCTAGCATTACTCTTGAACCAATCCATCCAAGGTTTTCTCAACATATCCAAACACCAAATTCTGCCAAAAGTAGCAAACCACACTCTCTTGGCAAGTGGTACTCATGCCATCAAACACAAGAATTTCTGTTTTTCCAAATTTTCCATAAGGCCACAATAAACAGAGTGTACCATGAGAGGTCTTTACTAAAATGATTTTTGTTTCTAGCATTACTCTTGAACCAATCCATCCAAGGTTTTCTCAACATATCCAAACACCAAATTCTGCCAAAAGTAGCAAACCACACTTCCTTAGCTTTATAACAATCTCTAAACAGATGGGTGATGTCCCCATCCCTACTACAAAATAGGCGTGTAGGATCATTAGTAAGGCCCCTCTTCATTCTCACGTGATTGTAAGTAGCTTCCCATGGAGGATAGTCCAAAGGAAAGCTTTAAGTTTTTATGGGAGCCTAAGTTTCCACAACCAGGTCCAATCTGCACCCAAATCAGGATTTCCTTGGATGAGATTATAAGCAGAAGAAACTGTAAACACCCCATCAAGAGCACCTTTCCACCTAGGAGAATCCATGGTGGAATTTCCAGGAGGGTCATTATTCAAGATTAGAGAAGCAATGGAAGATAGAAAGATACTAGCAACACAATGTTCATCCCAATTTCCATCATCTCCCGTTAAATTTCTAACCTTAACACACCTTTGATCAACAATGGAATTACTAAGGTTAGGGATGAGAACAGAATCTGTAAAGGATCTGTCACCATACCACAATCTTTCCAAACATCAACAGTCTTACCATCACCCACAGACCATTTTATACCTTTTTTGAGAATGGTACTAGTACTTATGATTCCTCTCCAAAGATGAGAAGCTTTCCTCCCTCTAGGCCAATCCTGCAAAGAAGTATTTTTAAGGTATTTATTCCTTAGAACCTCACACCACATGCCTTCCTGCATGCTGATCATATTCTAGCCCAACTTAGAGAGGAAGGCCAGATTATGATCTCTGGCTATTTTTTATCCCAAGCCCTCCATACTTCTTCATTTTACACATGACATCCCAATTAACAAGGTGAACTTTTTTCCTTTCTAGGGTGTCACCCCAAAGGAAATTTCGATTCAACATGTCAATGTCATTGCTCACCTTTTTTGGAACCAGCATAGTTTGCATAGCGTAGGAGGGGATAGTAGAGCTCACTGATTAGATCAGTGTGGCTCTACCTGCCAAAGATAGAACATTAGTTTTCCACCCAGCCAATCTTTTATACATCTTGTTAAGGATATCATTAAAATGTCTCATGCCAACCCTCCCATGAATTAACGAAACACCCAAGTATTTCCCTAATTCAGAAGTAAGAGGAATACCACAGTTGTTGCTCAAGTCTCTGGCTTTTCTTCTATCAATGTTGGGAGATACATACATCTTAGACTTTTGGGAATTAATTTTCAGCCCAAATATGTCACAAAATTCATCCATAACCTGCATTATAGTGTTACAGTTGGACATAGTGGCCTGACCAAATAACATGAGATCATTAGCAAAGAATAAGTGTGTGATAATAGGCCTACCTCTAGCTGCCTCAACCCCTTTCCAACACTTGTTCTCAGCTTGGAAGCTAATCATTTTGGAAAGCCTCACCGTACACAACATAAAGAGATAAGGAGAAAGGGTATCTCCTTGTCTCAACCCTCTTTGAGGTTTAAACTCTTGGAGAGGCTCACCATCCCAAATAATAGTAGTGCTAACACTAGTAACACAACACATGATGAGGTCAATAAGATTAACATCAAAATCAAATTCATAAAGGGTTTGTTTGAGGAAATCCCAAGAAATGTTATCATAAGCTTTTTTCAGGTCAATTTTTAAAATCATACCCCCCTTCTTACCCTTTTTGTGTGTAAAAGTGTGGATGATTTCTTTGGAAATGATAATGTTGTCACTAGTGCTTCTACCAGGAATAAAGCTACATTGATTAGGTCTCACAATATTGTTCAAAAAGGGTCTAATCCTGTTCATAATGATTTTAGAAATAATTTTGTAGGACACATTGCAAAGACTAATTAGTCTAAATTGTTTAATACTCTTAGGGTTGTCAATTTTGGGGATCAAAGCAACCAGGGTTTTGTTAATCTCAGGTGGAATATGATGGTTAGCAAAACAGTCTCCCACAAAGTCACACACAGAGGGATCAATGATAGACCAGTAACAATGATAAAAAATAGCTTGAAACCCATCCCTCCCAAGGGCCTTAAAAGCATTAATACTCTTCACAGCCCTCCAAACCTCCTTATTAGAAATACAATTAGTAAAAATAAAGTTGTTCACCTGGGTCACCTTGCAAACTGCAAAATTATTCCAGTGATCAAAAGAAGTAGTAGGAGAGTAGCTAAAAAGATTAACAAAATAGTTGGTAATCAGGTTCTTAAGTTGGTCAGGCTGATTAATCCAACCCCCAGTATCAGTCTTAAGCATCTCAATCTTTCTATTTTTCCTTTTGGTAATGGTGGTAAGTTAGAAGAATTTAGTATTCCTCTCACCTTGGGTAATCCAGTTAGATCTAGATTTTTGAAACCACAGAAGCTCTTCTTGATAAAGCACTTGGTTATATTGTTCAACCAGATCCAATTCAAGATTATGGAGATTATGAGAATAGTTTAAAGCCTGGGGTTTTTGGATGCCTTCAATCCTCCCAAGTAACCATCTCTTCCTTCTAAAGATATTACCAAAGACCTCTTTATTCCAGCTACTAACTACTTAAGCTAGTTTCTGGAGGTTACAGGTTAGGGAGACATGGTTCTTGTTCCAATTATTTTCAACAACATTTTTGAAGTCCTCATGAGTAATCCAAGCAGCCATGAATTTAAAGGGTTTACAAGTGGGGTTAAAGGGAGACTTACCTTGAGTAAACACCATCACAGGGGAGTGGTTTGAGTAAGTGCAAGGAAGATTGCTAACTGCTCCATCTGGGAAGCTAGTTCTCCACTCAGTATTGCACAAGGCTCTATCCAACCCTACCATAGTATTTGCCCAACCTTTCCTATTGCTAGACCAAGTCAGCTGTGGTCCTAAACACCCCAAATCCATAAGATTGCAGTTATCTACCCTTTCATTGAATTTTCTACTCCTTCTCAGGTCTTGGTTCAGGTTCTGGTGTTGGTGGCCTTAAAGACTATGCTTTTCATTAGGTGTGGTGAAGTCATTGAAGTCACCAGCAACTAACCAGAGTTCAGACATATTTCAAGCCATTTCCTCCAATTGATCCCATAAATTAGTACGCATGTTACTGTTTGGACTTGCATACATAGCTGAAAGAATCCAGCCAGGGTAGTCCTACCTAGAGATTGTTGCAGTGATCTGCTGGAAGCTGGATTCTACCACTCAAACATTAACTAAGTTTAGGTTCCAAATCATCCAAATACCTCCACTACAACCTATTAGATCTACACGAGCTAAAGCTGTAAAGCCTGTACCATTGAAAAACAAACCCATAGCCTTGAACTTAACTTTTGTTTCCATAAGGACAACCAAATCTGGTTTATGGATCTGAACTAGCTCTCTCATATTCCTTTTAAACTTGTTGTTCACTACACCTCTGCAATTCCAGATTAACAAATCCATAGATGATATATCTAGTTGGGGTAGAAGGCCTTGGCTATCAAGTGCCAGGTAGCCTCTTATGGCTTGAAGGTTATCTTCCATCGACTTTAGTGGTGTCATTGAGAGGTAGTGCATATCTTGGTTGCCCTCCACTTGCCTCCATGGATGAAGCCTCAGCTTTACTTCCTCGTTTCACCATTCTGAGGTGATGAGGTGACACACTTCTTTCCCTGGTGTTAGACACACCGATACTCTGTTCTGTTGCAGCAAATGCGTCTCCGTGGGGTAGTTCTCTCCTTCCTCCTCCATGTTTATCTGGTGGAACTCTGAATTTGGGTCTGGAACTGCCGACTCTTGTATGAGAATTTGTGGAGAAGTGAGTGGGGTTAGATGAATGTGAGGGTGGCTGGACTGAGTTGGGAGATGTATAGTGTTTATTTCTCAGAGGATTTGATGTCTCACTCTCCCCCATAGCTACTTCTTGATCTCGGATCTTCATGTCAGTACCATCATTATTCCCCAGTCTAGCTTCCTCGTTTTTCTTGTCATTAGTCATGCCAAAGCTAGTAGACTCAGTCTTTTTACCTATTGCTCTAGTCTTATACCTAAAACCCCCATCTACTTGGGATTTTTCTTTCCCTTTATCACAGCTTGATTGGGCTGGGGGGCCTTTGTCTTCCCCTTTGTCCCGTAAGATCTCAAATTTGTTAGTCTGTTGGTTAGTCACATCTTTGTGGACATTTGGACCTCACAATTTCCTTCTTTGACTAAGAACAGACATCCATGGCCCATACATTGCACTTGTGAAATTAGATTCAGAACCACAGGTAGAGTCCAAACTGTAGGGCTTCTCGTCTTCCGAAAGGAGCAGGAAAAGTTGAGCTACAGTATTTCTTTTTTCAAGTCTATTTAATTAAGGCAAATCTTTCACCTCTAAGTTTCTTGCTAATTGTATCCATCTTCTAAAGTTTCGTCTTTTCATTTCATATTTCTTTCTCTAAGATATTGTAAGGTAATTTATTTAGGGTAGGTATTTGGTCATGTCATATAACAATGCTTTTGATATGATACACACTTGTTTGTTATGTTCAATAGGTGACTAATTCTTAAGTCTTAACAATTGATCATGAGATCCTCATGTCCAAAGTTCCCTAACTACTCATTTCTAAGTTTTACTTTAAATACTTGTGTAATGAGATAGTTAATTTGACTTAGGGTGTTCACAAACAAACAATAATATAGTTATAACACATGGCACTCTTTGGGTGTCACATAGAGGCATCGTGGGGTGGATGAGGCTACTTGGGAATAGAAGGTGGAAGCTTGCTTCAAATATTCCAACTTATATGGAGGTACTTAGTTTTGTTTTCATGCACCTAAATTCATTTAGTTATGATTTCCTTCGTTATAGCTCTTCTATTGTATTATTTCAATTTCGAGGACAAAATTTCTTAATGTTGGGAGGTTATGATATCCCAGGTCTTCGACCTGACTTCTTCATACCTTTTAAGATTTAGCATCTTGTTTCGAAGTCCTTACACACTACTTAATGTTTGGTGATCACGATTAGAGTCGTGTTTCGGATTTCTTAATGCATTAATAAGTTAGAATTTTTGAGTTTCAGACATAAGGACGAAATGGGGAAGTATGGAAGGCCTCATGGGAATTCTGGTCAACCAAGGCACTTCCACAGGTGCGGCATAGAGAGCCTACGTGTGAGGTTTTGTGCAGAACACATTAGGAGTTTTAAGTTAGGGATTGAATTTTCTAGTCACAACTTTTACAAAAAATCGCTATTATGGTGGGAGGTTCCCGCACATTGTATGTGCCACACATGTGGGAAGGGTCTCCGCATGTGCGGCCTTCCGTGTCATTGTCTCATTTTTCATGCCATTTCCTTCAATAACTGACCCCTTTTACCCATTTTTCTCATTTTTTTCATCTCTCTCTCTTTCTCTCTCTCTCTCTCTCTCTAAACACCCTTTTTTTCTCCATTCTATCTAAAACGTGCACTAACTCACACAAATCTCTCAATCCAACAAGATCAAGTTAGATTTCAACCTTAGTTCTTTAGACCAATTTGACGAGTGTATCGAGGGCTCGTTTTAATCGGAGCGAATGGAATTTTAGTGAATCTGAATTATGAATGTTTTGATTCTTTCTCTCCTAACTCTTGAGGTAGGAATTTTCTTAATGTTGTACATATATTTTAGCTTTATGTTAACGTTTATGAATAAAATTGGGAAAATTCTCAATTGAATTACCAAACTTTTAAATTATTTTCCTTATGATGCTATTTTACTTGAGAAATTGTGAAATTTTCATTTCAAAGGAGAAACCTAAATTTTCTAAATCCCTAGGATTGTTGGAAATTGAGAAATTGAATGTGTAATTGGGAAATTTATTGAATTCTTGGGAAGTATGAGTATTGGTTAAATTTATGAAATGATGAGGTTATGATTTTGGAAAATCACTTTTTTTGAAATTGTTGAGAAATGTTTAATTATGCTCTCTATATGTTGTCTATATTGGAATATTGAGATAGAGATAATTGTTTTGGCAAGCGGTAGAGAATTGCATCAACTAGTTTTAGAAATTGCATGAGAATTAAGAAAATTAAAATATTGGCAAAGGCATACATATCATTGACATTCCATGATTTCACATTTTTAATTTGTATCACATTTGAGAAATGTAATGTGATTGGTTATTGATAACATTCAAAAATATTGAGAAAATAGGTAAATACCTTGATAAATCCTATTAGGGGGTGTAGTTTGGTTTGAGAATTAAGTTGGCTTGAGATCCATGGTGAAAGTCTTAAAACACACGCAGTGGAAGTCCCAATTTCTTTCCGATTAATAGCCGGTAAAGTGGTATTTGGTAGTGCTTGACAGCCTACTTGTAGACAAGTATCTAGGGATTACTAGAGTTGTATTTACTGCCCTACGTTTAGTTGAAATGAAAGCTCTTTGATTGCCTTACGATTTCCAAAAAGTGCATGCCACGTCGTCAACACTTGAAAATGGTTTCCACATAGAGATGAGTATAATGCCCAACAGAAATAATCTTAATGAAGTGCATGAGTCATAACAATATCATGATTATGAGAAGCAATGGAGTGCCATGCTCAAAATATAGGTGTCATGACCCAAACCCACTCCTATAGGTTTAGAGTCATGACCGGCCAACAATCCCAGATTACCTATGACCTCTATTAACAAAATCAATCTTAATATAATTTGCAGGGCATAGCAAAAGCAATATTAAACATAATAGATAATCCATTGAGCAATGCATATATGAAAAGACTTTATATTATACATAAACTTCCATTCATCATACAAAAATACGTCATAGTTAATTTCAAACATTTAACACATATCATCATGCTTAACTTTACATTCAAGTAACCTCCAAAATAACAAAACAAAAGGGTTTGACAAGCTTGGCTCCACTCGAGCCTAAGCACGCTTCATCTTGGAAGCACTTCAAAATGGCTTTACATGGGATTGACTCCGAGGTTCCCTCTAGACTTGATGCTCAGCTTTCTCACCTATATATATATATATATATAAGTAGTGACCTAGGGCCCAATGAGCAATAACAGTATAAAGGGTTAAATGAATGAAGTTCAATAGGATTCAGAATAAAATTTTTCTTTTTCCTTGATCAATATTTCATTTAAACAATGAATTCGATATATCACAACAGCAATAACAATTCAATCAATTTACGTGGTACATCAAATAGAGTATCAATTTATCATTATCAAGGGGACCTCTAGGGTCAATTAATGGGACTACAACGGTCAATCAATATAACATATTCAATTTGACCATTAAGGTCAAACATCAGAGATCTTTGTGTTTCAATTAATCTAATGGGCCGTGGTATTGTTTCCCCCAAGCAAAGGCCTCACTAAAGGATGCCACAAATACATTTCAAAAAGAACTTCATTCATCCATAAAAAATAGCATTTTAAAAATACCAATCATGTAACAGTTTTCAAATATAAATCAAACATATCTTTATAAAGCTATTACTTACAATGGGTTATATTGATGTTAGGCCTCAGACATCTACTTAAACAAAACACATAATAGGCATATATTGAGGTACAATCTCAATTAATCGTTCTATCTTAATCCAATTCTCTTCTTGTGTGTTTCTAAGTCTTTTTCTTGTTAATGATGGCTTAATTAATGTTTAAGAATGCTTTAATAAGCACGAGGATGCAAGTATGCACATGGAAGTATATTTTGAAAATGCTGAGAATATGGCATTCTGCTCGAGCCAACAATTGGTCGGCGGTCTGCAAGGCTCTACAAAACTATTGGATGCTCATAATCTAGGCTCGAGCAAACTTTCTGGTCACTCGAGCCAAGGATCAAAATATAATGTGGTCGCTCGAACAGTCATTTGGTCGCTCGAGCCAACTATCAAAGCTTGCAAAAATACTGGAAGCCTGTGAAGTGTGCTCGAGCGACAGATCCACCGCTCGAACGAAATTGCACAAATTCTGGAATTTCTAGAATTATGTTTGAAGTTCAAAACATGAATCCAAAGGTTCAAACCTTGCATGGTTGGTTCAAAAACATGGAAGATCATTATAGAACATGAAAACATAATCAATTTGAAATCAATTGCTCAAAATCTTGGTCCTATTCTCAATTTCAACCTTAAACCATCATGTTGAAGCCATGCAAGATATGAATTGAATTCTTTCTTTCTCAAAACATAACAAAATGGTGTAAAAGTATGAAACCATGTAGAATTCTTCAAGATCATGTGTCTACAACTCATGCATGTGGTAGTTTGGGTGAAATTCAATCTGAAAGATGGAAATTTATGCATGCATGCGTGCGATCATGCTCTTAATAACTCAATTCATGGAAATTCTAGCTTATCCTACTCAAATTATACAATTGGTCCTACAATCTTGTTGAATTCAATTTCTACATATTTTATTTACAAGAATTAAGGATGAATTCCATTCATAGAACTTGAATTAGGTGTTGTCTTGCTTAATTCTTCAAGTTTTTTTTCAAATTCTCTACAAATCCTCCTTTCTCTCCCTAAAGGTTAAGTTCTCCCTCTCTACCTCTCTAAAATCTTAGCCAAATGATTCTCATGAGCTTAATTGAGCTCATATGTCATATATATGTGTGTGTGTGTGTGTGTGTGTAGTTAACTTAGCTTAATCAAGCTTGCTTAGAGCTAATTAATCTCACTTGGTTTTAATTAATTCTAACCAATCCTAATTAATTTATTCTAATTATTTAGATCCGAATCAAATTTGAATTAAAGTTTCCATATGACTCTAAATATTTTAATTAGCCAATTGGGCTAGTTAATTTTCGTTTCTGGTCTCCTGTGGGCATTCAATTTCTGATTCTAAGTCATTAATTCTAACAGGTAATCCATAAAAAAACAGATAATCACAAATTAAACATATAATCATGCAACTATGTTCTTTAAAATAATATAGAAAATATTACGAAGGTCGGGGTCGTCACAGTCTCTCCCCCTCGGAAAGTTTGGTCCTCCAAACTTAAGTTACCTTTGTACAGAAATAGGTGCAGGTATCGTTGTCGCATCTTATCCTCCTTCTCCCAAGTAGCTTCTTTCCCATAAAGTTCCCTTCATTCCATCTTTACCATTAGAATCGATCTATTTCTTAACTGTTTCACCTGTCTGTTAATAATCTGCACCAACTATTCTTCATAGAACATATCTTCATCTAAAACAATCTGATGATAATCTATCACATGAAACGGATCTCTAAGATACCGACGGAGCATTGAAACGTGAAATACATTGTGGTAAAGTAATACGATAAGCCACCGGACCCAAGCTTTCAAGCTTTCAAATCTTGGCCACCAATACGGCCTCTATTAAGAAAATCAATCTTAATATAATTTTTGGGGCATAATAGAAGAAATATTAAACATCATAGATAATCCATTGAGCAGTGCACATATGAAAGGACTTTATATTATACATAAACTTCCATTCAACATACAAAAATACATCATAGTCAATTTCAAATATTTAACACATATCATCATACTTAACTTCACATTCAAGTAACCTCCAAAATAACAAAACAAAAGGGTTTGACAAGCTTGGCTCCACTCAAGCCTAAGCACGCTTCATCTTGGAAGCACTTTAAAATGGATTTACACAGGGTTGACTATGAGGCTCCCTCTAGACTTGATGCTTAGCTACTCACCTACATATATATATATATATATATATATAAATAGTAAGCTAGGGCTCAATGTGTAATAACAGTATAAAGGGTTAAATGAATGAAGTTCAATAGGATTCAGAATAAAAATTTTCCTTTTCCTTGATCAATATTTCATTTAAACAATGAATTCGATATATCATAATAACAAATAAAAATTCAATGTATCATTATCAATGGGACCTCTAGGGTCAATCAATTGGACCACAACAGTCAATCAATATAACATATTCAATGTGACCATTAAGGTCTAACATCAGATATCTATATGCTTCAATTAATCTAATGGGCCATGGTACTGTTTTCCCTAGGCAAGGGCCTCATTAAAGGATACCACGAATAGATTTCAAAAAAAACTTCATTCATTCATAGAAAATAGCATTTTAAAAATACCAATCATGTAACAATTTTCAAGTATAATTCAAACACATCTTTATAAAGCTATTATTCATAATGGGTTATATCAATATTAGGCCTCAGACATCCACCTAAACAAAACACATAACAAGCACATATTGAGGTACAATCTCAATTAATCATTCTGTCTTAATCCAATTCTCTTCTTGTGTGCTTTTAAGTCTTTTTCTTGTTCATGATGGCTAATTAATGTGTAAGAATGCTCTAATAAGCATGAGGATTCAAGTATGCACATGGAAGTATATTTCAAAAATGATGAAAATAGGGCATTCCGCTCGAGCCAGCTATTGGTCACTCGAGTAGTCTGCAAGGCTCTGTAAAACTACTAGATACTCGTAATCTAGGCCTGAGCCAACTTTCTAATCACTCGACCCAAGGGTCAAAATATAAGGTGGTCACTCGAGCTAACTATCAGAGTCTACAAAAATACTAGAAGCCTGTGAAGTGCGCTCGAGTGACAGATCCACTGCTCGAGCGAACTACACAAATTCGGGAATTTCCAGAATAATGTTTAAAGTTCAAAACATGAATCCAAAGGTTCAAACCTTGCATGGTTGGTTCAAAAACATAGAAAATCATTATAAAACATAAAAACATAATCAATTTGAAATCAATTGCTCAAAATCTTGGTCTAATTCTCAATTTCAACCTTAAACCATCATGTTGAAGCCTTGCAAGATATGAATTGAATTCTTTCTTTCTCAAAACATAACAAAATGGTGTAAAAGTATGGAACCATGTAGAATTCTTCAAGATCATGTGTCTACAACTCATGCATGTGGTGGTTTTGGTGAAATGCAATATGAAAGATGGAAATTTATGCATTCATGTGTGCCATCATGCTCTTAATAACTCAATTCATGGAAATTCTAGCATATCCTACTCAAATTATACAAATGATCCTACAATCTTGTTGAATTCAATTTCTACATGTTTTATTTACAAGAATTAAGGATGAATTCCATAACTAGAACTTGAATTAGGTGTTCTCTTGCTTAATTCTTTAAGACTTCCTCAAATTCCCTACAAAGCCTACTTTTTCTCTCTAAAAGTTGAGTTCTCCCTCTCTTCCTATCTAAAATCTCAGCCAAATGATGCTCATGAGCTTAATTGAGCTCATTTGTCGTATATATATATATATATATATATAGGTGCAATTAACTTAGCTTAATCAAGCTTGTTTAGAGCTAATTAATCTCACTTTGTTTTAATTAATTCTAATCAATCCTAATTAATTTATTCTAATTATTTAGATTCGAATCAAATTTGAACTAAAGTTGCCATATGACTAAATATTCTAATTAGCTTGTTGGGCTAGTCAATTTTAGTTTCTGATCTCATTTGGGCTTTCAAATTCTGATTTCTAAGTTGTTAATTATAACAAGTAATCCATAAACAAACAGATAATCACAAATTAAACATATAATCATGCAATTATGCTCTTTCAAATATTATAGAAACATATTACAAAGGTTGGGGTTGTCACAATAGGTTTTCTCATCTCTTATGTGGAAACCATTTTCAGGTGTTGGTGCCTCTGCCAAAATGAGGGCATAAAGGATTTTGAAGCATAGAGCTCATTTTTGTTTCCTTTTTGTATATCAAAGGGCTTAAACGTGTTGGGATTGACATCCATTCTTGTTGCAATAGGGCAAGGCCCTTAAAAGATTGGTAAGCCTTTAGGGCACATATTTGGATGATATCTGCTATAGTTATTTCATTACATTCAAGTCTTTAGGATTGTGAATGTATAATTGGATCTAAGGTTATTTCTGGAGTAGTACAAAGACTGGGTTACAAGAAAAAATAAACAATATGTTGGGTTTGGAATAGAAGTATATTCTACATCAATAGATTATTCAGAGTTGATTTTAATCGAGATCCGGTTATTAACCCAAATGATCCGTTAATCCATATGTGGAAGTTAGGAACGGTAAACTCATTTGACTTCCCTCCACATCTAAATAGTTTTTATTCTCTTCTTTCACTAAGTTCCAACAATTTATATTTCGAATAATGTGTGACTTCAAGAAAAATAAACAGACCATGAGGCCTATAACCTTTGAGATTGTTCAATCAGAGATAATAAATGGACACCTTAACGCTACCTATTATTTGATAATTATACAAGATACGTCTAAGCCAATCTTTTACAAATGTGATAGGTTCAAGGACTTAGGAAAACCTCTAATAACGGACCCAACTAAAGTAAGGGCATGAGGATTTTTCCTTATATCTGAGGGATCTCCAGGATGGGGGGTCTGAGTGTGCTTGACAATTTGAACCCTTGGTCTAGTTCTACGAGTGCAATGTGAAATAGAATGAGAGTCCAGATCTAGCAAATCTATAGAAAATCGACTAATTGCAAGAGATACCAAAAATAGATTACATCACCAAACCCAGAGTCACCACCTAATCTTTTGGGAAAAACTAGGAAACCTATGACTCATACCCAAAGGCCATGATTCGTTGTAACCAAAGTGTCTTGGCTCGGTAACTTAGGTATAAAGTGGAAACGTCATAAATTAAGCACCCCCACTCACACGATCAAAGATCGGCCTCTACTAATCCATGATATGGGAATCATTAACATGACATTATTATATAACCCAATTATTATTACTATCTTTGTTATGTGGAGCAAACAAATATAGACCAAAACACCAACTTTGGAATGCTCTAACCTTTCACTATTTTTAGAAAAGAGAACTAGAAAGGCAAAAATCTCATGAAAAAAATGAGACATTTGCCTTGCAAAGAGATCAGAATCATTTCAACTTAGGTAATGAGACCTCTATACAATGAGCACTCATGGAGATATAACAAATAAGCACACAGCCTCATGGTAGCATGCTAAATATAATAAGAAGCAATCATAAGTAGTATGTAAATACGAAAGAGGCTCACCTAGTACTCCTCCACACCATGCCAAGAGCGTAAAGGGTTAGAAAACAATGCATGAACCTGGATGCTAAACTAAACGATATGCGAAGGAAAGGGTAAAAATGCTCAACGAGTACTCTAGCGAAGAGAAAATAATCTAAAATAGAAAATGCATGATTTTAGATGCGACGTCTAATGCAAAATTCATAGGAAGTGAATCCTAAAGGGCCTTGGACACTATAAAGATGACATGGATAACAATCAAGCACGTAACACATAGTTTATTATGAAAATAATGGTCCAAGCCGAAATGTGTGCTCCTACGCTAATCATATGATTTATGATGACAATAAAAACAAATCTAAGTTATCAAAGAGTAAAAGAGTAGAGTATAAGGGTAAGGAAAAGAGAGACTCGTCCCAAAGCACACAACAATATAATAAATCGAAGATAAGAAAATGACAAGACATAAATAAGGGAAACTCCAATGAGGATAGGGAGGTTTTCACCCTCTTACACATGAAAATGTGTATAAGCTACCCAAATCCATGAGAAATGGTGATGAGAGGGGAGATCCAACCCATTCTCGTGAAGGAAGCCATATCCGGGCTTCTACATCATCAAAGCTAGCAAAAATGGTAGGAGTAGGAAAAACGCTAATGAGATGAGGGAGATTCTCATCTTCATACTGATGAAAATGAGTGTAAACCGCTTAAATCCATGTAAGATAGGTTCGAGAAGAGAGAAACTTCCCTTTCTCATAGAGGTGCTTGGATTTCTAACCCATAAAATCTGAAAAAAGAAAGAAAGCAATTTGTGCTTGGCCAAAGCTACTATACAGGCCTTCACTAACTACAGAAAAAGAATGGGAGAGAGAGAGAGAGAGAGAGAGAGAGAGAGAAATCAACTAAGCTAGCAACAATTCCAACCAACAATCCCAACAAATCTCCAAAATAAAAAGGGGAAAAAAAAAAGTAGAGATAGACTTAAAATTGAAATGGAAGTAGGGATTACCTCTAGATTAGTAAAGATAGGGCCCAAGATGGTCAAAAGCTCTAACCTAAGCTCTCTCTGATCAATAGAGGTTTTTTTACCTCCAAGCCATCCAAGTAGAGGTAGATAGAGAGTTGTCCAAAGATTCTCACCAGAATCTCTTTTTAGGGTTTAAGTATTGATTAGAGAGGATTAGAAGTAATGATTAAAATTTTTGGAACTACCTCTAGAAAATCTAGAACCCCTTTCCTTAAAAGGGGAGGCGATTTTATAGGTATTTAGGGCTTGGAATATGCCTCTAGATCCCATAGATCGGATGGCATATTCCAAGATCCTTTGGACACCTCACAAGAAAATTGTTTGGCTAACCCCAGAATAGCATGTGCCAGATAAAACTTGCCCAACCGGTATAGAGTAGCCCGGCGTATCTCCTTAGAAATTTGTTTAGCAAAGCTGGAAAAGACCTGGAAACGCGTCCACGGATCAAAATTGTTTGGCACATTGCCTAAAAATTGTTTGATAGTGTAGAAAAAGACTCAGGCACGAGTGTACAGCCCAAAAAGCTTCGGTGTGTTACAAAAAATATGTCCCGCCGGGCCAAGCTCATTCAACTAGTTTTCTTAAAAAGTTTCCTCTATTTGCTCATTCATCTTGACTTTCTAAGCTATCTCTTTTGGGAAAGTGGATCAAAATATTTTTGAAAACACATTGCCTATATTTGCCAAAATAAATGAAAATGTACCAATTGCCTTAAAAACATTTCGAAAATAGGTTTGAGAGTTCAGAAAACGATTTGGTCAAAATGTGTATAGGGCGAGTTTGGGTTTCTTCCCCATTTTTACTTGTTACTTGGAGTGACATTTTGTATCTTCATCAAGAGCTTTGAGTAGAGCATCCAAGTCTTAAGGCCGATCAAAAATGAAGTGTCTGCAATATCTCAAATAACTACAAAATTAGCAAAAGCCGGATTCAAGTTAGTTCATTATGGAAGAGCCATCTTTGCAATAACATCTCACTAGGCTGAAGAATTAATTGTACCAGGATTACCTTATAAGCTTGTATATGATTATCTAGAACAAGTAGACTCTAGCAAGTTTTTATCATAAAGAAGATGTAAATTTTGGGGAAGTTATTTGATGGAACAAGAACTCACCGATGTAGAAGCCATGATGGAAGAACATAACGAAGAGTATGATTAAGTTGATGTCATGAGTGATGAAGTCGAATGGAATCTTGCAAATGGGGGACCACACCAGCCTAGCCTTATCTTTGTGCTAGCCTTATCTTTATAGTTTTATTTTTAATTCAACTTTAATTTTAATAATTGTATTTTTTAAATATTTTAAAGTCCGATTTCAATTCCAAACTCACCTTGTAAATTATTGTACCGTATTAAGTGTGTATAAAGTCCAGAAGTGCCTATATAAAGGGCCTTCAGTTATATGTCAATTATGAGTTATGCGCTTTAACCATTCATCCATAGATGCTTAGCAAGGATCCTTGTACATGGTGAATAACCAAATTCCAAATACTTGAAATATATTATAAATTAATTGAAATATAAACACTTGAAAGAATTTTTTTTAATAAATTACCTTATTACAAATAGTATTTGTTAAAAAAATATATAAATTAATTAATTAATTTCCAAGTCAACACCGCATCAACCAATCCACCTTATTCGGACAGGAGTCGGGGACAAGAGTTTGGGGGATCTAACACCACCTTTTGTGGATCTAATACCACCCTTGTTTTATTCTTAGAATGAGACTGACTTCTATCTAATCCTCTATAATTAAAATTGAAGAGGTATTATTAAGTTTAGAGGGCTTATTTTTTGGTCTTGTTTTGATAATTCGATTAATTAATCGTCGAGTATATAATTTTTGTAAAAAATCAAGTCGATCAGATAACGGAAACTACGTGTTTATATCAGTTTTGTATAAAAAAAGAAAAAATGAACGGTGAGAAGATAAACGGTTTCTACAAAATTTATCCGAACATGTAGTTTCTATTATTCAATGAACTTCATTTTTTGTACAAATAATTTACCCGACAAATCCGAAAATGTGAACGATTTGAATTATTAAAGCGAAACTCAAAACTTGCCTACTAGACTAGATTGAATGGTCCAGTCTGATGGAAACTGGAGACAATCCCATCCCTTTTAGAGAGTATGAATTGTTGGGTCGATGACAGAAAATTGTAGAGGCAAAAGTAATATATTTTGTTGAGTACATATGACTACTGATCTTGGAAGAAAAATTATAAAGCTGTTGTTGGGTTTATGTGGGCTCACTATAGAATTCACATTAATGATTCGAACAGTTTAATATGTAGGGCTTGTCAAGTATTTCATTTTTATAAAAAAAATCACGTTGATTGAATATCGATAACCATTTGATCAAATCAAATTTATTTCAACAGTAAATATGATTTTAAAAATAATTGATGACACAAATAAGATCTGATATACAATTAATACGATTTTTTATAAAGATAAAATATTTAACGAATCTTATATATTAAACAATTTAAATTACCTAAACGAATCCAAAATAAATTTAAAATGATTTGAACTCAACCGTCCAATTAAAATGTCAAACTGGAGTGAGTCCGGTCCCAAATTATAATAAATAACGTTGTTGTAGTGTTTCCAGTGTTGAGAAACGTAAGGTACAATAGTTTGGAATTGTCATTACATCTATGGACCAATAGTTTGGAAATGTCATTACATCTACAACAATGCTAAAAGGTCATAATTTTTGTGGCCACAATGACTCAAAATTGTCAAAATTACGTCGTTTTAGATGCAAAACATGCCAAAACGACGTCGTTTTGACAGTTTTAAGCCATTGTGATCACAAAAATTATACCCCTCAAACATTTTCCTTACATCTATGGACCTCTTAGGATATGGGTCTGTGTTGTGCCCACAAAACGGCAACGATTGTTGTATTTTTTGTGGGGCTATGTTTATTTTTATTTTAAATGTCAGATATAACATATTTTTAAAAAATTAAATTGATCGGATATGAATAACATCTTAATCAAATTATATTTGTTTTTAGTTTTGCATATATAATCATATTTATAATTTATTTATTTTTTTATAAATGTGATTTGATGAAGATACTATTAATGTTCAATAAACTTAATTTTTTATAAATATATTTTACTCAATATTTGTTTTAAAAAAATAAATTATTAAAATATGACTTTAAACGATTTTCATAAAATATATTACAATTACTGCTGTTTGGTCGGTACAATAATGACCCATGTCCAGGTAGCTATACATTACATTCCTTTTATATCAAACTAGTAACTCGTGTTACGGGACTGATTTAATAACATGTAAATTTTATAATAATGCATTAAGTTCTAATTTAAATCATAAAATTATAATTATAATGCATATAGATCATCTTCTTAAATTTCATAAATAAAGACATAATACTTCAAAAAAATATTCACAAAATTTTATAATTATCCAGCTAATATATTTTTCTTGAAATAATAAACTTGATTTCTAATTAATGAAATTAACAATAAATAAGATGTTTCTCAATGAACCTAATGCATATATATATATATATATATATTCTAAAAAAAACTAATAATAAACTGAATGTCATAAATCAAATCTATCTATATTTGATAAATTAAAACTCAATAAATGTTGCTCATCATGTCCAAATGCCCCAAAAAGTACCTGTTTTAAAAAAAAATGTTATTATTTTTTACATACAAATAAACTAAAAAAAAAAATAGATATATTACCTTATGAGGAGTGTTAATTTCATTTTTCTCATTTTTGTGTTGTTGCTCCACTTTATTCTCTTCACAACTATTGTTTTGTTATTGTTGTTGTTGTTCTACTTTATTATTTTCATGAGTTGCTCCACTTCATCCAATTCTTGTAAACAAATTATATAATTTTTAATTTCCTCCAACGTAACTATCAATGTTCTCATGTCTAGAAAGTCTTTTTTAATTTTTTTTTTTTTTTAATGAATATCTTGTATAGGCCATGAGGTTGGAAATGTGTTAACTATTGCATTAACTAATATTGTAATGTGAAGCTAAAAACCTTTTTTCTTTAAGCTTATAAAACACCTACTCTTTATATAACATATGCTCTTGCACTGTTAAATTTGGAGTCATCGCTCTTACTTAAATCCAATCCATAGAGGATAGATTTCACACTCCTCCTCCATTAAGCATCCATTAAGTTTGAGACATCTTTGATTTCATATAAAGCAACAAATGCATATAAAGCAACAAATATTATTAGAAGTATAAAAATAGAGAAGATGAAAAGATATGTAAATGAACTGAAAAAGAAAACAAATTGAATCTGATTAAAATGTGTAGATTAATTGAAAAATATTGAGAAAAAGAAATATGTACACACAAATAATAAACATTGAAAAAAATGCATATAAAATAAGAAATAATATTAGGAGTATAAAAATGGAGAAGATGAAAATATGTGTAGATGAATTGAAAAATATTGGGAAAAAGAAATATATATATATACACACACAAAGATATAAAGTAAGAAATAATATTACACTGACCATGTAATGATTTTTGCAGATCATCAAATTTAGAAAATGTAACAATGGAGAAGATAATATGATTTTCACAGATTATCAAACTTGCAAAATGTAATAATGAAGCAGATGAGTTATTCTGACAAAAAGATGGGTAAATGAAAGAAAAAAAAGATGGGTAGATGAAAGAGAATAATTGAATTTGACTGAAATATGAAATAAACTGAATACATATACGTATGTGTCGGAGTTGTAGATTATGGATATGAATGAATATAGATGTGGGAGTTGTGGGTGATGGATATAGATGAATATGGATATAAATGAATATCTTATTATTTTATTTTTATTTTATATTTTATTATATAGGGAGAAGGAGTGAAAATGCCTTTAGGAAGGGAGGTGAAGGGAGGTGCCAACACACATATATATATTTTCTTCTAAAATTATAAGAATTTAAGAATAGATTTTTGGAGTATTTTAAGAAACAACAATGATTTTGACTATTAAAAAATACACTACTAATAGCACTAATGTATTGAGAATGACAAAAAAAAAAAGAAAAAAAAAAAGAAAACAAGGCATAGAAAGTGGGCGAAGCCCACTGCCACGTCATTAGTGCTCCCCTTAGTGCTCCCAAGCATTTTTCTTTAAGAAAACATTACATTTATATTTTATTATATAGGGAGAGAAAATGAAAATACCTGAATAGTAAGAAGAGAAGTGGAGGAAAGTGCCACATTTTTTTTTTCTTTTCTAAAATTATAAAAGTTTAAGAATAAATTTTTAAAACCTTTTAAGAAAATACTATATATTTGATTATATATATATATATATATATAGTATAGATATACACAATTACTGCTGTGTGGTCGGTACAATAATGACCCATGTCCAGGTAGCTATACATTACACTGCTTTTATATCCTTGTCGGTGATGGCAGTTGGCACTGAAAATTTGGTGTTGACACTGAAAATGTTTAGTTTTAATTTTTTGAATTTAATATTTTAGAAATTAAATTTTTTATTTTTATTTTTAGTGAATATTTTTAAATTTTTAAGTAATTTTTTAATTTTTTTAGATGTGTCTAAATAATAAAATATTTATAAAAAAATATTTAAAAAATTAATAAATATATAAAAATACGAAAAATGTATTTAACTTTTTTATTTTTTAATATTTTTGATATTTAATGAATTTTTTAAATATTTTTTTATAAATATTGTACTTTTTAAATGTATTTATGTTAGGTGTGTCTTAAAATTCAAAAATTTACTTAAAATATTAAAAAAATTTAATAAAAATACAAAAATGCAAAAAGCGAAAAAAATGGTTTTATGAAAAGTAAATTCTGAAAATAGACACCTAACAGAGTGATTGGTGTGGGGAGATCAGCAGCCACATTATTTGCTTGATGATGACATTGACAACATGCTTGGGATAGATTGAGGAAGGGAGAGGTTTGTCTCTAGTACACTATTATTGGATTTATAAAATTTATCACATATCTCGTTTCGATAATTTAAATCGTTAAATGTGTAGAGTTTGTCGAGTACTTTATGTTGGCAAAAAAACACGTTGATCAGATATCGGTAGCCCCTTGATCGAAACACATTTTTTTTAACAATATATTTCTAAAATTATATTTACAATTGACAAAAAAATGTGTTCCAATCAAGGGGCTACCGATATTTGATCAATGTGATTTTTGAAAAACATAAAGTACTCGAAAAGCTCTACACATTAAACGGTTCGAATTATCAAATCTGTAGTAAACTCTACAAAACCAACAGTACTCTTTAGTCTACTATATGAATCGGAGAGAAGCCACCTCCTTTTAAAAAATGGGGATTTACCTCACAATGGATAAGAAAAAATAAGAGGTGGGCTTTCCTCCGATCCGTGATCAAATTGGAGAGTGTTGTTAAGCCCTTGGGAGCCCACCACGAGTCCCGTTTTGATAATTCGAATATTTCAATGTGTAGAGCTCATCGAGTACTATATGTTTGTCAAAAATCACATTGATCGAATATTGATAGCTATCTCATTGGATCAAATTTCTTTCAACCGTTTATTTTTTCACCATCCATTTTTTTATATACAAAACCGATTTGATCATATAGCTATTGACATCCAATCAACGTGATTTTTTTACAGATTTATAGTACTCAACGAGTTATACACATTGAATGGTTCGAATTATTTAAACGAGATCCATAGTGGACTCCCATGAGCTTAACAGCACCCCTTCAGTTCGATCGCGGACTGCAGGGAAGCCAGCCCCAAAAACTAAACCACAAATTAGTGGGGATCTTTTCAAAATTTCAACAGCAATGACAAGTTGTTTGGTTTGAATTTTCCAAATTTACTTTTTAGAAAATTAAATTTTTTTTGTCTTTTTTTGTTTTTATTTTTTTTATTTTTATTGAATTGTTTTAATATTTTAAATAATTTTTTAAATTTTTAGATATACCTAACATAAATACATTTAAAAAGTGTAATATTTGTGGAAAAAATCGTTAAAAAATTCACTAAATACCAAAAATACAAAAAGAAATTGAAAATTCAGTATATTTTTCATATTCTTGTGTATTTATTGATTTTTTAAAATATTTTTTATGAATATTTTATTTTTTTGATACATCTAAGTAATGTGCATCTAAATTTTTTTTTTAAAAAAAATGCTTACAATTTTAAAAATATGCACTAAAAGTACAAAAACATGAAAAATAAAAAACTCAAATTTTATAAAATTAAATCCAGAAAATGATAGCCAAAAACAATTAATTTTACAAATATATGAAATATCATCGCAATCATGCATGTCGCGCACATCACTCTCTCTCTCTCTCTCTCTCTCTCTCTCTCTTGCTCGTAAACTACACTTTGCACTCCTATATTTTGTACCAAATCTCACTTTAATCCCTATACATGAAATGATGACAGGTAATCCTCTCAACTTTTGGTCAAATCTCACTTCGGTCCCTATATATGAAATTATGACAGGCAACTCCCTGTATTTTACTCAAATCCCACTTTGGTCCCTACACAAGTATCAACGTCCCTCTTCTATTACTTTATTTTTAAATCTTTAAAAAAATCCAGTCATATGACAAAAATGTGACTATGAAATGAGGGTAAAAACGAAAAATCATCCATATTTCCTATCAATATACTTTTTCATACATGATAAGCACATAAGAGTTATATAATATATATATATATATATATGGTAAAAATTGAGACAAAAAGACAAGAAAAAGAGAGCTTTTGAAATAAATAAATAAAAATGTGACAAAAAATCAAAGAGAAAGAAAGATGAATAGACAGAAGACTGTGTAACAATAAAAAATAAAGTTCCGTGATTTTAATTTATGCAAAACCCTAGTTCATCTTCTTAATTGTTTACAATCTGCGTTTTTATTTTAACCTAATACAGTCATATTTTGATGTAAATTTTAGGATAAAATGTGTATTGGTGAAAAATGTAGATAATTTTCCTTTCTTACCCTCATATCGTAGTCACATTCTTATCACATTAGTAGATTATGTTAAAGATTTAAACAACTGAGTAACAAAAATGGGACACTGACACTTGTGTATGGATCAAAGTGAAATTTGACCAAAAGTACAGAGGATTAATTGTCATAATTTCATGTGGAGAAATCAAAGTGAGATTTGACCCGAAGTGCGGGAGGTTGATTGCCATAATTTCATGTGTAGGGGCCAAAGTGAGATTTGGTGCAAAATACAGGAGTACAAAGTTTAATTTACCCTTCTCTCTCACAACACACACATCACATCACTCACCTTACCTTTTTTTAATTAAAAATAAAATATATTTTATTTTAACAAAACACATATAAATTCAATTTTTATAAAATTAATATTATTCAAAAAAATATTAGCAAAATTACAATTGAAACCCTAGGATTTAAATTGAAAAACACGCGAAATCTTAAATTTTTTTTTTTAATTTTATAATTTTCCCTTATTTAGAATTACTTTTTGAATAAAAAAAATACTATTTTTATTTACTAAGAGAAAACATAAAGACTAATAACAACCAAAATATTAACTCAAACCACTCAAATGTTAACTCAAATCGTACAAATAAAGTATAATAATAAATCATACAAATAATAATAATAATTAAACTGTATAAATATTATTTTATATTTTTATTAACTCAAATCATACAATAAAAATAACACAAATTAATGCCAAAAAAAAAAGTTCACTAAAAATAACCAAAAATATATATTTTAGTATTAAAAGTAGTTTCAAAAAATTAGGATATGAGAAATTCAATTCATCATATTTGGTTGAATTATGTCTTCTATTTTTCAAAATATATATATATATATATATATATATATATATATCCATCTGTGTGGGATGCAAGTCCAACCTATGCAGAGTGTCAGTCCAACCTGTGTATAGGGGCAAGTTCAATCTATGCCATATTATTATTTTTATTTTATGGTTTGAGTTAAATGTATGGTTGAATATTATTGTTCTTATTCATATGGTTAAACCATAAAATTATTTTATAGTATTTTTATTAATTCAAATCATAGAATAAAAATTAATACAAATATTAACTCATTCCATACAAATAAAAGAGGTCATTCAAAATTAACAAAAACAAAAAAATCGTACAAATTAGCATTAAAATAGTTACAAAAAATTAAGATAGGAAAAATTCAAATCACCATGTTTGGTTGAATTCAAATGTTTGGTGAAAAAAGAAAAAGAAAAAAAGAACTCGTCATTTTAATAATGGATTTGCATCTATGCATAGATTGGACTTGCACTTCACATAGATCTAATTTACATCTTGCACAGATTGGGCTTGCACCCATGCACATGTTGGATTTGCACCTTGCATAGATCGAACTTGCATCCATACACAAGTTGGACTACCAACCCACACAGATTTGACTTGCACCCCACACAGCTTTAACTTGAACCTAGTACAGATCGGATAGATTGAACTTGCACCATGCATAGGTTGTAATATTTCTTTAATTTTTATTTAATTTATATTTTATTTGAAATAATAAACATAAAAAAATATTTATAAATTTGAAAATTTATTTTCCTCCCAAAAAAGATTTGTGTAGAAGGTAAAAATCTTTTCCACAGCGGAAGTGAGATAAGATGTCCTTTCCTTTACTTAGTAAAGAGAAACCAAATCGTCAATGATCACCTTGACCAGGGTTGGTCGGGAGGACCCTTTGACGGTCAAGTCAGAATATTGATCAGCCATATTGACCACCTTTTATAGCATTATTGACCTTAAGTTTTATCCATTGGATTAACATTTGATATGAGGGCTTTGCATGTTCGTCTTGGTCGGGCAAGTGGCCATGTTATCTTTATCTTCCACTATTGGATCATCTCTCCGTGTATGGCCTAGATCATGTTAAGTGTTACGCTAGCTTGCCAAATGCTTCGTTCGTCCAATTAATGATGATCAGATGGTTGCATCATTTGATAGGCCTAACGCATGTTACTGTCTTTACTACTTGATATCTCTACTGTTAGATGAAGATTAATCCGAGGGTGTTCCCATGCTTTATTGATTTGGTTCTAGAAAAGAGATCTTACTCACGTTTTGGTCACGTGCCATTATTCCCTTAGTTACTTTTTAATGGTCCCTTTAGTTATGTGGGCTTTTTCTTCTTTTCTTTGGATTGCTCTGCTTAACTATGTTTGGATTTGGGCCAATATTTTGACACTCTACAATTGCTCCTCTTCAGCAAGATGATTGCCAAAGACAACAATGCCGATTAACTTGAGAACCCTGTTGCTTCAACAAACTTCTTTTTTTAAGTTACCATATTAATGATTATGTAGCGACCCTAATTTTCTTTAGTCATTATTTATTATTATTATGGTTATTATTATCTTATTTTATTTTTGATTTTATTAATTGTGTGGTCACACGAGAATTTAATGTGATATGTAATGAATTTAATGTGGTGATTAAGGAATTTAATGTATTATTTAATTATATATAATTAATCTAAAGATTTATATATTTATATTTGTTATATAAAAAAAAGGGTGTTATATATATATTATCTTATATTTATATTTATATGCATTGTAATTATGTTGTATTATATAATATAATATATTATAATAGTTTATTAAGTTATTATATATTGAGATTTAGGTTTATAATATAATATATTTAAGAAGTCAATTAGGTTAGAAGTTAATGAGAAGAAAATAAAGAAAAAAGATAAGGGTGGTGTTGTGCGGCTGTGCAAACCGAGAGAGAGAGAGAGAGAGAGAGAGAGAGAGAGAGTAATCAAAGAAGAGAAAGTGAGGGACGGTGGCAAGGAAGAAAGAAAAAGAGAAAGGAAGAAAAAGATTAGGATTTTGCTTTGGTGGTTTCATTAGTTCTTCAAATAATTTTTTGATCTTTAAAAAAATATTGTGAATACAAAATCCACTTTCCTTGATTTATGTTTAATTCGTTGTTTTTATTTATTTATTTATTTTTATTTATTTGATGTTAGATTGATTTTGTATTCGCATGTAGATGATGGAATATTGATTGGGGTTTAGCCCTAATTTGATATTTAATTGTCCGAAT
This sequence comes from Camellia sinensis, assembly GCF_055761805.1. Taxonomy (NCBI): domain Eukaryota; kingdom Viridiplantae; phylum Streptophyta; class Magnoliopsida; order Ericales; family Theaceae; genus Camellia; species Camellia sinensis. The sequence continues at coordinate 45,434,934 of NC_138964.1, forward strand.
TTTGGGGCGTGACAGTTTGGTATCAGAGCTCTAGGTTACCCTAGACTTGTGAGAATTTAGGTGATCCTCGGATTGTGGAAACATGGGTTAGCTGGTTTAGGTTGGTGGTTGAATTTATTCTAAGTATTTATGAACGAATTCTTCTTGTATGTTTAACTAGAAGGTGATGGCTGTCAGGTATCTTTAATTTTTTTTAAGAATCCATTAGAGTACTTTTCGATACTGGTGTCTCTCATTGTTTCATATCTAGAGTGTTTGTAGAAAGAGAACATATTGTAATTACCTCATTGTCTAGACCTATTCGTGTTGAGACCCCTTTAGGAGGGGCAGTTACTCTTTATGAGATATGTAAAAATTTTGAGATTGATTTTGCGGGTAGAGTCTTGCATGCAGACCTAATTGTGTTAGGGTTTGAGGGGTTTACAATTATTTTGTGTATGGATTGACTGCGAAAATACTTTGTAACTCTAGATTGCGCTGGAAAGACTGTAAATATAGATATTTCAAGTATGCCACGGCTTATCCACACTTGTAGCAATGGAGAAGAGTTGGTGATGATGATTTTTCTGTGCTCGGTAGAAATCCCTAAGCAAGATATTAGTGAGGTAGATGTGGTGCGCGAGTTTGGGGATGCATTTCAGGAGATACTTGGACCCCCTCCTCGACGGGTAGTAGAATTTCACATTGACCTAGTGCTAGGAACTGCACCAATTTCTAAGGCGGCATATAGAATGGCACCTAAAGAGTTTGTGGAGAAGAAGAAGCAGTTGGAAGAGATGCTTCAGAAAGGGTTCAGTTGCTCAAGTAACTCTCTGTGGGGAGCACCCGCAATCTTTGTCTCTAAAAAAGATGGCACTCTCCGCATGTGCATAGATTACAAAGAGCTGAACAAGGTGACTATCAAGAACAAGTATCCACTACCTAGAATTGATGACTTGTTTGATCAGTTGAAAGGGGCAGCCCTATTCTCTTAGTTTGATCTTAGAACGGGTTACCATTAGATGGGTGTGACTGAGGAAAGTATACCGCTTATTGCTTTTCAAATCCGATATGGGTTGTACGAATTTCCTGTAATGCCTTTTGGTTTGACAAATGCTCCTGCCTATTTCATGGACTTGATGAACAGAATTTTTCAACCATATCTAGATAAGTTTGTGATTATCTTCATAGATGATATCCTGGTGTATTCTAAGAATGAGGAGGAACACAGAGAACACTTGAAAGTTGTATTGCAAACTTTGAGGGAGCAACAGGTATATGCTAAGTTCAGTAAGTGTCACTTTTGGGAGAAAGAAGTTCGATTTTTGGGGCATGTTGTATCCAATCAAGGGATAGCAGTAGATTCTGAGAAAGTTATTGCAGTCAAAGAATGGAAGCAACCCACAAACCCTACAGAGGTGAGAAGTTTTTTAGGACTAGCTGGTTATTATAGGAGATTTATAGAGAAGTTTTCCACTATTGCAGCACCCATGACTAAATTGACCCGCAAGAATGTGAAGTTTGTATGGACAGATGATTGTGAGAGAGCTTTCCAAGAGTTAAAGCAGCGGTTGACTACAGCACCAGTGTTAACTATACCAGTACAAGGGGAAAGGTTCGTAGTGTTTACTAATGCGAGTGGAATTGGTTTGGGATGTGTGTTGATGCAACATTGGAAGGCTGTATCTTATGCTTCTCGATAATTAAAACCTCATGAGAGACGATACCCTACTCATGACTTAGAGTTGGCAGCAGTTGTTTTTGCGTTGAAAGTGTGGCGACACTACTTGTTTGGGGAGCACTTTGAGTTGTACACAGATCACAAGAGCCTCAAATATCTCTTTTCTCAAAAAGATTTGAACATGAGGCAACAGAGATGGGTTGAATTTATCAGTAGTTATGATTTCGAGATCCTTTACCACTCGGGGAAAGGAAATGTAGTCGTTGATGCACTTAGTCGACAACATGGGATTATAGCTTCTTTGATGATTCAAGAATGGAAGTCCTTGGAGTTAATTTCAACGCATGATGTTCAACTAATAGAGTGTGCCGAGAAGGCATACATTGGTAGTTTGACCGTGCAGCCGACGTCACTGGGTAAAGTTCATCAGATGCAGAATTTAGATGGGTTTCTCGTCAGCAAGCTCGATGACCTTGTAGTGGATTTGATCGATGATTGTCCTACTGATTGGTCTGTGGACTCAGATGGGGAATTGCGATTCAGGGGCAGGTTGTGTGTACCTAACATTGTTGAATTGAGGAAAGAGATTATGGATTATGCCTATAGGTCCCGATATACCATTCACCCTGGTGGGACTAAGATGTATCATAACCTGAAGAGAACGTTTTGGTGGGAAGGTATGAAGAAGGACGTAGGAGAGTATGTTTCCCGATGTTATGTGTGCCAACAGGTTAAGGCAGAACACCAACGACCGTTTGGACTTTTGCAGCCTCTTGAGATTCCTACTTTGAAATGGGAGTGCATCTCTATGGATTTTGTGGATGGATTACCGCGGCCTGAGCGAGGCAATGAATCTATTTGGGTGATAGTGGATCGACTCATCAAGTCTGCTCATTTTATTCCTATCAGTGTTCACCGAACTGCGGATAAACTAGCTAGGCTGTATATTCGGGAGGTGGTGCGACTTCATGGCGCACCCGTTTCTATAGTTTCGGATCATGATCTGTTGTTTGTGGCAGAGTTTTCAGCATGCTTTGGGTGCTAGGTTAGACCTGAGCACGACTTATCAACCTCAGACAGATGGGCAAACTGAGCGGGTAAATCAGATCTTGGAGGATATGTTGAGAGCTTGTGTTCTCAATCTTGGTGGTAGTTGGGAAGAACACTTGCCATTGGTGGAGTTTGCTTATAATAATAGCTATCACTCCAGTATCGGGATGGCACCTTTTGAGGCTTTGTATGAGAAGCCATGTCGATCACCTACTCGTTGGATGGAGGTAGGAGATGCGCCATTGTTAGGGCTAGAGTTGGTGAGAGGGACCACGGAGAAGGTGAACATTATTCGGGAACGTATTAAGACTACACAGAGTAGTCAGAAGAGTTACGTTGATAGAAAACGTAAGGGGGTTGAGTTGAATGTTGGAGATTTTGTGTTTTTGAAGGTTTCGCCGATGAAGGGTATCATGCGGTTCAGAAAGAAGGGAAAGTTTGTACCTAGATTTGTGGGACCATACAAGATCACTGAGAGGATTGGTAATGTGGCTTACAAATTAGCTTTACCACCTGCTTTAGCTTTGATTCACAATGTGTTCCATGTATCTTTATTGCGGAAGTGTGTGCAAGACCTATCCCAAGTAGTATCACCAGAAGTGTTGGAGATTAGTGATGATCTAACGTATGTGGTGCGACCGGTTACTATTTTAGATCGGGATGTAAAGCAGTTGCGGCGCAAGAAAGTGAACTTGGTGAAAGTGCAATGGAGTGAAGATGAGAACGATATTACCTGGGAGTTAGAAGAGAAAATTCGGCGTATGCACCCAGAACTTTTTGCTTAGTACACTTTTCTATCGAATCTCGAGATAAGATTCTTTTGAAGTGTGTATATTGTAGCGACCCTAATTTTCTTTAGTCATTATTTATTATTATTATTGTTATTATTATCTTATTTTATTTTTGATTTTATTAATTGTGTGGTCACACGAGAATTTAATGTGATATTTAATGAATTTAATGTGGTGATTAATTAATTTAATGTGTTATTTAATTATATATAATTAATCTAAAGATTTATATATTTATATTTGTTATATAAAAAAAAAGGGGTGTTATATATATAATGTCTTATATTTATATTTATATTTATATATATTGTAATTATGTTGTATTATATAATATAATATATTATAATAATTTATTAAGTTATTATATATTGAGATTTAGGTTTATAATATAATATAATTAAGAAGTCAATTAGGTTAGAAGTTAATGAGAAGAAAACAAAGAAAAAAGAGAAGGGTGATGTTGTACGGCTGTGCAAACCGAGAGAGAGAGAGAGAGAGAGAGAGAGAGAGAGAGAGAGAGAGTAATCAAAGAAGAGAAAGTGAGGGACGGCGGCAAGGAAGAAAGAAAAAGATTAGGATTTTGTTTGGTGGTTTCATTAGTTCTTCAAACAATTTTTTGATCTTCAAAAAAAATATGGTGAGTACAAAACCCACTTTCCTTGATTTATATTTAATTCGTTGTTTTTATTTATTTATTTTTATTTATTTGATGTTGTTTGATTTTGTATGTTGCATGTAGATGATTGATTGATTTTAATTATTTTGATTAGTTGTGTATGTAAGGTTTAGGGTTTTTAGATGATTGATTGATTTTAATTATTTTGATTAGTTGTGTATGTAAGGTTTAGAATTTTTAGATGATTGATTGATTTTAATTATTTTGATTAGTTTTATATGCAAGGTTTAGAGTTTTTATATGGATTAATTTTATGGTTGTAATCACACGCTCATGGTTATACGAAATTGAAATAAACTTAGAATCCATAGATATTGCTTAGAGGATGGATTGATTCGCTGTTTTTATTTATTTATTTTTATTTGATGTTAGATTGATTTTGTATTTGCATGTAGATGATAGAATATTGATTGGGGTTTAGCCCTAATTTGATATTTAATTGTCTGAATTTTGGGGCGTGACATATTACACCCCTCAAATGGCCCTTCTATGCACCTTTTCACTTCTAACACATTAATGGAGAGGACATCCCTTGCCTTTCATTCATTTTGCTTACCATTTTTTCAGAAGTCATTACGCATTTTTTTCTCTTTTCCTACCGCTTGAAGCCTTAGTCTTCTCTTCTCGTAAGTACATCTTCCTTCTTTGTCTTTCTTTCTTGTGAATTCTTTATTTTCAATGTTTCTCTTCTTTCACTTTTTTAATCCATCATGAACTGTTTGAGACAACATTTTGACTCTGAGGAGAGTATTTTTGAGTTTAGAACCCTTTATAGTATTCTTGACAACGTAATCGTCCATCTCCTGTTGTTGGCGACAGCCTTGCTGAAGGCTCAGAGAAGCGGATTCTCCTTCCCCTAATCGACATTGTCGAGGAGGGGAGTCTGGTTCCCTCTATATCCCTTTCTTAGGGAAGTTCTTTATTTTTATGGGGTACCTCCTTCCCAATTTTCCTCTAATTTTTTCAAAATAGTCATGGGCGTAATTGCCCTAAACAATATCTTAGGAATAAACTTAGGTCTTCCTGAGATTAAGTATTATTATAATTTCGTTCCCACTACCAGAGAGAGATTGAAGTTTTACTTAAGCCTAGATTGGTGAAGCGTCAGTTAGTTCAAATGCTTCTCGACTCTAGCAAAGGCGTAAATAACGTGATTATAATAGTGGAGGGTAATTAAGAATTTCCTCCAGACATTAATAGGGTCTAACCTATTCCCAAGGTCACAAGCCGACCAGGTTAAAGTTGTTCTTTTGCTATTTGCTCTTCATAAGACTTTAGTATTAACTTTTTTGTTTTATTTCTTTCAGCCCCCTGAACTCTTTTCTCACCCAAGTGAGTGCGAAGATCAAGTCAACGTCCCTATTCTTTAGCAAATTTGAGCATACAGAGGTCTCTCAGAGTAACAAGGACAAAGACGGGTGTAGACGTCCCCAAACGTCCCGAGAGGGAATCCCGTTTTGTTCATTGGGGCTTACTACAGTTTGGACTCAATGTCACAATCCTGTATCTAATCTCGCAGAGTGCAATGCAAGACCGATGAATCATCAAAGAGTCCAAATCTGGCAAATTGTTTTGAAAAATAGATTTTTAGAAAGAAGTGCCAAACATGGACTGCTTTGATGGATACAGAGTCACCACCTAAATATTTTATTTTGGGAGAATTTAGGAAACCTTGACTCGTGCCTAAGGCCACGTGTCCGTCATCACCAAAGTTGCCTCGGCTTGGGAACTTGGGTACGATTAGGGAAGGTCACTTCGTGAGCACCCCCGCTCGCCCAATCAAAGATCGGCCTCTACTAACCATGATATCGAGTTTTGAAAACATTATGTGCTCTTATTCTGGTTTATTAGCCTAGAATTACTATGTGATGCGCACAGCATACAAGTATAGACTGGATTGCCTAATTTGGAACAAAGCATCGCATATCCGTTTATTTTGAAAATGGATTGAAGTTTGCTACTCGCAAGTAGGCTAAAACATGGGTTTCGACGAATTATTTCAACTCAAGCAACCCAACCTTCACCCACAGGCATTCAGACAGTTATATCACATAAGCAAATAGCCTCATGGTAAGCATGCTATCATGGCAATCACGACAATCACTCACACACATGCAAGGATGCTAAAGCATAGACGCTTATCGAGTACTCCGAGCCAAAGAAAGAAGCTAATTAGAAATCATGCATGAATCCTAACTATGCTAAGAATGCCTAATACAACACATGCAAAAATACAACTACAATAGGCTCGGCTATTCTAAGATGGCATATAAGATGCAACAATCGATACATGTATTCAACTTGGAATTGAAATACAATGCAGCTAGCATGATGCGCCGAGCCTGGTGCATGCAATACAGATGAATGAATGCAAACATGCGAACATATAGATGCTAATTGAAACATGCCCTAAAACTAACCATCATAAGCTGATAAATAAAAAGGAGAAAGACGTGGGGTTGGAAGACATATATCACACACACGCACACTTATTACAACATTGCCCTCTCTCGGAGGGTCCGAATAATACAAAACCAAATGAATAATGAACTACAACTAATTATTACACGACATTAACTAATTAACAAACTAGCTAAGTAAGCATGTAAACTAAATGAATGTGACTGCCTCGGCTCTGTTTTGGATGACAATGGATGTATGCATGCTTGAGTCGCCTCGTCTCACCATTGTGTGCAATTGATTTCAAAAACTTGCACGAAGCTCCAAGAGGTTGAAACTCCACTCTGGGAAGTTGTGGGAGAGCTGCCGACCAGCCAATGGCATGGGAGACCACCTGTCAACCACCCTTTGTGGTGGAGACCAAAAAAGGTGGTCGGCCTGCCAGAAAACCTGGTCGGGCGACCACTTTCTGGCCCTGGATTCTGGTTCTCTGCAACACAAAGCAATAGGGTGGCATGGCAAGGTATTTTCAACAAATGTGTGCTCGACCACTCTCCCCGTCATAGCATAGGTTCTAGGGAGTATAACCCTCGATCCTCAAACCACCAATCACGCATCTCAATGCATGATGGCCGGGGAGTCGGATTGCATGACTTAACGTGACATGAATGCACAAATAAGCATCTAAAGCCAACAACTCTATCATGGATAGTCAAGAGTGTCGGCGACCAGAAATCGAGGCACGTTTCATCACTTGGAGTATGAAACGCTCCTCGTTTCCCATGTTTAGGCGAACTCTTATCCCAAACATGATGAAACAAGAATGGCATGTTCAATGCAAGTTCTAGCATGCAAATGGCATACACAATGCTATGAACTACACATAACATACTCAGTGCACATGGACTGAACAATGGCTTACACAATGCACATGTGAAGACTAACGAACACAATGAGATGAACAAGGCATGCTCAATGCAATGATCAACTCATGCGACAACATGGACTATATGGCATACACAATGTGAGATGGACTTAAACCAAAGTGAATGGGCCTCGGCCACACCCAAATTAGTGGCCAAACATGATGAAATCAAAGCAACAAGACACACATAAGCATGCACAATGCAAAGGCTTGAACCTAAGGCATCAAATGCCACTCTACCAAAGCATGGCAAGGGATGAAATATAGCATGCAATCATACATTTTCTAGCTCTGAAATGATAAGCAAGATGGTCCCGAATCATGCAAAATATGTCACACAATGCATACTAGATGGCCCGAATACCGAAACTAGTGAAGTGCGTTACACTAGAGGTACACAAAGCAAAGCACAAATGGAAAAACCAGCCCTGAACAGACCCTAGATAGGTCCAAGACAGTGGGAAAATGGTCTAAAAAGATGGCTCAAAATGCATAGAAATGTAGCTCACGCTAAGGCTAAAAAATAAGGCATACAGGCACAACTCTCAAACATATTAAAGGAGTGATGAAAATGAGAATATGACAACCTTTTATGCTCTGAAATATCATGCTTGATGATGCCAAAACATGTCAAGGGCCCAAACAACGCATGCTAGTGGACCCGATATGCAAAGCTAGTGAGCTTAAATTGAACTATGGCCATATACAACAATGCATGCATGACCCAAAACACTTCAAACAGAGCTAAGGAAGCTCAAAATATGAATAAAATTAGTTTTGATCATGGCCAAAATATGCTAGGAAAGAGGGCCAAAACATCATGCAATACAAGCTAGTGAACCATGATTTACACTACAACCATTTGAAGCACATGAGAGGCCACCAAACCAGTCAAAAAAAGAATCATGGCATGTCAAATGAAGCCCAAAAACCCACTGAAACTAGACCAATGCATGCAAGAATGACATGCCCCTTTGATAGGCTATAAAGAGGGTTGTTCTGCACATGCAAGATGGACACCCAAAATGGAAAAAAGGGCTCTATACAGAGCCTATTCAGGTTCTAACACCCACCAAAAATGGCCTGAAACATGGCTTGGAAGTATGCAAATAAGGGCTCCTTTGTTAGACCGAATATGCTAGTAAACAAGACAATGGGTGAGAGGGTCACCAATCTCTGATTTTGGTGCTCAAAATAGCATAATAACCACTGAAAATCCACTGGATTTCAGTGGTCAAAAGGGCCAACAAAGCTCAACACAAAGGCCCTAATGCATGTCTCAAAACAGGATGAAATGAAGCATGCAAGGGGGTAGATGACCCGCAACAGAAAAATGGTCTTAAACAAACATGTTAACGACTTCAAAACAATACTTTTTTCAGTTTATGACAAAACCCAAATATGCTCGCAAGTATGGCTAAGAGATGAAGCAAAAATAAAGACCGAAAGAGGGAAAGAAGTGTTACCCTTGAAGCTCGGCAACTCCTGCAGCTTTCAAGCCAAAAATTCAGACCGTAAGACCTCTCAAGACCTTCCAAGAAGCTTAGGTTGGTGTTAAAGGTGTTGGGCTAAGAGGTGTAGTGTAAATGTGCAAGAACCATGGACTTTTGAGACCAAAGTAGAGAGATATAAAGAGGGAGGTATGTATGCCTTAGACAAATTTTCTGAACCTTTGCTAATGAATGAGAGGCCCTCCTTTATAGCCCAAGGGGTTCAAAGCTTCTCCAAGAAGCTTAAAACCAAGGTTAAACATCCTCCATACATGTGTATGGAGGATGCACTCTGTGGCTTCCAGCTAGCACAAATGGCATCAACTCAGTGAGACAGAAAATGAGAAAGCTGGCCGACCAGTTCAAGTGGTCGGCCGACCACCTTCCCTGGTCGGCCGACCAGGGTTAAAAGGTTCAAGTGGTCGGCCTCCTCCTAGGGTGGTCTCCACATGAAATGCAAGCAAGTGGTATGGTGGGAGACCAGTAATTGTGGCCCAAAAGTGAGGGAGACAACTTATCTGTCAAGAAAATCGGCCGACCGGATAAAAGTGGTCTCCAAGGAGAAAAGGTGGTCTCCCACCCCTGTACCACCTTCCAAACAATGAAAATAGGGTCCATGCCAAAAATGAACCAAGACGGATGCAAAACGAGGGTTCGAGGGTCAAAACGCGCCGCCGGAGGCCCCGAAAACTGACTGTTAAGCATCGAAAGTAGTGTGTGACCACGAAGGTGGTCTCTCGGGCCACAGTGTCCCTCTAGAGAGAGGAAACAAGGTGTGTGCCAAAAACCGAAGCAAACAGAGAAAGTTAAGCGGTCCCGAACCGCGACGCACGGCCGACGACTCCGAAAATCGGAAACTGGTCTCCAAATGGGAACAGTGGTCTACGACCACAAAAAGAAGCCTACGGCCACTAAGAGATGGTCTACAAGACCTCTTCCTCCCTTCGGGAAGAGAAAATAGAACCTGGTTCGCAAACCGAGGCAAACCACAAAAGAGTCCCGACGCCCGGAGGCAAGGCTCTCAGCCGAAACTCAAACACCTCAGAACGAGCACAACATGCGCAATCACCGAGTGCTCGATCGATGACGTCTAAGTCTTAAGGTCGGTCAAAAATGGGGTCTACAGTTGCCCCTCTTTGATAGAACTCGAAAGTCATAAGTGACGGGAGTGAATGTCAAAGCCTAGAGACGACCCATTTTTTGACAAGGCCGAAGACTTAGACAAACAGGCGAGATAACAAAGAAGTGTGCCCGCGGGCAGGGGCAAAATGCAAAACGATATGCACAAAGCTGAACATAACTCATGATCATGAAAAGCCTGCTGTAATGAAGTAAATATACATAATAAATGCAACAGTTTAAGCGAATGTTATGCAAAGCAAGTAAACACGAGCCTAACGCACCGCATGCGAGAGGAGAAAAGGTATGAAAGAACATCGGAACTCATCCGAGTGTTCGAAACCGAAGATATCCTAACACACCGCATGCGAGAGGAGAAAAGGTATGAAAGAACACCGAAACTCGTCCGAATGTTCGAAACCGAAGATATCCTAACGCACCGCATGCGAGAGGAGAAAAGATATGAAAGAACACCGGAACTCATCCGAATGTTCGAAACCGAAGATGTCCTAACGCACCACATGCAAGAGGAAAAAAGGTATGAATGAACACCAGAACTCATCCGAGTGTTCGAAACTGAAGATATCCTAACGCACCGCATGCGAGAGGAGAAAATGTATGAACGAACACCGGAACTCATCCGAGTGTTCGAAACTGAAGATGTCCTAACGCATCGCATGCGAGTGGAGAAAATGTATGAATGAACACCGGAACTCATTCGAGTGTTCGAAGCCGAAGATATCCTAACGCACCACATGCGAGAGGAGAAAAGGTATGAATGAACACCGGAACTCATCCGAGTTTTCAAAACCAAGGATATCCTAACGCACCGCATGCGAGAGGAGAAAAGGTATGAATGAACACCGGAACTCATCCGAGTGTTCGAAACCGAAGATGTCCTAACGCACTGCATGCGAGAGGAGAAAAGGTATGAATGAACACCGGAACTCATCCGAGTGTTCGAAGCCGAAGATATCCTAACGCACTGCATGTGAGAGGAGAAAAGGCATGAATGAACACCGGAACTCATCCGAGTGTTCGAAACCAGAACTACTCTTGAATAAACCGTACATACAATATCGTGCCTGTAAAGGAAAGGAACTTAATAGGTACAATAAGTTAGCAACATACGGTCAGAGCTATATCAAACGCAGACACGTATGGTGCCGACGACAAAGTGTGTAACGATGTAAGTGAAACGTGCGCGACAATGCATGCAAAGCATGGGGGCATGATAATACCAATGAAATGTGCACAACAATGCAAGTGGTGTGCGTAACAACGCAGGATAAGTGCAACTTTAAAAGCAAGCTTAAAACAAAATGCTGAATAAAGAAGTGCAAGCTTTAAAGAGAGCAACTCAAACGCGGCTCCCGATTTACCTCTCGGAGGGGTCGCAATGTACTCAAAAAAGGATACACCTTGCTCTTGGGGAGTAACGATGAGCCATACGTCGAAGACTTGAATTGAAATTTCGGCGGAGGCATTTCACGCCGAAAAGTGCGCTTTCTTGTACTTTCTCGAGAGCCGGGGACTCCAATCATCACCAAAATTCACAGGGAGAACAAAGAGGCATTGGAGACCACCTAGGAGGGCCACCGACCACAATAGAGTGCCACCGACCCGGTTTGGTGCAAGGGGGTGGTCGGCCTACCAGAAAAGGTGGTCGGCTGACCACCTGCCTAGATCCAGGACAATTTTGTCTTTTCACACTTGTTTCTTTAAATCCACATGTCCCAATCACTATTCCTCATAACCTCAAGGCCGAAATCAGCTTTCCTTCCTTCCTAGACCATTTTCTCCCTCAGATCTGCTCTTTATACGCGTTTTCTAACGCCCCACGCAAAGTTGTTTTGCGAAATCTTTCTGTTTTCTTCACTTTGGACCGATTAAAATTTGATTTCGGAGCTTCTTTCTTTATTTTCACCACTTGAGGTAAGTTTGTCTTGACATTTGGAACATTTTCTCGGGAGTTGACTTTTGTTGACTTTTTCATTTCCCGAGAGTTGACTTTTTCCAATCTTGGCTCATTTTGCTCCTTTTTTGCAGATTTCTTGAAATGGCGGGTCATTTCCCTCATGGGGGAGATCTTCCTGGTGTCGGGGATAAGCTAGACATTATGTCCTTGCCTCCGAGGACTCGGCCCTTTGATCCCGAGAGGTATGACCCTCCGAAGCACATCCTTCTCGTGAGCATTTTTTATCATTTCACTGATTTTGATCGACGAGCGCCCGCGGATCTATTACTCTGGGAGCCGGAGTCTCACCTCTCCCACCAGGCACGAGAAGTACGTACTTCATTTTTTTACATTCTCTGCAATGTATTCTGCATTTTTTGCGCATTTCATGCTTTCGCTATGTATGCTTATCCGCTCGTTCTGAACACATTTGCACACCATACTTCTGCATGTCTTACAGCACAGAATTCTGTTGAGTTGGTCCACAGCTTGTTCTGAACACTTAGTTTATAACATAGCATTCCATCTGCATTTTGAACACACAGCTCAATCACTCGAATTTCTGAACACGCAACTCAAACCTTTTGTAATCTGGACACACAGCTCAAACCTTTTGTCGTGAACACACAGCCCATTTGTCTGAAATCTGAACACACAGCTCAAACCTTTTGTAATCTGAACACACAGCTCACAGTTTGTGAAAGTTGAACAGGCAACCCAAACTTTTGATGATGAACACACAGCCTACAGTTTTTGAAAATTGAACACACAGCCCAAACTCTTGAGGTGAACACACAGCCCACAGTTTTAAAATCTGAACACGCAGCCCAAACTTTTGATGATGAACACGCAGCCCACTATTTTTTTTTTTGTGAAAGTTAAACACACAGCTCGAACTTTTGATGTTGAACACGCAGGCCACACACTTCAATTCTAAACACACAACTCATATACTTTATGTTGAACACACAACTCACATACTTCAATTCCGAACACACAGCTCATATACTTTATGTTGAACACGCAGCTCACATACTTCAAGTCTGAACACACAGCTCATTCATTGCATTTTGCGCACAGATCATACTGAACTCACAGTCCATAACATTGTATCTAATTTGATTTGCACACAGCTTATATTTTCATTTTGAAACTGAATGCGTGTGTCCATTCTGATTATGAATGCAGGTATCTTCCCGTGTTACACGAGGCTATGGTTGGATTATCGCTAGGGAGTGGTATGCAGAGCTCCCAGAGACCGTTCATGATCTGGTTGACCAGGCAGGGTTTGGACCCTTTTGCGCAGGGATATCACGTTATCCGGCAAGCAGGACCTTGATGGGGGCACTTGTGGAGAGATGGTGGGACACCACCAACTCTTTCCACTTCTCTGCTACCGGGGATATGACGATGACCCCGTTTGACTTTGCGATGCTGACTGGCCTTGACGTGGCTGGCCGACCGGTTCCCTACGACGCAGACATGGGCGAGTGGGAGGCAGCTTGGATTTATCTGTTAGGAGCCCGTCCACCGATTGACAGATCTTTAGGTAGATTCAGGTACACCTGGTTCTCCACGCAGTACAGGGGGACTACACTCGAGACTCTCGGGAAAATAGAGCAGTACGCTCGAGGGTTTTTGATGTTCCTCCTGGGGACCACTTTGTTCTCCGACAGGGGGAACATAATTGGACTGTATCTGCTTAGTGTTCTAGTGGACCTATCACAGATCAGTCAGTATGACTGGGGTGGCGCCGGCCTCGCTACCCTTTATTGTTACATGAGTGTGACCTCCCGTGGGCGGGGGAACATAGTCGGCGACTATTGGAGAGCCTAGGAGGTACTTTCTGCTCTCTTGATTTACATTTCTGCCTTTCATTACCTGTACACTGCACACATGGCACACTTTACATTCTGTACTTTGCAATCTGCTCTCAGTATTCTGCATTCTTTGTACATTCTGTATTCACATTCTGCACTCAGTATTCTGTATTCTCTGTACATTCTGTATTCACATTTTGCACTCAGCATTCTGTATTCTCTGTACATTCTGTATTATGATGGCTATTGCCCTGTTTTCCACAGCTATGGGTCTTCGCATACTTTCCGATGCTAGCCCCAGAGCTCGAGGTGGAGGCGCCTCTTGTGATCCCTTACTCGCTCGTATTTGAGGGCCAGTACCGGCCGAGGGCTCAAGAGACTCTGCCCTACCTGCGGCAGTTTTTTGATGCGGTGTAGATGACCGAGGTAATTCAGAACTCTCGGTTCTCCATATTTTCATCTTTTATTCATCTTGCACATTTACGACATCTAATCGGCTCATGCATTAGTTATCCGCAGATCACACGGCAGCCCTCGGTGCCCTTGGGAGGAGATATCCGTTTTCAGTTTCTTGGGAGATGGGCCGCTTCTCGGTACAGGACCCTATTTGAGGGGCCAGTTGGCAGGGCCAGGTTTTTGGGGGACTGCTTCATGCGCCAGACAATGGGCTACCCCGAGCAGAGTGTTCCCGTAGCACCTCCGGACGACATGCAGTCCACTGAGAGACTTACTCCCCAGGAGGTTGATTTGGCTATGCTGGGCACTGATGTACTTTTACATTTGGAGGGGGGGGAGTATGCGACCTACCGCCATACATACTTGATGCCCCCATTGACAGGTGTCCGCACTCCCACGAGGAGGTTTGCTGGCATGCCATCATCGAGTCGAGTTCGGGCTACAGATGCTCTTTCGACCAGCAGGGCCGGCACATCGAGAGGTGGGGCTGAACTGGTTCCCCCGATTCCTATGGCTTATCATCATGCTGGATGGCCAGATATTCCGACCGAGTTGATAGGATGGCGATACGGGACATCTTACCCAATCCCATTAGAGCTTCCATTTCCCGATCATCGATACGTCAGAGACCCTGACTTGCCACCAGTATGCTTTCCAGTTTTGATTTATCACTCGGATATTTGGACATTCATTCATTTACTGATAACTTGCATTTGCATCTGCAGCCTACCAGCGAGTATACTGAGGGGTTGCTCGGGTTGGTGGCCTCACTCGAGGGCATGGTCCTGCGGAAAGAGATGCAGCTATTCATTGCCGGTGTTTCGGTACTTTTCAATTTTCTTGCATTTATCATACTTCTGATGACATGCCGAATTCGACCATTTCACTGCATTGATTGACTGTATGTGTAGAGCACACCTGACACACACGACATTCACATACTATATCTGCATGCATCCACTGCATGTAGTTTTCTTGCCTCTGCATCTGATATACATATTGGCTAATGTATTCAAATTGTAATTTTCCTTTTCAAATGTCTCTACTACAGGCTGAGCCACAGGCTGGGCCATCTAGGCCCTCTCGAGGAGCTGGGAGAGGGGGTTCGACTCGTAGCCGAGGCGGACACAGAGCGCCTGTCATAGAAGAGGAGTCCAGCGAGGAGGAGGAGCCTGCGCATCCCCAGTCAGAGACATCCACTGACAGAGAGGGTGACTCTGGTTCCGGTTCCGATAGTGGAGATGATGCTGAGGAGGGTTCCGAGGACGGCGGCTCTAATTCTGATGACGATGATGGTGCAGATGTTGTTCCGCAGAAGAGGACGAAGAGAGCCTCTTATTCCTGCACTTGATAGCATTGATGCAGCTGTTCCTGCTTTATTTGCCTTTTTTACTAGTAGTTGTAGCATATTGTACATTATTAGGCAGTTTTATTTTCTATAAAACTTGTACCCTTGTTGTAAAATATTGTAACAAAGGAAGCATGATGGAATGAAATAGCCTTTTTTTGAAAAAGTGTTGTATTTTGCATTCTTAGTATCGCATAGCATCATTTTGCGCAAAAATGAGATTGAATGGAAATTGAGCACCGTGTACATTGCCAAGTCAGGTAGTGAACCGACGCAACAAACTAAACAACTTGACTTACTAAGAAACAACAAAACCTTAGCAAGTTTACAACTCGATAAGCAAAACACGACAATGTTGATTAAACAAAGAGTAGCGACTCGATGCACAGAATTTGACGACTCGATAAGTGAACTTAACAACTCGATAAACAACTTAACAACTCGACAAACAAAACAACTTGATAAGCAAAACTACAACTCGATAAGCAAAACAACAACTCGATAAGCAAAACTTCACAACAACTCGATAAGCAAATGCATTTTGGGCAATTGGAGTAACGGAATGCATCCGAAACAGAGGTAAACTTGGACCTTCAACACTCCCAACGCATGGAAAAGCTAGGATCTCTCTTCTAGAAGCTAGGAACAGACCAAAGACCAGCTTTTTCCATGGCCGACCACCCGAAGGAGTTGGCCGACCAGCTATTTTCCTTGGAGACCGAAGGGGTGGTCGGCCTACCAGAAAAAGTGGTCGGTCGACCACCTGGTTTGATGACCACCAGATTTTTGGCACGTGCCCCCAAACAGTGCCTTATCCTCTATAAAATTTCCAGCTTCGTGGTTCTTTCATTTCATCTCAGTTTTGCATCAAAATGGAGGCATTCCTCATTGAAAATCTCGTAGCTTGGATTGTTACTCTAGATGGCTCGAAAAAGTTGCACTTTCAGGGCTTTAGCTTGAATACACTATTCACGTTGAGCCGCACTCCACTGCATCTTCCCTTTCTCCATGCCGCGGCGAGGTTTTGGAATCTGGTAACACATGTCTTTAGCTTCGGCGGGCAAGAGATGTGTCCTACCTTCGAAGATTTCTAAGCTTTGATGGAGTCCGAGCGCAACGAGGAGATCTTGCCCCAATTCTGCTTCGGCCACGCCCAAGCCTTAGGACGAATGTGTGGGCTCACTATGCACGATGCCTGATCTTTGATTTGTGATGGAATGCTGGATATTCCGATTTTGATTTGTCAGTTTTCCAATGCTGGTGATCGCAGTGACCATCATTGGCAAGGCTTTTGACGACATCCCCTTTGTTTGTGCATGCTATCTCATTTCTTGCATGCCTCAGGCTCTGGAGGATCTAGTGTCCGGTTGATCGAGGTTGCCCAAGGCTTAAGGGAGGGCAAAAGCTACATTGCCATGTCATTGGCCGAGACATTGATGGGCTTGGATGCTTTTCATTGCCGAGAGACGACCAGGTTTGCAGGGAGTCCACTACTGCTGTAGGTAATGTTTCCCACCCTATCTCACATATATATTTCTCACATCACTCGGCCCTCAAGCTCAGTTTTTCTCACAAGGCCCTTTTCTCACTTTTCTCTCATCGTGCATCTCTCTATTCTTTAATCTCTCATTTTTCATCCCTCCCCAGGTGTGGTTGATGGATAAGTTGCAGGTTGTGGACTCCTGCCCAGCATACTTAGCTCGCGGCTACTTCTTCCGACGTTGTCTAGTCAATGCCCTGGATGAGGGATGGTGGTTTGATTGGATGTGCAATTCGTCCGCAGACCGCATTGTTTGGCGTTGTCCTTGGCTCAATTTACCGGCAATAGGTTACAGTATGTCTCGCTAGCCCGGGATTCAGTTGATCGGCCTGACACACTGTGTGTTTTACTTTTCTTTCTGGTTCCAATGCCAGTTCGGCCATGATTAGATTTGCCCGGCAGAAGGGATAGAGTATCCAGCTGCGTTTCCGGTCTGAGGCACACAACTAGCTTAGTATGCCACGGCATGGAGGACGAGAGAGCTTCTGGCCTCCACTCCCACTTTCAGTTACACTTTGTCTGATGAGTGCATAGATTGGCTCAACGAAGAGGCATAGATTGGGCCCAGCTTGGTATCAGAAGCTTCGACCAGCTCTGGGAGGGGACGCAGGAACACCTGACTATGCCCCCGATTTATTTGCTTTAATCAGAACTTTCAAGTTTTCTTTATGAATGTAATGAAAAGCGACTTCAATTTGTATGCAAGAGCAGGAGAACTCTGTATTGAAATCAATAAAATTGAAGGTTGTGGGTACTGAAAATTTTCCGCTTTGGTCCAAAAATGGTCTAAGTTGTAAAAAGATTAATTTGAGCAAAATCAACTTTTATTAAAACTTTTCAAAACCATTTTCGATATGGATCAGAACTGGACACACCTGAGATCTGTCACTGAAATGCACAATCCCAGTTCCCAGCAACTGGAAAGTTGCTCCTAGTCTGAATAGCACAACACCGGAGATCACAACCGAAGCTCTTGAATGCTGAATAGACAAAGATGATGGAGATAATCAAATGGACAAAGTTGATCGGGGAAAAGTTTATGGTTGGACTTCAGGATGAAGTTGCCTACGTATCCCAAAGATGGGAATCAAGGCTTACGTAGTTTGGCTCAGGTTCGCTCGTGTATTAACCCTCACCTTTTACGCTCTAACTTTTGCTAAGGCCGCCCTTTGCGGGTTTTCAACCTTGCAAGCTCAATTTTTATCATTTCAAATTCTTCATGCTCTAACTTTTGCCTTGGTCGCCCTTTCGTGTTTTCGGCCTAGCGAGCCACTCAGGGATAATATTTTTTCAACTTGTCCATATTGATCGGTTGTGAGAACTCTAGGCCATCTAGGTCCATCAAAACGACAGCTCCACCCGACCAGATAGACTTAATGATGTAAGGACCAGTCCAGTTGGGTTTGAACTTGCCCTAGGGTCGTGGATGGAAGCTCGGTTGTCTTTGAGTACCAGATCTCATTCCCTCAAATTCCTGGACTTAACTTTCTTGTTGAAAGCCCTGGCAATTCTGCGTTGATAACCCTGAACATGGTACAGTGCTTTCAGTCTTCTCTCATCAAAGAGCATGAGTTCTTCGAATCTGCTCTGCTGCCAGTCTGCTTCGGCTATTTGACACTCAGCCAGTACTCGTAATGGCGGAACCTCAATCTCGATAGGTAGAACGGCCTCCATCCCATAAACCAATGAATACGGAGTCACTCCAATAGAAGTTCTAATTGAAGTCCGGTAGCCCCACAGAGCAAACGGCAGCTTATCTGGCTAGTCTCGGTAGGTTTCCACCATCTTTTGTAAAATACGCTTGATGTTCTTGTTGGCGGCCTCGACTGCTCCATTAGTCTGCGGCCGATATGTAGATGACCCGTGAAAAGCCACGTTGTATTTCTCTAACAAGTCAACCACTTCCTTCTTGAACAGGGAACCATTATCCGATATGATCTCGTTCGAGACCCCATAACGATGGATGATGTTGTTTCTGATAAACTTTGCAACGTGCGACGCCTTCAACACCGCATAAGATTAGGCCTCAACCCACTTTGTGAAATGATCTATCGCGACCAGAATGAACTCATGCCTATTGGACCCCTTTGGAGTGACAGCCCCGATCACATCGATCCGCCAAACTGAAAATGGCTATGGCGAAGTCATATTGTACAGCTTCGACGGCGGGATGTTCATGCAGTTTGCATGGATCTGACATTTGTGGCATCGCCGAACAAAGCCGATACAATCCTCCTCCATGGTGGACCAGTAGTAACCCTGTCTGAGGATTTTTCGGGCTAGCATCACCCCGTTCACATGTGCTCCGTATTCTCCTCCATGGATGGCTTCCATCAGGCGCTTCGATTCTTCGGCCTCAACACGTAGCTTATGCTTTCCCAGATGACCTCTCTTATACAATTTTCCTCCACAGATGATGAACTGAGCGGCCATTCTTCTGATTGCCCTTTTTTCCTTAGCATTTGCCCCTGGTGGATACGCTTCTTTCTCCAAGAAGTTCCAGACATCATAATACTAGGGGTTCTCATCTTGAACCTGTTCTATGGTGGCAATTGACTTGTAGGCCGGTGCAAACTTCTGGTCAATAATGATCGGACGCATCTGGACTCCAAAAGGGATGTCTATCATGGAAGATAGAGTTGCTAGTGAATCTGTGAACCTATTGTTTTCTCTTAGTAGATGAGCGAAGTTCAGCTTCTCAAACTGAGGAATCAACAAGTCCAAGGTCTGGTGATACTTTATCATCTTTTCTTCTTTGACTTTCGAATCTCCTTTTGCTTGAGATACAACCAGGTTCGAGTCCCCGACGACGTCCAACCGTTTTGCCCCTTATTCTAGGGCGGCTTCTAAACCAGCAATGCATGCTTCGTACTCTGTTCCGTTGTTCGAGACTTTGAATCGGAGTTTAAATGCTAGAGGGATACGAGAATTGTCGGGTGCTATCAGCAGCACCCCTATCCCATACCCGTATTGGTTTGACCCTCCGTCGAAGTACATCGTCCAAGTTTCGTCTTCGATATGCAAAATGGCCTCATCCGGGAATAAGTACTCAACTACTTCATCTCCTTCCACTGGATGATCGGTAAAGAACTCCGCTGCTGCTCTTCTCTTGACTGACTTGCGCGTCACATATTTCAGATTGAATTCGGAAAGCAACAGCAACCAGTGAGCTAGCCTACTCGTAAGTGCCGGTTTCTCGAAGAGATATTTAATGGGATCGAATCTTGAAACCAACATTACAGAGTGAGCTAACAGGTAGTGCCGCAGCTTCCTGGTAGCCCATACCAAGGCTAAGCAAGCCTTTTCCAACGGCGTAGCGGGTTTCATACTCCAGCATCTTCTTGCTCAGATAGTAGATAGCTTTTCCCACTTTGTCCTCTGATTCCTGGGCAAGCATGCAGCCCATCGTAGTTTCAGTCACTGAAAGGTACAAAATCAACGGCTCCCCCAGCTCAGGCGGTGGCAACACGGGTGGGTTCTGTAAGTATTCCTTGACCGTCCCATTGGAACTTCTTTCCTTTCTTCAGGAGACCAAAAAGTGGTTCACAAGTCAAGGTTAATTTTGAGATAAACCGTCTTATGAATTGCAGTTTACCCAGAAAGCCTCTCACATTCTTTTCAGTCCTTGGTGGTGGCATTTCTAAGATGGCCTTGATTTTGGAAGGGTCGACTTCGATACCTCTTTGTGTAATCAAGAACCCTAACATCTTCCCTCCTGTAACACCGAACGTACACTTCTGAGGATTCTGCCACAAACGAAATTCTCTGATCCTTTGGAAAAACTTTTGCAAGGTGGTGTAGTGGTCCTCTCTTTCTTTGGATTTGATGATCATGTTGTCCCCTTACACCTCTACTTATTTGTGGATCATGTCATGCAATATTGTGGTCACGGCCCGTTGATATGTAGCTTCAGCATTCTTCAACCCAAATGGCATTACACGATAGCAGTAAGTCCCCCACGGAGTGGTGAAGACAGTCTTTTCCCTGTCTTCCAGTGCCATCACTATCTAATTGTTGCCTGAGAATCCATCCATGAACGAAAGTAAAGCATGCCCCGCTTTGAAGTCCACTAACTCATCAATATACGACAAGGGAAAGTCGTCCTTTCGGACTGGCTCTGTTCAAATCCCTGAAATCCACCCATACCCGGATCCTGCCATCCTTCTTCGGCACCGGAACAACGTTGGCTAACCATGTTGGGTATTCGGATACCAGCAGAAACCCTGCGTCAATTTGCTTGGTGACCTCTTCTTTAATCTTGAGAGCCCAATCCGGGCGGATCCTTCTGAGTTTTTGTTTAACAGGTCGGGCCTCTGGGTCAAGAGGGATCCGGTGCTGTACAATCTCTGGATTGATTCCAGGCATGTCTTCATAGGACCACGCGAAAACATCTTTGAAATCTTTTAATAAAGTGACTAAGCGCTCGCGTTCCTCTGAAGACAACGTGGACCCGATCTGGACCAGCCGCGGGTCCTCCTTAGTACCAACATTAACAGTAGTGATTTCATTAACTAAAGGTTTAACAAATCTTTCCTCCTCTTGATCAATTAGACGCTGTAAAACCGGAGGAATTTCTTCCTTGTCGTTTTCATCAAAATTTTGAAAGTCCTAATTAATACAATAAATCAAAGGCATAGAAAAGTACTTAGAAACCACATCCATTCCATTCTCATTAAGTATTTCCAAATTGTCCGATTCTTCTGTTACAACAGACTCAAAAGAGAAAGAAAAAGACGACCTAGATAGGACTGTGGTATCCGGGTTGTCACCCCCAGGAATACCAGACTTGGACTTAGACGAGCTGGAACCCGATTCTGACTCACAAGACTCTGTGGAATCAGATTCTAGCTCACTACCTGACCCGGTGCTGCTTGACAAAAATCCCTCCTCGTACTGCCAGATGAGAGAGGGTGCGATGGATGCATCCAAAATGTTTGATGGTGGGCCCGCAGCCGTTTCATTCCCAATCATGGACATCGAGAACTTATCCCCCAAGCACTTCTGTATGATCAGAGGATCTGAAAGCAGACAAGCCAGTGCTACCGTCATTTCAATTTCAGCTCTCTCGAAATCCACATTTTTGCACTACTTAACCTCAGCTGATGGGTCTGTCTGCTCCTCGACAACATCATCCTCAGATAACTGCAAGTCGAAGAAGATCTCAAAACCTGGCACGCGCTTCTTCTCCGCATTCAACCATGGCTTTGGGAAGCTGCAGAATGGAAAATTCTCCCCCTCCCGGACGAAGCACCAGTTTAGGGTACCCTGAATGGGTCGGTGCATTATCTCATATGGCTTCCCTGCCTACTTCGCTCTGGCTCTCCCAGCCATCTCCTTACCTTTCCTCACCCAATCCTCTTTAGTTGGCAGATAACCCAAGCCAAAGGTATGCGGGTTATGCGGCACTTCGGCCGATACTTTAATGCCCTTCCAGCCACTCTTTCCCAATCCCATCTCGGGGATGTGTTGAAGGTTGTTCATGAGGTATATTGATTGTGCGCTGACATACACCCCCTTATCAGCAGCCAAGATGTTTTGCATGACTCGAGCCTCAGCCAGAGTAAACCCCGATAAGAACACATCCTCCGTGCCGTGCTCGATTTCCAAGACTGGTATAGACACCTCCGACGACGGATAGATTGATGAATTTCCAAAAACTATAGATACCTCCTTCCCGTGAGGGTATTTCAACATCTGGTGCAAGGTGGAAGAAACAGCCTTTACCTGGTGTAACCACGGTCGCCCCAAAAGTAGGTTAAAGGTTGCAGGAACGTCCAAGACATGGAAATCGATCTCGTGTTGTCCTGGACCAACCTGGGTCTGAATTTTGACAGTCCTCATCACCTCCCTGCTTGTGTTATCATACGCCCGAATCACCTGAGCAGTTGGCACGAAGTCTGCGGGTTTCAACCCGATTGCATATGCCGTCCTCGACGGGCACACATTAATGGCGGATCCCGTGTCGACAAAAACCATCGGTACCCACTTGCCTCTACATTCCGCAGAGATGTAGAGTGGCTTGTTATGATTTGCGCCCTCAGGCGGTAGTTCCTTATCAGAAAGGTCAATATCGGGGAAGCTCCTCCCGGAAAAACTAGTCCCACCAGCTGTTCAGGCGTGGTGTCTATTGAGAGCTTGGCCTTGTCCATTGCCGATAGAACAGCCTGTCTGTGAACACAGGAAGCCATAAGCAGTCCCCAGATGGAGATGTCTGCCTTTATCATTTTCAACTGCTTCAGTACAGCCTCTTCTTCGAGTTGCTTCTCTTTCTGTTTCTCCAACTCTTTGTCCTTCCTGGACGCCTCTGGCTGATCTAGGTGTGGGGGCTTAAAATACCGCCCACTCCTAGTCATATGGTCAACTTTGCCAATGTACCAGGTATCATCCGGTTGATTGCTTCCCCAGACCTCATCCGTGTGGGCAAGACATAGATCATCGTTCTCCGACCACATTCCATTGGCAACCGACAGACATCTACTTGGCTCCGTTACAAAAATCTCTGTGCCCGCAGCACCTTGCGTTCCTGTACTTGCAGTACATTCTGTTCTTATGCACACAACACTCTCAACCCCCACAGGAGCTTTAGCCTTTCTGGCTCTTTTGGAACCTTCAATCCCTTCTTGTTCTAACTACTTCAACACAGCCTGCTCAACATTTCCTACATTCACAATGCCGAAGTCCCGAACGAAATTCTTAGCACCGGCGCTCTCTGGCAATGCATTATGATCCCCGGCCCTTCCGGCCACAACTGATGTACTTACCCCTGACGGGCCCTGTTCCGGTTGAGATTCTTCAACAACGTCTGGTTCGTCATCAAGCCACCCTGTAACCTCTGCCAATTCCTCAAAATCAAACCAGTTGACTGCCATGTCCCCCGGATCTTGTTCGTCGAAAAGCTGAAGGTCAGCAATGTCCCCTTCTAGAGTTGCTAAGTCATCCTACCTCTGATCAAATCCATCCCCCCGTAATGCACAAATCTCTGCCCTTGCCAGCAATTCAAAGTTTGGCCTAATCTGACCCGCTGACGCAATGTAGCCACTCGGATTGTACACTTCCTCAGCAAATCTCCCCAATTCTTCAGTCCCTGAATCCACTGTACCACTTTCCTCCGAAATCATCCCTATTCTGTCTTCGACAGCCACCACCATTGGTTCAGGTTGGGTTCAGGAGATGTCCAACATGCACAAGTCAGTGCTGTCGGGAATGAACACCTTCGGCTTGGGTAGGTGAGAAAGAGTGATATAGATGCTAGGATCGTAAGATACGACCCCAGTCTGGATAAAGTTGACTCGTTTGGGGGGTGGAGCTTGGTTGTGTGGTGGGAGGGGGTTGGTGGTAACATTGGGTTTTTCTGGAGGCACAATCACCCAGTTGTCAATGAGATCTTGGATCTCATGACGTAATCTAAAGCAATGGTCGGTGTTATGACCATGCTGCTAGTGGAAGGCGCAGTATTTGGCTGGGTTGTGGAAGGGGGGAAGTGTTTCTGGCAGGGGCCGCAACTCCAAGGGCTTCAAGTGCCCTTTCTTAATTAAAACCCCCAGAGCTTTGGACAGGGTCATATATAATGGAGTGAAGGTTCTTAGGCCTCAAGGTTGGTGTTTGGTTGTTTGCGAGCTACTTCCGGATGCACCGGAGAATGGTGTAGCTGCCAGGGTTCTTGGAGGGGTGGTGGTGGCCATGCTTACTTCTGAAGCTCTAGCAGTTGCAGCACTGCTTGTGCCTGCATTGCTGTTTCAGTTAAAGGTTCTCCTGGGTTGCTCTTTGTCATTGTCAATCAAGCCCTGGTTCAAGGCATCCTCGATCTGTACTCCCATCTCATTTTTTGTATCAGTTTGGGTTGGAGGTTGCGCACAACCATCCGTATTTGATACTTATCCGTTGGCCTTTTGGTCATCATTGAGGCCTTGGCCCTCCAGCGAGTTACGAATTCAGAGAAACTCTCCTTAGGCTCCTGCCTTGTTATCTCAAGATCACGAGTTGTAATCCTGATTTGCGTGTTATAGAAGTACTGTGCAATGAAAGCCTCGGTCAACTCATCCCAGTTCTGCTTGACATCGTCTTCTAATTTTGCGAACCAGATGGCCGCCACACCCGACAGGGTTCGGCCAAACAATGAAAGCTTCTGTAGTCTGGTGAGGCCCATCGGCCTTAGTATATCCGAAAACAAACGTAGATGCACCATGGGATCCCCAGACCCGTCAAAACGGTCGATTTGTGGCATATTGAATCGATCTGGTAGCGTCACAGCCGCATCAGTATACCCCTCTTCAATGTCTGGGATGGACTTTACCCCTTGGGATTTCTTGAACAACTTTTCGAGCTTGCTCAACTTCAACGCTGTAGGGTCCACCTCGAACTCAAAGGGGGAGTCCGGTTGATTGATAGGTGCAGGTGCCTTGGATAGTTGAGGTAGAATCGGGGGCGGAGCCGGTCCCGTTGGGATGTCCGTATACTCCTGGGCATTTTGAACATTCGCTGTCTCCCTGGGTATTGGAACTCTTGGTGGGGGAGGAGCTTGGTGTGAAGCAGATGCTCCGGCTTGTTGCTGTAGCCGGGTAATTAGCTCTGCCTGTTGAGCCATGATGACAGCTTACTGCTTGGCAAATTCTGCTTGGCGAGCAGCGTCCTCCTGCATGGTTCTCATGCTCTCCTGGAGATGACGCATCATTTCCTCCATTTCTGATATACTATCCTGATCTAACTGAACTGTCGGTGTATCTGCCTTTGCAATAGACTCGGGAATTTCAACCTGACTACTCAAGGACCACTGATCTGTCAACCTCGGTACTGATACACTGTGCCTTACTGACCTCTGTCTAGCAACTGGGGATAAGGAATAAAACACTGGTTGTCCGTCGACCGGATCCTCAGATCGATGGAGTCGGCGACCTCTAGTCCAGAGTACTTGGGGAATATCTACTTGGTCGGAAGCAATTGTGCTAAACTACCTAGTAAAAAGATAAATAAAGCAATAATAAGGAAATAAACAACCAGACAAACGGACAGCATAACAGCGTAAATAAACACACAACACACAGTTGGGCATCACAATACACAGCTGATAAGCTGAATAGACTGTCCTCAAACACTGATCATTGTTCCCAAATCACTGCCCTCAAAACTGAATCTGATACCCGCAGATAACTGATTCCCAAAGTACTGAACTGGTGCCCGCAGGCCTGATACCCAAACTTGTAAACTGATACGCGCATTCCTGCAGAGACGCACTCTCAAAGCACATAGCAAACAAGTGAGAGCCAAAATACCCCTATGCTGGGGTAGGGTTTCCCTGTCCTATTTTGTCGGGAGCTAGGGTTTCGCTATACACACAGCGGTTTCAAACAACCTATGATCGGGTAAGCAACCTGTCCTAGCTTGGAATGGTCACCATGGATTCCGAATATGCACTAGGTCGAATGGTCGAAAAGGGTGCCCCGGTAAAACCGGGGTTTGTGTTCCCATCGTGGTAGAGCCCGTAACTGGTTAGCCTTATGGCGCGCTTCTCAAAGCGAGCCTCTGGCAAACCGTTCAGGAATAACAGATGGAAAACACGGTGTCCTAGGCGCACCAATGCAAATGCAATGTAAAGAAATACATAAGTGTAGTCAAAACAAGATATCATGAGTTCGAGTCAAGTTCTCTAACTCCCTAGCAGAGTCGCCAGAAATTGTAGACGTCCCCGAACGTCCCGGGAGGGAATCCCGTTTTGTTCATTGGGGCTTACTACTGTTCGAACTCAAAGTCACGGTCCTATATCTAATCTCGCAGAGTGCAATGCAAGACCGATGAATCATTAAAGAGTCCAAATCCGACAAATCGTTTTGAAAAACAAATTTTTAGAAAGAAGTGCCAAACATGGACTGCTTTGCCGGATATAGAGTCGCCACCTAAATATTTTATTTTGGAGGAATTTAGGAAACCCTGACTCATGCCTAAGGCCACGTGTCCGTCATCACCAAAGTTGCCTCGGCTCGGGAACTTGGGTACGATTAGGGAAGGTCACTTCGTGAGCACCCCCGCTCGCCCGATCAAAGATCGGCCTCTACTAACCATGATATCGAGTTTTGAAAACATTATGTGCTCTTATTCCGGTTTATTAGCCTAGAATTACTATGTGATGAGCACAGCATACAAGTATAGACTGGATTGCCTAATTTGGAACAAAGCATCGCATATTCGTTTATTTTGAAAATGGATTGAAGTTTGCTACTCGCAAGTAGGCTAAAACACGGGTTTCGACGAATTATTCCAACTCAAGCAACCCATCCTTCACCCGCAGGCATTCAGGCAGTTATATCACATAAGCAAATAGCCTCATGGTAAGCATGCTATCATGGCAATCACTCACACACATGCAAGGATGCTAAAGCATAAATGCTTACCGAGTACTCCGAGCCAAAGAAAGAAGCTAATTAGAAATCATGCATGAATCCTAACTATGCTAAGAATGCCTAATGCAACACATGCAAAAATGCAACTACAATAGGCTCGGCTATTCTAAGATGGCATATGAGATGCAACAATCGATACATGTATTCAAGTTGGAATTGAAATACAATGCAGTTAACATGATGCGCCGAGCCCGGTGCATGCAATACAAATGAATGAATGCAAACATGCGAACATATAGATGCTAATTAAAACATGCCCTAAAACTAACCATCACAAGCTGATAAATAAAAGGGAGAAAGATGTGGGGTTGGAAGACATACATCACACACACGCACACTTATTACAACATTGCCCTCTCTCAGAGGGTCCGAATAATACAAAACCAAATGAATAATGAACTGCAGCTAATTATTACCTGACATTAACTAATTAACAAACTAGCTAAGTAAGCATGTAAACTAAATGAATGTCACTGCCTCGGCTCTGTTTTGGATGACAATGGATGCATGCATGCTCGAGTCGCCTCGTCGGGAAATCCATCGCGATGCCTCATCTCGCCTTTGTGTGCAATTGATTTTAGAAACTTGCACGAAGCTCCAAGAGGCTGAAACTCCACTCTGGGAAGTTGTGGGAGGGCTGCTGACCAGCCAATGGCATGGGAGACCACCTGCCAACCACCCTTTGTGGTGGAGACCAAAAAAGTTGTTCGGCTGACCACTTTCTGCCCCTGGATTCTGGTTCTCTACAACACAATGCAATAGGGAGGTATGGCAAGGTATTTTCAACAAATGTGTGCTGGACCACTCTTCCCATCATAGCATAGGCTCTAGGGAGTATAACCCTCGATCCTCGGACCACCAATCACGCATCTTGATGCATGATGGCCGGGGAGTCGGATTGCACGACTTAATGTGACATGAATGCACAAATAAGCATCTAAAGCCAACAACTCTATCATGGATAGTCAAGAGTGTCGGTGACCGGGAATCGAGGCACGTTTCATCACCTGGAGTATGAAACGCTCCTCGTTTCCCGTGTTTGGGCTAACTCTTATCCCAAACATGATGAAACAAGAATGGCATGCTCAATGCAACTTCTAGCATGCAAATGGCATACACAATGCTATGAACTACACATAACATACTCAGCGTACATGGACTGAACAATGGCATACACAATGCACATGTGAAGACTAACGAACACAATGAGATGAACAAGGCATGCTCAATGCAATGATCAAATCATGTGACAACATGGACTATGTGGCATACACAATGCGAGATGGACTTAAACCAAAGTGAATGGGCCTCAGCCACACCCAAATCAGTGGCCAAACATGATGAAATCAAAGCAACAAGACACACATAAGCATGCACAATGCAAAGGCTTGAACCTAAGGCATCAAATGCCACTCTACCAAAGCATGGCAAGGGATGAAATATAGCATGCAATCATACATTTTCCAGCTCTGAAATGATATGCAAGATGGTCCTGAATCATCCAAATATGTCACACAATGCATGCTAGATGGCCCGAATACCGAAACTAGTGAAGTGCGTTACACTAGAGGTATACAAAGCAATGCACAAATGGCAAAACCAGCCCCGAAAAGACCCTAGGCAGGTCCAAGACAGTGGGAAAATGGTCTAAAAAGATGGCTCAAAATGCATAGAAATGTAGCACATGCTAAGGCTAAAAAATAAGGTATACAAGCACAACTCTCAAACATATTGAAGGAGTGATGAACATGAGAATATGACAACCTTATATGCTCTGAAATATCATGCTTGATGATGCCAAAACATTTCAAGGGCCCAAACAACGCATGCTAGTGGACCCGATATGCAAAGCTAGTGAGCTTAAATTGAACTATGGCCATATACAACAATGCATGCATGACCCAAAATACTTCAAACAGAGCTAAGGAAGCCCAAAATATGAATAAAATTAGTTTTGATCATGGCCAAAATATGCTAGGAAAGAGGGCCAAAACATCATGCAATACAAGCTAGTGAACCATGATTTACACTACAACCATATGAAGCACATGAGAGGCCACCAAACCAGTCAAAAAAAGAATCATGGCATGTCAAATGAAGCCCAAAAACCCACTGAAACTAGACCAATGCATGCAAGAATGACATGCCCCTTCGATAGGCTATAAAGAGGGTTGTTCTACACATGCAAGATGGACATCCAAAATGGAAACAAGGGCTCTAGAAAGAGCCTATGCAGGTCCTAAAGCCCACCAAAATTGGCCTGAAACATGGCTTGGATGCATGCAAATAAGGGCTCCTTTGTTAGGCCGAATATGCTAGTAAACAAGACAAGGGGTGAGAGGGTCACCCCTTTCTGATTTTGGTGCTCAAAATAGCATAATAACCACTGAAAATCCACTGGATTTCAGTCGTCAAAAGGACCAACAATGCTCAACACAAAGGCCCTAATGCATGGCTCAAAACAAGATGAAATGAAGCATGCAAGGGGGCAGATGGCCCCCAACAGAAAAATGGTATTAAACAAACATGTTAAGGACTTCAAAACAAGACTTTTTTTTATAGTTTATGACAAAACCCAAATATGCTCGCAAGTATGGCTAAGAGATGAAGCAAAATAAAGACCAAAAGAGGGAAAGAAGTGTTACCCTTGAAGCTCGGCAACTCCAGCAGCTTTGAAGCCAAAAACTCAGACCTTAGGACCTCTCAAGACTTTCCAAGAAGCTTAGGTTTGTGTTGCAGATGTTGGGCTAAGAGGTGTAGTGTAAATGTGCAAGAACCATGGACTTTTGAGACCAAAGTAGAGAGATATAAAGAGGGAGGTGTGTATGCCTTAGACAAATTTTCTGAACCTTTGCTAATGAAGGAGAGGCCCTCCTTTATAGCCCAAGGGGTTCAAAGCTTCTCCAAGAAGCTTAAAACCAAGGTTAAACATCCTCCATACACGCCTATGGAGGATGCACTCTGTGGCTTCCAGCTGGCACAGCTGGCATCAACTCAGTGAGACAAAAAAGGAGAAAGCTGGCCGACCAGTTCAAGTGGTCGGCCGACCACCTTCCTTGGTCGGCCGACCAGGGTCAAAAGGGTCAGGTGGTCGGCCTCCTCCTAGGGTGGTCTCCACATGAAATGCAAGCAAGTGGTATAGTGGGAGACCAGTAATTATGGCCCAAAAGTGAGAGAGACCACTTGTCTGTCAAAAAAATCAGCCGACCGGAGAAAAGGTGGTCTCCCACCCCTGTACCACCTTCCAAACAATGAAAATAGGGTCCATGCCAAAAATGAACCAAGACGGATGCAAAACGAGGGTTCGGGGGTCAAAACGCGCGACCGGAGGCCCCGAAAACTAACTGTTAAGCACCGGAAGTGGCGTGCGACCACGAAGGTGGTCTCCCGGGCCACAGTGTCCCTCTAGAGAGAGGAAACAAAGTGTGTGCCAAAAACCGGAGGAAACGGAGAAAATTAAGCCGTCCCGAACCAAGGCGCACGACTGACGGCTCCGAAAATCAAAAACTGGTCTCCAAACGGGAACAGTGGTCTACGACCACAAAAAGTAGCCTACGGCCACTGAGAGATGGTCTACAAGACCTCTTCCTCCCTTTGGGAAGAGAAAATAGAACTTGATTCCCAAACCGAGGCAAAACACAAAAGAGTCCCAAAGCCCGGAGGCAAGGCTCTCAGCCGAAACTCCAACACCTCAGAATGGGCACAACATGTGCAATCACCGAGCGCTCAATTGATGACGTCTGAGTCTTAAGGTCGGTCAAAAATGGGGTGTCTACAGCGGGCCGCCGACGTGCTCCTTTCGTATATCCTCTACTAGAGCACCATCATAACAACTGACAAGATCTCATCGAGTGTTGACAACAGCTTGGATTGCTACACCCTTTCTCATCTTCGGGATAAAATTGAGGAAGTAGCAGCTGCACAAGAGCAATCTCACAAGGAATCTTCCAGTTCAGATACCATTGTATCCGACGCCATGCAACTCAAATATTTTGTAGAAATTGCTACTGTAAGGAAACGCTAGAGAGATGTTGAGCTGGCTTTCGTTTCTCGGGCTACATCTGGGCTTACTACTTCTAAGTAGCCTAAAAAATCGCCAATCACAGTGGTAGATGGCACTGCCCCTTCCCCTACTGTTGTCGCCACTGAAAGCTCTATTTCTCAATCTTTGGGGCAAAGGCCCAACAAGCGCACCCCTGACCAATCAGTTGAAGTGCACAAGAAGAGTCGATCTGACCCTTCTCTCACTTTTTTCGTCGTTTCTCCTCCTAGTTCTGCTTCAAAGATGGCTACTGTTGGCTCCCAAATTGTCCTCATGCCCTCTGTTAAAGATCGGCAGTTGACCAATCCTAATACAGCCATGGGCAATGCCGAAGTGGCTTCAATTATTGTTCACAGCTCCATTCTTCCACTGGATGCTGCCAAGCTAACGGCGCAGTTAGATGTTACTATTTTTTCTTAGGCTCTGCACTTCTCTTTGGTGGTAAGTGTTTTATCATTGTCTGCTTTTTATTTTTGGAAGAACCCTTTACTTAATTCTGTGCTTTCTTTTGTAGGGCCTTTTTTTTTTCTATGATACCAAGGCTCGCCATGATAAAGTAGCTAACGCTACTAACAAACTTAAAGCCTCCAAGGATAGGCAGAGTGAGAGGCTGAAAGAGATAGAACTTCGGTTGGTTACTTCGAAGGGCAAGGTGGCAAAGTCTGAGAAGAAGCTTCAGAAATGGACTCTGTGTTGAAGACTTCCGCTCAAGAGATCGTTGTGCTAAAGGAGGAGAAACAACAACTTACTCTTGCTCTTGAAGCTTCCAAGTGTGGTCTTGTAGAGGTTATCAAGCTGCCAAGGAGGAGGGGTGCAATGAGGCGACGACCAACAACTTGTTCTTTGAAGATGGGTGAATAACTGCCTTTCAAGCTGCAAATGTCCTAGAAGATTATAAGCTCAGAAAGAACATCCCCCTCCCCAGACCAGAGGCCTTGGAGAAGCCAAGTGAGGAGATTGCCGACAGGGCTAGCATTAGTAACCCTTATGCTGAAAATTAAAGTATTTTTCTTTCTTTGTTTGTTGTTGTTGTTTTTACTTTGTGTATTTTTTTAAAGGATTTATGAATTTCTTGTTTAAAAAATTTTATGAATGGATTTAATGTTTTGTTTAAATGTTAAGTTTTTTGTTGTCGGGCTATCTTTGTGCTTTTAAGTATTGAATCATGTGCATGTTTGCCGATGTATTTGTAAGTATTAGTGGAAAACCACCTTAGTTTTGTTTCTTGCTCTGAGCAAGAGATCGACAACATCTATGCTGATGTACTATCCCTGAGATAGGTTCCTTAGTAGAAAACCATCTTAGGTTTATTCTTTACTCTAAGCGAGAGACTGGCAACATTTCTGCCGATGTACTATCCTTTGGACAGGTTCCTTAATAGAAAACCATCTTAGTTTTGTTCCTTGCTCTGAGCAAGAGATCAGCAGCATCATTGCCAATGTACTATCCCTTGGATAGGTTCCTTAATAGAAAACCATCATAGGTTTGTTCTTTGTTTTGAGTAAGATATCGGTAGCATCCCTGCCAATGTACTATTTCTTGGATAAATTCCTTAGTTGAAAACCATCATAGGTTTGTTCTTTGCTCTGAGCAAGAGATTGGCAACATCCTTGCCAATGTACTACCCCTTGGATAGGTTCCTTAATGAAAAACCAACCTAAGTTTATTCCTTGCTCTGAGCAAGAGATCGGCAGCATTCCTATCAAGTTTTGGGGGCTCGGGTTTTAATGTGCTTACGTCATGTGGGCACACGTCGGTCATTTAGAACATTCATCAGTACTTAGTATAAAATATGTGGGCAGGCTATTCAAGCAAAACAACGTGCGCATCAGAATAGTGCATCATTTCTCCTTCCTTTATACAAATAGAGGTGCAAATCATTGCATTGATATTTGGGAATATTAGTTTCAACCGAAACGTCTTCTAGCAGTGACACCTATTCTTGTTTTAGCATTCAAAAAACTTCCATGTCTATCCTCTTCTTGTTCACTGTAAGTGCTTTCGTTTTTCTCCTTATTTGCTTAGTTTCATAGATTTGTGGAAGAATAGGGAAGCATGTCTATTTACTTAGTAGTTTTGACAGTCTAGCTCATCTTGTACTTCTTATGATATTTAGGCTAGCGTAAACGTAAAGCCTCCTTGTCTTGATGACAATTTCTTGTTCTCTACTAACGATAGGGTTCCTTGGTTAGTTTCAGATATAGTAGATGGTGAGGTTAGGTTTCCTTTTTACCCCTGTTTGCATAAGAATCTTTGCCATTATGAGTCTCTCTATTTCTTCTCAATACGAAATTTTTCAAAATTGTGAATACAATGCTTGCTTTAAACAATATGTTGAATCTCGACTTAGGTTTAGGAGAACTGCAGTATTGCTATAGCCTTTACCAATCCCCTTCGGGGCATTCTTCCTTGCATCTAAACACTGAGATCAGGATCGGTCTCTTGTTCGGGTACTTCCTAGGACCTTTGCGGTAGAGACAGAGGATGTTGTTATGGTTTCAGGGTGCTGGGAATTGCCTATCACTTTTTGCTGATGGTGCCATTATTGTGCCCCAAGTTCCTTGCATCTAAACACCGATATATTGCCCTAAAGAATTTTTTTTTAGCCTTTGCTATTATTCATCTGTGTTTGCAGATTATCATTCAGTTAACACCGATCAGAACAACGAGTCATGGGATATGAACTTGCAAGAACTTTAAGCTGTTTGGAGGTGTACATTTGCTGCTTTTCGATCAACCGAAGTGTTAATAGACTAATTTCTCTTTCGGGTTTTCGTTATTCGACTTCCTCCTCCTTCTGCCTTGCAGAGGCACCTGAACTGCCTTTAGAGGAAGGACGACTGTTACCACTGATCCTAGAAGTAGCGGACCAACAAGGTGGTGGTGAATGAGAGCAAGAAACAATCCCTGTACTAATTGAATCATCAGATTCGTCGATACCAAGAATGACAGAAAGACAACGACTGATGCAGCAAGTGAAGATGGCATCGAGAACAAATCAACAGGCGAGTGGGCAGGGTACGCATAGTCTTGCATCCGAAGAAGCAAAGAACAAATAGAGGGTGCCTTTAAGGGCCCGATTGAGTATATCTTCCAGCTAATGATAGGAGATCGCTCTATGAATAAGGCAGACTCCATTTTTTTATATGCTGGAGTTGCCCGAGCTATGGAGTGATGCATGCGCATCCCGAAAGACATCCGTCGTCTAGAGGGACAGTCAAATCAGTAGATTCTTGGCCATGGCATTCAAAACCTAGTCATGGTAAGATAATTACATTTGGCTTTGCTTTATGAAGATTTGTGACTTGTTTTGTTCTTTGTTGTAAATATGAATGGTCGGTCATGCAAACGGTCAATCAACTCATGGAGACTGAAATCAAACTAACCAGAGATAAGGACCGCCCAGATGAAGAAAGAACGAAAATTGAGGAAGAGAGAAAACTAATTGCCAATGAGATAAGGTAGATGGTGGCCGAAAAGAAGCACCTTCGAGAAGATCTTACTCAGGTCAATAGCAGAGTTACGGTAGCTAAGTTGGGCCAGATGACAACTAGGGAGAACTTTGAGGCTACTACCTGCCAATTTGATTGGCTGAGGGTAGAACAGGAGGCTTTTAAAGCTACCATGGAAGCAATAAAGGCCCAGCGGGAAGTAGATATGAAGGCAAATACCGAAGCTATATGGAATAAGGCTAACTCTACTTGTCTTGAGCAAATGAATAAGTTGGAGAACTTCTTCATCAAGGAGGGATAGAGGGATGCTATAAAGAAAGCTAGAGTAGCAGAGTCATCTGCTTTGTACTGCTAAGTTCCCTTGCCATCCTGATGTCCCTATTCCAACCGAGCTAAAAAAATCTATAAAAGGCTTTGTTAAATTTTTTGTTTCCTTTTTTTTTTTTGGTCAAGTGTCTGTTTTACTTTTGTGGACTGCCGATCACATCAATTATATAGTTTTGAAAATAATGAGAAGAAGTACTCTTTTTTTCCTAAGTAGAATCATAATAACCTTGTATTTATTCATTATGCTTATTGTCCAAGCGTTATTACATCATTGTTACAAAGTTAATGATAATACTTTTTCAAATGCACAACATTTCAAGGCCTAGGGAGCACATTTCCTTGCTGGTCGACAATTTCATATGCTCCTCTCCAACCAGGTCTGTGATTTGTTATAGTCTATCCCAATTTGACCTAAGTTTCCCATCGGTCATCCTGTGATCATTTGGTAGGACCTTTTTGACGACAAGATAGCTGATTGCATGTCATCGATGCTTTACTTGCTTATTTTACGCTCAAGCTATTTCTTATTGGTACTTTGCCAATTGAAAGAGGCCTTTTCACGCTTTTCTTTGACCAAACCTAGCTCCCTTAAAATCAGGCTTTCATTCATGCCGTTTCCACCAAATTAGTTCTTCTAGTGGAAAATCTGATCTCCAACAGAATGACAGCTTCCATTTCAAATGCGAGAGAGAACGGTGTTTCACCAGTTGTACACCTAGGAGTAATTTGGTAAGACCAAAGGACCATTGGGAGCTCTTCGGCCCACCTTACTTTGGCCGCTTCTAGTTGTTTCTTTATCCCATACAAAATAGTTTTGTTTGAAGCTTCTGCTTGCCCATTGCTTTGGGGGGTAAGCCGGTGTGGAATAATAGACCTTGACTCCATATTAATCACACAATTCCCTATATAGGCTGCAATCAAATTGTGTACTATTTTTAGATATGACAACTCTTGGAATGCCAAATCTGGTGATTATGTTCCTCTATACAAACCTTATGATATCTACATCTCTGATATTGGCTAATGGTTCGGTCTCTATCCATTTTGTCAAATAATCTGTAGCTACAATCAGCCACTTCTTATTGTTTGGTGCCCTGGGCATAGGTCGGACCGGATCCAATCCCCATTGCGTAAATGGTCAAGGACTTGCAATTGGGTTGAGTTCTTTGGACGGTTATCGTATGATCAGCACATACCTTTGACATGATGAGCATCGCTGGACAAATTGTTGGGTATCTTTTTGCATGTAGGGCCACCAATACACTTGGATAAGGGCTCGATGTGCTAACAATCGTCCTCCTGTATGAGCTCTGCATGATCCTTCATGAATTTCTTCCAACATACTTGCTACCTCATTCAGATGGACACATCTAAGATAGGAACCGAAATATGATTTCCTAAACAGTTGTTTACTTTGTTTAACTAGAAATGCATAGCTTATTGCCAAATCCGATGTGTTTCCTTCTTGTCTACTGGTAACACCCATACAGAAAGATAGCAGATGAGAGAGGTCATCCAGCTTTCTTCGTGATGGATGTGCAGAACGTCCCCTGATATGAAGCTGGAGGTGATGATAGTAACAATCTGAATTCTTTGGCTCCTCGTTTGATTAATTGTTGTGGCTAAACTGGCCAATGCATCTGTATTGCTATTTTGATCTTGTCCCACTTGCTGAATCTCAAATAAGGAGAATTGTTCTACTACTTTCTTGGTTGTGACCAAGTATTTCATCATTCTTTCATCACGGGCGATGTACTCCTCGACCATCTTCTTAGTGACCAACTATGAGTCATACAGTATAAAGTCTACCCCTAGAGTTTTTTTGGTTATGAGTCCATTAGTGAGGGCCAAAGTCAAGCCAAACAGAAAATTCTAGTATCTCTTCATCGGGTGTGGTTAGTACGAATCCTATCCTTGCATCTTTGTTGTTTGAGGCCCCATCGTATCACATGGTCCATGGTGCTCCTGATGAGTGGTTGCCCTTAACTTTGGCTCTTTCCTTAGGGGAAAATTTTGCTACAAAATCTGTCAAGACCTGCCCTTTGATGGCAATCCTTGGTTTGAATTGGACATCATACTGTTTGAGCTTAATAACCCATTTTGGAGATTCTTCCCAACGAGCCTGGTTATTGAAAGACTCTTTTAAGTAGGCGTTTAGAATAAACAATGATGGAGTGGGCCAAGAAATAACGCCTCAATTTCTTGGATGTGCTGACAAGTGCTAAAACAAGCTTTTACATTGGTAAATATCTTGTTTCTACATCAAGCAATGTTTTGCTTATGTAGAAGACTAGGGACTGTCCTTTTGAGGATTCTCTGACAAGTGCTGAACTTACAGCATGATCAGATATAGCCAAGTATATGCATAACTTTTCTCCTGCTTTGGGGTTGGTATGTAAGGATGGTTTCGCTAAATACTCTTTTAGTTCTTGTAATGCTTGATTGCATTCTAGAGTCCATGCAAACTAAGATTTTTTCTTTGTCAGTTGAAAGAATGGTCGACAGCAGTATGAAAAATGGCTAATGAATCTATTGAGTGCTGCTGTCATTCCAGTGAGTGCATGGATTCCTTTCACAGAAATAGGAGGGGTCAAATTGAGCAATGCTTAGATTTGTTCAGAATTCGCTTCAATCCCCTTGTTGGCACCTTATTTTTTACTAGCCTTAACATTTAGGCACTCCTTTTTGAGTACTCGATAATGAAGACGAGAGGTGTTAACCCTTACAAGTTTCAAGTCAAGAAGCCTAACGATCAAGCTTTAAACAATCCAGTACCTGTTTTAGACAAAATGTTTTTTGACCAAAATGGAAACTTTTTTCAAAAAAATAAGTTTAGTGGTGTAACTCCAGACATTCCTACAATGTTCAGAGGCTCATATTTTCAAAATAAAAGCATTGTATTCTTTCAGACAAATTGAGTGAAAAATATAGTAGAAGTGAATGGGAATGATGAAATATCTTGAAATAAATACATTTTTCTCCTTTTAATTCAAGCTCACATGCTCTTATTGGTCTGATAATGTGCACACTAGCTGGTTGTAGACCATATGATGGTCGGTTACAATGTTTAGGGCACAGAGTATTTTAGGGAATTTCAACTTTTTTTGCTTACCTACCACAAATATCTTAGATATTTATGACTTGAGTTCTATATATAGAGCTCACCGGCTTATTTCAAAGTGTTGAAAAACTTGCCCAAGGCATAGCAATGCTTGAGAGCTCCCTCTCCATCTTCCCTTGTTTCCTACCTACCACCTTCACCTTTTAACACTAAATCCTCCGTTAAAGCTTGGTCCTCAACTCTCAATAAAGGACTTTGGACATTAAAGAGCACACTTAAATGCTCTTGAGGGACCTTAAAGTGAGTTTGTGAATAAAAAGAACTCAACCTCATAAAGAGGTGAATCATTTTCTTCTTTGATCATCTTCTCCCTACTTTTTCTTTAGTTCTAACTCCATTTTCAATTATGTGATTGTTGTAAGTCCTCATGTATGTAGAGGGAGTAACCTTAGCCACTCATCCATTGAGTTGATAGTTATTTCTCTACTTTATTGCTTTTCTTAGCTTTAAATTCATAGGTGTTATATGTTTTTGGATCCTTGTAGATGAGATTGGGAGTAGTTTTAGCCATCCATTCACAAGTTCAACAAGTATAGCAGCTTTTCTTATTGTTACACCCCTTATGTTCACTTATCCTATCTCTCATGTGTGTTAATCCATGTGGTTCAACTCCTTACTCCATGACCATGAGTGCTAGGGATTGTTCCATGGGATTGCTTGGGTGATTCATGGGATTTGATGTTGATCGGCGGAGCATTCCCTTTTTCATTGAGTTTTTGGAAGTAAAACAATAGATTTTGGGTCAAAGGAAGTTAAAACCTCACTTCTCAATTGTTTGTGAACATAGAAAGGGATGTTATCATCCTTCTTCTATGATTAGATGAAAGTTTTCAATGAATTTGATAAATCCCTTTTCTTAGTTAGCACAGCTTTTACCAACAAATGATTGGCATTAATTTATGCTCTCCACTTAATAGCATGAATTTCGGTATTAATATACCCTTATTCACAAAGAGAATATGTAAGTTCATATTCCTTTCTTGGGCTTGAATTTATTCTTTATTTTGATCCGCTTAATTGTTGATTTATTGCAAAATATTTGTTGTATATATCTTGTTCTGTCATTATTGAGGGTTTAGCCTATTCATCTCTTCTCCAAGTAATTCCTGTCACCAAAAGAGGCAGAGGGGTGGAGCATCCCCCAGAAAGTGCCCTTTTAGATTCTGTCCTAGAATTCTGCACTGACCTATTCCCTAGCCGGAGAAAAAATTTAGCCAGCCACTTCCTCTGCGACCGGCTCACTTTGTGTCTGATCATTCATCCCCCTCCAAGAATAGAACAGACAGTTTCTGGGGAATGCTCCCCTAGGCAGTTTTGGAGCTCTTGGGCTTTTTTTTTTTTTAATGATTTGTTCGCTAAATAGATTCATTATTTTAATAATCTCTCTCTCTCTCTCTCTCTCTCTCTCTCTCTCTCTCCCCTCTCATTTTTTCTTATTCAAATTATTGTAATAATCTTCCAATCCAACGTCTTTCTAACCTTTTTATTTACCTGCTTTCGGTACTACATATCATACATGTATATTGCATCCATTTTGCATGCATTTGGGTTCAGTTCATCTGCATTTCTAGGATTTACTATCTTCAAGGATGAATACGCGCATAAACCTATACTCATGTCACATCTTAGTATCTGGACTCCTATAAGCATGTTATGTATGTACTGCATTAGTGATTTGTATATAGGGTCATGTATATTTACATATCTGTATATATCTTAGGACTCACCTTAGAGTACTAGGTGAGCATTTTGAGCTTTAACATATTGCATGTATATGTTCCTTATCATATTTGTTGCTATATCATGAGGCTAAGTGCTTATGTGAGATCTCTGTTTGAATGTCGGTGGATAAAGGTTGTGGTTTTTAGCTTGGAGTACTAGGTGAGCATTTTAAGCTTTAGCATATTGCATGTGTGTGTTCCTTATCATATCTGTTGTTATATCATGAGGCTAAGTGCTTAAGTGAGATATCTGTTTGAATGCCGGTGGATGAAGGTTTTGTCATTTCTTTTGGAATGTAGATGATTCTTATGCTATGTATTTTGTTTAAGAAAAACCCTTTTCAAAATGCATGAAGTCAGAGCATAACCAAAATTAATGGCACAATCTATATTTGCATGCCTCAAATAGTAATGGTAGCATTATTAATAATCAAAATATGGATATTGATTGATTATAAAAATCGCATTATGACTTAGTAGAGGCTGATCTTTGATCGGGTGAATAGGGTGCTCAATTAATGACCATCATTTCTCATACCTAAGTTCACGAGTTGAAACACTTTGGTCATAATGGACAGTGGCCTTTGGCACGAGTCACTGTAGACACCCCATTTTTGGCAGCCCTTACGACTTGGACATCCTCGCATGTGCACCTGATCATGAATGTTTTTGCTTGCTAAGTGCTCGAGGCCCTTGGCAGAACGCCACAGCTTTGAGCCTTTCAAACTCTTCACCCTTGTGGCCTCATTCTTGGACCAAACCTTGGTTCTTCAATCTTGCAGCTTTTGGTGGCCTACCGGCCACTTTTAGAGGCAGCTGGCCATCACTTTTGGGCTTCCGGCCGCTGATGTGGCTAGTCAGCCACCAGTTTCTTTTGTAGATATTTTGTGATAGTTATGCCAACTGTTTGCACAGATGCATGCATATACACCCATGTGTAGGGTTGGATATCCTTGTAGGGAATTCATGTTTTCTATCTATAGGAGGCCCCTCTCTCATGTTTTGGGGTTAGAAAATTTTGACATAAAAAATGTTCCTCTCTCTATAATTCTCTCTCTCTCTTTCTCTCTCTCTCTCTTCCAAATTCCTACACTTTAGCCTCAAAATCCTTAACCTTTGCCTATACACCCTTAACCAAATCTCATCATCTTTGAGCTGAAGTGCTTCTGAGCTTGGTTTGAGCTCTAGAGGGTGTGTTTACTTGGTTTTGTTGCTAGGAATTTCTCTTCTCTTCAAAAGGTATAAGGCTTTGCTTGTAGCTTTGTTTTATTTGCTATTATTCCTATTGTTTTTCCATTGTTTTGGGGCTGTCAAAACTCTGTATTTTTAGGTTAAAGCCTGGGTCTAAGGACCATTAAAGGTTGAGGGGTTGATAGCCCTTCTTTGTACCTTGTTTTGGAGGCTTTTGCTCTTGTGTTTCCCACCCTTTTGCTATCTTTTTCCAAGCTTTTAAACATTGATTTTTAGAGCTTTTTTAGTGGCCAAAATCATGTTTTGAAGTCCAAATTTGGAGGGGTTAGTCTCCCCTCCTTATGTCTTGCTTAATAGCCTAACTTGTGCCACGTTTTAGCAAGTTAATCTAGCTTATTTTAGCTCAACTCCAGTATGTTTTAGGACTGTATTAGACCTATTTTAGCATTGTTTTGAGCTGTTGGTTGCATTTGAGTTTTGCTTTGCATGCTTATAGTGTAATTGTCCTCACAAGCTTCGTATTCTAGGCCTTAAACACCATCTTGTTTGAGTTGATAGCATTTATTTATGCTTTTCTCACTTATTTTCAGCACTTAATTATCTCTGCAACCTCCCTCCTTTCTTGGTTTTTGTTTTTCTTTGAAAGTGGTTCAAATAATTTGTTTGTTTAAAGCATGAGATTGAGATGTCATGCTTAATGGTTTAATCCCTTGGGGGGTTCATTACCAATGGTATGATGTCTCTTTCATGCCTAAAACAACTTTTAGTTTGAGCCTTCTTCCCATTTAGAGGACTTAAACTCACCCTTGGACTTAATGGATTAAAGAAAGGTTGGTAATCTAGAATGAGTAACTAAAATTGAGGCTAAAAATGGTGAAAGATGATAGTTGGTTGTGTTCAATTGGACGTTAATTGAACACATGGAAGCTTGAACCATTTCATACTCATTAGTGACGATATGATTCAAGGCTCCAAGGTCACCACTTCCCTTGATCATCCATGATAGGGAGGTGGTCTTTAGAGTCTCTTCTTGTTGCATTTATTAAAATTACACACTTCGGTTCACAAGCCATCATGCAATGAAATTGCTTGAGTTGGTGGTTTCTGACTTAAGTTCACAACTCCTTGGATTTGTTCATGAAAAGGAGCGGTGAGATGGGCAGACAACCCTTGAAAATACCATGTATATACTCTGTTTGTCCTCTATTGTAGCAAAGAGAACTGGGCAACAGTGGCCGGCATGCCACTTCCCATGGCCGGCAGGTGGCCGGCAGACCACCTTTGATGGCCGGCCACTGATGCAAATTTCAGCAGCATGTTTGTAAGGCAGAGCTGTGTTATTCTGGAACTAAGCAGCAATGCATGTGTTATATTGCGCAACAGAGGCTCCCCGAAAGCAAAACAGTGACTTTTCGGGTGAAAACCGAGCATGTACATGAGCATCCCTCCTTTCTCAAGGCGGAGTAGTTAGTTGTTTAGTTTAATTACTTATTTTAATTGCACTTGTGTTGTAATTATTTAATTAAGTTACTTAACTAATTATTCAATTTCATTTTGTAATTAGTTAGTTAACTAGAATAGGTAGTTGATTCAAGTGTTGTAATAATTAGTTAAAGTAGTTTAGCTAGTTTGTTTATTTTGTTTTGTAATAGTTAATTAATTAGCTTAGCATTAATTAGCTTAGTTCATTCGGACTCTCCCTTGTGAGAGAGCAATGTAATAATGTGTATGTCTTCCAACCCCACGTCTTTCTCCTTTTCATTTAAATTGCTTACAATGGTTAGATTAAGGACATCATGTTTCGTTTAGCATACTTCACGTTTGCATTCATTTGTATTGCATGCACCGAGGCTCGGTTCATAATTCTAACTGCATTGTTAGTTTAGTACTTCTTTGAATACGTTCTTAGATCGCATGCTATATAATTGGCTCATATGTCATATTAGTAGCCGAGCCTATTAATTGCGTTATCGCATGTGTTGCGTTAGTCATGTTGCATAAGTTACAATCATGCATTTTTATAACTTATTTCTCCTTTTTGGCTTAGAGTACTAGGTGAGCCTTTACTCACTTTAGCATATTGCATGGGTGTTGATGTTGCCTTGTTTAGCATGCTTGCCATGAGGCTAATTGCTTAAATGCTATAACTGCTTGAATGCTTGTGGATGAGGGCTTATTGCTTGAATTGGAATAATTTGAGTAGCGTTTATATGCGATTACTCTTTCAAGTGATACATATTCAAAACAATTTTCAAACCAAACATGAATCAAAATGTTCCAATTCTTGCAAAGTTAGTCTATACTTGTGTGTGTGCATCACATGGTAATGCTAGCCTAAGAACTGGAACAAGAGCATATAATGCTGATAAAAATCATATCATGATTAGTAGAAGTTGATCTTTGATCAGGTGAGTGGGGGTGCTCAATTCATGACCTTCCCCTCTCGTACCTAAGTTCTCGAGCCGAGACAATCTTGGTGATAATGGACACGTGGCCTTTAGCACGAGTCATGGGTTTCCTAATTTCTCGAAAGTAAAATATTTAGGTGGTGACCCTGTATCTAGCAAAGCAATCTATTTTTGACAATTTGATTCAAAATTGATTTTCAAAAAATTTGCCAGATTTGGACTCTTTGGTGATTATCTATTTCAAATTGCACTTGTGAAATTAGATTCAGAATCGCGAGAGTCTAAACTGTAGGGTTTATTTCGAACTTCCGAAAGGGGGGCGTGATAAAGCCGAGCTACAGTTTCTGGTGACTCTACTGGGGAACTTAGAGAACTTGACTTGAAATTCATGATATGAAATTTTATCTACACTTACATGTTTCTTTGCATTGCATTTGCATTGGTGCGCCTAAGTCACTGTGTTTGCCATCTGCTATTCTTGGACAGTTTGATGGAGGCTTGCCCAAAAGCTTTCCAAAAGGCTGACTGGTCATGGGCTCTACCATGATGGGAACACAATCCTTGGATCTGGACTACCGCGGTACCGTTTGATCCTCCTTTCACTTCTCAGTGTTCGATGTCAGAGGTATATTAGGTGACCATTCGGCCTAGTTGCATATCGAAAGCCATAGAGACTGTTCCAAACTAGGACAAGATGCTTACCGGAATGTAGGATTGCGTGAAACCACATTGTTTGAATAGTGA
Source organism: Camellia sinensis (assembly GCF_055761805.1). Classification (NCBI taxonomy): domain Eukaryota; kingdom Viridiplantae; phylum Streptophyta; class Magnoliopsida; order Ericales; family Theaceae; genus Camellia; species Camellia sinensis. The sequence continues at coordinate 45,479,566 of NC_138964.1, forward strand.
ACCCTAGCTACTGACGAAACTAGGACAGGGTAACCCTACCCCTTCATACGAGTGTTTTGGTTCTCACTTAACTGGTATATGCTTTATAGTGAAACTGTACAGGAACATGTGTATCAGTTACAAGTTGGATATCAGTTTTAGGGGCAGAATTCAGTGTTGAGTACAGTCCTACGGCTTTGATTACATCTATGTGTTGTTAACATTTGAGCTAAGGTGCTATGCGGTTTCTAATTACTGGTTTTTTTTTTTTTGCTTGGTTTATTTTTTGCTAGGTAGTATAACATCATAGCTTCGGACAGTTTGGATATCCCCCAAGCGCTCTGGACCCATGTTAAAAGGCATTACAGATCCGAAGATCTTGTTAGGGGACAACCTATGTTTGCTTCGCTCCCACCAGTTACTAGACGGAGAAGAGTTAGGCACAATTCACCAGTTTAGCAATCACCCCTCACTTCACTTGCATCAAGTCAGACTCAGTCTTCTACATCTAGTCCAGTACGAGATCATTCGCCCATTCCGACGGCATAATATCCCCCAGTCAGCATGGAAGACTTGATTCACCACCTTCAACAAACAGTTGAAACCATGCAGCAAGCCGTTGCTTGTCAAGCTGAGGTCACTGCATGTCAAGCTGGAGGTCATAAATAGGTTGCAACAACAGTAACCACAACTAGCAGGGACTTCTACATCTCATGCACTTTCTACGGGTATCCCAGCACCCAGAGCTACAACCTCTATGGCTAATGCCTAGGCTGAGAATCAGGGCAATCCGGCAGAGTCGATCCCACCACAAGCCTCCAAAGCACCTGTGTATCAAACCGAGGCTCCATTTGAATTTGATGTTGACCCAACTATGCTTAAGGTTAATAAGCTGGAGAAGCTTTTCAAAAGGGCAGAGGGTGTTAATTCTATTACCAACATAGAAGATGGGTCTACCGACTTTGCAGTGACACTGCCTGATCGGTTCAAAATATCGCATATCGATAGATTCGATGGTTCCAGAGACCCCATGGTTCATTTTCGGTTGTTTTCAGACATTCTGCTGTCGATGGGCTTGACTAGATTGCAAAAACTCTCACTCTTTGGCTGGACCCTGTCGGGTATAGCTGCCATATGGTATGCAAAGCTGGAAGATTCTATAAAGCAGAGTTTGGAGGAAATGGATGAGGCCTTTGTTGCATAGTACTCCTATAACACACAAATCAAGGTCATAACTTGTGATCTCGAGATAACGCGCCAGGAACCAAAAGAGGGCTTTTCAGAATTCGTAACAAGGTGGAGGGCCAATGCTTCAATGATGACCACACAACCTTTAGAGAAAGATCAGATCAGGATAGTAATCCGCAATCCGCGTGGGAAATTGTTGCAGAAAATGATTGTCCTACCACTGTTCACGTTCACCAAGCTCCATGAGATGGGGTTCAAATTGAAGACACCATGAAACAAGGGTTGATCACTGATGAGAAAGAGCAGACCAAGAGGCCTTTTGTGCGCAGTTCCAATGCAACCACCAGGGGTAGCACAGTTGCACGACCGTCAGATGTGAGTGTTGTCACCACTACAACCAAGACTGCCAATCCCTTTGTCAATACAGCTCCACAAACTTCAAACAACCCTACCCGATCGCAGAGGACCTTTACCCCACTCTACATGCCTTTATGTCAAGCCTTAAGGGTGTTGATTAAAAAAGGACATCTCAAACCATTAGAGCCTCGCCCTTTACCTGATCCTCTCCCGCCGAAACACAACCCAGCCAAGTACTGTGTGTTTCACCAGTAGCACGGTCACGACACCGACCAATGCTTTAGATTGCATCATGAGATTCAAGACCTCATTGACAACAAGGTGATCACACCACCCCAAAAGCCAAATGTAACTACAAACCCTCTCCTGGCCCACAATCAAGTTCTCCCACCATGAACCTAAACCTAATCCATACACTGGCCATCCCCTATGACCCCAGCGTAAATATTACCGTTTCCCACCTACCTAGACCAATGGTGTTCATTCCTAAAGACACAAACTTGTGCATGATGGACACGTCTGTACTTCAACCTAAACATGTAGTGGTGACAGTGGCAGAAGAAGGGAAGTTGGCCGTAAAGGAAAGTATGACTCCGTTGCCTGAGTGCTCTGAGGACTTATCTAAGGGGGTGTACAATCCAAGCTGCTACATTATGCTGATTGATCAAGTCAAACCAGAAATGGCATTGCCAACTGCAGTGGAGGTCAATGTGGTTAGAGAGGATAGCCCGAGCCAAGGTTTGGATGATTTGGCAGAAGTAGAGGAGGACTTAGACAAACTGCAGTTCTTCAATGAGCAAAATTAAGAGGATGTGTAGATTGACTGGTTCGATTTGAATGTGTCAACGAACAACTCTAGGTGGTTGAGTGATGAACCCGACAGGGAGGAAGCAACTAAAACAAAATCGGAAGAAAATGGAGTAGGAATTGCTGCAGTGGCTAGAATGGCCAATGGAAAGGGAAAACTGCTAGAGAGCACTAGCGTTAAGAATTTGGCTCAGGAACTGGGCACTGTGAGTACTGTGGACATAGAACAGGAAGCTGCATTGAAGTAGTTCGGACAAGAAAAGGTTCAAGACAATTAGAAAGCTGGAATGGCCCAATACCCTACAGGGGATGCCTGTGATGTGAAAGTGATTAGAATAGAGCCGGACAATTGTTTGTCGGTTACCGGAGTTGTACGGTGGAAGGATAACAATCTGCATCTAGCTCAGACTAATCAAGACTGGGATGAATCCCTTCCAGACAATATGTGGTATGCTAAGGAGATTGATCACATGAAAAGAAGTGGGCAGTATTTCAAGCCACTGCACTTACACTAAGCTGAGGCCTCTGGGAAAGATAAAGAGGTTGAGAAACAGAAAGAGAAGTAATTGGAGGAAGAAGTAGTGTTGAAGCAACTGAAGAAAATCCAAGCTGACATCTCAATCTAGGGTCTTCTTATGGCCTCCCTGGTGCATCGACAGGCTGTATTATCAGCAATGGACAAAGCCAAACTGTCCATTGTCACTACCCCTAAACAACTTGTGGGATTGGTTTTCCCAGGTGGTGCTGGGCCAACCCTAACCTTTTTCGATAAAGAACTGCTGCCAGAAGGCTCAGCTCACAACAAACCCCTGTAAATATCAGTTGAGTGTAAGGAAAAATGGGTACCAATGGTGCTAGTCGACACCGGGTCAGCTATTAATGTTTGTCCTTCCCGCACAGCTTATGCCATTGGCCTTGAACTAGTAGATTTCGTGCCTACAGCCCAAGTGATTCGAGCATGCAATAATACTAGCATGGAAGCTATGGGCACGGTACAAATCCGAGTTCAGGTGGGCCCAACGTAGCAGGATGTCGAATTTCATGTCCTGGATATCCCGGCCACCTTCAATTTACTACTAGGAAGACCCTGGTTATACCTTGTGAAAGCAATCTCCTCTACTCTCCACCAAATGTTGAAATACCCTCATGGGAAAGGAGTGGCGATCGTTTTTAGGAACTCATCCATTCACTCATTGCCAAAGGTAACTACACCAGTGCTGGAGATCGTTCATGGCGAGGAGGATGTTTTCCTCTCAGGGTTTACTCTAACTAAGGCCCGAGTAGTACAGACCATCTTGGCAGCAGCTGAGGGCATGTATGTCAGCGCCCAGTCTATTTATTTCATGAAAAAACTACAACATATGCCAGGAACAGGGCTTGAAAGAAGTGACCGGAAGCATTGGCCGATGTGCCGCATAATTTGTATATCTTTGGTCTCAGATATGTCCCCACAAAAGAGGATTGGGTCTGAAAAAGGGAAGAGATGACAGGCAGAGCCAGAGCCAAGCAGGCTGGGAAACACTATGAGCTAGTTCATAGGCCGATTCGGGGAATGCTGAATGGCCACTTTGTTCAAGAGGGAGAAGACTTCCCATTTTGTGGTTTTTCTGAGCCCTAGATGAATTCTACGAAGCATCGTCTTCCTGGCTTCAAAATCTTGTTCGACCTACAGTTGCAAGACAGTGATGCCGAGGAAAAGGCAGAGCCAACTGCTGAAGTTGAAAAGAGTGTGGAAAGTGACTTAGACAACATTGAGCTTGGAGTAGGGGCAACACTGGTGTGTCTCCTTTCAGATCCTCCGGCCGACTCAGAAAGCTTGGGGGATAACCTTACCATCTCCATGATCAGGGACCAACCAGATATGAACCTATCCAGCAGTATATTGGATACATTTGAAGCACCGTCTCTCATTTCACAACTGAAGGAGGGCTACCTGTCTAGTTCTGAGTCAGGTAATGAGCTAGAATCTGATTCCACAAAGTCTGTGGAGTCGGAATCAGAATCTGATTCTTCTGAGTCTGAATCCAGTATTCCTAGGGGTGATAACCCAAATGCCAAGGTCTTGTCCAAGTCCTCTTTTTCTTTTGCTTTTGATTCAGTTGTAACTGAAGAGCTGGATGAACTGGATCTTATGAACAAGAACGCTGCTGATTTTGAGTATTTCTCTGTGCTGCTTATTTGTTGCATTGACCAAGACTTTCAAAATTTTAACGAAAATGATGAGGAAGGAATTCCTCTGGTTTTGAAAAACTTGATTAATTAAAAGGAGTAGAGGTTTGCCAAACCCCTTGCTGATGAAATCATTGCTTTTAATGTGGGTACTGAGAAGGATCAACGTCTGGTCCAGATCTGGTCCACGTTGTCTTCGGAGGAGCGCGAGCTCTTAGTCGCTTTATTAAAAGATTTCAAAGTTGTTTTTGCGTGGTCCTATGAAGACATGCCTGGAATCGATCCTGAGATTGTACAGTATGAGATTCCTCTTTCCCTCGAGGCCCGACCCATCAAGTAGAAATTACAAAGAATACATCCGGATTGGGCTCTAAAGATTAAAGAAGAAGTTACCAAACAAATTGAGGCGGGGTTCTTGCTCGTTTCCGAGTATCCAACGTGGTTGGCCAACATTGTTCTAGTCCCAAAGAAGGATGGCAGAATCAGAGTCTGTGTTGACTTTAGGGATCTGAATAAGGCTAGTTCGAAGGCTAATTTTCCTCTGCCACATATCGATGAGTTGGTAGACTTCATCGCGGGCCATGCATTGCTCTCCTTCATGGATGGATTTTTTTGGGTATAACCAGATTCTGAAGGCGCCTGAAGACAGAGAGAAAATTGCCTTCACTACGCCGTGGGGAACCTACTGCTGCAGGGTAATGCCGTTTGGGCTGAAGAATTTCAGGGCTACTTACCAGCGGGCTACAACCACTATTCTACACGATATGATCCACAAAGAGGTCAAGGTGTACGTAGATGACATGATTGTCAAGCCCAAGGAAAGGGAGGGCCACTACGCCAGTTTGAAAAAATTCTTTCAACAGATCGGAGAATACAGGCTGAGGTTGAATCCGCAGAAATGTACTTTTGGTGTGACAACAGAGAAAATACTGGGCTTTTTGATCACATAGAGGGGCATTGAAGTAGATCCTTCCAAAATCAAGGCCATGCTAGAAATGTCACCACCAAGGATAGAAAAGGAGGTGCGAGGCTTTCTAGGCAAAGTGTAATTCATAAGACGGTTTATTTCTAAATTAACCTTGACTTGTGAACCACTTTTTGGTCTCTTGAAGAAAGGAAAGAAATTCCAATGGGATGATTGATGTCAATTCGCTTTTGAGTAGATTAAGTAGTATCTTCAGAATTCGCCTGTGTTGTCGCCGCTAGAGCTGGGAAAGCCTTTGATTTTGTATCTGTTAGTAACGGACACAACGATGGGATGCATTCTTGCTTAGGAATCTGAGGATAGGGTGGAGAAACCATCCACTATTTGAGCAAGAAAATGCTGGATTATGAGACTCGCTATACCCCGCTGGAGAAAGCCTGCCTAGCCTTGATAGGGGCTACTAGGAAGTTGAGGCACTACTTGTTACCTCACTCTATAATTCTGGTTTCGAGATTAGATCCCATCAAATATCTCTCCAAGAAACCAGTGCTTACGGGTAGGATAGCCCGTTGGTTGCTTCTCATTTCTGAATTTGATCTTAAGTATGTCATTCATAAGTCGACCAAGGGAAGAGCTGTAGTAGAGTTTCTAGCAGATCACCCAGTAGAAGGGGAAGAAGCGGTAGAATACCTGTTCCCAGATAAAACCATTCTGCAAGTTGAGGAGGAGACTCGGACGATGTACTTTGACGGAGCGTCCAATTAATACGGTTATGGGATAAGAGTGTTGCTGATAGCACACAATGACTCCCATACACCTTTACCCTTCAAACTCTAGTTCAAGATGTCCAATAATGAATCAAAATATGAACCGTGTATCGCTGGTTTAGAAGCCGCCTTGGAACTAGGGGTAAAAAGGTTGGATGTTATCGGGGACTCGAACGTAGTTGTGTCTCAAGCAAATGGAAACTAGAAAATTAAAGAAGAAAAGATGAAGATTTATCACCAAACCCTAGACGTTATGATTCCTAGCTTTGAAAAGCTGACTTTTACGCATCTACTGAGGGAGAACAACGCGTTCGCCGACGCTTTATCAACTCTATCATCCATGATAGACATCCCGCTTGGAGTCTGGATGCGTCTGATCATCATTGAGTTGAGATACACGTTGGCCTATGAAACTATCGCCGCAATAGATGAAGCGTAAGACAAAAACCCTTGGTACTTCAATATCTGGAACTTCTTGGAAAAGAAAATTTATCCACCAGGGGCAAATGCTAAGGATAAAATGGGCACACGGTGAATGGCCGTCCAACTTATCCTCTGCGGGGGTAAACTGTACAAGAGAGGTCATCTGGAAATGCACAAGTTATGTGTCGAAGAAGAAGAATCAAAGCGCCTAATGAAGGCCATCCATGGAGGGGAGTGCAGAGCGCACATGAATGGAGTGATGTTAGCCTGGAAGATTCTCAGGCAAGGTTACTATTGATCCACCATGGAGAAGGATTGTATTGGTTTTGTTAAGTGATGCCACAAATGCCAAATTCATGCTAATCGCATGAATATCCCGCTGTTAAAACTGTACAACATGACTTCACCATGGCCTTTTTCAATCTGGAGAATTGACGTCATCGACGTTGTCACTTCGAAAGGGTCGAATGGGCATGAATACATTCTGGTGGCAATTGATTACTTTACAAAGTGTGTGGAAGCTCAGTCATATGCCGTGTTGAAAGCATCGCATGTGGCTAAGTTCATCAGAAACAACATCATTTACCCATACGGAGTCCCAAATGAGATTATATCAGATAGTGGCTCCCACTTCAAGAAGGAGGTGATAGACTTATTGGAGAAATACAATATGGCTTTCCACAAGTCATCTATATACCGGCTGCAAACCAACGGAGCTGTTGAGGTCACCAACAAGAACATCAAGCATATTTTGCAGAAGATAGTTAAGACCTACAGGGACTGGCCAGACAAATTGCCATTCGTACTCTTGGGTTATAGAACTTTAATCCGAACGTCTACAGGAGCAACTCCTTATTCTCTTGTCTATGGGATAGAAGTTATTCTGCCAACTAAAATAGAAGTCACGTCACTGCAGAGGCGGACTGGCAACTGAGCAGATTCGAAGAGCTTATGATGTTTGATGAGAGAAGGCTGAAAGCATTGTACCATGTTCAAGGCTATTAATGCAAGATTGCTAGGGATTTTAACAAGAAGGTTATGTCCCGGAATCTTAAAAAGGGAGATATGGTGCTGAAAGACAACCGAGCTCCCATCCATGACCCTAGGGGTAAGTTCAGACCCAATTGGACTAGTTCTTACATCATCAAAACTATCTGGCCGGGTGGAGTTGTTATTCTCATAGACTTGGATGGCCTAGAATTTTCCCAACTAATCAACGTGGACAAGTTAAAGAAATGCTATCCCTGAGAGGCACGCTAGGCTGAAAACCTGGAAGGGCAACCTAGGCAAAAGTTAGAGCATCAAAAAATAGAAATAAAGAAAATCTAAGCTCACAAGGTTGAAAAGCTTAAAAGGCGGCTTTGGCAAAAGTTAGACCGCAAAAGGAGAGTGTTAATACTTGAGTGAACATTAACCGAACTACGTAAGGCCTGATTCTCATCTTCAGGATACGTAGGCAACTTCATTTTGATGTCCAACCGTAAACTTCTCCAACTCAACTGTCCTTTCCATGTGTTTGATCAGGTCAAGCCGTATTTGTTCATTCTTTATCTGAGAGTTCGGTTGCGATCTTCATTCTGGGGAGAAGAGCTGGTTACAATGCAATGCAAAGCAGTGATGTTCAAACAAGGTGCAATTTATGATCCTTAATTCGGCGTTGTACATCTCAAGGATTGATTCCGTGCATTTCAAGTGGTGATCCTTTTCGAAAATGGTTTTGGAAAGTTTTAATAAAAGTTGATTTTGTTCAAATTTTACCTTTTACAACTTAGATCATTTTAAAGGAAAATTCTCAGTGCTCACAACTTTAATTTCATTGATTTCAAACATAAAAGTTCTATAATTCTCTAATACAAATCAAAGTTGCTTTTATTACATTCAAAAAACTTGCAAAGAAAGGTGAAAGAAATAAACTAGGGGCATAGATGAGTCAGGTGCTCCTGCGTTCTCCACTTGTGCTTGTGGAAGCTTCTAAAGCCAAAGTGGGCCCGGTTTACGCCTTATCCTCAAGCCAAGCCAAACGCTTGCCAGAAAGGGCGCAATTAAAACTAAGAGCAAGGACCAAAAGCTCTCTTGTCCTCCAAGTAGTGCGGTACCTAGCCAAATGTGAACCACGAACGAGAAATGAAACTGAGTACTCTACCCACTCCTTTGGGCGGGTCTGGTCATGCCCAAACTGACGTCTGAACTGGAAAGGGAAATAGAAGACGCAGTTTGTGAGGCCAATCAACTGAATGCCAGGCTACCGAGTCATGCTGTAACTCATCTCAGTCAGATTAAGCTAGGGGCAACGCCAAGCTATGTCAGCAGCAGACCTGTTGCACATCTAGTCGCACCACCATCCCTCGCTCGGGAAATCCACTAGTCGACGGCAAAAGAAGTAGCCTCGAGCTGAGTACTCAGGACAAGAGTCCACTACCTTCAGCTTATCCATAAGCCACACCTGGGAAGGGATGAAAGAAAAGAGAGATTAAAGAATAGAGAGATGTATGTTTAGAGAAAATTAGAAGAGGGCTTTGAGAGAAAAATAGAGCATGAGTGCCAAGAGATGTCAGAAACACATATGAGATAGGATGGGAAACATTACTCGAAAAAGTAGTAGGCTCCCTGCAAATCTGGTAGTCTCCTGCCGATGAAAAGCATCTAAACCCATCAAGGTCTTGGCCAGTGCTAAGCCAATGCCACTCTTGCCCTCTTTCAAACCTTGGGCCACTTCGACCAAACCGATGCTGGACCCGTCAAAACTATGGGTAAGAAGGAAATGAGCCAGCATACATAAGCAGAGGGCGTGTTGCCGAAAACCTTGCCAGAGAAGGTCGCCTCTGTCATCGATGTCGAAAAAATGATGAATCAAGCTGGGTATGTCCAGCTCTTTGTTGTGGGCCAGAGATCGAGCCTCATGCAAAGTGAGCCTAGACATCCGTCCCAAAGCTTGGGCGTGGCCAAAACGTGGCTTAGGTATGATTTCCTCATCGTGCCGCGATTCCATTAGTGCCTGAAATTCTTTAATTGTCGGGCATATTTCTTGTCCCCTGAAGCTAAAGACATGTGTAATCGGGTCCCAACATCTAGCTGCGGCGTAAAGGAACGGAAAACAAAGTAGAGTTCGGCTCAACAAAAAAAGTGCTCTTATGTCGAAACCCCAGAAATTTACCTTTTCTGAGCCATCTAAAGTCTCAATGCAATTCGAGAGCTTTTTGGTGAAAAATGGCTTCATTTGTGGAAGAATTTGAAGCTGAAATGAAGTTCTGGAGAAGAATTCACGAAGCTCAACTTTTTGTAGAAGACAAGGAAATGAGTAGAAGCAACCTATCAACAATCTGGAGGTGCTTCACATTAATGGTCGGCAGGTGGCAGGCAGATGGCCGGCAGGCCACATTGGTGGCCGACAGGCTATCTTGATGGCTGACAGGCCATCTCTTGTGCCTAGCAGATGGCTGGCAAGCTCCATCTCTGGCCAACAGCCTTCTTTTCAGACCTGCTGTCCACCCGTGTGCTGAACAATGTTGAAAGCATGTGTTTTGTTCTGCTCTTTATGTGTTTTAAGGTCTTGTTTTGAGTCCTTTTGGTTTTAGCAAGTTTGTTGAGTTATATTTGAGTTGTTTTGTTTTGTTTATCGAGTTGTATATTGCATTTTGTATTTTGGTTGTTGGTCGGTTCATTACCCGATTAAGACTTTTGTTTCAATCAAGTGCTCTTGGCCAATTCAATTCCATGTCCATTTCATGCTAATATGGTGCTCATGATGTGAAAATGACAACGCTTTTTATAAAAATTATGAGTTTTTTCTTCCAATCATGGTTTTTACAAAAGAGGAGTACAAGTTTTAATGCAAAATAAAAATTCCTAAAGCTATACAATGTGCTAATACTACCAAACAAAAAGAAACTAAGTAAAATATACAAAAATTAGCCCCAGTCGCCTCAGGCCCGAGAGGCCCTCTTTGTCCTCTTTTTCGGAGGAGAGGACTTTGGGGCACTATCTCTATCAACGCCACTGTCTAAATCTGCCTCTGAACCAGAACTAGAGCCGGCATCGTCTCTGCTCTCTACCTCAGAACCCTCCTCAACATCGTCTTCTCCACTCTCAGAACGTGAGCCGGCATCATCATCTCTGCTCTCAGACAACTCAGTGTGCTGACTCGCTGCCTCCTCCAACCCACTGGTCTCAGTATCGCTGTCCCTCAAGACGGGCTCTAGAGGACTGCTCCGGGCTCGGGTACTCATGTCTCTGCCTCTCCTCCCTGCTGCTAGATGAGGTACTGCCAATGCTGGTGCTGCCGCCGCTAGAGTAGTCGGTATAGCTAGGATCTGAAAAGGGACAGTTGTCAACATATCAGTTATATGTGTATCAGATGCAAGCATAGTATGCAAAATGAATATATGCAAAAATCTGATACAGTATGAGTATGGGGTATGCAGATGTCAGATGTGGTGTGTGAATACAGTGTGTCAACGTTGTGTATTAGTGCAGTTTGGAATAGACTACAGTTGAAATGCCAGTATATCAGTGGAAATTTGATAGCATAAAGTGCAAACTGAAGAAATTACCGGGATGCCGTGGAGACTGAGCAGCATCTTTGCAAATGCCAAATATTTTGAAAGAGAGAGTTTTAAGGTCTAAAAACCATTTCAATCGAAAGGCTTTGGTCCAAAAAAGGGGTGTGAAGTTGGGATTTGACTCTCCTCTTGCCGCAGAAATCGAACCGTTGCACTACTCATATTTCATCACCAAGTAAACAATCAGTGGCGTCCAAGTCTTAAGGGCAGTCAAAAATGGGGTGTCTACAGTTGCCCCCTTTTGACAGAGCTCAGAGTCATAAAATGACGTGAGTGAATGTCAAAGCCCAGAGATGACCCATTTTTGACAAGGCCGATGACTTGGACAAACAACAAAATATAGATGCAGTTGGTTGAACCCAAAGGTTGCCTACGTATCCCTTTGCAAGGAATCAAACCAACGTAGTTCAGGGGCAGAATGCAAAATGATACACAATATAACGAAACAATTCAAATTATATAATCAAACCACTAGCAGTGCAAAACCACACAAATGTCATAAAAAGATGGAGATGTAGAATCAAACTACGTTTAACACAGAAAATGTGCCGGAACCCTCAAACCACAATTCTCTTAGTGGAATAGGCATGTGCACGTGCAGAATTATGTGTTTCGCAAAAAGAATACAGAGTAATTGGATGGCATGATACAAGTGAGGAATGACATGCTGAGGAAAGATCGTGATCCTACATGCAACAAAACAAAATATAATGCAATGGATGAAATGGATGCAATGGATATAGTGAATAAGGCACCTTGGCAAACCACATTTCTACCTAGAAAAGGCATGGACACAAAACAGACCATGTCTAACACAAAAAAGGTGCCGACACCCTCAGACCATAATTCTTTTTGTGGAATAGGCGCGTACACATTATCACAGAACCATGCTTTAATGAAGGAGATGTATGAGCATATGCCAAACTAAGCTTAACATGAAAAGGATGTAGGTGATAAGATGGTATGATGTAATAGATGTAACAGGTAAATGCAAAAGGGTGACATACTCCAACCATACTGGAATCATGAGAGGAGGAAAAACAAATCCCAAACACGCTAAAATTGTGTAAGGAAGAGGACACTCAAACCACGCTGAAATAGTGAGAAGAGCTTTGAAGAAAAGCAATCTGGAGCACACTCATGCGCAACCTGAGATAAATTCCAAACACGCTGAAATCGTGTAAGGAAAGGAGCACTCTAACCACGCTGAAATTGTGAGAAGAGATCCGAAAACAACCGCTCAGGTGCGCACTCGACGCAACCTAAGATAAATTCCAAGCACGCTGAAATCGTGTAGGGAAAGGATCACTATAACCACGCTGAAATCGTGAGAAGAGGTCCACAAACAACCGCTCAGGTGCGCGCTCGACGCAACCTGAGAAAAATTCCAAACACGCTGAAATCGTGTAAGGAGAAGAAACACTCTAATCACGCTGAAATCGTGAGAAAATGTCTGAAAACAACCAATCAGGAGCGCGCTCGACGCAACCTAAGATAAATTCCAAACACGTTGAAAACGTGTAAGGAAAGGAACACTCTAATCACGTTGAAATCATGAGAAGAGGTTTGAAAACAACCAATCAGGAGCACGCTCGACCCAACCTGAGATAAATTCCAAACATGCTGAAATTGTGTGAGGAAAGGAACACTCTAATCACGTTGAAATCATGGGAAGAGGTCCGAAAATAACCAATCAGGAGCGCGATCCACGCATCTTGAGAAAGCCCCGGGGGACAACGATCCTAAACCCTGCTCAACGTGAAAGGATAAATGATACACGATAACACGAGGTGCAAATAAATGCAATAAGTGCGATGATATGATACATGTTACAAGTAATATAGTGCAAGACGTTTAAGGAATGCAATAATCAAACAAAGCGGTGCTTTAGAAAGCACCTCATGGGGCGAGTGCCGATAAATCTCTCTACTCTGACGGGGATCTCCCCTTGTGTTTGTAGAACTCTTACCTTTAACTCACAGTTCAAAGGTCCTGAAATGCTGACAATGGGTAACCTCTGCATGTAAAAGCAACAGATGCCGCTTGTTTTTCCGATCATATTCACAACTTTCCCCATTCTCCAACGGGGTGACAAACTAGGTTGGTTCAATATCCAGAATTGAGGTGCACACGTGCTATCTCAATCTATGGGGATGCCATACAGATTTCAAGCCGGGGATACACCCTTGGGTATTTAAACCAGACTTTAGTCTCAGAAATTCCAAACCTTTGTGTTCTAGGCATCGCCATTCGAACTCTAGTTTCCACCGTCACAGTTGGTTTCCTAAGAACTCATTGCAAACACAACCAAGATGCCTTTGGCAGGGAATGGTTCTCAGGGAGAGCACTTTTGATCACCATTCTGGCTTGAAGCAGGCTTGAGCTTGAGTTTGAGCTTGAGGTAGAGGCACACTCATACTTCGGAGCATTGACAAGGCCTGAGGAGGTGTATCCGGAATGCAATCTCGAAACTTGCTGAAATTGAAACATGCTAAGATGCTCCAAATTTTCCCTCTTTTCTTTTGCTTTGTAGTCTGGAACCAGATTGCTTCAGATAGGTCCTTGTTCTACTTTTTTCTCATATGACCTGGGTTGAACCCTGCAGTTTATGAAAGAAAGAATCTGTTTTGCATATATGTGGAGAATAGCACAACACTCCAGGCACAAAATGATTTTTTTTTTTTCGAAATTGAATTTGAGAGTGAGAAATAGTTCTTAACCGGGTATTGAGCCTACAACTGACCACAGTTAAAACGACTCAATCAAAAGGAGAGTGTTAAAACCCGAGTGAACCCAAACCGAACTACGCAAGGCTTGATTCCCATCTTTGGGATACGTAGGCAACTTCATTCTGAAGTCCAGCCATAGACACCTCCAAATCAACTTTGTTCATATGATTGTTTCGGTCATCTTTGTCTATTCCACATTCAAGAGTTCGGTTGTGAGCTACAGTGCAGTGCTATTCAGACAAGGGGCAACTTTCCAGTTGTTGGATTTGGGGTTGTACATCTCAGTGATAGATCTCGAGCGTGTCCAGCTGTGATCCATATCGAAAATGGTTTTGAAATGTTTTAATAAAATTTGATTTTGTTCAAATTAATCTTTTTACAACTTAGACCATTTTTGGACCAAACAAAAAATTTGCAGTACCCATTTCATTGATTTCATTACAGAGCTCTCCGACTCTCGATACAAACTGAAGTTTCTTTTTTATTACATTCAAAAGAAAACTTGAAAGTACATATTAAAGCAATAAACTTGGGGCATGGTCAAGTCAGGTGTTCCTATGACCCCTCCCAAAGCTTATGGAAGCTTCGTATGCCAAAGTGGGCCCAGTCTGTGCCTCATCTTCAAGCCAAGCTACGTACTCGTTAGAAAGGGCACAACTGAAATATGGAGCGAGGGCCAGAACTTCTCTCATCCTCCATGTAGTGGCATACCGAGCTAAATGTGAGCCTTTGATCGGATATGAAATCGAGTATTCCATCCCCTCTTCCGGGCAAGCCTGGTCGTGGCCGAACTGACGCCTTAACTGAAATGGAAAGTAAAAGATGCAGTGCGTCAGGCCAATCAGCTAAATGCCAGGCTGCCAGGACATGTTGTATCCCATTTTCGACAGATCTAGCCAGGGACAATGCCAAGCGATGTCAACAGCAAATCCGCTGCACATTCATTCGTAGCACCATCTCTCATCTGGGGCATCAACTAGTCGTTGATGGAAGAAATAGCCGCGTGCTGAATATACTGGGCAAGAGTCCACCACTTTCAATTTATCCATGAGCCATATCTAGGGATGGATGAAAAATAAGAGAGATTAAAGAATAGAGAGGTGTACGTGGAGAGAAAAGGTGAGAAAGGGTTTTGTGAGAAAAACAAAGCCTGTGGGCCGAGTGATGTGAGAAATACACATATAAGAAGGGTGGGAAACATTACCTGCAAGAGTAGTGGACTTTTTGCGAACCTGGTTGTCTCCCGGCGATGAAAAGCATCCAAGCCCATCAAGGTTTCGGCTAATGTCATGCCAATGCAGCTCTTGCCCTCTTTCAGGCCTTGGGCAACTTCAATCAAACGAATGCTACATCCTCCAAAGCCAAGGGCAAGTAGAAAATGGGAAAACATGCATAACCAGAGCGCATGTTGTCAAAAACTTTGCCAAAAGTGATCGCCACGGTTATCGGCGTCGGAAAACCAATGAATCTAGCGGGGAATATCCAACTCCTCGTCGCGAATCAGAGACCAAGCGTCATGCAAAGTGAGCCCACACATCCTTCCTAAAGCTTGGATGTGACCAAAACGAAACTGGGGCAGGATTTCTTCAATGCGCTGAGATTCCATCAAACGTTGGAATTCTTCAAAAGTGGGGCACATCTCTTGACCCCCAAAACTAAAAACATGAGTTATCAGATTCCAACACCTACCCGCAGCATAGAGGAACGGAAAATGCAGCGGAATGCGACTCAGCGTGAATAGTGCGTTTATTCTAAAACCCCGAAAATTTAACTTTTCCGAGCCATCCAAAGTCGCAATCCAAGTGGAGAGTTTTTCGGCAAAGAATGATTCCATTTGGGGCAAAAATGGAGCTGAAATGAAGAAACCACGAAGCTGGAACCTTTATAGAAGATAAGGCACTGAGTGGAGGATAGGTGTCAACATTTCAGAGGTGCTGCTCATCGATGGCCAGCAGTGTTCCATTGATGGCCGGCAGGGGCTCGTCAGTGGCATGCAGTGGCACACTGATGGTCGGCAGGCCATTCCCTATGGCCGGCAGCCTCCATTCATGCTCAGTGATCTCCTGTGTGAAGATCGACTTGTTTTCAGTAGTTGTATTCTGTTAGTGGCACCTTCCGGGGTCTTGTTTTGGTTCTTTTCTAGCTTGAGCATGCCTATTTAAGGTGTAATCAATTGGTTTTGTTTGTTAAGTTGCTTTTTGTTGGTTATCGAGTTGTACGTATTCTGTTTATCGAGTGGTTGCAATTTGTTTATTGAGTTGTACTTACTTTGTTTAGCCTGTCAAGGCCTTGTTTTGTTTATCGAATTGTTTTGTCGTTTCAGTTGTTGGTTGGTTCACTACCTGATTAAGAGCAATGCATTTAGAATGTGCAGTTTTCGAACAAAGATCAATCTCATTTTCATGCTGTGTGATGCGATGCGATGCTTAGAATGTAAAATGTAACACCTTTTGAACCAAAAAGTTGTTTTCATTCTAATCATGGTTTCCTTTTTACAAAAGTACAAGTTTTGAAGAAAAATAAAACTGTCTAAGGCTGTGCAATGATACTTTGCTACTAGCAAAAAGAAAACAACGCAAAAAACATCTGAACTAGTGCCGACCAGCTCAGGATCAAGAGGCCCTCTTCGTCCTTTTCCCTAGTCGAGCAGACTTTGGAGCACTGTCACCATCGGCACCGCTGCCTGAAGCTGAACTAGAGCCCTCCTTAGTCTCTCCAGCCTCGTCCCTAGCTGAACCTGAGCTTGCATTGCCATCTCCATCCCCAGAGGACTCTGAATGTGCACTCGCCACCTCACCCTCCTCCTCGCTCATCTCGTCATCATCATCGCCCAGAATGGGCTCAAAAGGGCCACTCCCGCTACGGGTGCCCCTAGCTCTGCCTCGGTTATGTGCCTGAGCCTGTCTCCCTCTCCTCTTTGCTGATGGGGGAGGTGCTGAAGGTCCTACCTCTGTTCCTGCTGGGGTGTATGACGGGGCTGGTATCTCGAAAGGAATCTAAAAAAGGCAATTTATGAGAACGCATTAGTCTATGTATATGGGAGGCAAAAGATTATGTGCTGTGAGTAGTAACCAGTTGCAGTAAGTGTATGTCGTGCACAGTTCATGGGAACAGTGTATCTATACGGTGTTCTAGTGTAATGTATCAGATCAGTGTAGTGTGGAACATTTGAAATGCTAATGTGTTAGCAGGGAGTTTCATGGCATGAAATGCAAATTGAAGAAAGATTACCGATATCCTGTAGAGGTTGAGTAGACCCAAGCTCATCTGTACCATCTCTGTCAAGGAAGCCATTAGCTCAAGGGCCTGCCCTATGTACTCTATGGGTGCCTGCAAGTGTATTGAAGGGATTAGTACTCTATACAGCATAATTGAAATGAATTGACTATGCAGAATTGAAATGTAAAGTTTGATACATACTGGAGTCGGACCTTGAACCTTGACAAGTGCACGCTCAGCTGATGCGAGCTCGATGGGGATCTGGCAAGTCTTCTCAGAACATCTTCGGTAAGTCAACGTAGTAGGCAGCTCTGGCCATCCAGTCTCCTACCTCGCCTCAGGATCTCTCCTGCCATGGGCTCTGGTCGCTCTGGTCCCTCTACCACTCCCTCTCGTAGCTGGAGCTCTAACTCCCTCACATCCGCGAATGCCGGTCAGATGCGACATCAGATGCGTCTGAATGAAAGTTGCGTAGTCGCCCTCCATGCGGAAAAAGTCTGCATCCATTCCTACCATGAACTAGATTGCCTCCTCCTTAGAAAGCTTCTGTGTCTCTCTCATAGATGTTGGAGGTGCCATCGGTATAAACTGGGTAGGCAAGCTCAAGGTCTGGCGCACGAAGTGCTCACTCAAGAACCAAGAGAGGCAGATCGATCCCTCAAGAAGGATGTGGTAGTGAGCCACAAACCTAGCAGTCTCATATGCGAATCTAGCCCCTGACGGTATTATATCCCACGTCTGCCATGTGATCTGAAAAATAAGAGAATGAGCAAATGATCATTCGCTACCAATTGACCGATATGTGTATCAAGTTCATTGAAAAGCAGATTGCTTTCTTCTAGATTATCTCGCGCGCCGTGACTGTGTTGAAGTACTGACAAAAAAATGTGAAGTTCTCCCAGGTCCTACGGCGGAGCTAGCCGTCATATACCCGAGAGAACGGAACTGTTGCTGGGTTCTCCTCTATGGGCTCTGGAGCAAGAGCTGGGAAGTATGCGTACACCCACAACTGTGAGGAAAATGTGATCAATACAGTGTATGAACAGAGTGTAGAAAAATGCAAAGCATAACGCATACAGTGCAAGAGCAGATACAGAGAATGCAGAAAGTACATGTGTTGCACAAATGTAAAGTAGGAAATGCTGAGCAGAAAATATAAAAGTGAAGAGGGGAAACTAAGCTCCGTACCTCCCAAGCTCGCCAGTAGCCGCCGATCAAGGTCCCATACATCCGAGAGGTCGAGTTCATGTATCCGTACAGAGTGGTGAGACCGGCTTCACCCCAGTCGTAGAATGAGACTCATTGCAGCATCACTAATGCGCTCAGCAGATACAAACCTACGGTATTCCACTTATTCGAGAACAAGGTGGTACCGAAGAGGAACATGAGAAAGCCCCAGGCGTACTACTCGGTCTGCTCAACAATCTCAGGCTCAACTCCTCTAAACTGCTCCTCAAACCAGCTGTATTGAACCATACCTAACTGAAGTGTCGGTGGCTGTGCCCCGAGCAGTGCGGCCCATACAGCCTCCCACTCTCCCATGTCAGGATCGAGAGGGATCGGATCACCTCCTACGCCTAAGCCGGTGATCATGGCAAAGTCGTAGAGAGTAATCATCATCTCTCCCATGGAGGAGAAGTAAAAGGAGTTGGTGGTATCCCACCACCTCTCCACAAGAGCCCATACGAGAGGGCGGCTCGCTGTGACCCATGTCAAACTGGAGCAAAATAGACCGAAGGCGGTCTCGTCGATGATGTCATGGACCCCGACTGGAAGCTCGTCGTACCAATCCTGTGCTGTCGTGATACCGTAGCCTCGGAAAGAACGGGACCCATCCTGTGTTAATGCATGTGATGCAATTAGATCAAGTGAGGAGTAAAGTACAATTGAAAGTACAGTTGAATTCAAGGCAGTGATGTATGAAGTACAGATGAATATGAAGCAACGGTGTATGGAATACAATCAGATCAAGGCATGTGATGCAATCAGATCAAAACAGTGCAAGAAATGCAACAGTTAAAGGTGGTATTGCAAAAAAGCAAAGTTTGTACCTCTACGGCTATGGCCGACAAGTGAGACATGGGCTCTCTTAGTAAAAGGTCGTCTGGTGCATCCTCAGCGAAATTAGTGAAGGCCTTGATGCCTCCTGTAACTGGTACTATGTGTGTCTCGGGGTGATAACTCGTCGGATTGAATGGGTGAATGCTCGGCAGTACTGGCTCAGGCTCGGCCTCGAAGTTTGCTGCAAACTCTACCGGAGGGAGCAGGGGGAAGCCCCCGTCATGTGGGACATCGTCTACCATCTGAAATAGATGCAAGAGAATCAAAATGTGGAAAAATGCGAAAAATGGTGAAACTTTGAACAAGTTAAGCCCTAGGAGAGAGGAAAAGTCAAAGAAAGTTGAAACTCGGGAAAAGTGTACTAACCTTAGGAGAAACTCGAGGGGAGTTAACCTTGAATGGTGAAAATGACGAAAGAAGCGTCGAATTCAACTTCTAATCGGTTCAAAGCGAAGAGAACAAAGGGTTTTTTGAAGAAAAATGTTTCTAGGGTGTTGGGAAATGCGTAGGACGCGCGGATCTAGAGTGAAGAAGCAGTTAGAGAGCAAGAGAAGACAATTTCGTACAAGGGTTTGTAAGGAAATGAAGTGATTTTGGGTGTACTTAAAGAACCACGACTGAAAAGAAAATTTTGCTCAAATCTGCCATCGATGGCCGGCACCTCTTTATTTATGGCCAGCAGTGGCCACTGATGGCTGGCATGGGGCCAGCAGCCTCCCCCCATGGCCGGCATGGTCCCACAAGCTCCCTCTAACCCTTTTACTCAAATATGTGTCCTTGGGTTCCAAGAAATGCAAGGTATGCTTAAAACTTGATTCAGAATGGCTCCGCAGAAGCCCAAAATCACATTTCCAATGCGCGGCAGTCATCAATCATCAAACACGAACAAGGTGTATCCTTTTTAATACGTCGCAACTCTTCCGAGAGGTAAATTGGAAGTTACCTTCGAGTTGTCTTTATCAAGCATGCTTTCGTCGTCACAAAGAATTTGCACGTTACATTGAACATGCATTCTGAACTGTCGCAAAGAGCATGGGTTATTATCTTGCATTGAATATGCATCGTTGATTATCTTGCATTGAATATGAGTCATTGATCATCTTGCATTGAATATCCATCATCAATTATTTTGCATTGAACATGCCTCTTTTTCGTTTCTTGCATGATGTGCATAGGAGCATGCCTCTCGCATTTGTGTTACGATTATTCATCTTGCATGAAACATGCATTGTATTGCATTGCACCTATCAAGTTTCTTTCTCATATATGCATGATATTGTATGTACGGTTCATTCAGAGAAATTTCGGGTAAAACCATTCCTCTCCCTAATTCTGTTGGTTAGAAACACCCAGGTACACCCGATGTTTACACTGGCATCCTGTTGAAAGAGTTTGGGTCGTGTGCTCGATGCTTCCTTTCCCTCTCTCGTGTGTGATACGCTGAGAGGTGTTGCCTTTCCCTCTCTCACGTGCGATACGCTGAGAGGTGCTTCCTTTCCCTCTCTCGCGTGTGATACGCTGGGAGGTGCTCCCCTTCACTCTCTCCCGTGTGACACGCTGAGAGGTGCTTCATTTCCCTCTTTCGCGTGTGATACGCTAAGAGGTGTTTCGTTTGAGACTTTGGGTATTCCCGGTAGTCAGTTTTAGCCTTTTCTGTGTGAAGCGCAGTGAAGGCTGCATGATTGTCTTACATCATTTCTTTTGAAATGTGTGAGACTGTTGTAACTTGTTGGTTTTCTTAAAATGTTGTATTTATTTTGCATAAATGCTCCATTACAGCCCTCTTTGCATAATCATAAGTTATGCTCTTGCATCATGTATGTCATTTGCATTTTGCCCCAGCCCGCGGGCGCATCGATATTGTTATCTTGAGTGTGTGTCCAAGTCTTCGGCCTTGTCAAAATGGGTCGTCTCTGGGCTTTGACATTCACTCCCATCATTTCATGACTTTCGAGTTTTGTCAAAGTGGGGCAACTGTAGATACCCCATTTTTGAACGCCCTCAAGACTTGGATGTTCTTGCAGGGTACATCCAGCAACAAGTTTGATCGCTCGTCGAGTACTCAACTTTCACGACGGAATGCTCCAGGTTTGACCATGTGTTGGTCTTTGCATAGTGGTGTTCTTGATGGCCTGCCGGCCATGGTATGGCACTGCTGGCCATGGGCTTTGCCCTACTGGCCATCAATAGGCCCTGCCGGCCATCAATGAGGCACTTCCGGCCACCACTGATGGCCGGCCGACCACCAATGTATTCAGAAGATATTTTCAAATATTTTCAGCCAGCTGTAGCTCACTGAGGTTCATCCTCCATAAAATGAAGCAAGCTTTTTGCTTGCTTGCTCTATATAAAAGGAGGTTCCTCCCCCTTTAAAGGGGTTACAAAATTTCAGAGCTGAGATTTCTCTCTCTCTCTCTCTCTCTCTCTCTCTCTCACTCTCTCTCTCTCTCTCTATTGTGCTATATTGTCCTTAGAAATGAGTTTTCTTCATATATTTGCAAAGAGACCCTTAGCCAAACACCACTACCTTGGACCTGAGGTTCTTGAAGGCTTGTTTGGAGCTCAAAAAGCTGGTTTTTGGCTCAGAAGTTGCTTGTTTAGCTGCTGTGCTTCAAGGGTAAGCATTTACCCCTCTTTGGCTTGTTTTTGTATACTAGTTTGGGCCACCTTTGCATGTTGTTTTTTCCTAGTTATCAACGGCAAAAACCTCTATTTTTAAGTGTTAAAAATGGTTGTTTGAGGCCCTTTTGAAGTTAGGGGTGGTCCACCCTCCTTGTAGCTTTATTTGCTAAGTTTCTTGCCATCCTTTGGTAGCTTTTGGAATAACCTTTGCTTGGCCTTCTAACCACTGAAACACAGAGGTTTTTCAGTGATAGAAAGCTGGTTTTGAGGACCAAAATAGGAGGGGGTGATCCCCTCCCCTTGTATCTTGTTTGCTTGTGTTGATGGCCTCATACTTGAGCATGTTTTTCTATCATCTCATAGCATGTTTTTAGCATGTTTTTGCGACTTTTTTGACATGTTATAACTTCGTTTTTGGCTGGTTTGGTCAACTCTTGCTTGCTTCTTACACTTGTAGTGCAATCTTGTTCACTAGCCTAGTGTGCTTGATGTTTTAGTATCATTCTAGCATGTGTTGGCTCTACTCCAGCATGTTTTTGGCCTTTCTTTGACATGCTTAAACTCTGTTTTGTGTGGTCTTGGTCCCTTGAGACTTGCTTTGTATAGCCGTAGTGTAAATGACCTGGACTAGCTTTGAGTTTCAAGAGCTTAAACATGCTTTGATTGAGTTGTTTGCATGATATATTATCATTTGGCCTGTAATTTCAGTGCATATATCTTTGCCACACTCTCACTTATGTCACTTTTTCATAATTTTTTAGAGTTGTGCCTTTGCCTTGCTTGTGAGCCAATGAATTAGCATATTTTTTCTTGCCTTTTGTGCCTAAGTTTCAGCATGATTAGGTCACTATTTTGGCATGATGTAGCTCTGTTTTGAGCTGGTTTGGTCATTTGAGCATTGTATTGTATGTCTCTCGTGTTCTGTCCTTCACTAGCTCCAATGCTTTGGTCTCTAACATGTTGTACATGTGTTACTTGCATGTTGTAGCATTATTTGTCATGCCATTTCAGCACTGAAATTTTGCAACCTCTCTTTGTTCTTCACTTTTAATTTGCTTTGAGGGTTAGTCAACCTTATGCATGTGTTTCAGCTTGAGGTAGAGTTCATGCTTAATGACTTTAACTCTCTTTTGAGGGTTTTTACTAGCCAAAGGCATGGATTCCCTCATGTCTTAAACCATCCTTTGATTAATCCCTCTCCCATTAGAGGACAATCACTTGGACTTAACCAGTTAATGAATGGCTCGGTAATGTAAAATGTGTAAACAAGAATTGAGCCAAGTAAAACATGCCAAGATAAGCATGTTGTGTGTGCATTACATTGTGTTCAATCGGACGTTATACTAAACACAAGGTGGATTGGCCCATTCCATACTTAAAGTGATGAAAATGAGCCAATTCCCTTTGTCTCCATTGCCTTTGATCTCTCATGATAAGGTAATGGCCCTAGAGTCTTGTTTGTTGTGCATTTATTGAATTTGTGCAAATTGGATCCTTGGCCATCATGCATTGAAATGCTTGATTGGTGGCTTTAGACCCAATGGTGCCACTCCCTTGATGTTTTAAGATGATAAAAAGTGGCATAGTGCAAACAAGTCCTTGGGAGAACCTCCATTTTCTCTGTTGCAGTTTGGTGTCACAACACACCGGTGGCCGACACCCTTTCATTGTTGGCTGGCACCCTTACATCCTTGGCTGGCAGAGGCACACTCTTGGCCGGCAGATGGCTGGTAGCCACCATTCATGGCCGGCATGCCACTGGTGCACTCCCCAGCATTGTCTTGGTAAGTTTCAGCAGAAATTTTTTGAAGACACCCTACAAACAGAGCCTCTAAAGAGCAAACCAAAGAGCTTTTCAGGACAGAAATCGAGGCATGCATGTTTGACTTCTTCAAACAGAGCTGAGGCAGCATATGTTTAAAGCTTTACTTGTTAGTCAGCTCAAATTTGTAATTTGATTAATTCATTTGTTAATTAGTTAAATTGTTGTAATAATTAGTAAGTAGTTCGCTAGTTATTCAATTGGTTTTGTAATAATTAGTCTAATTAGCTTAATTAGATTAGTTGATTAGCTTAGCTTAGATTAGCTTAGCTCTCATTTGGACCCTCCTTCGCGAGGGCACAATGTTGTAATAAGCATGCGTATGTATGTGCATGTCTTCCAACCCCACTTCTTTCTCCCTTTTATTTATTCACTTTCGATGGTTAGATTAGGGACACGTTTTGATTAGCATCCTTATGCTTGCATGCGTACATCATTCATTTGTATTGCATGCACCGGGCTCGGCGCATCATTCAAACTGCATTATATTTCAATACCTATTTGAATACGTGTATCAATTGTTGCATTCATATGCCATCTTAGATAGCTGAGCCTATTTAGTTGCATTTTTGCATGTGTTGCATTAGGCATCTTCGCATAGTTAGGAATCATGCATATTTCTAATTAGCTTTTGTTTTGGCTCAGAGTACACTGTAAGTTTTACGCTTCATCATCCTTGCATGAGTGTGAGTGTTGCCATGATAACATGCTTGCCATGAGGCTATTTGCTTAAGTGCTTAACTGCTTGAATGCTTGTGGGTGGAGGCTTGATTGCCTGAATTGGGACAACTCGATGATTGTGAGTTTTAAGCCCACTTTGTGAAGTGGCAAAATCATGTTGTTTTAAGCCCACCCGAGGGTGGCAAATCCGCGCTTTAGCCTACTTGCGAGTAGCACTTTCAAACCATTTTCAAAAACAAACATGAGTTGTTTTGTTCAAATTCTCGTGATTGAGTCTATACTTGTATGTTGTGCGCATCACATAGTAATGTTAACTAATAATCGTAATAAGAACACATGTGTTTATAAAACAACATATCATGTTAGTAGAGGTCAATCCTTTGATCGGGCGAGCGGGGTGCTCATTTCAGGACCTTCCCCTCTCGTACCCAAGTTCCTAAGCCGAGGCAACTTTGGTGATGATGGACACGTGGCCTTTGGCACGAGTCAGGGTTTCCTAAATTTCGCAAAAAATAAAATATTTAGGTGGTGACTCTGTAATTTGGCAAAGCAGTCCAGTTTTGGTATTATTTGATTCAAAATCGATTTTCCAAAATGATTTGCCGGATTGGACTCTTTGGTGTTTGTCAGTCTTACATTGCATTTTGTGAGATTAGATTCAGAACCGTGACAGGAGTCCGAACTGTAGTAAGAAAAAAGTCGAGTCTACAGCTTCTGGCGACTCTGCTGGGGATATAGAGAACTTGGCTCAAACTCATGACATGTTATTTTATTTACACTTTTGTTCTTTGCATTACATTTGCATTGGTGTGCTTAAGTCATAGTGTTTGTCATATGTTATTCCTGAACGGTTTACTGGAGGCTTGCTTGGAAAAGCGTGCCATAAGGCTAACCGGTTACAGGCTCTGTCACGATGGGAACACAAACCTTGGATCAGGAACACCGCTGAGGTATCCTTTTTGGCCATTCGACCTAGTTGCATATCGGAAGCCATAGAGACCATTCCAAACTAGGATAGGTTGCTCACCCGAATGTAGGTTGTTCGAAACTGTTTGTTTACGTAGCGAACCCCTAGTTCCTGACGAAACTAGGACAAGGAAACCCTACCCCACCATAGGGGTGATTTGGCTCTCACTTGCTTGTTATGTGCTGTTAGAGTGTGTCTCTACAAGAATGCATGTATCAGTTGCAAGTCTGGGTATCAGTCTGAGGACATTAGTGTTTGAGGGTATCAATTTTCAGGTAGAATGTTTGGGGGACGAAATCAGTGTTTGAGAACAAAATTGTCCAGCTTGTGCTATCAACTGTGTGTTGTTTTTATCTAAGCCGAGATGCTGTCTGTTTTCTGATTGTTGTTTCCTTTTTGCCTTTTTTTTTTTTTTCTTTTTGCAAAGTAGTATTTCATCATTGCTTTCGACGAGGCAGTTACCCCCGAGCACTCTGGACCAGAGGTAGAAGGCTTCATAGATGTGAGGATCTTATTGACGGACAACCAGTGTTTGCTTCATTACCCCCGATTACAAGATGGAGGGCAGTTAGGCTTAAAGTACCAGTATAACAGTTGCTAGTTCAGCGATCATTGTCTACCTCACCTGTGCACAGTTGGGTTGAGATTTCTGTTTTCGCTTCAGGCAGAAAGTATACACCTGTTCAGACAGATCATCGTTTTACAATTAGTATGGAAGAAATGATGCGTCAACTCCAACAGACCATGGACGCTACGCAGCGGGATGCTACTCGCCAGGCGAAAGTGACCGCCCGTCAAACAGAGGTTGTGGCCCAGCAGGCTCAACACATTTCCTGGCTTCAATAGCAACAGCAGCAACAACCACAAGCAACTGCTTCTGCTTCGTACCCACCCCCACCTGTGGTTCCAATACCTGGGGTGACAGCCAATGTCCAAGAGAATACGGACGTTCCAGCAGGGCCAGTCCCACAGCAGACACAGACTGGCAAAGCACCGGCCTACCCAATGGATACACTGCTCGAGTCTAAGGTTAATCCTACAGCCTTGAAAGTTAGTAAGCTTGAGAAGTTGTTCAAGCGAGCTCAGGGAGTCAACTCGATCCCAGACATAGAGGATGGCTACACAGATTCGGTGGTGACATTGCCAGACAGATTTAAAATGCCCCATATAGACTGCTTCGATGGTTTAGGCGATCATATGGTCCATTTGAGGCACTTTTCAGATATTCTGCGCCTGATGGGCTTGACTAGAATGCAGAAGCTATCACTTTTTGGTCAGACCCTGTCGGGTATCGCGGCCATCTGGTATGCAAAATTGGAGGATTCAGTGAAGAAAAGTTGGGAAGAAATGGTCGAGGCCTTCGTAGCTCAATACTCTTACAATACTCAAATCAAGGTCACAACTCATGATCTTGAGGCGACTAGACAAGAGCCGAAGGAGGGCTTCTCTGACTTTGTCACCCGGTGGAGGATAAGGCCTCCATAATGCCAACTAGGCCAACTGACAAAGACCAAATAAGAATGGTCATGCGGAATCTGCAACCCAAGCTGATGCAGAAGATGATTGTCTTACCCCTTCCCACCCTTGCCGACTTGCACGAGATTGGGGTACAAATAGAAGATGCTATGAAGCAAGGTCTAATTGACTAGGAAAATGAGTAGCCCAAGAGGGCGTTCGCATGCGGTTCGAATGCAGCTACAAGTAGTGGTGCAGCCACGAGAACTTCTGATGTCGGCATGGTCACCCCCACACCAAAAATAGCTACACCTTTCACCAGTGCGTTCGGAACCAACTCGCAACCAGCAAAAAATCCACCCCGGGGTCAGACGACTTTCTCCCCGCTCTATATGTCTTTATCAGCGGCCTTGAAGGTCTTGATTAGAAAAGGGCATCTGAAGCCACTGGAACCACACCCACTACCAAATAACCTCCCTCCAACACATAACCCAGCCAAGTATTGCATCTTCCATCAGCAACATGGGCATGATACTGACCAATGTTTTAGACTGCGTCATGAGATCCAGAATCTCATCGAGAAAAAGGTGATTGCGCCTCCCGAGAAGCCAAATGTCACCACTAACCCTCTCCCACCACATAACAACCCCCCTCCCCCACCCAGGCGGATAAACTTGATCCAAACCATAGCCGTCCCGTACGACCCCAGCATATACATCACTCCCTCCCACCTGCCTAAGCCGGTGTTGTTCATCCCGAAATGCACAGAATTATACATGATGAGCACGTCAATATCCCAACCTGAACCTATGGTGATGGCCACGATAGAAGAGGAAACGCCTGAGGGCTCCCCAAACTAAACTGAGGAAGCATACAACCCGTGTGGTTATATTGTGCCAACATATCAGGCCAAGCCGATGGTAGAATTGCCAACTGGGGCAGAGGTACATGTTGTCCAGGAGGATGGGCTGAGTCAGGGGCTCGATGATCTAGCCGACCATGAGAAGGATATCAACAACCTGCATTTCTTTAATGAGCCCGATCTGGGGGATGTGAGCATCCATTGGTTTTAGTCGAATGGGGTGACGGATGTTATAGGGTGGCTTAGTGACGAGCCGGATATTGATGAGGGGCCTCAGCCGAAACAGGGACAGTTAGAAATAGGAACATCTGTAGTGGCCGGAACAGTCGGGAATCAAGAGGAATCGCCAGAGAGCACCAGTGCGAAGAATTTTGCTTGGAACTTGGGCAGTTTGTGTACGGGAGACATAGAACAAGAGGATGCATTGCAGCGGTTTGAACAAGAGAAAATCGAGAATGATGACAGGGCAAGAAAAACCAAAGGTCATGTGGGGACAGAATGTGCTGTGAGCACGGAAGCTACTATAACGAAGCCGGACAGTCGTTTGTCGGTTGTTGAGGTCATGTGGTGGGAAGACGACGATTTGTGTGTGGCCCATACTGACGAAGATTAGGGGACAGAATCAACCAGATGACACCTGGTACACCGAAGAAGTGGACCATATGACCTGGAGTGGACGGTACTTCAAGCCCCCATATTTAGATCAGCCAGAGGCGTCCGGGAAAGACAAGGGAGCGGCAAAACAGAAAGATAGACTGTTAGAGCAGGAAGCTATACTGAAACAACTTAAGAAAATTCAAGCAGACATCTCCATCTGGTGACTATGCATGGCCTCGAGGGTGCATAGGCAAGCCGTCCTTTCAGCCATGGATAAGGCTAAGCTTTCAATTGATACGACCCCCCAACAGTTGGTAGGATTGGTTTTCCCAGGTGGAGCTTCACCGACTTTAACCTTCACAGACAAAGAACTACCGCCTAAGGGCTTTGAGCACAACAAGCCGCTCTACATCTCTTGGTATAAGCAGAAATGGATACTCGTTGTCCTGGTCGATACGGGATCTGCAATCAATGTGTGTTCGTCACGAACGGCATATTCTATCGGGTTGAAGCCAGCAAATTTCGCACCAACAACCTAGGTGATACGGGTTTATGACAACACTAGCCGGGAGGCGATAGGACAGTGCAGATCAAAACTCAGGTTGGCCTGCGCCAACAGGTTATCGAATTTCATGTTCTGGATGTTCCAGCCACCTTCAACTTACTCCTTGGACGGCCGTGGCTGCACCAAGTAAAACCTGTCTCTTACACCTTACACTAGATATTGAAATACCTCCACGGGAAGGGGTAGCAATTGCTTTTGGGGATTGAAATACATCTGCCGCCAGTGGTTTCTACACCAGTTTTGAAGATTGAACACGACGTAGAGGATGTCTTTTTGTCGGAATTCACCTTGGCTGAGGCTCGGGTAGTACATGATATGCTGGTAGTTGATGAGGAGCTATATGTTAGTACGCAATCTGCTTACCTCATGAACAAGCTTCAACACATGCCCGGGATGGGATTAGGACGAAGTGGCTGGAAAGGCGTCACTGCATTGGCCGAAGTGCCACACAACCCTTATACCTTTGGTTTAGGTTACTCGCCTACCAAAGAGGATTGGGCAAGGAAATGAAGGGAAATGGCCGGAAGAGCCAAGGCTAAACAAGGTGAGAAGCACTATGAGCTAGTGCACAGACCTATCCAAGGAACCCTGAACGGACGCTTCATCCAGGAGGGGGAAGATTTCCCGTTTTGTGGCTTTCTAGAGCCATGGCTGAATGCAGAGAGGCGGTGCTTACCTGGTTTTGAGATCTTTTTTGACCTTCAGTTACCTGGGGATGAAGTTACGGAAGAGCAGACTGAACCACCAATTGAGACTGAGCAGTGCAAGGAGGATGAGTCCGAGGGCATAGATTTTGGAATGGGGGTAGCACTGGCTTGTGTCCTCTCAGATCCTCAGATCACACCAGAGTGCCTGGGGGATGATTTCTCAGTTTCCATGATTGGAGATAACTCGGCTGTGGGCCCTTCTTCTGGCATTCTGGATGCATCCATCGCATCCTCCCTCGTCTGGCAATACTATGAGGGCTTTTTATCTAGCAGTTCTGGGTTAGGTAGTGAACCGGAATCTGATTCCACAGAGTCTGTGGAGTCGGAATCAGATTCCAGTTCTTCTGAGTCAGAGTTCGGAATTCCTGGGAGTAATAACCCGTATGCCATTGTCTTGTCCAGGTCGTCTTTTTCATTTTCCTTACAGTCTGTTGTAACCGAAGAATCAGACGAACTGGATGTTAATGAGAATGACGCTGTGGTTTCTAAGTACTTTTATGTGCCTTTAGTTTATTCCATTAATTAGGACTTTCAAAACTTTGATGAAAACGGTGAGGAAGAAATTCCTCCGGTTTTGACACATTTGATTGAACGAGAGGATAAGAGGTTTGTAAAGCCTTTGGTTGATGAAATCACCTCAATTAATGTTGGTACTGAAAAGGACTAGCGGCTGGTCCAGATCGGGTCCACGTTGTCTTCGGAGGAGTGCGAGCGCTTAGTTGCTTTATTAAAAGATTTCAAAGATGTTTTCGCGTGGTCCTACGAAGACATGCCTGGAATCGATCTTGAGGTTGTACAGCACCGGATCCCTCTTGACCCAGAGGCCTGACCTATTAAGCAGAAGCTTCGAAGGATCCCCCCGGATTGGGCCTTGAAAATCAAAGAAGAGGTCACTAAGCAGATTGATGCAGGATTCCTATTAGTATCCGAATACCCTACTTGGTTGGCCAACGTAGTTCCGGTGTCGAATAAGGACGGCAAAATTCGAGTGTATGTGGATTTCAGGGATTTTAATAAAGCTAGTCCGAAGGATGACTTTCCTCTGCCACACATCGACGAATTGATGGACTTCACTGCGGGGCATGCGCTGCTCTCATTTATGGATGGGTTTTCAGGCTACAACCAGATTTTGATGGCACCCGAAGACAGGGAAAAGATTGCTTTCACTACCCCGTGGGGGACCTATTGTTATAGGGTGATACCATTTGGTTTGAAGAATGCTGGGGCTACTTATCAATAGGCTGTAACCACGATTTTGCACGATATGATCCACAAAGAGGTTGAGGTGTACGTGGACGACATGATTGTCAAGTCCAAGGAAAGAGAGGGCCACTACACGCCTTGAAGAAATTTTTCCAACGGATCAGAGAGTATCGGTTGCAACTGAATCCTCAAAAATGTACTTTCAGTGTCGCAGCGGGAAAATGCTGGGGTTCTTGATTACACAAAGGGGCATTGAGGTTGATCCTTCCAAGATTAAGACCATCTTAGAAATGCCACCACCAAGGACTGAAAAGGAGGTGTGAGGCTTTCTGGGTAAAGTGCAATTCATAAGATGGCTTATCACAAAATTAATCTTGACTTGTGAACTACTTTTTGGTCTCCTGAAGAAAGGAAATAAGTTCAAATGGGATGACCGATGCCAAGTTGCTTTTGAGCAGATCAAGCAGTATCTACAGAACCCACCCGTCTTGTCACCGCCGAAGTCGGGGAAACCATTGATATTGTATCTGTCAATAACCGAGACGACAATGGGCTTCATGCTTGCGTAGGAATCTGAGGATAAAGTAGAGAAGTCTATCTATTACCTGAGCAAGAAGATGCTAGAATATGAGACCCGTTACACTCCGCTTGATAAGGCTTGTTTGGCCTTGGTATGGACTACCAGGAAATTGAGGCACTACGTGTTAGCTCACTCCATAATACTGGTTTCAAGATTAGATCCCATCAAATATATCTTCGAGAAACCAGCACTTACAGGTAGGCTAGCCCGTTGGTTGCTTCCCCTCTCCGAATTCAATTTGAAGTATATGACTCGCAAGTCTGTGAAAGGGAGAGCGGTAGCGGAGTTCTTAGCCCATCACCCAGTAGAGGGAGATGAAGCAGTAGAGTACTTGTTCCCAGATGAGGCCATTCTGCAGCTTAAAGAAGAAATTTGGACGATGTACTTTGACGGAGCATCTAATCAACACGGGTATGGGATAGAGGTGTTGCTGATAGCACCCGACAATTCCCACATATCCCTAGCTTTCAAACTCTGGTTCAAGGTATCAAACACTGAAGTAGAATACGAGGCATGCATCGCTGGCTTGGAAGCCACCCTGGAACTAGGGGCGAAACGGTTGGATGTCATCGGGGACTCGAACCTTGTTGTATCTCAAGCGGAAGGAGACTGGAAAGTTAAAGAATAAAGGATGAAAATCTACCACCAAACCCTGGACGTTCTAATTCCCAGGTTTGAGAAGTTAACCTTCACCCATCTGTTGAGAGAGAACAACAGGTTCGTAGACGCTTTATCAACTCTATCTTCTGTGATAGACATCCCTTTGGGAGTCTGGATGCGTCCAATTATCATTGAACAGAGGTATGTACCGGCCTACTTAGTTCTTTTAGTTGACCAAAACCTAGAAAGTTCTCAATTGGGGGAGGTAGGTCTAGACCTGGATGATTAGCTGGTAGTGGATGGGCGGCAATTGCCCTAGCTGTTTGTTACATTCCAGCAATGGTATCACCTTGAGTGACTACTGTATGATTAATAGCATCCATGGACCGCTGGAGGTTAGCGATCATTTTTGTAATATCTGGCAAATTTTGAGCCATTGCAGAGACCAGAGAATGGTTTACTAGGGTACTGAACATAGGAGATTTGGGGGTTAACTAATGTAAAAGCTGCAAAAGAGATCAGAGAGATGACGGGCTCTGAACCAACTGTGCTTGTCTAACCCTTCTTCTGGATACTGGTGGAAGTGACACTAACACTGGATGACCTTGAATAAGATCTGTAGTTTTACAGAGCCTACTAGCACGATTCCATTGGGTTTTAGGGGTGCCAGAACTTTCCGAAGCTATGATGAACTAACTACCTAGCAAAAAAAAAAAAGAAAAGAACATACATCAAACAAAAATCTGGGTGACAATTTGGCTCAATCCACATGTATCGAACATGAATCCAGCAGCAATTCGGTTCAATCCGCACCACTCACAACTATACACTCCACCAATCGTTCTCAACCCAACCACCGACATATCTAAAACACCGATATGAATAACGAGCCCTTATATTGAATCTCACACACAACATATAGCAAATAAGGTGAATCAAAACACCCCTATGAGGGCTTAGGATTCCCTATTTGAGTTTGGGATTGAAGACGCCCCATTTTTTATGGCCCTTAAGACTTGGGCACCACTGATTAGTCACTCAATGATGAATGTGAACGCTTGTCAAATGCTTGATTTCCTTAGCAGGAAACCTCGGTTTTGAACCTACAAAACCTTGCGCCTTGTTTTGGACCAAAACAGCAGTTTTTCAAGTCTGAGCATCTAGGGACTTGCAAACCGACTTGTGACCCTAGCCACCCACTATTAGTGGCTGACCACCACCTTTTAGTGGCCTGTCGGCCACTTATGCCTGCAAACCCACTTGTGACTCCTGCAGACCCACTAATGTGGCTGACCGCCCACTATTAGTGTAAAATTTCACATCTTTTTTCTAGTTGTGCCAACTGTCTCCACAGGTGCATGCACAATGTAGCTCGACTTTTCGTGCTCCTTTCAGATACGACTAGCCCTATAGTTCGAACTCCCATGGTTCTAAATCTGATCTCACAAGTGCAATGTGAAATAGATAAACACCAAAGAATCCAAATCCAGCAAATCTTTTGGTAAATCAATTTTGAGCCACCTAAATATTTTTAGGAAATTTAGAAAACCCATGACTCGTGCCAAAGGCCACGTGTCCTTCATCACCAAGATTGTATCGGCTCGAAAACTTAGGTACGATGGGGAAATGTCATGAATTGACCACCCCACTCGCCAGATCAAAGATCGGCCTCTACTAATCATGATGTGAATCTTATTTACATTATATGCTCTTGTTCCGGTTATTAGGCTAACATTACTATGTGATGCGCACACAAGTATAGACTAATTTGTAAAAATTGGAACACTTTGATTCATGTTTGTTTGAAAAGTGTTTGAATATGTACCACTTGAAAAAGTGATCTCATATGAACGTTACTCAAATTATTCTAATTTAAGCAATTAGTCTTCATCCACAGGCATTCAAACAATTTAGCACTTAAGCAATTAGCATGTTAGACATGGCAACAATCACACTCATGCAATATGCTAAAGCAAATGAAAGCTCACCTAGTACTCTGAGGCGAGCCAAAAAGAGATAAAATAATAAGGAAAAATGCATGATTTTAATGATGCAAAATGACTAATGCAACACATGCAAGATTCAATTAAAAGGCTCGACTACGGATATAACATGTGAATCAATTTGATAGCATGCGTTTAAATACATATTTCAACGAATCAATAAACGACAATGCTTTGTTAGAATGATGAACCAAGCCTCGATGCATCCAAGACAAATGGATGCAAATCATGGAGTATGCTAAAAGGAAAGTGATGTTCTAAACTAACCATCATAAACAAGTAAATAAAAAGGAGAAAGACGTGGCGTTAGAAGACATACACATTATTACAGGTTTGCGCTCGCGCAGTAGGGTCTGAATGAATAATCTAGCTAATTAATTACCTAATTAACTAACTATTACAAACCCAAATGAATAAATTAGCTAAACTACTTAACTAATTATGACAACAACAAATTAACTAATTATTCTAGCTAATTAAATAAGTACAATACATAGTTATTCTAACTAATTAGTTACAAGCCCTCTACTCCAAGCGTAATTACAATATCATCTTGATGGATCCCAATAATAGAGGGACGGCTCATGCATGGATGCGGATTTTCACCCGATAATGCTCTCCATTTTGCTACCCGAATGCCTTTGTTGTACAGTCATAATTAGAAAAATGCACTGTTTTTCACCTCAACTTCTGCCCCGCTCTACTGGATAAAAGGCACTGTCTGCCTTGAAAAAGTGGCCGGCAACCCAAAAGTAGTGGCTAGCAGGCCACTGATAGTGGGTTGCCGTCCAACAAAAGTGACCTGCCGGCCATTATGTTGGTTCTGTCCTGCAGCAACAGAGGACAAATAGAGCATAAACCAGAGTACTCTCTGGGGTTGTTTGTCCACCTTGCCTCTCGTTATCATCAAACAGGTCAAAGGAGGGGTAGGCTTCATTCTCAAATCATCAATCGACGCAATTTCATTACATGATGACTTATAAATCAAGGGACATAATTTCAATAAATGCATAACAAAAGACTAACAAAACCTCCTCCCTATCATGGATTGATCACGGGAAGTGGTTGAAATTGACTCTTGAACCATTTACATCACTAGCAAGTATGAAATGACTCAAGAATCGATGGGTTCAATTAACGTCCGATTGAACCCAAGTTGATTTTATTATCTTGCATCACTTTTAGTTCCAATTTTATTACTTCATTTTAATTGCCATCCATTCTTTTATTCATTAAGTCCAAAAATGAGCTTCAAGTCCACTAATGTAGAGAAATACCAAACCAAATGTTGTTTTAGGCATGAGAGAAGTGCCATGCCATTGGTAATGAACCCCCAAAGGGATTAAACCATTAAACACAATACCTCTATCTCAAGCTTAAACAAGCAATTAGTTTGAAACAACTTTCAAAGCAAAGAAAAAGCCAAGAAATAAGGGAGGTTGCAGAGGAGATTAGAGATGAAAACAAGCATGGAAAGCAGGAAATAAACGCTATCAACTCAAATAGGTTGGTGGCTAAAGCCTAAACCACCAAGTCTATGAGGACCATTACACTACAAGCATACTAGACAAAGCTCAAAGGCAATGAACAATTAAAAATAATCCTAAAATCCAAAAAAGTGCTGGAATGAAGACAAAAATAGCCAAAACAATAAGGTAAAATATTGAAGAATTAATACTAGCACACAAGAACATGGAGGGGGGGCTAACCCCTCCACTTTTGGGACTTGAAAACATTATTTTTTCCTCTGAAAAAACTCTGAAAATCAATAGTAAAAAGCTCAAAAAAAGATGATGAGAAGGTGGGAAATACAGGGACAAAGGCCTTAGAAGCAAGGTGCAAAGAAGTGCTATCAACCCCTCTACCTTTAATGGCCTTAAACCACAAGTTTCAACCAAAAAATACAGGTAATAAACAGCCCAAAAAACAGTAGAAAAGATGGAAAACAAGTGATGTAAAGATGGTACAAAAGGACTAGAAGGTATACCTCTTGAAGATGAATGATTCTTTGAGTTACAAACCACCAATTTCACACTCTCAAGTGCCTTAAGAGCTCAAATTCAAGCTCAAATCACCTCAACAAGAAGCTCTCTAGGTTCAATTTAGAGTGTTTAGGCAAAGGCTATGCAAATTGTAAGAGAGAGAGAGAATTGTAGAAAGAGAGAGGAATTTTCCAAAATTTGCTCTTCAAAAATATTTTCTCACTTTTAACTTTTTCTAACCTTTAAACCATGAGGGAAGGTCATCTATATATAGAAAACTAGGTGTCTATCTCAAAAATATCTATATAGGAACAGTTGGTGCAGTGTGGGAACAGCTGGCAACAAATATCTGTAAAAATCTAGCTTTTTACACAAGTGGCCGGTAGGTAAAAATCTACTTTTAGGCCCGACTTCAAATGGGAATATCTCCCTCATCTGAACTCGGTTTTAGGTCTTTCTTGAGTCTAAATTAAAGCCCCAGAAATTTACTTTCCAATGGTGGTGACGTTGCATCTAAATTCTAAGTGTGCAAAGAGATATTCCTAGTTTAGTGAAGACTGCTTATTACTGTCCTAACGGATTGATGCCCAACTTCATGCTCAACTAGTTTTCTTCCCTTCCCTCCTATTTTTTTCAACTCCAAACCTTTAAATAAGATGTTTTAAATATTTTTTCAAAGAGTTCACCTCCCTTACACTTATTTCCACTTTGTTCTTACTCAGTTTACCGAAAAGTGCAATATTTTCAAAGAGCGTTTTAAGGTCTAAAATAGTTTTGGTCTAAAATGGTTTTGGTCAAAATAGGGTGTGAGGTTGGAATTTAGAAGCCCTTCTTGCTAAAGAAATTGAACATTTGCATAGCATAACTTTCATCATCGAGTGATCAATTAGTGGCACCCAAGTTTTAAGGGCCATCAAAAATGGGGTGTCTACAACTGCCCCTCTTTGACAGAGCTTGAAGTCATGAAGTGACGTGAGCGAATGTCAAAGACCGAAGATTGCCCATTTTGACAAGGGCATAAGACTTAAGCAAACAAACAAAATGCAAATACAGTTGGTTGAACCCAAGGGTTGCCTATGTATCCCGTTGTAAGGAATCAGACTAGCGTAGTTTAGCGGCAGAATGTAAATGATATACAATGTAGCGCAATAGTATAATCAAACCAAAAGCAGTGCTTACCACACAAATACCATAAAGGGGTGGAGATGCAAATCAAACTATATTTTATATAGAAAAGAAGTGGGCACAGCCAAACGACGCCTAACACAGGCTAGGTGCCTACATCCTCAATACTGGCCTTAGCACAACATGGATGCCTACACATAACAGAACAATGTTTCAACGTGAAAGGGGTGCGAGCACATGTAGAACTATGTTTTTCGTAGAAACATAAAGAGTACAAGCAATTGGGTGGTATGATATAAGTGAGGAATGATCTGTTAGGAAAAGAAAATGATCCTAAATTCTAAATGCAACAAGACAAGGTACAATGCAATGGATAAAGTAAATGCAGGTGATAAAATGATATAATGTAATGGATGCGATGGACAATGTAGTAGATGAATAGGGTGACATACTCCTACCACGCTGAAATCGTAAGAGGAGGAGGAACAAATCCCAAATACGCTAAAATCGTGTGAGGAAGGGAACACTCTAACTACGCTGAAATCGTGAGAAGAGGAAGAATAAATCCCAAACACACTGATATCGTGTGAGGAAAGGAACACTCTAACCACGCTAAAATCGTGAGAAGAGTAAGAATAAATCCCAAGCACGCTAAAATCGTGTGAGGAAAGGAACACTCTAACCACGCTGAAATCGTGAGAAGAACAAGAACAAATCCCAAACACACTGAAATCATGTGAGGAAAGGAACACTCAAACTACGCTGAAATCGTGAGAAGAGGTCCTGAGAAAACCACACAGGGTCGCTTTCCATGCGTCCTGAGAAAAATTCTAAACACGCTGAAATTGTGTGAGGAAAGGAACACTCTAACCACACTAAAATCGTGAGAAGAGGTCATGAGAAAAATTCCAAACATGTGGAAATCGTGTGAGGAAAGGAACACACTAGCCACGCTGAAATCATGAGAAGAGGTCCTGAAATGATGCGATAGATGTACAGAGTATGATGAGTTTTTGCGATAAATGCACAAAAAATGAGATTTTGCAATAGATGCACAGGAAATGCAGTAAACAAACAAAGTAACACTTTAGAAAGTACCTCATGGGGTGAGTGGCGATGAACCGCTCTACCTCTTGTGTTCTTCAAACTCTTACCTTTAACTCATAGTTCAAACTCTTACCTTTAACTCAAATGCTGATGAGGGATAACACCTGCATATAGAAGCCATAGATGCTGCTTTTCTTCCTGATCATATTCATAACTTTCCCTATTCTCCAATGGGGTGACAAACTAGGTTGGTTCATTATCCAGAATTGAGGCGCATATACACTACCTCAACCTATAAGGCTGCCATACAGATATCAAGCCGAGGATACACCCCTAGGTATTTAAACCTGACTTTAGTCTCAGAAATTCCAAACCTTCATGTTCTAGGCATCGCCATTCGAGCTCTAGTTTCCACCGTCGCAGTTGGTCTCCTCGGAACTCATTGGAAACATAGCCAAGATGCCTCTGGCTAGGAATGGTGCTTAGGGAGAGTACTTTTGATCATCATTCTGACTTGAAGAAGGCTTAAGCTTGAGCTCAAGGTAGAGGTACACTCATACTTTAGAGTAAAAACAAGGCCTGAGAAGGTGCATCCGGAATGCAAGTCCAGAATTTTCTGAAGTTGAAACACACTCAGATGCTTCAATTTTTCCTCCTTTTTTTTTTTTTTTTTTTTTTTTGCTTTATAGTCCGGAACCTATGTAGCTTTAGATAGGTCCTTGTTTTAATGCTCTCTCTTTCGCTCGGGGTTGGACCCTACAGTTGTATGAAAGAAAGAATCATGTTTTGCACATCATGTTGGGAATGACATAGCACTCTGAGCACAAAACAATTTATTTTTGAAATTGAAATCGAGAATGAGTTCTTAACTGGGTATTGAGCCTACGACTGACCACAGTACACTAGGACTCAACAAAATGAATAAAAAAGCCCTAAACGCAACTATTTACAGTCAAAATGACTCAAAATAGGAATCGAGACAAACAAAAACAACAAGCACAACACTTGGATGTTTACCACCGGTGGGAGACCTCTTAGTTCACGGGCAGCCCACTGCTTCTCCTGATATTGTTTCCCATCCTTTCTCATTTGTGATTCTCACATCATTTTGGTATTCAATCTCTATTTTCTCAGAAAACCATTTCCTTACTTTTTCTCTCAGTGCACATCTCTCTATTCTTTAA
Organism: Camellia sinensis; assembly: GCF_055761805.1. Classification (NCBI taxonomy): domain Eukaryota; kingdom Viridiplantae; phylum Streptophyta; class Magnoliopsida; order Ericales; family Theaceae; genus Camellia; species Camellia sinensis. The sequence goes on from NC_138964.1 coordinate 45,518,751, forward strand.
TCTCTTTTTTTTTTTTTTTTTATCCCTCCATGGGGTGGTTGATGAATAAGCTGGAAGTTGTGGACCCTATAAGGGGAGCGAATATCCTGCTTCATTTCTAGTTCATGCTTCATACTTGGCTCAATACCTCACTGTTTGGAGGGTGAGAGTTTTTTTTGGCCTCTAGCTTCAGTTGTGCCCTTTCGGGCGAGTGCATTGATAATGGGGAAAAGACAGAAAACCTGACTTGATTGTGCCCCTAGTTCATCATTTTGATTTCTTTTTTTTTTGGGCTTCTGCTAAAACAATTTTGAAGAACATGCTTATTAGATTAACATGCTTGTTCGACTTTCTACTTTGAAATCATATAAGTCAGGCTATGAGCACTGAAAATTTTCCTTTTTTGGGTCCAAGAAATGGTCTGATTTTTTAAAAATGGAATAATTTTTGAGAAAATTAGTCAACTTCATTAAAAATCCTTAAAAATTGTTTTTGCTAATGGCCACTGCTCAACCAATGCAGAATTAACTCCTGAGACACGCAGCCTCAGATCTGAACTTGATTTGTTTTGCAACTGAATCTTCTAACAGAATAGGATAACCGATTTTGAACGAAGATTAGCATGAAGATGTGCCAATTTACACATGGATAGGATAGCCAAGTTTGAATAAGGAGAAGCCAATCAACATGGATGAGACAAGCAGGTTGAAAATGGTTGGGGCTGAACTTCAAGATGAAGTTGCCTACGTATCCCAAAGATGGAATCAGGTCGTACGTAGTTCCTGGGTTAAGGTACACTCGAGTATTAACACTCTCCTTTTGCGCTCTAACTTTTTCCAAGGCCGCCCTTCCGGGTTTTCAACTTTGCGAGCTATTTTTCTCTTTTCATTTTTCTTTATTTTTCCTTTTTCTTTGTTTCCAATTTTTCGTTTTTGTTCTCTTCTTCTTCTTTCCTTTTTGCTTCTTTTCTTCTTTTCTCTTTCTTTTTCTTTTTGTTCTTTTTCTTTTCTATTGCTCTAACTTTTACCTGGGTCGCCCTTTCGGGTTTTCTGCCTAGTGAGCCTCTCAAGGATAGAAAAGTTTAACTTGCCCATGTTGATTGATAGTAGGATCTCTAAGCCATCTGAATCCACGAGAATGGCTACTGTTCTGGACTAAATAGTCATGATGATGTAAGAGCCCATCCAATTGGGTCTGAATTTTCCCCTAGTGTCGTGGATAGGAACTTGATTGTCCTTTAGTAGAAATTTTCTTCTATTAGATTCTGGGATTTGGCTTTCTTGCACATCTGACCTTTTTTGCCCCTAGTTCAAAGGCTGCTTCTTATCCAGCTATGCAAGCTTCCTTTGATGACATATGACCTTATTACCCCCAGTTCAAGGGCTGCTTCAAATCCAGCCATGCAAGCCTTCTATTTTGGTCAACCGTTGAACATTCTGAATCAAAGTTTGAAAGCAAAGAGGTTGAGTCTTAAGGCCGAGAGTGATCATACGTTGTACAATATCAAGATCAATTTCAGGCATGTCTTCCTAGGACCATGCAAAACATTTTTTGAAATCTTCTAATAAAGCGACTAGTCGCTTGTGCTCTTCTGGAGACAATGTAGAATCAATTTGGATCAAGCCAAGATCCATTTCAGTATTTACATTAACAAACATAATCTCATTCATTAAGGGCTTAGCAAGCATCTTTTCCTCTCAATTGATCAAATTTTTGCAAATCCCGAGGAATTCCTTCCTCTTTGTTTTCACCACAATTTTGAAAATAGTTTTGAAAAACTTTGGTCAATGCGATGATTTAAAGGCACGGAGAAGTAGATGAAAAGTACTATCATTTCATTTAGATCTTCTGGCTCAACTGACTCAATGGTAGAAACGGACGCAAAAGAAAGAGTGAAAAGACAAACAAAAACAAACAGGGAAGTGATGTCCGAGTTAACACCCCCGAAATCACCAACCTTCGACATAACAAGACTGACTCGATACAACAAGACTGACTCAATATAACACAACAAGACTGATTCAATACCCAAGTCCGAAAGTAAAATAAACAACATTTTCAAAATGCAAAAATAGTGCATACCATCCACCACATCTGGAGTAAAATGAGTGCCATCAATAGGTGGTTCATCCCCGATCACATAGTCATATTATCCCCCAAGTTCATTGATCCAGCACCGATAGACTTTGTAGGACTTGGTAGAGTGATGACCTTATTGTCAATCAGGTCTTGAATTTCATGGCAAAGACGAAAACAATTGTTAGTGTCTCGGCCGATTTATTGATGGAAGGCACAGTACTTTAGCAGCTTTATACCTGGCTGGAAGGGGATCAGAGAGAGGCAAAGGGTCAAGCGGTTTGAGATGGCCTTGTCATATGAGGATTTGGAGAGCTTTGGACAAGGTCATGTAAAGGGGATTAAAGGTGCGGTTACCAATCCTGACAAGATTGACAGAGGGGTTGGCAGGTGTTGACTAGGTTAGATGATCTCTTATGAGTGTAGGATTGGAGCTGAAATGGGTGTTTCTGGCCAGGCATCCTTTTTCATGGTTTAGCCCCAAATTCAAAGTGCCTCTAACCTGAGCGACAAAAGCGTCATCCACAGTTTTTACAACAACTGCAAGCACTTGCTGCTTGTTCAGCCCTTTGCCCTTCAAAGCATTAATAGCCCATTGAAGATGTTCATAAGTATTGATACTTGCCCCCGGCCTTATTCTTCTGACTTGCTTCAACTTTGCCAAGAGATTGGGTGGCTATGTTGCGGCGAGGCCCAGTTGTTGTTGACATGTCGCCACCCAGACTTGAAACAGCTTCGGGTTGGCCTTCTTCAAATGCGGCCCATCCCAAGATTGGGGAGCCTTTTGACATAAAATTCATGGTATGTGATGTGGTCGATAATGAAGCCAATATCCCAGAGGCTAGATCTGCCACAGTTCTCTGTAGATCTTGAATCATGCTTATGAGTTCAGAAGTAGTGGGTTTATGGGTTTGAGATAATTCAAGTTCAAGTGCATCCATCATACACAAGTTCGTGCTTTCTAGAATAAACACCTCAGGCTTGGGTAAATGGGCCGAGGTGATGTATATGCTGGGTTTGTAAGTGGATGGTAGTGTATGGATTAGGTTGAGGTGTGGAGGAGATGGGTTAGTGGTCGCTTGAGGTCTTTTTGGCGGAGCTATGATCTCGTCATCAATGAGATCCTGAATCTTATGACGAAGGCGGATGCAACGGTTTGTATCATAACTGTGTTGTTGATGATAGGCATAGTATTTAACGAGGTCATATCTTTGGTAGAAGAGGATTTGGGAGGGAGAGGGGTTCTAGGAGCTCTAGGTACCCTTTTTCTAGCAGTGTTTTCAAGGCTTGAGCGAGACTCATGTAAAGAGGAGGGAAATTTGGGGCTTGGGGCTGAGTTGAAGTGGTTGGTTTTTGGCTATTGATGGGAGTGGTGACAGTGTTTACTTCTGAGCATTTCACAGCTGTCCTACCACTGGTACTAGCATTGGAACTGCAAACAAGATTCTTCTTCAAAGGCTCATTATCTTCCATAATGATCCCTTGTCTGATGGCAATCTCGATTTGAACCCCCATTTCATGAAGCTCTGTAAAGGTAAATAGAAGTAGAACAATCAACTTCTGCAGCAACTTGCCATGCAGATTCTGAACAACCATTCTTATCTGATCCTTCTCGGAAGGTCTCGTGGTCATCATCAAGGCTTTAGCCCTTCATCTAGTCACAAACTCAGGGAAACCCTCCTTTGGCTCTTGACATGTTACCTCGAGATCACGACTTGTGACCTCAATCTGTGTATTGCAAGAGTACTGAGCAATAAAGGCTTCAGCCATCTCTTTCCAATTCTGTTTGACAGAATCTTTCAACTTAGCATACCAAATGGCTGCTATACCCGACATGGTGTGACCAAAGAGAGACAGCTTCTATGGTCTAGTTCAGCCCATCGGCCGCAAGATATCAGAAAACAATCGAAAAGCCATCAAAATGATCAATGTGTGGCATCTTAAACCGATCCGGCAATGTAACTGCAGAATCAGTGTGTTCATCCTCTATGTCTGGGATGGAGTTAACCCCTTATGCTCTTTTGAACAACTTCTCTAATTTGTTGACTTTGAGCGCAGTTGGATCGACTTCGAATTCAAATGGTGCCTTGGTCTGATAAACCAATGCTTTGGAAGCTTGTACTGGGATTGGCTCTATTGGATTCCCTTGGTTTTCTTGTACATTAGCAGTATTTGCAGTGGCACCAGGTGCAGGGATAGCTACAGTGGGCGCATGGGATGCAGAGGCCATAGCCGGCTATGGTTGCTATTACTGTAGCCTAGTTATAACCTTGGTCTGACGAGCCGTAACCTCGACTTGAAGGACCGCGTCATGCTGCAATGTCTTCACTGTTAGTTGTAAATGATGTATTAGTTCCTCCACACTGGCCAAGGGATACTGTGCCATTGGAATAGGTGACTGGCCTTGTGCTGGACTGGAAATAGATGACTATTCCTGAACCGGACTAGACACAAGTGAGCCAAGGGGTGACTGCTATAAGAACTGGACTGGTCAATTCTGTCTAACCCTCTTTCGCCTTGTAACCGGCGGTAGTGAAGCAAACACTGGTTGCCCCTAAACTAGGTCCCTAACCTTACAAAGTCTATCAACACGAGTCCAGAGTACCTGGGGAATATTAGAGCCTTTTGAAGATATGGTTCCGGAACTACCCAGCAAAAAACAAAACAAACAGCACCTCAACTCAATTTCACTAGAACAAATATGATCATAGCTGAGTGACTGTACTCTACACTGACTTCTGCCCCCAAAGAAATACCAACTGTACCACAGATATGAAGCACCCCTGTACAGTTTCACTACAAAGCATGTACTAGGTAAAGAGAGCCAAAACACACCTATGAGGGTGTAGGGTTACCCTGTCCTAGTTTCATGTACTAGGATTCACTACATCAATCAAGCAGTTTCACACAACCCTGCATTCGGGTGAGCATCATGTCCTACTTTGGAATAGTCACTATGGCTTTACTATATGCAGCTAGGTCAAATGGTCAAAGGGGGTACCTTAGAAAGACTACCTAATATACCTCTCACGCCTAACACCGAGAAGTGAAAAGAGGATCAAACGGTACAACGGTAGTCCAGATCCAAGTATTGTGTTCCCAACATGGCAGGGCCCATGACTGGTCAACCTTTGGTGACTGCGGGAACAATAGATGGCAAACACAGTGACTTAAGTACGCAAATGCAAATGCAATGGAAAGAACATATAAGTGTAAATAAAATTTCACATCATGAACTTAGAGTCAAGTTCTCTAATTTCCCCAGTGGAGTCGCCAAAAACTGTAGCTCAACTTTTCGTGCTCCTTTCGGACATGACTAGCCCTACAGTTCGAACTCCCGCAGTTCTAAATCTGATCTCACAAGTGTAATGTCAAATAGATAAACACCAAATAGTCCAAATCCAACAAATCTTTTGAAAAATTGATTTCGAGTAAAAATGCCAAAAATGGACTGCTTTGCCAGATACAGAGTCGCCACCTAAATATTTTTGAAACATTTCGGAAACCCATGACTCGCGCCAAAGGCCACGTATAGATCGCCCAAACTCACTCTGCGCGGCCTCCTTTCGGAGAGGGCGCGAATTTGGTTCTAGCTACTACAGTTCGGACTCCAGTCACAGTTCTGAATCTAATCTCACAAAGTGAAATGCAAGACTGATAAATCACCAAAGAGTCCAAATTCGGCAAATCGTTTTGGAAAATCGATTTTAATCAAAAAGCGCCAAACATGGACTGCTTTGCTAGATTTCAGAGTTGCCACCTAAATATTTTGTTTTGGGAAATTTAGGATACCCTGACTCGCGCCTAAGGCCACGTGTCTGTCATCACCAAAATTACTTCGGCTCGGGAACTTGGGTACGAGGGGGAAAGGTCCTGAAATGAGCACCCCCGCTCGCCCGATCAAAGGATCGGCCTCTACTAAACATGATATGTTGTTTTTGAAAACACATGCGTTCTTGTTTGATTATTAGCTAAATTACTATGTGATGCGCACAACACACAAGTATAGACTAAATCACTCGATTTGGAACAAACATCTCATGTTTGTTTTTCGAAAAAGTGGTTTGAAAGTACTACTCACAATTAGGTTAAAGCGCAGATTTGCCACCCTCAAGTGGGCTTAAAAACATGATGATTTGCCACTCCGCAAAGTGGGCTTAAAACGCACATTTTGATGAATTGTTTCAATTCAAGTAATGAAGCCTTCATCCACAGGCATTCATGCAATTTTAGCAATTAAGGAAATAGCCTCATGGCAAGCACGCTGTCATGGCAATCACTTACACGCATGCAAGGATGCTAAAGCATAAACACTCACAGTGTACTCCAAGCCAAAATAGAAGCTAGTTAGTAATCAATGCATGATCCTAGCTATGTCAACAATACCTAATGCAACACATGCAAAATGCAACTAAGTAGGCTCGGCTATCTCAGGTGGCATATGTATGCGACATTCGATAACATACTTTGAAACACATATTTCAAGTACGTATTGAGATTCAATGCAGTTTGAATGATGCACCAAGCTCGGTGCATACAAGACAAATGAATGATGCAAACATGCAAAGTATAAGGTATGCTAATTGAAATATGCCCTAATCTAACCACTGAAAGCGGATAAGTAAATGGGAGAAAGACGTGGGGTTGGAAGACATTCACACACACACGCACACTTATTACAATATTTGCCCTCTTGACGGAGGGTCCGAATAAAATGAAAGCTAACTAGCTACGCTAATTAAGCTAACTATTACAAACCAACTAATTAACTAACTATTCTAGCTAATTAATTATTACAAACCAAATTGAATAACTAGCAAATCTAAGCTAATTAGAATATGACAAAGCACTAAGCTAAATTAATTACAGCACAGGTAATTAACTACAACTAGCTAACAAAAGCGATAAATGGCCTCACGGGCGAGGGAGATATGCATGCTCGGTTGCGTCCCCCCGGAAATCCACCGCCTTGCCTCAAGACGCCTCTGTTTGCACTCTTTTGGACCTTTGAAAATTACACTGATTTCCATATTGCTTCTTTCTGGTCTCAAGAACACCTTGAGGGATAAAATTCCTCCTGTTGCTACAACAGAGCACAGACAGAGGCAAGACAGTGTATTTGCAAGGAAATGTATGCACTTTCACACTCCTTATCGTATCTCAAGCTCAAAGGAGTATGGCACTTGACTCTCGAGCCAACAACCAAGCATTTTCAATGCATGGTGGCCAAAGGATCAAGCTTGCGTAAAACTCAATGAATGCACACATAAGACTTGAAAGGCCTCCACCCTATCATGCACAATCAAGGGCGTCGGCGATCGAGAAATGTGACACGTTTCATCACTATGAGTATGAAACATCCCACATTTCTCGTGTTTGGATTAACGTCTGATCCAAACACATGCAATACAAGCAATATGCTTATCTTTGCCATGTTTTACCTGATTCATTTTGTTTACACAATTTAGATTACCAATTAGTCCCTTAATCGATTAAGTCCAAAAATGAGAGTCCTCTAGTTTTGAAAGAGTGAATTAGTGGGATACAATGGCATATATTTCAGCACTAAAATAACATGCTAAAGACGCTAAATCATGCAAGACATGTATGCAAGACATGTTAAAGGCCAAAAATACTAAGGCTAGTGAAGAACATCACACAAGAGGCATGCAATATCAAGCACAAATGGTCAAACCAGCTATGGACAGACCTAAAACAAGCCAAAACGGAGGCCAAAACATGCTGAAATGATAGCCCAAAAGCTTAGACAAACATGCATGCAAGTTGGCTCACAAGCGAAACATAAGGCCCAAACCTCAAACACAACAAAAGGGCGATAAATGCAAGAATATGGCAGAGGTATATGGTCTAAAATAACATGCCAAATGATGCTATGCCATGCAAAAAGCTCAAATATGACATGCTAGAGGTCTCAAAGTGCAAGGCTAGCAAAGCCAAATACACTATAGATATGCAAAGCCAAGCATGCATGACCAAAACCACTCAAATCAGACCTAAAGCATGCTAAAACATCGCCAAAAATGTGTTGGAGTAGAGCATACACATGCTAGATCAATAGGCTGAAACACCAAATACACTAGGCTAATGAACAAAATTGCACTACAAGTGCAAGGAGCATGCAAGAGGCAACCAAACCAACCCAAAATAGAGTTATGACATGGAAAATAATGGCTAAAAACATGCTTGAACTAAGCAAATTCAAGGCACAAAGGCATGCTACTTTGCAAGGCTACAAGTAGGATTACACTACAAGTACAAGAAGCATGCAAGAGGTGACCAAGACAGCCAAAAACAGAGTTATGGTAGGTCTAAAAAGTCACAAAAATAAGCCTAAACAAAGCCACTAAGAAGTAGAAACACGTGCTCTTTTGATGGGCCATCAACACATGCAAACAAGAGAAGAGGAGGGGGGACCACTCCCACCCATTTGGAACCTCAAAACCACCTTCCCACCACTGAAATTCCTCTGAGTTTTAGTGGGAAGAAGGCCAAAAAGAGACGGTCCCAAAAGCTTTTAAAAGATAGCAAGAAGCTAAGCAAATAAGGCACAAAAGAGTGAGAGACACCCCTAACTCAAACAAAGCCTCAAATAACCTTTTTAAACACTTTAAAACAAAGGTTTTTGTAGTTGAAAGAAAGGCCTAAAATAGCATGCAAAGGTGGCCAAATATGCAACCAAAACAAAGCTTAAAAGAGGGTATAGGACTCACCTTTGAAGCACAGCAAAAACAACAACTTTCTTAAGCTGAAACCAACTTTCAAAGCTCAAATATGACCTCCAAGAACCTCAGCTCAATGATGGTGGTGTTTGGCTAGGAGTCTCTTTGCAAAAGTGTGAAGAAAGTTCACTTTCAAGCACTAAAAGAGAAGCAAGAGAGGATTCTAGAGAGAGGGAGAAATTGCTCCTCGAAATTCTGAACCCTTGAGAAGGGGGAAGCACCTCCCCTTTTAAAAAAATGCAAGACAAAGCTTGCTCAAAGATGCATTCTGTGCCTAACAGCTGGCACAACTGGCACCAAAAATATCTGCAGAAAGTGAAAAACGGCCGCCGACCACTCAAAGTGGTCGACCGACCACCCCTCCTAGTCGATCGACTGCCTCAGGTGGTCGACAGGGGAAACATATGGTTGACAGGGGAAAAAGGGGGTCTCCCAAGAGAGGAGAAGGTGGTGGCATACTGTAGACCACTTAAGGTGGTCGACCGACCACCCACCCTAGCCAACCGACCACCTAAAGTGGCTGACAAGGGAGAAAACTGGTCGGTATGGGAGAAAACTGGTCTACACCACTGTTTCTCCCTCCAGGAAAAAAGGGGGACCACGAGTTGGCTTAAAACAAGCACTAAACCAAGAGTGTTCAGAGACTTAGAGGCAAGGCACGTAGCCAAAAACCATGGGGACTCCAAACGAGCGCGAACATGCGCAATCATCGAGCACTCAAACGATGACGTCCAAGTCTTTAGGACGGTCAAAAATGGGGTGTCTACAATTGTCCCTCTTTGATAGAACTCGGAAGTCATGAATTGACGGGAGTGAATGTCAAAGCCCAGAGACGACCCATTTTTGACAAGGCCAAAGACTTAGACAAACAGACAAGATATCAAATAGATATGCCCGCAGGCCGGGACAAAATGCAAATAAGCATGCACGATGCAATAGCATAACTCATGATCATGAAAAGAAAGCTGTAATGAAACATTTGAATGCAAATACTAGGCACGATAAATGCAACATTTTAAGCAAGCGAATAAGAAACAACAGTCTCACACATTCCAACAGAAAGGATGTAAGAAAATTATACAATTCCCACCACGCGTCACGCAGGAAAGGCCAAAAACGACTACCAGGGATACCTGGAGTCTCAAACAAAACACCTCTCAACGTATCACACGCGAAAGAGGGAAATGCAACACCTCTCAGCATATCACACGTGAGAGAGGGAAACAACATCTCTCAGGTAAAGACAACACCTCTCAGCGTATCACACGCGAGAGAGGGAAAAAACACCTCTCAGCGTATCACACGAGAGAGACGAAAACAACACCTCTCAGCGTATCACACGCAAGAGAGGGAAAGGCAACACCTTTTAGCGTATCACACGCGAGAGAGGGAAACAACACCTCTCAGCGTATCATCCGCGTATCACACACGAGAGAGGGAAACAACACCTCTCAGCGTATCACATACGAGAGAGGGCAAGGCAACACCTTTCAGCGTATCACACGCGAGAGAGGGAAACAACATCTCTCAGCATATCACACGCGAGAGAGGGAAAGGCAACACCTCTCAGCGTATCACACACGAGAGAGGGAAACAGCACCTCTCAACGTATCACACGCGAGAGAGGGAAAGGCAACACCTCTCAGCATATCACACGTGAGAGAGGAAAAGGCAGATGTCAGTGTAGACATTGGGCGTATCCGAATGTCTCTAACCAATGAGGTATCGGTGTAAGCACCAGATGCACTCAAATGCTTCTAACCGAGACAAGATGAACTCAAAGGACAGGAAAGATCTTACCTAGAATTCCTCTTAATGAACCGTACATACAATATCATCTGGTTGCATCAGCTTCGAATGAACCGTACATACAATATTGTCTCCTATGTAAGAAAGAAACTCAACAGGTACAATAAAACACAATGCATATTCTACGCAGGATTGACAACACATTCCGTGTTTAAATGCCAAATGCATGTTCTACGCGTATGCGAGGAGTGCATATTCTATGTAAAAGGGGCAAACACATGTGAGTGCAAGAAAGTTGAGCGTATGTTCCATGCAACATTCGAGATACATATTCTATGCGAAACAAGAAGTGCACAACAATGTAAGTGAAAAGGTGCATAACAATGCAAGAGAAACATGCATAACAATGCAAGTGAAATGTGCATAACAATGCAAGTGGAGACACGCATATCTTATGCAAAGCAAAAGTGAGATAACATGCCTACACAAAGCCGATTCAAATACAACCTCCGATTTACCTCTCGAAGGGGTGACAATGCATTCAAAAAGGATACACTTTGCTCATGAAGACTTGGCGATGAGTCACGCATCGGAGGCGTGATTTCAAATTCTCGCGGGGGCTTTTTAGCTGAAAAGTGAATTGATTTGGGACTTTCTCAAAATCAAAGAACTCATAATAGCATAAAAGTACACAGGGAGGACAGTGGGACCCTACCGACCACCCTGGAGAGCTGTTGACCACCAAAACCACCTGTCGACCACATAGGTGGTCGGTCGACCAATTTAGCAGATTTCAGGGTAGTTTGGTCTTTTGAGGTCCGGATCTTTAAAAGCACAACTCTAAAGCACAAATGCTCACACATACAAGGCCGAAAATCACTCCCCTACCTCCCTAGACCTCTTTTCCTCTTAGATCTGGGCTTTACACATGTTTTCCAACGCCCCACGCAAAGTTGATTCACGAAAACTCTTCAGTTTTTTTCACTTTGAACCGAACAAATCTTGCTTTCAGACCCTTTTTCTGCCATTTTCGCTATTTGAGGTATGTTTGCCCCAAGTTTGTTTTGAGTTTGTCCTCCTTTTCCCGGGCTTGGACTTTTGACTTTTTTCTCCTCCCGAGAGTTGACTTTTGGCACTTTTGCTCATTTTTGCTCATCTTTCACCTTCTTTTCAGATGGCCGACGATGCTCCATACGACGAGGGTTCTCCGGGGATGGAGGAGAAGCCCGACATCATTCCGCTACCGGCTAGGACTCGGCCCTTCGATCCTACGACGCACAGTCCTGAGGTACATATTCTGCCACTTAGCACAGCTTGCCATTTTACCGGGTTTGCACGACGCGCCCCCCATAGATCTTCTATACCGAGAGCCGAAGTCTCACCTATCTCACTACGCGCCCGAGGTACACACTGCACTCTCACATTTTCTACGATGCACTTTACATTTATTGCACAATTCATGCTTTTGCTCTGTATTTCGTCTGCTTGTTCTGAACACATTTACATACACAACGCTTCTGCTCATTCTGAACACAGCTCACACATTGCATATCTGCTCATTCTGAACACCACTTACACACTGCATCTCTGCTCATTCTGAACACAACTCACATGCTGCATCTCTGCTCATTCTGAACATAACTCACATGCTGCATCTCAGCTCATTCTGAACACAGGTAGCTTCCCGTTCCACTCGGGGATATGGGCCGATCACCGCGAGGGATTGGTATATGAAGCTCCCCAACGGTGTTCGGTAGATTGTTGATGAGGCAGAGTTTGGGCTATTTTGCATGGGGTTATCGCATCTTGCAGTGAATAGGACCCTCCTGGGTGCACTAGTAGAGAGATGGTGGGACACCACCAACTCCTTCCATTTCTCAACTACCGGGGACATGACGATGACCCTGTACGACTTTGCTATGCTGACAGGCCTCGAGGTCGGAGGCTGGCCGATCCCAAATGACTCCGATATGGGTGAGTGGGAGGCAGTATAAACCTATATACTCGGAGCCCATCTGCCGATATACCGATCATCAGGCACAGTCAGATACACCTGGTTCACAAAGCAACACAGAGGGACTAGGCTCGAGACTATTAAGGCCACGGAGCAATACACCCAGGGATTCCTCATGTTCCTTCTTGGGACCACATTGTTCTCTGATAGGAGGAACACGGTCGGGCTACATCTTTTGACTGCTCTAGTAGACCTATCCCAGGTTCGGCACTTCGATTGGGGCGGCGCTGGCCTTGCTACCCTTTATTGCTATATGTGCTTGACCTCCCGCAGGAGCGGAAACATAGTAGGCGGCTATTGGAGAGCCTAGGAGGTACATTTTGCCCTTTTGATTTACATTTCTGTTTTTCATTACCTGTACACTGCACACTCTGCACATTGTACACATTACATTCTGTACTCCGCATTCTACACTCTGCATTTTGCGTTTTTTGTATATTCTGTATTCTAACTGCCACTGTCTTGCCTTTCACAGCTGTGGGTATGCGCCTATTTCTCGATGCTTGCCCCCAAGCAAGAGGTCGAGACACCGCTTGATGTGCCATACTTGCATAGATTTGATGGCCGGTGCTAGACAAGGCCCTGGGAGACCTTGCCATACCTTCGCCAGTACTTCGATACTGTGAGGGCGTCTGAGGCAACTCAAGACTCACAATCCTTTATGCTTTCATCTACAATTCATTTTGTATAACTGATGACAGCTAATCAGCTCACACACTTGTTATTTGTAGATAGCATGGCAGCCTTGGGCATCGATACCCGAGTTTGCTCAGCTTCAGTAAGCCGAGGCTTAGGATGCCTCCAGGCGTCAGATCCTGTTCGAGGGACCCGTAGGTCGAGCCTGGTTTCTCGGTGAGCGCTTCATGCACCAAACGATGGGCCTACCATTGTAGTATGTCCCTTCGGTGCTTCCACCTTCTATGCGGGGGACAAATATGCTCTCTCCTCAAGGACTCATTGACTTCATGTGGGGTGTGGAGACAGACCACTACATCGGAGAGGGGGACTACACGACCTGCATGGAGGTATATCTGATGCCTTCTTTGACAGGCGCTCGTCTTCCCACAGGCAAGACAATTGATATGCCCTCATCGAGCAGGGTTCGGGCTGCTGATGTCCTTTCGACGAGCCGAACTCAAGTACCACAGGGTGAGACCCGAGGGGTGTCTTCTTCTAGGCAGTTGGTTGGATGGCCAGATCCTCCAACTGAGCTGACAGGTTGGCGACTTGGTGGGGGACCTTACCAGATTCTACACTTTGGTAATGACGGATAAGTGGCCTTTGCAGGAGTCTCGGGTTTCTTAAATTTTCCAAAACAAAATATATATTTAGGTGGTGACTCTGTATTTGGCAAAGCAATCCATTTTTGGCATTTTGATTCAAAATCAATTTTTCAAAAGATTTGTCAGATTTGAACTCTTTTGTGTTATCTATTTCACATTGCACTTGTGAGATCAGATTCAGAACCACGAGAGTCCAAACTATAGGGCTATCATATCCAAAAGGAGCATGAAAAGCAAGCGACAGTTTCTAGTGACTCTACAGGGAAAATTAGAGAACTTGACTCAAACTTCGTGATATGAAATTTTATCTACACTTATGTGTTCTTTGCATTGCATTTGCATTGGTGCGCATAAGTCACTGTGTTTGCCATTTACTATTCCTGGACGGTTTGCCGGAGGCTTGTCCAAAAGCTTGCCAAAAGGCTGACCTGTTATGAGCTCTGCCATGTTGAGAACACAACCCTTAGATCTTGATTACCACTGTATCGTTTGATCCTCCTTTCACTTCTCGGTGTTAGGTGTGAGAGGCATATTAGGCAGTCTTGCCGAGATACCCTTTTTTGATCATTCGGCATAGCTGCATACAGTAAAGCCTTAGTGACTGTTCCAAGCTAGGATAAGATGCTCACCTGAATGCAGGATTGCGTAAAACCGCTTGTTTGAAATAGTGAATCCTAGTTCATGACAAAAACTAGGACAGGGTAACCCTCCCCCCTCATAGGGGTGTTTCGGCTCTCTCTTAACTGGTATGTGTTTTACAGTGAAATTGTGAAGGAATGTTGTGGACACCCCATTTTTGACCGTCCGCAAGGCTCGAGTGCTTTATCTGGTACACTCGATGATGAAAGTGGTATTGTGTGTGGTTCGAGATCTCAATGAAAAGGTTATGTGTAAGCTTCGAAACAATCTCAAACCTTCCATATTCACTCTGTTTGTACCTCAGAAATCCATTTTTACACATTGTGCCACCCAATGCTAAGTTTGAAGTAAAGAGACAAGGGATCACATTGAGGCCCAGCGGTGCCTCATTGGGAGCCAACCGTGCTTTAGTAGCGAAAAACACTGTTCTGGGCGGGAGCCCACCAACTATCTATTTTTAAAGATATTTATGACCTATTTTGCTCAAATGAAGTTGTATCTCTGTTTTGAGGGTTGAAGAATTGCAAAAAGCTTATACACCTTCTTGAGAGCTCCTTGTTCTTGTGCATGCAATCTTTAAGCAAGCTAACCACTTTTAACCTATATCCATACACCATATACACCTTCACACCTTAGCCTTGGAACCTTGGTTGAGCCTTGAGCAACACAATTCAAGCTTGAGGGTGTATTTGGACCTAGTTTGATTCACAACAAAGAGCTTACCTTCTTGAGAGGTATAAGCTTGCTATCTCTTCTCTTGCTCTCTTTGCTATCTCTTTCTATCTAGTTCTTTTATTTTTTGTATTGTTTTGATCCTCTTTCAAGTGTCTAAGCTTGGGTTTGGATAGCTACCAAAGGGTAGAGAGAGTTAACACTCTTTCTTACACCTTGACCTATAGCTCAAACCCTTGTTTTTACACCCTTTTCTTTGCTTTCTAAATTGATTTTCAAAGTTTAAAAAAGGCTAAAAATCATGCTTTGAGATTTCAAAAGTGGAGGGGTTATCCACCCTTCCTTGTTCTTGCTTACTAGCCTTATTTTTTTTGCTTGTTGTTTGGCTTTTTAGGCTCTTTCATGCACTTTGAGCCACTAATTTTCACCTATTAGGGGCTATTTTAGGGCTGCCCTAGGTTATTTAATTAGTTCATGCTTTGATTAGTTTGCTTGTTGTCTCATAAGTTCACATATATAGCGTGTTGTATGTTGTTCTTGGCCTTTCTTTGTTTAATTTCCATGTTTAAGAGCCTCATTTTAATAATCAACTTACCATTCATTTTCTTTCATTTGAGAGTTGTTTCAACCAGTTGATGGTTGTTCAAAACATGAGCTAGAGATCTATGCTTAATGGCTTAGTCTCTACGGAGGTTCATCACCAATGGCATAATCTCTCTTTCATGTTGAGAATCACTTACCGTTTGACATGCTTCTCATTTAATGGACATAATCTTTAAAGAACTTAATCGTTGTCTTGGACAAATGGACTAAATAATGGAAAGGTCTAAAAAATTGCTAAAATAAACCAACGCACATAAAGAAAATGAGTTATATTGCTTGGATTCGGCCGGACGTTATGCCGAGTATATTGTGTCATGGGTCGTCTTACATCAATTCATGATGTTTCGACGAGCCTTGAAGCGTTCCTACCTCCCTCTTTGAGCTTACTCCATAATAGGAGGGAAGGGTGGTTATTGATTCATTGTATTCATTAATTTTTGTCCAAAATCATGCCCTAACTCATCAGGCAATCAATTTGCTCATTGATGGTTTTGGAAATGACTTCATTTTTCTCTTGAGGCTTACCATAACAGAGAAGAGTAGAAGGATAAACAGAGTTCAGAATAACTCTGTCTGCACTGTTTTCACCTCAGAACACAAAAACAGAGTTTTGCATAAAATTAGGGCACCACCGGCCCTATTTGGGCCCGGCCAGGCTTCATTGGGGGCCAGCCGGCCATCAATGTTTGGTAAGGCAGTGTGTTTTGCAGAAGTAAAGGTCAGTGACTGAAGGTGAAATAGGACAGATTCCAAGGAAGGCAAACAGAGTTACTTCTGAAACCGCTACGTGCATACCATCCTTGTGCTTCCATTGTAAATTGTGAATTAATGATCTCAATATTGTTGTAATTATTATCATAGTAATTAATATTGTTGTAGCAATGATTCCTTAGATAGTTAACTTGTTTTGTTTTAATAAATTAGCTAGTTAGTTGATTATAGCTTAGCTAGTTAATTACTTATTCATTCATTCGGTTTTGTAATAATTAGTTTAATTCATACTCTCGAACATTGATTCGCACCCTCTTGTGTGAGGGAAAATATGTAATAATGTGTATGTCTCCCAACCCCATGTATTTCCCCCTTTTACTTATTTGCTTACAATGGTTAATATAGAACATCATTTTTCAAATTAGCATTTTTTTTATGATTCGCATCCATCTTCTCGAACGCATTAGGGTTCGACTCATCATACTAACCCAATGTCAAAATTCGAATTCATTGCTTGAATACGTGCTTTATCACATGTCTTGAATTGGATCATATAACCATGTTCATAACCGAACCTAAGTATTGCATAAATGTGTGCGTTGCATTAGTCATATCGCATTAGTTAGGAACATGGATATTTTCTAATTATTTTGCTTTGTTTTGGCTCGGAGTACTATGTGAGCATTTAATTGCTTTAGCATATTGCATTGTATGTCTATGTTGCCATATCAAGCATAACACCATAAGGCTAATTGCTTAGGTGATACACCTATTTGAATGCCGGTGGATGAAGGCTAAGTGCTTAAATTGGGATGAATTGATTAATATGCAAACTCACCTTTTTAAGTGATGCGTATTCAAAACAATTTTCAAAAATGAATATAAAATCAAATGTTTCAACTTTTGCAAATTAGTCTATACTTGTGTGCAACACATAGTAATGTTAGCCTAAATAATCGGGATGTTAGATGGCAAATATAGTGACTTAAGCGCACCATGTATGAAATGCAATTAATATACATACGGAAAAAAAAAATCCACATTATGAAGTTTGAGTCATGTTCTCCTAATGTCCTCAGTAGAGTTACCAGAAATTGTGGGATGCCCTTTTGGGGTTACCAAGGGCACCCGACAGTTCAAACTCCCAATTTCTATTCTGATATCACTAGCAGTATGTGAAACAGAAAATGAGAGTCCAAATTTGGAAACTTTTATAGAAAATCCATTTTATTCCAAAATATTGCCAGAAATGGACTACATCACCAGATTTCAGAGTCGCCACCTAATTTTTTGAGAAAATTAGGAAACCCATGACTCGTGCTAAAGGCCACTGTCCGTCATAACCAAAGTGTCTTAGCTCGGAAACTTAGGTATAAGAGAGGAAGTTCATTAATTGAGCATTCCACTCACCCGATCAAAGATCGGCCTCTACCAAGTCATAATGTGATTTTTATAATCAATGTATATTAATATTCTGATTATTAATAATGCAACCATTACTATCTTAGGCATGCAAATATAGATTGTGCCATTAATTTTGGTCATGCTCTGACTTCATGCGTTTTGAAAAGGGTTTTTCCTGAACAAAATACATAGTATAAGAATCATCTGCATTTCAAAATAAACGACACAACATTCATCCACAGACATTCAAACAAATATCTCACTTAGGCAAATAGTCTCATGACATAGCAACAGATATGATAAGGAACACATATATGCAATTTGCTAAAGCTCAAAATGCTCACCTCGTATTCGAAGGTGAGTCCCAAGACATATGCAGATATGCAAATATTCATGACCTTATATACACATTACTAATACAGTACATACATAACATGCATCTAAGAGTCAAGATACTAAAATGTGACATGAGTATCATCTCCAGACATGGGTTTATGCACGTATTCATCCTTGAAGATAATAAATCCCACAAATGCAGATGAATCGGAGCCAAATGCATGAAAAATGGATGCAATATACAAGCATGATAGAGAAGACATGATGCAGTACCGAAATCAGGTAAATAAAAAGGTTAAAAAGAGGTGGGGTTGGAAGATTATTAAAAAATTCGAATAAGAAAAATCGAAATAGAGAGAGAGAGAGAGAGAGAGAGAGATTATTACAATAATGAATCGATTTAGCCTAATTACTGTTGAATCTAACCAATCATAATGAATAAAGAA
This sequence comes from Camellia sinensis, assembly GCF_055761805.1. Lineage (NCBI taxonomy): Eukaryota > Viridiplantae > Streptophyta > Magnoliopsida > Ericales > Theaceae > Camellia > Camellia sinensis. The sequence continues at coordinate 45,537,403 of NC_138964.1, forward strand.
AAGAAGCACTGCAAGAGCTCTAGAATTTCCTAGGGGAGAATTCCCTAAAAACAGTATGTTCTGTTCTTGGAGGAGGATGATCGGCCAGACACAAAGTGAGCCAGCCGTACAAGGAAATGGCCAGTCGAATTTCTTCTCCGATTATGAATAGGTTAGTGTAGAATTCCAAGACAGAAGCTAAAAGGGCACTTTTTGGAGGGGGGTGCTCAACCCCTCTGCCTCTTCTGGCAACAGGAATCACTTAGGAAGGAGATAAATGGGCTAGAACCCTCAACAATGACAGAATAAGATATATACAACAGGTATTTTGCAATAAATCAATGATTAAGCGAATCAAAATCAAGAACAAATACAAGCCGAAGAAAGGAATAGGAACCTACATATTCTCTTTGTGAATAAGGGTAAATTAATACCCAAATCCATGCTATTAAGTGGAGAGCATAGATTAATGCAAATCATTTCTTGGTGGAAGCTTTGCTAACTAAAAGAAGGGATTCATCAAATTCATTGAAAACTCCTCATCTAGTCATAGAACAAAGATGACAACACCCCTTTCTATGTTCATAAATGATTGAGAAGAGAGGTTTCAACTTCCTTTGATCCAAAATCTCTTATTTTACTTCGAAAAACTCAATGAAAATGGGAAGACACCGCTTGTCAACATCAAATCCCATGGATCACCCAATCAATCTCATTGAACAACCCCTAGCACTTGTGGTCATGGAGTAAGGAGTTGAACCACATGGATTAACACACTTGAGAGATAGGATAAGTAAAGATAAGGGGTATAACAATAAGAAAAGCTACTATAATGATTGAACTTGTGTATCGATGGCTTAAACTACTCCCAATCTCATCCACAATGATCCAGGAGCATCTAACAACTAAGAATTTAAAGCTAAACAAAGCAGTAAAGTAGAGAAATGACTATCAACTCAATAGATGGGTGGTTACGGTTACTCCCTCCACATCCATGAGGACTTACAATAATCACATAATCAAAAATTGAGTTAGAACAAAAGATAAAACAGGGAGAAGATGATCAAAGAAGCAAATGATTCACCTCTTTATGAGATGAGTTCTTTTTATTCACAAACTCCCTTTAAGGTCCCTCAAGAGCTTTTAGGTGTGCTCTTTAATGTCCAAAGTCCTTTATCCAGAGTTTATGACCAAGCTTTAATGGAGGATTTAGTGTTAAAAAATAAAGGTGATAGGTAAGACGCAAGGGAAGAGAGAGAGAGAGAGAGAGAGAGAGAGAGAGAGAGGGAGCTCTCAAGCCTTGCTATGCCTTGGGCAAGTTTTTCAACCCTTTGAAATGAGTTGGCGAGCTCTATATATAGAGCTCAAGTCATAACTATCTAAGATATTTGTGAGAGGTAAGCAAAACAAGCTGAAATTCCCAAAATTGCTTTGTACCTAAAACATTCAGCCAGCTGAGCTTCTTGGTTTTCGACCAAGTTCTTTTGTAGCCGGCCATCATATAGTGTTCGGCTAGCCAATGGGCACATCGTCAGATCAACAATAGCAGGTTAGCCATAATTAAAAGGAGAAATAGGTATTTTAGGGGATTCTATCTTTTCCATTCATTTCCACTATATTCTTCGCTCAATTTGTTTGAAAGAATATAACATTGTTATTTTGAAAATATGAGCCTCTATTCATTTTAGGAACGTCTGGAGTTGCACCACTTTTTTTTTTTTTTAAAGAAGTTTTCATTTTGGTCAAAAAATATTTTGTCTAAAACAGGCACTGGATGGTTTAAAGCTTGATCCTTAGGTTTCTTGACGCGAAACTTGTAAGGATTAACACCTCTCGTCTTCATTATCAAGAACTCAAAAGGGGGTGCCCAAGTGTCAAGGCTAGTAAAAAATGGGGTGTTTACAAAGGGATAGAAGCAAATTCTGAACAAATTCGAGCATTACTCAATTTGACCTGTCCTATATCGGTGAAAGGAATCTAGGTACTCACTGGAATGGCGGCAACACTCAATAGATTCATTAGCCGATCTTTGGACCGCTGGTGACCATTCTTTTAACTGACAAAGAAGAAATCTTAGTTTGTATGGACTCTGGAATGCAATCAAGCATTGCAAGACTTGAAAGAGTATTTGGCAAAACCACCCTTGCATACCAACCTCGAAGCGAAAAAAAAGTTGTGCATATGCTTGGTAGTATCCGATCATGCTGTAAGTTAGGCACTTGTTAGGGATTGCTTAAAAGGACAGTCCTTACTCTTCTACATAAGCAAAACATTGCTTGACGTAGAAACAAGATATTTACCATTGGAAAAGCTTGTTTTAGCACTTGTCATCACATCCAGGAAATTAAGGCATTATTTCTTGGCCCACTATATCATTGTTTATTCTAAACAACCACTTAAAAGAGTCATTCAATAACCAGACTCGTTGGGAAGAATCTCCAAATGGGCTGTTGAGCTCAGACAGTATGACGTCCAATTCAAACCAAAGATTGCCATCAAAGGGCAGGTCCTAACAGATTTTGTAGTAGAATTTTCCCCTAAGGAAAGAGCCAACGTTAAGGGTAGCCACTCATCAGGAGCATCATGGATCATGCGATGCGATGAGGCCTCAAACAACAAAGGTGTAGGGATAGGATTTGTACTAACTACACCTGATGAAAAAATACCAGAATTTTCTGCTTGGCTGGACTTTTCAGCCACCAACAATGAATGCAAGTATAAGGCCCTCATTAATGGACTCACAATGACAAAAATGCTAAGGGCAAACTTCGTGTGTGACTCATAGTTGGTCACTAAGCAGATGATCGGGGAATACGTTGCCCGTGATGAAAGAATGATGAAATACTTGGCTACAACCAAGAAAGTAGTTTAAGAATGATGATGTAATGTGATTTAAGAGTTTTAGCCAAATTAAACATAATTTGGAACATTTATGATTATGAATTAAGTTAAAATTGCAAATTGAGTTAAGTTTAAGATTATGGAAATAAGTTTGGAAATTAATTAGTTTGAGTTTGATTTTTGTTTTTCTTCATAAATTTGCAACTTAACCTTAGATGCATCTTGGAATTTCAAGGTTTTAGACTTTAATTCATGTTAACAAAATAGAAAATAAAAATAAAAAACTTATGAGTTTGAATTTGGGGTTTGATATGAAAAAAAATAATTTTGATGTCAATTTCATACATGCAAATGATTTTGTAAGAAGTTTACAACTTTGATTTCATGTTTTGAAGGAAATAGGAAAGAGTTTGAAATCAATTTTATGAGATTAGAAAGAAATTGACAAGAAAATGAAGAATTGGAGCTAAGCTCAAGTTTATGAAAGTTAATTTAGAAATTAATTATTTTGTATTTGATTTTGAAAATTGTAATTAAATTGAGCTCCATAAATTATATGCAATTTTATTATGCATTGGATTTTGAAAAGGAATTTTAGAATCATGGGTTCATGGGTTTTGATTTAAATATTATGTTTCAAGATTTTGAACAAATAATTTATAAATAAATAAGTGTTTATGTTTTCTAAAGTATTTTCAAAGTTTTGATCAAGATTAGTATGGGTTTAAAGATGGAAAATGCACTGGTAGCTATTTTTGAAAAATTTAGAATTCTGAAATTTTATAAACCGCTCAAGTGGGATAACTACCGCTCGAGCGCACATTGAAGACTGCCAGTACTTTTGCAATCTTTACAGACCGCTCGAGCGACAAAAGGTTTGCTCGAGTGAACAGCCTTTTTCAGTACATTTTAGAAAATTGCATTTAGTTCATATTTTTATTCTTATCTCTTTCCAAAGCATTCTAGATAGGATTTACGACTCAATAAAGATTAATAAGCTGTCAATCAACATAAATTACTTAACTAAACAATAATTCGTTGATCTAGTAGGTGCCATTTGGTAGCACTTACGTTTTCAGTTTATATTTATAAAAATTTTAAAAACTCAAATAAAAACTTGTTTGGTAAATTTTTGATTTATAAATCAGTGGTCTCAGTTTATAAATTTGGCCAAAAAATGTAAACTTAAAAAATGTGTTTCCGTTTTGAGTTTTGAGTTTTTTTTTTTTTACCACCCAACACTAGCCACCACCCGCCACCATTTTCCACCACCGTCTTTTGCCACCTGCCACCCACTCGCCACCACCACCCACCCCCCGCCGCCATCACCACTACCCACCTGCCACCCACCCGCCACCACCATCCACCACCCACCACCACCTGCCACCCACCACCCACTCACCACCACCACCCACCCTCCGCCACCACCACCACCACCACCCGCCACCCACCACCCACCTGCCACCCACCCGCCACCACCACCCACCACCCACCACCGCCACTACCACCCACCACCCACCACCCACTCGCCATCCACCCGCCACCACCACCCACCACCCACCGCCATCCACCCGCCACCACCACCCACCACCCACCACCACCCACCCGCCACCATCACCCACCACCCACCACTACCACCACCCCACTCGCCACCACCCGCCACTGTCACCCACCCACCCACCACCACCACCACCCGCCACCACCCATTACCACCCGCCATCCACTTGCCACCACCATCCAGCTACCCATCACCGTTTTCCACCACTGTCTTCCGTCGCCACTACCCACCACGTGCCATCACTTTCCACCACCATCTTCCGCCACCACCACCCACCCACCTGCCACTTTCCACCACCGTCTTCTGCCACCATCACCCACCACCTGCCACCATTTCCACCACCGTCTTCCCCCGCCACCACCCAGCATCATTTTCCACCACCGTCTTCCGCCGCCACCACTCGTCACCACCCACCACCCGCCACCACTTGCCATTTCTCACTCTTTTTTATATTTTTAAATTTTTGTAAACATTTGGTCTCAACCAAACGCATTTTTAGTTTATGTTTTTCTAAAAATAAACAAAAACCAGTTTATAAAATTTTGGTAAATATAAACTGAAAACATAAACGTTAGCAAACTGGCCTAGTAATTGTTTAAGAAGCCAAGTAAGAAATCGACCTATTTGGTAAAGAAGGACTTAGTAAAGAAAGAATATATGGAATATGAACTTTATTCATTTGAATAAAGAAAGAATACTTAGACAGAAAAAGACAAGAAAAGTCAAATTTGATCAAAGAAATGATATTGTATTTTAATGTGTATCTATTATGTGTTTATATGTAGGTCACGCGCCATAAGCTATCTGATTTTTCTGCCTTATCTGATCAGCTAGCGGAGCCATCCGTGAGTAATAACTCTGTAAAGTTATGTTTAACTTTAAATATTTTATGATGATATGAAATGATTAGTTTTCTGAAATGCTATGTTTTGTATGAATAAATGATTGCCCAAGTTTCTAAAATGTATTCGTTACATCCTTAGCATCATATGATATGCGTCCCTTTATGGGTCATCGGAATGCCTCTATGGTCGTCCCTTTATGGGTCATCAGAATGCCTTTATGGCCATCCCAAATATGGGTCATCGGATTTGTTAGCGCTAATGGATGTACTACGTATGTTCTTATGAAAAATATGAATATGAATATGAACATTTATATGAATCTAATTCTGATTTGAAATCTGAATATGCATAAGACTCTGTTTCTAATAAGAATCTGTTTCTGATATAAACTCTGGTTTTTGACTCTGCGATGGACATCATTCATTAAAACCCTTTACTTTGTTATTATTTACTGGGCTCTAGCTACTTTATTATTTATGTATGTAGATGATCAGGCGCATGACCAGGCTTAGAGTTGTCTGCGTGGAATCTGTTTTTGTTAGCCAACCTATGTGCCTCCCGTAGAGGTTCTGGATATGTGCAAATGGCTATGTGTATAGAGTTCAAGTTTTGCTTCCTTGTTTTGGCTTAACAAGTGTTTTTGTTTATTCTGTATTTAGGGCTAAGTACCTTTTATTCTCTCTCTCTCTCTCTCTCTCTCTCTCTCTCTCTCTCTTGCAACCTACACACTCTCTATACACTTCCTAAACCAAAAATTTAGCTCTTCTTGCTGAGGTTCTTGAGCTCAAATCTTAGCCCTTGAGAGTGAGAACTTGTGGGTTTGTTAACAAAAGAGTTGCCTTGCTTCAAAAGGAATAATTTTGAGCATCTCTTCATTACTTCTTCCCTATCTTTTCTTGCTGTTTTTGAATTATTTTTCAACTTTTCTTATGGGCTGAAACTTATGGCTTAAGGCTATCAAAAGTGAAGGGTTTAACCACCCTTCTTTGAACCTTGTTCTCCAAGCCTTTGCCCCTGTGTTTCCCATTTATTTCTCAACTTTTTTTTTCCAACTTTTGCCACTGATTTTCAAGGGTTTTCAGAGGCTAAAAAAGTGATTTTGAAGTCCTAAAAATGGAGGGGTTAGCCACCCCTCATTTGGCTTGTTTACTAGCTTAAATTCTCTATTATTTTAGCTTACTCTTTTAGGTTTTTTTTACTTCAATTCCAGCACTGTTTTAGTTTATTTTAGGACTGTTTTTATGTGTCTATTTCATTCATGCTTTGTATTGTAGGCTTGTAGTGTAATGGTCCTCATAGGTTTGGTGTTTTAGGCATTACACACCAACATATTTGAGTTGATAGCATTTATTTCATTCTTTTCATAATTGTGTAATCTCTAATTACCTCTACACTCTCTATCTTTTCTTGGGATTTTATTTGTTTTGAGAGTTGCTTCAAAATGAGTGTTGTTTAAGCTTGAGAGGTGACCTTGTGCTTAATGGTTTAATCTCTTTAGAGGTTCATTACTAACGGCATGATCTCTCTCTCATGCCTAAAACAACCCTCGGCTTGACACTCCTCTCCATTAGTGGACTTAATCTTCATTTTTGGACTCCATCGATTAATGAATGGAAAGGTAATTAAACAGAGTAATAAAATTGGGGCTAAAATAAAGCAAGATAATAAAATCAACTTGGGTTCAATAGGACGTTAATTGAACCCATGGAGTCTTGAGTCATTTCATACTTGTTAGTGATGAAAATGGTTCAAGGTTTCATGAGCAACCACTTCCCTTGATCAAAGCCATAATAGGGAGAGGTTTTTGTGTGCCTTCATCATCATTTATTGAGATTGTATCCTTTGGTCCATAAGTTATCACGCAATGAGTTTGCGTTGATTGATGGCTTGAGCATCAAGCCTACCCCTCCTTTGATCTGTTTAATGAGAATGAGAGGCAGGGTGGATAGACATCTCCTGGAAACACTCTATTTCTACTACAGCAAGGCAATACCAACAATAGTGGCCGGCTGTCCACTTTTACTGGCCGGCCGACCACCTTTTTCAGCTAGGCAATGTTCATTTTCCTGCAAAATAGAGCAGAAGCAGTGGCAAAACAGAGGCATTTTCTGTAGACAGAACAATTCTGGCAGCAAAACTGAGGCATTTCCTTGAGGATGATTTCCTTGGCATGCATGATTCTCTAGCTGCTACTCAGGTTTAATTAGTGTTAAATTAATTAGTGAGTTACTTCCCTAGAATTTTGTAATAACTTAGTTAATTAATCTTGTGTTGTAATTAATTAGTTAATTTTGATTTGTAATAATTAGCTAGTGATTTATTTCATTTGGTTTGTAATGGTTAGTTAATTTGTAGTAAGTAGCTAGGACATTTATTCAGACCCTCTGGTGCGAAGGAAAGAATATTATATTGTGTATATCTTCCAAGCCCACCTCTTTCTCCCTTTTATTTACCCGCTTATGTGGATAGTATAGTACATCATATTTCATTTAGCATCCTCCATGATTTGCATCCATTGTCTTGCATGCATAAAGTTTGGCTCATCATTATGAACTCACACTGTTGTTTATGACTTCTTTGAAAATGTGCTTAAACCGCATGCTATTAAATTGATTCACATGTCATGTTAGTAGCCGAGCCTATTAATTGCATATCGTATGTGTTGTATCAATCATTTTGCATTTCGTAAAATCATGCATTTTTCTAGCCCTTTTTCTTTCTTTGACTCTCCTGGGAGTACTAGGTGAGTGCTTTACGCTTTAGCATATTTCATGTGTGTGATTGTTGCCATGTCAAACACACTTACCATAAGGCTAAGTGCTTAAGTGATATACTTGTTTGAGTGCCAGTCAATTAAGGCTAATTGCTCAAATTGGGATAGTTTGATTAATGTGCGTATGAGGTCGCTTTTTCAAGTGGCACCTATTCAACCTTTTTTTTTTCAAAATAAACATGAAATCAAAGTGTTCCAACTTTTGCAAATTAGTCTAAACTTGTGTGCAACACGTAATAAAATTAGCCTAATAAATCAGAACAAGAGCATATAATGTAAATAAGAATAACATCATGATTCGTAGAGGTTGATCTTTGATTAGGCGAGTGGGGCGCTTAATTCATGACCTTCCCCTCTCGTACCTAAGTTCCCGAGCTGAGACACTTTGGTGATGACAGACACGTGGCCTTTGGCACAAGTCAAGAGTTTCCTAAATTTTCTAAAAATATTTAGGTAGCAACTCTGAAATCTAGCAAAGCAGTCTATTTTTGGCATTTTTAATTTAAAATCAATTTTCCAAAAGAATTGCCAGATTTGGACTCATTTGTGTTTATCTAATTCACATTGGACTTGTGGACTCAGATTTAGAACCACGGGAGTCCGAACTGTAGGGCTAATCGTATCCGAAAGGAGCACAAAAAGAAAGCTACAGTTCCACCCAAGTCTTAAGAGTGGTCAAAAATGGGGTGTCTACATAGGGTTCTCAAGTTGATTGGCATTGTTGTCTTTGGAGATCATCTTGCCTAAGAGGGGCAATTGTGGAGAGTCAAAATATAGGCCCAAATCCAAACATAGTTAAGCAGAGCGGCCCAAAGAAAAAAAAAAGAAAAGAAAAAGCCCAGATAACTATGGGGCCCATTAAAAAGTAACTAAGGGAATAATGGCACATGACCAAACATAAGTAAGATCTCTTTCTAGAACCAAATCAATGGAGCATGGAAGGACCCATGGATTAATCTTCATCTAAAGGTAGAGATATCAAGTAGTAGAGACAGTAACATACGCCAGGCCTATCAAATGATGCAACTGTCTGATCAACATTAATCGGTCAGACAAAGCATTTGGCAAGTTGGCCACTAACACCTAACATAATCTAGGCCATACACGGAGAGATGATCCAACGATGGAAGATAAAGATAACATGGCTACTTGGGCGACCAAGACTCAAGAACAAGCAGAGCCCTCAGATCAAATGTTAATCCAATGGATGAAACTTAATGTCAATAACGCTATAAAAGGTGAAGCATGTAGTGCAAAGAGAATAGACTGAAGGTAAACAAGAAATCCTCTTTAAAATACATAATACATATGGCCGATCAATATTCTGACTTGACCGTCGAATGGTCCTCCCTACCAACCCTAGTCGTGGGTAATCACTGACGATTTAGTTTCTCTTTACAGAGTAAAGGAAAGGACATCTCATCTCGTTTCCCCTATAAAAAAGATTTCTACCTTTCACACATATGATTCTATCTTTTTAGGGAGGAAAATAAATTTTCAAATTTATAAATATTTTTTGATTTTTATCTTTTCAAATAAAATATAAATTAGTTTGTCGAAAATAAAAATTAATAAAATATTACAGCCTATGAATGGTGCAAGTTCAATCTGTGTGGGGTGCAAGTCCGATCTGTATTGGGTGCAAGTTAAACTTGTGTGAGTGCAAGTCAAATCTGTGTGAGGTGGTAGTCCAACATGGGTATGGGTGTAAGTCCAACCTTTGTATGGATGCAAGTTCGATCTATGCAAGGTGCAAATCCAACATGTGCATGGGTGCAAGCCCAATCTGTGCAAGATATAAATTAGATCTATGTGGAGTGTAAGTCCAATCTATGCATGAATGCAAGTCCATTATTAAATTGATGAGTTCTTTTATTTTTTTGATTTATTCACCAAACATTTGAATTCAACCAAACACGGTGATTTGAATTTTTCCTATCTTAATATTTTGTAACTATTTTAATGCTAATTTATATGATTTTTTGTTTTTGTTAATTTTGAGTGACCTCTTTTATTTGTATGGATCGAGTTAATATTTGTATTAATTTTTATTGTATGATTTGAATTAATTAAAATACTAAAAAATATTTTTATGATTTAACCATATGAATAAAAACAATAATAGCCAACCATACATTTAACTCCAACCATATAATAAAAATAATACTATGACATAGATCGAACTTGCACCTATACATAGGTTGGACTGGCACTCTGCATAGATCAAACTTGCATCCCATATAGATGGGACTTGTACCCCACATAGGTTGGACTTACACTCCATACATGTTGAACTTGCACCCATATATAGGTTAGATTTGAACTCCACACAAATCTAACTTGCACCGCGCATAGATTTGACTTGCACCCCACATAGCTTGAACTTGTATCCCGCACAAATTGAACTTGCACCATACATAAGTTGTAGTATTTTTTTTAATTTTTATTTTTATCAAACTAATTTATATCTCATTTGAAAAAGTAAACAAAAATATATATTTACAAATTTGAAAATTTATTTTCCTCCCAAAAAAGATAGAATCATATATAATTGATATTTTTTTTCACAAACTAGTTTTTTTTTTTAGAAAAATAAAAGACATATTTCAACCAAATATGATGAATTAAATTTCTCATATCCTAATTTTTTGAAACAACTTTTAATACTAAAATATATGTGACTATATTTTTCGTTATTTTTTAGTGAACTTTTTTTTATTAATTTGTATTATTTTTATTGTATGATTTGAGTTAATAAAAATACAAAATAATATTTATACGGTTTAATTATTATTATTTGTATAATTTAATAATTAATTGTATGATTTATTATTATTTTTTATTTGTACGATTTGAGTTAACATTTGTGTGGTTTGAATATTTGATTTATATAACGATTCTGATTTAGACCCGAACCATTTAATTTATTAGATCGTGGTTTCGTTGTCTTATATAGTTGTCCATGCCTTGTTTATCCTCTTTTCTATTTGTGTTCGGCTAGTGGGATGTGTTGGTTGCGTTTGGAACAGGTTGGCAGCTTGTTTTTCAAACTATTGTTGCCTAGAATTTTGTTCCTTCGCTCAAGCGACACTTCTTGCGCTCAAGTGGACCTTGTGAACTCTCAGTACTTTTGCAGGTTTGTAAAACTACTTGGAGGTTGTATTTTTCGTTCAAGCGTAGCTTCTTGCGCTCGAGCGACCGTTGGCTGCCTATAAAACTTCTAGGAATTTGTATTCGGCGCTTGAGCGAAGCTTGTTGCGCTCGAGCAGTGAAACTTATTGTGTCTAATTGCTCGAGTGACACATCTTGCGCTCGAGCGAGCTGTGTGTATATCAGTTCGTAAACAACCATTTTTGAGTCACTTTTTCATCTCTCTCTCTCTCTCTCTCTAAACATTTCAAAACCCTAATATCTCTCACTCTCTCTCTAAAACTCATCTATTTCCCTCAAATACACCTAGATCCATTGATATTTTCACCCATGTGCCTTTGTTAAAAAGATAGAGCTCGACGAGGGCTTCGTTCTAATCGGCACAAAGTTGGTTTTCAGCGTCTTTGGGTTTCCTATACTTTTTCTTTTGTCTTCTAAAACTTGAGGTAGAGATTCTTTGTACCTTCTATGAGTTTTAACTTAGTTATTTACAATTTCTAAACAATATTATGATTTTGGAAATTTTGGAACAAATCTAGGGTTTTAGTTAACAATCAAAAGATGGGTTTTTCAAATGGATCCTTGAGAATGATTGTGATGTTGAAAATAATGTTGAGTTGAGAAGAAATGGCTAATTTTGATACTTGGTATTGATTTTGGAAGTGAAAAGAGATTTTACCCCAAATGCCTTAAATGTTGATTTTATATAAATAATGAGATTGATCTTGAAATTGTGACATTCGGTTGCTGTTGATAAGGATCGTGGAGTTGGATATGTATTATCACTCACCTCTTGAAAATTTGGAAAGTTTATCTTTATGGAATATTATTTATCTATTTAGAAATATCTGTTTTGATCTATCGGTGAAGGATAGCTATGATTGTTGTAGAAATTGCATGAGAATTAGAGGAATTGAAACTATTTTTCTCATTCATTTTCATTGGTCATTATTTCATATTTATACATTGGCCTGTGTGTCCAGGGTGAAAGTCCCGAAAACTGCCCGTATACATGGGTGCCGATCCCCGCTGACGAAATATCTGTAAAATGGAAATAGTAGTGCTTGTATAGCCTACGTTTAAATAGGTGCCGGTTTACTGTTTCCCACGGATGAAATTTCCGTGAAAGGTGATACTTGTTTTAGGGATTCCTAGAAATATGATTAACTGCCCTGTTTTCTATTGAAAAAGAATGTTTGATGAATTGTAATATCCATTTGGCATTGCATGGTTTTCAAAAATAGATAAAATGTTTTGGCACGAGTATTGCATATGCATCCACTTTATAGCTTTGTTAAGATTCATATGCTGTGTTGGATTATTTCTACTAGGTTTTGGCTCACCCTATGTGGGAAAAATATTTCAGGTGCTGATGATATGTGGCTGCCAAGGTAATAGCTTGGGAGGACTTAGAGAAAGAGCTTCATTTTGTTATATTAATTTCTATATAAGCCAAGGGCTTTAACTGCATTGGATTTAAATTCCACTTTTGTTGTAACCAAGCACTGTCTTGAAAAGTTGTAAGCCTTTAGTGCATTTATTATCTGCTTTACTTTCATTCCATAACTCTTGTCGTGACATATGCTATAGATTCAAGTTTAGGCTTATGAATATATATATGCATATGTCACTCTTTTGTAAACTCAATTGTAATCATTGAAAGATAATTACTTATATTGGCGTAGTTATTTAATGTATATAATGGGAGGTCTATTGTCTATTATTTCGGGACATTACAACTTGATATCAGAGCGTACTGAGTTTGAATACTTTGGGTACATGGGAAGTGGTTCTTACCACAATGGGTTTATCTCGCTTGATAGAGATATTTGTATATATGGTATGCTTATGTGATAACATGCTTATGTGTTTGTTTGGGTATGGAATTTAATTTCTAAGATGTTGATTGGGTCTATGAATTTCTAAAAATCTTGTTAATAGAGCACTTGATTATTACTATTTCTAACTGGAACTCTAGCAATGTCGCGGGACGATCATTATCTAGAAATGAAATTCGTATGTGTTTATGTGACTACGTGCCTATGTGGAGTGAATTACTGTTATCCATTACATTAGGACGCGAGTGAGTTAGCTTCGGCACATTTGTAAATATACTAATCTCATTTGTTACCTTCATTAGGATGGTAGGACGTGGACGTGGTGGTGGTAGGCGTGGTAGGCCTAGTCGGCGTAAGGTGCTGTTACCAGATGAAATTCTAGCGCAGGAGGAAGGGGTTACAGGCCAATGTGGCCGAACTAGTTGGTCAGCAGGCCATGGGTGCTTTGGCTCGTGAAATGACTGGAGCTTTGTAGGAATCTATGGACATTCTCAAGGCTGAGAATCAAGTCTAGGTCCAAGTTGCTAAACCGGGGCCGTTTTTCTTAAAGAGAGAGTTCTTCCAGTCTAATCTGGACAAGTTTTTGGGTTATCCTAAAGAACCTTTGAAAGCGGATGAATGGGTCGAACAGATGATGAAGACATTTTAGATGCTTTGCATCTAGAATGATGGATTGAGAGTGACCTTGGTATCCTTCCAGCTGAAGGGAGATGAGGGTCAGTGGTGAAAGTATGCATGTAGGCGCATTGGAGTGACTTGGGAGGCCTTTGTCAACGCCTTCCAAGACAAGTTCTTGTGTCCCACTCATAGGGAGAAGTTGAAGGATCAGTTTCTGAAGCTCAAGCAGCATAGTCTACTAGTAGCAGAGTTTGAGGCAGCTTTCACAAGCCTCTCTAGATTTGTATCAAAACTTGTGGCGATAGAAAAATGCCGTCGTATCGAGTTCGAGAAGAGGTTGAGGATCAGGCTTCTTTTCAAAGTGGTTGGGTCAATGATTAGGGATTATGGATGCCTTGTGGAGGCGGCGGCTCATCTTGAGACTGTGGTTCAGGTAGAGGAAGAGCGGATAAGGGGCTCCAGGAGAAGTCAGGAGGTTTAGGAGGAGAACTGGAACAGTAAGAGGTAGAGGGGTTCCGCCCCACAGTAGTCCCAGGTTGCACCGTCTAGATCCACCTTTCTTGTGCCAAGCTCGAGTTCAGGAAGAGGTAATCAATGAGGCTTTTCCTGTTTCAAGTCTGGCCAACTAAGTCACAAGTCTCCAGCTTGCTCGCAGAGTGGAGGAGGGCAACAGTCTACACCATCTGCGGCTCATTCTCAGAGCCAGAGTTAGGGAAGAGGACAACCGCCTACCTGTTACTAGTGTGGGTAGTCAAGGCATGTAAGGATATTTTTCTCTCAGTCAGGTGGCACACCTAGTGCGTTTGGTTCGAGATAGACACAGAGCCACCAGCATGCACAGTCAGCACATGCCTCGAAGACCAATTAGAGAGCCTCTTCGGCTCAGTCAATGCATCAGACTTATGCTCCGAGGAGTGAGCAGGTGAAGTAGAGACCTACAAGGCGTGTGTATGTTGTTACCACGCTAGACTTAGTGCCAACGCCTTCAATTGTGAGAGGTACTTTCTTGTCATGCAATTCTATAGCCAATGTGTTGATTGATACAAGTACATCCCATTCTTTTATCTCTTCTGCATTTGCATCAGCATTGGGTTAAAAGTGGCTCAATTAGCGTCTCCGCTTAAGGTAGAGTCTTCTGTAGGTGGTGAAGTTGTTTTGGACCAAGGGTGTCGGGGTTGTAAGATAGAAGTTGCCGGTCACCGACTTCCTTTTTTATTTGTGTTGATTGACATGTTGAGTTTTGATCCTATATTGGGTATGGACTGGTTGTCATCATATCGAACGGTTATAGATTGTTACCGTCAGAGGGTTAATGTATGTACCTCGAGTGGTGACTATTTTCATTTCATAAGGGACAGAGTCAATATAGCCTTATTGCATGTGTGTGATCCACGTGGTCAAAGTGAGCTTAGTCTCCTTCTTGCTACATTCTTGGATGTTGAGAATGATGTGGTCTAAGTCAATTTGCCAATGGCAGTTTGTGAATACCCGAATATTTTTCTTGGGGATCTCACTAGTTTACTAGCCCATCACGAGATTGAGTTCTCTACTGACTTAATGTCTAGTATGGCACCGATTTCTATGGCACCGTATAGATTTACACCCGTCGAGTTAAGTGAGTTGAAGATTCAACTCAAAGAATTTCTAGATAAGTGTTTTGTCCACCCTAGTACTTCGCCTTGGGGAGCACCAGCTCTCTTTACTAAGAAGAAAGATGGTGCATTACGACTTTGTATTGATTACCGAAAGTTGAACCGGGTAACTATTAAGAGCAAGTGCCCAATGCCTTACATAGATGATTCGTTTGACTAGTTGAAGGGGTCTTGCTATTTCTCTAAGATAGACTTGAGATCAAAGTATAACCAATTGACGGTAAGGGAGGAGGATATCTAGAAGACGGCATTCTGTACGCAGTATGGCCATTACGAGTTCCTAGTGATGCCTTTTAGATTAAATTACGCACCAGTCGTGTTTATGGATTTAATGAATCGAATCTTTCGTGAATTCTTAGACCATTTCATAGTCATCTTTGTAGATGACATTTTGATTTACTCACCCATTGAGGAGGAACACTATGAACACATGCGAGTTGTGCATGAGTTTCTTAGAGTCCACAAACTATATGCTAAGTTTGGGAAGCCTGAATTTTGGTTAAAAGAAGTAAAGTTCTTGGGCCATGTGGTATCCTGGGAAGGGGTGACTGTAGACTCTTCTAAAATAGAAGTAGTGCAAGATTAGGAACAACCTAAGAATGCCTTTGAAATCCGTAGTTTCTTGGGGTTGGTCAAGTATTATCGTCGATTTGTGAAGGATTTCTCTAGATTAGCCTCACCATTGACTAGGCTTACGAGGAAATGAGTGAAGTTTGTGTGGAATGAGACATGTGAGAAGTCGTTCCAAGAACTTAAAATTAGGCCTACCACTGCTCCTGTGTTGATTATTCCGAAGAGGGGTTTGGGCTATTTAGTGTATTGTGATGTCTCACAAGAAGGTTTGGATTGTGTTCTAATGCAAAAAGGGAAGGTAGTAGCTTATGGCTCACGTCAGTTGAAAACACATGAGAGGAACTATCCTACAGATGACTTAGAACTAGCAACCGTGATCTTTGCTTTGAAAATTTAGAGGCATTACCTTTATGGTGAGAAATTTGTGGTGTTTTCTGATCATAAGAGCTTGAAATATCTATTCTTTCGCAGAAAGATCTGAATTTGAGGCAAAGAAGGTGGATGGAATTTATGGAAGATTACGATTTTGAGTTGCACTATCATCCTAGAAAGGCCAATGTAGTGGTCGATGCCTTGAGTAGAAAGTCCTTTAGCAGCGTAGCAAGTATTTCCATCTGGGAATGGGAGATGTTGGGTACTATTGGCGAGTTTGACTTACATCTTGGTGAGTCCGTTGAGTCAGCAGCTTTGTTTTTAGTAGTTGCATAACCTACATTTGTGAACAGAGTTATAGAAACACATAAGGGTGATCTTGAGGTAGAAACCCTCCAAAAGAAGATCTCTAATGGGAAGGTTAAGAAATGTGTGAACATATATTCTGACTCGAGTGTTAGATAACTTGATCATCTTTTTGTGTCGGAGTCTTGTCAAGAGGAGGCTCTCTAAGCGTTTCATTATTCATGCCTTGTGGTGCATCCAGGAGGCACAAAGATGTATCATGACTTTAGTCGCTAGTTTTGGTAGAAGGGGATGAAGAAAAGATATAGTGGTATTTGTGTCGAGGTGCCTTACTTGTCAACAAGTGAAGGCCAAGCATCAAAGGCTAACGGGTTTGTTGCAATCTTTACCTATAGTCGAATGAAAGTAGGTGCATATCACGATGGATATTGTTGTGGGTCTTCCGAGGACTCGACAGGGTAATGACTCCATTTAGGTGGTAGTTGATCGGTTGACTATGTCAGCACACTTTGTACCTATGCACACGAGTGAGTCATAGATTATCTAGCCGACATTTACATCAGGGACATTGTTCGACTTCATGGGGTCCCAGTAATGATTGTTTTAGATAGAGATTTGTGTTTTACGGCTTGATTGTGGTAGAGCCTGCAGAATGCCTTGGGCACTAGGTTGACTTTTCGTACTGCCTATTATCCTCAAACTGACAGATAGTTAGAGCGTACTCTTCAGATCCTTGAGGATATACTTCGATATTGTGTCCTTTAAGGGGTCATGGGAGAGGCACTTGCCCTTAGTAGAGTTTACCGATAACAACAGCTTCAAATCGAGTATTGGCATGGCACCATTTGAGGCGTTGTATGGCTGACCGTGTAAATCTCCTGTGTGTTGGGCCAAGGTGGGTGATGCACCTACGTTGGGTCCAGAGTTGGTTTGGGGAAATGACGGAGAAAGTTGCACTTATTCGTAAGAGGTTGGTCACGGCCCAGAGTCATTAGAAAAGTTATGTCGACCGTAAAAGGACGCCATTATCCTTTGAAGTGGGAGATCATGTTTTCTAAAGATATCACGTAGACAGGGTTTGATGAGGTTTGGGAAGAGCGGGAAGTTGTCTCCTAGGTTAATAGGGCCTTTTGAAATCCTAGAGCGGATTGGGGAGGTAGCTTATCATTTGGCCTTGCCGCCACAACTTTCTAGAGCTCGTGACGTGTTTCATATCTGTATGGTTCGAAAGTATGAATCAGATCCATCACACGTATTGGATTGGACGGAGTTAGAGGTAGACGAGGATGCCTCATATGAGGAGAGACCAGTTAGAGTTTTAGATACTCAAGACCAAGTCTTGCGAAACAAGACAATTCCTTTAGTAAAAGTGTTGTGGTAACGCCACGGGGTTGAGGAAGCCACTTAGGACTGTGAGGCGGAAGTCCGTCAGAAGTATTCAGATCCATTTATTGATGTCTAAACATGTATTGAAAACTTTGTTGTGTTAATGTAATATAAACATTGTATATGTTTTGGAAATACGAATTGTATATTTAGTATTGAAAACTCATTTATCATGTTGATGAGAGTGGATGACCAGTGGATGGGTCATAGTGTTGAGTTAAAATTATTGTCATTATTGTAATTGGTTTAAACATGGTTTTGATGTTTGCTCTAAAATTCAGGAGCAAAATTTATTAAGGGGTGGAGGTTAGCGATTTTGGTTTAGACCCGAACCATTTGATGTCTTGGATCCGGGTTTCATTGTTTTATATAGTTGTCCATGCCTTGTTTCATCTATTTTCTCTTTGAATTTGGCTAGTGAGATATGTTGGCTACGTTTGGAATAGGTTAGTAACTTGGTTTTCAAACTATTGTTGCCTAGAATTTTGTTTCTTTACTCGAGCGACACTTCTTGCGCTTGAGCGGACCTTGTGAAGTCTTAGTACTTTTGCAGGTTTGTAAAACTATTGAAGGTTGTATTCTTCACTCTAGCGAAGCTTCTTACACTGAAACTGTAACAACCCTCACCACTGTTTACCGATAAACTACCGATTACTGCTAAACTGAGACTGATTATGAAAAGTAATTGAACTGATTGAAATACTGAATGACTGACTGAAATCTGAAACTGATTGATTGACTGTATCTGTTTAAATGCATTATCTATCTGTTTGACTGTTCGATTATCTGTTCATGTTTTATGTTTAAATTGCGAATTGAAGGCCTTCTCGGCAGCCGAACCGGAGATCGATTAGTGTTTCATGATCATCATAATTTATGTGATTTTATGGTGTAATTATCTGAAAACTGATTTGGTATGATTAAATTAGATTAAAATGAGATAAATTACATAAGTTACCCTATTTACCTTATTTCCATCCTAGTGGCCCACTACCTAACACATTTGAGCCTTGCACTTGATCACATAACACTTCTCCCTCAGCCATTTCAGAGGCCACAACCGACTAGAGTGAGAGAGTGAGAGAATAGGAGTGATTTCAACTTGATCTTTGTGATTTGGCTTGAAGAAATTGAAGGTTGATTACATAATTAAGCTCCTACACCTTAAACTCAAGACTAAGGTAAGGAGATTTAACCTCTCATTGTTGTGTCTACGTTGATTCTTGCATGGTTCATGTCTAATTGAGGAGCCAAGTCATGATTTAGTTCTAACATGTTGAATTATAGCTCAATTGTTGCATGCATGCCTATATTATTGAATTTCGAGTTGATTCTATGGAAAATTGTCACATGCATGCTCATAGTTATGTTAAGTCCATGTTTTCATCTTTTTTTGGAACAATTGGCTCATTGGAGCTAGCATTGAAGCTTTGAAGTGGTTTTAACTCATGCATGTCATGTTTGGATTATGTTCTTGAAATTTGGTTTGAAAATGAGTTTAATTGATCTTCCTTTGGGTTTTGATTTTACAAATTGAGCTTTAAATCTTGTTTAACTATGAGTTTTGAAGTGTTTTCCAGAAAATGAGCCCAAGAGGATCGAATTTGGTGTTTGAAACTTGATTTTGAGCTTGAGGTTCGAATCTGGGAATTCCAGATTTTGAATTCACGCTCGAGCAGGGTGATTGGCGCTCGAGCGTGGAAATCATGCTCCCAGTATTTTCTTCTGTTTTTAAGTCAGCTCGAGCGGGGTAATTTACGCTCGAGCGGGACCTTGTATCTTACACTCGAGCGGATGTCGAGTGCCTAATCGAGCGTACGTTTCACCTATCCAGCACTTTTGACTGTTTTGCAGTACGCTCGAGCAATTGAGTCTGTGCTCGAGCGGAAACCTTTGTCTACATGTCTGCTCGAGCAGATTAACCTATGCTCGCTCGAGCGGGACCCCTGTTTTCTGAAAATTTTGAAAAATGCTTTTAAAGTGAATCTTTGCGTCCTCATTTCATCCTAGGCATTCTTAGGCCTAGTTTAAGGCATCTTAATGAGGGTATAGATGAAAAAGCACACTGAGGCAAATTAGGGATTAAGTTATTATCTTTCCCAACTGTGTAGCTTAGTGTGTGTTCAATCTGTAAACTGTGTAGGGTTGGCGACTGGGGACGCGCTCTAGCCTAACTGTAGCCCAAAACTCTGTGAGTAACAACTGTGTAAAGATATATTCAAAAATGATTATCTTCTGAACAATTGAACTGTACTGTTTCTGAATTGATACTGTTAATAGAATGAATGTATGTCCTCTATTCTGAACTGTATTGTGGCATCCTTAGCAACTACCATTACTGACTGTTACTGTTACAGAGATCTCTGTCAGTTCCCTTGTTGGAACCACTACTGTTTACTAATTGATGGCCATCATTGACTGTTCGGTCTTTCAAGACCTACTGTTTACTGTACTGTTATGCTAATGGATGTACCACATATGACTGTACTGACTGAACGACTGAAATACTGATTTAATGAACTGTTTTCATTACTGTAAGGACATTCATTCTAAACCCCTTTACGTATTATGTTATTCACTGGGCTTTAGCTCACTGCTCATATATATATGTAGGTGTACAGGCACCAGACCGCAGCTAGAAGCGTCGGGGTTAAGCTCCAGTTTTGTCAAGCCAACCACTGTGCCCCACTGCGAGGTTCCGAGCCTGTCAAGCTATGGCTTAGGAGTGTTTTAATTTCCCCCGTCTGTCTCTGTAACTATTTTGTAGATTGTATAGACTGTTACTATACTGTTATATGGGGATTAGGTCCTTGATCTAGATGATTATAAATGTTGTACATACTGTTCTGCACTGTGTATATGTATATATGAAAAGTCTTTTTGGCATTCAGACTGTCACAGCTCATTGGACATTGTTTATTTACTGTATTGGCTTCCGCCAGGCCCCTGTACTCTGTTTTACTGTATTACTGTTAAGCAGGCCTTCGGTAATCTCGGATTACTGGCCGGTTACGGTGCTAAACCCATAGGGGCGGGTTTGGGTCGTGACAGAGTGGTATCAGAGCGATACTTACCACGAGTTATACCGCACACATGTGTCCAAATGAGCTATAGGATGTCCTAGAAAAGCGATTAGGGCATTACATGAGCATGATAAGTGTGTGGCTATGACATGACTGAATATATGCTAATCTGTTAATCTGTTTAAACAAATGACTGCGTATGTTGATAACTGTTATAACTGCCTATAGTGTAATAGATAATGCAAGAACTGCAAATGAATCTGAATCCTCATCTTCTGAGGCAAGAATGACAAAACTAGAAAGAATGATGGAACTAATAACTGAAAGACTAGATCAATGACAGAATCAACAACCCCCACCTCCTCCTCCGGTACAGCCGGAATAGAATGTGAATGTTAATGATGGGGACATAATTGCTCTCACCCAAAAGTTTAGTAAAATGAAATCGTCATCCTTTCAGGGAGGCCTTGAACCGTTAAAAGCTGAAGCATGGGTTCTTGAGACAGAAAAGTTATTTGAAGTGTTTCCGTGCTCTGAAGCACATAAAGTACTGTTAGCTACCTTTACCTTGCAAGAAGAGGCCAGAAGGTGGTGGATGCTTATCCGCGATGATAATACTGTAATGACCTGGGCTCAATTCAAAGGAGCCTTCTTTGAAAAGTACTTCCCTCAGTGTGTTAGGGACAGAAAAGTGACTGAATTTGAGCAGCTGAGACAGGGCACAATGTCCATTGCTGAATATGAAACAAACTTCATTGAGCTTGCTAGATATGCACCACACTGTAGACACCACATTTTTTACCGTCCTCAAGACTTGGACGTCACCGTTTGAACACTCGGTGATCATCCTTGTTTGTGTTCGTCTTGAGTTCCCGGAGGTCTCGGCTACGCACCTTGCCTCAGGATCTCTCGACTCGACTGTTTTGTGGTTGGTTTTGCACCAAACACTTGTGTTTTTGCTTTGGAGGGCAGGGAATGGCTTGTTGGCCATCCCCACACTCCACCAGCCATGGCTTGAGGCCACCGGCTGTGTTTTGTTGCCATCGGCCAAATATTTGGCCGACCGGCACTATAGATGGTCGACCGGCCATCTATTTTGGTCAAATTGCATTTTTGACCGGCTGACCACCGTTCATCGGCTTTTGCAGATATTTTTATGCCAGCTGTGCTAGCTGGCATACACTTTGTTCCCCTCCATACACGTGTATGGAGGGATCTCCCTCTTGACTAGCTTACTTGAGACGCTTTGCAAGAGGGAAGCTCTATAAGAGGAGGCCTCTTCTCCCTCCATTAGGGTTACAAAAAAAGCCAGAGGAGTTCTGATATTAGGGTTAGGTCATAGTGTCTCTATCCTATCACTATATTTTTCTCTCTCTTTTGCCTTGTGTGTGTTTTGTCTTACTTTTGTGCACAAACACCTAGTTCTACACCTTCTCTTGGTTGCTGAGAGGCCAGAGGGTTGTTCTTGGTGTTCTTGACTGGTTTTGAGCTTTGAGGACCAGCTGGAGCATCATTCTTAAAGAAGGTCAACAAGGTTAAGAACTTACCCCTTTTTACCCCATATTTTCATAGTCTTTTTGCCTATCTTACGACTGTTTTTAGACTTTGTGTATAACATATAAAAGCCTTCTTTTTGCCTGCTCTAAATAGTTGTTTAAGGGTGTTTTAAGCTTTGGGGTTCTTTGACCCCTCTTAAGCCTTGTTAGGCTCTATTTTTGTGCCATTTTGGTGAGCTCCGGGACCACCTTGTTTGGCCCTTCTCACCACTGAAATCTTCAGGGATTTCAATGGTGAGGATGGTGGTTTAGGGTCCTAAGAAGAAGAGGGTCACCCCCTCTCCTTGTTGTCCTTGAAAAGGGCCATTTTTGCCTCATGTGTGAGCACCTAGTTTAGGTCCATGTTGGCCATGCCTTAACTATTATTTGGTAATATTTTTCCATATATTACCTCTGTTTCATGTTGGTTTAAACACACCTTGCATGCCTTGCATACATGTCTTGTAATGCCATCACTTTGCCTTAACATGTACTTAGCATGTAGATTACCATGCTCGCTTGTTTTGGCCAAGCTTTGTGAAGCTTTTAGGCTTGTTTTGCCATGCTTAAGGTCTGATGTAGGTTGTCTTAGCCATGCTTGCCATGCTTCGTATAGCCCCTTTGCATTTTAGCTTGTTGGCTTTAAGTGTATGAAGCATGAGCATGCATTACTTGCATCATTTTTAGTGGTTTAGCACCACTTATCATGTCATTTCAGTCCACTTAACATGCTCGCATGCTTGCATTTAATGCTCCTTTGATGCTTTAAGAGGTTGTGTTGAACACTCCATGTTTAAGCACTTGTGCATGCCTCCATGTGTAGATCATTTATATGCCATCTAAGTGATTTTTGGGGCTTGCCTTAACATGATTTGGGACTGATTTGATTCATTTTGATCATTTGCTTCATATGTCACATGATCATGATTTAAGCCCTTTGGCTTGTCATGGATTTTGGGTTTTATTTGCATGCCATGTCTATCTTGTTTACTTGGTTTGACACCATTCTTAACATGATTTTCAAAGCTTAATGTGCATGCTATATGTCCATGTTTGCATCCTCTTAAGTGTGCTTGAGAGTTGCTCTTCAATGCCTAAGTGTTGGTCCTTGTGTGCATGCATGCATGCATGTTATTTGGTCATCATTCTCTTAGCATTTGGCCACTGTTTTGGGCCTAGTATAAGGCTGTCCAAATCAGTTTAAGACCACCCCTTGCATGTTGATGCATGCTCACCTTGTGTGTTGTTGCATACTTGTGTGTGGTTGCATGATTGAATGAAGTCACATGCTTACTTGCATGCTTGAACATCCACATTGTATCTTGTATGCTTGTTGATTAGCATTGATGCCTCATACCTTGCATGCTTGCTTGCATAGGTTGCATGCCTAATATGCATTGTGCATTGCTAGTGCCTATGCTCATGTTGCATACTTAGTCCACATATCTAGGTTGCATTGCATTTGCATGCATGCCTTGCCTCTTGATCAAGTGATAAAGGTTGGGCCTCTTTGTTTGATTAGGTGCATTGCATTTCATTTGATATCCAAGTGCATACTTGGTTTCTTCGGCCATCACGCATTGAAATGTGCGATTGGTGGTCCGAGAATCGAGAACCATGTCCCTTTGAATCATAAACATGATAGGGGATGTGTTGGTGAACACATTTGCTTGAAATGCATTGCCATGCCCCGACCGACCAAATATGGATGGCCGAGAGCCCAACAAATGGTCGATGACCATCTTGCTATGGCCGGTGATGATTTATCTTAGCCGGTGGTGATCCACAATGTCCAGAGAGTGTTCCTTGAGAATTGTGCCATTTTCAGAGGAGAAAAACAATGGAAACAGAGGCAACTTGTGCATGGCGGTGGGTTTCCGAGCGGAACCGAGCGCGCATGCATTGGGCCCTCTTCCCAAGGCTACTTTTACTGTCTTATTAGATTAGTTAATTTGCTTAACTAGTTTAATTTGTCTGTAATAATCAATTAGCTTGTAGGTTAATTAATTGTATTATTCTTTTGGTCCCTCCAAGCGAGGGCGAACTTGTAATAAGTGTGGGTGCGTGTGTGCATGTTTTCTAATCCCCACTTCTTTCTCCTTTTTACTTACCTGCTTTGATGGTTAGTATTAGGACATATTTGATTTAACATACTTTATGCTATGCATGCGTGCATCATTCATCAGTATTGCATGCACCAGGCTCAGCGCATCGTGCAAACTACATAAGTATTTCAAATCTAACTTGAATACATGCATCAAATGGTTGCATTTCACATGCCATCCTAGGATTAGCCGAGCCTATCCTAATTGCATTTTGTTTGCGTTGCATTAGGCACTTAACATGAACTAGGATCATGCATATGATTACTAACTAGTTCATTATTTTGGCACGGAGTACTAGGTGAGCATTTATGCTTTAGCATCTCGTATGAGTGTGAATGTTAACATGACAGCATGCTTACCATGAGGCTACTCGCTTATATGATATAACTGCTTGAGTGCCTGTGGATGGAGGTTGAATTACCTAAATTGGAATAATGTACTAAAACTGTGAGTTTTAAGCCCACTAGATAGTGGCAAAACCATCTTTTCTAAAGCCCACTTGAGGGTGACAAAATCTGCATTTTAGCCTACTTGCGGTAGCAAACCATTTTCAAAACAAACATGCAATGTTTCCTTCCAATTTAGGCAATTTGGTCTATACTTGTTTGCTGTGCGCATAATGTAGTAATTCTAGGCTAATAGCCGGAATAGGAATACATAATGCTTTCAAAACAAGATATCACGGTTAGTAGAGGCCGATCTTTGATCGGGCGAGAGGGGGTGCTCATAGCTGACCATTCCCAATCGTACCCAAGTTCCCGAGCCGAGGCAACTTTGGTGATGACGGACACGTGGCCTTTGGCACCGAGTCAGGGTTTCCTAAATTTTCCAAAATAAAATATTTAGGTGGCGACTCTGTATCTGGCAAAGCAATCCATGTTTGGCACTTCTTTTCTAAAAATCTATTTTTCTCAAAACGATTTGCCGGATTTGGACTCTTTGGTTCAGATTAAGAACCGTGACAATTCGAGAGTCCGAACTGTAGTGAGCCCAATATGAACAGAATGGGGACTCATCCTCCCGGGGCGTTCGGGGACGTCTACACACACATGGTGGACACTGATTATAAGAAGGCCAGAAAGTTTGAAGGCGGCCTTAATGTTGCAATACTGGACAGAATAAATGTTCTGAAATTACCGAATTATGTAAATGTTCTTGACCGAGCTTTGATGGCTGAATCGAACATTGAGGCACTGAAAACTGAAACACCAGCGTCTGAATGGCGTGGTAAAAGGCAGGGTTTTAAATTCAAGAAATGCAAGCATAACCCATTGAACAAGAAACAGAATACGGGGTCAACAACTAGCCCCAGCCAAGGGAGTGGTTTTATACCACCCTGTTCTGAGTGTGGCAAGAAACACAAAGGGGTCTATTACAAAATATCTGGAGCCTGTTACAGGTGTGGCAAGGTGGGCCACATGGTTAAAGACTGTCCCTCTGCTCCACAAGTCAATAGTAAAGCTGCACCAAGCGTGGCAGCATCAACTGTTGCACCAAAATCGAACCCCAAAGCTACCGAGAAAGAGCCCATGAGGCAGGGTCGAGTGTTCGCCCTAGTACCGAGAGATGTGCAGAATACCGAGACCGTTGTGTCAGGTATTCTCTCTATTTGTACTCAAAATGCTTATGTACTAATTGATTCGGGGTCTACGCATTCATATGTGTCGCATGCTTTTTCGCAAAAACTGAATAGACCATTAGAACCCATGAATTATCTGTTAGCTGTATCATCACCCATTGGGGGATCTATGACTTGTGCATACATGTACCCTGCTTGTGAAACTATTGTTGAAGTTGCACATCTGTATATTGATTTACTGCCACTAAACATTGATCATTT
This sequence comes from Camellia sinensis, assembly GCF_055761805.1. Classification (NCBI taxonomy): domain Eukaryota; kingdom Viridiplantae; phylum Streptophyta; class Magnoliopsida; order Ericales; family Theaceae; genus Camellia; species Camellia sinensis. The sequence continues at coordinate 45,563,797 of NC_138964.1, forward strand.
TGATGTAATATTGGGAATGGACTGGTTGACGAAATACCATACTACCATAGACTGTGTAACGAAACAAGTAATTTTCCGTCCACCGGGGTTACCTGAATTTGTGTTTAATAGGGTTGGAGTAGTACCTCCTCGATATTTGATTTCATCTGTGAAAGCAGTTAAATTGATTAGAAAGGGGTGTAAAGGATATCTGTGTTCTGTATTGACTGTATCTACTGATGATAATGCTAATGTGAACAGCATTCCCATAGTCAGAGAATTCCCAGATGTTTTTTCAGATAATCTGCCAGGGGATTTGATTGACAGGGAGATTGAATTTACCGTTGATGTGATTCCGGGTACCCAGCCAGTATCTAAAGCTCCTTACCGAATGGCTCCGACTGAATTGAAAGAATTGAAAGTGCAACTGCAGGAACTGTTAGATAAGAAGTTCATCAGGCCCAGCACTTCACCGTGGGCGCACCTGTTTTGTTTGTGAAAAAGAAAGACGGCTCACTGAGACTGTGTATTGACTACCGTGAACTGAACAAGGTAACTGTGAAAAATAAATACCCATTGCCACGCATTGATGACTTATTTGATCAGTTATAGGGTGCTCAAGTGTTCTCTAAGATCGACCTCAGATCAGGATACCATCAGTTGAAAGTTAAACTAGAAGACATTGACAAAACTACTTTTCGAACGAGGTATGGACATTACGAATTTTTAGTTATGCCTTTCGGAGTTACCAATGCACCTGCTGCATTTATGGACCTCATGAACAGAATCTTTAAACCATACCTTGATGACTTTATTGTTGTATTCATTGATGACATACTGATTTACTCCAAAAGTATAGAAGAACATGAACATCATCTGAGACTTGCCCTACAGACCCTAAGAGAACAGAAACTTTATGCTAAACTGTCTAAATGTGAATTTTGGCTTGATCATGTTATGTTTTTGGGGCATGTTGTTAGCAAAGATGGAATTTCAGATGATCCACAGAAAGTTGAAGCGGTAGTAAACTGGCCTAGACCAACAAATGTGACAAAAGTCCGAAGCTTTTTAGGTTTGGCTGGATATTACAGAAGATTTGTCAAAGATTTCTCCAAAATTGCCTTACCGTTGACTCAGTTAACTCAGAAGGGGATATCATTTGACTTGACTGACCAAAGTGAATCAGCATTCCAAGAATTGAAAACCCGACTTGTAACTGCACCAATTCTTACCTTACCTTCAAGTACGGATGGTTTTACCGTATTTAGTGATGCTTCTCATAAGGGTTTGGGATGTGTTTTAATGCAGAATGGGAGAGTTATTGCTTATGCTTCCCGACAACTGAGATCACACGAAAAGAATTACCCAACCTATGACTTGGAACTTGCCGCAGTGGTATTTGCATTGAAAATCTGGCGTCACTATCTGTATGGGGCGACATGTGAGGTGTATACAGATCACAAGAGTTTGAAATACTTCTTCACACAGAAAGACCTGAACATGAGACAGCGGAGATGGCTAGAACTGATTAAAGACTATGACCTACAGATTTTGTACCATCTGGGAAAAGCCAACACCGTTGCCGATGCACTGAGTCGGAAATTGATTGGAAATTTAGCCTGTTTGCTCACCGGGCAAAAAGAATTGCTTTGTGACCTTGAAAAATCTGAAATTGAAATTGTTTTACGAGAACAAGGTGGAACAATAGCTGCTATTTCTGCTCAACCGGCACTGATTGAAGAAATTAAAGAGAAACAACAATCGGATGACTTCTTGAAGAAGATCATCGAAGAAAGGGAAACTAAACCAAGACCGGGTTTCAAATCCGAAAATAATGTACTGAAATTTCAAGAAAGACTGTGTGTACCGAATGATACTAAACTGAAAAGAAGAGTTCTGCAAGAAGGCCACAATTCAAAACTGTCTATCCATCCAGGGAATACAAAAAATGTACCAAGATTTGAAACTAAATTTCTGGTGGCTGGGAATGAAGAAAGAAATTGTCAATTTTGTATCAAAATGTCTTCATTGCCAACAAGTTAAAGCCGAACATCAACGACCCGCAGGCTTATTGCAGCCCTTACCCATACAAGAGTGGAAATGAGAACATATCACCATAGATTTTATTGTGGGATTGCCTCGCTCCAGTAAAGGTATGGACTCAATTTGGGTTATCGTTGATAGACTGACTAAATCTGCTCACTTCTTACCTGTTAAGACAATTTATAATGCGGACAAATTGGCTATACTCTATATTGATGAAATTGTTAGACTGCATGGAGTGTGTAACAAGCCCGCGGGGGGACCTCGCTACAGCTCGGACTCGACTTTCGCAGTCACGGTTCTAAGTCTGAACCAAAGAGTCCAAATCCGGCAAATCATTTTGAGAAACTGATTTTTGAAAAAGTAGTGCCAAACATGGACTGCTTTGCCAGATACAGAGTCGCCACCTAAATATTTTATTTTGGGAAATTTAGGAAACCCTGACTCGGTGCCAAAAGGCCACGTGTCCGTCATCACCAAAGTTGCCTCGGCTCGGGAACTTGGGTACGATTGGGGAAGGTCACTTCGTGAGCACCCCCGCTCGCCCGGTCATAGACCGGCCTCTACTAACCATGATATCAATTTTTGAAAACATTGCGAGTTCTTATTCCAGTTTATTAGCCTAGGTTACTATGTGACGCGCACGGCATACAAATATAGACCGGGTCGCCTGATTTGGAACGAAACATTTCATTCTTGTTTTTGAAAATGGTTTGCTACCCGCAGGTAGGTTTGAAACATTTTATGATTTATTCCAATTCAGATAACCCAACCTTCACCCACAGGCATTCAGGCAGTTATATCATATAAGCACATAGCCTCATGGTAAGCATGCTATTCATGGCAACACTCACACGCATGCAAGGATGCTAAAGCATAAAACTCACCGAGTACTCCAAGCCAAAATAGACATTATATTAGAAATCATGCATGATCCTAAGTATACAGAAATGCCTAATGCAACACATGCAAAAATGCAACTATAGCAGGCTCGGCTATTCTAAGATGGTATATGAGATGCTACAACTACCATGTATTCAACTCGGAATTGAAAGTACGATGCAGTTAGTATGGTGCGCCGAGCCCGGTGCATGCAATACGGATGAATGATGCAAACATGCTGTCATACCGTATGCTAATTTAAATATGCCCTAACCTAACCATCATAAGCGGATAAATAAAAGGGAGAAAGACGTGGGGTTGGAAGACATACATCACACTCACACACACTTATTACAGTTGTGCCCTCACTCAGAGGGTCCGAATAAATATACAGTCCAAATATTACAGTCCCGAATAAAAGAATATTACAGTCCGAAATATTACGAAATCCTAATTAATTAATGAATTAACTAAGAAAGCAAATAAAACTGGCGTGCAAGCTAGGGACTGCCTTGCTTCTGATAGATGATGCATGTCCGGATCGTCTTGCGCGGAAATCCACCGGAATGCCCCAATTAGCCTCTGTTTACACCTGTTCTTGAAATGCGTGCCAAGTCCCAAAAAAGTCGTTGATTCTCCGTTTTGCTGCAACAGAGAGCAGGAAAGGGGCATAGCAATATATTTGCACAGATATACGCATGTCTCAATCCTCGTGCCACCAATCGCGCATACCGAGGCATGATGGCCGAGGAGTCGAAATGCACAACTCAATATAGGATGAATGCACATGAAACTAAAGCTAAAACCTAACGCCATCATGGATAATCCGGAGTGTCGGTGACTGGGAAATTGAGACACATTCCGTCACTCGGAGTACGAAATGTACCTCGTTTCCCGTGCCCGGGCTAACTCCTATTCCGGACACAATGCAATATGCATGATATGCATGAAATGCAACTAAGAGGCAATCCTAACATACACAAAATGTTATGAAAATGAGATGTCTCGAAATGCGTGCACACGGGCACGCAAACCGAAGCGATAATATGTGCCTCGAAATACGTACACACGGGCACGCAAACCGAGGCGATGATATGTGTCTCGAAATACGTGCACGCGGGCACGCAAACCGAGGCGATGATATGTGTCTCGAAATACGTGCACGCGGGCACGCAAACCGAGGCGATGATATGTGTTTCGAAATACATGCACGCGGGCACGCAAACCGAGGCGATAATAGATGTCTCGAAATACGTGCACGCGGGCACGCAAACCGAGGCGATGATATGTGTCTCGAAATACGTGCACGCGGGCACGCAAACCGAGGTGATGATATGTGTCTCGAAAAACTTGCACGCGGGCACGCAAACCGAGGCAATGATATGTGTCTCGAAATACGTGCACGCGGGCACGCAAACCGAGGCGATGGCGGAATGCAATGTAATGACATGGAAACATGATATGGGCTTATACCAACATGAGTGAGCCTCAGCCACACTCACATAGGATGCCGGCGGATAAAAATGAAGTGCCTCGAAATGCGTGCACACGGGCACGCAAACCGAGGCAATGGCAAAATGTGATGAAATGGCATGGAAATGACAAATGGACTTATACCAACATGAGTGAGCCTCAGCCACACTCACATAGGATGCCAGCGGATAAAAATGAAGTGCCTCGAAATGCGTGCACACGGGCACGCAAACCGAGGCAATGGCAAAATGCAATGTAATGACATGGAAATGACAAATGGGCTTATACCAACATGAGTGAGCCTCAGCCACACTCACATAGGATGCCGGCGGATAAAATGGAGTGCCTCGAAATGCGTGCACACGGGCACGCAAACCGAGGCAATGGCAAAATGTGATGAAACATGGAAAAAATGATATGCAAGCATACTAATGGGATTTCAGCAACAAAATATGGGGGAAAACAGTCCCGAAATGAAGCGAAATGATACCAAATGCAAGAAATTGTCCCGAAATGCGAATATAGGCACCCGAAAAGACCTATAGCTATGCTAAACATGCGCAATATGGACATGCAATGCAAAGACAGAAGCTAGACAGTCCCAAAAGATGCACTTTCACAGTTATAGACATGGCCAAACAGCAAGCATAGGTATGGCAAAAATAGCATTCAAGAAAAGGGGCCAAAAGAGGGGTAATGAAGCAAGTGATATAAGAAAAACCCAAACTGAAAAATTTCTTTCTACAACATTGAAGAGGGACCAAAAATATGAACATTTACAGTATATGACAGCCTCAAAATCAGTATACAAATATGCTAAAAATGTGATGTAAAACAAGGCTCAAAAGGTGCTATAACATGAAGTATATAAAATAATCACCAAACAGGAAAAAAATGTGAATGAAACATGAAGTATAGGCCAAAATAAGGCCACTTTCAGTTCGGACCAAGGTCCAAAAACAGAAGCAAAGAGGGCTGCCAATTTATGCAAAAATGGGGCCAAATAAAGGATATAACTACAAGTGACACATGGAGACACCAAACAATGTTGAGCCCTTCTCCAATGTTGAAGAGGGGCTCAAAATAAGCCTTATATCAGTTTACAACATGCTCGAAAATAAATTTTTCATGAGTCAAAAATAGCATGCAAGACTATGACATACAAGAGGATCAATGAAGCAAGTGTGTCATGGAGGGCTCAAACAGGGTTGAGCCCTTAATGAAAAGTGAAGATGAGCTCAAAAGATGGCCCTTTTCAGTTAGGGCCGGAGCTTGAAACCAAGAACAAGTGGGGCTTAGAAATAGATCAAGAAAAAGGGTCAAAAGGGTAAAAGTGTTACTTACCCTTGAAGATTCAAACTTTTGTTGCTTCTTGGATGGATTTGCAGCTTCTTTAGCCTTCAAGAATCCCTCCTTGCTGCTGGAAATGAGATGGTGGTGGTAGAGCTTGGTGGTGTAGAAGGAATGATGGTTAGGGACTTAGGGTTTTTTGAAGAATTGAGAAGGAAGAAGATGGAGTTGGCTATGGAAGCTTGAAGAGTAAATTTTCTAACCCTTAGAAGTGAGGCCACCAGCTGGTTAAAAGGATCAAAAAGGGGGTGTAAAGGTGGGGGAGAAGGAGAGCAAAACTCCCCCACAAAATATCCCCCGGATATAGAAAATATCTGGGGGATATTGCCCCACAGCTGTAAAGTGCACAGTGCAAGGAACACGGCCGGCCTAACACTTTTGCTGGAGGTGGCCGGCCGGCCACACCCCCTAGCCGGCCGGCTAGGGGTCAAAAGGGTCAATGAGATTTTCTGGCCGGCCAGCTAATGGAGAGGTACCCCTATGTGTGTACAACACAACCATGTGGTTAAAATTCCAAGAAAGTGGGTCCAAGGGGTTCAACATTAGCTCAGAAAGAGGGGTTCAAAAGGGTCAATTAACCTTAATGGCCGGCCACCAACTTTTAGTGGCCTCTCAGGTGTGTAGATCACAGATATGTGGTTGAAAGTTGGCAACACTAACCCTAGGGTGTTCAACATTAGCCCGGAAGAAAGGGGTCAAAAGGGTCAGGTAACCTTAATGGCCGGCCACCAACTTTTAGTGGCCTCTCAGGTGTGTAGATCACAGATATGTGGTTGAAAGTTGGCAACACTAACCCTAGGGTGTTCAACATTAGCCCGGAAGTTGGAAAAACGGGCGCCGGGAGGCTCCGGAGGAGAGATAACTGGTTGCTGCAACTATTACTAGCCTTCCACCCTTCAGTGACCTCCCTGGTGATAAAACAGAGGTACCTGCCAAAAATGAACAAAAACCGTTGCAAAACGAATGCTCGGGGACCAAAACACGCAGTTCGGGGTCCCGAAAATGGGCTGTTAAGCACCGAAAGTGGCATTCGGCCACGAAGTGGGTTTCTCAGACCCCAGTGTCCCTCAAAAGGGATTAAATAGGAAGTATGCCAAAAATCAGAGCAAACGGAGACGGTTAAGCGGTCCCGAACCGAGGCACACGGCCTGACGGCTCCGAAAACCGGGAACCGGACTCCGAAATGGGCAAAATGGCCTACGGCCACCAAATGTAGCCTACGGACATTGAGAGATGGTCTACGGGACCTCTCCCTCCCCTCAGGAAAAGAAACAGAGAAAACTGAGTCTGGTTCGCAAATCGAGACAAGGCACAGAAAAGGGTTCGGAAGTCCGGAGGCAGGGCTCACGGCCGCAACTCCGAAACTTCTGAACAAGCACATTATGCAACATCACCAAGCTCTCAATCGGTGACGTCTGAGTCTTAAGGTCGGTCAAAAATGGGGTGTCTACAGTTGCCCCTCTTTGACAGAACTCGGAAGTCATAAGTGACGGGAGTGAATGTCAAAGCCTAGAGACGACCCATTTTTGACAAGGCCGAAGACTTAGACAAACATACGGGATAAACAGAAATGCGCCCGCAGGCATGCCCGCAGGCAGGGGGCAAAATGCAAATGATATGCAAAGAGCCGGAGGTAACCCAATGATCATGCAAATGCAGCAAGCTGTAATGAAGCAAGTATTCGCAAATAGATGCAACAGTTTTAAGTAAGAATGCAAAGCAACAACTACATTTCATGCAGTTAAGAATGCGGAGGATTATTCAATCCCCGCCACGTCTCACACGGAGAAGATACGATACCTGCGCGATTCGTCTGGTCGCACCAGCCTCAATTGAACCGTACATACAATATCGTGCCTGCAAAAAGAGAAATTGCAACAAGTACAATATGCTAACAACATATATTTGATGTGATTCCGAAAGTTCGACATACGCAATGCCGGGGAGTGAATGCATCGCAACGCAAGAATGGAACATATGTGACAACGCATGCTCAAACACAGAGGTATGCCAATATCAAGAAATGTACATGACAAGGTAAGTATGCTCATGAGAATGCAAGATAATGTGCATGATAGTACAAAACGAGCATAAATCAGGGTGTTCATTTGTCATGAAACAACGAGTACGAAAATGCGTGTTTCGGCGAAAGTAACTCGATCACGGCCTTCGATCCACTTCCCTGAAGGGTTATAACTCATTTAAAAAGGATACACTTTGATTTTGATGAGTGATGATGAGACATATGTCAGAACTTGAAGCCGAAGTCCCGACGGAGCGATTTCGCGACCGGAAGTGTACTTTTCTTGAACTTTTTCAGGTCCCGGGAACTCCGATCTTCCTCAAAATTTGCAGAGAGCTAGGTGAGCATGTGGGGAACATGGCCGGCCATTTATCTTCCCAAGGGGAGGTGGCCAACCGTTTTCCAATAAAGTAGATGGCTGGCCGGCCATTTCTGTAAAAAGCAGATGGCTGGCCAGCTAGAAAAAGGGGCCGGCCGGCCATGGCCTTTTTCCGGGGCTATTTTGGTCTTTTTCCATCCTTTTTGATGCTCTTGCAATCCAAGGCCTTGAGGCTTATAAAAGGTAGCCGAGCCCTCTTCATTTCTTGCCTCTTTCAACACTTTCCTCTCCAGATCTGAGTTTCACGCGCGTTTTCCAACGCCCCGCGCAAATTGTTTTCGCAAAAACACTCAGTTTTAAGCACTTTGGAGCGATTAAATTCCGGCTTCGGAGCTTCTTTTTGCATTTTCACCACTTGAGGTAAGTTCATCTTAATATTTGGAATATTTTCTCGGGAGTTGACTTTTGTTGACTTTTTTATTTCCCGAGAGTTGACTTTTGTTGACTTTTTCCAATTTTGGCCCATTTTGCTCATTTTTGCTCCCTTTTGCAGATTCTTGAAAATGGCGGGCAATTCTCCCCACGGTGGAGGTTTTTCAGGTGCCGGGGATGATTTCGATCCCATGACCCTACCTCCGAGGACTCGTCCTTTTATTCCCGAGAGGTACCGTCCGGCAGCACACGTCCTCCCTCGTGCTGTTTTCCGTCACTTTACCAGTTTTGACGAGAGAGCACCCGTGGATCTGCTTCTCAGAGAGCCGGAGCAGCATCTCTCTCACGATGCCCGAGAGGTATTTACCTCATCTTCTGTATTTTACATTTCGCACCTTTGCCATGCTTGAACATGCAATTTAGCTTATGACATAGTACTTTGTTTACATCTTGAACATGTAGTTTCAACACTTGAATTTTTGAACACTCAGCTCATCAATTAATTGCGAACACACAGCTCACATTAGAACACACGGTTCAAACACTGATTTGTCGAACACACAGTCCGAATTCGAAAGTGAACACACAGCCCACACTTTACATTTTCTGAACACACAGCCCAGATTTAGATAGTGAACACGCAGCCCACAATAGTTGAAATTTGAACACGCAGCCCAAACTTCGAATTTTCTGAACACGCAGCCCAGGTAGATAGTGAACACGCAGCCCACAATTTTAACTGAAAGTTGAACACGCAGCCCAAATTTCAAATTTTCTGAACACGCAGCCCAGATAGATAGTGAACACGCAGCCCACAAGTTAACTGAAAGTTGAACACGCAGCCCAAATTTCAAATTTTCTGAACACGCAGCCCAGATAGATAGTGAACACGCAGCCCACAATTTAACTGAAAGTTGAACACGCAGCCCAAATTTCAAATTTTCTGAACACGCAGCCCAGGTAGATAGTGAACACGCAGCCCACAAGTTAACTGAAAGTTGAACACGCAGCCCAAATTTCAAATTTTCTGAACACGCAGCCCAGATAGATAGTGAACACGCAGCCCACAATTTAACTGAAAGTTGAACACGCAGCCCAAATTTCAAATTTTCTGAACACGCAGCCCAGATAGATAGTGAACACGCAGCCCACAAGTTAACTGAAAGTTGAACACGCAGCCCAAATTTCAAATTTTCTGAACACGCAGCCCAGGTAGATAGTGAACACGCAGCCCACAAGTTAACTGAAAGTTGAACACGAAGCCCAAATTTCAAATTTTCTGAACACGCAGCCCAGATAGATAGTGAACACGCAGCCCACAATTTAACCGAAAGTTGAACACGTAGCCCAAATTTCAAATTTTCTGAACACGCAGCCCAGATAGATAGTGAACACGCAGCCCACAAGTTAACTGAAAGTTGAACACGCAGCCCAAATTTCAAATTTTCTGAACACGCAGCCCAGGTAGATAGTGAACACGCAGCCCACAATTTAACTGAAAGTTGAACACGCAGCCCAAATTTCAAATTTTCTGAACACGCAGCCCAGATAGATAGTGAACACGCAGCCCACAAGTTAACTGAAAGTTGAACACACAGCCCAAATTTCAAATTTTCTAAACACGCAGCCCAGGTAGATAGTGAACACGCAGCCCACAAGTTAACTGAAAGTTGAACACGCAGCCCAAATTTCAAATTTTCTGAACACGCAGCCCAGATAGATAGTGAACACGCAGCCCACAATTTAACTGAAAGTTGAACACGCAGCCCAAATTTCAAATTTTCTGAACACGCAGCCCAGATAGATAGAATTTGCATGTAGTTTATTTCACTTCATTGGCATACAGCCCATCTCGTTTCATTGGCACACAGCCCATTCATTTCATTGGCACACAGCCCATTCATCTCATTGGCACACAGCCCATTCATTTCATTTGTTGACACATGTATTCATTCTGAATGCAGGTTTATTCCCGCAGTGTGCGAGGATATGGTTCCACCATGGCGTGGGATTGGTATGCTGAGCTCCCGGAGGGCGTCAGAGGCTTAGTAGACTTGGCGGGGTTTGGCCCCTTCTGCGTCGGGTTGTCACGTTGTCCTGCCAGGAGGACGCTGATGGCAGCCCTGGTAGAGAGATGGTGGGACACCACCAATTCCTTCCATTTCTCTGCTACCGGGGATATGACCATGACCCCTTTTGACTTTGCTGTATTGACCGGCTTAGACGTCGGAGGTTGGTCCATTCCCTACGATGAGGATATGGGCGAGTGGGAGGCCGCCTGGATGTATCTGCTGGGGGCTCGCCCGCCTGTTGATAGGGTTTCAGGGAGAGTCCGATACACTTGGTTCTCCTCCCATTTCCGGCGGGCGGAGATGGTGCCTGAGAGTCCCGAGGAGACGGAGCAGTATGCCCGTGGTTTCCTGATGTTCCTCTTCGGGACTACCCTGTTCGCCGACAGAGGGAACACCGTTGGGCTATACTTGCTGAGCGCTCTAGTTGACCTATCACAGGTCCACAGATATGATTGGGGCGGCGCCGGCCTGGCTACCCTTTATTTTTATATGAGCGCGACCTCCCGCGAGCGGGGCGATTTGCTTGGTGGCTACTGGAGAGCTTGGGAGGTACTTTCTGTCCCCTTGATTTACATTTCTGCTTTTCATCACTTGTACATTGCACACACACAGCGCACTTTTACAGTCTGTATTTTGTTCTCAGCATTTCGTATTTACATTCTGCACTGCTTTTCTCAGCTATGGGTTTATGTATACTTCCCATCATTAGCCCCAGAGCTGGAGGTGGTAGGGATTCCCGTGACCCCATATTCATTGATATTCGAGGGCCCGCACCGACCGAGACCTCGAGAGACCCTCGTTCGCCTGCGACAGTACTTCGACACTGTGCGACATTCAGAGGTACTTCAGAACTTTCAGTTCTCTTCATTTTTATCTTTGGTTTGCTCTGTACATTCTCGACTTCTGATCGGTTTGTGCATTTATCATCCGCAGATTACATGGCAGCCTTGGGCGCCTCTGGGTGATGATCTCCGACTTCAGTATACCGGAGCGTCAGGCATCTCCCAGTATAGGGTCCTGCTTGAAGGGCCGGTTGGCAGGGTATGGTTCCTGGGGGAGCGCTTTCTGCGCCAGGTATGGGGGTATCATTCTCAGGATATTCCCGCAGTACCCCCAGCCGATATGCGGACCGCTGACAGACTCTCTTACTCGGAGGTAGTCGGCGCCATGCTGGGTAGTGAAGCTTTACTATATACTGAGGAGGGGGACTACGCCACTTACCGTCACATATATTTGATGCCTCCATTGACGGAAGCTCGTATCCCGATGATGAGGCCTGCCGGTATGTCATCCTCGGGTCAGGCTCAGGCTCGAGCTACAGACATCCCTTCTTCTAGCAGGGCTGGTACATCTAGAGGTGGGAGTAGGCCGGTTCCTCCGGCTCCGTCGATTCATCCTCATGTCGGATGGCCAGATATGCCTACTGAGTTGATGGCGTGGCAGTATGGGGCTAGCTCTCCGACTCCGATTCCACTAGAGCCTCCAATGCCCAGTGATCGATATGCCATTGATCCGGACTCACCGCCGGTATGCTCCACTTCTTATTGATCATTCAGATGTTTAGACACTCTTTTGTTCACTGATGATTATGAGCTCATTTTTGCAGCCATCGCGAGGATACATGAAGGAGGTGGTTGGACTGGTAGCCACACTTGAGGGCATGGTCCTGCGCAGGGAGGCACAGTTATCTGTCGCGGGCATTCAGGTACCCTTCAGTTTTCTGGCATTTATCATACTTCTGATGACATGTTGATTTCTACTGCATCGATAGACCACTTGTGTAGAGCACATCTGACACACACCCCACTTGTATTCTGTATTTACATGCACCCACTTCATGTAGCTTTTGCTTGTATCTGCATCTGATGTACATATTTTGACTGATGTATTTGAATTGAACTCTTTTTTTTCAGATGCCTTCATGGTCCGGTCAGCCGCAGGCCAGGCCACCTGGGCCTCATTGGGGAGCTGGGCCATCTGAGCCTTTTTAGGGGGCGGGGTCATCTCGGCCTTCCCGAGGAGCCGGGCCATCTAGGCCTTTTCGAGGGACTCGAGGGGGGCCCGTCCGCAGACGCAGGGCTCACGTTGTGGAGGTGGAGCCTGATGAGGAGGAGGAGGAGGCTACCGACCGTCAGTTCGAGACATCTGCTGAGGAGGGAGGCCCCGGTTTTGGCTCGGGGAATAGAGGCGAGGCTGAGGGGAATCCTGAGGATGACAGCTCTGACTCAGATGATGGTGCGGAGATTATCCCGCAGAAGAGGATGAGGCGTGCTTCTCGTTCCCGCTCCCGAGGACTTTGATGTTGCTATTTCCTACTTTATTTTTCTTTTACTAGTAGTTTGTAGCACTTTGCACATTGTTAGGTAGTTTTATTTTTTTTGTAAAACTTGTACCCTTGTTTGTTGTAAAGCATGATGAAATGAAATAGCTTTTGGAAAGGTGTTTGTATTATGAACTTTTAGCATCGTATCGCATCATTATTTTGCACAAGAATAAGAATGGAAATGCGCATTGTGTAATCACCAAGTCAGGTAGTGAACCGACGCAACAAACTAAGCAACTCAACTTACTAAGATATAACAGAATCTTTAGCAAGTTTACAACTCGATAAGAAAAATGCAACAACGCAAATAATAAAATAAATAAAATAAAAAAAAAAACTTTAACAAAATTGCTTAAACAGAGAGCAATGACTCAAAAACACAAAACAACGTCCGCTCGACGGACAACTCGATAAGCAAAAATGCAACAACTCGATAAACAAAACTTAACAACAACAAAGTGTACTTCTGACGACCTGGGCACCGGAACGCATCCGGAACAGAGGGAGATGAGGGCCTTTGACTCTCCCGTTGCATGGAAATGCTTGGAACTCTCCCTCGAAGGGTAAAACAGGGTCAAGGAGATGCATTGCAGCCTTGCCAGCCATCCCTGGGAGCTGGCCGGCCATTTTTGGTGGAGAGAGACAGCTGGCCGGCCATTTCTGAAAAAGTAGATGGCTGGCCAGCCAGAAAAAGTAGCTGGCCGACCATTCAGTCCTGCAGCCTCCAAATTTTTGACACGTGTCCCCGTGAATAGTGTTTTTCCTTCTATAAAAGCCTCAACTTCGGGAACCTTCATTTCATCTTAGTTTTAGACAAAGATGGAGGCGTTTCTCGCAGAAAATGTCACATCTTGGATCTCTTCTCTAGATGGCTCGGAAAAGCTGAATTTCCGAGGTTTCGGCTTGAATGCACTATTCACGCTGAGCCGCACTCCGCTACATCTTCCTTTTCTCCATGCCGCGGCAAGGTTCTGGAATCCAGTGACGCATGTTTTTAGCTTTGGCGGCCAAGAGATGTGTCCCACTTTCGAAGATTTTCAGGTTTTGATGGAGTCCGAGTGCTCGGAAGTGATCTTGCCTCAGCTCCGTTTTGGTCACGCCCAGGCTTTAGGGCGGATGTGTGGGCTCACGGCGCACGACGCTCGATCTCTGATCTGCAGTGGGGAACTAGACATCCTCGGCTTGATCCATCGTTTTTCCGACGCTGGTGACCGCAGCAACCATCATTGGCAGGGTTTCCGGCAACACGCCCTCTGCTTATGTTTGTTGTCTCACTTTCTGCTTTCCTCGGGCTTCGGCGGGGCTAGCATTCGCCTGATTGAAGTCGCCCAAGGTTTAAGAGAAGGAAAGAGCTGTATTGCCATGACCTTGGCCGAGACACTGATGGGCTTAGATTCTGTCTATCGCCGGGAGGCGACTAGGTTTGCTGGGAGTCCACTACTGCTACAGGTAATGTTTCCCACCCAACCTCACATATATTTGCTCACATCACTCGACCCTCAGGCTCGGTTTTTCTCACAAAACCCTTGTCTTACTTTTCTCTCATCGTACATCTCTCTATTCTTTATTCTCTCATTTTCCATCCCTCCCCTAGGTATGGTTAATGGATAAGTTGCAGGTTGTGGACTCTTGCCCGGTTTATTCAGCTCGAGGCTACTTCTTTCGGCAGCGCCTTGTCAATGCTCTTGACGAAAGGTGGTGGTTCGATTGGATGTGCAATTTGTCCACAGACGGCATTGCTTGGCGTTGCCCTTGGCTCAACCTCCCGGCAATGAGCTATAGTATGTCCCGGCTGATTGGGATCCAACTGATTGGTCTAACCCACTGCGTATTCTATTTTCCGTTCCGGTTCCTGCGTCAGTTTGGCCATGATCAGACTTGCCCACCGGAGGGGATTGAGTATCCAGCCGCTTTCCCGGTCCGGGGTGCACAGCTTGCCCGATATGCCACGGCATGGAGGACTAGAGAGCTTCTGGCCCCTGCTTCCACTTTCAGTTGCACTTTGTCCGATGAGTGCGTGGATTGGCTCAATGAGGAGGCACAGGTTGGGCCCAGCTTGGCATCAGATGCTCCGTCCAGCTCTGGGAGGGGACGCGGAGATACTTGATTCAACTATGCCCCAAATTTATTGCTTATTTAGCATTTTCAAGTTTTCTTTATGAATGTACTAAAAAAAGCAACCTCGATTGTAATACAAGAGCAGGAGAACTCTATTTTGAAATCAATGAAATTGAAAGTTATGGTACTGAAAATTTTCCACTTTTGGTCCAAAAATGGTCTAAGTCGTAAAAAGATTGATTTGAACAAAGTCAACTTTTATTCAAACTTTTCAAAACTATTTTCGATGTGGATTGGAACTGGACACGCCGAAAATCTGTCACTGAGATGCACAACCCCAGATCCCCGCAACTGGAAAGTTACCCCTAGTCTGAAGAACAATGCGGCACTTCAAAGCAACGGAAAGTTGCCCCTAGTCTGAGTAACTTTGCACCATCGCGGCAACGGAAAGTTGCCCCTAGTTTGAACAGCACTGTACCGGAGATTACGATAAATGCTGATGGATAAAGATGACTGAGATGATCAAGATGGACAGAGTTGATCGGGGAAAAGTTTATGGCTGAACCTCAAGATGAAGTTGCCTACGTATCCCAAAGATGGGAATCAAGCCTTACGTAGTTCAGGCTTAGGTTCGCTCGAGTATTTTCACTCTCCTTTTGCGCTCTAACTTTTGCCAAGGCCGCCCTTTGCGGGTTTTCAACCTTGCGAGCTCAGTTTTTATATTTTTTAATTTTTTGTGCTCTGAATTTTGCCTAGGTCGCCCTTTCGGGTTTTCGGCCTAGCGAGCCTCTCAAGGATAGTATTTCTTCAACTTGTCCATATTGATCGGTTGTGAGAACTCCAAGCCATCTAGATCCATCAGAACCACAGCCCCACCTGACCAGATAGCTTTGATGATGTAAGGACCGGTCCAATTAGGTTTGAACTTGCCCCTTGGGTCGTGGATGGGAGCTCGGTTATCTTTGAGCACCAAATCTCCCTCTTTCAGATTCCTGGACTTAACCTTCTTGTTGAAAGCCCGGGCGATTCTGCGTTGATAGCCTTGGATGTGGTACAGTGCTTTCAGTCTTCTTTCATCAAAGAGCATGAGTTCTTCGAATCTGCTTTGCTGCCAATCTGCCTCGGCTATCTGGCATTCAGCCAATACTCGTAACGATGGAACCTCAATCTCAATGGGTAGAACAGCCTCCATTCCATAGACCAATGAATATGGAGTTGCTCCAGTAGAAGTTCTGATTGAAGTCCTGTAGCCCCACAGAGCAAATGGCAGCTTGTCTGGCCAATCCCGATAGGTTTCCACCATCTTCTGTAGTATATGCTTGATATTCTTGTTGGCGGCCTCAACCGCTCCGTTGGTCTGCGGCCTGTATGTAGATGACTTATGAAAAGCCACATTGTATTTCTCCAACAAGTCTATCACTTCTTTCTTGAAGTGGGAACCATTATCTGAAATTATCTCGTTTGGCACTCCGTAGCGACAGATGATGTTGTTCCTAATGAACTTTGCGACATACGATGCCTTCAACACCGCGTATGATTGGACCTCGACCCACTTTGTGAAATAATCTATCGCTACTAGGATAAACTCATGCCCGTTTGACCCCTTCGGGGTAACAGCTCCGATCACATCAATTCCCCAGACTGAAAAAGGCCACGGCGAAGTCATGTTGTACAGTTTTGACGGCGGGATGTTCATGCGGTTTGCATGGATTTGACACTTGTGGCATCGCCGAACAAAACCAATGCAATCCTCCTCCATGGTTGACCAGTAGTAGCCCTGTCTGAGGATCTTTCTGGCCAGCATCACTCCATTCATGTGTGCACCGCATTCCCCCCCATGGATGGCTTCCATCAGGCGTTTTGACTCTTCAGCTTCTACACAGAGCTTATGCATTCCCAGATGACCCCTTTTGTACAACTTTCCCCCGCAGATAACGAACTGAGCAGCCATTCTTCTGACAGCCCTCTTATCCTTGGCATTTGCCCCTAGTGGATATGTCTCCTTTTCCAAGAAGTTCCAGATGTCGTAGTACCAGGGGTTGCCGTCTTGAACCTCATCTATGGCGGAAATTGACTCGTATGCTGGCACGAACTTCTGATCAATAATGACTGGACGCATCCGGACTCCAGACGGGATGTCTATCATAGAAGATAGAGTTGCTAGTGAATCTGCAAACCTGTTGTTCTCTCTTACGAGGTGGGTGAAATTTAGCTTCTCAAACCGAGGAATTAGCAGATCCAAGGTTTGGTGGTAGATTATCATCCTTTCCTCTTTGACTTTCCAATCTCCTTTTGCTTGAGACACAACAAGGTTCGAGTCCCCAATGACGTCCAACCGTCTTGCCCCTAATTCCAGGGCTGCTTCCAGGCCAGCAATACATGCCTCATACTCTGCTTCATTGTTGGAAACTTTGAACCGGAGCTTGAATGCTAAAGGGATACGGGAATCATCGGGCGCTATCAGCAACACCCCTATCCCATACCCATACTGGTTTGATGCTCCGTCAAAGTACATTGTCCAAGTTTCATCTTCGACGTGCAGAATGGCTTCATCTGGGAATAGATACTCAACCGCTTCATCCCCCTCAACCGGGTGGTCGGCAAGGAACTCCGCTACCGCTCTCCCTTTTACTGACTTGCGCGTTACATACTTCAAATCAAATTCGGAGAGCAACAGCAGCCATCGAGCTAGCCTACCCGTAAGTGCTGGTTTCTCGAAGAGATATTTGATGGGATCCAAACGCGAAACCAACATTACTGAGTGGGCTAACAGGTAGTGCCGCAGCTTCCTGGTTGCCCATACCAAGGCCAAACAAGCCTTCTCCAGCGGTGTATAGCGGGTCTCGTAATCCAGCATCTTTTTGCTCAGATAGTATATGGCCCTTTCCACTTTGTCTTCTGACTCCTGCGCGAGCATGCAGCCCATGGTGGTCTCAGTTACCGAAAGGTACAGTATCAACGGTCTCCCCGGCTCTGGCGGTGACAACACGGGTGGGTTCTGTAGATACTCTTTGATCTGCTCAAAAGCTGCTTGACATCGGCCGTCCCATTGGAATTTCTTTCCTTTCTTCAGAAAACCAAAAAGTGGTTCACAAGTCAAGGTTAATTTAGAAATAAACCGTCTTATGAATTGCACTTTACCCAGAAAGCCTCGCACCTCCTTTTCAGTCCTTGGTGGTGGCATTTCTAAGATGGCTTTGATTTTGGAAGGGTCGACCTCGATGCCCCTTTGTGTGATCAGAAACCCTAGCATCTTCCCTGCTGTAACACCGAACGTGCATTTCTGGGGATTCAGTCGCAGCCGAAACTCTTTGATCCTTTGAAAGAATTTTTGTAAGGCGGTGTAGTGGCCCTCTCTATCTTTGGACTTGACAATCATGTCGTCCACGTACACCTCGACCTCTTTATGGATCATATCATGCAATATTGTAGTTGCTGCCCGTTGATACGTAGCTCCAGCATTTTTCAACCCGAATGGCATCACTCGATAACAATATGTCCCCCACGGGGTAGTGAACGCAGTCTTCTCCCGGTCTTCGGGTGCCATTACTATCTGATTATAGCCTGAGAAACCATCCATAAACGAAAGCAAGGCATGTCCTGCCGTGAAATCCACCAATTCGTCAATGTGTGGCAAGGGAAAGTCGTCCTTCGGACTGGCCCTGTTCAAATCTCTGAAGTCTACACAGACTCGAATTCTGCCGTCCTTCTTTGGCACCGGAACAATGTTGGCCAACCAAGTTGGATATTCAGATACCAGCAGGAACCCTGCGTCAATTTGCTTGGTGACCTCTTCCTTAATCTTGAGGGCCCAGTCCGGGCGAATCCTTCTGAGCTTCTGTTTGACAGGGCGGGCCTCTGGATCAAGAGGGATCCAGTGCTGTACAATCTCAGGATCGATTCCAGGCATGTCTTCATAGGACCACGCGAAAACATCTTTGAAATCTTTTAATAAAGCGACTAAGCGCTCGCGCTCCTCTGAAGACAACGTGGACCCGATCTGGACCAGCCGCGGGTCCTTCTCAGTACCAACATTCACAGTAGTGATTTCATCCATTAAAGGTTTAACAAATCTTTCCTGCTCTTGATCAATTAATCGTTGCAAAACTGGAGGAATTTCTTCCTCGCTGTTTTCATCAAAATTTTGAAAATCCTGATTTAAGCAATAAATCAAAGGCACAGAAAAATACTCGGAAACCGCATCCACATCATTCTCATTAAATACTTCCAAGCCGTCAGATTCCTCTGTTACAACAGACTCAAAAGAAAATGAAAAAGACGACCTAGACAGGACTGTGGTATCCGGGTTATCACCCCCAGGAATACCGGACTCAGACTCAGTCGAGCTGGAATCTGATTCTGACTCACAAGATTCGGTAGAATCAGATTCCGGCTCACTACCTGACCCGGAACTGCTAGATAAAAAGCCTTCTTCATACTGCCAGATGAGAGAAGGTGCGATAGATGCATCCAAGATCGGCGCTGGAAAGCCCGCAGCTATTTCATCTCCAATCACAGAAACCGAAGAGTTATCCCCCAAGCACTCTTGGCCGATCGGAGGATCTGATAGTAGACTCGCCAGCGCTACCCCCATTTCCAGCTCTGTGCTCTCAGGATCCACTGTTTCACATTGCTCAACCTCAGTTGGTGGGTCTGTCTGCGCTTCGGCAACGTCATCCCCAGATAATTGTATGTCGAAGAAGATTTCAAAACCAGGCACGCGCGTCCCCTCCGCGTTTAGCCATGGCTCCGGGAAGCCGCAGAATGGAAAATCTTCCCCTTCCCGGACGAAGCGTCCGTTTAGGGTACCCCAGATGGGCCTGTGCATTAAATCAAATGGCTTCCCGGCCTTCTTCGCCCTGGCCCTTCCGGCCATTTCTTTTCCTTTCCTTACCCAGTCTTCCTTGGTGGGCAGATAACCCAGTCCAAAGGCGTGGGGGTTGTGTGGCACTTCGGCCAATACTGAGACGCCCTTCCGGCCGCTTCTCCCTAATCCCATCCCAGGGGTATGTTTTAGCTTGTTCATGAGGTATATAGATTGAGCACTAACATACATGCCCTCATTCGCAGCCATGACATTCTGCACCACTTGAGCCTCGGCCAAAGTGAACCCCGACAAAAACACATCCTCCGTGCCGTGCTCGATTTCCAAGACAGGTGTAGACACTTCCGGCAGCGGATGGATTGATGAATTCCCGAAAACTATTGCTACCCCTTTCCCGTGGGGGTACTTTAGCATCTGATGTAGAGTGGAAGAGACTGCTTTGACCTGGTGCAACCACGGTCGCCCCAAAAGTAGGTTAAAGGTTGCGGGAACGTCCAAGATATGAAATTCGACATTGTGTTGTCCTGGACCAACCTTGGTTTGAATTTTAATAGTCCCCATCACTTCTCTGCTGGTATTATCGTATGCTCTGATCACTTGGGTAGTTGGGATGAAGTCCACGGGTTTCAACCCGATTGCATATGCCGTTCTGGTTGGGCAGACATTAATCGCAGACCCGGTATCAACAAGTACCACCGGTATCCACTTATCTCTACATTCCACAGAGATATAGAGAGGTTTGTTATGACCTGTGCCCTCAGGCGGTAGCTCCTTGTCCGAAAAGGTTAATGCCGGGGAACCTCCTCCCGGAAAAACCAGCCCAACCAGCTGTTCAGGCGTGGTGTCTATGGAGAGTTTGGACTTGTCCATAGCAGACAGGACAGCTTCTCTGTGCACTCATGATGCCATTAGCAGCCCCCAAATGGAGATGTATGCCTGTATTTTCTTCAACTGTTTCAGCACAGCCTCATCTTCAATTTGCTTCTCCTTCTGTCTCTCCGCTTCTCTGTCCTTCCCGGATGCCTCGGGTTGGTCCAGGTGTGGGGGCTTGAAGTACCGCCCACTTCTTGTCATATGGTCAACCTCATCGAGGTACCAAGTATCATCCGGCTGGTTATTCCCCCAGTCTTCATCGGTGTGGGCAAGACATAAATCGTCATCTTCCTACCACATTCCACTGGCAGCCAACAGACACCTGTCTGGCTCCGGTCCACTCGCACTCTCAATGCTCTCTGTCCATATGCTCGCAGCATTATTTGTCTTCGTGCACACAGCACTTTCGGTCCCCTCAGGGCCCTTTGCCTTTCTGGCTCTCTCAGCAGCCTCAAATTTTTCTTGTTCCAGCTGCGTCAGTACAGTTGGTTGCTCAACAGTTCCTGTATCTACAATGCCCATATCTTGAGCGGAATTCTTAACACCGGCGCTCTTCGGCGGTACAACTTGATTTTCGGCCGTTCCGGCCACAACTGATATTTCCGCCCCTGCCGGGCTCTGTTCTGATTGGGTTTCCCCCACTGCATCCGGTTGATCTTCGAGCCATCCCGTGGCCTCCTCTGATTCCTCATAATCATACCAGTTAATCGACGCATCCCCCAGTTCCTGATCCTCAAGAAATTGCAAGTTAGCAAAGTCCTCCTCTACGGCTGTCAGCTCATTTGCCCATAGCCCAGATCCATCCCCCCGGATCATGCATAGTTCTCCTGTCTCTGGCAATTCTACACTTAGCCCAATTCGGCTCGTTGATAGGATGTACTTGCTTGGATCATAGACTCCCCCAGCGAAATTCTGCTCAGTCCTAGATTCAACAGACTCAGTCTCTCCCAAAATCTGCCCTGCCCTGTCTTCGACGGTTACCACCATCGGTTCCGGTTGGGTTTTGGAGACGTCCACCATGCACAAGAAGTCAGTGCAATCGGGGAGGAACACCTCCGGCTTGGGTAAGTGGGTGGGCGTAATATAGATGCTAGGATCGTAAGATGCGACCCCAGTCTGGATAAAGTTAATTCTTTTGGGAGGAGGAGCTTGGTTATGTGGTGGGAGAGGGTTGGTTGTGACATTGGGTTTATCAGGAGGCGCGATCACCTGTTTGTCAATAAGATCTTGAATCTCATGACGCAATCTGTAACAACGGTCGGTGTCATGACCGTGTTGTTGGTGGTATGCGCAGTACTTTGACGAGTCATAAGAGGGGGGGAGTGGATTCGGTAATGGCTTTGGCTCCAGGGGTTTTAAATGATTTTTCCTGATCAATATTCCCAGAACCTTGGTCAGAGGCATATATAGTGGGGTAAAGGTTCTTTGGCCTCGTGGTTGGAATCGGTTGTTTTGTGAGTTGCTTCCGGACGCGCCGGAGAATGGTGTGGCAGTCATGGGCCTTGGAGGGGGAGGGGGAGTGGTGGTGACCATACTAACTTCCGAGGCTCTCGTATTGGCAGCGCCACTCGGGCCTGCATTGTTATTGCGATTGAAGGTCCTCCTCGGTTGTTCTCTGTCCTGGTCAAACAGTCCTTGCCTCATAGCATCTTCTATTTGCACCCCCATATCATGTAAATCTGCGAAAGTAGGGAAGGGGACTACAATCATTCTTTGCATCAGCTTCGGGTGGAGATTGCGCACAATCATCCGAATTTGATCTTTGTCAGTGGGCCTTAGAGTCATCGTTGACGCCTTTGCCCTCCATCGGATCACAAAGTCCGAGAAAGAATCCTTAGGCTCTTGCCTTGTTGTTTCAAGATCACGGGTTGTGATCTCGATTTGAGTGTTGTATGAATATTGTGTGACAAAGGCCTCAGCCATCTCATCCCAATTCTTCTTCACTTCATCTTGTAATCTTGCGTACCAATGGGAGGCCACACCCGACAGGGTTCGGCCGAATAATGAGAGCTTCTGTGGTCGTGTTAGGCCCATCGGCCGCAAGACATCTGCAAACAGTCGGATATGGACCATGGGGTCGCCGGTCCCGTCAAAACGGTCGATTTGTGGCATTTTGAACCTATCGGGGAGTGTTACGGCCTCCTCGGTATATCCATCTCCGATATCCGGCATAGCCTTGGCCCCCTGGGATTTCTTGAAGAGCTTCTCCAGTTTGCTCAATTTCAGAGCTGTTTGATCAACCTCGACCTCGGATGGAGAGTCCGGGTGATTGGGTGTATGGACCTTGGACAGTTGTGGTGGAATCGGGGGCGGAGCTGGCCCCGTTGGAAGACTTGTGTCCTCTTGCAGATTTTGGATAGTCGGTACAGTAGTCTGGGTGTTTGGAGGGACGTCCTGGATAGCAGGAGCCTTCTCAGGTAATGGGGCTCCTGCCGGAGGGGGGATTTGGTGTGAAGCAGATGCTGTGCTCTGTTGTTGCAGTCTGGTAATCAACTCAGCCTGCTGGGTCATAATCTCGGCTTGTTGCTTAGCAAGTTCGTCCCGGCGAACTGCATCTTGTTGCATAGCCCGCATGATTTCCTGCATCTGGCGTATCATATCCTCAACTCCTGTCGGTGCCGTCATACTGTTCCGATTTGTCTGAACTACTGGCAGATCTGACTCAATGGGGATCTCAATCCAACTGTCCACTGATGGGGGATACCACTGTCCTGGTGCTCTCTGTTCAGATGCACTACGCTTTTTCTGCTTGCTCTTGGTAACAGGGGGTAGAGAATGGAACACTGGCTGTCCGTCGATTAGATCCTCAGATCGATGGAGTCGACGACCTCGTGTCCAAGGTGCTTGGGGAATGCCTGCTGGGTTGGAAGCAATCGTGCTAAAACTGACCTAGCAAAAGATAAATAAAGCGAAAAGGAAATAAATAAACAGATAAACGGACAGTACAACAGCTTAAAATAAAATGCAAGACACACAGTCGGGCATAATCAACACACAGTCAATAAGCTGAAATACACACTGTCCTCAAACACTGATTATCATCCCTGTATCACTGTTCCCTAAAAACAGAATCTGATATCCGCAGATAACTAATCCTCAAATACTGGCTGATGCCCGCAGGCTTGATACCTGTAATACCAAACTGATGCCCGCAGGCCTGATGTCGACAATACTGAACTGATGCCCGCAGGCCTGATACTGTCAATACTGAACCGTAGCCCGCAGGCTTGATTCTCAAACTCATATATTGATCTGATGCCCGCAGGCCTGATACTGACAATTCTGAACTGATGCCCGCAGGCCTTGATGCCCAAACTCATATACTGATACATGCATTCCTGTAGAGACGCACTCTAAAGCACATAACAGATAAGTGAGAGCCAAAACACCTCTATGTTGGGGTAAGGTTTCCCTGTCCTATTGTGTCAGGAGCTAGGGTTTCACTACGCACGCAGCGGTTTCAAACAACCTATAAACGGGTAAGCAACCTGTCCTAATTTGGAATGGTCACTATGGATCCGAATATGCACTAGGTCGAATGGTTAAAAAGGGTGCCCCGGTAAAATCGGGGTTTGTGTTCCCATACTGGCAGAGCCCACAACCGGTCAGCCTTACGGTCATGCCTTGACAAGACAAGCCTCCGGCAAACCGTTCAGGAATAGCAGATGGCAAACACGGTGTCCTAGGCGCACCAATGCAAATGCAATGCAAAGAAACACACAAGTGTAGTCAAAAACAGATATCATGAGTTCGAGTCAAGCTCTCTAAATCCCCAGCAGAGTCGCCAGAAACTGTAACAAGCCCGCGGGGGGACCTCGCTACAGCTCGGACTCGACTTTCGCAGTCACGGTTCTAAGTCTGAACCAAAGAGTCCAAATCCGACAAATCATTTTGAGAAACTGATTTTTGAAAAAGTAGTGCCAAACATGGACTGCTTTACCAGATACAGAGTCGCCACCTAAATATTTTATTTTGGGAAATTTAGGAAACCCTGACTCGGTGCCAAAAGGCCACGTGTCCGTCATCACCAAAGTTGCCTCGGCTCGGGAACTTGGGTACGATTGGGGAAGGTCACTTCGTGAGCACCCCCGCTCGCCCGGTCATAGACCGGCCTCTACTAACCATGATATCAATTTTTGAAAACATTGCGAGTTCTTATTCCAGTTTATTAGCCTAGGTTACTATGTGACGCGCACGGCATACAAATATAGACCGGGTCGCCTGATTTGGAACGAAACATTTCATGCTTGTTTTTGAAAATGGTTTGCTACCCGCAGGTAGGTTTGAAACATTTGATGATTTATTCCAATTCAGATAACCCAACCTTCACCCACAGGCATTCAGGCAGTTATATCATATAAGCACATAGCCTCATGGTAAGCATGCTATTCATGGCAACACTCACACGCATGCAAGGATGCTAAAGCATAAAACTCACCGAGTACTCCAAGCCAAAATAGACATTATATTAGAAATCATGCATGATCCTAAGTATACAGAAATGCCTAATGCAACACATGCAAAAATGCAACTATAGCAGGCTCGGCTATTCTAAGATGGTATATGAGATGCTACAACTACCATGTATTCAACTCGGAATTGAAAGTACGATGCAGTTAGTATGGTGCGCCGAGCCCGGTGCATGCAATACGGATGAATGATGCAAACATGCTGTCATACCGTATGCTAATTTAAATATGCCCTAACCTAACCATCATAAGCGGATAAATAAAAAGGAGAAAGACGTGGGGTTGGAAGACATACATCACACTCACACACACTTATTACAGTTGTGCCCTCACTCAGAGGGTCCGAATAAATATACAGTCCAAATATTACAGTCCCGAATAAAAGAATATTACAGTCCGAAATATTACAAAATCCTAATTAATTAATGAATTAACTAAGAAAGCAAATAAAACTGGCGTGCAAGCTAGGGACTGCCTTGCTTCTGATAGATGATGCATGTCCGGATCGTCTTGCGCGGAAATCCACCGGAATGCCCCAATTAGCCTCTGTTTACACCTGTTCTTGAAATGCGTGCCAAGTCCCAAAAAAGTCGTTGATTCTCCGTTTTGCTGTAACAGAGAGCAGGAAAGGGGCATAGCAATGTATTTGCACAGATATATGCATGTCTCGATCCTCGTGCCACCAATCGCGCATACCGAGGCATGATGGCCGAGGAGTCGAAATGCACAACTCAATATAGGATGAATGCACATGAAACTAAAGCTAAAACCTAACGCCATCATGGATAATCCGGAGTGTCGGTGACTGGGAAATTGAGACACATTCCGTCACTCGGAGTACGAAATGTACCTCGTTTCCCGTGCCCGGGCTAACTCCTATTCCGGACACAATGCAATATGCATGATATGCATGAAATGCAACTAAGAGGCAATCCTAACATACACAAAATGTTATGAAAATGAGATGTCTCGAAATGCGTGCACACGGGCATGCAAACCGAAGCGATAATATGTGCCTCGAAATACGTGCACGCGGGCACGCAAACCGAGGCGATGATATGTGTCTCGAAATACGTGTACGCAGGCACGCAAACCGAGGCGATGATATGTGTCTCGAAATACGTGCACGCGGGCACGCAAACCGAGGCGACGATATGTGTCTCGAAATACGTGCACGCGGGCACGCAAACTGAGGCAATGATATGTGTCTCGAAATACGTGCACGCGGGCACGCAAACTGAGGTGATGATATGTGTCTCGAAATACGTACACGCGGGCGCGCAAACCAAGGCGATGATATGTGTCTCGAAATACGTGCACGCGGGCACGCAAACCGAGGCAATGATATGTGTCTCGAAATACGTGCACGCGGGCACGCAAACCGAGGCGATGGCGGAATGCAATGTAATGACATGGAAACATGATATGGGCTTATACCAACATGAGTGAGCCTCAGCCACACTCACATAGGATGCCGGCGGATAAAAATGAAGTGCCTCGAAATGCGTGTACACGGGCACGCAAACCGAGGCAATGGTAAAATGTGATGAAACATGGCAAAAATGATATGCAAGCATACTAATGGGATTTCAGCAACAAAATATGGGGGAAAACAGTCCCGAAATGAAGCGAAATGATACCAAATGCAAGAAATTGTCCCGAAATGCAAATTTAGGCACCCGAAAAGACCTATAGCTATGCTAAACATGCGCAATATGGACATGCAATGCAAAGACAGAAGCTAGACAGTCCCAAAAGATGCACTTTCACAGTTATAGACATGGCCAAACAGCAAGCATAGGTATGGCAAAAATAGCATTCAAGAAAAGGGGCCAAAAGAGGGGTAATGAAGCAAGTGATATAAGCAAAACCCAAACTGAAAATTTTTTTCTACAACATTGAAGAGGGACCAAAAATATGAACATTTACAGTATATGACAGCCTCAAAATCAGTATACAAATATGCTAAAAATGTGATGCAAAACAAGGCTCAAAAGGTGCTATAACATGAAGTATATAAAATAATCACCAAACAGGAAAAAAATGTGAATGAAACATGAAGTATAGGCCAAAATAAGGCCACTTTCAGTTCGGACCAAGGTCCAAAAACAGAAGCAAAGAGGGCTGCCAATTTATGCAAAAATGGGGCCAAATAAAGGATATAACTACAAGTGACACATGGAGACACCAAACAATGTTGAGCCCTTCTCCAATGTTGAAGAGGGGCTCAAAATAAGCCTTATATCAGTTTACAACATGCTCGAAAATAAATTACTCATGAGTCAAAAATAGCATGCAAGACTATGACATACAAGAGGATCAATGAAGCAAGTGTGTCATGGAGGGCTCAAACAGGGTTGAGCCCTTAATGAAAAGTGAAGATGAGCTCAAAAGATGGCCCTTTTCAGTTAGGGCCGGAGCTTGAAACCAAGAAGAAGTGGGGCTTAGAAATAGATCAAGAAAAAGGGTCAAAAGGGTAAAAGTGTTACTTACCCTTGAAGATTCAAACTTTTGTTGCTTCTTGGATGGATTTGCAGCTTCTTTAGCCTTCAAGAATCCCTCCTTGCTGCTGGAAATGAGATGGTGGTGGTAGAGCTTGGTGGTGTAGAAGGAATGATGGTTAGGGACTTAGGGTTTTTTGAAGAATTGAGAAGGAAGAAGATGGAGTTGGCTATGGAAGCTTGAAGAGTAAATTTTCTAACCCTTAGAAGTGAGGCCACCAGCTGGTTAAAAGGATCAAAAAGGGGGTGTAAAGGTGGGGGAGAAGGAGAGCAAAACTCCCCCACAAAATATCCCCCGGATACAGAAAATATCTGGGGGATATTGCCCCACAGCTGTAAAGTGCACAGTGCAAGGAACACGGCCGGCCTAACACTTTTGCTGGAGGTGGCCGGCCGGCCACACCCCCTAGCCGGCCGGCTAGGGGTCAAAAGGGTCAATGAGATTTTCTGGCCGGCCAGCTAATGGAGAGGTACCCTTATGTGTGTACAACACAACCATGTGGTTAAAATTCTAAGAAAGTGGGTCCAAGGGGTTCAACATTAGCTCAGAAAGAGGGGTTCAAAAGGGTCAATTAACCTTAATGGCCGGCCACCAACTTTTAGTGGCCTCTCAGGTGTGTAGATCACAGATATGTGGTTGAAAGTTGGCAACACTAACCCTAGGGTGTTCAACATTAGCCCGGAAGAAAGGGGTCAAAAGGGTCAGGTAACCTTAATGGCCGGCCACCAACTTTTAGTGGCCTCTCAGGTGTGTAGATCACAGATATGTGGTTGAAAGTTGGCAACACTAACCCTAGGGTGTTCAACATTAGCCCGGAAGTTGGAAAAACGGGCGCCGGGAGGCTCCGGAGGAGAGATAACTGGTTGCTGCAACTATTACTAGCCTTCCACCCTTCAGTGACCTCCCTGGTGATAAAACAGAGGTACCTGCCAAAAATGAACAAAAACCGTTGCAAAACGAATGCTCGGGGACCAAAACACGCAGTTTGGGGTCCCGAAAATGGGCTGTTAAGCACTGAAAGTGGCATTCGGCCACGAAGTGGGTTTCTCAGACCCCAGTGTCCCTCAAAAGGGATTAAATAGGAAGTATGCCAAAAATCAGAGCAAACGGAGACGGTTAAGCGGTCCCGAACCGAGGCACACGGCCTGACGGCTCCGAAAACCGGGAACCGGACTCCGAAATGGGCAAAATGGCCTACGGCCACCAAATGTAGCCTACGGACATTGAGAGATGGTCTACGGGACCTCTCCCTCCCCTCAGGAAAAGAAACAGAGAAAACTGAGTCTGGTTCGCAAACCGAGACAAGGCATAGAAAAGGGTTCGAAAGTCCGGAGGCAGGGCTCACGGCCGCAACTCCGAAACTTCTGAACAAGCACATTATGCAACATCACCAAGCGCTCAATCGGTGACGTCTGAGTCTTAAGGTCGGTCAAAAATGGGGTGTCTACAGAGTGCCTATGTCCATTGTTTCTGACAGAGATTCGAAGTTTACATCAAGATTTTGGCAAAGCTTACAGACTGCATTGGGTACTGAATTCAGACTAAGTAGTGCTTACCATCCTCAGACAGATGGCCAGTCAGAAAGGACCATCCAAACTTTGAAGGATTTACTAAGAATGTGTGTCCTTGATTTTCAGGGAAACTGGGAAAGCCATTTGCCTTTAGCTGAATTCGCCTACAATAACAGTTTTCATTCGAGCATTGGTATGGCGCCTTTTGAGGCATTGTATGGCAGAAAATGTAGATCTCCGATTTGCTAGGCAGAAGTTGGAGATGGGCCTTTGCTTGGGCCCGAGATTGTATATGAAACGACTGAGAAAGTGAAACTGATACAACAGAGACTAAAAACTGCACAGAGTAGGTAGAAAAGTTATGCTGATGTCAGAAGACGAGACAGAGAATATGAAGTAGGTGATCACGTTTTTGTGAAAGTGACACTGATGAAAGGCCAGACTCATTTTAGAGTCAAAGGCAAGCTAGCGCCAAGATATGTCGGACCATATGAAATTATTGAGAAAATCAATCCGGTGGCGTATCAAGTTGCGCTTCCTCCTGAAATGGAGCATATGCACAACGTCTTCCATATTTCTATGTTGAGGGATTACCTCCGGGATCCTTTCCATGTGATAGAGCCTACTCGTGTAGTGCTGAGTGATGACTACACTTACGAGGAACGACCTATTCAGATTGTAAACAGACGGATCAAGAAGTTGAAAAACAAAGAGATCCCGTTAGTGAAAGTCGACTGGCAAAACCATGGTGGCGTGTATGCCACTTGGAAAAGGGAAGATGACATGGCTAAAAGATATCCTGAACTGTTTCCACTGAATCCTGTTTTCTTCTAAAATGAAGGTAACTCGAATTTAGAGGACTAAACTCTTTTTAAGGAGGGGAGACTGTAACAACCCTCACTACTGTTTACCGATAAACTACCGATTACTGCTAAAATGAGACTGACTATGAAAAGTAATTGAACTGATTGAAATACTGAACTGACTGAATGAAATCTGAAACTGATTGATTGACTGTATCTGTTTAAATGCATTATCTATCTGTTTGACTGTTCAATTATCTGTTCATGTTTTATGTTTAAATTGCGAATTGAAGGCCTTATCGGCGGCCGAACCGGAGATCGATTAGTGTTTCATGATCATCATAATTTATATGATTTTATGGTGTAATTATCTGAAAACTGATTTGGTATGATTAAATTAGATTAAAATGAGCTAAATTACATAAGTTACACTATTTACCTTATTGCCATCCTAGTGGCCCACTACCTAACACATTTGAGCCTTGCACTTGATCACATAACACTTCTCCCTCAGCCATTTCAGAGGCCACAACCGACTAGAGTGAGAGAGTGAGAGAATAGGAGTGATTTCAACTTGATCTTTGTGATTTGGCTTGAAGAAATTGAAGGTTGATTACATAATTAAGCTCCTACACCTTAAACTCAAGACTTAGGTAAGGAGATTTAACCTCTCATTGTTGTCTCTAAGTTGATTCTTGCATGGTTCATGTCTAATTGAGGAGCCAAGTCATGATTTAGTTCTAACATATTGAATTATAGCTCAATTGTTGCATGCATGCCTATATTATTGAATTTCGAGTTGATTCCATGGAAAATTGTCACATGCATGCTCATAGTTATGTTAAGTCCATGTTTTCATCTTGTTTTTGGAACAATTGGCTCATTGGAGCTAGCATTGAAGCTTTGAAGTGGTTTTAACTCATGCATGCCATGCTTGGATTATGTTCTTGAAATTTGGTTTGAAAATGAGTTTCATTGATCTGCCTTTGGGCTTTGATTTTACAAATTGAGCTTTGAATCCTATTTAACTATGAGTTTTAAAGTGTTTTCCAGAAAATGAGCCCAAGAGGATCGAATTTGGTGTTTGAAACTTGATTTTGAGCTTGAGGTTCGAATTTGGGAATTCTAAATTTTGAACTCACGCTCGAGCCGGGTGACTGGCGCTCGAGCATGGAAATCATGCTTCCAGCATTTTGTTCTATTTTTAAGTCAGCTCGAGCGGGGTAATTTACGCTCGAGCGGGACCTTGTGTCTTACGCTCGAGCGGATGTCGACCGCCCAATCGAGCGTGGATTTCACCTATCCAGCACTTTTGACTGTTTTACAGTACGCTCGAGCGGTTGAGTCTGCGCTCGAGCGGAAACCTTTGTCTGCATGTCCGCTCGAGCGGATTAACCCACGCTCGAGCAGGACCCCTGTTTTCTGAAAATTTTGAAAATGCTTTTAAAGTGCATCTTTGCATCCTCATTTCATCCTAGGCATTCGTAGGCCTAGTTTAAGGCATCTTAATGAGGGTATAGATGTAGAACCACACCAAGGCAAATTAGGGATTAAGTTATTATCTTTCCCAACTGTGTAGCTTAGTGTGTGTTCAATCCGTAAACTGTGTAGGGTTGGCGATTGGGGACGCGCTCTAGGCTAACTATAGCCCAGAACTCTGTGAGTAACAACTGTGTAAAGATATGTTCAAAAATGATTATCTTCTGAATAATCGAACTGTATTGTTTCTGAATTGATACTGTTAATAGAATGAATGTATGTCCTCTATTCTGAACTGTATTGTGGCATCCTTAGCAACTACTGTTACTGACTGTTACTGTTATAGAGATCTCTGTCGGTTCCTTTGTTAGAACCACTACTGTTTACTGATTGATGGCCATCATTGACTGTTCGGTCTTTCAGGACCTACTGTTTACTGTACTGTTATGCTAATGGATGTATCACATATGACTGTACTGACTGAACGACTAAAATACTGATTTAATGAACTGTTTTCATTACTGTAAGGACATTCATTCTAAACCCCTTTACGCATTATGTTATTCACTGGGCTTTAGCTCACTGCTCATATATATATGTAGGTGTACAGGCACCAGATCGCGGCTAGAAGTGTCGGGGTTAAGCTCTAGTTTTGTCAAGCCAACCACTGTGCCTCACTGCGAGGTTTCGAGCCTGTCAAGCTATGGCTTAGGGGTGTTTTAATTTCCCCCATCTGTCTCTGTAACTGTTTTGTAGACTGTATAGACTGTTACTGTACTGTTATATGGGGATTAGGTCCCTGATCTGGATGATTATAAATGTTGTACATACTGTTCTGCACTGTGTATATGTATATATGAAAAGTCTTTTTGGCATTCAGACTGTCACAGCTCATTGGACATTGTTTATTTACTGTATTGGCTTCCGCCAGGCCCCTGTACTCTGTTTTACTGTATTACTGTTAAGCAGGCCTTTAGTAATCTTGGATTACTGGCCGGTTACGGAGCTAAACCTATAGGGGCGGGTTTGGGTCGTGACAGAAACGATGGTTGGCTGTTTGTAAAACTTCTGGGAGTTTGTATTCTACACTTGAGCGAAGCGTTTTGCACTCAAGCAATGAAACTTATTGTGTCTAGTTACTCAAGCAACACATTTTGCGCTCGACCAAGCTATGCGTATATTAGTTCGTAAACAGTCATTTTTTAGTCACTTTTTCATCTCTCTCTCTCTCTCTCTCTCTCTCTCTCTCTCTCTCTAAATATTTCAAAACCCTAATATCTCTCACTCTCTCTCTCTCTAAAACTCATCTATTTCCCTCGAATACACCTAGATCCATCGATCTTTTCACCCATGTGCCTTCGTTAAAAAAATAGAGCTCGATAAGGGCTTCATTCTAATCGGAGCAAAGTTGGTTTTCGGCGTCTTTGAGTTTCCTTCACTCTTTCTCTCGTCTTCTAAAACTTGAGGTAGGGATTCTTCGCACCTTCTATGAGTTTTAACTTAGTTATTTGTGATTTCTAAACAATATTGCGATTTTGGAAAATTTAGAACAAATCTAGGGTTTTGGGTAAGAATCAAAAGAGGGGTTTTTCAAATGGATCCCTGAGAATGATTGTGATGTTGAACATAATGTTGAGTTGAGAATAAATGGTTGATTTTGATACTTGGTATTGATGTTGGAAGTGAAAAGTGATTTTGCCCCAAATGCCTCAAATGTTGATTTTATATAAATAATGAGATTGATATTGAAATTGTGGCATTGGGTTGATATTGATAAGGATGGTGGAGTTGGATATGTATTATCACTCACCTCTTGAAAATTTGGAAAGTTTATCTTTGTGGAATATTATTTATCTGTTTAGAAATATCTGTTTTGGGCTATCTATGGAGGATAGCTATGATTGTTGTAGAAATTGCATGAGAATTAGTGGAATTGAGACTTTTTTTTCTCATTCATTTGCATCGGTCATTATTTCATATTTATACATTGCAAATGTATATTGTTTTGAGAAAATGGGTGAATTTGAAAATAAGTTGTTACATCAAATAAGTTGGCTTATGTGTCCATGGTGAAAGTCTCGAAAACCGCGCGTATACATGGGTGCCAATCTCGCGGACGAAATATCCGTAAAATGGAAATAATAGTGCTTGTATAGCCTACGTTTATATGGGTGCCGGCTTACGGTTTCCCAAGGATGAAATTTTCATGAAAGGTGATACTTCTTTTGGAGATTCCCAAAAATATTATTTACTGTCATGTTTTCCATTGAAAGAGAATGTTTGATGAATTATAATATCCATTTGGCATTGCATGGTTTTCAAAAAGAGATAAAATGTTTTGGCGCGAGTATTGCATATGCATCCACCTTATAGCTTTGTTAAGATTCATATATTGTGTTAGATTATTTCTACTAGGCTTTGGCTCACCCTATGTGGGAAAAACATTTCAGGTACTGCTGATATGCCTCCGCCAAGACAATAGCTTGGGAGGACTTGGAGCAAGAGCTTCATTCTGTTATATTTATTTTTGTATAAGCCAAGGGCTTTAACTGTATTGGATTTAAATTCTACTCTTGTTGTAACCAAGCACTGTTTTGAAAAGTTGTAAGCCTTTAGTGCATTTATTATCTTCTTTACTTTCATTCCATAACTCTTGTTGGGACATATGCTATAGATCTAAGGATAGGCTTATGAATATATATCTGCATATGTCACTCTTTTGTAAACTCAATTGAAATCAATGATAGATAATTACTTATATTGGTGTAGTTATTTAATGTATATGATGGATGGTTTATTGTCTATTATTTCGGGGTGTTACAATTTATTTATTTATTTATTTTTTACAATTTGAGTTAATATTTTTGTTTTTATTAGTCTTTATATTTTCTCTTAGTAAATAAAAATAATTTTTTTATTCAAAAAGTAACACTAAATAAGGGCAAATTATAAACAACAAATTTCAGGGTTTGACGTGTTTTTCAATTTAAACCCTAGGGTTTCAATTGTAACAATTAAAACCCTAATGTTACTTCTGTGTCACAATTTTGCCCATCCATCTATCTCCGTTTGATTAAACTAATGAAAATCTAAGCAAAATTTTCATATTCAAACTCACACATTCAAGCCCTTGTATCTCCCTCGTCATAATTCTATTTCGCTTCATTTTCACATCATTGGATTCACCTCATGGCATAGTTTTCATTCCACTCCTCATATGCCTTATTGCACCTCTTTTTGCATGCTGTCAAAGCTCTGAAAGTTGGCCAAATATAGGATTTTTTTTTTTTTTCAAATTCAAACCCACATGTTCAAACACTTGTATCTCTCTCGCCGTAACTCCGTTTTGCCTCATTTTCGCGTCATTGGATTCATCTCATGGTCTACTTTTCATTCCATTCTTATACACCTTGTTCCACATCTTTTTACGTACTATCAGAGCTCAGAAAGTTGGCCAAAACTAAAGTTTCTCTCTCTCTCTCTCTCTCTCTCTCTCTCTCTCTCTCTTCTTCTTTTATCTTCTATCTACGTGCTTCTTCCTTCCTCTTTCTTTTCCTCTTCCTTCATGGCCTTTTCACCGAGTTGGTAGTGCCCACCGAAATGAAACTAAAGTTTTAACCACTCGACGAATCTCTGACGGTAGCGGTGCCGTCGAGTGGTTAGAACTTTAATTTCATTTCGGTAGCCACCACAAGCTCGGTAGAAGGGCCATGAAAGAAGACAAAACGAAGGAGGAAGGAAGAAGTACGGAGATAGAAGATAGAAGAAAAAAAAAATAGAGTGAAAAGTTTTATTTTTGGCTAATTTTTGAAGCTCTAAAGGCACGCAAACAAAGGTGAAATAAGGCGTATGAGGGGTGAGATGAAAATTAGGCCATGA
Organism: Camellia sinensis; assembly: GCF_055761805.1. Taxonomy (NCBI): domain Eukaryota; kingdom Viridiplantae; phylum Streptophyta; class Magnoliopsida; order Ericales; family Theaceae; genus Camellia; species Camellia sinensis. Next base: position 45,599,092 of record NC_138964.1, read on the forward strand.
AATGAATCCAATGACGTGGAAATAAGGTGAAACAGAGTTACAACGAGAGAGATACAATGGTTTGAATATGTGAGTTTGAATTTGAAAAACAAAAAAGAGAAATTTTATTTTTGGCCAGCATTCCGAGCTCCAATCGTATGTAAATAAAAGATGGAACAAGGGGTACGAATGGTGAAATAAAAACTAGGTCATGAGGTGAATCCAACAACGTGAAAATGAGACGAAATGGAGTTATGACGAGAGAGAAAAAGGACTTGAACATGTGGGTCTGAATTTGAAAATTTTGCTCAGATTTTCGTTAGTTCAATCAGATGGAGATGGATAGAGGGGTTAAATTGTGACACAAAAATAACATCAAGGTTTTATTTGTTATAATTAAAAAAGATTTAAATTAAAAGCATGCCAGATTCTAAATAATTATTATTTGTATTAATTTTAAATCGTACAAATCATTTTAATTATGTAAGTTTTTATATATATTTTTTGAATTATTAATTTAATTTTTTATTAAATATGTTACATTAATATTAGTCTCATTTTTAAGATTTTGCTGATATTTTGTGAATGATATTAATTTTATAAAAATTGAATTTATATATTAAAAATTATATGTATTTTGTTAAAATAAAATAAAATAAATTTTATTTTTTAATTAAAAAAAAGTAAGGTGAGTGATGTGATTTGTGTTGTGTGTATGTGAGGAGTCCGGATCCTCTCCAGCCAGTGTCTCCAGCCTTTCCTTCGGGCGATGGTCCAGATTGGGCCACGTCACCCCACTCAAGATATACGGCTCAGATTAACTTTAAAAAAAAAATTTCAAAAACAGAGGCAAATCTTCCATGGATGGTCTGCTTTTGATCTTCTTCCTTTTTCCATCTCTTCCTTCTTAATTTTACGTTTGATACATACATACATACATACATACATACATACATATAAACATATATACTACCTTTCTCCTTTTTCCAAACCCTTCGGCGACCCTCACGCACCACCACGGCCGCTAGCACCCGCCGGCCGATCCAACACCACCCTCCCTCCTTCTTCTTCCAGATCTGAAATTTTAATATCTATTTTTTCGGAGCAAAACCCACTTACAAATCAATAACTCTCCAAAAACAATATAAAAAAAAGAAATGAAAAAATCAAAGAAAAGAAAGAAATTGAAGCAACCAGAACTAGAGTGTTGAATTTGGATGATTTACGTGGCTTGAATTTTAGAGAGAGAAAGTGGGTTTGTTTCAAATTTGTGGCTTGAATTTTAATTTTTGTTTATTTTCCATGTTTTAGCCTAAATCATCAGATTTTAATGATTTAAACATTTGTGGCTTGATGATTTGTTGGGTGTTCTTCCAAATCTCTAAAACTTTGGTGGTAAATTTGCAGATTCCATCAATGCTGGTGGGCTCCCAAAGGTGGAAAAAAATTTGAGGCTATGGTGTTGACGCAGCTCACAAAATTTTGAGCATTGATCTGGCCTCTCTTTGGTGGAAGGGTTTTTGGTGGGTTCGGTGGAGTGGTTGCCATTGATGGATTTGGAGATTTAAAGAGAAGGAAATTATATGAGTTGGGTTTTTTTTTAGGAGTTTGAAGCAGAGAGAGAAAGAAGAAGAAACTCAAACTCTATTTTTGAAATTATTTTTTATTTTTTATTTTTAAGTTGATCTGAGCCGTATATTTTGAGTGGGGTGATGTGGCCCAATCTGGACCATTACCCAGAGGAAAGGCTGGAGACACTGGCTGGAGAGAATCCGAACTCATATGTGAGGGAGAGGGAGAGAGAGAGAGAGAGAGAGAGAGAGAGAGGCAAAAGTGCGTGTGTAATGTGCGTGACGTGTATAAGTGTGATGATATTTTATATCTTCATAATATTTATTGTATTTAGTTTTAATTTTTTGAATTTAAATTTTTTAAAAATTAAATTTTTTATTTTTCATATTTTTTTATTTTTAGTAAATATTTTTAGAATTTTAAGTGATTTTTTGGTTTTTTTATACATCTTACTTAAATTTATCTAAAAAATAAAATATTTATAAAAAAAATATTTTAAAATTTAATAAATACACAAGAATACAAAAAATATATTAAATTTTTATTTTTAGATTTTTGGTATTTATTGTGTTTTTTAAAGATTTTTTTACAAATATTATACTTTTTAAGTATATTTATGCTAGGTATATCTAAAAATTAAAAAAATTACTTAAAGCATTAAAACAATTTAGTGAAAATAAAAATATACAAAAAAGTAAAAAAATTTAATTTTCAAAAAAAAAAATTCAAAAACTCAAACCAAACAACTTATTATTGCCGTTGAAATTTTGAAAAGATATCCACTAAATTGTGGTTTAATTATTTTTACTCACTGTCACATAAATCCCTATTTTCTTAAAAAAAAGGGGCTTCTCTTCGGTCCGCAATTTTGTAAACCCCACGCCCATGTGAGACATTTAGTCATTTGTTTGGTAGAAAATTTGGAACCTATAGCGTTTTTCATAAATTAAAACGCATTGTTGAGTCTATAGAATTTACTACAAGTCTCATTTTGATAATCTGAACTGTTCAATGTGCAGAGCTCGTCGAGCACTTTGTGCTTGGAAAAAATTGCGCTGATCCGATATCGGTAACCCCTTGATCGGAATAAATTTTTGTCAATTGTAATTATGATTTTAAAAATAAATTGTTAAAAAAAATGTGTTTCGATCAAGGGACTATTTAACTTGTTTGGTTTTAGTTTTTACAAAACAATTTTCAGAAAATTCTACTTTTTTATTTTTTGTATTTTAATGTTTTCAATGAAATTTTTTTAGTATTTTAAGCATTTTTTTTTTAATTTTCAGACACACCTAACATAAATGTACGTAAAAAGTATAATATTTGTAAAAACAAAATATTTAAAAAATACACTAAATACCAAAAAAAACAAAAAAAAAATACAAAAATTCAATACATTTTCGTATTTTTGTACATTTATTAATTTTTTTAAATATTTTACTATTTTAGATACATCTAAGTAAGGTTCATCTAAAAAAGTAAAAAAATTACTTAAAAATTTAAAAATATTCACTAAAAATAAAAAAAATACGAAAAATAAAAAATTTAATTTTCAAAAAACTAAAATCAAACACACTGATTGTTATCCAATCAACATAATTTTTTTTGTGTATAAAATACTCAACATCAACATCAACATCAACATCAATCAGCTGGTTTGGTTTTGATTTTAAAAATATATATATATATATATATATTTTATTATTCGTATTTTTTTTGTTTTTAATAATTCTTTTTAATATTTTTAATATTTTTTTAATTTTTAGACGCAATTAACATAAATATACTTAAAAAATATAATATTTGTAAAAAAAATTTTAAAGTTCACTAAATAACAAAAATATAAAAAAAATTACAAAAATTCATTACCATTGTTGTATTTTTGTATATTTATTAATTTTTGAAAATAGTTTTCACAAATATTTTACTATTTAGATACATCTAAGTGGGGTGCATTTATAATAATAAAAATAAAAAAAATTGCTTAAAATTTTGAAAATATTAACTAAAAATAAGAAAATATAAAATACAAAAAATTTAATTTCTAAAAAATTAAATTCAAAAAATTAAACCAAACATGATGAATATTTTCCGTCCCAACACTAATATTTTCAATGCCAACTGGCATCTACCATCTACCAACAAGGATATAAAAGCAATGTATTGACCCCTTTAGTGTAGTTGTGGGAACATGATTATAAATTATGACTTAACAGATTATAAATTATAACTTTAAATATAAGTTGTTAACCTGTTGGGTGCAGCCGTGAGATTATAGATTTAATTAGTAGAGTAGTGTTTGGTTGAATAAGCTATAAAATAGCTTTTTGCTATGTAATGTCCTTTTTGCCGTCATAAGACATAAATTTGTGATTTCATTTATAACACATTTTTTTCTTTTTTTTTTAATTTTATTTTCTTGTTCTGCTTATTTTCTTTTCGCCTTTTTTTTTTTTTAACTTCTCTTCTTTCTTTGTTAATTTTGTTAATTTATGAATTCATTAAAATTAATACCATTTAATATTCATGTTCTAATTTATATTAATGTTGTGATTTCATTACATATTATTTTTTATATATTCATTTTAATTATTTATATCTGTATTTCTTTTCTTTATTCTTATTATTAATTGTGATTTTTGTTCATCAAAGGTGGAGATGGAGATGGAGATAGAGCGCCGGTGATATGGAATGGTAGAGGAAGAGATAGAGTGAGAAAGAGAGCCATCAAAACCTTACCCTACTCCCCTTGCTCATTCTACCAAAACCTTAGCCCCTGAAACCCTAGACCTTACAGTCTACCAAAACCCTATCCTAGCTCTCCGACTAGATCACGAAGAGAGAGAGAGAGAGAGAGAGAGAGAGAGAGAGAGCTCTGGTTTGTTGATGCGATAGCAGTGGTTCTCTGACCAGATCGCAACGCTAGGTGACAAGAGGGTTTGCCCCTCAATGCGATGGCGACGGGAGGGTTTTGCCCTTCTAATTAGGGTTTGAGATCACGATGGCAGTGGTGACGGAGAGAGACTTTTAGATCGTAAGAGAGAGAGACAGAGAGACAGAGACAGAGACAGAGACGGAGACAGTGAGAGACAGAGAGACACATAGACAGAAGAGAGATTGCGAAGAGAGAGAACCCTAGAAATCGCTTTCGCCGGAAATCACTCTCGCATGAAATCGCCTCTATCTCTCTCTCTTTCTCTGTCTCTCTCAAGTGAGCAAATGAACAGTGTTTTGAGAAATGAGGTTTATGTAGTTGGGTTTTTGTAATAGTTGAAATTGATGAGGGCATTTAAGTAATTTCGCATGCCCTCCGTTTAATCCCAAATGGGGAAGTTGCTTCCAACAGTTTTTGATTCTAACCACTTTTCTTCAAGGAAAAAAAAAGGTTACAAAATCAGAAATTAACGAACAAAAGTTTAAACAAACAGTCTAAAATAATTTTTTGAAAGCTAAAAGCTATAATCGGGTGTCTAAAAGCCACACCAAACACCCTCATTGTATACCTACTTGGACATGTGCCATTGTGTATTTTGTGGGAATCATTTTAAATCTTATTTTAATAATTTGAATCGTTAATTTTTCTAAAAAATATTAAGTAAAATATATTTATAAAAATCAATTTTATCAGACATTAATAATACCTTCATCAAATCACATTTGTAAATAAAAAAATAAATTATAAATATGATTGTATATTTAAAGCTAAAAACAAATATAATTTGATGAAACTACTATTGATATCCGATTAATTTATTTTTTAACAAATATATTTTACTCAATATTTTTTTAAAAAACAAACGATTCAATTTTTCAAAATAAAATTCAAAATAAATCCCACAAAAAATATAACGATGGCTGCTGTTTTGTGGGCACAACACAGACCCCATATCCTAAGAGGTCCATCGATGTAATGACAATTTCCAAACTAAAGTACCTTACGTTTCTGAAGCCTAGAAACACTACAACAACCTCAATTATTATAATTTGGGAGTGGACTCACTCCAATTTGACATTTTAATTGAACGGTTCTGTCCGCCTTATCTTCAATTTATTTTGGATTTGTATAGGTGATTTAAACTATTAAATATATAAACTCATCGAATATTTCATTTTTATAAAAAGTTATGTTGATTGTATATTGATAGTCACTTAATCAAATCTTATTTGTGTTAATAATTATTTTTAAAATTATATTTACTATTAAAATAAATTTGAACTGATCAGACTATCGATATTCGATTAACGTGATTTTTTTATAAAAATAAAATATACAACAAACTGTTTGAATCATCAATGTAAACTCTATAGTGGGTCCACGTAAACCACCAACTGCTTTATAATTTTTCTTCCAAGATCAGTAGTCATGTACTCAAGAAAATATATTACTTTTGCCTCTATAATTTTCTATCACCGACACCAACAATTCATTGTTCCAGTGTTCCATTAGACTGGACCGTCTAGTCTAGTTTAGTGGGCAAGTTTTTGGGTTTCACTTTAATAATCTAAATGGTTCATATTTTAAAATTTGTTGGGTATATTATTTCTAAAAAAATAAAATCGATTGAATAACGAAAATTACATGTTCGGATCAATTTTATAGAATCTATTTATTTTCTCACCGTCCACCTTCTTTTGTACAAAATTGACGTGAACGTTTTCGTTATCGGATCGACTTAATTTTTTTATAGAGATAATGTACACGATGAATCCTAAAATATTAATAATTCGAATTATCGAAATGAGACCTAAAAGTAGGCCCACTAAACTCAACAATACCTCTCCAATTCGATATAGGATTAGAGAGAAACCAGTCTCTTTCTAAAAATAAAAGAAGGGTGGTGTTGGATCCACAAAAGGTGGTGTTAGTGCATCTCCAACAGTGCATCAATTTTTTCACTAAATTTGAGTAAAAGCTCCATTTGATATCAAGTGCTCAAACAGAGGGTTTGTAATTTCATCAAACCATCAGTCGACCGGGCGGACGACCAGCCGATCGATCGGTCAGTGTAATTTTTTCACAAATTTTTGCCTTAAGATGGTCATCCAAGGGGACATCCAATTGTGAAAATCCAACAACAATGAATGGTGATTTGATGAAAGACACATTGGTCCTCAGTTCGATGAAAGAAAAGTGAAATCCTTAATTTAATGATGGATTTGATGAATCGTTGGAGGAGCAAAAAGTAACTTTTCTCATCAAATTTAAATTTTGTAATAAATTTAATGAACAATTAAAGATAGTCTTAGATCCCTCAAACTCTTGTCCCTGTCTCTTGTCTAAATAAGGTGGATTGGTTGATGTGGTGTCGACTTGGAAATTAATTAATTAATATTTTTTCTAACAAATACTGTTTATAATTAGAGAATTTATTTAAAAATCTTCTTTCAAGTATTTGTATTCTAATTAGTTTATAATATATTCTTATATTTTAATAAATCCTATTTTTTAAACATTTGATCTATCAGATCTAAATTCTCATATTTAAGGTATTTTATTTTACCTTTACAAATAGTTTTTGAACCCTTAACAATTTGGTGTGCACTATTTTGGACTATTTTCTACTTTTTATATATTAATCTTTAAAAATTTATAATTTTTGTTATACATATTTTTTTTATGAAATTTATATTTTCGAAACCTATTTGACGAGACCTATCAAATAATATTTTTCACGCTCTGAAATAATTACTATAAACCATCCACAATATTAATTACATAATAACATGCGATGAAATAGTTAGCTTCCATCAATCCCAATCACTTGTACAAAAGGGTAGCATATTTGGATATACATTTACAAGTCTAATCCTGAATCTATAACATATTATAACAAGAGATAATATATGAAAATTAAACAAATAATATATGCCATAAAGGCTTACAACTTTCCAAGAGAGTGATTGGTTACAACAAAAGTGGAATTTAAGTCCAATATAGTTAAAGGCTCTTGGCCTGTACAAAACATATACAAAATCAACAAAATAAGGCTCTTGCTCTAAGTCCTCCCAAGTTATTGCCTTGGTGGGGACATATCATCAGCATTTGAAATAGGATGAGCCAAAGCCCAATAGAAATAATTCAACACAGTATATGAATTTTAACGAACCTATAAGATGGATGCATATGCAATGCTCGTGCCAAAACATTTTATCTCTTTCCGAAAATCATGCAATGCCAAATGAATATCATAATTAATAAAAACATTCTCTTTTTCAATGAAAAATAGGACAGTGAATCATATTTCTAGGAATCTCTAAAACAAGTATCACCTTTCAAGAAAATTTCGTCCGCAAAAAATAGTAAACCAGCGCCCATGTAAACCTACGCTATACAAGCACTACTATTGCCATTTTACGAATATTTCGTCTGCGGGATCGGCACCCATATATACGCGCTGTTTTCGGGACTTTCACCTTGGACACAGAAGTTAACTTATTTGATATAACAACAACTCCTTTCCAAATTCACCCATTTTCTCAAAATAATATACATTTGCAGTATATAAATATGAAATAATGACCGATGAAAATAAATGAGAAAAATAGTTTCAATTCTCCTAATTCTCATGCAATTTCTATAACAATCATAGCTATTCTCCACCAATAGCCCAAAACAGATAAATAATATTCCATAAAGATAAACTTTCAAGATTCCAAAGTGTGAGTGGTATTACACACCCAACTCCACCATCATCATCAAAACCAATCCAATTTCATATTTCTAACACCCATTCCCATAATTTGTATATAAAAAAAAAAAAAAAATCAATTCTACATATCGAAACCAACCATTTCACCACAACTCAACCTCATTTCTAACCCCACAACCATTTTCATGAAACCATTAGAAAACCCCTCTTTTGATCTTTAACCCAAAACCCTAAATTTGTTTCAAAAATCCCTAAAATCACAATATTGTTTAGAAATTACAAATGACTAAGTGAAAACTCATAGAAGGTGCAAAGAATCCCCACCTCAAGTTTTAGAAGAAGAAGAGAGAGAGAGAGAGAGAGAGAGAGTGTAGGAAACCCCAAGATGCCAAAAACCAACTTTGCTCAGATTAGAACGAAGCCCTCGTTGAGCTCTATCTTTTTAAAAAAGGTACATGTTAAAAGGTACATGGGTGAAAAGATTAATGGATCTAGATGGATTCAAGGGAAATAGATGAGTTTTAGAGAGAGAGTGAAAGAAATTAGGGTTTTGAAATGTTTAGAGAGAGAGAGAAATGAAAAAGTGAGTAAAACATAGTTGTTTACCAACTGATATACGCACAGATTGCTCGAGCAACCAGACACAATAACTTGATCCGCTCGAGCGAAAAATACAAATTCCCACAAGTTTTACAGACAGAAGACTTATGCTCGAGTGCAAGAAGTTTCACTCAAGCGAAGAATACCAACTTCCAGTATCTCTGCAGACCTGCAAAAGTACTGGAGGTTCACAAAGTCCCCTCAAGTGCAAAAAGTGTCGTCCAAGTGAAGGAACAAAATTATAGGCAACAACAGTTTGAAAAAAACAAGCTACCAACCTGTTCTAAACGCAGCCAACACATCCCAATAGCCAAACTCAAAGAGAAAAGAGGGAAAACAAGGCATGGACAGCTATACAAGACAATAAAACCTCGATCTAAGACATCAAATGGTTCGAGTCTAAACGAGAATTGCTATAATATCTCACTTAAATATGTAATTTTATACAATAAAAATAAATAAATAAATTTGACATTGTAAATGTTCACATTGATAGTGTGAATGTTCACATCTTGGAACATTCACACTATCAATGTGAATATTAATGAGCGTTTCACTCTATTATTATTATTAGGGTATTTTGGTAACTATGTCATTCATAAGACTTACTGGAACATAAGAAAATAATTTGGATTATGTGAAACATAAGTAGGTAAGGAGAGATTTATAAATAATTGAGCCATAATAATATTAACAATATTAGTAACTAATCATATTAATAATAATTCTATTTATAATTTTAAGTTGTTTAGTCTTAGACTCACCACACTTCCAAAATAAGAACAATATCTAAAAGGTTTGATTGTTACTCGAACGTAGTTGGCGTAGGGCTTTAGAGTTAGTAAGCTTTCAATTTTTAGAAGTGGTTAATCTCAGCTTTTCCTTTCTTAGATCACACTCAGCACAAATCTGTTTCATTTCCTATCTCAGATAGTAATTTTAGACAATATTATATTTGGATACTTAGGTGACTTGTGTAAACAACTCTTAATATAATAACACTCAAAACTTGCACTCCAACAAGGAAAGATTAATACTATTTCATACAAACTTACAAGATAGTAAAGGTGTTTACAGATTGTTTAAATTGGCAGAATATTGTTTGCTTTAAGAAGATCTAAGATCCACTACTTTCTTAACTCAAGAATACTCTAAGAACATCTGTATCTCTCAAGTTGAAGTCATTCTATCTAATTTTTTTTTTTAGATATTTGTCATGAATAAAAAAAGAAATAAAAAAAGAATCCTATTAATTTTCAAATTGTTCGTTGTATAATGCAAAAAATTGGAATTTGGTTATTCATCATATACGAGGATCCCCGCTAAGCATCTATGGCTGAATGGTTAAAGCATACAACTCATAATTGGCATATAACTGAAGGCCCTTTATATAAGCACTTCTGGACTTCAAACACACTTAATACAATACAGTAATTTACAAGGTGGGTCTGGACTTGAAATCGGAATATTTAAAAAATACAATTATTAAAATGAAAGTTGAATTAAAAATAAAACTATGAAGATAAGGCTAACACAAAGATAAGACTTGGCTGATGTGGTCCCCTTAGTCTATAGCATTTGTGATGTCCCGAATCCTTTAAAGCAAATTGAGTGCATTAATTGGTAATTCCTGTCTCTTTCTTTTCAACATTGTTAAACCTTTTGAGTCTTGTGTTGTTATCCATTCTTGTAACACCCTAGAATGAACCATTCAAGATCCTGTTCTCCCAAGCATTACCAACACACAATGCATAAAAAAAAGAATAACATAGTAACAAGATCATAGCATTCTTTTTCCATTGAACTATTTCCCAAAAGTTACAATATTGTCTCATTACATCCCCAACAAGCAAAATAGTTTGATGGGAAAGAAACATATACAACAATCAAGTCCAAATGGACTTCCCTACAAAATATGCCTTCCACAACATTAGCACACAAAATCAACATTTAATTGCAATCATCATAGCCAAACCCAACAAAACTTCAATAGATATGTCATCAAGCTCCAAAAGAGGCATTTCTTATGAATGCCATCAATTAGTGGGTACTTCATCTTCATTTCCTGAAATTGTTAGCTTTGGGGTGAGCATAAGCTCAGTAGGTGATGAATTTAACAAGTTATATAGCCAATTGAACAACCCATGATCATGCAACATTTGAAATACGTTAATGAAGTAGCATATAAGTGTCTATGTATGTAAATGTAAATATGCAATGCATGAAATTGTTCTGTTTTTTCAAAATTTTCCACAGGCAGTAAATGTACTATGACCTCCCAAGTAAGAGCCGGAAATTTAAAATACATACATAGATATAGATTTTATATCCTGAAAATAGTCCCACATTTGCCAACTCTAAAAACGGCAGGGCGATGGGTACCGCAAAACATTTTTCCCTTCTGCATTTGCTAACTCCAAAAATGGCGGGGACGTGGACACCCAAAACCATGTTTTTCCACATTTGCTGGCTCTAGAAACGGCGGGCTCGTGGACACCCAAAAATATTTTCCTACATTTGTCCGGCGATATGCTCAGACAGGGCAATTGGGCACCTTGACTCCCCGCACGGGTACCAATTACAATACACCACTCAACTTAACCCGACTCACTACCCAGACTCACAGACAATTTACCCCCTTACAACCTTTTAACCTCCATTTCATTATGATGTCAAGTGAGAATGTAAAATTCATATGATGCATGAATTTGTAAACCTTTAATTTTTCCTAAGATACTTCCAAATCATAACAATTCAATATTTCTCGCATCAATAATGAAGGATACTTCATAAGCAATTCTCGTTATCATCAAGAGTTATATAGGGGAAGAGCTTCAAATCTTACATTTCACCCTTAAAGTTAAGAAAATTGATTCAATTTCATGTTTTAGGAACCAATTGAGCAAAACTCCTTTTTATTTAACATGTCAAAAAAATTAGGGTTTATGGAAAATTTGGGGTTTTCTCTCTAATGTATAAATTAGAGATCAATTCTCATCATCACTTACAATAGTTTTCAATAGTAAACATAATTTCATCCATAATCATAGAGTATTACCCATATTTTTCCAAATCACTTACAAGCAACACAAACAATATATATATATACATATATCATGAATAGCTAATGAAATTACCACGTAAGTAGTTCAAATTGAAGATACAGCTAGTTAAAGTCACCCCTACCTCGAATTTGGAAGCTACGGTTGTGAATCACACTCAAAACTTCGATGATCTAGCAAAATAGTCGGTTAGAATGTTGATCTAGACTTCCTTTCAACTTTCTTTGAATGGTTTTAAGGGAATCTTGGATTGAAGTTAGAGAAATCTAGGGTTTATGGACTACGGTTTTAGAGGAATAAGGTTAGAGAGAGAGAGAGAGAGAGAGAGAGAGTATGAAAAGCAGAATGAAAATAAGTGGGGATCGACTTTTTAAATCTGCTATCCCGACAGACCACTCGAGCGCAACTTCTTACGCTTCAGCGAACAACACAATTCCGAAGGGATTGCTCGAGCGACACTTCCACTATTCGAGCAAAAACTCTCCTAGAAGTTTTGCAGAGCTACAGTGAAATTACTGGGAGCATGAATTCTACACTCAAGCAATAACTTCACCGCTTGAGCAGTCCCGCATGTAAAATAGCCAACTATTGGGAGTTGAAGTTCTACGCTTGAGCGACAAAAATGCCGCTCGAGCGATTCGAAAAACTGAGGTATCACAATTCTTCGTTGTGGTTGTTTCGGTTGGTACATCCTAGTGTGTTCTGAGATTTCATCTTGTACTTTTGGGTGTTGGAGAGAAAACGGGAAGGTTGGCTAATGTTTTGAAGTTACTTTGTCTCACCTTTAGGTTGAGGCCGCTCGAGTGGTCTTTTGGTCGCTTGAGCTGCGAAATTGACCTTCTAGTATCTTGTTTTGTAGTCTGAACTTCTAGGAGCAAATATTTTTCGCTTGAGCAAAGCTTTCATCGCTCGAGGTGTCTTTTGTAGAAGGGAGTGGTGATTTTGGGAGTGGGTATTTTTTGCTCGACCACAAGTTTGATTGCTCGAATAGTCTCTGAAATTTAATTGTTCGCTCGAGTGCAAGTTTGGTCGCTCGAGCTGCCTGTCTACAGCTCGCTCCGAAAATTATGCCAAATCACTTCAAAAGTTGAACTATACACACTTTTCTATCACTTTTCACCTCACACTCTCTCTACATTAACTATCACTCTCTTTTCTCTCATCTCTATCAAGAAACCCTCCACCCACTCTAATTATTCCTTGATCTCTCATTATCCATTAAGATTTTGACCTTAGTGTCTTCTTTAATTTTGGAGAGCTCATCAAGTGCTACGTTGTGTACGATGGAGATTGGATTTTAATGCCATTGATTTCGGAGCTTTTCATCTTTTCCTCTCAAGGTCTTGAGGTAGGGATTTTCTTTGAGTTATATATATGGTTTTAACATTTCTTGTTCATTTCACTACAATTTCTTGTTTGGGTTTGGGTTTTGAGATGTTGAATCAAGAAATGTTAAAGAAATTATTTCTTTCTCATGATTCGGTTCAAGAAAAATTATTTTTGTGAACTATGAACCATTTGGGGATGCATGCTTGTAGTTATTTTGAAAATGAAGGGAAAAACCCTCTATTGATCAAATGTAGGTTTTGGGGTAATTTGGGAAAAGTGAAATTAAGGTAATATTCATGAAATTGATGTTTAATCTCTTGAGGAATTGAAGAAACCTTCCTTAGGTTTTATGTTGTTGAGGCACTCATGAAAGGAATAAGAATTACGGTTGAACGATTATGGTAATATATGATGTATATGTTTGGATTTAAAAAAAATAAATAAAAAAAAATTAATATGGATGTTGATTGTAAATATGAGGAAATGCCATATGTCACATGGATTCGTACCTTACCATGATTTTGAGAACTATTGAACCATGGAAGCTTTATTTGAACAAATGTGAGAATTATGGAGATATTGTACAAAGAAGATATTTATATGTAATTTCTCATTTTATTCATTTGCAATATCTTGAATATTTTTCATTTATGATCTTCACTCGGAAATTAATTCATTGTTTTGAGAAAACAACTGTTGTTATTGAAAATATTTGGAGTAAATACATTTGATAGGTTCGGTTAGGGGGTGGTACTAGTATTGGTTAAGTTGGCTTGAGTGTCCAGGGTGCAAGACCAAAAACATGTGCGGAGGTGGTATCACGTGCCTTCCAGTTAGAAGCCGATACAGTGGGGGATTGGTAGTGCTTGTTATGCCTACTTGCAGACACCAACCTAGGGATTATTTGAGTCCCATTTACCTCCCCATTGTCTAAATTTGACTTTCCTAAAGAAAATAAACTTTGAATGAAATATTACATGGACTTTGAAAGAAATAGAGAACTTGACATTTGAACATGGCATGGCATTGCATTCATTTATATGAGATTGCTTAAAACATGTATACTTTTGTTAAGAATCTCTATTGGGCCTTGTGCTCACCCTTGGTGGATTTGTGTAGGAAAGGATGCTGTGATCCCGCATAGTTGAAGGTGTGGAATGTATTGAGAGCAAGAGGTTCTCCCTTTTGTATGATTTTGTAGCAAGCCAGGGCCTTAATATGTTTGGGTTTGACAACCTTTTTTGTGTAACTAGGCTTAAGCCTTGGAACTTGTAGCCTCAGGGCATCTACTTTGTTGTTCATTTATTTCACTTTTATATAGTTGCACATGCTATGCATTCATCTTTTTAGGAGGGTGAATATGTATTACATGTGAACACTTTTTGTATACTTCTTCTATGAATTGAAATACTAATCGAGGGAGTTGCTTGATCGAGGTAGGATCGTGTGTTGGGTATAGTTATCTTATCTAATTTATTGTTTATAAATTTGGACGCATTACAACTTGGTACCAAAGCTACCGGGTTTGAATACTTGGGACTCGTGGGAGGTGATTTAGACACAATGGGTTCATTTCGCTAATTAGGTGATGTTCCATGTTTTTAATTATTCTGTGATGACAAGCTTACTTGACTAGATGGGTATGGGATTGAACCTTGAAGATGTTGTTTGCATCTGCTAAATCCCTTGAAATCTCATTAGAAGTGCCCCAGAACTTTTCTAGTGGGAATTCCTTGAAATCATATTCTAGTGGGAATTCCTAGCATTTCATGGGACAAACATTATCTTGAATAGGTAATCTGTATGTGTTTATGTGACAAGGTGCTTACATGGAGTGGAACTAAGTGTTAGTGTGAATTAAGAACTTAATAATCGTTTTAATGGAACGCGTGAGTTCCAGTTGTAAGCACCTGTGTGACCGTGTGCTAAGTGTAGCACGCGCCCGCGAGGGGCCCTCGCTACAGTTCAGACTCGATTTGTGTCACGGTTCTTAATCTGGACCAAAGAGTCCCAAATCTGGCAAATCGTTTTGAGAAACAGATTTTTGAAAAGAAGTGCCAAACATGGATTGCTTTGCCAGATACAGAGTCGCCACCTAAATATTTTATTTTGGAGAATTTAGGAAACCCTGACTCGGTGCCAAAGGCCACGTGTCCGTCATCACCATAGTTGCCTCGGCTCAGGAACTTGGGTACGATTGGGGAAGGTCAGCTATGAGCACCCCCTCTCGCCCGATCTGAAGATCGGCCTCTACTAACCATGATATCCATTTTTGAAAACGTTATGTGTTCTTATTCCGGTTATTAGCCTAGAATTACTATGTTATGCGCACGGCAAACAAGTATAGACTAGATTGCCTAATTTGGGAATAAGCAATGCATATCCGATTTGTTTTGGAAAAATGTTTTGAAATTTGCTACTCGCAAGTAGGCTAAAACACGGATTTCAATGAGCTATTCCAACTCAGACAATCCAACCTTCACCCACAGGCATTCAAGCAGTTACATCACATAAGCAGCTAGCCTCATGGTCATCATGCTATCATGGCAACACTTACACGCATGCGGTATGGTAAAGCATAAAAGCTTACCTAGTACTCCATGCTAAAATAGAAACCAGTTAGTAATCACGTGCATGATCCTAGTTCATGTTTTTGAAATGGCTAATGCAACACATACAAAGATGTAATCCAAACAGGCTCGGCTATCCTAAACATGGCATGTGAAATGCTGCAAATAACATGTACTCAATTTGGGATTGAAAATACGATGCAGTTAGAATGATGCGCCGAGCCCGATGCATGCAAGACAAATGTATGAATGCACGCATGCATAGCATAAGGTATGCTAATTTAAACATGCCCTAATCTACCTTCATAAGCAGGAAAATAAAAGGGAAGAAATAAGTGGGGATTGGAAGACATGCACACACACGCACCCACACTTATTACAGATTCGCCCTTGCTCGGAGGGGCCAAAAGAATAATACAATTAACTAACTATCAAGCTAATTAATTATTACAGACAGTTCACTAGCTAAACAAATTAACTAAGCTAATTAAGCAATAAAATCAGCCTCGGGAAGAGGGTCCAATGCAATGCGTGCTCGGTTCTGCTCGAAAATCCGCCACCATGCACAAGTTGCCTCTGTTTTCCCTGCTCTGCTCCTCTGAAAATTGTACAAGTCCCAGGATATGCTCTCTGCACACTGTGGAACACCACCGGCTGAAGGGAATGGCCACCGACCAAGGGAAATGATCACCGGCCACAAAATTGATCCCTTGGCCAACACTATTTGCCGGTCGGCACTGAAGATGGCCAGCCGGCCAAATCTTCCTGCAGAAACTGGTTTGACAGCAACAGAGGACAAAACATGGCATGGCAATGCATTTCAAGCAAATGTGTGCACAACCACACCCCTTATCATGTTTATGACTCAAAGGGGGGCGGTACTCGATTCTCGGACCACTAATCGCGCACTTCAATGCGTGATGGCCCAAAAACCAAGCTGTGCATTTTGATTTCAAATGACATGCAAACCAACCAACCAAAGCCCAATTCCTATCACTAGATCAAGGAACGAGACATGCATGCTAGATGCAATGCGACCTAGGCATGCAAGCTAAGGATGCAACATGGGAATGGTAGTCAACATTTTTCCCAATTTCACATGCATTGAAAGTGAAATGTAATGTGAGGATGACACAAGGGTGACGAAGACACGTACACGCAAGTAGTGTAATCTACATAACATGGGTATAACAACTAATTGTTTTTTTTTTTTTTTTTTAGTTTTTTTAATTATTTATAACAAAATAATTATAAGTATATAGCCACATCAGATTTATTTTATATTATATTTTTAAAATTATATTTACTATTTATTTATTACAAAATCAAATTATAAAAGCATATTACTAAAATTATCAAATTTATTTATTTTCTTATAAATAATTCATATACAAGAATTTTAAAATTGAACAAATAATAAACATAGACTATTATATAACATATCCCAACAAAAAATTAAAGCATTTTATAAACTAAAGCAACCATGGTCTAATTGAGTATTGGGACTATTAAAACTAGGAAATTAGTATCGGTAATATAACATATAATGTCTCACTTTTATTTGAAATGTTCTGTTTTATTAATACAGTTATTTTTAAGATTATAAGAAAAATACACACAGCTCATTGGACATTGTTTATTTACTGTATTGGCTTCCGCCAGGCCCCTGTACTCTGTTTTACTGTATTACTGTTAAGCAGGCCTTTGGTAATCTTGGATTACTGGCCGGTTACGGTGCTAAACCTATAGGGACGGGTTTTGGTCGTGACAGAAACGATGGCTGGCTGTTTGTAAAACTTCTGGGAGTTTGTATTCTACACTTGAGCGAAGCCTTTTGCACTCAAGCAATGAAACTTATTGTGTCTAGTTACTCAAGCAACACATTTTGCGCTCGACCAAGCTATGCGTAAATTAGTTCGTAAACAGTCATTTTTTAGTCACTTTTTCATCTCTCTCTCTCTCTCTCTCTCTCTCTCTAAATATTTCAAAACCCTAATATCTCTCACTCTCTCTCTCTCTAAAACTTATCTATTTCCCTCGAATACACCTAGATCCATCGATCTTTTCACCCATGTGCCTTCGTTGAAAAAATAGAGCTCGATAAGGGCTTCATTCTAATCGGAGCAAAGTTGGTTTTCGGCATCTTTGGGTTTCCTTCACTCTTTCTCTCGTCTTCTAAAACTTGAGGTAGGGATTCTTCGCACCTTCTATGAGTTTTAACTTAGTTATTTGCGATTTCTAAACAATATTGCGATTTTGGAAAATTTAGAACAAATCTAGGGTTTTGGGTAAGAATCAAAAGAGGGGTTTTTCAAATGGATCCCTGAGAATGATTGTGATGTTGAACATAATGTTGAGTTGAGAATAAATGGTTGATTTTGATACTTGGTATTGATGTTGGAAGTGAAAAGTGATTTTGCCCCAAATGCCTCAAATGTTGATTTTATATAAATAATGAGATTGATATTGAAATTGTGGCATTGGGTTGAAATTGATAAGGATGGTGGAGTTGGATATGTATTATCACTCACCTCTTAAAAATTTGGAAAGTTTATCTTTATGGAATATTATTTATCTGTTTAGAAATAGCTGTTTTGGGCTATCTATGGAGGATAGCTATGATTGTTGTAGAAATTGCATGAGAATTAGTGGAATTGAGACTTTTTTTTCTCATTCATTTGCATCGGTCATTATTTCATATTTATACATTGCAAATGTATATTGTTTTGAGAAAATGGGTGAATTTGAAAATAAGTTGTTACATCAAATAAGTTGGCTTATGTGTCCATGGTGAAAGTCTCGAAAACCGCGCGTATACATGGGTGCCGATCTCGCGGACGAAATATCCGTAAAATGAAAATAATAGTGCTTGTATAGCCTACGTTTATATGGGTGCCGGCTTACGGTTTCCCAAGGATAAAATTTTCATGAAAGGTGATACTTCTTTTGGAGATTCGCAAAAATATTATTTACTGTCATGTTTTCCATTGAAAGAGAATGTTTGATGAATTATAATATCCATTTGGCATTGCATGGTTTTCAAAAAGAGATAAAATGTTTTGGCGCGAGTATTGCATATACATCCACCTTATAGCTTTGTTAAGATTCATATATTGTGTTAGATTATTTCTACTAGGCTTTGGCGCACCCTATGTGAGAAAAACATTTCAGGTACTGATGATATGCCTCCGCCAGGACAATAGCTTGGGAGGACTTGGAGCAAGAGCTTCATTCTGTTATATTTATTTTTGTATAAGCCAAGGGCTTTAACTGTATTGGATTTAAATTCTACTCTTGTTGTAACCAAGCACTGTTTTGAAAAGTTGTAAGCCTTTAGTGCATTTATTATCTTCTTTACTTTCATTCCATAACTCTTGTTGGGACATATGCTATAGATCTAAGGATAGGCTTATGAATATATATCTGCATATGTCACTCTTTTGTAAACTCAATTGAAATCAATGATAGATAATTACTTATATTGGTGTAGTTATTTAATGTATATGATGGATGGTTTATTGTCTATTATTTCGGGGTGTTACAATTTATTTATTTATTTTTTTTTTACAATTTGAGTTAATATTTTTGTTGTTATTAGTCTTTATATTTTCTCTTCGTAAATAAAAATAATTTTTTTATTCAAAAAGTAACACTAAATAAGGGCAAATTATAAACAACAAATTTCAGGGTTTGACGTGTTTTTCAATTTAAACCCTAGGGTTTCAATTGTAACAATTAAAACCCTAATGTTACTTCTGTGTCACAATTTTGCCCATCCATCTATCTCCGTTTGATTAAACTAATGAAAATCTAAACAAAATTTTCATATTCAAACTCACACGTTCAAGCCCTTGTATCTCCCTCGTCATAATTCTATTTCGCTTCATTTTCACATCATTGGATTCACCTCATGGCATAGTTTTCATTCCACTCCTCATATGCCTTATTGCACCTCTTTTTGCATGCTGTCAAAGCTCTGAAAGTTGGCCAAATATAGGATTTTTTTTTTTTTCAAATTCAAACCCACATGTTCAAACCCTTGTATCTCTCTCGCCGTAACTCCGTTTTGCCTCATTTTCGCGTCATTGGATTCATCTCATGGTCTACTTTTCATTCCATTCTTATACACCTTGTTCCACATCTTTTTACGTACTATCAGAGCTCAGAAAGTTGGCCAAAACTAAAGTTTCTCTCTCTCTCTCTCTCTCTTTCTCTCTCTCTCTTCTTCTTTTATC
Source organism: Camellia sinensis (assembly GCF_055761805.1). Classification (NCBI taxonomy): domain Eukaryota; kingdom Viridiplantae; phylum Streptophyta; class Magnoliopsida; order Ericales; family Theaceae; genus Camellia; species Camellia sinensis. The sequence goes on from NC_138964.1 coordinate 45,619,089, forward strand.
TTTTATCTACGTACTTCTTCCTTCCTCTTTCTTTTTCTCTTCCTTCATGGCCTTTTCACCGAGTTGGTGGTGCCCACCGAAATGAAACTAAAGTTTTAACCACTCGACGAACCTCTGACAGTAGCGGTGCCGTCGAGTGGTTAGAACTTTAATTTCATTTCGGTAGCCACCACAAGCTCAGTAGAAGGGCCATGAAAGAAGACAAAACGAAGGAGGAAGGAAGAAGTACGGAGATAGAAGATAGAAGAAAAAAAAATAGAGTGAAAAGTTTTATTTTTGGCTAATTTTTGGAGCTCTAAAGGCACGCAAACAAAGGTGAAATAAGGCGTATGAGGGGTGAAATGAAAATTGGGCCATGAAATGAATCCAATGACGTGGAAATAAGGCGAAACAGAGTTACGACGAGAGAGATACAATGGTTTGAACATGTGAGTTTGAATTTGAAAAACAAAAAAGAGAAATTTTATTTTTGGCCAGCATTCCGAGCTCCAACCGTATGTAAATAAAAGATGGAACAAGGGGTACGAATGGTGAAATAAAAACTAGGTCATGAGGTGAATCCAACAACGTGAAAATGAGACGAAATGGAGTTATGACGAGGGAGAAAAAGGACTTGAACATGTGGGTCTGAATTTGAAAATTTTGCTCAGATTTTCGTTAGTTCAATCAGATGGAGATGGATAGAGGGGTTAAATTGTGACACAAAAATAACATCAAGGTTTTATTTGTTATAATTAAAAAAGATTTAAATTAAAAACATGCCAGATTCTAAATAATTATTATTTGTATTAATTTTAAATCGTACAAATCATTTTAATTATGTAAGTTTTTATATATATTTTTTGAATTATTAATTTAATTTTTTATTAAATATGTTACATTAATATTAGTCTCATTTTTAAGATTTTGCTGATATTTTGTGAATGATATTAATTTTATAAAAATTGAATTTATATATTAAAAATTATATATATTTTGTTAAAATAAAATAAAATAAATTTTATTTTTTAATTAAAAAAAGTAAGGTGAGTGATGTGATGTGTGTTGTGTGTATGTGAGGAGTCCGGATCCTCTCCAGCCAGTGTCTCCAGCCTTTCCTTCGGGCGATGGTCCAGATTGGGACACGTCACCCCACTCAAGATATACGGCTCAGATTAACTTTAAAAAAAAAATTTTCAAAAACAGAGGCAAATCTTCCATGGATGGTCTGCTTTTGATCTTCTTCCTTTTTCCATCTTTTCCTTCTTAATTTTACGTTTGATACATACATACATACATACATACATATAAACATATATACTACCTTTCTCCTTTTTCCAAACCCTTCGGCGACCCTCACGCACCACCACGGCCGCTAGCACCCGCCGGCCGATCCAACACCACCTTCCCTCCTTCTTCTTCCAGATCTGAAATTTTCATATCTATTTTTTCGGAGCAAAACCCACTTACAAATCAATAACTCTCCAAAAACAATATAAAAAAAAGAAATGAAAAAATCAAAGAAAAGAAAGAAATTGAAGCAACCAGAACTAGAGTGTTGAATTTGGATGATTTACGTGGCTTGAATTTTAGAGAGAGAAAGTGGGTTTGCTTCAAATTTGTGGCTTGAATTTTAATTTTTGTTTATTTTCCATGTTTTAGCCTAAATCATCAGATTTTAATGATTTAAACATTTGTGGCTTGATGATTTGCTAGGTGTTCTTCCAAATCTCTAAAACTTTGGTGGTAAATTTGCAGATTCCATCAATGCTGGTGGGCTCCCAAAGGTGGAAAAAAATTTGAGGCTATGGTGTTGACGCAGCTCACAAAATTTTGAGCATTGATCTGGCCTCTCTTTGGTGGGTTGGGTGGAGTGGTTGCCATTGATGGATTTGGAGATTTACAGAGAAGGAAATTATATGAGTTGGGTTTTTTTTTAGGAGTTTGAAGCAGAGAGAGAAAGAAGAAGAAACTCAAACTCTATTTTTGAAATTATTTTTTATTTTTTATTTTTAAGTTGATTTGAGCCGTATATTTTGAGTGGGGTGATGTGGCCCAATCTGGACCATTACCCAGAGGAAAGGCTGGAGACACTGGCTGGAGAGAATCCGAACTCATAGGTGAGGGAGGGGGAGAGAGAGAGAGAGGCAAAAGTGCGTGTGTAATGTGTGTGACGTGTATAAGTGTGATGATATTTTATATCTTCATAATATTTATTGTATTTAGTTTTAATTTTTTGAATTTAAATTTTTTAAAAATTAAATTTTTTATTTTTCATATTTTTTTATTTTTAGTAAATATTTTTAGAATTTTAAGTGATTTTTTAGTTTTTTTTTATACATCTTACTTAAATTTATCTAAAAAATAAAATATTTATAAAAAAAATATTTTAAAATTTAATAAATACACAAGAATACGAAAAATATATTAAATTTTTATTTTTATATTTTTGGTATTTATTGTATTTTTTAAAGATTTTTTTACAAATATTATACCTTTTAAGTATATTTATGCTAGGTATATCTAAAAATTAAAAAAATTACTTAAAGCATTAAAAAAATTTAGTGAAAATAAAAATATACAAAAAAGTAAAAAAATTTAATTTTCAAAAAAAAAAAATTCAAAAACTCAAACCAAACAACTTATTATTGCCGTTGAAATTTTGAAAAGATATCCACTAAATTGTGGTTTATTTATTTTTACTCGCTATCACATAAATCCCTATTTTCTTAAAAAAAAGGGGCTTCTCTTCGGTCTGCATAATAAATTAAGGATAATATTAGAGATATCAAGTTTTCTATCAAATAAATAACCAAATATCTCACATAGGTGTGGGGTCCGCAATTTTGTAAACCCCACACCCATGTGAGACATTTAGTCATTTGTTTGGTAGAAAATTTGGAACCTATAGTATTTTTCATAAATTAAAACGCATTGTTGAGTCTGTAGAATTTACTACAAGTCTCATTTTGATAATCTGAACTGTTCAATGTGTAGAGCTCGTCGAGCACTTTGTGCTTGGAAAAAATTGCGTTGATCCGATATCGGTAACCCCTTGATCGGAATAAATTTTTGTCAATTGTAATTATGATTTTAAAAATAAATTGTTAAAAAAAATGTGTTTTGATCAAGGGACTATTTAACTTGTTTGGTTTTAGTTTTTACAAAATAATTTTCAGAAAATTCTACTTTTTTATTTTTCGTATTTTAATGTTTTCAATGAAATTTTTTTAATATTTTAAGCATTTTTTTTTAATTTTCAGACACACCTAACATAAATGTACTTAAAAAGTATAATATTTGTAAAAACAAAATATTTAAAAAATACACTAAATACCAAAAAATACAAAAAAAACAAAAAACAAAAATTCAATACATTTTCGTATTTTTGTGCATTTATTAATTTTTTAAAATATTTTACTATTTTAGATACATCTAAGTAAGGTTCATCTAAAAAAGTAAAAAAATTACTTAAAATTTTAAAAATATTCACTAAAAATAAAAAAGTACGAAAAACAAAAAATTTAATTTTCAAAAAACTAAAATCAAACACACTGATTGTTATCCAATCAACATAATTTTTTTTGTGTATAAAATACTCAACATCAACATCAACATCAACATCAACATCAATCAGCTGGTTTGGTTTTGATTTTAAAAATATATATATATATATATTTTTATTATTCGTATTTTTTTTGTTTTTAATAATTCTTTTTAATATTTTTAATATTTTTTTAATTTTTAGACGCACTTAACATAAATATACTTAAAAAATATAATATTTGTAAAAAAAAATTTAAAAATTCACTAAATACCAAAAATATAAAAAAAATTACAAAAATTCATTACCATTGTTGTATTTTTGTATATTTATTAATTTTTGAAAATAGTTTTCACAAATATTTTACTATTTAGATACATCTAAGTAGGGTGCATTTAAAATAATAAAAATAAAAAAAATTGCTTAAAATTTTGAAAATATTAACTAAAAATAAGAAAATATAAAATACAAAAAAATTAATTTCTAAAAAATTAAATTCAAAAAATTAAACCAAACATAATGAATATTTTCCGTCCCAACACTAATATTTTCAATGCCAACTGGCATCTACCATCTACCAACAAGGATATAAAGGCAATGTATTGGCCCCTTTGGTGTAGTTGTGGGAACATGATTATAAATTATGATTTAACAGATTATAGATTATAACTTTAATATAAGCTATTAACCTGTTGGGTGCAACCGTGAGATTATAGATTTAAGTAGTAGAGTAGTGTTTGATTGAATAAGCTATAAAATAACTTTTTGCTATGTAATGTCCTTTTTGCCGTCATAAGATATAAATTTGTGATTTCATTTATAACACATTTTTTTCTTTTTTTTTTAATTTTATTTTCTTGTTCTGCTTATTTTCTTTTCGCTTTTTTTTTTTTTTTTTTTTTTTTTTTTAACTTCTCTTCTTTCTTTGTTAATTTTGTTAATTTATGAATTCATTAAAATTAATACCATTTAATATTCATGTTCTAATTTATATTAATGTTGTGATTTCATTACATATTATTTTTTATATATTCATTTTAATTATTTATATCTGTATTTCTTTTCTTTATTCTTATTATTAATTGTGATTTTTGTTCATCAAAGGTGGAGATGGAGATGGAGATGGAGATGGAGCGCCGGTGATATGGAATGGTAGAGGAAGAGATAGAGTGAGAAAGAGAGCCATCAAAACCTTACCCTACTCCCCTTTCTCATTCTACCAAAACCCTAGCCCCTGAAACCCTAGACCTTACAGTCTACCAAAACACTATCCTAGCTCTTCGACTAGATCACGAAGAGAGAGAGAGAGAGCTCTGGTTTGTTGATGCGATAGCAGTGGTTCTCTGACCAGATCGCAACGCTTGGTGACAGGAGGGTTTGCCCCTCAATGCGATGGCGACGGGAGGGTATTGCCCCTCTAATTAGGATTTGAGATCACGATGGCAGTGGTGACGGAGAGAGACTTTTAGATCGTAAGAGAGAGAGACAGAGAGACAGAGACAGAAACGGAGACAGTGAGAGACAGAGAGACACATAGACAGAAGAGAGATTGCGAAGAGAGAGAACCCTAGAAATCACTTTTGCCGGAAATCACTCTCGCATGAAATCGCCTCTATCTCTCTCTCTCTCTTTCTCTGTCTCTCTTAAGTGAGCAAATGAACAGTGTTTTGAGAAAATGGGGTTTATGTAGTTGGGTTTTTGTAATAGTTGAAATTGATGAGGGCATTTAAGTAATTTCGCATGCCCTCCGTTTAATCCCAAATGGGGAAGTTGCTTCCAACAGTTTTTGATTCTAACCACTTTTCTTCAAGGAAAAAAAAAGGCTACAAAATCAGAAATTAACGAACAAAAGTTTAAACAAACAGTCTAAAATAATTTTCTGAAAGCTAAAAGCTATAATCGGGTGTCTAAAAGCCACACCAAACACCCTCATTGTATACCTACTTGGACATGTGCCATTGTGTATTTTGTGGGAATCATTTTAAATCTTATTTTAATAATTTGAATCGTTAATTTTTCTAAAAAAATATTAAGTAAAATATATTTATAAAAATCAAGTTTATCAGACATTAATAATACCTTCATCAAATCACATTTGTAAATAAAAAAATAAATTATAAATATGATTGTATATTTAAAGCTAAAAACAAATATAATTTGATGAAACTACTATTGATATCCGATTAATTTATTTTTTAACAAATATATTTTATTCAATATTTTTTTAAAAAACAAACGATTCAATTTTTCAAAATAAAATTTAAAATAAATCCCACAAAAAATATAACGATGGCTGCTGTTTTGTGGGCACAACACAGACCCCGTATCCTAAGAGGTCCATCGATGTAATGACAATTTCCAAACTAAAGTACCTTACGTTTCTGAAGCCTAGAAACACTACAACAACCCCAATTATTATAACAACAATGTTAGAGATCACTAATTTTGGAGTTCTAAAAAGATCACTAATGACATGACACTCAATAAAAAAAGAAAAAAAATACAACATCAAGGCCAAAACATCAAATCATTCATGGTGGGGCCCACTGCCACATCATTAGTGGTAACACTAATTAGTGCTCTCACTCATTTTCTTTATTATAATTTGGGAGTGGACTCACTCCAATTTGACATTTTAATTGAACGGTTCTGTCCGCCTTATCTTCAATTTATTTTGCATTTGTATAGGTGATTTAAACTGTTAAATATATAAACTCATCGAATATTTCATTTTTATAAAAAGTTATGTTGATTGTATATTGATAGTCACTTAATCAAATCTTATTTGTGTTAATAATTATTTTTAAAATTATATTTACTATTAAAATAAATTTAAACTGATCAGACTATCGATATTCGATTAACGTAATTTTTTTATAAAAATAAAATATTCAACAAACTGTTTGAATCATCAATGTAAACTCTATAATGGGTCCACGTAAACCACCAACTGCTTTATAATTTTTCTTCCAAGATCAGTAGTCATGTACTCAAGAAAATATATTACTTTTGCCTCTATAATTTTCTATCACCGACACCAACAATTCATTGTTCCAGTGTTCCATTAGGCTGGACCGTCTAGTCTAGTTTAGTGGGCAAGTTTTTGGGTTTAACTTTAATAATCTAAATGGTTCATATTTTAAAATTTATTGGGTATATTATTTCTAAAAAAATAAAATCGATTGAATAACGAAAATTGCATGTTCGGATCAATTTTATAGAATCTATTTATTTTCTCATCGTTCACCTTCTTTTGTACAAAATTGACGTGAACGTTTTCGTTATCGGATCGACTTAATTTTTTTATAGAGATAATGTACACGATGAATCCTAAAATATTAATAATTCGAATTATCGAAATGAGACCTAAAAATAGGCCCACTAAACTCAACAATACCTCTCCAATTCGATATAGGATTAGAGAGAAACCAGTCTCTTTCTAAAAATAAAAGAAGGGTGGTGTTGGATCCACAAAAGGTGGTGTTAGTGCATCTCCAACAGTGCATCAATTTTTTCATTAAATTTGAGTAAAAGCTCCATTTGATATCAAGTGCTCAAACAGAGGGTTTGTAATTTCATCAAACCATCAGTCGACCGGGCGGACGACCAGCCGATCGATCGGCCAGTGTAATTTTTTCACAAATTTTTGCCTTAAGATGGTCATCCAAGGGGACATCCAATTGTGAAAATCCAACAACAATGAATGGTGATTTGATGAAAGACACATTGGTCCTCAGTTCGATGAAAGAAAAGTGAAATTCTTAATTTAATGATGGATTTGATGAATCGTTGGAGGAGCAAAAAGTAACTTTTCTCATCAAATTTAAATTTTGTAATAAATTTAATGAACAATTAAAGATAGTCTTAGATCCCTCAAACTCTTGTCCCTGTCTCTTGTCTAAATAAGGTGGATTGGTTGATGTGGTGTCGACTTGGAAATTAATTAATTAATATTTTTTCTAACAAATACTGTTTATAATAAGAGAATTTATTTAAAAATCTTCTTTCAAGTATTTGTATTCTAATTAGTTTATAATATATTCTTATATTTTAATAAATCCTATTTTTTAAACATTTGATCTATCAGATCTAAATTCTCATATTTAAGGTATTTTATTTTACCTTTACAAATAGTTTTTGAACCCTTAACAATTTGGTGTGCACTATTTTGGACTATTTTCTACTTTTTATATATTAATCTTTAAAAATTTATAATTTTTGTTATACATATTTTTTTTATGAAATTTATATTTTTGAAACCTATTTGACGAGACCTATCAAATAATATTTTTCACGCTCCGAAATAATTACTATAAACCATCCACAATATTAATTACATAATAACATGTGATGAAATAGTTAGCTTCCATCAATCCCAATCACTTGTACAAAAGGGTAGCATATTTGGATATACATTTACAAGTCTAATCCTGAATCTATAACATATTATAACAAGAGATAATATATGAAAATAAAACAAATAATATATGCCATAAAGGCTTACAACTTTTCAAGAGAGTGATTGGTTACAACAAAAGTGGAATTTAAGTCCAGTATAGTTAAAGGCTCTTGGCCTGTACAAAACATATACAAAATCAACAAAATAAGGCACTTGCTCTAAGTCCTCCCAAGTTATTGCCTTGGTGGAGACATATCATCAGCATTTGAAATAGGATGAGCCAAAGCCCAATAGAAATAATTCAACACAGTATATGAATTTTAACGAACCTATAAGATGGATGCATATGCAATGCTCGTGCCAAAACATTTTATCTCTTTCCGAAAATCATGCAATGCCAAATGAATATCATAATTAATAAAAACATTCTCTTTTTCAATGAAAAATAGGACAGTGAATCATATTTCTAGGAATCTCTAAAACAAGTATCACCTTTCAAGAAAATTTCGTCCACAAAAAATAGTAAACCAGCGCCCATGTAAACCTACGCTATACAAGCACTACTATTGCCATTTTATGGATATTTCGTCTGCGGGATCGGCACCCATGTATACGCGCTGTTTTCGGGACTTTCACATTGGACACAGAAGTTAACTTATTTGATATAACAACAACTCCTTTCCAAATTCACCCATTTTCTCAAAATAATATACATTTGCAGTATATAAATATGAAATAATGACCGATGAAAATAAATGAGAAAAATAGTTTCAATTCTCCTAATTCTCATGCAATTTCTATAACAATCATAGCTATTCTCCACCAATAGCCCAAAACAGATAAATAATATTCCATAAAGATAAACTTTCAAGATTCCAAAGTGTGAGTGGTAATACACACCCAACTCCACCATCATCATCAAAACCAATCCAATTTCATATTTCTAACACCCATTCCCATAATTTGTATAAAAAAAAAAAAATCAATTCTACATATCGAAACCAACCATTTCACCACAACTCAACCTCATTTCTAACCCCGCAACCATTTTCATGAAACCATTAGAAAACCCCTCTTTTGATCTTTAACCCAAAACCCTAAATTTGTTTCAAAAATCCCTAAAATCACAATATTGTTTAGAAATTACAAATGACTAAGTGAAAACTCATAGAAGGTGCAAAGAATCCCCACCTCAAGTTTTAGAAGAAGAGAGAGAGAGACAGAGAGAGAGAGTGTGTAGGAAACCCCAAGATGCCAAAAACCAACTTTGCTCAGATTAGAACGAAGCCCTCGTTGAGCTCTATCTTTTTAAAAAAGGTACATGTTAAAAGGTACATGGGTGAAAAGATTAATGGATCTAGATGGATTGAAGGGAAATAGATGAGTTTTAGAGAGAGAGTGAAAGAAATTAGGGTTTTGAAATGTTTAGAGAGAGAGAGAGAAATGAAAAAGTGAGTAAAACATAGTGTAGACACCCCATTTTTGACCGACCTTAAGACTCAGACGTCACCGATTGAGCGCTTGGTGATGTTGCATTATGTGCTCGTTCAGGAGTTTCAGAGTCGCGGCCGTGAGCCCTGCCTCCGGACTTCCAAACCTTCTTTTGTGCCTTGCCTCGGTTAGCGAACCAGACTCGGTTTTCTCTGTTTCTTTTCCTGAGGGGAGGGAGAGGTCCCGTAGACCGTCTCTCAATGGCCGTGGGCTACATTTTGTGGCCGTAGGCCATTTTTCCCATTTCGGAGCCCGGTTTCCGGTTTTTCGGGACCGTTGGCCGTGTGCCTCGGTTCGGGACCGCTTAACCATCTCCGTTTGCTTTGATTTTTGGCATACATCTTATTTTCTCCCTTTCGAGGGACACTGAGGTCTGAGAGACCCACTTCGTGGTCGAATACCACTTTCGGTGTTTAACAGGCAGTTTTCGGGGCCTCGAACTGCGCGTTTTGGCCCCCGAGCATTCGTTTTGCATCGGTTTTCGTTCATTTTTGGCAGGTACCTCTGTTTCATCACCAGGAAGGCTGTAGAAGGGTGGGAGGCCAGCAATTGTTGCAGCAACCAGTTATATTCCTCCGGCGCCCTTCGACGCCCGTTTTTTTCACTTCCGAGCCAATGTTGAACAACCTTGAGCCATTTTCTTGAACTTTTAACCACATATTTGTGTTGTACACACATGGGAGGACACTAAAAGTTGGTGGCCAGCCAGTAATTCCATCTGACCCTTTTGACCCCCCCTTAAAAATGGCTTGTTTTCTCTCCTGTTTCACTGTTTCCAATTTTGAACCACAGGGTTGTGTTGAGCACACCTGGGAGGACACCTATCTGTGGTGGCCGGCCAGAAAATCTTCTTGACCTTTTTGACCCTTGGCCGGCCGTCCATGGGAGGTAGCCGGCCGGCCACCTGCAGCTTTGAAAGTTGGCCGGCCTTAATCCTTGCAATATGCACTCTACGGCTGTATAGCTGTTGTCCCCCAAAAATATCTACATCCGGGGGACAGCCTTTGGGGAAAGGACTTGGTCCTTTTCCCCCACCGTTTCCCTCCATGCTCCCCCTCTCCTTGGTCCATATAACCAGCCTCCAACATTTGTTTTAAGGGTTGGAAGATTTTGCTTCAAGCTTTGCATTGATATCTCCCTCCATCTCTCTCATTTTCTTAAAAACATCCAAGTCCTACACCTCATTTCTTCATCACCACCAAGCACCACTACCACTACTCCATTTCCAGTAGTTTGGGGAGCTTTCCAGCAGCTAGGAGGCATCACTTCTCAAGCCAAGAAGCAACCAAAGACTTGTCTTCAAGGGTGAGTTTCATTTCCCCCTTTTGGGTCCATTTTTTGTATCATTTATAAGCCATACATGCTTGCTGTTTTGAGCTCCGGCCCTAACTGAAAGTGGCCTTCTTTTGAGCTCTTTTTCACTTTTTCTTAAGGGCTCAACACTGTTTGAGGTCCCCATCTTGCACTTTCTTCAATATCCTCCTTGAATGCCATTTTCTTGCATGATATTTTTAGCTTGTGTGTGATTTGTTTTGGAGCATGATGTAAACTGTAGATAGGCTTATTTTGAGCCCCTCTTCAACATTGAAGAAGGGCTCATCACTGTTTGGGACCTCCATATGCCACTTGTCATTATACCTCTCTTTGGTCCCCATTTTTGCATGATTTATTAGCCTATTTTGCTTCCATTTTTGGACGATTTTCAGAGCTAGAAAAGATCTTATTTTGGCCATATCTTCATGTTTCATTGAGGGTCTTTCATGGTTTGAACCATATTTTATACACTTTGTATTATATCTCTCTTTTGGTCCTCATTTTTGCATGATTTATTAGCCTATTGTGCTTCCATTTTTGGACGATTTTCAGAACTGAAAAAAGTTTTATTTTGGCCTCCTCTTCATATTTCATTAAGGGTATTTCACTGTTTGAGACATCGTTTATATACTTTGTGTTATACCTCTCTTTTTGGCCATATTTTGCATGATATTTTTGGCTTGTATGCATGCTGTTTTGGGTCCGGCCATCAACTGTAAAATGCATTATTTTTGGTTCCTCTTCAGTGTTGTAGAAGAGTCTTTTTTTGGTTGGGCTTTACATCTACCACTTGCTCCTTTGGCCATCTTTTGGCCCATTTCTTGCATGAAAGCTTAGCCACATCTGTGTTTGTTTTTGGGCTATTTTCAGAACTGTAAAAGATCATTTTTTGGGCCCCTCTTTAACTTTGTTGAAGGGCCCTAATCTGTTTGAGGCCAGCAGCTGTGAGTTGCTTCTTAATCTCATGTTTAGGGCCATTTTCGCATGCTAGTTTTGCCCTGTTTCTGTTTTCCGTTTGGCCATGCTTTGAACTGCAAAAGTGCTTATTTTGGGGCTGCCTTGCTTCTGTCTTTTCATTCCATGTGCCAATTACGCATGCTTTGTATAGCTGTAAGCCATTTCATGTACCTAGTTTTGCATTTCGGGAGAAATTCCATGCATCGGGTGTCATTTCGCCTTATTTCGGGGCTGTTTTCCCCCTCATCTTGCTACTGATTTTTTCATATTTGCATATCATATCCCATGTCTTTGCCATGCCTCATTAGAGTGGCATTTCGGTGCCTGAGGGTCGGTCCTCGGTTTGCGTGCACGCGTGCACGCATTTTGAGTTGTCTTGTTTTCATCTGATGGCCTCCTATGTGAGTGCGGCTGAGGCTCTCTCATGTTGGTATAAGCCCATTATTGCATTGCGTATGCCATTTCATCCATAGCATTGTGTATGCTCGGTTGTATATTACCTCGTGCAGCGTGTATGCCATTCCATGACATTGTGTATGTTAGGATTGTATCTTAGTTGCATTTCATGCATGTCATGCATATTGCATCGTGTTCGGGATAGGAGTTAGCCCGGGCACGGGAAACGAGGCGCATTTCTTACTCCGAGTGACGGAATGTGTCTCAATTCCCCAGTCACCGACACTCCGGATCATCCATGATGGAGTTAGGTCATGTTGTGTTTTCGTGTGCATTCATTCCATATTGAATTGTGCAATTCGACTCCTCGGTCATCATGCCTCGATATGCGTGATTGGTGGCACGAGGATCGAGACATGCATATATTTGTGAAAATACATTGCTATGCCCCTTTCCTGCTCTCTGTTGCAGCAAATGAAGAATTGATAACTTTTCGAAGCTCGGCACGCTTTCCAAGAATAACTGCTAAACAGAGGCTAATTGGGGCATCCCGGTGGATTTCCGTGCAAGGCAGCCTAAATACACATCATTCATCAGAAGCAAGGCAGTCCCTGGCTTGCACGCCAGTTTTACAGCTTTCTTAGTTAATTTGTTAATTAATTAGGAATTTGTATATTATTTGGACTGTAATATTTGGACTGTATTATTCTTTTATTCGGGACTGTAATATTTGGACTGTATTATTCTTTTATTCGGGACTGTATATTTATTTGGACCCTCCGCGCGAGGGTACAACTGTAATAAGTGTGCGTGTGTGTGTTGTATGTCTTCCAACCCCACGTCTTTCTCCCTTTTATTTACCTGCTTATGATGGTTAGATTATGGCATATTTCAATTAGCATACAATATGATAGCATGTTTGCATTCATTCATCTGTTTTGCATGCACCGGGCTCGGCGTATCATACTAACTGCATTGTACTTTCAATTCCAAATTGAATACATGTTAGTTGTCGCATTTCATATGCCATGTTTAGAATAGCCGAGCCTGCTATAGTTGCATTTTTGCATGTGTTGCATTAGGCATTTCTGTATACTTAGGATCATGCATGATTTCTAATAAACTTCTTTTTTGGCTTGGAGTACTCGGTAAGTTTTATGCTTTAGCATCCTTGCATGCGTGTGAGTGACTGCCATGATAGTATGCTTACCATGAGGCTATATGCTTATGTGATATAACTGCCTGAATCCCTGTGGGTGAAGGTTGGGTTAGTTGGATTGGAACAAATCATTGACTGTGAGTTTTAAGCCCACTAGATAGTGGGAAAACCATCTTTTCTAAGCCCACCCGAGGGTGGCAAAATCTGCATTTTAAGCCTACTTGCGAGTAGCAAACCATCTTTCAAAAAATAAACGTGAAATGTTTTGTTCCAATTCAGGCAATCCAGTCTATACTTGAATGTTGTGCGCATCATATAGTAACCTAGGCTAATAACCGGAATAAGAACATACAATGTTTTCAAAAATAGATATCATGGTTAGTAGAGGCCGGTCTCTGACCGGGCGAGCGGGGGTGCTCACGAAGTGACCTTCCCCAATCATACCCAAGTTCCTGAGCCGAGGCAACTTTGGTGATGACGGACACGTGGCCTTTGGCACTGAGTCAGGGTTTCCTAAATTTCCCAAAATAAAATATTTAGGTGGCGACTCTGTATCTGGCAAAGCAGTCCATGTTTGGCACTTCTTTCAAAAATCTGTTTTCTCAAAACGATTTGCCGGATTTGGACTCTTTGGTTCAGACTTAGAACCGTGACATTCGAGAGTCCTGAGCTGTAGTGACCCCAAATGAACAGAACGGGAGCTCGTTCCTCCCGGGAGCGTTCGGGGACGTCTACACATAGTTGTTTACCAACTGATATACGCACAGATTGCTCGAGCAACCAGACACAATAACTTGATCTGCTCGAGCGAAAAATACAAATTCCCACAAGTTTTACAGACAGAAGACTTATGCTCGAGTGCAAGAAGTTTCGCTCAAGCGAAGAATACCAACTTCCAGTATCTCTGCAGACCTGCAAAAGTACTGGAGTTCACAAAGTCCCCTCAAGTGCAAAAAGTGTCGTCCAAGTGAAGGAACAAAATTATAGGCAACAACAGTTTGAAAAAAACAAGCTACCAACCTGTTCTAAACGCGACCAACACATCCCAATAGCCAAACTCAAAGAGAAAAGAGGGAAAACAAGGCATGGACAGCTATACAAGACAATAAAACCTGGATATAAGACATCAAATGGTTCGAGTCTAAACGAGAATTGCTATAATATCTCACTTAAATATGTAATTTTATACAATAAAAATAAATAAATAAATTTGACAGTGTAAATGTTTACATTGATAGTGTGAATGTTCACATTGATAGTGTGAATGTTCACATCTTGGAACATTCACACTATCAATGTGAATATTAATGAGCGTTTCACTCTATTATTATTATTAGGGTATTTTGGTAACTATGTCATTCATAAGATTTACTGGAACATAAGAAAATAATTTGGATTATGTGAAACATAAGTAGGTAAGGAGAGATTTATAAATAATTGAGCCATAATAATATTAACAATATTAGTAACTAATCATATTAATAATAATTCTATTTATAATTTTAAGTTGTTTGGTCTTAGACTCACCACACTTCCAAAATAAGAACAATATCTAAAAGGTTTGATTGTTACCCGAACGTAGTTGGCGTAGGGCTTTAGAGTTAGTAAGCTTTCAATTTTTAGAAGTGGTTAATCTCAGCTTTTCCTTTCTTAGATCACACTCAGCACAAATCTGTTTCATTTCCTATCTCAGATAGTAATTTTAGACAATATTATATTTGGATACTTAGGTGACTTGTGTAAACAACTCTTAATATAATAACACTCAAAACTTGCACTCCAACAAGGAAAGATTAATACTATTTCATACAAACTTACAAGATAGTAAAGGTGTTTACAGATTGTTTAAATTGACAGAATATTGTTTTCTTTAAGAAGGTCTAAGATCCACTACTTTCTTAACTCAAGAATACTCTAAGAACACTCTATCCCTCAAGTTGAAGTCATTCTATCTAATTTTTTTTTTTTTAGATATTTGTCATGAATAAAAAAAGAAATAAAAAAAGAATCCTATTAATTTTCAAATTGTTCGTTGTATAATGCAAAAAATTGGAATTTGGTTATTCATCATATATGAGGATCCCCGCTAAGCATCTATGGCTGAATGGTTAAAGCATACAACTCATAATTGGCATATAACTGAAGGCCCTTTATATAAGCACTTCTGGACTTCAAACACACTTAATACAATACAGTAATTTACAAGGTGGGCCTGGACTTGAAAGCGGAATATGTAAAAAATACAATTATTAAAATGAAAGTTGAATTAAAAATAAAACTATGAAGATAAGGCTAACACAAAGATAAGACTTGGCTAATGTGGTCCCCTTAGTCCATAGCATTTGTGATGTCCCGAATCCTTTAAAGCAAATTGAGTGCATTAATTGGTAATTCCTGTCTCTTTCTTTTCAACATTGTTAAACCTTTTGAGTCTTGTGTTGTTATCCGTTCTTGTAACACCCTAGAATGAACCATTCAAGATCCTGTTCTCCCAAGCATTACCAACACACAATGCATAAAAAAAAGAATAACATAGTAACAAGATCATAGCATTCTTTTCCATTGAACTATTTCCCAAAAGTTACAATATTGTCTCATTACATCCCCAACAAGCAAAATAGTTTGATGGGAAAGAAACATATACAACAATCAAGTCCAAATGGACTTCCCTACAAAATATGCCTTCCACAACATTAGCACACAAAATCAACATTTAATTGCAATCATCATAGCCAAACCCAACAAAACTTCAATAGATATGTCATCAAGCTCCAAAAGAGGCCTTTCTTATGAATGCCATCAATTAGTGGGTACTTCATCTTCATTTCCTAAAATTGTTAGCTTTGGGGTGAGCATAAGCTCAGTAGGTGATGAATTTAACAAGTTATATAGCCAATTGAACAACCCATGATCATGCAACATTTGAAATACGTTAATGAAGTAGCATATAAGTGTCTATGTATGTAAATGTAAATATGCAATGCATGAAATTGTTCTGTTTTTTCAAAATTTTCCACGGGCAGTAAATGTACTATGACCTCCCAAGTAAGAGCCGGAAATTTAAAATACATACATAGATATAGATTTTATATCCTGAAAATAGTCCCACATTTGCCAACTCTAAAAACGGCAGGGCGATGGGTACCGCAAAACATTTTTCCCTTCTGCATTTGCTAACTCCAAAAATGGCAGGGACGTGGACACCCAAAACCATGTTTTTCCACATTTGCTGGCTCTAGAAACGGCGGGCTCGTGGACACCCAAAAATATTTTCCTACATTTGTCCGGCGATATGCTCAGACAGGGCAATTGGGCACCTTGACTCCCCGCACGAGTACCAATTACAATACACCACTCAACTTAACCCGACTCACTACCCAGACTCACAGACAATTTACCCCCTTACAACCTTTTAACCTCCATTTCATTATGATGTCAAGTGAGAATGTAAAATTCATATGATGCATGAATTTGTAAACCTTTAATTTTTCCTAAGATACTTCCAAATCATAACAATTCAATATTTCCCGCATCAATAATGAAGGATACTTCATAAGCAATTCTCGTTATCATCAAGAGTTATATAGGGGAAGAGCTTCAAATCTTACGTTTCACCCTTAAAGTTAAGAAAATTGATTCAATTTCATGTTTTAGGAACCAATTGAGCAAAACTCCTCTTTATTTAACATGTCAAAAAAATTAGGGTTTATGGAAAATTTGGGGTTTTCTCTCTAATGTATAAATTAGAGATCAATTCTCATCATCACTTACAATAGTTTTCAACAGTAAACATAATTTCATCCATAATCATAGAGTATTACCCATATTTTTCCAAATCACTTACAAGCAACACAAACAATATATATATATATATATACATATATATACATATATCATGAATAGCTAATGAAATTACCACGTAAGTAGTTCAAATTGAAGATACAGCTAGTTAAAGTCACCCCTACCTCGAATTTGGAAGCTACGGTTGTGAATCACACTCGAAACTTCGATGATCTAGCAAAATAGTTGGTTAGAATGTTGATCTAGACTTCCTTTCAACTTTCTTTGAATGGTTTTAAGGGAATCTTGGATTGAAGTTAGAGAAATCTAGGGTTTATGGACTACGGTTTTTAGAGGAATAAGGTTAGAGAGAGAGAGA
The DNA here is from genome assembly GCF_055761805.1 of Camellia sinensis. Lineage (NCBI taxonomy): Eukaryota > Viridiplantae > Streptophyta > Magnoliopsida > Ericales > Theaceae > Camellia > Camellia sinensis. Next base: position 45,636,487 of record NC_138964.1, read on the forward strand.
GAGAGAGTATGAAAAACAGAATGAAAATAAGTGGGGATCGACTTTTTAAATCTGCTATCCCGACAGACCACTCGAGCGCAACTTCTTACGCTTCAGCGAACAACACAATTCCGAAGGGATTGCTCGAGCGACACTTCCACTATTCGAGCAAAAACTCTCCTAGAAGTTTTGTAGAGCTACAGTGAAATTACTGGGAGCATGAATTCTACACTCAAGCAATAACTTCACCGCTTGAGCAGTCCCGCATGTAAAATAGCCAACTATTGGGAGTTGAAGTTCTACGCTCGAGCGACAAAAATGTCGCTCGAGCGATTCGAAAAACTGAGGTATCACAATTCTTCCTTGTGGTTGTTTCGGTTGGTACATCCTAGTGTGTTATGAGATTTCATCTTTTACTTTTGGGTGTTGGAGAGAAAACGGGAAGGTTGGCTAATGTTTTGAAGTTACTTTGTCTCACCTTTAGGTTGAGGCCGCTCGAGTGGTCTTTTGGTCGCTTGAGCTGCGAAATTGACCTTCTAGTATCTTGTTTTGTAGTCTGAACTTCTAGGAGCAAATATTTTTCGCTTGAGCAAAGCTTTCATCGCTCGAGTTGTCTTTTGCAGAAGGGAGTGGTGATTTTGGGAGTGGATATTTTTTGCTCGACCACAAGTTTGATTGCTCGAATAGTCTCTGAAATTTAATTGTTCGCTCGAGTGCAAGTTTGGTCGCTCAAGCTGCCTGTCTACAGCTCGCTCCAAAAATTATGCCAAATCACTTCAAAAGTTGAACTATACACACTTTTCTATCACTTTTCACCTCACACTCTCTCTACATTAACTATCACTCTCTTTTCTCTCATCTCTATCAAGAAACCCTCCACCCACTCTAATTATTCCTTGATCTCTCATTATCCATTAAGATTTTGACCTTAGTGTCTTCTTTAATTTTGGAGAGCTCATCAAGTGCTACGTTGTGTACGATGGAGATTGGATTTTAATGCCGTTGATTTCGGAGTTTTTCATCTTTTCCTCTCAAGGTCCTGAGGTAGGGATTTTCTTTGAGTTATATATATGGTTTTAACATATCTTGTTCATTTCACTACAATTTCTTGTTTGGGTTTGGGTTTTGAGATGTTGAACCAAGAAATGTTAAAGAAATTATTTCTTTCTCATGATTCGGTTCAAGATAAATTATTTTTGTGAACTATGAACCATTTGGGGATGCATGCTTGTAGTTATTTTGAAAATGAAGGGAAAAACCCTCTTTTGATCAAATGTAGGTTTTGGGGTAATTTGGGAAAAGTGAAATTAAGGTAATATTCATGAAATTGATGTTTAATCTCTTGAGGAATTGAAGAAACCTTCCTTAGGTTTTATGTTGTTGAGGCACTCATGAAAGGAATAAGAATTACGGTTGAACGATTATGGTAATATATGATGTATATGTTTGGATTTAAAAAAAATAAATAAAAAAAAATTAATATGGATGTTGATTGTAAATATGAGGAAATGCCATATGTCACATGGATTCGTACCTTACCATGATTTTGAGAACTATTGAACCATGGAAGCTTTATTTGAACAAATGTGAGAATTATGGAGATATTGTACAAATAAGATATTTATATGTAATTTCTCATTTTATTCATTTGCAATATCTTGAATATTTTTCATTTACGATCTTGACTCGGAAATTAATTCATTGTTTTGAGAAAACAACTGTTGTTATTGAAAATATTTGGAGTAAATACATTTGATAGGTTCGGTTAGAGGGTGGTACTAGTATTGTTTAAGTTGGCCTGAGTGTCCAGGGTGCAAGACCAAAAACATGTGCGGAGGTGGTATCACGTGCCTTCCAGTTAGAAGCCGATACAGTGGGGGATTGGTAGTGCTTGTTATGCCTACTTGCAGACACCAACCTAGGGATTATTTGAGTCCCATTTACCTTCCCATTGTCTAAATTTGACTTTCCTAAAGAAAATAAACTTTGAATGAAATATTACATGGACTTTGAAAGAAATAGAGAACTTGACATTTGAACATGGCATGGCATTGCATTCATTTATATGAGATTGCTTTAAACATGTATACTTTTGTTAAGAATCTCTATTGGGCCTTGTGCTCACCCTTGGTGGATTTGTGTAGGAAAGGATGCTGTGATCCCGCATAGTTGAAGGCGTGGAATGTATTGAGAACAAGAGGTTCTCCCTTTTGTATGATTTTGTAGCAAGCCAGGGCCTTAATATGTTTGGGTTTGACAACCTTTTTTGTGTAACTAGGCTTAAGCCTTGGAACTTGTAGCCTCAGGGCATCTACTTTGTTGTTCATTTATTTCACTTTTATATAGTTGCACATGCTATGCATTCATCTTTTTAGGAGGGTGAATATGTATTACATGTGAACACTTTTTGTATACTTCTTCTATGAATTGAAATACTAATCGAGGGAGTTGCTTGATCGAGGTAGGATCGTGTGTTGGGTATAGTTATCTTATCTAATTTATTGTTTATAAATTTGGACGCCTTACAACTTGGTACCAGAGCTACCGGGTTTGAATACTTGGGACTCGTGGGAGGTGATTTAGACACAATGGGTTCATTTCGCTAATTAGGTGATGTTCCATGTTTTTAATTATTCTGTGATGACAAGCTTACTTGACTAGATGGGTATGGGATTGAACTTTGAAGATGTTGTTTGCATCTGCTAAATCCCTTGAAATCTCATTAGAAGTGCCCCAGAACTTATCTAGTGGGAATTCCTTGAAATCATATTCTAGTGGGAATTCCTAGCATTTCATGGGACAAACATTATCTTGAATAGGTAATCTGTATGTGTTTATGTGACAAGGTGCTTACATGGAGTGGAACTAAGTGTTAGTGTGAATTAAGAACTTAATAATCGTTTTAATGGAACGCGTGAGTTCCAGTTGTGAGCACCTGTGTGACCGTGTGCTAAGTGTAGCACACGCCCGCGAGGGGCCCTCGCTACAGTTCAGACTCGATTTGTGTCACGGTTCTTAATCTGGACCAAAGAGTCCCAAATCTGGCAAATCATTTTGAGAAACAGATTTTTGAAAAGAAGTGCCAAACATGGACTGCTTTGCCAGATACAGAGTCGCCACCTAAATATTTTATTTTGGGGAATTTAGGAAACCCTGACTCGGTGCCAAAGGCCACGTGTCCGTCATCACCAAAGTTGCCTCGGCTCGGGAACTTGGGTACGATTGGGGAAGGTCAGCTATGAGCACCCCCTCTCGCCCGATCTGAAGATCGGCCTCTACTAACCATGATATCCATTTTTGAAAACGTTATGTGTTCTTATTCCGGTTATTAGCCTAGAATTACTATGTTATGCGCACGGCAAACAAGTATAGACTAGATTGCCTAATTTGGGAATAAGCATTGCATATCCGATTTGTTTTGGAAAAATGTTTTGGAATTTGCTACTCGCAAGTAGGCTAAAACACGGATTTCAATGAGCTATTCCAACTCAGACAATCCAACCTTCACCCACAGGCATTCAAGCAGTTACATCACATAAGCAGCTAGCCTCATGGTAATCATGCTATCATGGCAACACTTACACGCATGCGGTATGCTAAAGCATAAAAGCTCACCTAGTACTCCATGCTAAAACAGAAACTAGTTAGTAATCACGTGCATGATCCTAGTTCATGTTTTTGAAATGGCTAATGCAACACATACAAAGATGTAATCCAAACAGGCTCGGCTATCCTAAACATGGCATGTGAAATGCTGCAAATAACATGTACTCAATTTGGGATTGAAAATACGATGCAGTTAGAATGATGCGCCGAGCCCGGTGCATGCAAGGCAAATGTATGAATGCACGCATGCATAGCATAAGGTATGCTAATTTAAACATGCCCTAATCTACCTTCATAAGCTGGTAAATAAAAGGGAAGAAATAAGTGGGGATTGGAAGACATGCACACACACGCACCCACACTTATTACAGATTCACCCTTGCTGAGAGGGGCCAAAAGAATAATACAATTAACTAACTATCAAGCTAATTAATTATTACAGATAGTTCACTAGCTAAGCAAATTAACTAAGCTAATTAAGCAATAAAATCAGCCTCGGGAAGAGGGTCCAATGCAATGCGTGCTCGGTTCTGCTCAGAAATCCGCCACCATGCATAAGTTGCCTCTGTTTTTCCTGCTCTGCTCCTCTGAAAATTGTACAAGTCCCAGGATATGCTCTCTGCACACTGTGGAACACCACCAGCTGAGGGGAATGGCCACCGACCAAGGGAAATGATCACCGGCCACAAAATTGATCCCTTGGCCAACATTATTTGCCGGTCGGCACTGAAGATGGCCGGCCGGCCAAATCTTCCTGCAGAAACTAGTTTGACAGCAACAGAGGACAAAACATGGCATGGCAATGCATTTCAAGCAAGTGTGTGCACAACCACACCCCTTATCATGTTTATGACTCAAAGGGGGGCGGTACTCGATTCTCGGACCACTAATCGCGCACTTCAATGCGTGATGGCCCAAAAACCAAGTTGTGCATTTTGATTTCAAATGACATGCAAACCAACAAACCAAAGCCCAATTCCTATCACTAGATCAAGGAACGAGACATGCATGCTAGATGCAATGCAACCTAGGCATGCAAGCTAAGGATGCAACATGGGAATGGAAGATGTACATGCAAGCATGCAAACAAACATGCAAGGTAAGTATGCAAACAAGCATAGGATGGACTTAAACATGATTTAGGCAGCTCTAATTAGGCCCAAAACAGTGGCCATAAGTGCAATGAAATGAGGACTAAACACACATACACATATGCACATGTTAAAGGGCTAACACTCAAGCACAAAAGGGCAACTCTCAAGCACACTTGAAAGAGGCATAACATGGACTAATGGCATGCAAGGTAAGCATTGAAAATCATGTTACAAAAGGTGCTAAGCCAATTAAACAAGATAAACAAGGCATGCAAACAAAGCCAAAAACCCAAGACAAGCCAAGAGGCTTAAACCAAGACTAAGCCAACCAAGCCTCACAAGGCTAAGAGGACTTAAAATAGGTCTAATGCGAACCTAAACAACACCCAAGGGACACCTAGATGACATCTAAGTGGCTCATATTCAAAGGGTATGCACAATGGCCAAAACATGGAGCATGCAAGACAAGTTTTCAAAGCTTCAAAGAGGCATCCAAGGCAAGCATACAAGCATGTTAAAGGGACTGAAATAACATGGCAAATGGTCCCAACCCACTAAATTAAGGCAAGGATGCATGCTATACATTCACACACTTAAGGCCAACAAACCAAAAATACAAAGGGGCTATACTAAGCATACCAAAGTTGACCCAAACAACTATGGACAGACCTTAAACATGACAAAATAAGCATGAAAGCTTCACAAGGCTAAGCCTAAAACATGCTAGAACAATGGTTTACAACCTAAGGCATGTTAAGGCAACAAAGTGGCATTACAAGGCATGTATGCTAAGCAAGCATGGTGTACCAAAACCAACTAAAAACAGAGGCATATTATGACATAATAAGCACAAAAATCAGCTAAGGCATGGTCAACAAGAGCCTAAGCTAGGTGCTCCCTCAAGAGGCCAAAAATGATCCTTTTTAAGGACAACAAGGAGAGGGGGTGGCCCTCTTCTTCTTGGGACCTCAAGGCACCATCCTCACCTCTGAAATCCCTCAAGATTTCAGTGGTGAGGAGGCCCAAACACCAAGGTTTCGGAGCTCACACAAAATGGCACAAAATGGAGCCTTACAAGGCTTAAGAGGGGTCAAACAACCTCAAACCACAAAACACTCTAAACAAACTATATAGAGGGCCTAAAAAATAGAACTTTTATGTGTTATACACTAAGCTCAAAAACAGTTCTAAAATAGGCAAAAATACAATGCAAAAATGGGGAATAAAGGGACAAACTTCTTACCCTTGAAGACCTTTTTCACAAATGGTGGACCAGCTGCTTCCTTGAGCTTAAACCAGCCCCAAAACTCCAAGAACAGACCTTTGGTCCTTCAGAAACAAGAAAAGGTGTAACACTATGTGTTTGTGTGCAATAGTGAGCCCAAACACACACACTAAACACAAGAGGAAGAGAGTTATAGAACTAGGATATAGACAAACCCTAACCCTAGCACTCAAACCCTAAAATGGCTAACCCTTTCAACAAGAGAGAAGACCTCTCTTTATAGAGCTTTTTGTCTTGTAAAGCTTACAAGACAAGCCTCTAAAGAGATAGATCCCTCCATACACGTGTATGGAGGGGAGCCAAATGCAAGACAGCTGTATTAAAATATCTGCAAAAGCAGATGAACAGTAGTCGGCTGCTCAAAATTGCCATTTTGACAAAATGGACTGCCGACCAGCAACAAAGAATGCCGACTGGCAATACACATTGCCGATGGCAACAAAACACCAGCCGGTGGCCTCTGGCCATGGCCAGTGATGTGTGGGGATGCCTCACAAGGTATTCCCTGCCCCTCCAAGGCAAAACACAAGTGTTTGGTGCAAAACCAGACAGTAAACAGTTGAGTTCGGAGATCCTGAGGCAAGGCGCGTAGCCGAGACCTCCGGGAACTCCAAACGAACACAAACATGGATGATTATCGGGTGTTCAAACGGTGACGTCCAAGTCTTGAGGACGGTCAAAAATGGGGTGTCTACAGTTGCCCCTCTTTGACAGAACTCGAAAGTCATAACAATGACGGGAGTGAATGTCAAAGCCCAGAGACGACCCATTTTTGACAAGGCCGAAGACTTCGACAAACATGCAAGACAAACAAGGTATGCGCCCAAAGGCAGGGGGAAAAATACAAGACAATGAACGAAGCCGAGCATAACTTATGATCATGCAAAGAAAACCTGTAACGAAGCACACATGCAACAGTTTTAAGCTAGCGTACACCAAACTACACTACAATGCAGAAAGGATGTAAGAGAATTATACAATTCTCGAGACGTCTCACGCGGAGGAGACAATACTTGTCCAGTTCGTCTGGTCCCACCAGTTGCAAATGAACCGTACATACAATATCGTGCCTGTAAAGAAAACAACTCAACAGGTACGATGTTATTAGCAACATGCATGACAATGCAAAAATGGATGCAAAATGATATGCAATATATACAAAACAATATACAAACAGTGCAAATGAAGATGCAATATAATTGAAACAATGCAAACTATATGCAAAGCAATTGAATCATGATCCAATCATGAGCGGTTCGAAACCACACCAATGTCAAATAAATTGATGGAGGTAACAAGTCTGTCTACCATAGAATGGTCCACTGAACTATGAGTGATGCAGACAGACACAAGAACAAGTATTGGGGGGAACGACATAAGTGGGGAAACGACCCGCTGGGGAAAGGACTACGATCCTAATGCTGGATGCAGCAATTACACTACAATGTAATATATACAATGAAAATGCTGGGGACATGGCAATGGATATGGCACGCGGGCCAAACCAAATCTTGCCTAGGAAAGGCATGTACACATACAAGCCATGTCTAATATAGAACGGTCCACTGAACTATGCTTCGACACGAGAAGTATGGGCACATATCGGACCAAGCTCAACATGGAAAGGCGCAAGCCATAAATGGAAGGTGACGCAGTGAATGCATGCAAACTACAATGCAATATCTACAAATATGCAATGGAATGGAAATGTAATATAATGGATATGGCCTGCGGACCAAACCAAATCTTGCCTAGGAAAGGCATGTACACAAACAAGCCGTGTCTAACATAGAACGGTCTACTGAACTATGTTTTGATGTGAAAAGCATGGGCACATACCAGACCAAGCTCAACCATGGAAAGGCGCAAGCCGTAGGCGGAGGTGATGCAGTGAATGCATGCAAGCTACAATGCAATATCTACAAATATGCAATGGAAATGGACACAATGGATATGGCCTGCGGGCCAAACCAAATCTTGCCTAGGAAAGGCATGTACACATACAAGCCGTGTCTAACATAGAACGGTCTACTGAACTATGTTTTGACGTGAAAAGTATGGGCACATACCAGACCAAGCTCAACCATGGAAAGGCACAAGCCATAGGTGGAGGTGATGCAGTGAATGTATGCAAGCTACAATGCAATATCCACAAATATGCAATGGAAATGGACACAATGGATATGGCCTGCGGGCCAAACCAAATCTTGCCTAGGAAAGGCATGTACACATACAAGCCGTGTCTAACATAGAACGGTCTACTAAACTATGTTTTGACGTGAAACGTATGGGCACATACCAGACCAAACTCAACATGGAAAGGCGCAAGCCATAGGCGGAGGTGATGCAGTGAATGCATGCAAGCTACAATGCAATATCTACAAATATGCAATGGAATGGAAATGCAATATTTATACTGGAAATGCATGACATATGCAACTATTTATGATGATGCATGACAATGCATGTTTTTTTTTTTTTTGTTTGTTTTCGTTTTTGAAATGCAAATGCATGATGATGCATAATGCATGGAATGCGCGACATCAATGCACTAAAGGTCTTGCACCTTCCGAGGATTTAAGGTCTCCTAGACCGAGGCGATACAATACCTATGCGGCTCGTTTGGTTGCACCAACCTTAAATGAACCGTACATACAATATCGTGCCTGCAAAGAAAACAACTCAACAGGTACGATGTTGTTAGCAACATGCATATTAATGTACTTGAAAATGCGTGACAACGCAAAGCAAGTGGGAAGCATAACAATGCTGTGAAGGCACAGACATGTAAATGGAGCACGCGGTCTACGCAGGCAACGAAAATGATCATAAGCATGCGGTCTACGCAAGTAGAACATGCGGTCTACGCAAGTAATGAATTTGGACATAAGCATGCGGTCTACCCAAGCAAAACATGCGGTCTACGCAGGTAAAACATGCGGTCTACGCAGGTAATGAATTTGAACAAACATGCGGTCTACGCAAGCAAAGCAGGCGGTCTACGCAAGTAATGGAATTGATTGCAAACATGCGGTCTACGCAAGTAATGAAATTGATTGCAAACATGCGGTCTACGCAAACAAAACATGCGGTCTACGCAAGTAATGAAATTGATTGCAAACATGCGGTCCACGCAAGCAAAACATGCGGTCTACGCAAGTAATGAAATTGATGGCAAACATGTGGTCCACGCAAGCAAAACATGCGGTCTACGCAAGTAATGAAATTGATTGCAAACATGCGGTCCACGCAAGCAAAATGAATTTGAACAATCATGCGGTCTACACGAGCAAAACATGCGGTCTACGCAAGTAATGAATTTGAACAATCATGCGGTCTATGCGAGCAAAACATGCGGTCTACGCAAGTAATGAAATTTATTGCAAACATGCAATGAGATGCGCAAAATAGCACGATGCGTTTAGACGATGCGAGTGCATAAAACAGTACGATTGACATGTGATGCACATGGGGCAACTTTGGAGCTTCATAAAAGCCAAAAGGATATGGAAAGGATACACCTTGCACGAATTCGAGTGCCACGCACAGAAGACACGACCCGAGGTCAAAACGGAGGCCGGTTGAGCGTCAGAAATACACTGTTTTGCACTGTTTTGAGCACTAAAGGCCCTGGACCTCAGACCTAAATCAAGCAAGGGTGTAGAAGGCTCCAAAATCACTGTAGAAGACCACCGGATGTCCACCGGCCATCAAAATGCATCACCGACCGTCCATCGGCCATCATACAATTTCCATCGGCAAACTCTGCTGGGGATTAGTCTGCGTACAGCCCTTAACACCACACTCGGTTCGTTCTGCATACAGCAAATCCTGAATAAACGGCCTAATCTGACAAGACGGAACCCAAAGATGGAACCAGTTGAAGTTGAAGCACGCTCAGATGCCCCGAATTTTTTCTTCTTCTTTTGCTTCGCACAGATGTAGAGAATGGCACAGCACTCTGAGCATAAACGATTTTCGAAAATAGAAAAAGGATTTTCAACGGGGGTATCGAGCCTAGAATTGAACACAGCGGGAAGGACTCAAACAAAAGGTACACGACTTAAACACATCGAGTAACACTTGGAAAAGACCCAAAACAAAAGTTAAGGTGAACAAAACGAAAGACACGACATGTGGACATGTTCAACGAAAGACCTCAAACCTCGAGGAGCTAGTTCCCCCGGGTATGTTTCCCACCCTTTCTGATTTGTGATTCTCACATCACTCGGCCCTCAGGCTTGTTTTTTTTTTCTTGAAACCCTTTTTCTTACTTTTCTCTCAACTTACACCTCTCTATTCTTTATTCTCTCATTTTTTGTCCCTCCCCAAGGTGATTGATGAATGAATAGGAAGTTGTGGGTTCATGCCCAACACCTTTAGCTCACAACTATTTCTTCTGGCGGGTAGAGTGCCCTCCTGGCAAGTATGTTGACGACGGGGGAAAGACAGAACGCCTGACTCAATTGTGCCCCTAGTTCATCATTTTGACCATTTTTTGTTTTGGTTTTCTACTAAAACAGTTTTGATCAAGATGAGAGTCGGATTAACGTACTTGTTCGATTTTTGATTTGAAAACCATGCAAGTCAGGCTATGAGCACTGAAAATTTTCCTTTCTTGGGTTCCCAGAAAATGGTCCAATTTTTTTTTAAAAAATAAAACAATTTTCGAGAAAATGGTCAACCTCAGTAAAAATTCTCAAAAACTATTTTTATAAACGGCCGCCGCCCAACGAGCGCGGAAGTTACTCTCGAGATGTACAACCTCGGATCGGAGGCAATGGAAAATTACCCCTGGCTTGGAAGGGGTAGATGGCAACGGAAAGTTGCCCCTGGTTTGAATGGCGACTCGCGACGACTCGTGGCAACGGAAAGTTGCCCCTTGTGTGGATGATGCCGCAGCAGTCCGCAAACAGTCTTCATTTGTGGTGGTCGAACTCGTGGACACGGAGATGACGAAGACGGTCATAACAAATATATGGACACAGTCACTTTGGAAGCGTTGGCAACTGGACTTTGGGATGAAATCGAAACCATTGTATGGACTGAGATGCTATGAAAGCGTTGGGGGCTGGACTTCATGATGAAGTTGCCTACGTATCCCAAACATGGGAATCAAGCCTCACGTAGTTCCGGTTAAGGTACACTCGGGTATTTTAACCTTCACTTTTCAGGCTCTAACTTTTGTCAAGGTGCCCGATGCGGGTTTTCGACCTTGCGAGTTTCTTTTCATTTTTTTTTTCTTGATTTTTTGATTTTTTTTTTGTATCTTTTCATTCTTCTTTTTTTTTTCTCTTCTTTGATTTTATTTCTGCTCTTTTTTTTTTCTTTTTTTTTTTTTGTATTTTTCTCTTGCTCTAACTTTTGCCTGGGTCGCCCTTCCGGGTTTTCGGCCCAGCGAGCCTCTCAAAGGGTAAAAGTGTAACAAGTCCATGCCAAATGATTTTTGGAGTTGAAGCCTCTCTGTATCTAGGAGAACGGCTCTTGCAACGATTTGCAGAAGAATCCATCATGGTTGCTCCACGAGCTTCTTCTGGTGGGATCTAATCTTTTTGATTCGACTTTGGTGCTTCTGGTTCGAGGGCTGCTTCAAAACTGGCCACACGGGCCTCCTCTGACAGTTGACCGTTGAACGTTCCGAATGAGTTCAAGGTTCAAAACAAACAGGTCGAATCTTGAGGCTGAGAGCGATCCTAGGTTGCACAATCTCAAGAGCGATTCCACACAGGTCATCACAGGGCCGCGCAAAACATTTGTTTTTGAAAGTTTTTAAGGAAGCGACAAATCGCTTGCGCCGAAGATAGTGTGGAACCAATTTGGATCAAGCCAGGGTCCTTCTCAGTACTCACGCTAACAAACATTGTTTTATCCATTAAGGGCTTAGCATGCCTCTCTTTCTCTCAATTGATCAAATTTTTGCAAAACCGGAGGAATTCCTTCCTATTCGTTTTTTTACCGCAGTGTTAAAGAGGTTTTGAAAAACATAGGTCAATGCAATGATTTTCAGGGCACAAGAAAACAGGTGGAATGCACGGCCGTCTGATTCAAATTCTTTGGCACAACTAGCCCAAAACAAACAATAAGCACTGAAACATGATAGCCGCAGCTGTTTCATTCAGGTTTCTCGGATGTAACTTGCTCCACGGCAGAGACAGATTCAAAAAGAAAGCAAAAAGGGAAAATACAAAAACGGTGTTCGAGGCAACAACCCCGGAATCACTCGACATCCTATACAACGGGACTGACTCGGTACCACAAGACAGACCCAAAAACAAAAAAAACTGACTCAAAGCAAAGAGGCAGACTCAAAAACAAAACAGAGAACTGACTCAAAACCCAGGCCAGAAGCCACACAACTGCATTTACAAATGCTCAAAAGTGCGTGCCAGACGCCATGTCTGAACTATACCGAGCGCCGCCCGCAAGTGGTCCAACCCCTGATCACATACTCGCAGTATCCTCAAAGTCCAACAGCTCAGTGGTAACAGACTTCGCCGAGGTAGGTGGAAGAATGACCTCATTATCGATTAGATCCTGCACTTCATGGCGAAGGCGGAAACAGTTGTCGGTGGCGTGACCGGTCTGTTGGTGGTACGCGCAGTACAAAGCAGCATCATGTGTGAGAGGGAGATTCTTCGGGAGAGGCCGAGGTTCAAGGGGTTTGAGGTGCCCCCTTTCGGCAAGAATCTGAAGGGCCTTAGACAGAGGCATGTAGAGAGCATGAAAGGTCCTGCGTCCTCGAGGCAAGTATTTTGAAGTCTGAGCATTCTGTAGACGTCCCCGAACGCCCCGGGAGGGATGAGGTCTCCCGTTCCATTCGATATTGGGCTCACTACATCTCAGGACTCTCAAATTGTCACGGTTCGTAATCTAAACCAAAGAGTCCAAATCCGGCAAATCGTTTTGATAAAACAGATTTTGAAAGAAGTGCCAAACATGGACTGCTTTGCCAGATACAGAGTCGCCACCTAAATATTTTATTTTGGGGAAATTTAGGAAACCCTGACTCGTTTGCCTAAGGCCACATGTCCGTCATCACCAAAGTTGCCTCGGCTTGGGAACTTGGGTACGATTGGGGAAGGTCACTTCGTGAGCACCCCCGCTCACCCGATCAAAGATCGGCCTCTACTAACCATGATATCTATTTTTGAAAACATTATGTGTTCTTATTCCGGTTATTAGCCTAGATTACTATGTGATGCGCACAGCATACAAGTATAGACTGGATCGCCTGAATTTAAACAAAACATTTCATGTTTGTTTGTTTGAAAATGGTTTGATGGTGCTACCCGCAAGTAGGCTAAGACGTGGATTTGCCACCCTCGGGTGGGCTTAGAAAAACATGATTTTGCCACTATCTAGTGGGCTTAAAACACACATTTGATGAATTGTTCCGATTCAAATAACCCAACCTTCACCCACAGGCATTTAGGCAGTTATATCACATAAGCATATAGCCTCATGGTAAGCATGCTATTCATGGCAGTCACTCACACGCATGCAAGGATGCTAAAGCATAAAACTTACCGAGTACTCCAAGCCAAAACAAAAGCTAATTAGAAATTCATGCATGATCCTAATTATACTGAAATGCCTAATGCAACACATGAAAAAATGCAACTATAGCAGGCTCGGCTATTCTAAACACGGCATATGAAATGCTACAGCTAACATGTATTCAACTTGGAATTGAAAATACAATGCAGTTAGTATGATGCGCCGAGCCCGATGCATGCAAAACAGATGAATGAATGCAAACATGCTATCATACTGTATGCTAATTGAAACATGCCCTAATCTAACCATCATAAGCTGGTAAATAAAAGGGAGAAAGACGTGGGGTTGGAAGACATACATCACACGCACGCACACTTATTACAGTTGTGCCCTCGCGCAGAGGGTCCGAAAGAATAATACAGTCCCAAATAAATAGTACAGTCTAAATAAATAGTACAGTCCAAATATGTACAAAAATCCTAATTAATTACCAAATTAACTAAGAAAACAATAAACTGGCATGCAAGCCAGGGACTGCCTTGACTCTTCTTCAGATGATGAATGATGCATATCCGGGTCGCCTTTGCACGAAAATCCACTGTGATGCCCCAATTAGCCTCTGTTTTGTAATATTTTTTGAAAAGCGCGCCAAGCCCTGGAAGACTGCTGATTCGTGATTTGCTGCAACATAGAGCAGGAAAGGGGCATAGCAATGTATTTTCACAAATGTATGCATGTCTCGATCCTCGTGCCACCAATCACGCATCTCGATGCATGATGGTCGAGGAGTCGAATTGCACGACTCAATATGAAATGAATGCACATATAAACACAACAAAACCTAAACTCCATCATGGATAATCCGGAGTGTCGGTGATTGGGAATTGAGACACGTTCCGTCACTCGAAGTACGAAACGCCCCTCGTTTCCCGTGCTCGGGCTAACTCCTATCCCAAGTACAATGCAATATGCATGACATGCATGAAATGCATCTAAGATACAACCTAACATACACAATGCTATGAAACGGCATACACGATGCACGAGATAACATGGCATACACAATGAGCTAACATACAACCTAGCATACGCAATGCTATGAAATGAAATGGCATACACAATGCATAATGGACTTACACCAACATGAGTGGACCTCAGCCACACTCACGTAAGAGGCCATGAGATGAAAATGAGACACTCAAAATGCGTGCACACATGCACGCAAACCGAGGACCGAACCTAAGGCACAAATGCCACTCTAACAAGGCATGGCAAGGCATGAAACATGGTATGCAAACATGCAAATTTCAGTGCTGAAATATGATGCAAAACAGCCCCGAAACATGGAAATATGGCACTCGATGCATGGAATGAACCCAAAATACAAAACTAGGCATATGCATTGGCCTATAGCTATACAAAACATGCATTATTTGAATATGAAGCATAAATAAAGAATCAAGGCAGTCCCAAAAAAAGCATATTTACAGTTTTAAGCAAGGCCAAACAATGAACACAAATGGGGCTAAGCTAGCATGCAAAAATGGCCCCGAAAGAGAGGTAGTGAAGCAAGTGGAAGCTGCTGGCCCTAAATGGCTAAGATCCTTTCAACAAAGTTGAATAGGGGCTCAAAATGAAGCACTTTACAGTTTACAACCGAGCTCAAAACAGTGCATAAGCAAGCCTAAAATAATATGCAAAATAAGGCCTAAAAAGAGGCTTAAACACAAGTGTAAAAGGGAAGCCTAAAACAGAAAAAGTCCCTTGATAAAACATGAAGAGGGGGTCAAAATAAGGCCATTTACAGTTCGGACCAAAGTCCAAAAACACAAACACAAGGGGCTAACAAATCATGCAAAAATGAGGCCAAAAGAGGGATATAAAGGCAAGTGGCAAATGGAAGCCACAAACAGTGATGAGCCCTTCAACAATGTTGAAGAAGGACTCAAAATAAGATTCTTTTCAGTTTATGACAGAGCTCAAAACAGTTTATACATAGGCCTAAAATACTATGCAAGGAAATGGCATAAAAGAAAGGTAAAGAAGCAAGTGCCACAAGGAAGCCTCAAATAGTGAGAGGCCCTTAAACAGACATGAAATAGAGCTCAAAAAAATGCTATTCTCAGTTAAGGTCGGAGCTCAAAAAGGTAAGCACAAAGGGCTAGAATATGAACCAAGAAAAGGGTCAAAAAGGGGAGAAGAGGACTTACCCTTGAAGACTAGTCTTTGACAGCCTTTTGGACCAAGATGCAGCACTCCTAGGCTCTGAAGAACAACCTCAAGCTGCTGGAATGGAGTATGGAAGGGTGGGGCTATGGGTTGGTGAAGGAATGAGTGTAGGGGTTGAGAGGTATGAAGCTTGGAAGTGTAAAGGGAGAGAGATACAATATAGGAGCTCAAAGGGAAAATTTTCTAACCCTTATTACAGAGATGGGAGGCTGGTTTTATAGGCAAAAGAGGGGGAGAAAAGGGGGGAAAAATGGGGGGAAAACAATTCAAGTTTCCCCCCAAAAAGTGGGCCCACCGGATACAAAATCTGGGGGGGAAAGAGATACATATTTGAACTGTATCAGTGGAGGGGGTCATGGCCGGCTGGTTATTGAGGTTGCAGGTGGCCGGCCAGCTCTTCCCATGGCCGGCCGACCAAGGGTCAAAAGGTCCAAGAACAATTGCTGGCCGGCCACCACATATTGGTGGCCTCCCATGTGTGCTCAAAATAATAATGTGGTCAAAAACTGGAGATAGTGAACCAGGAGAGAGAACAACCCACTTTTCAAAGGGGTTCAAAAGGTTCAAAAGAAATTACTGGCCGGCCACCAAATATTGGTGGCCTCCCAGATATGTACATCACAAATATGGGATTTAGGGTTCCAAAAAATGGCCCAAGGGTGGTCAACATTGGCTTGCAAGTGAGAAAAACGGGCGACGAAGGGCGATGGAGGAATAAAACTGGTTGTCAGAACAATTACTGGCCACCCACCCTTCTACGACCTTTCTACCAATGAAATAGAGGTCCCTGCCAAAAATAAACTCAAACCGATGCAAAATGAAGGTTCGGGGGCCGAAACGCGCAGCCCGAGGCCCCAAAAGCTGACTGTTAGGCACCGGAAGTGGTGCTCGACCACGAAGTTGGTTTCTCGAGCCACAGTGTCCCTCAAAAGAGAGTAAATAAGATGCATACCAAAAGACGGAGCAAACGGAGGTGGTTAAGCGGTCCCGAACCGAGGCACACGGCCAACGGCTCCGAAAAACTGAAAATCGGACTCCAAACGGGCAAAATGGCCTACGACCACGAAACGTAGCCTACGGCCACTGAGAGATGGTCTACGAGACCTCTCCCTCCCTTTGGGAAGAGACAACAGAGAAAGTAGAGCCTAGTTCGCAAACCGAGGCAAAGCGTGAAAGAGTCCGGAAGTCCGGAGGCAAGGCTCGCAGCCGAGACTCTGAAACTTCTGAACGAGCACGATATGCAACATCACCGAGCGCTCAATCGGTGACGTCTGAGTCTTAAGGTCGGTCAAAAATGGGGTGTGTACAGTTGCCCCTCTTTGACAGAACTCGAAAGTCATAAGTGACGGTAGTGAACGTCAAAGCCCAGAGACGACCTATTTTTAACAAGGCCGAAGACTTAGAGAAGCAGGCGTGATAAACAGAGGTGTGCCCGTAGGCATGCCCACAGGCAGGGGCAAAATGCAATTGACAATGCAAGAAGCCGAAGGTAACTCAATAATCGTGTAAATGCAGCAAGCTGTAATGAGACAAGTATTCGCAAATAGATGCAACAGTTTTAAGCGAGAATGCAAAGCAACAACTATATTTCATGTAGTTAGGAATGCAAAGAATTATTCAATTCTCGTCGCGTCTCACATGGAGAAGATACGATACCTGCGTGATTCGTCTGGTCGCACCAGCCTCAAATGAACCGTACATACAGTAACATGCCTCATGGTGCTGGGGATCTCTCGCTTCTTCTTGGTTAAACCGCAGGTACTACTTTTCTCCCTGACTATGGTCGCAGCTTTCCCTATTCTCTAACAGGGTGACAGACTAAGTTGATTCAGTATCCAGAATTGAGGCGCATACACATGCTATCTCAATCTATGGGGCTGCCATACAGATTTCAAGCCGAGGATACACCCCTGGGTATTTAAACCAGACTTTAGTCTCGGAAATCCCGAACCTTTGCGTTCTAGGCATAAGGCATTCGAACTCTAGTTTCCACCGTCTCAGTTGGTCTCCTAGGAACTCACCGCAAACACAGGCAGGTGGCTATACCAGAACACTGGAAGTTGTTCGGGCATGACAAACACCAAAGGAATTGCACCTTTAGAGGATTTAAGGTCTCCTAGACCGGAAAGTGCACGAGACGGTGCGAATAAATGCAAGTGCAATGCGCAGAACAACGTGAATGATGATGCAGGATTTAAGGTCTCCTTAGACCGAAGGATTTAAGGTCTCCTAGACCAGGTGAGTGCACAAGACAGTGCGATACAGGTAAGGTGTGCAAGATAGCGCGAGTATAAATTGCACCAAACAATGCGATGCACAAAATAGCGCGGTAAAATGCATGCACAATGCAAGTAATGGTCATAGTGCAAAATAGTGCGATGAGATGCATGAACAATGCAAGACTTAGCGCACAGCTTACGACATAGCATTCCATTCAGTTGGCACACAGCTCACACCATAACACTTTGTTCGTTTGGTCCACCGCTCACAACACAATATTCTGTTCATTTGGCACGCAGCTCGAAACACAACACTCTGTTTAATCTCGGCACACAGCTCTTTAGGGCAGACAGTAGATCTCGGGCACACAGCACATTCTTCGGGTACGCAGTTCATTTTTGGGCACACAGCTATTTCTTCGGGCACACAGCTCATTTCCGGGCACACAGCTCGTTTTTCGGGTACATAGCTCATTCTTTGGGCACACAGCTCCTTTTCAGGCACACAGCTCATTTTCCGGGCACACAGCTCATTTTCGGGCACATAGCTCCTTTTCAGGCACATAGCTCATTTTTCGGGCACACAGCTCCTTCTTTGGGCACACAGCTCATTTCCCGAGCACACAGCTCGTTTTCGGGCACACAGCTCCTTTTCAGGCACACAGCTCATTTTCAGGCACACAGCTCTTTTTCGGGCACACAGCTCGTTCTTCGGGCACACAGCTCTTTTTCTGGGCACACAGCTCGTTTTTGGGCACACAGCTCATTTCTGGGCACACAGCTCATAACACTACTCGATCTGAACACTTAGTCCATAACACAGCATTTGGGTTGCATTTTGAACACACAGCTCAAGCACTTGAATTTCTGAACACGCAGCTCAAAATTTTGGCGTGACCACGCAACCCACATTTTTGAAATCTGAACACACAGCTCAAACTTTTGTCGCGAACATGCAGCCCACATTTTCTTGAAATCTGAACACACAGCTCAAACTCTTGCGGTGAACACGCGGCCCACATTTTCTTGAAATCTGAACACACAGCTCAAACTTGTTGTCGTGAACACACTGCCCACAGTTTCTTGAAATCTGAACACACAGCTCAAACTCTTGCGGTGAACACGCGGCCCACATTTTTTTGAAATCTGAACACACAGCTCAAACTCTTGTGGTGAACACGCGGCCCACATTTTCTTGAAATCAGAACACACAGCTCAAACTTGTTGTCATGAGCACACAGCCCACAGTTTCTTGAAATCTGAACACACAGCTCAAACTCTTGCGGTGGACACGCGGCCCACATTTTCTTGAAATTTGAACACACAGCTCAAACTCTTGCGGTGAACACGCGGCCCACATTTTCTTGAAATCCGAACACACAGCTCAAACTTGTTGTCGTGAACACACAGCCCACAGTTTCTTGAAATCTGAACACACAGCTCAAACTCTTGCGGTGAACACGCGGCCCACATTTTTTGAAATCTGAACACACAGCTCAAACTCTTGTGGTGAACACGCGGCCCACATTTTCTTCAAATCCGAACGCACAGCTCAAACTTGTTGTCGTGAACACACAGCGCACAATTTTTTGAAAGTTGAACACGCAGCCCAAACTTTGAGGTGAACACACAGCACACACTAGTTGAGAGTTGAACACGCAGACCAAACTGTTGAATTTCTAAATACGTAGCCCAAATTTTGAGGTGAACACATAGCACACTGTAGACACCCCATTTTTGACCGTCCTCAAGACTTGGACGTCACCGTTTGAACACCCGGTGATCATCCATGTTTGTGTTCGTTTGGAGTTCCCGGAGGTCTCGGCTCGTGTGCCCTGCCTCAGAATCTCCGAACTCAACCGTTTAGTGTCTGGTTTTACACCAAACACTTGCATCTTTCCTTTGAGAGGCAGGGAATGCCATGTAAGGCATCCCCACACACCACCGGCAGTGGCTGGAGGCCACCGGCTGGCCTTTTTCCTCCACCGGCACTTTTGTTTGCCGGTCGGCATACTTTATTGCCGGTCGGCATAATATGTTGCCGGTCGGCACTGTTTTTTGCCGAAATAGCTTTTTTGGGTAGCCGACCACTGTTCATCCACTTTATGGAGATATTTTGTGCCAGCTGTGATAGCTGGCACCAACTCTTCCCCCCTCCATACACGTGTATGGAGGGATTTCCCTCTAGCCAAGCTTGTTGTATAAGCTTTGCAAGAGGGAGTCCTATAAAAGAGGGGCTTTCCTCTTGGTTCGAGGTTAGAAAGTTAGAAGCAAAAAATAGCCCTTAGAGATATAGATACATATTATCTCTATACCTCTCTCCCTTTCCCTTCTTGTGTGTGTTTCTTAGCTCAAAAGGTGGTTTTTACCTTACTTTTGCACCATTACACACACTATTACACCTTATTCCGAGATTGAGGGACTTGGGGGGTTGTTTCTTGAGTTTTTGGACTGGTTTTGATCAAAAGAAGAGGGCTAGATCATTTGTTCTTCAAGGGTTCTTCAAGGGTGAGCATCTTGCTTTTTATTCCCCAAACTTGCAATAGTTTTCTACCTATCTTGCTTGCTGTTTTATATAACATGAAAAAGGCTCATATTTTCCTGCTCTAGCACTTTCATTAAGGTCACTTTGTGGTTTGAGTGCAAACTCACCCTTATAGGCCTTGTTTGATCCATTTTGTTGCTCCTTTCATAAGGTTTTGTTCACTTCAGTATTTTGGTCTTTTGACCACTGAAAATCAGTGTATTTTAGTGTCAAAAAAGGATGGTTTGAAGTCTTGCATAGGGGAGGGACACCCCTCTCCCTTCATGGTTTGTTTCCTTGCTTGTTGAGCTCAAAAGGGTAGCATGTATGCTTGATGATCCTTGGCCTCATTTCAGAATTTTTTTAGGCATTTTAGGTCATATGCAACCTCTGTTTTTGGCCGGATTCATGCCTCCTTGCATGCTTGTAATACTTGCTTTGTATTGCTCTACTTTGCTTAGAAGTACATATCATGATTAGGCCATGATTCTTGTGTATGTTGGCTTGGTCCCATGAAGTTTTTAGTGTTGTCTTTCCATGCTTAAGGTTTGTTGGTTATCCATTTAGTCATGCTTGACATGTTTGTTAGGGTTGCTTTGTATTTTGGCTTAAAAGCTTTGAGCATGTTGACCTCTAGCATGTATGTTTGTGATTACCCTCATGATTTAACATCATCTAAGGGCCACATTTTAGTCCAAGAATCATGCTTGTATGTGTGCATGCATGGCCTCTTTCATGCCTTGAGGGTGTGTCCTCTCATGCCTAGGAATGAGCCTTAGCGCACATGTTTCATGGGAGATACTTTAGCTGCCATATTAGGAGTTTTTGGGATCCCATTTTTGCATGCAAAGATTCTTCTTTTACTTGCTTTGATCATGCCATGAGAGTCATGTTGGTGGGGGAAGAGTTGTCCCCTTTTGTGCCTTGACTTTGGGACCACGAGTTTGCTTGTTAACATGAGTTGTTTGTCCATCATTTTGAGCATTTTTGGTGCTGTTTTGAGGTGAATAAAGGTCTGCACTTTTATCGCTTTAGGCCCTCTTGCATGCTTGCTCCATGTTTGTTTCATGGTTGTTCCTTTAAGCCTTGTAGCACTTCAATCCCATGGTCAAATTGGTCCATGTTTGCATCATGTTTATACCTTGTATGCTTGGCATCATACATTTGTCATGTTGTTTGCATAATGCTTGTTGTGCTTTACATCTTGGTGGCATGATACATTTGAGCCTTATGAGCATTACATGCATTGCATTTACTTGGTTTGGGGTGTCAAACCAAGTGTGGGAATCAAGGACCATTCATACTTCAAGTGATGCAATGTGCCTCGATTCTCGGTCATCGGGACCTTTGACTCCAACTTGATAAGGCCTCGGTTTTCATTTTGTTTGTTGCATACATCCTGACATTAAGTGGCAAATTTGATCCCTTGAGTCATCATGCACCATTGATGGCTCAAAGATCGAAGGTCATGCTTCTTTGAGTTCAAAACATGATAAGAAGTATGACCATGCTTACATGTGTCCAAGAACTCCATGCCATGCACTGTCTGTTCTCTGTTTGCTGTCAAATTGTCTTCTGCAGGAAGTTTCTGCCGACCGGCACTATATGGAGTGCCGATGAATCCAAAAAATGCCGATGGGAACTGTGAAGTGCCGGTGGTAATTCTGTCCGGCCGGCGGTGCTCTGCAGGATGCAAGGAATTTTCCCCAGTACTTTGGCAATTTTCAGAAAGACAAGGCAGTGCAAACAGAGGCGACAGAAGTACAGCACTGGTTTTCCGGACGAGACGGATTCGAGCATGCATCACTCGCGCATCCCGAGGCAGAGGCTGCGGCTATCCTTTTCTTTCCTTCGCCACCTTTTCTTTTAAGTTAAATTAGAAATTTTTGTAATAATTTTATTCGTTTATTATTTGGGACTGTAATATTCATTCGAACCCCCTGAGCGAGGGTAAACATGTAATAAGTGTGGGTGAGTGTGTGTATGTCTTCCAATCCCCATTTCTTTCTTCCCTTTTATTTACCTGCTTATGATGGTAGATTAGGGCATTTTTTGAAATTAGCATACCTTATGCTATGCATGCGTGCATCCATGCATTTGTATTGCATACATCAGGCTCGGTACATCACGCTAACCGCATTTGTATTTCAAATTCTAAACCGAATATGTGATAATTGTGCATTTTCACATACCATGTTTAGGGCTAGCCGAGCCTGCCTAGATCGCATTTTGCATGTGATGCATTAGCCACTTTTAACATGAACTAGGACATGCATGTTTGCTAACTAGTTTACTGTTTTGGCACGAAGTACAATGTAAGTATTTTTGCTTTAGCATCCAACATGCGTGTGAATGTTGCCATAATAGTATGCTTGCCATGTGGCTAAGTGTTTACATGAGATAAACTGCTTGAATGCCTGTGGGTGGAGGTCAAATTGCTTAAATTGGGATAATGCGTTAAAACTGTGAATTTTAAGCACACTAGATAGTGGCAAAACCATCTTTTCCAAAAGCCCACTTGAGGGTGGCAAAATCTGCATTTTAGCCTACTTGCGAGTAGCAAACCATTTTCAAAACGAACATAAAATGTTTTATTTCCAATTTGGGCGATTTGGTCTATACTTGTTTGCTGCGCGCATAACATAGTAATCCTAGGCTAATAAATGGAATAAGAACAAATAGCGTTTTCAAAATGAGATATCACGGTTAGTAGAGGCCGGTCTTCGGACCGGGCGAAAGGGGGTGCTCATAGCGGACCTTCCCCGATCGTACCCAAGCTCCCGAGCCGAGACAAACTCCGGTGATGACGGACATGTGGCCTTCGGCACCGAGTCAGGGTTTCCTAAATTCTTCCATAAAAAATATTTAGGTGGCGACTCTGTATCTGGCAAAGCAGTCCATGTTTGGTACTACTTTTTCAAAAATCTGTTTCTCAAAACGATTTGCCAGATTTGGACTCTTTGGTTTAGATTAAGAACCGTGACACAAATCGAGTCCGAACTGTAGCATGAGGCCCACGCGGGCGCTGTTACAGTTTCTGGCGACTCTGCTGGGGAGTTTAGAGAGCTTGACTCGAACTCGTGATATCCTGTTTTGATCTCATCTATGTGTTTCTTTGCATTGCATGTGCATTGGTGCGCCTAGGAACACAGTGTTTGCCATCTGCCATTCCTGAACGGTTTGCCGGAGGCTTGTCTTGTCAAGGCATGTCCATAAGGCTGGCCGGCTATGGGCTCTGACAGCATGGGAACACAAACTCCGGTTTACCGGGGCACCCTTTTGACCATTCGACCTAGTGCATATTCGGATCCATAGTGACCATTCCGAACTAGGACAAGTTGCTCACCCGATGTTAGGTTGTTTGAAACTGCTGTGTGCATAGTGAAACCCTAGCTCCTGACAAAATAGGACAGGGAAACCCTACCCCAACATAGGGGTGTTTTGTCCTCTTTACTTGCTATGTGCTTTTAGAGTGTTGCTCTACAGGAACGCACATGTCAGTTTGCAAGTTTGAGTATCAAACCTGGGGACACCAGTATCAGTATCAGTTGCGAGAATCAGTTATCCGCGGGTATCGGTTCAGTTTTCGGGAACAGTGACTTCTGGGAACAGTGATCGGCAGTAGGGTACAGTTGTTTGGCTACACCCGTGTTTGATCAGTTTGGGCTGAAATGCTGTCTGTTTTTCTTTCAGTTCAGAGAGTTGCAGAGTTGAAACAGAATAGCCAGTGTCCCCCCTTGCTGAGGCAGGATTTATGGCGGCACAAAGTTCAGAAGAAATTGTGGTTATGGCAGCTGTATCGGAGCAGGGAATCGCTCCGCAGAATGAGGCCAGCATCAGTATGTCATATCCGCCCAGGTCGCCCGTTGTGCACCCGGTTTGGGCTCCCCAGTTATATCAGGCTCGTGAGCCCACCACCTTCGAATTGATGGGGATGATAGGCGATCTCCAAAGGTCTGTGGCAGACCTCGCCTATGGAATGTCGGCTTCACCGCCAGCGGCGCCGTATGCCGGGAATTTTATACCACAGGAGCCCCCGTTACTGGGGCGGATTGTGATAGAGCTCAACCAGCCAGAGGTGGCTTCCGGTTATAGCCGCGACATGCCAACATCAATCTCGACCCTTGATCAGGCTGAGGCCAGAGGAAAGGATAAGACAAAGATAGACGCCGACCCCATTGAGCAACTGCTGTGGGCAGTCGAGGCTCTGAAGGCCAGAGGGATGAACAAGCAACAAACGTCTGCAATAGTGACCAAAGCTGTAGATGATGCTTTCCCCGCTCCAACCAAAGGCAGTTCAAGCCAGACAGAAAACCGGGATGGGCCCCGTCATGCCCAGACAATTCCAGTAGTTCCCACCCCTGCACCGGGAAAGGTTCAAAAAGCCAAGGCAGCGCCAGCCGATCCTTTCGCCAGCGCATCTGGCAAGAATCCTCAAACTGCAAAGTACCTGCCCCGAGGGCGCAGGGTCTTTCACGATCTCCACATGCCTTTATCTAGGGCATTGTTAATATTGGCGAAGAATGGGCATCTTAAGCCTTTGGAGCCCCGGCCACTCCCGAAGAATCTCCCCGCCACTCATGATGCTACCTTGTACTGCGCGTACCATCAACAGTCCGATCACAGTACCGATGGATGTTCCCGCCTTCGTCATGAAGTGCAGGATTTGATTGATAACAAGGTTATCCTACCACCTACCTCAGGCAAGCCCGTCACCACTCAGCTGTTGGATTTCGAGGGCTCAGATACTGCGAGTATGTAAAGTGAACTGCCTGCGGGCGACATTTGGTTTGTTTTAGATGAAGCGTCTGGCACGCATTTTTGAGCATCGGTGAAACCGAGTTTTGTAAATCCTGGCTTGGATATCGAGTCAGTCTTTTGTTTTGAGTCTGTCTCTTTGTCTTGCGTCAGTCTTTTTTGCTTAAGGGTCTGTCTTGTTGTATCGAGTCAGTCCCCGTTGTATATAATACCAGGTGATTCTGGGGTTGTTGTCCCGAACACCATTTTGTTTTGTAATTATTATCTGTTTTTGTTTTGAGTCTGTTTCTACCGAGGGGCCAGTTGCACCAACAAAGCCGATCAAAACAGCTGTTGCTATCTTAAACTCCGTGCTTGCTTTCAGCATAAGTGCCAGAGAATTTGATTGGGCTGACAGTACATCTCGCCTGCTCTCCTGTGTGCCCAAACTCATTGCATTAACCTAAGTTTTCCAAAAAACAAACTTTTTGAACACTGCGGTGATGAAAACGAAGAGGAAGGAATTCCTCGGGTTTTGCAAAATTTTGATCATTTTGAGAGAAAGAGAGGCGTGCTAAGCCCTTAATGATTGAGATCATGCTTGTCGGCGTGAGTACTGGGAAGGATCCTGGCCTGATCCAGATTGGTTCCACACTATCTTCGGCGCGAGCGATTTGTCGCTTCCTTAAAAACTTTCAAAAGCAAATGTTTTACGTGGCCTTGTGAAGACCTGTGTGGAATCGCTCTCGAGATTGCGTAGCCTAGGATCGGTCTCAGCCTCAAGATTCAATCTACTCGTTTTCCGACTTTGAACCCGTTCAGAATGTTCAGAAAGTTCAACGGACAAACGCCATGAAAGGTCTGTATGGCCAGTTTTGAAGTAGCCTTCGATCAAGAAGCATCAAAGTCGAATCGGAAGGAGTAGATCTCGCCGGAAGAAGCTCGTGGAGCAGCCATGATGGATTCCCCGCAAATCAGTGCAACAGCCGTTCTCCTAGACACAGAGAGGCTTCAATTTCGAAAACCATTTGGCATGGACTTGCTACACTTTTACCCTTTGAGAGGCTCGCTGGGCCGAAAACTCGGAAGGGCGGCCCAGGCAAAAGTTAGAGCAAGAGAAAAATACGAAAAAAAAGAGGCAAAAAATACAAAAAAGAAGAAAAGAAAAGAAAAAGACAAAAAAATGCAAAAGAAAAAAGAAAGAAAGAAAGAAGAAAAAGAAATAGAAAATGAAAAAAAGCTCGCAAGGTCGAAAACCCGCATTGGGCGCCTTGGCAAAAGTGAGAGCCTAAAAAAAGTGAAGGTTAAAATACCCGAGTGGACCTTACCCGGAACTACGTAAGGCTTGATTCCCATGTTTGGGATACGTAGGCAACTTCATCATGAAGTCCAGCCCCCAACGCTTTCATAGCGTTTCAGTCCATGCAATGGTTTCGATTTCATTTCGAAGTCCAGTGGCCAACACCCTTCAAGGTGATTGTGTCCATATATGTGTTGTGACCGTCTTCGTCATCGCTGTGTCCAAGAACTCGACCACCGCCAAATGAAGACTGTCTGCGGACTGCTGCGGCACCATCCAAACAAGGGGCAACTTTCCGTTGCCGCGAGCCGCTGTGAGCCGCCATTCAAACTAGGGGCAACTTTCCGTTGCCTCCCACCCTCCTTCAAACCAGGGGCAATTTTCCATTGCCTCCGATCCGAGGTTGCGCATCTCAAAGGGTAAATTCCATGCTCGTTGAGCATTGACTGTTTGAAAAATAGTTTTTGAAAATTTTTACTGAGGTTGACTATTTTCTCGAAAACTATTCCATTTTCCAAAATCGGACCATTTTTGGACCAAAGTGGAAAATTTTTAGTACCAGAACTTTCAATTTCATTGATTTCAAAACAGAGTTCTCCTGCTCTTACATACAATTGAAGTTGCTTTTTTATTACATTCATAAAAGAAAACTTGAAAGTACTAATAAAGCAATAAGTCTGGGGCATGGTCAAGTCAGGTGTTCCTGCGCCCCCTCCCAGAGCTAGTCGAAGCCTCTGATGCCAAGCTGGGCCCGATCTGTGCTTCTTCATTGAGCCAATCTATGCACTCGTCAGACAAAGTGCAACTAAAAGTAGGAGCGGGGGCCAGGAGTTCTCTCATCCTCCACGCGGTGGCCTGCCAAGCAAGCTGTGCGCCTCGGGCTGGGAATGCAGCAGGATACTCTATCCCCTCTGGCGGGCAGGTCTGATCATGGCAAATTGACGTCGAATCCAAAATAGGAAATAGAATACACAATGAGTAAGACCAACCAGTTGAATCCCAGTCTGCCGAGGCATATTGTAACTCATTGCCGGAAGGTTCAACCAAGGGCACCGCCAAGCAATACGGTCTGCGGACAAGTGGCACATCCAAGCGAACCACCATTCCCCGTCCAAGGCATTGACTAGACGATGCCGGAAGAAATAGCCGCGAGCTGAATATGCTGGGCAGGAGTCCACAACCTGCAGTTTGTCCATCAACCATACCTGGGGAGGGATTGAAAAATGAGAGAATAAAGAATAGAGAGGTGTATGAGGAGAGAAAAGTGAGAATGGGGTTTTGTGAGAAAAGACTGAGCTCGAGGGCCGAGTGATGTGAGCGATACATAAATGCGAGATAGGGCGGGAAATATTACCTGTAGCAGTAATGGACTCCCCGCCAATCTGCACGTCTCATGACGATAAAAGGCGTCTAAGCCCATTAGCGTCTCGGCCAGAGCCATGGCAATACAGCTCTTGCCCTCCTTCAAGCCTTGGGCAACCTCAATCAACCGGATACTAGCCCCTCCAGAGCCCGAGACAAATAGAAAATGGGATAGCATACATAAACAGAGGGCGTGCCGTCGGAAGCCTTGCCAGTGATGGTTGCTGCGATCACCAGCATCAGAAAATTGATTGGCCAAACTCGGAATGTCTAACATCTCGTCGCCCATCAGAGACCGAGCATCGCGCATGCTGAGTCCGCACATGCGCCCTAAGGATTGGGCATGACCAAAATTAAGTCGGGGCAGGAGCTCCTCGTCGCGCTCGGACTCCATTAAAGCCCGGAAATCTTCGAAGGTAGGACACATCTCTTGCCCGGCGAAGCTAAAGACATGTGTCACCGGATTCCAAAACCTTGCCGCGGCATGAAGAAACGGGAGATGCAACGGGGTACGACCCAGAGTGAATAGTGCATTTATGCCAAAGCCCCGGAAATTCACTTTCTCCGAGCCATCCAAGCTAGCAATCCAAGCTGTGAGATTTTGAGCAAGAAACTCTTCCATTGGAGCAAATCAGTGTGAAAATGAGAAAAACTACGAAGCTGGGATCTTTTGTAGGAGATAAGGTTGAGTGGGGGACAGGTGTCAACATTCTGGTGGTCCCCTTCGTTTAGTGCCGACCGGCCGAAAACATCTGCCGACCGGCCATTTAGTTTGCCGACAAAACAGACATATGGCCGGTGGCCACTCCTTGCAGCCGGTGGTCCCTACACCATGCCGGTGGGCTTCCTTCTGGTTTCCTGAACTGTTTATGCTAAGAATTGGGGAACTTCACCACCTCCAACCCCCTCCCCGGCATTAGACTCTTGCGGAACCACACCTGTCTGCTTGTCGAATTTTTGAACATTTGCTTATCGAGTTGTATTTCGCTCTCTTTGAGCTCTTGATTTGTTCATCGAGTTGTATTCACACTTGTTTGGTTGCACCATGTCCTTATTTTGCTTATCGAGTTGTAAGTCGGTTCACTACCTGATTATTACGATGGCAAATTTCCAAAATGAGTTCAATTTCGTTCACATTGTGGTGTGATACCCTGCGATGCGATACATCGAGAATCCACAAATGCAACATCTTTTGAACAAAATGGGTTGTTTCATTCCCATCACGTGTTTTGCAAAATATGCAACTTTTGAAAAGAATAAAACCTACCTAAGGCAGTGCAATGTGCTTAAGCTACTAGTAAAAAGGAAAATAAAGCGTAGGATGGCAGGGTAGCCAAGTATCAGAATTGATACCGGTGAAACTCCCCTTGCGGTTAACGCACCTTCCGCATCTTTGTTCGGGTCAGCCGCGTCGTTTGACGCCCTCTCAATACGGGAAATCACACCTTTGAAACGTGAACCTTTGAGTTGACCTCAGGCCACAACTTATGCGAGCAACGCTCGATGCGTGCGAAGAATGTCCCGCCCCGCATCCTTTTCATGCTTTGTGAACTCCGCAAATTGTTTCAATTATGCTATGTAATGGTACATCCTTTCTTTGCGTAGACCGCATGCCTTGATCGCGTAGACCGCATGCTTAATTTCATTACCCGCGTAGACCGCATGTTTCGATTGCGTAGACTGCATGTTTTCATTGCGTAGACCGCATGTTTAATTTCATTACTTGCGTAGACCGCATGTTTTGATTGCGTAGACCGCATGTTTAATTTCATTACTTGCGTAGACCGCATGTTTTGATTGCGTAGACCGCATGTTTAATTTCATTACTTGCGTAGACCGCATGTTTTGATTGCGTAGACCGCATGCTTAATTTCATTACTTGCGTAGACCGCATGTTTCGATTGCGTAGACCGCATGCTTAATTTCATTACCTGCGTAGACCGCATATTTTGATTGCGTAGACCGCATGTTTAGTTTCGTTACTTGCGTAGACCGCATGTCAATTTCACCACCCGCGTAGACCGCATGTTTCGATTGCGTAGACCGCTTGTTTAATTTCATTACCTGCGTAGACCGCATGCTTATGATCAATTTCGTTGCCTGCGTAGACCGCTTAGTCCACTTACCTGTTTGTCTTTCCACAGCATTGTTATGCTCCCCACTTGCCTTGCGCTGTCACGCATTTCAAGTATACTACTGTGCATATTGCTAACAATATTGTACCTATTAAGTTTGTTTTCTTTTCAGGCGTGATATTGTATGTACGGTTCATTTGAGGCTGGTGCAACCGGACGAGCCGCACAGGTATTGT
The DNA here is from genome assembly GCF_055761805.1 of Camellia sinensis. Lineage (NCBI taxonomy): Eukaryota > Viridiplantae > Streptophyta > Magnoliopsida > Ericales > Theaceae > Camellia > Camellia sinensis. The sequence continues at coordinate 45,666,630 of NC_138964.1, forward strand.
ATCCTCCGAGTGAGACGTTTTGAGAATTGCATAATTCTCTTACATCCTTTCTGCATTGTAGTGCAGTTTGGTATGTTAGCTTAAAACTGTCGCATGCTTGCTTCGTTACAACTTTCTTTGCATGATCATAAGTTATGCTCGGCTCTCTGCATTGTCTTGCATTTCGCCCCTGCCTTCGGGCGCATATCTTGTTTGTCTTGCATGTTTGTCTGAGTCTTCGGCCTTGTCAAAAATGGGTCGTCTCTGGGCTTTGACATTCACTCCCGTCATTGTTATGACTTTTGAGTTCTGTCAAAGAGGGGCAACTGTAGACACCCCATTTTTGACCGTCCTCAAGACTTGGACGTCACCGTTTGAACACCCGGTGATCATCCATGTTTGTGTTCGTTTGGAGTTCCCGGAGGTCTCGGCTTGTGTGCCCTGCCTCAGAATCTCCGAACTCAACCGTTTAGTGTCTGGTTTTGCACCAAACACTTGCATCTTGCCGTTGAGAGGCAGGGAATGCCATGTAAGGCATCCCCACACACCACCGGCAGTGGCTGGAGGCCACCGGCTGGCCTTTTTCTTGCACCGGCACTTTTGTTTGCTGGTCGGCATAATATGTTGCCGGTCGGCACTGTTTTTTGCCGAAATAGCTTTTTTGGGCAGCCGACCACTGTTCATCCACTTTATGGAGATATTTTGTGCCAGCTGTGATAGCTGGCACCAACTCTTCCCCCCTCCATACACGTGTATGGAGGGATTTCCCTCTAGCCAAGCTTGTTGTATAAGCTTTGCAAGAGGGAGTCCTATAAGAGAGGGGCTTTCCTCTTGGTTCGAGGTTAGAAAGTTAGAAGCAAAAAACAGCCCTTAGAGATATAGATACATATTATCTCTATACCTCTCTCCCTTTCCCTTCTTGTGTGTGTTTCTTAGCTCAAAAGGTGGTTTTTACCTTACTTTTGCACCATTACACACACTATTACACCTTATTCCGAGATTGAGGGACTTGGGGGGTTGTTTCTTGAGTTTTTGGACTGGTTTTGATCAAAAGAAGAGGGCTAGATCATTTGTTCTTCAAGGGTTCTTCAAGGGTGAGCATCTTGCTTTTTATTCCCCAAACTTGCAATAGTTTTCTACCTATCTTGCTTGCTGTTTTAGCTCTTATATATAACATGAAAAAGGCTCATATTTTCCTGTTCTAGCACTTTCATTAAGGTCACTTTGTGGTTTGAGTGCAAACTCACCCTTATAGGCCTTGTTTGATCCATTTTGTTGCTCCTTTCATAAGGTTTTGTTCACTTCAGTGTTTTGGTCTTTTGACCACTGAAAATCAGTGTATTTTAGTGTCAAAAAAGGTTGGTTTGAAGTCTTGCATAGGGGAGGGACACCCCTCTCCCTTCATGGTTTGTTTCCTTGCTTGTTGAGCTCAAAAGGGTAGCATGTATGCTTGATGATCCTTGGCCTCATTTCAGAATTTTTTTAGGCATTTTAGGTCATATGCAACCTCTGTTTTTGGCCGGATTCATGCCTCCTTGCATGCTTGTAATACTTGCTTTGTATTGCTCTACTTTGCTTAGAAGTACATATCATGATTAGGCCATGATTCTTGTGTATGCTGGCTTGGTCCCATGAAGTTTTTAGTGTTGTCTTTCCATGCTTAAGGTTTGTTGGTTATCCATTTAGTCATGCTTGACATGTTTGTTAGGGTTGCTTTGTATTTTGGCTTAAAAGCTTTGAGCATGTTGACCTCTAGCATGTATGTTTGTGATTACCCTCATGATTTAACATCATCTAAGGGCCACATTTTAGTCTAAGAATCATGCTTGTATGTGTGCATGCATGGCCTCTTTCATGCCTTGAGGGTGTGTCCTCTCATGCCTAGGAATGAGCCTTAGCGCACATGTTTCATGGGAGATACTTTAGCTGCCATATTAGGAGTTTTTGGGATCCTATTTTTGCATGCAAAGATTCTTCTTTTACTTGCTTTGATCATGCCATGAGAGGTCATGTTGGTGGGGGAAGAGTTGTCCCCTTTTGTGCCTTGACTTTGGGACCACGAGTTTGCTTGTTAACATGAGTTGTTTGTCCATCATTTTGAGCATTTTTGGTGCTATTTTGAGGTGAATAAAGGTCTGCACTTTTATCGCTTTAGGCCCTCTTGCATGCTTGCTCCATGTTTGTTTCATGGTTGTTCCTTTAAGCCTTGTAGCACTTCAATCCCATGGTCAAATTGGTCCATGTTTGCATCATGTTTATACCTTGTATGCTTGGCATCATACATTTGTCATGTTGTTTGCATAATGCTTGTTGTGCTTTACATCTTGGTGGCATGATACATTTGAGCCTTATGAGCATTACATGCATTGCATTTACTTGGTTTGGGGTGTCAAACCAAGTGTGGGAATCAAGGACCATTCATACTTCAAGTGATGCAATGTGCCTCGATTCCCGGTCATCGGGACCTTTGACTCCAACTTGATAAGGCCTCGGTTTTCATTTTGTTTGTTGCATACATCCTTACATTAAGTGGCAAATTTGATCCCTTGAGTCATCATGCACCATTGATGGCTCAAAGATCGAAGGTCATGCTTCTTTGAGTTCAAAACATGATAAGAAGTATGACCATGCTTACATGTGTCCAAGAACTCCATGCCATGCACTGTCTGTTCTCTGTTTGCTGTCAAATTGTCTTCTGCAGGAAGTTTCTGCCGACCGGCAGAATTTAGTGCCGACCGGCACTATATGGAGTGCCGATGAATCCGATGGGAACTGTGAAGTGCCGGTGGTAATTCTGTCCGGCCGGCGGTGCTCTGCAGGATGCAAGGAATTTTCCCCAGTACTTTGGCAATTTTCAGAAAGACAAGGCAGTGCAAACAGAGGCGACAGAAGTACAGCACGGGTTTTCCGGACGAGACGGATTCGAGCATGCATCACTCGCGCATCCCGAGGCAGAGGCTGCGGCTATCCTTTTCTTTCCTTCGCCACCTTTTCTTTTAAGTTAAATTAGAAATTTTTGTAATAATTTTATTCGTTTATTATTTGGGACTGTAATATTCATTCGAACCCCCTGAGCGAGGGTAAACATGTAATAAGTGTGGGTGAGTGTGTGTATGTCTTCCAATCCCCATTTCTTTCTTCCCTTTTATTTACCTGCTTATGATGGTAGATTAGGGCATTTTTTGAAATTAGCATACCTTATGCTATGCATGCGTGCATCCATGCATTTGTATTGCATACATTAGGCTCGGTACATCACGCTAACCGCATTTGTATTTCAAATTCTAAACCGAATATGTGATAATTGTGCATTTTCACATACCATGTTTAGGGCTAGCCGAGCCTGCCTAGATCGCATTTTGCATGTGATGCATTAGCCACTTTTAACATGAACTAGGACATGCATGTTTGCTAACTAGTTTACTGTTTTGGCACGAAGTACAATGTAAGTATTTTTGCTTTAGCATCCAACATGCGTGTGAATGTTGCCATAATAGTATGCTTGCCATGTGGCTAAGTGTTTACATGAGATAAACTGCTTGAATGCCTGTGGGTGGAGGTTAAATTGCTTAAATTGGGATAATGCGTTAAAACTGTGAATTTTAAGACCACTAGATAGTGGCAAAACCATCTTTTCCAAAAGCCCACTTGAGGGTGGCAAAATCTGCATTTTAGCCTACTTGCGAGTAGCAAACCATTTTCAAAACGAACATAAAATGTTTTATTTCCAATTTGGGCGATTTGGTCTATACTTGTTTGCTGCGCGCATAACATAGTAATCCTAGGCTAATAAATGGAATAAGAACACATAGCGTTTTCAAAATGAGATATCACGGTTAGTAGAGGCCGGTCTTCGGACCGGGCGAAAGGGGGTGCTCATAGCGGACCTTCCCCGATCGTACCCAAGCTCCCGAGCCGAGACAAACTCCGGTGATGACGGACATGTGGCCTTCGGCACCGAGTCAGGGTTTCCTAAATTCTCCCATAAAAAATATTTAGGTGGCGACTCTGTATCTGGCAAAGCAGTCCATGTTTGGTACTACTTTTTCAAAAATCTGTTTCTCAAAACGATTTGCCAGATTTGGACTCTTTGGTTTAGATTAAGAACCGTGACACAAATCGAGTCCGAACTATAGCATGAGGCCCACGCGGGCGCTGTTACACACACACTGGTTGAGAGTTGAACACGCAGCTCACTGTCTTTGAAGTTTGAACACGCAACCCGAATGTTGAGGTGAACACACAGCACACACTAGTTGAGAGTTGAACACGCAGCCCAAACTGTTCAATTTCTGAACACGCAGCCTATTTTTTGAGGTGAATACACGACACACACTAGTTGAGAGTTGAACACGCAGCCCAAACTGTTGAATTTCTGAACACGCAGCCCATTTTTTGATTGTGAACGCGTGGTGCACACTTGTTGAAAGTCGAACACGCAGCCCAAACTTTGAGGTGAACACACAGCGCACACTGGTTGAGAGTTGAATACGCAGCTCACTGTCTTTGAAGTCTGAACATGCAGCCCAAATGTTGAGGTGAACACACAGCACACACTAGTTGAGAGTTGAACACGCAACCCAAACTGTTGAATTTCTGAACACGCAGCCCATTTTTTGAGGTGAACACACAGCACACACTAGTTGAGAGTTGAACACGCAGCCCAAACTGTTGAATTTCTGAACACGCAGCCCATTTTTTGATTGTGAACACGCGGCGCACACTTGTTGAAAGTCGAACACGCAGCCCAAACTTTTGAATTCCTGAACACACAGCCCATTTTTGATTGTGAACACGCGGCGCACACTTTGTTGAAAGTCGAACACGCAGCCCAAACTTTTGAATTCCTAAACACGCAGCCCATTTTTTGATTGTGAACACGCAGCACACATTTGTTGAAAGTTGAACGCGCGGCTCAAACTTTTGAACTCCTGAACACGCAGCCCATTTTTTGATTGTGAACACGCAGCACACACTTGTTGAAAGTTGAACACGCAGCTCAAACTTTTGAACTTCTGAACACGCAGCCCATTTTTTGATTGTGAACATGCGGCGCACACTTGTTGAAAGTCGAACACGCAGCCCAAACTTTTGAATTTCTGAACACGCAGCCCATTTTTTGATTGTGAACACGCAGCACACATTCGTTGAAAGTTGAACACGCAGCTCAAACTTTTGAACTTCTGAACATGCAGCCCATTTTTGAAAGTTGAACACGCAGTCCGAACTTTTGAACTTCTGAACACGCAGCCCATTTTTGAAAGTTGAACACGCAGTCCGAACTCTTGATGGTGAACACACAGCCCACAGTTTTTAGAAGTCGAACACGCAGCTCATTCATTTCATTTGCACGCAGCTTATACATCACACTTTGAACACACAGCTCACACATTTCACTTGTGAACACGCAGCCCACACATTTCTCTTCTGAACACGCAGCTCATTCATTTCATTTGCACGCAGCTTATACTGAACACACAGTTCATACACTTCACTTCTGAACACACAGCTCATTCACTTCAGTTTGAACACGCAGCTCACATATTTCAATTCTAAACGCGCAGCTCATTCATTTTCATTTGCACGCAGCTCATTCTTAATTCTGAACACGCAGCTCATAAATTTTCACTTCTGAACTCACAGCTCATTCACTTCATGTTGAACACGCAGCTCACATACTTCAATTCTGAACACATAGCTCATATACTTCAATTCTGAACACACAACTCATATACTTCAATTCTGAACACACAGCTCATATACTTTATGTTGAACACGCAGCTCACGTACTGCAATTCTGAGCACACAGCTCATATACTTCAATTTTTGAACACGCAGCTCATATACTTTATGTTGAACACGCAGCTCACATACTTCAATTCTGAACACACAACTCATATACTTCAATTCTGAACACACAGCTCATATACTTTATGTTGAACACGCAGCTCACGTACTGCAATTCTGAACACACAGCTCATATACTTCAATTTTTGAACACGTAGCTCATAACATAACACTGCTCAATTTGAACACACGGCCCATAACTCAGTAGTCTTTTAATTTTGAACACACAGCTCATTCCGAACCTAAATGATGAGATGAGGGAACTTGCAAAAGTTGAAACAAACTCAGATGTCCGACATCTTCCTCTTTTCCTTTTGCTTTGAAGTTTGGAACCTATATAGCTTCAGATGGGTTCTGGCTTTACTGTTCCCACATGACTCGGGTTGAACCCTGTGGTTTTTGAAAGAACAAAATCTTGTTTTGCACAAATGTGGAGAACAACACGGCACTCTGAGCGCAAGGCAATTTTTTGAAATTAAGAAATGCGTTCTTAACTGGGTATTGAGCTTACGACTGAACACAGCGAAGAAGACTGAACAATGGAAAAGAAAAGGTAAACAACCTAAACGCATCGAGACACACTCGGAACGACTCAAAGCAAGAATCGAGACAAACAAAATAAAAGACACGACACACAGACGTGTTGCAAAGACGAGAGACCTTTCGGTTCGCGAGGAGCCAGTTTCTCCGGGTATTGTTTCCCACCCTTTCTCATTTGTGATTCTCACATCACCCGGCCCTCAGGCTCTGTTTTTGATGAAAAAGCCCTTTTCCTCACTTTTTCTCTCAGCGCACATCTCTCTATTCTTTAATCTCTCATTTTTTATCCCTCCCCTGGGTGGTTGATGGATGAACAGGAAGTTGCGGGCTCATGCCCAACATAATCAGCTCGCGGCTATTTCCTCTGGTGACATCTGTCGATGCGCCGGATGAGGGAATGGAGCATCTCGATCCATGCCAATTCGTGCTTCGCACTTGGCTTGATACCTCGCTGCTTGGAGGATGAGAGAGCTTTCAGCCCTTTGTTGTTAACTTCAGTTATGCCGTTTTCTGGCGGGTAGAGTGTCCTTTCTGGCAAGTAGAGTGCCCTTTTCCGGCAAGTATGTTGACAACGGGGAAAAGACAGAACACCTGACTTAATTGTGCCCCTAGTTCATTGTTTTGACCATTTTTTGTTTTTGACGTTCCGCTAAAACAATTTTGACCAACATGAGAGTTAGATTAACACACTTGTTCGATTTTTGATTTGAAATCATGCAATTCAGGTCATGAGCACTGAAAATTTTCCTTTTTTGGGCCCAAGAAATGGTCTAGTTTGGGAAAATGAAATAATTTTCGAGAAATTAGTCAACCTTAGTAAAAATTTTCAAAAACTATTTTTGCAAACGGCCACTGCTCAACGAGCACGGAACCTACTCTTGAGATGCACAACCTCATATCCGAAGGAAAATTGCCCCTTGCCTGAAGGACACTGCATGGCAACGGAAAGTTGCCCCTTGTTTGGATGGCACCGCAGCGCATTGTAGGCAGTCTTCAGAGTGACGAACACAACCAAATCCTCAGATACAGAGAAAACAAAGATGATCGAAACCATTACATGGGCACAGTCAATTTGAAGTGTTTTACGGCTGGACTTCAGAATGAAGTTGCCTACGTATCCCAAACATGGGAATCAAGCCTTACGTAGTTCGGGATTAAGGTACACTCGGGTATTTAACCTCTCCTTTTGCGCTCTAACTTTTGCCAAGGCCGCCCTTCCGGGTTTTTAGCCTTGCGATCTTTGTTCTTCTTTTTTCTTTTTCTCAATTTTTCTTTCTTTTTTTTTGATATATTTTTTTGCATTTTTCTTTTTCTTTTCTTTTTGCATTTTTTTGTCTCACTCCAACTTTTGCCTAGGTCGCCCTTCTGGGTTTTCGGCCCAGCGAGCCTCTCAAGGGTAAAAGTGTAGCTTGGTCCATGTCAAATGGTTCTGGGATCCTGAAGTCATCTGAATCCAGGAGAATGGCTGTTGTTCGCTGGTGATGTTGGAGTCCATCCAATGGGGGCTGAATTTGCCCCTAGTGTTGTGGATAGGAACTCGGCTGTCCTTTAGCAATACTTTCTTCTTTCCTCCCTTCTGGGATTTGGCATTCTTGCCGATCTTCATTGACTTGCGGAATGATCCACCTTTGGCTCTTCGAGCTGTCTGACATTTTTTTTTGCCCCTAGTTCGAAGGGTGCTTCTGACCTAGCTTCGCAAGCTTCTTTTGATGACATCTGGTCTTCTTGATCCGACTTCCTTGCCTCTTGTTCGAGGGCTGCTTTGAATCTGGCCACACAGGCCTCACATTGTAGTTGACCGTCGAACGTTCTGAATTCGAGTTCAAGGTTTTGAAAGCAGAGGGGTCGAGTCTCGAGGCTGAGAGCGATCCTAAGCTGCATAATCTCAAGAGCAATTCTACACAGGTCTTCGTAGGATCGCGCAAAACATTTTTTGAAATCTTTTAAGAAAGCGACCAGTCGCTCGCGCTGAAGACAGTGTAGAACCAATCTGGATCAAGCCGGGATCCTTCCCAGTACTCACACTAACAAGCATGATTTCATTCATTAAGGGCTTAGCACACCTTTCTTTCTCTCGAATGATCAAAGTTTTGCAAAACCCAAAGAATTCCTTCCTCTTCGTTTTCACCGCAGTGTTCGAAAAGTTTTGAAAAACGTAGGTCGATGCAATGAATTCAAAGCACAGAAAAAACACAGCTTCTAGTCAAATACTGCCATCTCATTCAGAACTTCTGGCACAACTGGCACACGGCAGAAGCAAATACAAGAGCGTGAAAATTATCGCTGTTCCATTCAAATTTGTTGGTGCAATTGGCTCCCTGGCAGAAACAGACTCAAAAGAAAACAAAAGGACAAACACAAAACAAAATAGTGATATCCGAGGTAACGCCCCCCGGAATCACCCGACTCCTACAAAACAAGACTGACTCGGTACAACAAGACAGACCCAACTGACTCAGTAACAAAAGACTAACTCTGTACAACACAACAAAACTGACCCAATACCCCAGTCAGAAAGCACAAAAAATGGTATTTGCATATTGCTCAGAACAGTGCATGCCATTCCCACGTCTGGAGTTAATCGAGCGCTGCCTGCAAGTGGTTCATCTCTCGATCACATAGTCACATTATTCCCCCCAAGTTCACTGATCAAGTGCCGATAGACCTTGTAGGACTTGGTGCGACGATGACCCCGTTGTCGATCAGATCTTGTATTTTGTGGCGGAGACGAAAGCACATGTCAGTGTCATGGCTAGCTCGCTGATGGAAGGCACAGTAGTCGGCTGGGTTGTGTGAGAGAGGGAGGTTCTTTGGTAATGGCTGCGGCTCTAGGGGCTTCAGATGCCCTTTCTTGATCAAAACCCCTAGAGCCTTTGACAAAGGCATATAAAGTGGGGTGAAAACCTTCTTGGCTTGGGGTGGATATTTGGCTCCTTGCGAGCTACTCCCGAATGCACCGGTGAATGGGGTAGCTTTTTTTGATGTGGTGGTGGTGACCATGCCCACTTCAGAAGATCTTGCAGCTGCATCACCACTGGTGGTCGCATTCGAACTGCGGGTAAACGCCCTCCTGGGCTGCTCCTTCTCCTGGTCAATGAGGCCCTGCTTCATAGCATCCTCGATCTGTACTCCCATCTCATGTAAGTCTAAAAAGGTGGGGAAGGGGAGAACGATCATTTTCTGCATAAGCTTGGGCTGGAGATTGCGCACAATCATCCGAATTTGATCTTTGTCAGTGGGCCTAAGGGTCATCATTGAGGCTTTGGCCCTCCAGCGGGCCACGAATTCTGAGAAGCTCTCCTTAGGCTCCTGTCACGTCGTCTCAAGATCACGGGTCGTAATCTCGATTTGGGTATTGTATGAATATTGTGCGACGAAGGCCTCGACCATCTCCTCCCAGCTTCGTTTCACTGAATCCTCCAATTTGGCGTACCAGATGGCTGCGATACCCGACAGGGTCCTCCCAAAAAGAGAAAGCTTCTGTAATCTTGTCAAGCCCATCGGGCGCAGAACATCTGAAAACAAACTCAGGTGGACCATGGGATCTCCTGACCTGTCAAAACGGTCGATGTGAGGCATCTTGAACCTGTCCGGCAGTGTCACAACTGCGTTGGTGTACCCGTCCTCAATGTCCAGGATGGACTTTACCCCTTGGGATTTCTTGAACAACTTTTCAAGCTTGCTCAACTTCAACGCTGTATGGTCTACCTCGAACTCAAAGGGAGAGTCCGATGGGTTAATTGGTACTTTAGACAGCTGGGGTAAGATTGGGGGCGGAGCCGGCCCTGTCAGAATTTCCGTACCTTCTTGGACATTTGGCATCTCCCCGGGTATTGGATCTACTGGTGGGGGGGAAGCTTGATACGAAGCAAATGCTCTGTTTTGCTGTTGCAATCTGGTGATTAGCTCTGCCTGTTGGGCCATGACCTCAGCCTGCTGTTTGGCAAATTCAGCTTGGCGGACAGCATCTTGCTGCATGAGTTTCATACTTTCTTGCATCTGGCGCATCATTGCCTCCATCCCTGATATGTTCTGCTGATCCATCTAACTGACTGGTATCTATCCCTACAGTAGAAACTAAGACCTTAGCCTGACTGTTCACTGGTGGGGTAGATAAGGGCCACTGATCTGGTAACTGTTGAACTGGTGATTTGTGCCTGATTGGCCCTTTTACCTTGCCTCTGGCAAAGGAACACTGATTGCCCTTGAACTGAATCTCTGACCTGACAAAGTCTATCAGCACAAGTTCGATGAACCTCGAGGGATATCGGAGCCTTCTGAAGCTATGGTTCCCAAACTACCCTAGCAAAAGAGAAAACATGCAGCATCTCAGCCTAACTTCACCAAAACAGATACGAGCATAGTAGGATGACTGTGCCCTCTACTGAATTCTGCCCCCAAAATTCTGCCTCAAATCTGATACCCTCGGGTAAAACTGATTCTTCAGATTCTGATGCCCGGAGACCTGATACCTAGACTTGCAAACTGATACATGCATTCCTGTAGAGATGCACTCTAAAAGCACATAACAAGCAAGTGAGAGCCAAAACACCCCTATGTTGGGGTAGGGTTTCCCTGTCCTATTTTGTCAGGAGCTAGGGTTTCACTACGCACGCAGCGGTTTCAAACAACCTACAATCGGGTAAGCAACCTGTCCTAGCTTGCAATGGTCACTATGGATTCCGAATATGCACTAGGTCGAATGGTCGAAAAGGGTGCCCCGGTAAAACCGGGGTTTGTGTTCCCATACAGGCAGAGCCCACAACCGGTCAGCCTTATGGTCATGCCTTGACAAGACAAGCCTCCGGCAAACCGTTCAGGAATAGCAGATGGCAAACACGGTGTCCTAGGCGCACCAATGCAAATGCAATGCAAAGAAACACATAAGTGCAATCAAAACAAGATATCATGAGTTCGAGTCAAGTTCTCTAAGTCCCCAGCGGAGTTGCCAGAAACTGTAGATGTCCCCTGAACGCCCCGGGAGGAACGAGGTCCCCCCGTTCCGTTCGATACTGGGCTCACTACAGCTCAAGACTCTCAAATTGTCACGGTTCATAATCTGAACCAAAGAGTCCAAATCCGGCAAATCGTTTTGAGAAAACAGATTTTGAAAGAAGTGCCAAACATGGACTGCTTTGCCAGATACAGAGTCGCCACCTAAATATTTTATTTTGGGGTAATTTAGGAAACCCTGACTCGTTTGCCTAAGGCCACGTGTCCGTCATCACCAAAGTTGCCTCGGCTCGGGAACTTGGCTACGATTGGGGAAGGTCACTTCGTGAGCACCCCCGCTCGCCCGATCAAAGATCGGCCTCTACTAACCATGATATCTATTTTTGAAAATATTATGTGTTCTTATTCCGGTTATTAGCCTAGATTACTATGTGATGCGCACAGCATACAAGTATAGACTGGATCGCCTGAATTGGAACAAAATATTTCATGTTTGTTTGTTTGAAAATGGTTTGATGGTGCTACCCGCAAGTAGGCTAAGACGTGGATTTGTCACCCTCGGGTGGGCTTAGAAAAACATGATTTTGCCACTATCTAGTGGGCTTAAAACACACATTTGATGAATTGTTTCGATTCAAATAACCCAACCTTCACGCACAGGCATTCAGGCAGTTATATCACATAAGCATATAGCCTCATGGTAAGCATGCTATTCATGGCAGTCACTCACACGCATGCAAGGATGCTAAAGCATAAAACTTACCGAGTACTCCAAGCCAAAACAAAAGCTAATTAGAAATCCATGCATAATCCTAATTATACAGAAATGCCTAATGCAACACATGCAAAAATGCACCTATAGCAGGCTCGGCTATTCTAAACACGGCATATGAAATGCTACAGCTAACATGTATTCAACTTGGAATTGAAAATACAATGCAGTTAGTATGATGCGCCGAGCCTGGTGCATGCAAAACAGATGAATGAATGCAAACATGCTATCATACTGTATGCTAATTGAAACATGCCCTAATCTAACCATCATATGCTGGTAAATAAAAGGGAGAAAGATGTGGGGTTGGAAGACATACATCACACGCACGCACACTTATTACAGTTGTGCCCTCGCGCAGAGGGTCCGAAAGAATAATACAGTCCCAAATAAATAGTACAGTCTAAATAAATAGTACAGTCCAAATATGTACAAAAATCCTAATTAATTACCAAATTAACTAAGAAAACAATAAACTGGCATGCAAGCCAGGGACTGCCTTGACTCTTCTTCAGATGATGAATGATGCATATCCGGGTCGCCTTTGCACGGAAATCCACTGTGATGCCCCAATTAGCCTTTGTTTTGTAATATTTTTTGAAAAGCGCGCCAAGCCCCGGAAGACTGCTGATTCTTGATTTGCTGCAACAGAGAGCAGGAAAGGGGCATAGCAATGTATTTTCACAAATGTATGCATGTCTCGATCCTCGTGCCACCAATCACGCATCTCGATGCACGATGGCCGAGGAGTCGAATTGCACGACTCAATATGAAATGAATGCACATATAAACACAACAAAACCTAAACTCCATCATGGATAATCCGGAGTGTCGGTGACTGGGAATTGAGACACGTTACGTCACTCGACGTACGAAACGCCCCTCGTTTCCCGTGCTCGGGCTAACTCCTATCCCAAGCACAATGTAATAGGCATGACATGCATGAAATGCAACTAAGATACAACCTAACATACACAATGCTATGAAATGGCATACACGATGCACGAGATAACATGGCATACAAAATGCGCTAACATACAACCTAGCATACGCAATGCTATGAAATGAAATGGCATACACAATGCCTAATGGACTTACACCAACATGAGTGGACCTCAGCCACACTCACATAAGAGGCCATGAGATGAAAATAAGACACTCGAAATGCGTGCACACATGCACGCAAACTGAGGACCGAACCTAAGGCACAAATGCCACTCTAACAAGGCATGGCAAGGCATGAAACATGGTATGCAAACATGAAAATTTCAGTGCTGAAATATGATGCAAAACATCCCCGAAACATAAAAACATGGCACCCGATGCATGGAATGAACCTGAAATACAAAACTAGGCATATGCATTGGCCTATAGCTATACAAAACATGCATTATTTGAATATTAAGAATAAATAAAGAATCAAGGCAGTCCCAAAACAAGCATATTTACAGTTTTAAGCAAGGCCAAACAATGAACACAAATGGGGCTAAGCTAGCATGCAAAAATGGCCCCGAAAGAGAGGTAGTGAAGCAAGTGGCAGCTTCTGGCCCTAAATGGCTAAGAGCCTTTCAACAAAGTTGAAGAGGGGCTCAAAATGAAGCACTTTACAGTTTACAACCGAGCTCAAAACAGTGCATAAGCAAGCCTAAAATATTATGCAAAATAAGGCCTAAAAAGAGGCTTAAACACAAAGTGTAAAAGGGAAGCCTCAAACAGAAAAAGTCCCTTGATAAAACATGAATAGGGGGTCAAAATAAGGCCATTTAAAGTTAGGACCAATGTCCAGAAACACAAACACAAGGGGCTAACAAATCATGCAAAAATGAGGCCAAAAGAGGGATATAAAGGCAAGTGGCAAATGGAAGCCACAAACAGTGATGAGCCCTTCAAAATTGTTGAAGACGGGCTCAAAATAAGCTTCTTTTCAGTTTATGACAGAGCTTAAAACAGTTTATACATAGGCCTAAAATACTATGCGAGGAAATGGCATAAAAGAAAGGTAAAGAAGCAAGTGCCACAAGGAAGCCTCAAACAGTGAGTGGCCCTTAAACAAAAATGAAATAGAGCTCAAAAAAATGCTATTCTCAGTTAGGGTCAGAGCTCAAAAAGGTAAGCACAAAGAGCTAGAATATGAACCAAGAAAAGGGTCAAAAAGGGGAGAAGAGGACTTACCCTTGAAGACTAGTCTTTGACAGCCTTTTGGACCAAGATGCAGCACTCCTAGGCTCTAAAGAACAACCTCAAGCTGCTGGAATGGAGTATGGAAGGGTGGGGCTATGGGTTGGTGAAGGAATGAGTGTAGGGCTTGAGAGGTTTGAAGCTTGGAAGTGTTGAGGGAGAGAGATACAATATAGGAGCTCAAAGGGAAAATTTTCTAACCCTTATTACAGAGCTGGGAGGCTGGTTTTATAGGCAAAAGAGGGGGAGAAAAGGGGAGAAAAATGGGGGGAAAACAATTCAAGTTTCTCCCAAAAAAGTTGGCCCCCCGGATACAAAATCTGGGGGGGAAAGAGATACATATTTGAACTGTATCAGTGGAGGGGTTCATGGCCGGCTGGTTATTGAGGTTGCAGGTGGCCGGCTGGCTCTTCCCATGGCCGGCCGGCCAAGGGTCAAAAGGTCCAAGAACAATTGCTGGCCGGCCCCCACATATTGGTGGCCTCCCATGTGTGCTAAACACAATAATGTGGTCAAAAATTGGAGATAGTGAACCAGGAGAGAGAACAACCCACTTTTCAAAGGGGTTCAAAAGGTTCAAAAGCAATTACTGGCTCGCCACCAAATATTGGTGGCCTCCTAGATGTGTACATCACAAATATGGGATTTAGGGTTCCAAAATATGGCCCAAGGGTGGTCAACATTGGCTTGCAAGTGAGAAAAACGGGCGACGAAGGGCGATGGAGGAATAAAACTGGTTGTCAGAACAATTACTGGCCTCCCACCCTTCTACGACCTTTCTACCAATGAAACAGAGGTCCCTGCCAAAAATAAACTCAAACTGATGCAAAATGAAGGTTCGGGGGCCGAAACGCGCAGCCCGAGGCCCCGAAAGCTGAGTGTTAGGCACCGGAAGTGGTGCTCGACCACGAAGTTGGTTTCTCGAGCCATAGTGTCCCTCAAAAGGGAGTAAATAAGATGCATGCCAAAATCCGGAGCAAACGGAGGTGGTTAAGCGGTCCCGAACCGAGGCACACGGCCAACGGCTCCGAAAAACCAGAAACTGGACTCTAAACGGGCAAAATGGCCTACGACCACGAAACGTAGCCTACGGCCACTGAGAGATGGTCTACGGAACCTCTCCCTCCCTTTGGGAAGAGAAAACAGAGAAAGCAGAGCCTGGTTCGTAAACCGAGGCAAAGCGTGAAAGAGCCCGGAAGTCCGGAGGTAAGGCTCGCAGCCGAGACTCAGAAACTTCTGAACGAGCACGATATGCAACATCACCGAGTGCTCAATCGGTGACGTCTGAGTCTTAAGGTCGGTCAAAAATGGGGTGTCTACACATTCTTACTAGACGCACAACCAAAAGGGTTGGCAGGCACTGCCTTGGCTTTCTGATCTTTCCCAGGTGCTGAGTTGGGAATAGGAGGAACTGTTCTGGCATGACGGGGCCTATCCCGATTTTCTGACTGACTTGAACTACCCTTAGGTGGAGTGGGGAAAGCATCCTCCACAGTTTTTGCCATAACTGCGGATATCTGTTGCTTGTTCATCCCCCCGGCTCTCAAAGCCTCGATTGCCCACAGCAGTTGTTCAATGGGATCGGCATCTGCCTTCATTTTGTTCTTGCCTTTAGCCTCGGCTTGGTCAAGGGTTTGGGTTGTTACTTTAGGGCGAAGCCCAGTTGTTGCTGACACGTCGTTGCTGTAGCTGGAGGAAACCTCTGGTTGACTGAGCTCTATCACAATCCGCCCCAGTAGCGGGGGCTCCTGCGGTATGAAATTCCCGGCATACGGTGTCGCTGGCGGTGAAGCCGACATTCCGTAGGCCAGATCGGCCACGGATCTCTGGAGGTCACTAATCATTCCCATCAGCTCGAATGTAGTGGGCTCGCGAGCCTGATACAACTGGGGAGTCCAGATCGGGTGCGCGACAGGCGATCTGGGCGGATGCGATACATCAATATTGGTTTCATCCTGTAGGGTGATCCCTTGATCTAGCGTAGCTGTCATAACCACAATCTCTTCTAAATTCTGCGTCATCATAAGTCCTGCCTCAGCAAAAGGGGAACACTAGCTACTCTGTATCAACTCTCTGAACCTCTGCACTGAAAGGAAAAACAAACAGCACTTCAGCCCAAATAGATCAAACACAGGTGTAGCCGAACAACTGCACTCTACTACTGATCACCGTTCCCCAGAACCACTATTCCCAAAACTGAACTTGATACTCGCAGATAACTGATTTCTCAACAACATTGATACTGGTGCCCTCGGGCCTGATACCCAAACTTGCAAACTGAT
This sequence comes from Camellia sinensis, assembly GCF_055761805.1. Taxonomy (NCBI): domain Eukaryota; kingdom Viridiplantae; phylum Streptophyta; class Magnoliopsida; order Ericales; family Theaceae; genus Camellia; species Camellia sinensis. The sequence goes on from NC_138964.1 coordinate 45,683,181, forward strand.
ATGTACGTTCCTGTAGAGATATACTCCTAAAGCACATAGCAGATAAGTGAGAGCCAAAACACCCCTATAGAGGGGTAGGGTTTCCCTGTCCTATTTTGTTAGGAGCTAGGGTTTCACTACGCATGCAACAGTTTTCAAACAACCTAACATCGGGTAAGCAACCTAACATCGGGTAAGCAACCTGTCCTAGCTTGGAATGGTCACTATGGATCCGAATATGCACTAGGTCGAATGGTCAAAAAGGGTGCCCTGGTAAAATCGGGGTTTGTGTTCCCATACTGTCAGAGCCCACAACCGGTCAGCCTTATGGTCATGCCTTGACAAGACAAGCCTCCGGCAAACCGTTCAGGAATGACAGATGGCAAACACGGTGTCCTAGGCGCATCAATGCACATGCAATGCAAAGAGACACATAAATGAAATCAAAATAGGATATCATGAGTTCGAGTCAAGCTCTCTAAATCCCCAGCAGAGTCGCCAGAAACTGTAGCACGCGCCCGCGAGGGGCCCTCGCTACAGTTCAGACTCGATTTGTGTCACGGTTTTTAATCTGGACCAAAGAGTCCCAAATCTGGCAAATTGTTTTGAGAAACAGATTTTTGAAAAGAAGTGCCAAACATGGACTGCTTTGCCAGATACAGAGTCGCCACCTAAATATTTTATTTTGGGGAATTTAGGAAACCTTGACTCGGTGCCAAAGGCCACGTGTCCGTCATCACCAAAGTTGCCTCGGCTCGGGAACTTGGGTACGATTGGGGAAGGTCAGCTATGAGCACCCCCTCTCGCCCGATCTGAAGATCGGCCTCTACTAACCATGATATCCATTTTTGAAAATGTTATGTGTTCTTATTCCGGTTATTAGCCTAGAATTACTATGTTATGCGCACGGCAAACAAGTATAGACTAGATTGCCTAATTTGGGAATAAGCATTGCATATCCGATTTGTTTTGGAAAAATATTTTGGAATTTGCTACTCGCAAGTAGGTTAAAACACGGATTTCAATGAGCTATTCCAACTCAGACAATCCAACCTTCACCCACAGGCGTTCAAGCAGTTACATCACATAAGCAGCTAGCCTCATGGTAATCATGCTATCATGGCAACACTTACACACATGCGGTATGCGAAAGCATAAAAGCTCACCTAGTACTCCATGCTAAAACAGAAACCAGTTAGTAATCACGTGCATGATCCTAGTTCATGTTTTTGAAATGGCTAATGCAACACATGCAAAGATGTAATCCAAACAGGCTCGGCTATCCTAAACATGGCATGTGAAATGCTGCAAATAACATGTACTTAATTTAGGATTGAAAATACGATGCAGTTAGAATGATGCGCCGAGCCCGGTGCATGCAAGACAAATGTATGAATGCACGCATGCATAGCATAAGGTATGCTAATTTAAACATGCCCTAATCTACCTTCATAAGCAGGTAAATAAAAAGGAATAAATAAGTGGGGATTGGAAGACATGCACACACACGCACCCACACTTATTACAGATTCGCCCTTGCTTGGAGGGGCCAAAAGAATAATACAATTAACTAACTATCAAGCTAATTAATTATTACAGACAGTTCACTAGCTAAGCAAATTAACTAAGCTAATTAAGCAATAAAATCAGCCTCGGGAAGAGGGTCCAATGCAATGCGTGCTCGGTTCTGCTCGAAAATCCGCCACCATGCACAAGTTGCCTCTGTTTTCCCTGCTCTGCTCCTCTGAAAATTGTATAAGTCCTAGGATATGCTCTCTGCACACTGTGGAACACCACCGGCTGAGGGGAATGACCACCGGCCAAGGGAAATGATCACCGGCCACAAAATTGATCCCTCGGCCAACACTATTTGCCGGTCGGCACTGAAGATGGCCGGCCAGCCGAATCTTCCTGCAAAAACTGGTTTGACAGCAGCAGAGGACAAAACATGGCATGGCAATACATTTCAAGCAAATGTGTGCACAACCACACCCCTTATCATGTTTATGACTGAAAAGGGGGCGGTAATCAATTCTCGGACCACCAATCGCGCACTTCAATGCGTGATGGCCCAAAAACCAAGTTGTGCATTTTGATTTCAAATGACATGCAAACCAACAAACCAAAGCCCAATTCCTATCACTAGATCAAGGAACGAGACATGCATGCTAGATGCAATGCAACCTAGGCATGCAAGCTAAGGATGCAACATGGGAATGCAAGATGTACATGCAAGCATGCAAACAAACATGCAAGGTAAGTATGCAAACAAGCATAGGATGGACTTAAACATGATTTAGGCAGCTCTAATTAGGCCCAAAACAGTGGCCATAAGTGCTATGAAATGAGGACTAAACACACATACACACATGAACATGTTAAAGGGCTAACACTCAAGCACAAAAGGGCAACTCTCAAGCACACTTGAAAGAGGCATAACATGGACTAATGCCATGCAAGGTAAGCATTGAAAATCATGTTACAAAAGGTGCTAAGCCAATTAAACAAGATAAACAAGGCATGCAAACAAAGCCAAAAACCCCAGACAAGCTAAGAGGCTTAAACCAAGACTAAGCCAACCAAGCCTCACAAGGCTAAGAGGACTTAAAATAGGTCTAATGGGAACCTAAACAACACCCAAGGGACACCTAGATGACATCTAAGTGGCTCAAATTCAAAGGGTATGCACAATGACCAAAACATGGAGCATGCAAGATAAGCTTTCAAAGCTTTAAAGAGGCATCCAAGGCAAGCATACAAGCATGTTAAAGGGACTGAAATAACATGGCAAATGGTCCCAACCCACTAAATTAAGGCAAGGATGCATGCTATACATTCACACACTTAAGGCCAACAAACCAAAAATGCAAAGGGGCTATACTAAGCATACCAAAGTCGACCCAAACAACTATGGACAGACCTTAAACATGACAAAATAAGCATGAAAGCCTCACAAGGCTAAGCCTAAAACATGCTAGAACAATGGTTTACAACCTAAGGCATGTTAAGACAACAAAGTGACATTACAAGGCATGTATGCTAAGCAAGCATGGTGTACAAAAACCAACTAAAAATAGAGGCATATTATGACATAATAAGCACAAAAATCAGCTAAGGCATGGTCAACAAGAGCCTAAGCTAGGTGCTCCCTCAAGAGGCCAAAAATGGTCCTTTTTAAGGACAACAAGGAGAGGGGGTGGCCCTCTCCTTCTTGGGACCTCAAGGCACCATCCTCACCTCTGAAATCCCTCAAGATTTTAGTGGTGAGGAGGCCCAAACACCAAGGTCTCGGAGCTCACACAAAATGGCACAAAATGGAGCCTTACAAGGCTTAAGAGGGGTCAAACAACCTCAAACCACAAAACACTCTAAACAAACTATTTAGAGGGCCTAAAAATAGAACTTTTATGTGTTATATACTAAGCTCAAAAACAGTTCTAAAATAGGCAAAAATACAATACAAAAATGGGGAATAAAGGGACAAACTTCTTACCCTTGAAGACCTTCTTCACAAATGGTGGACCAGCTGCTTCCTTGAGCTTAAACCAGCCCCAAAACTCCAAGAACAGACCTCTTGTCCTTCAGAAACAAGAAAAGGTGTAACACTATGTGTTTGTGTGCAATAGTGAGCCTAAACACACACACTAAACACAAGAGGAAGAGAGATATATAGCTAGAATATAGACAAACCCTAACCCTAGAACTCAAACCCTAAAATGGCTGTCTAAAATGTCTAACCCTTTCAACAAGAGAGAAGACCTCTCTTTATAAAGCTTTTTGTCTTGTAAAGCTTACAAGACAAGCCCCTAAAGAGAGAGATCCCTCCATACACGTGTATGAAGGGAAGCCAAATGCAAGACAGCTGTATTAAAATATCTGCAAAAGCAGATGAACAGTAGTCGGCTGCTCAAAATTGCCATTTTGACAAAATGGACTGCCGACCGGCAACAAAGAATGCCGACCGGCAATATACATTGCCGATGGCAACAAAACACCAGCCGGTGGCCTCTGGCCATGGCCGGTAATGTGTTGGGATGCCTCACGAGGTATTCCCTGCCCCTCCAAGGAAAAACACAAGTGTTTGGTGCAAAACCAGACACTAAACAGTCAAGTTCGGAGATCCTGAGGCAAGGCGTGTAGCCGAGACCTCCGGGAACTCCAAACGAACACAAACACGGATGATCACCGGGTGTTCAAACGGTGACGTCCAAGTCTTGAGGACGGTCAAATATGGGGTGTCTACACTAAGTTATTCGCTTTTGCCCAAATTAGGATGTGAGGATGATAATAGGCTCATGGTGATAGAGGCAAGAGGCAAGATAGACCTCGCCAACGAGTTCATGAAGTATCGGTTCATGAGGTCCCCATGCAAGAGGAGGGGTTCTGCCAAGCCAATGTGGCCGAGCAAGCAACCAAAGCTAATGTGGTCGAGCAAATGGGACAAGTGGGAGTGTCGGAGCAAGCGAGTCAAGGCGCTATGGGTGCCTTGGTTAGAGAGTTGGCAGGGACTTTGAGAGAATCAATGAACATGTTGAGGGCAGAGAATCAAGCCTGAGAGAATGCCGTAGAGATGAGGGCAACTTATTTTACTCTGGAATTTTTGCGGGCTAAGCCAGATGAATTTCATGGGGGTCCAAAGCCCAAGAAGGCAGATGAATAGTTGGAGCAAAGAGTGAAGACATTTGTAATGCATCATATTGAGGATGGCGAACATAGGGTGACTCTAGTAAGCTACTATTTGGAAGAGGATGTGGGCCAATGGTGGAAATACGCCAAAGGTAGAGTTGAGCCAACATGGGAAGCCTTTGTTATTTCTTTCCAAGACAAGTACCTATCTCCCACTGCTAGGGAGAGACTAAGTGTAGACACCCCATTTTTGACCGCCCTTAAGGCATGGGCGTTACTGATGGTTTACTTGGTGGAGAAAGGTGTGCAGGGCAAAAGTTCAGTTTCTTCGGCAAGGAGAGAGCCAAATTTCAACTTCACACCCCATTTTGGACCAAAATCATTTTGGATGGTTTTTAGACCTTAAAACCCTCTCTTTCAAAACATTTTTGAAATAAAGTTTCTACAATGTTCCGAGACTCACATTTTGTCAAATGATGCGCTTTTCGATAAACCGAGCAAGGACAAAGTGGAAATTAATGAAAGAGAGATGAAATCTTTAAAAAATCTTTCAAAACACCTTACTTAGGGGTTTGTAGTTGAAGAAGACAGGAAAGGAGAGGAGAAAACTAGTTTGGGAGAAGTTCGGCATGAATCCGGGTAGAAGCGAGTCGAGCAGCCTTCGCTGGATCGGGCTTATCTGTCTGTACACTTGGAGTTTAGCTATGGGGCCACCACCATCAGAAATCTTACTTCCGGGGCTTCATTTTTCACTCAAGAATCTCTTAAAACCAAGTCCGGGTGGGGGAGATATGATTGGTTGAAGTTGGGTATCATCCCGGTTGGATCGAATCTGCGCGGCTTCACCAAAATGGGCATAACTTTTTCCACAGGAGGAATTTTAATGCAAGGTTTGCGCCATTGGAAAGCTAACTTCCGGGGCTTCAATCTCCACATCCACCGGCACTTTTTGACCTCATCGGCCACCCATCGGCACTCTGTTTATCCGACCGGCAATTTATTGTGCCGACCGGCCATTTATTTTAGCCGACCGACCATTTTTTCTGGCCGACGACCTTCCGGAGCATTCTACAGATTGAATGTATGCCAGCTGTGCCAGCTGGAGGGCACAGACTGGATCCTCCATACACGTGTATGGAGGATATGCACCCTTGTTTAGCTTCCTCAAGAAGCTTTAGACTTTGTTTTGCCTATAAAGGAGAACCTCCCTCTCATTTGCACAGGTTCTGAAACTCCAGAGGCATACACACACTCTCTCCCTTTGTATCTCTCCCTTCTAGCTTCAAAGTGTAAGGTTCTTGGCTCCATTACCTTACACCTCATAACCTAACCTCACCATCATCCATTCCAGCAGCTTGAGGCTAATTTTCAGAGGTTAGGAGCTCCTTTTCTTGGATCAAAGGCTGCTGCATTGCTACTCTTGAAGGGTAAGTCTTCATTCCCTCTTTTCTAGCCTTGTCTTGCTTCATACCTAAGCCATAGATGCTTGCTGTTTTGAGCTCCGACCAAAACTGAAAGTGGCATTTTTTTGAGCTCTTTTTCATCTTTCATTAGGGGTCTTACCCTGTTTGGGACCCCCATTTTGCACTTGCTTCATTACCCCTTTGTATGCCATAATCTTCCATAGTATTTTTGGCCTATGTGTAATCTGTTTCGGAGCATAATGTAAACTGTAGATAGGCTTATTTTGAGCCCTTCTTCAACATTGAAGAAGGACTCATCATTGTTTGGGACCTCCACGTGCCACTTGTCATTATCCCCCTCTTTGGTCCCCATTTTTGCATGATTTATTAGCCTATTGAGCTTCTGTTTTTGGACCTTGGTCCGAACTGAAAATGGCCCTATTTTGACCCTCTCTTCATGTTTCATTAAGGGTCTATGGCTGTTTGGGACATCCTTTTTATACTTCATGTTATAGCTCTCTTGGTGCCATTATTTTGCATAGCATTTTGAGCATACTTGTATCTGTTTTTGGGGTTTGTCATAAACTGTAATACATCATATTTTTGGCCCCTATTCAATATTTTAGAGGGCCCCTTCTCTTTTTGGGGCCAGCATTTGTGAGTTGCTTCACTACCCCTCTCTTGGCCCCATTTTTGTATGCTAATCTAGCCTCATTTGTGTTCCCTGTTTGGCCATGATTTAAACTGTAAACATGCTTTTTTTTGGGGCTGCCTAGCTTCTGTCTTCATACTTCATGTTCAAATTATGCATGCATTGCATAGCTATAGGCCATTTCATGCACCAAAATTCATGTTTCGGGACTCGTTCCATGCATCGGGTATCATTTTGCCATGATTCGGGGCTGTTTTGCATCTCATTTTGCCTCTGAAAATTGCATGATCATATGCCATATTCCATGTTTTTTCATGTCTTGTTAGAGTGGCATTCCGTGCCGTAGGTTCGGTCCTCGGTTTGCGTGCACGTGTGCACGCACTTCGAGTTGTCTCATTTTCATCTCTTGGCCACTGATGTGGGTGCGGCTGAGGTCCATTCACATTGGTGTAAGTCCATTATGCATTGTGTATGCCATGTTTCATTGCGTTGTGCATGTTATGTTGTTAGCATTGTGTGTGCCATGTAGTTATATTGCATGTTTGTATGTTTGCTTGCATGTTTAGGTCGCATGTGCATTGTTGTGCATTGCCTCGCCTCTTGACCAACCATGATTGAGGTTGGGTCTCTTGTATGTTTTGTGTGCATTGCATTTTTACATTGAATTGCAAAACTTGGCCTCTTAGGCCATCATGCGCAATTGATGGCCCGAGGGTCGAGGGGCATACTCCCTTGAGTCCAATACATGATTGGGAGAGTGACCATGCATACACTTGCTTGAAATTCCATGCCATACACTGTCTGTTCTTGTTGCTGTCAAAAACCAGATTCTGCAGGAACTTTCTGCCGACCGGCAGTATTCAGTGCCGACCGACAATCCTTCCCGGGCCCGTAGCTTCATCAGCAGCCGATGGATATTTTCAATGGCCGGTGGACATTTCCTTCAGCCGATGGTGTTCCACAGTGTTCAAGGGACCTATCCCAGAACTTTGGCAATTTTCAGAGAAGCAGGGCAGTGTAAACCGAGGCGGTAGTGGTATGGTACGGACTTTCCAGGCAAGGCGGGTTCGAGCATGCATCATTCGCGCATCCCGAGGCAGAGGCTGCGGTCACCCTCTTCTTTTTTGCATTCTTTCTATTAATTAATTAGAAATTCTGTAATAATTTATTTGTTTATTATTCGGACTGTAATATTTATTTGGTTTCTCCGAGTGAGGGCAATGATGTAATAAGTGTGCGTGAGTGTGTGTATGTCTTCCAACCTCACGTCTTTCTTCCCTTTTATTTACCTGCTTATGGTGGTAGACTAGGGCATTTTTAAAATTAGCATACCTTATGCTATGCATGTGTGCATTCGTGCATTTGTATTGCATGCATTAGGCTCGGTACATCACGCTAACTGCATTTGTACTTTAATTCAAAATTGAATACGTGCATCAAATTGATCGTATTTCACATGCCATGTTTAGGTTAGCCGAGCCTACTCTAATTGCATTTTGCATGCGATGCATTAGTCATTTTTAACATGAACTAGGACATGCATGTTTGCTAACTAGTTTATTGTTTTGGCACGGAGTACGATGTAAGTATTTATGCTTTAGCATCCCGAATGCGTGTGAGTGTTGCCATGACAGTATGCTTGCCATGCGGCTAAATGCTTATGTGATAAACTGTTTGAATGCCTGTGGATGGAGGTTGGATTGCTTGAGTTGGGAAAACTCGTTGAAATCCGTGTCTTAGCCTACTTGCGAGTAGCAAATTCCAAAACATTTTCCCAAAACAAACGGATATGCAATGCTTGTTTCCAAATTAGGCAATCTAGTCTATACTTGTTTGCTGCGCGCATAACATAGTAATTCTAGGCTAATAACTGGAATAAGAACACATAACGTTTTCAAAAGCTGATATCACGGTTAGTAGAGGCCGATCTTCGGATCGGGCGAGACGGGGTGCTCATAGCTGACCTTCCCCAATCGTACCCTAGCTCCCGAGCCGAGACAACTCCGGTGATGACGGACATGTGGCCTTCGGCACCGAGTCAGGGTTTCCTAAATTCTCCCATTTTAAAATATTTAGGTGGCGACTCTGTATCTGGCGAAGCAGTCCATGTTTGGCACTTCTTTTCAAAAAAAATCTGTTTCTCAAAACGATTTGCCAGATTAAGAACCGTGACACAACTCGAGAGTCCGAACTGTGGCGAGGTCCCCCACGGACTTGTTACAGTTTCTGGCCACTCTGCTGGGGACATAGAGAGCTTGACTCGAACTCGTGATATCCTGTTTTGATTTCATTTTTGTGTCTCTTTGCATTGCATGTGCATTGGTGCGCCTAGGACACCGTGTTTGCCATCTGCCATTCCTGAACGGTTTGCTAGAGGCTTGTCTTGTCAAGGCATGACCATAAGGCTGACCGGTTATGGGCTCTGACAGCATGGGAACACAAACCCCGGTTGTTATCGGGCACCCTTTTTTACCATTCGACCTAGTGCATATTCGGAAACCATAGTGACAATTCCAAGCTAGGACAGGTTACTCACCCAATTATAGGTTGTTTGAAACCGCTGCATGCGTAGTGAAACCCTAGTTCCTGACAAAATAGGACAGGGAAACCCTACCCCAACATAGGGGTGTTTTGGTTCTCACTTATCTGCTATGTGCTTTAGAGTGTATCTCTACAGGAACGTACATAACAGTTTACAAGTCTGAGTATCAAGCTTGTGGGCATTAGCATCAGTATTTGGGGAATCAGTTTTACCCGAGGGTATCAATTTTGGGACAGATATTTGGGGAACAGTTATCAGTATTGAGCACAGTCGTTCTGCTATCCGTTCTAGTGAAATTGAGCTGAGATGCTGTCTGTTTTCTCTTTTGCAAGATAGTCCTGGAACTATAGCTTCAGAAGGCTCCACTATGCCCCAGGTACATTGGACTTGTGCTGATAGACTTTGTCGGGTCAGAGATTCAGTTCAAGGGCAATCAGTGTTCCTTCGCCAGAGGCAGGGTAAAAACGCCAGTCAGGCACAGATCATCAGTCTAACAGTCTTCGAATCAGCGGTCATTATCCATCTCACCTGTGCGCGGTTGGGTTGAGGTATATGTTTTACCTCAGGGAGGTATACCGGTTGCTTAGTTGGATCAGGACAATATGTCGAGTCTGGAAGAGATGGTGCGCCAACTCTAGGATAGTATGAAAGCCATGCAGCAAGATGCTGTCCGTCAAGCGAAATTCGCCAAGCAACAAGCCGTGACTATAGCCCAGCAGGCAGAGACAATTGCCAGGTTAGAGCAGCAAACTAGAGTATCTACTTCACGCCAGGCTCCTCTCCCACCAAGAGTTCCTATACTCGGGGAGGCAACCCACGTCCAGGATGATACGGACATTCCAGTCAGGCTAGCCCCACCCCCGGTTCTGCCCCAGCTATCTAAAGCCCAAACCAACCTACCGAATTCCCCTTTTGCGCTCGAGGTGGACCCCACAGCACTAAAGGTGAGTAAACTGGAAAAACTATTCAAGAAGTCTCAAGGAGCTCAATCAATTCCGGACATAGAGGATGGTTATACCGACTCAGTGGTGACATTGCCAGATCGGTTCAAGATGCCACATATCGATCGATTCGATGGCTCTGGAGACCCAATGGTGCACCTCCACCTGTTTTCTGATATCCTGAGACCAATGGGTTTGACCACAGCCCAGAAGCTATCACTATTCGGTCGAACCATGTCTGGGATAGCCGCAATCTGGTATGCGAAATTGGAGAACTCTGTGAAACAGAACTGGGAAGAAATGGCTGAGGCCTTCAGTGATCAATACTCCTACAACACACAGATTGAGGTCACAACTCGTGATCTTGAAGTCACCCGCCAAGAGCCAAAGGAGGGTTTTTCAGAGTTTGTGACGAGGTGGAGAGCAAAGGCCTCAATGATGGCTACAAGGCCTTCCGACAAAGACCAGATAAGGATGGTTGTGTGCAACCTCCAACCCAAACTGATGCAGAAAATGATCGTGCTCCCCTTCTCTACCTTTTCAGATCTGCATGAGATGGGGGTACAGATCGAGGATGCTATGAAGCAGGGCCTTATTGATCAGGAGAAGGAGCAGCCCAGGAGGGCGTTTACCCGCAGTTCGGATGCAACCACCAGCGGTGACGCAGCTGCAAGATCTTCCGAAGTGGGCATGGTCGCCACCACCACACTAAGAGCAGCCACCCCCTTTGTTGGTGCATCCACTTCAAACCCCCGAACTTCAGACTATCTACCCCGAGGGAAGAGGGTTTTCACCCCACTCTATATGTCTTTGTCTAAAGCCCTGGGGGTCCTACTCAGGAAAGGACATCTGAAACCGTTGGAACAACGGCCTCTACCCGATCCTCTCCCTCCAAAGCATGACCCGACTAAGTACTGTGCTTTTCATCAACAAACCGGTCATGACACCGACAGTTGCGTCCGTCTCCGCCACGAGATACAAAATTTGATTGACAACAAGGTCATCCCCGCACCAGGTCTTGCAAAGTTTATCGGCACTTGATCAGTGAACTTGTGGGGGATAATGTGATGTGATCGATGGATGAACCACCTGCGGGCGGCGCTCAGTTTACTCCGGATATGGCGTAGGGCGCGCACTGTTTTGAGCATTTGTGAATGCTGGGTTTTGTATGTTCTGGCTTGGGTATTGAGTCAGTTCTGTTGTTTTTAGTCTGTCTCTTTATTTTGAGTCAGTCTTTTCATATCGAGTCAGTCCTGTTGAGTCTGTCTCATTGTATTGAGTCAGTCGGGTCTGTCTTGTTGTATCGAGTCAGTCCTGTTGTATAGGAGTCGGGTGATTCCGGGGGTGTTACCTCGGACATCACTATCTTGTTTTGTGTTTGTCTTTTTGCTTTCTTTTGAGTCTGTTTCTGCCTTGGAGCCAGTTATGCCAACAGATTTGAATGGAACAGCAGTGATTTTCACACTCTTGTGTTTGCTTCTGCCGTGTGCCAGTTGTGCTAGAAGTTTGAATGAAATGATAGTGCTCTTCGCCTACCTTTTTTGTGCCTTTGAAGTCATTGTAATGACCTAATTTTTTCAAAACTTTTTTCGAAACATTGTGATAAAAACGAAGAGGAAGGAATTCCTCAGGTTTTGCAAAACTTGATCAATTGAGAGAAAAAGAGGCACGCTAAGCCCTTAATGATTGAGATCATGCTTGTTAATGTAAGTACTGAGAAGGACCCTAGCTTGATCCAGATTGGTTCTACACTGTCTTCAACGCGAGCGATTTGTCGTTTTCTGAAAAAATTTCAAAAAATATTTTGCGCAGTCCTGCGAAGACTTGTGTGGGATCGCTCTTGAGATTGTACAGCTTAGGATCGCTCTCAGCCTCGAGAGTTGAGCCCTTGCTTTCAAACCTTGACCTTGGATTCAGGGTGTTCAACGGTCAACCGCGATGTGAGGCCTGTGTGGCCAGATTTGAAACAGCCCTCGAACAAGAGGCACCAAAGTCAGATCAAGAAAATCAGACCTCATTAGAAGAAGCTTGCGAAGCTAGAACAGAAACACCCCTCGAACTAGGGGCGAAAATGTCCGATGTGCTCGAAGAGTTGAAGACGAGTCCTCTTGCAAATCAATAGCCACTCTCTTGGATACGGATGACTTCAAAACCCTACAACCATTTGGCATGGACTTGTTACACTTTTACCCTTTGAGAGGCTCGCTGGGTCGAAAACCCGGAAGGGCGACCCAGGCAAAAGTTAGAGCAAGAGAAAAATACAAATAAAAGAAGCAAAAAATGCAAAAGGAAAAAAAAAGAAAAGAAAAAAAAATGCAAAAGGAAAAAAAAAAGAAGAGAAAAAGAAATGAACAAAATTGAAAAGAAAAGAAAAACAAAGCTCGCAAGGTCGAAAACCCGCAACAGGCGCCTTGGCAAAAGTTAGAGCATAAAAAGGAGAGGTTAATACCCGAGTGTACCTTAACCCCGAACTATGTAAGGCTTGATTCCCATCTTTGGGATACATAGGCAACTTCATTCTGAAGTCCAGCCGTAAAACAATTTGACTGTGCCCATTTAATGGTTTTGATCATTTTCACTTTCTCTGTATCCGAGAATTTGGTTGTGTTCGTCACTCTGAGGACTGACTACAATGCGCTGCGGGGCCATTCAGACAAGGGGCAACTTTCTGTTGCCATTCAATGCGCCGTGGCGCCGTTTAAACAAGGGGCAACTTTCCATTGCCATTCAACGCGCCGCGGTGCCATTCAAACAAGGGGCAACTTTTCGTTGCCATGCAGTTCCCCTCAAGCAAGGGGCAATTTTCCTTCGATTCTGAAGTTGTGCATCTCAAGAGCGGGTTCCGTGCTCGTTGAGCAGTGGCCGTTTGCAAAAATAGTTTTTGAGAATTTTTAATGAAGTTGACTAATTTTCTCTCAAAAAATTATTCCATTTTTCCAAAACTGGACCATTTCTTGGACCCCAAAAAGGGAAAATTTTCAGTGCTCATAGCCTGACTTGCATGATTTCAAATCAAAAATCGAACAAGTGTGTTAATCTAACTCTCGTGTTGGTCAAAATTGTTTTAGTAGAAAACCAAAACAAAAAATGGTCAAAATAATGAACTAGGGGCACAGTTGAGTCAGGCTTCCTGTCATTTCCCTGTTGTCAATGCATTTGCCAGAAAGGACACTCTACCTGCCAAGAAGGGCACCCCCGAAGCTGACCACAAAAGGGCAGAAAGCTCTCACATCCTTTGAGCAACGAGGTATCGAGCCAAGTGCGAAGCACAAACTAGAAAGGATCAAGATATTCCACTCCCTCATCTGGATAGATCTGATCACATCCAAACTCCCCAGTAAAGCATCGTCAACCGATGTCGACGGCAAATCTGCTGTACATCCAGCCGCATCACAACCTCTCTGTGGGAGAAGATCACTGTTGTGAGCAGAAGAAGAGAATCTAGCAGAATGCTAGGGGCAAGAGCCCGTAACTCCTTGTCTATCCACCAACCACCCAGGGGAGGGATAAAAAATGAGAGGTTGAAGAATAGAGAGAAGTGCGATGAGACAAAAGTGAGAAAAGGGCTTTTTCAGAAAAGGTAGAGCTTGAGGGCCGAGTGAGGTGAGAACCACAAGTGAGAAAAGGGTGGGAAACAATACCCAGAGAAACTGGCTCCTCGTGCGCTGAGAGGTCTCTCGTCTTTGTAACACGTCTGTGTGTTGTGTCTCTTGTTTTGTTTGTCTCGATTCTGGATTTGAGTCATTCCGAGCGTGTCTCGATGTGTTTAGGTTGTTTACCTTTTGTTTTTCGTTGTTGAGTCTTTTTCGCTGTGTTCAGTCGTAGGCTCAATACCTGGTCGAGAACTCATTTTCTCAATTTCAAAAAAAATGATTTGTTGTGTGCTCAGAGTGCTGTGCCATTCTCCACATTTGTGCAAAAGAGGGAATTTGTTCTTTCGAAAAACTGCAGGGTTCAACTCACCTCCTTTTCCGAGACACTGGGATATGTCCTTATGTTTCTCTCCCTTTTCCGAAACACCAGGATACGTCCCTACGTTTCTTTCTCCTTTTCTGAAACACCGGGATATGTCCCTATGTTTCTTCTCCTTTGTCGAAACCTTTGGGATACGTCCCTAACCTTTGGGATACGTCCCTAATCCTTGGGATACGTCCCTAACCTTTGGGATACGTCCCTAATCTTTGGGATACGTCCCTAATCCTCGGGATACGTCCCTAACCTTTGGGATACGTCCCTAATCCTTGGGATACGTCCCTAACTCTTGGGATACGTCCCTAATCCTTGGGATACGTCCCTAATCCTTAGGATACGTCCCTAATCCTCGGGATACGTCCCTATGTCTCTCCCTCTTTGGTTAAAAGCGTTCGGAATACGTTCCAAAGCTCACACCATTCTGAAACACCGGGATATGTCCCTATGTTTCTCCCTGTCCCATTTCCTCACACGATTTCAGTGTGTTTGGAATTCATCTTAGGTTGCATTGTCATGCGCACCTCTTCACTTGCGTTGTCACGCACATTCCACTTGCATTGTTCTATCAAACTGGCTTCGCGAAAGCGTATAAGTCCAATTACAAATCGGCTTCGCGAAAGCATATAAGTCCAATTACAAACCGTCTTCGCGAAAGCGTATAAGTCCAATTACAAATCGGCTTCGCGAAAGCGTATAAGTCCAATTACAAACCGGCTTCGCGAAAGCGTATAAGTCCAATTACAAGCCGGCTTCGCGTAGCGTATAAGTCCAATTATCAAAGTCTTCTTGCATATCATTTGCATCCTGTCCCTGACCTACGCTGGTTTGATTCCTTGCAAAGGGATACGTAGGCAGCCTGCGGGCACAACCATTCATTCATTTGTATTTTGTTTGTTTGTCCAAATCTTCGGCCTCATCAAAAATAGGTCGTCTCTGGGCTTTGACATTCACTCACGTCATTTCATGACTCATGAGTTCTGTCAAAGAGGGGCAACTGTAGACACCCCATTTTTGACCGCCCATAAGACTTGGGCGTTACTGATGGTTTACTTGGTGGAGAAAGGTGTGCAGGGCAAAAGTTCAGTTTCTTCGGCAAGGAGAAAGCCAAATTTCAACTTCACACCCCATTTTGGACCAAAATCATTTTGGATGGTTTTTAGACCTTAAAACCCTCTCTTTCAAAACATTTTTGAAATAAAGTTTCTACAATGTTTCGAGGCTCACATTTTGTCAAATGATGCGCTTTTCGATAAACCAAGCAAGGAAAAAGTGGAAATTAATGAAAGAGAGATGAAATCCTTAAAAAATCTTTCAAAACACCTTACTTAGGGGTTTGGATTTGAAGAAGAGAGGAAAGGAGAGGAGAAAACTAGTTTGGGAGAAGTTTGGCATGAATCCGGGTAGAAGCGAGTCGAGCAGCCCTCGTTGAATCGGGCTTATCTGTCTGTACACTTGGAGTTTAGCTATGGGGCCACCACCGTCGGAAAGCTTACTTCCGAGGCTTCATTTTGCACTCAAGAATCTCTTAAAGCCAAGTCCGGGTGGGGGAGATATGATTGGTTGAAGTTGGGTATCATCCCGGTTGGATCGAATCTGCGCGGCTTCACCAAAATGGGCATAACTTTTTCCACAGGAGGAATTTTAATGCAAGGTTTGCGCCATTGGAAAGCTAACTTCCGGGGCTTCAATCTGGAAATCCACCGGCACTTTTTGACCTCATCGGCCACCCATCGGCACTCTGTTTATCTGACTGGCAATTTATTGTGCCGACCGGCCATTTTTTCTAGCCGACCGACCATTTTTTCAAGCCGACAACCTTCCGGAGCATTCTATAGGTTGAGTGTATGCCAACTGTGCCAGCTGGAGGGCACAGACTGGATCCTCCATACACGTGTATAGAGGATATGCACCCTTGTTTAGCTTCCTCAAGAAGCTTTAGACTTTGTTTTGCCTATAAAGGAGAACCTCCCTCTCATTTGCACAGGTTCTGAAACTCCAGAGGCATACACACACTCTCTCCCTTTGTATCTCTCCCTTCTAGCTTCAAAGTGTAAGGTTCTTGGCTCCATTACCCTACACCTCATAACCTAACCTCACCATCATCCATTCCAGCAGCTTGAGGCTAATTTTCAGAGGTTAGGAGCTCCTTTTCTTGATCAAAGGTTGCTGCATTGCTACTCTTCAAGGGTAAGTCTTCATTCCCTCTTTTCTAGCCTTGTCTTGCTTCATACCTAAGCCATAGATGCTTGCTGTTTTGAGCTCCGACCAAAACTGAAAGTGGCATTTTTTTGAGCTCTTTTTCATCTTTCATTCGGGGTCTTACCCTGTTTGGGACCCCCATTTTGCACTTGCTTCATTACCCCTTTGTATGCCATAATCTTGCATAGTATTTTTGGCCTATGTGTAATCTGTTTCGGAGCATGATGTAAACTGTAGATAGGCTTATTCTGAGCCCTTCTTCAACATTGAAGAAGGGCTCATCACTGTTTGGGACCTCCATGTGCCACTTGTCACTATCCTCCTCTTTGGTCCCCATTTTTGCATGATTTATTAGCCTATTGAGCTTCTGTTTTTGGACCTTGTTCCGAACTGAAAATGGCCCTATTTTGACCCTCTCTTCATGTTTCATTAAGGGTCTATGGCTGTTTGGGACATCCTTTTTATACTTCATGTTATAGCTCTCTTGGTGCCATTATTTTGCATAGCATTTTGAGCATACTTGTATCTGTTTTTGGGGTTTGTCATAAACTGTAATACATCATATTTTTGGCCCCTATTCAATATTGTAGAAGGTCCCTTCTCTTTTTGGGGCCAGCATTTGTGAGTTGCTTCATTACCCCTCTCTTGGCCCCATTTTTGTATGCTAATCTAGCCTCATTTGTGTTCCCTGTTTGGCCATGATTTAAACTGTGAACATGCTTTTTTTGGGGCTTCCTAGCTTCTGTCTTCATACTTCATGTTCAAATTATGCATGCATTGCATAGCTATAGGCCATTTCATGCACCAAAATTCATGTTTCGGGACTCGTTCCATGCATCGGGTATCATTTTGCCATGATTCGGGGCTGTTTTGCATCTCATTTTGCCTATGAAAATTGCATGATCATATGCCATATTCCATGTTTTTCCATGTCTTGTTAGAGTGGCATTCTGTGCCGTAGGTTCGGTCCTCGGTTTGCGTGCACGCGTGCATGCACTTCGAGTTGTCTCATTTTCATCTCTTGGCCACTGATGTGGGTGCGGCTGAGGTCCATTCACATTGGTGTAAGTCCATTTTGCATTGTGTATGCCATGTTTCAATGCGTTGTGCATGTTATGTTGTTAGCATTGTGTGTGCCATGTAGTTATATTGCATGTTTGTATGTTTGCTTGCATGCTTAGGTCACATGTGCATTGTTGTGCATTGCCTCGCCTCTTGACCAACCATGATTGAGGTTGGGTCTCTTGTATGTTTTATGTGCATTGCATTTTTACATTGAATTGCAAAACTTGGCCTCTTAGGCCATCATGCGCAATTGATGGCCCGAGGGTCGAGGGGCATACTCCCTTGAGTCCAATACATGATTGGGAGAGTGGCCATGCATACACTTGCTTGAAATTCCATGCCATACACTGTCTGTTCTTGTTGCTGTCAAAAACCAGATTCTGCAGGAACTTTCTGCCGACCGGCAGTATTCAGTGCCGACCGGCAATCCTTCCCGGGCTGGTAGCTTCATCAGCAACCGATGGATATTTTCAATGGCCGGTGGACATTTCCTTCAGCCGATGGTGTTCCACAGTGTTCAAGGGACCTATCCCAGAACTTTGGCAATTTTCAGAGAAGCAGGGCAATGTAAACCGAGGCGGCAGTGGTATGGTACGGACTTTCCGGGCAAGGCGGGTTCGAGCATGCATCATTCGCGCATCCCGAGGAAGAGGCTGCGGTCACCCTCTTCTTTTTTGCATTCTTTCTATTAATTAATTAGAAATTCTGTAATAATTTATTTGTTTATTATTCGGACTGTAATATTTATTTGGTCCCTTCGAGTGAGGGCAATGATGTAATAAGTGTGCGTGAGTGTGTGTATGTCTTCCAACCTCACGTGTTTCTTCCCTTTTATTTACCTGCTTATGGTGGTAGACTAGGGCATTTTTAAAATTAGCATACCTTATGCTATGCATGTGTGCATTCATGCATTTGTATTGCATGCATTAGGCTCGGTACATCACGCTAACTGCATTTGTACTTCAATTCAAAATTGAATACGTGCATCAAATTGATCGTATTTCACATGCCATGTTTAGGTTAGCCGAGCCTACTCTAATTGCATTTTGCATGCGATGCATTAGTCATTTTTAACATGAACTAGGACATGCATGTTTGCTAACTAGTTTATTGTTTTGGCACGGAGTACGATGTAAGTATTTATGCTTTAGCATCCCGAATGCGTGTGAGTGTTGCCATGACAGTATGCTTGCCATGCGGCTAAATGCTTATGTGATAAACTGTTTGAATGCCTGTGGATGGAGGTTGGATTGCTTGAGTTGGGAAAACTCGTTGAAATCCGTGTCTTAGCTTACTTGCGAGTAGCAAATTCCAAAACATTTTCCCAAAACAAACGGATATGCAATGCTTGTTTCCAAATTAGGCAATCTAGTCTATACTTGTTTGCTGCGTGCATAACATAGTAATTCTAGGCTAATAACTGGAATAAGAACACATAACATTTTCAAAAACGGATATCACGGTTAGTAAAGGCCGATCTTCAGATTGGGCGAGAGGGGGTGCTCATAGCTGACCTTCCCCAATCGTACCCTAGCTCCCGAGCCGAGACAACTCCGGTGATGACGGACATGTGGCCTTCGGCACCGAGTCAGGGTTTCCTAAATTCTCCCATTTTAAAATATTTAGGTGGCGACTCTGTATCTGGCGAAGCAGTCCATGTTTGGCACTTCTTTTCAAAAAAAATCTGTTTCTCAAAACGATTTGCCAGATTTGGACTCTTTGGTTCAGATTAAGAACCGTGACACAACTCGAGAGTCCGAACTGTGGCGAGGTCCCCCGCGGACTTGTTACACTAAGGCAGGAGTTTTTAGACCTTAATTAGTTGAACACATCAGTGGCCGAACTCGAAGTAGACTTTACTAGCTTGTCTCGAAACTATGTGTAGCTTGCTTTTCGTGCTCTTTTCAGATACAATTAGCCCTACAGTTCAGACTTCCGTGGCTCTGAATTTGATTTCACAAGTGCAATGTGAAATAGATAAACACAAATGAGTAAAAATTCGGTAAATCTTTTGGAAAATTGATTTTGAATCAAAATGCCAAAAATTGACTGGTTTGCCAGATTTCAGAGTTGCCCACTAAATATTTTTAGAAAATTCAGGAAACCCGAGACTCATGCCAAGGGCCATTTATCGGTCATCACCAAAGTGTCTTAGCTAGGGAACTTAGGTATGAGAGGGGAAGGTCATGAATTGAGCACCACACTCACTTAATCAAAGATCGGCCTCTACTAATCATGATGTGAATCTTATGTACGATATATGCTCTTGTTCCGATTATTAGGCTAATTTACTATGCGATGCACACAAGAATAGACTAATTTGTAAAAGTTGAAACACTTTGATTTTATGTTCGTTTGAAAAGAGTTTTGAATACGCATCACTCAAAAAAAGTGAGCTTGTATATACATTAGTCAAAACATACCAATTTAAGTGATTAGCCTTCATCCACTAGCATTCAAATAGGTATGTCACTTAAGCACTTAGCCTCATGGTATTATGGTTAATATGGCAACAATCACACGCATGCAATATGCTAAAGCAATAAATGCTCACTTAGTACTCCAAGGCAAGCCAAAAGAAATAGAATAATTAGAAAAATGTATGCTCTAATATGCAAGTGACTAATGCAACACATATAAAATGCAACTACTAGGCTCGGCTATTAGCATGGCATGTGAGTCAATTCAAGGCATGCGACGAAGCACTTATTCGAATAAGGAATTTGAAATTGACATTGATTAGTATGATGAGCCAAACCCTTATGCATGCAAGACGAATGGATACAAGTCATGTAAAATGCTAATTAAAACATGATGTTCTATGCTATCCATCATAAGCGAGTAAATAAAAGGAAGAAAGAAATGAGGGTCGAAAGACATACACAATATTACAATTTTGCCCTCATACAACAGGGTTCGAACGAATGTCCTACTCAACTCCTAATTAACTAATTATTACAATACCAAATAAATAAATTAACTACATTAACTAGCTATTACAAATTAGAATTAAACTAATTATAACACACTAATTATTCTAGAGCAATTAATTAGGTTAACTAGCTATTACAAACTCAAAGGAATTTTAACTAATTATTTAGAACACACTAATTTAATCTAAGAGCTATGTAAATTAAATAAAATGAGCAGGAGGCGACGAGCGATGCGTGCAACCAAAGACATCCTCCCGGAAATGCCTCTGTTTTGCTGCTAGAACTGTTCTGTCTACAATCAGAAAATACTTCTGTTTTTGCCTCAGTTTCTACTTTGTTTTGCAAGAAAAATGACACTACTTGGCTAAAAAGAGGTGGTCGGCCAACCAGGGAAAGTGGTCGGCCGGATTCAAAGGGTGGTCGGCCAGCCACTAATTTTGATACTGCCCTACTGCAACAGAATAGAAACAGAGCAAAAATAGAGTGTCTCTAGGGGATGTTTATTCTCTTTGTCTCTCCCTATCATGAAACAGATTAAGGGAGGGGTAGAATCGGTTCACAAATCATCAAGGGTTGTAAGGTTGTTGCGTGACGATCTATGATCGACGGGACAAAGTTTCAATGAATGAAAATAAAAGACCAACCAAACCTCCTCCCTATCATGGAGTTACCTCTCTAGGGAAGTGGTAGACGTTGATTCTTGAATCATTATCATCACGAAGAGTATGAAATGATTCGAGACTCAATCAGTTCAATTAACGTCCGACTGAACCCAAACCATTTTTATTACTCTTGTTACAATTTTAGTCCAATTTTATTAGCCACTTTTAATTACCTTTCCATTCTTTAATCATTTTAGTCCAAAAATGAGAGTTATGTCCACTAAATGAAGAGAAACATCACACAAGAAGTTGTTTTGGATATGAGAGAGATGTAATGCCCTAGTAATGAATCTCCAAAGAGATTAAACCATTAAGCATGAAAAGTTTCTTTCTCATGCTTAAACAACACTCGTTTGAAACGACTCTCAAACAAATAAAACCAAGAAAGGAGGGTGAAGACACCCCATTTTTGACCGACCTTAAGACTCAGACGTCATCGATTGAGCGCTCGGTGATAGTGCATGTTGTGCACATTTCAAGTTTTCGGAGTTTCGGCTGAGTGCCTTGCCTCCGGGCCTCTGAACTCTTTGTGCTTTGGATTGGTTTGCGGACCAAGCCTTGTTTCCCTTCCCTGGAGGGAGGGAGAGGTCTTGTGGACCACTCTTTTGTGGTCGTAGACCACTTTTCTTGTTTGGAGACCAGTTTCTGATTTTCGGAGACATCCGGCTACGCGCCTTGTCTCGGGACCACTTAACATCCTCCGTTTGGCATGGTTTTTGAACCATACCTTGTTGCCTCTGCCTAGAGGGACACTGTGGTCTGAGAGACCACTCTTGTGGTCGTAAACCACTGTTGGTGCTCGTAGACTAGTTTTCGGGTCTCTCAGCCGCGCCCCTTGCCCCTCGGACTTTCGTCTTGCATCCTTTTTGGTTTGTTTTTGGCGCAAACCTCGTTTTCCTTGTTTAGAAGGTGGAATGATGGTGGGAGACCAGTTTCTCTCCCCATAAACCACTTTCCTTTCTGCCTGCCAATTTTCTAGTCGGGCAACTGGTTTTCTTGGTCTTTGGGCCACCTTTTTTGGTCGGCCACCACACCACCACCTTGGTCTCATGCTTCAGACCACCACTCCCACCTGGCCGACCACTTTTTGCCTTGGCCGACCACTTCCACTGGTCGGCCGACCAGTAAAAGTTGGCCACTTCAAGTGATCGGCTGCTTTTCACCAGCTTCCTGGAGATATTTTCTCTCCAGTTGGCATAGCTGGAACGCACTAGAACCATCCTTCATACAAGTATGGAGGGATGGCTTTGAGGCCAAAGCTTCTCTAACAAGATTGAGCCTCCCTCCTCTAGGTTCAGAAAAAGTTCCTTGAGCTATACATATAATCTATAGCTATACATCTTGATTTCCCTCTTGTTTTGTGCCTTAAAGTGCTATTTCTTCATACTTTAACACACAAACAGACACTCAAACACCATCCTTTTGTTGCTGAGGTGCTTAGGAGCTGGTTTTAAGGTTTTTGGTTCGGTTTGAGCTTGGAAAACTTGCTGGAGTTATAGCTTCAAAGTTGTTCTACAAGGGTGAGCCTTTAGCCCTTTAAGCCCTTTGTTTTGATTAAGCTTTTGGACCCACTTGCATATTGTTTAAAGCTTAACTCTAAACTAAAAAAAGTTCTAATTTTGTATGCTTAAAATGTTTGTTTAAGGTCACTTTTGTGTTGGGGGTTGTTTATCCCCTCTTAGACCTTGTTTGGCCTTGCTTTTGTGCCTTCTTTTTGAGCTTTTGGGACCACCTTGTTTTGGCCTTCTCACCATTGAACCTCAGAGGAATTTCAGTGGTGGAAGTGGTGTTCTGAGGTCCCAAATAGGAGAGGGTCATCCCCTGCCCTTGTATTTTGAATACTTGCTTTGAATGCCTCATGTGTGAGCATGTTTGTTAAGATTACTTTGGTCATATCTTAGCTTGTATTTGGGGTGATTTTGCTGTGGCATAACACTGTTTTTCCTTGGTTTTGTCACACCATGCATGCCTAATACACTTGCAGTGTAAATCTCATAAACTAGTCTTATATGCTTCATTAAGTAACATGTAATTCTACCTTGTTTCGAGTCCATTTTAGCATGTTCTTGGTGTTGTTTTGCCATGTCATACCTCTGTTAAGGTTTGGTTTGGTTGGCCCTTGCAAGCTCCATACACTTGTAGTGCATTTTTATTCAATAGCCTAACATGCATCATGCTTTAACATGTCATTCTAGCATGCTTTTGGCTTAACTCTAAGAAGCTTTTGTCCATGTTTTAGCATGCTCTAGCTCTGATTTGGGTTGTTTTGGCCGTGCGTGACTTGCTTTGTATAGCCATGGTTCAATCTAGCTTGTTAGCTTTGTGTATCAAGTCCACTAGCATGCATTACTTGGACTATTCTAATGATTTGGCATCATTTGTAATGTGATTTCAGTCCATGTTTAATGTTCATGCACTTGCATTTGTCACTCATTCAATGCGTTGGAGGGTTTGCCCCTTTATGCCTTAACATGAATCATTGCGTATGCCTTTATACCAAAGCTTGCAAACTATCATTTCAGTATTTATTTGGGGTTATTTTTCTATGATATAACTCTAATTTTTATTGGTTAAGTCATCCCATGCTTGGTCTCAGTAGGTGTAGTGTAATCCTTACTTTTGGCCTCGTATGCATTTTTCTTTATACCCCTCATGCTAGCTTATTTCGGCTTCTTTCCATACATGTTTTAGACTTATCTTGGCATGTTCTAGGACTATTTTGGGTTGCCTTTTCCATATACTTCATGTTTTGCATAGTTATAGTACAAGTGCCTATGCTAGCTTCAAGCTTTGGGCACCATAGCATGCTTCATTTGTGTTATGTACATGATTTGGCATCATTTCATATGTCATTTCAGAGCATGTAGCATTGCCATGTTCCCACTTCATTCACCCTTTGAGTGCCTCTAGGGGTTGTGCATTTGTTGCCTTGTTTTTGGCCTAGTGTGTATGCTTGCATGTCTAGGTCTTTGAGCCTTTACCTCAGCATGTTTTAGTCTTTGTTTAGACCTAATTAAGCTCTGTCCATGATTGGTTCAATCATTTGTGCCATGTATTGCATGCCCTTTGTGTAGTCCCTTTAATGGCTTTGTGCCTTAGGCCCTCTCGTATGCTTTACTTGTGTTGTTTGAATGATTTGGCATCATTTCACACTTGATTTCAGAGCCTTTAGTGTTGTCACACTTACATATTTATCGCTTCCTCATCATGCTTGAGAGTTGTGCTCTTATGCCTACTTGATGCCTTCCCCTTTTGTGCCTTAGTTTCATCCTTATGGCTACTAGTTTGGGCATGGCTGAGGTCTATCCATTTTGGTTTAAGTCCATTGAGCATTGTGTATGCCATGTAGTTCATCGCATTGAGTATGCCATGTTGTTTGCATGCTTAGGTTACATTGCATTGAGTATGCCATGTTATTACGTTGCATTGAGTATGCCATGTTATTACATTGTATTGTTGCATCGTGTATGCCATGTTCATTGCATTACGTATGCTATGATACCATTTACATTGTGTATGCTAGTTGCATTGCATGTTTGCATGCTTTACTTGTGTTGCATTTTGTTTGGATTAGGTGTTAGTCCAAACACGAGAAACGAGGGACATTTCATACTTGAAGTGATTAAACATGCCTCAATTCTCGGTCGCCGACGCTCTTGATCACACATGATAGAGTTCTAGGCATTTATGTGTTTACTTGTGCATTCATTTTATATTGAATTGTGCAACTTCGCTTCTCAGCCATCATGCATCGAGATGCGCGATTGATGGCCCGAGGGTCGAGAAGCTTATGAGATGATAGGGAGGGTGGTTGTGCACACATATCTTGCGAATACATTGCCATGCCCTTTCTTGCTCTCTCTTGCAGCAAATTGAAGAAATGCAGCAACAACTGGCCAGCTAGCCAGAAAAAGTAGCTGGCCGACCACTTTTTCTGTTATGCAGCAAGAAAAAGTGGTCGACAGGTGGTCTCCCACATGAACAACTAGTCGGCCACCCTCCTACAGGTCCCCAAGATGAGTTGGAAGCTTTCTGGAGCTTGGTGCAAGTTTCTGAGAGTAGTTACAAGCAGAGACAAGTTGGGGGCATCGCGTTGGATTTCCAAACAAGGCGACCAAGCATGCATGAACTCTTCCCCCACTGAGGGCCCCTTTTTACTGCTTTATTTAGTTTATGCTTTGGCTTATGTACCTTAAGTAGTTAATGCGTTTAGCTGCTTAATCATTTTGTAATAGTTAGCTAACTAGGACTAGTTAATTAGTTTCGTTGTGTAATAATTAGTTTAATTAGCTTAGATTAGCTAGTTAGCTTCTTATTCGGACTCTCCGTCGAGAGGGCCCATTGTTGTAATAAGCGTGCGTGTGTGTGATGCATGTCTTCCAACCCCCATTTCTTTCTCCCTTATACTTAACGGCTTACGATGGTTTGTTTTAGGGCATATTTCGATTAGCATACTTTATGCTGGCATGCGTATATCTATTCATCTGTATTGCATGCACCGGGCTAGGCGCATCATACTAACTGCATTGTATTTCAATTCCAAGTTGAATACATGTATCAAGTTGCATTTCGTATGCCATTCTAGAATAGCCGAGCCTATTTTAGCTGCATTTTTGCATGTGTTGCATTAGCCATCTTAACCTGAACCAGGATCATGCATGATTTCTAACTAGTTCTTTGTTTTGGCTCGGAGTACACTGTGAGTGTTTACGCTTTAGCATACTGCATGTGTGTTAATGTTGCCATAAAAGCATGCTTGCCATGAGGCCAACTGCTTATTTGATATAATTGCCAGAATGCCTGTGGGTGAAGGTTGGATTGCTTGAATTGGAGCAATTCATCAAATCCCCGATTTAGCCTACTTGCAAGTAGCAAACTTTAAATCATTTTCACAAATAAACATGCAATGTTTTGTTCCAACTTAGGTGATCTAGTCAATACTTGTATGTTGTGCGCATCACATAGTAATTCTAGGTTAATAACCACAATAACAACACATGTGTTTTCAAAAACAAAATATCATGCTTAGTAAAGGCCGATCTTTTGATCGGGTGAGCGGGGGTGCTCATTGTATGACCTTCCCCTCTCATACCCAAGTTCCCGAGCCAAGGCAACTTTGGTGATGATGGACACGTGGCCTTAGGCACGAGTCAGGGTTTCCTAAATTCTCCCAAAATAAAATATTTAGGTGGCGACTCTGTATCTGGCAAAGCAGTCTATGTTTGGCACTTCTTTATAAAAATTAATTTTCCAAAAATGATTTGCCGGATTTGGACTCTTTGGTGATTTATCGGTCTCACATTGCACTTTGTGAGATCAGATTCAGAACCGTGACATTGAGTCCAAACTTGTAGTAGCTAGAGAACAAAATGGAATTTGCACCGTCGCAGCGCAGATCTCG
The DNA here is from genome assembly GCF_055761805.1 of Camellia sinensis. NCBI lineage: Eukaryota > Viridiplantae > Streptophyta > Magnoliopsida > Ericales > Theaceae > Camellia > Camellia sinensis. Next base: position 45,709,556 of record NC_138964.1, read on the forward strand.
GGAGAGTTCTTGGGGTGCGTCTACAGTTTTTGGCGACTCTGCTGGGAAAATTAGAGAATTTGACTCGAACTCATGATATCTTGTTTTGATTACACTTATGTGTTTCTTTGTATTGCATTTGTATTGGTGCACCTAAGTCACCGTGTTCGCCATCTGCTATTCCTGAGTTGTTTGCCAGAGGTTGTGTGCCATAAGGCAGATCGGTTACGGGCTCTGCCACGATGGGAACACAAACCTCGGTTGTCACCGAGGCACCCTTTCTGACCATTCGACCTAGTGCATATCGGAATCCATAGTGACTATTCCAAACTAGGACAAGTTGCTTACCCGATTGTAGGTTGTTTGAAACCGCTGCGTGTGTAGTGAAACCCTAGCTCCTGACAAAATAGGACAGGGAAACCCTACCCCAACATAGGGGTGTTTTGGCTCTCATTTGCAAGTCTGGGTATCAGGCTTGCGGGCATCAGTATTCGAAGAATCAGTTTTACCTGAGGGTATCAGTTTACAGGCAAAATTTTGGGTAGAATTCAGTAAAGAGTGCAGTTATTCAGCTATGTTTGTATCTGTTCTAGTGGAATTAGGCTGAGATGCTGCATGTTTTCTCTTTTGCTAGGTGGTCTTGGAGCCGTAGCTTCAGAAGGCTCCAATATCCCCCCAGTACACCAGATTTGTGTTGATAGACTTTGTCAGGTCAGAGGTTCAGTTCAAGGCAGCCAGTGTTTTCCTTCGCTGAGACAAGGCAGAGAAACGCTAGTCAAGGCTCACTAGTTCATCTGATCTGTTAGTCACCAGTCACATCCCCTTTGTTCAGTTCAGCAGACTCATGATGGCGCAGAGTTCAGAAGAAATTGTGGTCATGACAGCAGCATTAAACCAGGGAATCACCATGCAGGGTGAGACCGATGCTGAAATACGATGCCCATCTGGGGCACCTACCACATATCCAGTCTTGGAACCCCAATCATCCCAAACTCGTGAGCCCACTACTTTTGAGCTGATGGGAATGATCGACGATCTTCAGAGAATTGTGGCTGATCTAGCCTTCGGACTATCGGCTCCGCCATCGACCGCATCATATGCCAGAAATTTCACGCCAAAAGATCCCCCACTCTTGGGGCGAATTGTAATTGAGCTCAACCAACCTGAAGCCATCCCAAGTTTGGGCAACAACGTGTCGGCAATAACCGGGCTTTGCACTGATGTAGCAACCCAAACCTTAGACCAAGCTGAGGCGAGTGGTAAAAACAAGGTAGGGGTAGGCAATGATCCCTATGAGCAAATCCTGTGGGCTGTTAAGGTTTTAAAAATCGGGGGACTGGGCAAACAGCAAGTGTTCGCAGTTGCTGCAAAAACTATGGATGACACTTTCGTCACTCAGAACGAGAGCAGTTCGAATCAAGGAGAAAATTAGGAGAAGAGCAGTCGTACTAGAAACGATCCTTTTAACTCTAAACCTGCACTCGGGAAAGATCAGCAAAACAAGCATGCACTTGCCGACCCCTTTGCTAAAGCATCCAATCCAAACACCAAAACTTCAAACTATCTACCCCAAGGTCGCAAGGTCTTCCATGCCCTCTGTATGCCTTTGTCCAAGGCTCTTCAAATCCTTGTTGAAAAAGGCCATCTCAAACCCCTTGACCCTCGGCCTCTCCCGAATTCCCTTCCAGGTAAGCATGATGGTTATCCAGTACTGTGCATACCATCAACAAACCGGTCATGGCACTAACAATTGCTTTCGTCTTCGCCACAAAGTACAATATTTGATTGACAACGAGGTCATCATCCCACCAAGCTCAGCAAAGTCTATCATCACAGGATCAGTGAACTTGGGAGATAGTATGAGTATGTGATCGGGGGAAAAACCACCTGCGGAGGGCGTTCAGATTACTCCAAATGTGGCGTATGGCACGCACTCTTTTGAGCATTTGCGAATGATGTTTATTTTACTTTCTAACTTGGGTATTGAGTCAGTTTTGTTATGTTGTTTAGAGTCCGTCTCGTTGTTTTGAGCCAGTCTTTTCTTACTGAGTCAGTTGGGTCTGTCTTGTTGTATCGAGTCAATGCTGTTGTATAGGAGTCGGGTGATTTTGGGGGTGTTACCTCGGACATCACTTGCTTGTTTTGGTGTTTGTCTTTTACACCAACTCTTTTGAGTCTATTTCTGCCGTGGAGCCAGTTACACCAGAAGATCTTGAATGAAACAACAGTGGTTTTTCATGCTTTTGTGATTGTTACTGCTTTGAGCCGGGTTGTCCCAAAAGATTTGATGAAACGGCAGTGCTTTTCACCTACTTTTCTCTGCCTTTAAGTCATTGCATTGACCTAAGTTTTTTCAAAACTTTTTGAACACTATGGTGAAAGCAAAGAGGAAAGAATTCCTCGGGTTTTGCAAAATTTGATCATCTGAGAGAAGAGAGGCGTGCTAAGCCCTTAATGAATGAGATCATGTTTGTTAATGTGAGTACTGAGAAGGATCCTGGCTTGATCCAGATTGGTTCTGCACCGTCTTCAGCGCGAGCGATTTGTCACTTTCGTAAAATATTTCAAAAAAATGTTTTGCGCGGTCCTGCGAAGACTTGTGTGGAATCGCTCTTGAGATTGTACAACATAGGATCACTCCCAGCCTCAAGACTCGACCCCTTTTTGCTTTCAAACCTTGAACTTGGATTTAGAATGTTCAACGGTCAACCATAATGTGGGGCTTGTATGGCCAGATTTGAAGTAGCCCTTGAACTAGGGACAAGAAAGTCAGATCAAGAAGGTCAGACGTCGTCAACAGAAGCTTGCGAAGCTAGATCAGAAGCACCCCTCGAACTAGGGGCAAAAATGTTAGATGTGCTCGAAGAGTCAAAAATTAGGACATTTCTCAAACTAACGAAGATCGACAAGAACGCCAAATCCCAGAAGGGAGGAAAGAAGAAAGTATTGCTAAAGGACAACTAAGTTCTTATCCACAACACTAGGGGCAAATTTAGCCCCCATTGGATGGACTTTTACATTATCAGCGAACAACAGCCACTCTCTTAGATTCAGATGGCTTCGAGATCCTAAAACCATTTGACATGGACAAGCTACACTTTAACCCTTGAGAGGCTCGCTGGGCCGAAACCCCCAAAGGGCGACCCAGACAAAAGCTAGAGCAAGAAAAAGTAGAAAAAGAACAAAAAAGAAAAAAATGCAAAGAATGAAAAGAAAAGATGAAAAGAAAAAGAAATGAAAAGGAAAGAAGAACATAGCTCGCAAGGTTGAAAACCCATAAGGGCGGCCTTGGCAAAAGTTAGAGCGCAAAATGAGAGGTTAAATACCCGAGTGTACTTTAAACCCGAACTACGTAAGGCTTGATTTTCATGTTTGGGATACGTAGGCAACTTCATTCTGAAGTCCAGCCATAAAAACTTCCAAATCGATTGTGTTCATGTGATGGTTCTAGTCATCTTTGTCTTCGCTGTATCCGAGAATTCGGTTGTGATCGTCACTTTGAGGACTGATTACAGTGTGCTATGGAGCTATTCAAACAAGGGGCAACTTTCCATTGCCATACAGTGTGCTGTAGTGCTATTCAAACAAGGGGCAATTTTCCGTTGCCATACAGTGCCGTTCAGACGAGGGGAAATTTTCCATTGCTTTGGATCCGAGGTTGCACATCTTGAGAGTAAATTCCATGTTGGTCGAGCAGTGGCCATTTGCAAAAATGGTTTTTGAGGATTTTTTTGCTGAGGTTGACTAATTCTCTCGAAAATTATTCCATCTTTTTCAAAACTGGACCGTTTCTTGGACCCAAAAAAAGGAAAAATTTCAGTGCTCATAGCCTAACTTGCATTATTTTAAATCAAAAGTTGAACAAGTGTGTTAATCTAACCCTCATGTTGGTCGAGTCAGGTGTTCTGTCTTTTCCCCATTGTCAACATACTTGCCAAGAAGGGCACTTTACTTGCCAGAAAAGGGCACAACTGAAGCTAACAACAAAGGGCCGAGAGCTCTCTCATCCTCCGAGTAGCGAGGTATCAAGCCAGCAACAAGGTATCAACCCAAGTGCGAAGCACGGATTGGAATGGATCAGGATATTCTATTACCTCATCTGGACACAATTGATCACGTCCAAATTCCCCGACAGAGCCTTATCAATCGATGTCAGCTGCAGATTTGCTACACTCCTAGTTGTAGCGCAACCGCTCTGTGGGAGAAAGCTCACTGTTCTGAGCAAAAGAATGAGAATCTAGCAGAATGCTAGGGGCAAGAGCCTGCAACTTTCTGCTTATCCGTCAACCACCCAGGGGAAGGATAAAAAATGAGAGAATGAAGAATACAGAGATGTGTGCAGAGAGAAAAAGTGAGAAAAGGGCTTTTTCAGAAAAACAGAGCCTGAGGGCCGAGTGATGTGAGAATCACAAATGAAAAAGGGTGGGAAACAATACCCTAAGAAACTGGCTCCTCGCAAACTAAGTGGTCTCTTGCCATTGGAATATGTCTGAGTGTCGTATCTTTTGTTTTGTTTGTCTCGATTCTTGTTTTGAGTCGTTTCAAGTACTACTCGATGTGTTTAGGTTGTTTACCTTTTGTTTTCCGTTATTGAGTCATTTTTGCTGTGGTCAGCCGTAAGCTCAATACCCGGTTAAGAATTCATTTCTCAATTTCAAATTTAGAAATAAAATCGTTTTGTGCTCAAAGTGTTGTGCCATTCTCCACATTTGTGCAAAATAGGATTTCTTTCTTTCATAAAAACCACAGGGTTCAACCCAGGTCATATGAGAACAGTCGAACCAGGACCTATTTGAAACTATATAGGTTTCGGACTACAAAGCAAAAGAAAAAAGGGAAAATTTGGAGCACCTGAGTTTGTTCCAACTTCCGCAAGTGTCGTCATTGCATCCCGTATGTTCAGAATGAGCTGTGTGTTCCCATATGTTCAGGATGAACTGTGTGTTGAGAATGAGCAGTGTGCTATATGAGCTGTGTGCCAAATAAACCAAATACCATGTTATGAACTGTGTGTTCAGAGTGAGTAGTGTGTTGTATGAGCTGTGTGCCAAATAAATCGAATACTGTGTTATGAACTGCGTGTTCAGATTGAACAGTGTACTATGTTTTGAGCTGTGTGCCAAATAAATCGAGTACTGTGTGTTCAAAATGAGCAGTGTGCTGTATGAGTTGTGTGCTCGAAGTAAACTGAGTACTGTTATATGAGCTGTGTGTTCAGAATGAGCAATATGCTGTACGAGCTGTGTCTTCAAAGTGAACAGAGTACTATGTTGATTGTTTCAATGCCAGAATGGTGATCATAAGTGCTCTCCCTGAGTACCAATCCCTGCTAGAGGCATCTTGGCTGTGTTTGCAATGAGTTCCTAGGAGATCAACTGCAACGGTGGAAACTAGAGCTCGAATAGCGGATGCATAGAACACAAAGGTTCGGAATTTTCGAGACTAAAGTTCGGTTTAAATACCCAGGGGTGTATCCTGGGCTTGAAATCTATATAGAAGCCCCATAGATTGAGGTAGCAGGTCTGCGCCTCGATTCTGGATACTGAACCAACCTAGTCTGTCACCCCGTTGAAGAATAGGGAAAGTTATGAATATGATCAGGAAGAAAAGCGACATATGTGGTTTCCCCAGTAGATGTTTCTCCTTGTCAGCATTTCTAGACCTTTGTACTGTGAGTTAAAGGTAAGAGTTCAAAGAACATAAGGGGAGATCCCCGTCGGAGTAGAGCGGTTCATCGCCACTTACCTTATGAGGTGCTTTTCTTTTAAAGTGCCGCTTTATTTGTTTATTGCATTCCTTAAACATCATGCATTGTGTTGCATTGTACCTATCAAGTTTCTTTCTCATTCGTGCACGGTATTGTATGTATTGTTCATTCAGACAAGTTCCGGTACAGTTTGACTGATACCTTCCTCCTCTCGCGTTTGGCGCGCGTTTGGATACCCTTTCCTCTCTTGCGTGTGATACGCTGAGAGGTTTTTCCCTTTTTTCTCTCGCGTGTGATACGCTGAGAGGTTTTTCCTTTTCCTCTCTTGCGTGTGATACGCTGAGAGGTTTTCCCTTTCCTCTCTCACATGTGATACGCTGAGAGGTGTGCTTTTCCTCTTTTGCATTGTTATGCACTCTCCTTCTTTCTGAAACACGGGGATATGTCCCTATGTTTCTCCTTCTTTCTGAAACACGGGGATATGTCCCTGTGTTTCTCCTTCTTTCTGAAACACGGGGATATGTCCCTATGTTTCTCCCTCTTTCCCTTTCCTCACACGATTTCAGCGTGTTTGGAATTTATCTCAAGTTGCGTCGTGTACGCACCTGGGCGGGTTTGTTTTGGACCTCCTTTCACGATTTCAGCATGGTTTGAGTGTCCCCTTTCCTCAGACGATTTCAGGGTGTTTGGAATTTATCTTAGGTTATGTCGTGCACACACCTGGCGGGTTGTTTTTGGACCTCTTCTCACGATTTTCAGCGTGGTTTGAGTGTCCCCTTTCCTCACACGATTTCAGCGTGTTTGGAATTTATCTCAGGTTGTGTCGTGCACACACCTGGGCGGGTTATTTTCGGACCTCTTCTCACTATTTCAGCGTGGTTAGAGTGTTTTCCACACACGATTTCAACGTGTTTGGAATTTATCTCAGGTTGCGTTGAGCATTCTCTTGATTGGTTGTTTTGGGATTTGTTTTTCCTCCTCTCATGATTCCAGCATGGTTGGAGTATGTCACCCTTTGCATCTACTGTACTATCTGTTGCATCGCACTGTTTTGTGCAAATTTATCACTCGCGCTTTTTTGTGCACCTTACTTGCATTGTGCATGCATTTTATCGCGCTATTTTGCGCATCGCACTGTTTTGTGCGCCATACTTGCATTGTGCATGCATTTCATCGCACTATTTTGTGCACCTTACTTGCATTGTGCATGCATTTCATCGCGCTGTTTAGCGCGTCGCACTGTCTTGTGCACTCTCAAACAAATAAAACCAACAAAGGAGGGTGTTGACACCCCATTTTTGACTGATTTTAAGACTCAAACGTCATCGATTGAGCGCTCGGTGATAGTGTATGTTGTGCTCGTTTTGAGTTTCCGGAGTATCGGCTGAGTGCCTTGCCTCCGGGCCACTGAACTCTTTGTGCTTTGGCTCGGTTTGCAGACCAAGCCTTGTTTCCCTTCCTTGGAGGGAGAGAGAGGACTTGTGGACCACTCTTTTGTGGTCGTAGACCTCTTTTCTCATTTGGAGACTAGTTTCCAATTTTTAGAGACCTCCAGCCGCGCACCTTGTCTCAGGACTGCTTAACATTCTCCGTTTGGCGTGGTTTTTGAACCACACCTTGTTGCCTCTGCCTAGAGGGACACTGTGGTCTGGGAGACCACTTTTGTGGTCATAAACCACTTTCGGTGCTCGTAGACTAGTTTTCGGGTCTCTCGGCCGCGCGCCTTGCCTCTCGGACTTTCGTCTTGCATCCTTTTCGGTTTGTTTTTGTCGTAAACCTTGTTTTCCTTGTTTAGAAGGTGGAATGAAGGTGGGAGACTAGTTTCTCTCCCCGTAAACCACTTTCCTTTCTGCCAGCCAGTTTTCTAATCGGGCAACTAGTTTTCTTGGTCTTTGGGCCACCTTGTTTGGTTGGCCACCACACCAACACCTTGGTCTCATGCTTCAAACCACCACTCCCACCTGGCCGACCACTTTTTGCCTTGGTTGACCAGTAAAAGTAGCTGGCTGACCACTTCAAGTGGTTGGCTGCTTTTCACCAGCTTCCTGGAGATATTTTCTCTCCAGCTGGCACAACTGGAAGGCACCAGAACCATCCTTCATACACGTGTATGGAAGGATGGCTTTGAGGCCAAAGCTTCTCCAACAACCTTGAGCCTTCGTTCTCTATACAAGAGAACATCCTCCTCCCTCCTCTAGGTTTAGAAGAAGTTCCTTGAGCTATACATATAATCTATATCTATACATCTTGATTTCCCTCTTGTTTTGTGCCTTAAAGTGCTATTTCTTCATACTTTAACACACAAACACACACTCAAACACCATCCGTTTGTTGCTGAGGTGCTTAGGAGTTGGTTTTGAGGTTTTTGGTCGAGTTTGAGCTTGGAAAACTTGCTAGAGTTGTAGCTTCAAATTTGTTCTCCAAGGGTGAGCCTTTAGCCCTTTAAACCCTTTGTTTTGCTTAAGCTTTTGGACCCACTTGAATATTGTTTTAAGCTTAACTCTAAACTACAAAAAGTCCTGATTTTGTATGCTTAAAATGTTTGTTTAAGGTTACTTTTGTGTTGGGGGTTGTTTACCCCTCTTAGGCCTTGTTTGGCCTTGCTTTTGTGCCTTCTTTTTGAGCTTTTGGGACTACCTTATTTTGGCCTTCTCACCACTGAAACTCAGAGGAATTTCAGTGGTGGAAGTGGTGTTTTGAGGTCCCAAATAGGAGAGGGTCATCCCCTCTCCTTGTATTTTGAATATTTGCTTTGAATGCCTTATGTGTGAGCATGTTTGTTAAGCTTATGTTGGTCATATCTTAGCTTGTATTTGGGGTGATTTTGCTGTGGCATAACACTGTTTTTCCTTGGTTTTGTCACACCATGCATGCCTAATACACTTGCAGTGTAAATCTCATAAACTAGTCTTATATGCTTCATTAAGTAACATGTAATTCTACCTTGTTTCGAGTCCATTTTAGCATGTTCTTGGTGTTGTTTTGCCATGTCATACCTCTGTTAAGGTTTGGTTTGGTTGGCCCTTGCAAGCTCCATACACTTGTAGTGCATTTTTATTCAATAGCCTAACATGCATCATGCTTTAACATGTCATTCTAGCATGCTTTTGGCTTAACTCTAAGAAGCTTTTGTCCATGTTTTAGCATGCTCTAGCTCTGATTTGGGTTGTTTTGGCCGTGCGTGACTTGCTTTGTATAGCCATGGTTCAATCTAGCTTGTTAGCTTTGTGTATCAAGTCCACTAGCATGCATTACTTGGACTATTCTAATGATTTGGCATCATTTGTAATGTGATTTCAGTCCATGTTTAATGTTCATGCACTTGCATTTGTCACTCATTCAATGCGTTGGAGGGTTTGCCCCTTTATGCCTTAACATGAATCATTGCGTATGCCTTCATGCCTAAGCTTGCGAGCTATCATTTTAGTATTTATTTGGGGTTATTTTTCTATGATATAGCTCTGATTTTTGTTGGTTAAGTCATCCTATGCTTGGTCTCGAAAGGTGCAGTGTAATCCTTACTTTTGGCCTCGTATGCATCTTGCCTTATAGCCCTCATGCTAGCTTATTTCGGCTTCCTACCATACATGTTTTAGACTTATCTTGGCATGTTGTAGGACTTCTTTGGGTTGCCTTTGCCATATGCTTCATGTTTTGCATAGTTGTAGTACAAGTGCCTATGCTAGCTTCAAGCTTTGGGCACCATAGCATGCTTTATTTGTGTTATGTACATGATTTGGCATCATTTCATATGTCATTTTAGAGCATGTAGCATTGTCGTGTTCCCACTTCATTCACCCTTTGAGTGCCTCTAAGGGTTGTGCATTTGTTGCCTTGTTTCTGGCCTAGTGTGTGTGCTTGCATGTCTAGGTCTTTGAGCCTTTACCTCAGCATGTTTTAGTCTTTGTTTAGACCTAATTAAGCTCTATCCATGATTGGTTCAATCATTTGTGCCATGTATTGCATGCCCTTTGTGTAGTCCCTTTAATGGCTTTGTGCCTTAGGCCCTCTCCCATGCTTTACTTGTGTTGTTTGAATGATTTGGCATCATTTCACACTTGATTTCAGAGCCTTTAGTGTTGTCACACTTACATATTTATCGCTTCTTCATCATGCTTGAGAGTTGTGCTCTTATGCCTACTTGATGGGCCATTGCATTGTGCATGCTTGCCTTTCCCTTTTGTGCCTTAGTTTCATCCTTATGGTTACTAATTTGGGCATGGCTGAGGTCTATCCATTTTGGTTTAAGTCCATTGAGCATTGTGTATGCCATGTAGTTTATCGCATTGAGTATGCCATGTTGTTTGCAAGCTTAGGTTACATTGCATTGAGTATGCCATGTTATTACATTGTATTGTTGCATCGTGTATGCCATGTTCATTGCATTGCGTATGCTATGATACCATTTGCATTGTGTATGCCAGTTGCATTGCATGTTTGCATGCTTTACTTGTGTTGCATTTTGTTTGGAATAGGTGTTAGTCCAAACATGAGAAATGAGGGATGTTCCATACTTGAAGTGATGAAACATGCCTCAATTCTCGGTCGTCGACGCTCTTGATCACACATGATAGAGTTCTAGGCATTTATGTGTTTACTTGTGCATTCATTTTATATTGAATTGTGCAACTTCACTTCTCCGCCATCATGCATCGAGATGTGCGATTGATGGCCCGAGGGTCGAGAACTACACTCCCTCGAGCTTATGAAATGATAGGAAGGATGGTTGTGCACACATATCTTGCAAATACATTGTCATGCCTTTTCTTGCTCTCTGTTGCAGCAAATTGAAGAAATGCAGCAACAATTGGCCGGCCAGCCAGAAAAAGTAGCTAGCCGACCACTTTTTCTGATATGCAGCAACAAAAAGTGGTCGGCAGGTGGTCTCCCACATCAACAACTGGTCGGCCACCCTCCTACAGGTCCCCAAGATGAGTTGGAAGCTTTCTGGAGCTTGGTGCAAGTTTCTGAGAGCAGTTGCAAACAGAGACAAGTTGGAAGCATCACGTTGGATTTCTGAACGAGGCGACCCAACATGCATGCACTCTTCCCCCTCTGAGGGCCCCTTTTTACTGCTTTACTTAGCTAGTTTTTGCTTTGGGTTATGTACCTTAAGTAGTTAATGCGTTTAGCTGCTTAATCATTTTGTAATAATTAGCTTCGTTGTGTAATAATTTGTTTAATTAGCTTAGATTAGCTAGTTGGCTTCTTATTCGGACTCTCCGTCGAGAGGGCCAATTGTTGTAATAAGCGTGTGTGTGTGTGATGCATGTCTTTCAACCCCCATTTCTTTCTTCCAGTTTACTTAACCGCTTACGATGATTAGTTTTAGGGCATATTTCGATTAGCATACTTTATGCTAGCATGCGTGCATCCATTCATCTGTATTGCATGCACCGGGCTTGACGCATCATACTAACTGCATTGTATTTCAATTCCAAGTTGAATACATGTATCAAGTTGCATTTCATATGCCATTCTAGAATAGCCGAACCTATTTTAGCTGCATTTTTGCATGTGTTGCATTAGCCATCTTAACATGAACTACGATCATGCATGATTTCTAACTAGTTCTTTGTTTTGGCTCGGAGTACACTGTGAGTGTTTACGCTTTAGCATACTGCATGTGTGTTAATGTTGGCATGAAAGCATGCTTGCCATGAGGCTAACTGCTTATTTGATATAACTGCCAGAATGCCTGTGGGTGAAGGTTGGATTGCTTGAATTGGAACAATTCATTAAATCCTCGATTTAGCCTACTTGCGAGTAGCAAAGTTCAAATCATTTTCACAAATGAACATGCAATGTTTTGTTCCAACTTAGGCGATCTAGTCTATACTTGTATGCTGTGCGTATCACATAGTAATTCTAAGTTAATAACCAGAATAAGAACACGTGTTTTCAAAAACAAAATATCATGCTTAGTAAGGCCGATCTTTTGATCGGGTTAGCGGGGGTGCTCATTGTATGACCTTCCCCTCTCATACCCAAATTCCCGAGCCAAGGCAACTTTGGTGATGACGGACACGTGACCTTAGGCACGAGTCAGGGTTTCCTAAATTCTCCCAAAATAAAATATTTAGGTGGCGACTCTGTATCTGGCAAAGCAGTCTATGTTTGGCACTTCTTTATAAAAATATTTTTCCAAAAATGATTTGCCGAATTTGGACTCTTTGGTGATTTATCGGTCTCACATTGCACTTTGTGAGATCAGATTCAGAACCGTGACATTGAGTCCAAACTTGTAGTAGCTAGAGAACAAAGCAGAATTCGCGCCTTCGCAACACGGATCTCGGGAGAGTTCTCGGGGCGCGTCTACAGAGGGATACTGCAAAGATGGTTATTGCAAGGGTGAACACAAGTATGAAAAGCATAAAATAAATGCTATCAACTCAAGTAGGTTGGTGTCTAAGGCCTAAACCACCAAACCTATTAAGACTACAACACTACAAGCATACTATACAAAGCAAAACTGAAGTAAACACCCTAAAACAGTCCTAAAACTCACAAAAACAATGCTGGAATTTACATGAAAAAGCTTGAAAAAGTTAACTAAAATAATGGAGAAATGAAGCTTGGAAGCGACCCTAAGGAGGGGTGGCTAACCCCTCCACTTTTTGGACCTCAAAACCACATTTTTAGCCTCTGAAAAACTCTAAAAAACTGTGGTAAAAAGTTGGAAAAAAGTTGAGAAAGAAATGGAAAACACAAGGGCAAAAGCTTAGAAAACAAGGTTCAAAGAAGGGTGGTTAACCCCTCCACGTTTGATAGCTTTAAGCCATGAGTTTCTGCCCATAAAAACAGTGTAAAAATGATACAAAAACAGCAAGAAAAGAGAGAAAATAAGTAGTGTAGATATGCTCAAAATTATACCTCTTGAAGAGAGGTAACTCCTTTGTTGACAAACCAACAAGTTTTCACTCTCAAGGATTGAGATTTCAGCTCAAGAACCTCAGCAAGAAGAGCTAAATTTTTGGTCTAGAAAGTGTAGAGAGAGAGAGAGTGTGTGTGTGTTTTACAAGTTTTGGTCCTTTAGGAATTTTTTCTAAGCTAAAACCGAGAGGGAAGGTCTCTTATATATAGAAAAACTTATGCCTCTGTTAGAAATATATGTATAGAGACAGCTGGTGCAGTGCATGCACCTGTGGAAACAGTTGGCAACAAATATCTGCTCTGCCAGGAAACATGGCCGGCCGACAACTTGAGCGATGGGGGCCACCAAAATTGACCTATGGGGACACCTGCCTAGCCAATCCACTCAAAATGGCCTATTTTTCATCAACTGGCCGGCTAGCCACCTTTAGTGGTCGCCCTGCTACTTAGTGGCCGGTTGACCACAAAATACTGCTCTCAAGCCTAACTTCAAACGTGCATATCTCCCTCATTTGGACTCGATTTTAGGTGATTCTTTAGTCTAAATTGAAGCCCGAAAATCTACTTTCCAATGGTGTGGCCTCAAACATAAATTCTAAGTGTGCAAAGAGATATGCCTAATTTAGTGAAAGGCTGCTCATCTCTTTCTTAACGAATTGATGCCTAACTTCTTCCTAAACTAGTTTTATTCCCTCCTCTCTTATTTCCTTCAGCTCTAAACCTATAAAAAGATGTTTTAAATATTTTTCAAAGACTTCAACTCCCTTCCATTTATTTCCACTTTGTCCTTACTCGGTTTACCAAAAAGTGCAATATTTTAAACAAAATGCAAGCCTCGGAACATCATAGAAGCATTTGGAAAAATATTTTGAAAAAGGGAATTCTAAGGTCTAAAATAGTTTTGGTAAAAAATGGGGTGTAAGGTTGGGATTTAGAAGCTCTTCTTGCTGAAGAAATCGAGTGATTGTACAACATAACTTTCATTATCGAGTGATCAACCTAAGGCACCCAAGTCTTAAGGGCGGTCAAAAATGGGTTGTCTACACTATGATCCGAAACTATGACTGTTTAGTCAAGGTGGCAACACATGTAGAAATCACAGTGCAGGCTGAGAAGGAGAGGATCTGAGGTTCAAGATCTAGAGGGCATGAGTCACAAAGGGACTTTGGGCCTAGTAAAAAGAATAGAGGCTCCGATCTATCTCAGTCTCATTCACAACAAACCAGATCTACTTTTTCATTGCCTAGCAGTGGCATGGAAAAGAACGCTTAGGATGGGTTCACCTGTTTCAAATGTGTACAGTTTGCTCACAAAGCTAATGCATGTCCATAGAAGGGAGGAAGATAGTGGATGCCACCACTAGCACTACCTAACTGATCCCAGAGTCAGTCCTAGAGTAGGGGGCAAGGACTTACCTACTTTTAGTGAGGTCATTCAGGGCATATGAAGAGAGCATGCCCACAGTTGGGAGGCGCATCTGGCACTTCGGGGTCAAGGCAGACATAGAGCCACCAGCAGGCTCATTCAGTTCAGGCCCCACGAGCTATTAAGAGAGCCCCCTCGGCACAGCTAGTACAGCAGGCCTATGCTCTAAGAGATGAACAAGTTGATCAGAGGCCACAGGAGAGCATGTACACCGTTACAATGCCAGATCAGTTGTCGGGAACCTCTGTTATGAGTGGTAATTTTGTTGTGTTCAATTCTATGGCTAGTGTGTTGATTAATAGAGGTGCGTCGCATTCATTTATATCTACTACTTTTGCTTCTGCTTTGGGATTAGAGATTGATCAGCTAGAATCTCCATTGTGGGTTCAATCACTAGTTGGGGGTAGAGTGGCATTGGGGCAAGTGTGCTGCTCTTGCGAGATTGAGGCCGTGGATCGCCAACTCTCTTTTGATTTCATTACCTTAGACATGCACACTTTCGATGTTATATTGGGTATGGATTGGTTGTCAAATTTTCGGGCCACAATAGATTATCAATTCTGTAGACACCCCATTTTTGACCGTCCTCAAGACTTGGACGTCACCGTTTGAACACCCGGTGATCATCCATGTTTGTGTTTGTTTGGAGTTCCCGGAGGACTCGGCTCGCGCGCCCTGCCTCGGAATCTCCGAACCTAACCGTTTAGTGTCTGGTTTTGCACCAAACACTTGCATCTTGCCTTTGAGAGGCAAGGAATGCCATGTAAGGCATCCCCACACACCACTGGCAGTGGCTGGAGGCCACCGGCTGGTCATTTTCTTCCATCGGCACTTTTGTTTGCCGGTCGGCACACTTTAATGCCGGTCGGCATAATATGTTGCCGGTCGGCACTGTTTTTTGCCGAATTAGCATTTTTGGGCAGCCGACCACTGTTCCTCCACTTTATGGAGATATTTTGTGCCAGCTGTGATAGCTGGCACCAACTCTTCTCCCCTCCATACACGTGTATGGAGGGATTTCCCTCTAGCCAAGCTTGTTGAAGAAGCTTTGCAAGAGGGAGTCTTATAAGAGAGGGGCTTTCCTCTTGGTTCTAGGTTAGAAAAACAGAAGCAAAAACCAGCCTTTAGAGATATAGATACATATTATCTCTATACCTTTCTCCCTCTCCCTTCTTGTGTGTGTTTCTTGGCTCAAAAGGTGTGTTTTACCTTACTTTTGCACCATTACACACGCCATTACACCTTACTCCGAGATTGAAGGACTTGGGAGGTTGTTTCTTGAGTTTTTGGATTGGTTTTGATCAAAAGAGGGAGGCTAGATCATTTGTTCTTCAAGGGTTCTTCAAGGGTGAGCATCTTTCTTTTTATTCCCCAAACTTGCATTGGTTTTCTACCTATTTTGTTTACTGTTTTGGCTCTTGTGTATAACATAACAAAGGCTCATATTTTCCTGCTCTAGCACTTTCATTAAGGTCACTTTGTGGTTAGAGTGTAAACTCACCCTCATAGGCCTTGTTTGGTCTATTTTGGTGCCTTTTTGATAAGGTTTTGTTCACTTCAGTGTTTTGGTCTTTTGACCACTGAAAATCAGTGTATTTTAGTGTCAAAAAAGGAGGGTTTGAAGTCTTGCATAGGGGAGGGACACCCCTCTCCCTTCATGGTTTGTTTCCTTGCTTTTTGGCCTCAAGAGGGTAGCATGTGTGCTTGATGTTTCTTGGCTTCATTTCAGCATTTTTTTAGGCATCTTAGGTCATGTATAACCTCTGTTTTTGGTCGGATTTGGACCTCCTTGTATGCTTGTAATACTTGCTTTGTATTGCTCCATCTTGCTTAGAAATACATATCATGATTAGGCCATGATTCTTGTGAGAGTTGGCTTAGTTCCATGAAGTTCTTAGTGATGTTTTTCCATGCTTAAGGTTTATTGGTTATCCATTTTGCCATGCTTGACATGTGTGTTAAGGTTGCTTTGTATTTTAGCTTAAAAGCTTGGAGCATTTTGACCTCTAATATGTATGTTTGTGATTAACCCTCATGATTCAACATCATCTAAGGACCACATTTTAGTCCAAGAATCATGCTTGTATGTGTGCATGCATGGCCTCTTTAATGCCTTAAGGGTGTGTCCTCTTATGCCTAAGAATGAGCCTTAATGCATATGCTTCATGGGAGATGTTTTAGCTGCCATATTAGGAGTTTTGAGGTCCTATTTTTGCACGCAAAAACTCTGTTTTCACCTGTTTTGATCATGCCATGAGAGGTTGTGTTGGTGGGGGTAAGTTGTCTCCTTTTGTGCCTTAGCTTTGGGACCATAAGTTTGCTTGTTAACATGAGTTGATTGTCTATCATTTTGAGCACTTTTGGCCACTGTTTTGAGAAGGGTGAAGGCTTGCCCCTTTGCCACTTTAAGCCCTCTTGCATGCTTGCTCCATGTTTGTTGCATATTTGTTCCATTAAGCTTTGTAGCACATCAATCCCATGGTCAATTTGGTCCATTGTTTGCATCATGTTTGTACCTTGTATGCTTGGTATTATACATTTGTCATGTTAGTTGCATAATGCTTGTTGTGCTTTACATCTTGGTGGCATGATACATTCGAGTCTTGTTGAGCATTACATGCATTGCATTTACTTGGTTTGGGGTGTCAAACTAAGTGTGGGAATCAAGGACCATTCATACTTCATGTGATGCAATGTGCCTCGATTCCCGGTCATCGGGACCTTTGACTCCAATTTGATAAGGCCTCGGTTTTCATCTTGTTTGTTGCATGCATCTTCATATCAAATGGCAAATTTGATCCCTCGAGTCATCATGCACAATTGATGGCTCAAAGGTCGAAGGTCATGCTTCTTTGAGTTCAAAATATGATAAGAAGTAGGACCATGCTTACATGTGTCCAAGAACTCCATACCATGCACTGTCTGTTCTCTGTTTGCTGTCAAATTGTCTTCTGCAGGAAGTTTCTGCCGACCGGCAGAATTTAGTGCCGACCGGCACTGTCTGGAGTGCCGATGAATCCAATAAAGTGCCGATAGTAATTGTGAAGTGCCGGTGGTAATTCTGTCCGGCCGGTGGTGCTCTGCTGGATGCAGGGAGCTTGCTCCAGCACTTTGGCAATTTTCAGAAAGACAAGGCAGTACAAGCAGAGGCGACAGGAGTATAGTATGGGTTTTCCGGGCAGGACGGATTCGAGCATGCATCACTCGCGCATCCCGAGGCAGAAGCTGCGGCTACCCCTTTTCTTTCCTTCGCTTCCTTTCTTTTAATTAATTAGGAAGTTTTGTAATAATTTTATTTGTTCATTATTTTGGGACTGTAATATTAATTCGAACCCTCTGAGTGAGGGTAAACATGTAATAAGTGTGGGCGAGTGTGTGTATGTCTTCCAATCCCCATTTCTTTCTTCCCTTTTATTTACCTGCTTATGATGGTAGATTAGGGCATTTTTGAGATTAGCATACCTTATGATGTGCATGCGTGCATTCATGCATCTGTTGACATGCACCGGGCTCGGTACATCATACTAACCGCATTCGTATTTTCAAATTTCAAAATTGAATACATGAATCAGTTGGTTGCATATCGTATGCCATATTTAGGTTAACCGAGCCTAACTAAAATTGCATCTTGTATGTGCTGCATTAGGCAAAATAACATGAACTAGGACACGCACATTTGCTAACTAGTTTATTGTTTTTGGCACGGAGTACAATGTAAGTGGTTATGCTTTAGCATCCAACATGCGTGTGAATGTTGCCATAATAGTATGCTTGCCATGCGGCTAAGTGTTTACATGAGATAAACTGCTTGAATGCCTGTGGGTGGAGGTCAAACTGCTTAAATTGGGATAATGCGTTAAAACTATATTTGTTTTAAGCCCACTTGAGGGTGGCAAAACCTGCATTTTAGCCTACTTGCGAGTAGCGAACCATTTTCAAAACAAAAATGAAATGTTTTGTTCCAATTTGGGCAATTTGGTCTATACTTGTTTGCTGCGCGCATAACATAGTAATTCTAGGCTAATAAATGGAATAAGAACACATAGCGTTTTCAAAATTGGATATCACGGTTAGTAGAGGCCGGTCTTCGGACCGGGCGAAAGGGGGTGCTCACAGCTGACCTTCCCCGATCGTACCCAAGCTCCCGAGCCGAGACAAACTCCGGTGATGACGGACATGTGGCCTTCGGCACCGAGTCAGGGTTTCCTAAATTTCCCATTTTAAAAATATTTAGGTGGCGACTCTGTATCTGGCAAAGCAGTCAATGTTTGGCACTACTTTTTCAAAAATCTGTTTCTCAAAACGATTTGCCAGATTTGGACTCTTTGGTTCAGATTAAGAACCGTGACACAAATCGAGTCCGAACTGTAGCGAGGCCCACGCGGGCGCGTCTACAGTTTCTGGCGACTCTGCTGGGGAAATTTAGAGAGTTTGACTCAAACTCGTGATATCCTGTTTTGATCTCATTTATGTGTTTCTTTGCATTGCATGTGCATTGGTGCGCCCAGGAACACAGTGTTTGCCATCTGCCATTCCTGAACGGTTTGCCGGAGGCTTGTCTTGTCAAGGCATGTCCATAAGGCTGACCGGCTATGGGCTCTGACAGTATGGGAACACAAACCCCGGTTTTACCAGGGCACCCCTTTTGACCATTCGACCTAGTGCATATTCGGATCCATAGTGACCATTCCAAGCTAGGACAGGTTACTTACCCGATGCTAAGTTGTTTGAGAACCGCTGCGTGCATAGTGAAACCCTAGCTCCTGACAAAATAGGACAGGGAAACCCTACCCCAACATAGGGGTGTTTTGGCTCTCTTTACTTGCTATGTGCTTTTAGAATGTATTTCTGCAGGGAAACGAACACATCAGTTTGTAAGTTCGGGCATCAGGCCCGAGGGCATCAGTACCAGTTTTAAGAGAATCAGTTATCTGCGGATATCAGGGTTCAGCATCGGGAATAGAGATTTCGAGAACAGTGATCAGTATCGGGGAACCGTGTGTTCGGCTTATCGACTATGTGTTTCGAAAATCCAACTGTATATTATTTGTTTATTTTATGCTGTTGTGCTGTCCGGTTGTTGGTTTATTTATTGCTTTATTTATCTTTTTGCTAGGTAGTTTAGCATCATTGCGTCCAACCCAGTAGACATTCCCCAAGCACTCTGGATCAGAGGTCGCCGGCTCCATCGATCTGAGGATCTGATAGAAGGACAACCAGTGTACCATTCTGTACCCCCGGTTACTAAACGGAAAGCAACTAGGCAGAGGATATCGGTTCAACAGTTAGTACAGAGGGCTTCGTCTACCCCACCTGTGTACAGTAGGGATCAGGATCCCGTTTCACCCACAGAGAGGGAACGCATACCAGCAATTCAACCAGAGCAGAACAGTATGGCTAACTTAGAGGAGATGGTGCGCCAACTTCAGGAAAGCATGAAAATGATGCAGCAAGATGCTGCCCGCCAGGCAGAATTTTCCAGGCAACAGGCTACAGTTATGAGTGAGCAAGCGGATTTAATTGGGAGATTGCAACAGCAAACTGGGGCATCACCTTCGCAGCAAATCCCTCCTCCATTAAGGGTTCCAATACCCGAAGAGACACCAAACGCCCGGAATGTCCAAGAAGATACAGACATCCCAACGGGGCCGGCTCCACCCCCGATTCCGCCTCAACAATCCAAGGCACCCACTCCCATTAATATATCGGATTCTCCCTTTGAGTCTGAGGTAGACCCCATGACGTTAAAAATGCACAAGCTTGAAAAGCTGTTCAAGAAATCTCAAGGCGCGAAGTCCATTCCGGACATTGGAGATGGATACATCGACACAGCTGTGACGCTGCCAGACCGATTTAAGATGCCCCAAATTGATCGTTTTGACGGGTCTGAGGATCTCATGGTACACCTGCGACTGTTTTCAGACGTCCTAAGGCCAATGGGCCTCACCAGATTGCAGAAACTATCTTTATTCGGCCGGACCTTGTCAGGTGTGGCGTCCGCATGGTATGCCAAGTTGGAGGATGACGTCAAGAGAAATTGGGACGAGATGGCTGAGGCCTTCATCTTGCAGTACTCGTATAACACACAAATCGAGATCACGACCCGGGATCTCGAGACAACGAGGCAAGAACCCAAGGAAAGCTTCTCAGAGTTTGTAACTAGATGGCGGGCTAAGGCTTCAATGATGACCTTGAGACCCACAGACAAAGACCAGATTCGGATGATTGTGCGCAATCTTCAGCCGAGGCTAATGCAAAAGATGATTGTGGTCCCCTTTCCCACCTTTGCTGATCTGCATGAAATGGGGGTGCAGATCGAGGACGCCTTGAGACAAGGTTGGATTGATAATGATCGGGAGCAACCCCGCAGAAATTTCAACCGTAATGCTAACGCAGGCCCGAGCGGCGCCGCGAGGACCTCCGAAGTGAGTATGGTCACCACTAACCCTTCCCCAAGAAATACGGCAGCCATGCCATTCTCCGGTGCGTCCGGAAGCAACTTACAAACAGCCAAATACCCTCCCAGAAACACCAGGACCTTCGCTCCACTTTATATGCCCCTATCCAAAGCTTTGGGGGTTTTGATCAGAAAAGGGCATCTGAAGCCCCTAGAGCCGCGGCCCTTACCTGAAAGACTACCTGCCACCCACAATCCGGCCAAGTATTGTGCGTTCCACCAGCAGCATGGTCATGACACTGACCTATGCTTTCGTTTACGTCATGAGATTCAAGATCTCATTGATAATGGGGTGATTCTACCCCTTGAGAAACCCAATGTTACCACAAATCCTCTCCCCACACATAACCAAGTTCCACCACCCAAAAGAATCAATTTCATCCACACTGGGGTCGCATTCTACGATCCTAGTATCTATATCACACCCTCCTACCTGCCTAAGCCGAAAGTTTTCCTCCCTGATTGCACCGATTTGTGCATGATGGACGTCTCCATAACCCAACCCAAGCCAGTGGTGGTGACCATCGAGAACAGGAAAGAGGTTGTCAAACCAGAGTCTGCGGAGTCTGAGAATGATGTTGGGAATGCTTACAGTCCAAGTGACTACATTTCACCAGTGGGCCAGAACAGACCAGATGTCGAATTTCCAGTCGGGAGAGAGCTGTGTGTAATCCGAGGAGACAATTCAGGACAGGGAACGGATGATTTGACAGCCGTGAAAGAGGATTTGGTCAAGTTCCAATTTCACGACGACCAAGACTCGGCCATCAATTGGTACGATAATGAAGAATCAGCAGAGGCCACGGGGTGGTTAGATGATCAGCCGGATGTAATAGGGGAGTTCCAGTCAGAACAAGACCCGGCAGGGGCAAGAATGTCAACAACAGCCGGGACGGTGGAAAAGCAGAATACATCGCCGGAGAGCGCCGGTGTCGAGAGTTTCGCTCGGGAATGGAGCATTTTAAGTACAGGGATCAGTGAGCAATCTACTGCATTGACACAGTCAGAACAAGAGAGATTCGAGGATTCTGAGAGGATCAGGAAAGCAAAAGGCCACGTAGGGGTCGAAACCGCCGCGAGTACGGAAATGGAGGATGCTGTGAGCATAGGGATAAAAGGTACTGTGAGTATCGGGACAGTTGTGCCAGAACCAGACAGATGCTTGTCAGTCGTAGATGGTATGTGGTGGGAAGACGACGATCTATGTGTTGCCCACACGGACGAGGATTGGGAAGATAACCAACCAGATGATACCTGGTATATCGGCGAAGTCGATCACATGACTAGGAGTGGACGGTATTTCAAGCCTCCACACCTAGATCAACCAGAGGCGTCTGGAAAAGATAATGAAGCAGAGAAACAAAAGGAGAAGCAACTCGAAGATGAGGCCGTATTGAAACAATTGAAAAAGATACAAGAAGACATCTCCATCTGGGGACTGCTTATGGCTTCTCGAGTACATAGACAAGCCGTCCTTACAGCCATGGACAAGGCCAAGCTATCCATAGACACCATGCCCGAGCAGCTGGTGGGTTTAGTCTTTTCGGGAGGAAGTTCCCCAGCGTTGAGTTTTTCTGACAAAGAACTGCCACCCGAGGGTACGAACCATAACAAGCCACTCTACATCTCTGTGGAGTGCAGGGATAAATGGATACCTGTGGTGCTTGTCGACACGGGGTCCGCCATCAACGTCTGCCCGGCAAGGACAGCTTATGCGATTGGTTTGAAAGTCGCGGATTTTGTGCCAACGGCCCAAGTGATTCGGGCATATGACAACACAAGCCGGGAAGTAATGGGGACAGTTAAGATTCAAACAAAGGTTGGGCCAGGACAGCACGAGATAGATTTCCACGTCTTGGAGGTTCCTGCAACGTTTAATTTGCTTTTGGGGCGGCCGTGGCTGCATCAGGTAAAGGCGGTCTCCTCTACCCTACATCAAGTGGTGAAATACCCCTATGGGAAGGGAGTAGCCATTGTTTTTGGAAACTCATCAATTCATCCACCACCAGAGGTATCTACGCCTGTTCTAGAAATTGAGCACGGTATAGAAGATGTGTTCATATCGGGTTTCACCTTGGCCGAGGCTCGGGTCGTACAGAACATCATGGCAGCTAACGAAGGGGTGTATGTCAGTGCCCAAGCAGTCTATCTCATGAACAAACTCCAGCACATCCCCGGGATGGGATTAGGCAAGAGCGGCAGGAAAGGTGCCGCAACATCGGCCGAAGTGCCACATAACCCCCATACCTTTGGTTTGGGCTACCTACCCACCAAAGAGGATTGGATAAGGAAAGGAAAGGAAATGGCCGGAAGGGCCAGGGCGAAACAGATAGGGAAGCCCTTTGACTTAATGCACCAGCCCATTCGAGGAACCCTAAACGGACGTTTCGTCCGGGAGGGGGAGGACTTTCCGTTCTGTGGCTTCCCAGAGCCGTGGCTCAACGCAGAAAAGAAGCGCGTACCGGGATTTGAGATTTTCTTTGATTTACAGTTACCTGAGTATGACATCGCCGAAGGGCAGGCAGATCTATCGGCTGAGGCTGAGCAAAGTAAGGAAGTACAGTTCGAGGACGCTGAAAATGAAATGGGGGCAGCACTGGCGTGTCTGCTTTCAGATCCTCCGATCGAACAGAGTTGCTTGGGAGATAGCTCCTCGGTATGTGTGATTGGGAATGAAGCGGCTGCGGGCCTACCATCAGCTATTTTGGATGCATCCATCGCACCTTCTTTCATCTGGCAATATGAAGAAGGCTCTTTATCAAGCAGCACCGGGTCAGGTAGTGAGCCGGAATCTGATTCTACCGAATCTTGTACGTCGGAATCAGGTTCCAGCTCAACTGAGTCTGAGTCCGGTATTCCCGGGGGTGATAACCCGGATACCACAGTCCTGTCTAGGTCGTCTTTTTCATTTTCTTTTGAGTCTGTTGTAACAGAGGAATCCGACGGCTCGGAAGTATTTAATGAGAACGACGTGGATGTGGTTTCGGTGTATTTTTCTGTGCCTTTGATTTATTGCTTAAATCAGGATTTTCAAAATTTTGATGAAAACGACGAGGAAGAAATTCCTCCGGTTTTGCAACGGTTAATTGACCAAGAGCAGGAAAGGTTTGTTAAACCTTTAATGGATGAAATCACTACTGTGAATGTTGGTACTGAGAAGGACTCGCGGCTGGTCCAGATCGGGTCCACGTTGTCTTCTGAGGAACGCGAGCGCTTAGTCGCTTTGTTAAAAGATTTCAAAGATGTTTTCGCGTGGTCCTACGAAGATATGCCTGGAATCGATCCTGAGATTGTACAGCACCGGATCCCTCTTGACCCCGAGGCCCGACCTGTCAAACAGAAGCTCAGGAGGATCCGCCCTGATTGGGTCATTAAGATCAAGGAGGAGGTCACCAAGCAGATTGATGCAGGCTTCCTGTTGGTGTCTGAGTACCCGACTTGGCTGGCCAACATTGTTCCGGTGCCGAAGAAAGACGGCAGAATTCGGGTCTGTGTAGACTTCAGAGATTTGAACAGGGCCAGTCCGAAGGGCGACTTTCCCTTGCCACACATTGATGAACTGATAGATTTCACGGCAGGACACGCCTTGCTTTCGTTTATGGATGGTTTCTCAGGCTATAATCAGATAGTAATGGCGCCCGAAGACCGGGAGAAGACTGCATTCACTACCCCGTGGGGTACATATTGTTATCGAGTGATGCCATTTGGGCTGAAAAACGCGGGAGCTACCTATCAACGGGCAGCAACTACAATATTGCATGATATGATCCATAAAGAGGTCGAGGTGTATGTGGACGACATGATTGTCAAGTCCAAAGAAAGAGAGGGCCACTACACCGCCTTACAAAAGTTTTTTCAAAGGATCAGAGAATTTCGGCTGCGGCTGAATCCCCAAAAGTGTACTTTTGGTGTTACAGCAGGGAAGATGCTAGGGTTTCTGATAACGCAAAGGGGCATCGAGGTCGACCCTTCCAAAATCAAGGCCATCTTAGAAATGCCACCACCGAGGACTGAAAAGGAGGTGCGAGGCTTTCTAGGTAAAGTACAATTCATAAGGCGGTTTATCTCTAAATTAACCTTGACTTGTGAACCACTTTTTGGCCTCCTGAAGA
Organism: Camellia sinensis; assembly: GCF_055761805.1. Classification (NCBI taxonomy): domain Eukaryota; kingdom Viridiplantae; phylum Streptophyta; class Magnoliopsida; order Ericales; family Theaceae; genus Camellia; species Camellia sinensis. The sequence goes on from NC_138964.1 coordinate 45,734,109, forward strand.
AAGGAAAGAAATTCCAATGGGACGGCCGATGTCAAGCAGCTTTTGAGCAGATCAAAGAGTATCTACAGAACCCGCCTGTGTTGTCACCGCCAGAACCGGGGATACCGTTGATATTGTATCTTTCGGTAACTGAGACCACCATGGGCTGCATGCTCGCACAGGAGTCAGAAGACAAAGTGGAAAGGGCTATCTACTATCTGAGCAAGAAGATGCTAGATTACGAGACCCGCTATACACCACTGGAGAAGGCTTGTTTGGCCTTGGTATGGGCTACCAGGAAGCTGCGGCACTACCTGTTAGCTCACTCTGTAATGTTGGTTTCACGTTTGGATCCCGTCAAATATCTTTTCGAGAAACCAGCACTTACGGGTAGGCTAGCTCGTTGGTTGCTATTGCTTTCCGAATTTGACTTGAAATATGTAACACGCAAGTCGGTGAAGGGGAGAGCGGTAGCAGAGTTCCTTGCCGACCACCCGGTTGAGGGGGATGAAGCGGTTGAGTACCTATTCCCAGATGAAGCCATTCTGCATATCGAGGATGAAACTTGGACGATGTATTTTGACGGAGCGTCAAACCAGTATGGGTATGGGATAGGGGTGTTGTTGATAGCGCCTGACGATTCCCGTATCCCTTTAGCATTCAAGCTCCAGTTCAGAGTCTCGAACAATGAGGCAGAGTATGAGGCATGTATTGCTGGTCTGGAAGCAGCCCTAGAGCTAGGGGTAAGACGGTTGGACGTCATTGGGGACTCGAATCTTGTTGTGTCTCAAGCAAAAGGAGACTGGAAGGTCAAGGAGGAAAGGATGATAATTTACCACCAAACCTTGGATTTGTTAATTTCTCGGTTCGAGAAACTAAATTTCACCCACCTCGTAAGAGAGAACAACAGGTTTGCAGATTCGTTAGCAACTCTATCTTCCATGATAGACATCCCGTCGGGAGTCCGGATGCGTCCAGTCATCATTGATCAGAAGTTTGCTCCAGCATACGAGTCAATTTCCGCCATAGATGAAGCCCAAGACGGCAACCCCTGGTATTACGATATTTGGAACTTCTTGGAAAAGGAGACGTATCCCCTAGGGGCAAGCGCCAATGATAAAAGGGCCATTAGAAGAATGGCTATTCAGTTCATCATCTGCGGAGGTAAGCTGTGCAAAAGAGGTCATCTGGGAATGCATAAGCTCTGTGTAGAAGCTGAAGAGTCGAAGCGCCTAATGGAGGCCATCCATGGAGGGGAGTGCGGTGCACACATGAATGGAGTAATGTTGGCCAGAAAGATCCTTAGGCAGGGTTACTACTGGTCGACCATGGAAGAGGATTGTATCGGCTTTGTTCGGCGATGCCACAAGTGCCAGATCCATGCAAACCGTATGAATATCCCACCATCCAAGTTGTACAACATGACTTCCCCGTGGCCGTTTTCCGTGTGGGGGATCGATGTGATCGGAGCTGTTACCCCGAAGGGGTCGAACGGGCATGAGTATATCCTCGTAGCGATAGATTATTTCACAAAGTGGGTCGAGGCCCAATCATACGCGGTGTTGAAAGCGTCGCACGTCGCAAAGTTCATCAGAAACAACATCATTTGTCGTTACGGGGTGCCAAATGAGATCATCTCGGATAATGGATCCCACTTTAAGAAAGAAGTGGTCGACTTGTTGGAAAAGTATAACGTGGCTTTTCATAAGTCATCTACGTATCGGCCGCAAACCAATGGAGCAGTTGAGGCCGCCAACAAGAACATCAAGCATATACTGCGGAAAATGGTGGAGACCTATCGAGATTGGCCAGATAAGTTGCCGTTTGCTCTGTGGGGCTACAGAACTTCGATTAGAACTTCTACCGGAGCAACTCCGTATTCGTTAGTTTATGGAATGGAGGCTGTTCTACCTATTGAAATTGAAGTTCCATCTTTACGGGTATTGGCCGAGTGTCAGATAGCTGAGGCAGATTGGCAGCAGAGCAGGTTCGAGGAACTAATGCTCTTTGACGAAAGAAGACTGAAAGCACTGTACCACGTTCAGAGTTATCAGCGCAGGATTGCTCGGGCTTTTAACAAGAAGGTTAAGTCCAGAAATCTAAAGGAAGGGGATTTGGTACTCAAAGACAACCGAGCTCCCATCCACGACCCGAGGGGCAAGTTCAGACCCAATTGGACTGGTCCCTACATCATCAAAGCTATCTGGTCAGGCGGAGCTGTGGTTCTGATGGACTTAGATGGCTTAGAATTCTCTCAACCGATCAATATGGACAAGTTGAAGAAATACTATCCTTGAGAGGCTCGCTAGGCCGAAAACCCGAAAGGGCGACCTAGGCAAAAGTTAGAGCAAAAAAAATTAGAAAATATAAAAACTGAGCTCGCAAGGCTGAAAACCCGCAAAGGGCGGCCTTGGCAAAAGTTAGAGCGCAAAAGGAGAGTGAAAATACTTGAGCGAACCCAAGCCGGAACTACGTAAGGCTTGATTCCCATGTTTGGGATACGTAGGCAGCTTCATCCTGAAGTTCAGCCATAACACTTCCCCGATCAACTTTGTCCATTTGATCATCTCAGCCATCTTTGTCCATCAGCATTCGTTGGAATCTCCGGTGCAGTGCCACTCAGACTAGGGGCAACTTTCCGTTGCTATGCAGTGCTGCAAGGCTTTTCAGACTAGGGGCAACTTTCCAGTTGCAGGGATCTGGGGTTGTGCATCTCAAGTGACAGATCTCAGGCGTGTCCAGTTCTGATCCACATCAAAAATGTTTTTGAGAAATTTTAATAGAAGCTGACTTTGTTCAAATAAATCTTTTTACAACATTGACCATTTTTGGACCAAAGTGGAAAATTCTTAGTACCAGAACTTTCAATTTCATTAATTTCAAAACAGAGTTCTCCTGCTCTTACATACAATTGAAGTTGCTTTTTTATTACATTCATAAAAGAAAACTTGAAAGTACTAATAAAGCAATAAATCTAGGGCATGGTCAAGTCAGGTGTTCCTGCGCCCCCTCCTGCAGCTGGTCGAAGCCCCTGATGCCAAGCTGGGCCCGATCTGTGCTTCTTCATTGAGCCAATCCATGCACTCATCAGACAAAGTGCAACTGAAAGTAGGAGCAGGGGCCAGGAGTTCTCTCATCCTCCACGCAGTGGCCTGCTAGGCAAGCTGCGCGCCTCGGGCTGGAAATGCAGCAGGATACTCTATCCCCTCTGGCGGGCAGGTCTGATCATGGCCAAATTGGCGTCGAATTCGAAATGGGAAATAGAATACACAATGAGTGAGACCAACCAGTTGAATCCCAGTCTGCCGAGGCATATTGTAACTCATTGCCGGAAGGTTTAACCAAGGGCACCGCCAAGCAATACGGTCTGCGGACAAGTGGCACATCCAAGCGAACCACCATTCCTCGTCCAAGGCATTGACTAGACGATGCCGGAAGAAGTAGCCGCGAGCTGAATATGCGGGGCAGGAGTCCACAACCTGCAGTTTATCCATCAGCCACACCTGGGGAGGGATTGAAAAATGAGAGATTAAAGAATAGAGAGATGTACGAGGAGAGAAAAGTGAGAATGGGGTTTAGTGAGAAAAGATCGAGCTTGAGGGCCGAGTGATGTGAGCAATACAGAAATACGAGATCGGGTGGGAAACATTACCTGTAGTAGTAGTGGACTCCCCGCCAATCTGCACGTCTCATGACGGTAAAAGGCGTCTAAGCCCATTAGCGTCTCGGCCAGAGTCATCGCAATGCAGCTCTTGCCCTCCTTCAAGCCTTGGGCGACCTCAATCAGCCGGACACTAGCCCCTCCAGAGCCTGAGACGAATAGAAAATGGGATAGCATGCATAAACAGAGGGCATGCCGTCGGAAGCCTTGCCAGTGATGGTTGCTGCGATCACCAGCATCAGAAAATTGATTGGCCAAACTCGGAATGTCTAACATCCCGTCGCTCATCAGAAACCGAGCATCGCGCATGCTGAGTCCGCACATGCGCCCTAAGGATTGGGCATGACCAAAATTAAGTTGGGGCAGGAGCTCCTCGTCGCGCTCGGACTCCATTAAAGCTCAGAAATCTTCGAAGGTAGGACATATCTCTTGCCCGGCGAAGCTAAAGACATGTGTCACTGGATTCCAAAACCTTGCCGCGGCATGAAGAAACGGGAGATGCAACGGGGTACGACCCAGAGTGAATAGTGCATTTATGCCAAAGCCCCGGAAATTCACTTTCTCCGAGCCATCCAAGCTAGCAATCCAAGCTGTGAGATTTTGAGCAAGAAACTCTTCCATTGGAGCAAATCAGTGTGAAAATGAGAAAAGCTACGAAGCTGGGATCTTTTGTAGGAGATAAGGTTGAGTGGGGGACAGGTGTCAACATTCTGGTGGTCCCCTTTTGTTTAGTGCCGACCGGCCGAAAACATCTGCCGACCGGCCATTTAGTTTGCCGACAAAACAGGCATACGGCCGGTAGCCACTCCTTGCAGCCGGTGGTTCCTACACCGTGCCGGTGGGCTTCCTCCTGGTTTCCTGAGCTGTTTATGCTAAGAAGTGGGGAACTTCACCACCTCCAACCCCCTCCCCGGCGATAGACTCTTGCGAAGCCACGCCCGTCTGCTTGTCGAGTTTTTGAACATTTGCTTATCGAGTTGTATTTCGCTCTCTTTGAGCTCTTGATTTGTTTATCGAGTTGTATTCACCCTTGTTTGGTTGTGTCATGTCCTTGTTTTGCTTATCGAGTTGTAAGTCGGTTCACTACCTGATTATTACGATGGCAAATTTCCAAAGTGAGTTCAATTTTGTTCACATTATGGTGTGATACCCTGCGATGCGATGCACGGAAGATCCACAAATGCAACATCTTTTGAATAAAATAATTTGTTTCATTCCCATCACATGTTTTGCAAAGTGTGTGAATTTTAAGAAAGAAAATAAAACCTGCCTGAGGCAGTGCAATGTGCTCAAACTACTAGTAAAAAAGGGAAATAAAACGTAGAATGACAGGGTAGCCAAGTATCAGAATTAATACCGGTGAAACTCCCCTTGCGAATAACGCTTCTTCCGCGTCTTTGTTCGGGTCGGCCACGTCGTTGGACGCCCTCACAATACGGGAAATCACACTTTTGAAACGTGAACCTTTGAGTTGACCTTAGGCCACAACTTCTGCGAGCAACGCTCGATGCGTGCGAAGAATGCCCCGCCCCGTATCCTTTTCATGCTTTGTGAGCCCCGCAAATTGTTTCGATTATGCTGTGTAATAGTACGTTCCTTTACTTGCGTAGACCGCATGCTTAATTTCCATTACTTGCGTAGACCGCATGTTTTGCTTGCGTAGACCGCATGCTTAAGTTCAATACTTGCGTAGACCGCATGTTTTGATTGCGTAGACCGCATGTTTAATTTCATTACCTGCGTAGACCGCATGTTTTGCTTGCGTAGACCGCATGATTTATCGATTTCATTACTTGCGTAGACCGCATGATTTATCGATTTCATTACCCGCGTAGACCGCATGTCTTGATTGCGTAGACCGTATATTTTGATTGCGTAGACCGCATGTTCAGTTCCATTACCTGCGTAGACCGCATGTTTTGATTGCGTAGACCGCATGCTTAATTTCCATTACTTGCGTAGACCGCATGTTTTGCTTGCGTAGACCGCATGTTTTGCTTGCGTAGACCGCATGATTTATCGATTTCATTACTTGCGTAGACCACATGTTTTGCTTGCGTAGACCGCATGATTTATCGATTTCATTACCCGCGTAGACCGCATGTCTTGATTGCGTAGACCGCATATTTTGATTGCGTAGACCGCATGTTCAGTTCCATTACCTGCGTAGACCGCATGTTTTGATTGCGTAGACCGCATGCTTAATTTCCATTACTTGCGTAGACTGCATGTTTTGATTGCGTAGACCGCATGTTTAATTTCATTACCTGCGTAGACCGCATGTTTTGCTTGCGTAGACCGCATGATTTATCGATTTCATTACCCGCGTAGACAGCATGTCTTGATTGCGTAGACCGCATATTTTGATTGCGTAGACCGCATGCTCAGTTCCATTACCTGCGTAGACCGCATGTTTTGATTGCGTAGACCGCATGCTTAATTTCCATTACTTGCGTAGACCGCATGTTTTGCTTGCGTAGACCGCATGCTTAATTTCAATACTTGCGTAGACCGCATGTTTTGATTGCGTAGACCGCATGTTTAATTTCATTATCTGCGTAGACCGCATATTTTGATTGCGTAGACCGCATGCTCAATTCCATTATCTGCGTAGACTGCATATTTTGATTGCGTAGACCGCATGCTTAGTTTCGTCACCTGCGTAGACCGCATGTTTTAATTGCGTAGACCGCTTGTTTGTTTCGTTACCTGCGTAGGCCGCGTGCTTATGATCAATTTCGTCGCCTGTGTAGACCGCTTGCTCCATTTGCCTAGTTGTATTTCAATATGCATTGTCATGCTCCCCACTTGCTTTGCGCTGTCACGCATTTCCAGTACACTACTTTGCATATTGCTAACGATACTGTACCTGTTAAGTTTGTTTTCTTTTCAGGCACGATATTGTATGTACGGTTCACTTAAGGCTGGTGCAACCAGACGAACCGGACAGGTATTGTATCTCCCGAGTGAGACGTATTGAGAATGGCATAATTCTCTTACATCCTTTCTGCATTATAGTGTAGTTTGATGTGTGCTAGCTTAAAACTGTCGCATGTTTGCTTCATTACAGCTTTCTTTGCATGATCATAAGTTATGCTCGGCTTCGTGCATTGTCTTGCATCTTGCCCCTGCCTCCGGGCGCGTATCTTATTTGTCTTGTATGCTTGTCTAAGTCTTCGGCCTTGTCAAAAATGGGTCGTCTCTGGGCTTTGACATTCACTCCCGTCATTGTTATGACTTTCGAGTTCTGTCAAAGAGGGGCAACTGTAGACACCCCATTTTTGACCATCCTCAAGACTTGGACGTCACCGTTTGAACACCCGGTGATCATCCATGTTTGTGTTTGTTTGGAGTTCCCGGAGGACTCGGCTCGCGCGCCCTGCCTCGGAATCTCCGAACCTAACCGTTTAGTGTCTGGTTTTGCACCAAACACTTGCATCTTGCCTTTGAGAGGCAAGGAATGCCATGTAAGGCATCCCCACACACCACCGGCAGTGGCTGGAGGCCACCGGCTGGTCATTTTCTTCCATCGGCACTTTTGTTTGCCGGTCGGCACACTTTAATGCCGGTCGGCATAATATGTTGCCGGTCGGCACTGTTTTTTGCCGAATTAGCATTTTTGGGCAGCCGACCACTGTTCCTCCACTTTATGGAGATATTTTGTGCCAACTGTGATAGCTGGCACCAACTCTTCTCCCCTCCATACACGTGTATGGAGGGATTTCCCTCTAGCCAAGCTTGTTGAAGAAGCTTTGCAAGAGGGAGTCTTATAAGAGAGGGGCTTTCCTCTTGGTTCTAGGTTAGAAAAACAGAAGCAAAAACCAGCCTTTAGAGATATAGATACATATTATCTCTATACCTTTCTCCCTCTCCCTTCTTGTGTGTGTTTCTTGGCTCAAAAGGTGTGTTTTACCTTACTTTTGCACCATTACACACGCCATTACACCTTACTCCGAGATTGAAGGACTTGGGAGTTTGTTTCTTGAGTTTTTGGATTGGTTTTGATCAAAAGAGGGAGGCTAGATCATTTGTTCTTCAAGGGTTCTTCAAGGGTGAGCATCTTTCTTTTTATTCCCCAAACTTGCATTGGTTTTCTACCTATTTTGTTTACTGTTTTGGCTCTTGTGTATAACATAAAAAAGGCTCATATTTTCCTGCTCTAGCACTTTCATTAAGGTCACTTTGTGGTTAGAGTGCAAACTCACCCTCATAGGCCTTGTTTGGTCTATTTTGGTGCCTTTTTGATAAGGTTTTGTTCACTTCAGTGTTTTGGTCTTTTGACCACTGAAAATCAGTGTATTTTAGTGTCAAAAAAGGAGGGTTTGAAGTCTTGCATAGGGGAGGGACACCCCTCTCCCTTCATGGTTTGTTTCCTTGCTTTTTGGCCTCAAGAGGGTAGCATGTGTGCTTGATGTTTCTTGGCTTCATTTCAGCATTTTTTTAGGCATCTTAGGTCATGTATAACCTCTGTTTTTGGTCGTATTTGGACCTCCTTGTATGCTTGTAATACTTGCTTTGTATTGCTCCATCTTGCTTAGAAATACATATCATGATTAGGCCATGATTCTTGTGAGAGTTGGCTTAGTTCCATGAAGTTCTTAGTGATGTTTTTCCATGCTTAAGGTTTATTGGTTATCCATTTTGCCATGCTTGACATGTGTGTTAAGGTTGCTTTGTATTTTAGCTTAAAAGCTTGGAGCATTTTGACCTCTAATATGTATGTTTGTGATTAACCCTCATGATTCAACATCATCTAAGGACCACATTTTAGTCCAAGAATCATGCTTGTATGTGTGCATGCATGGCCTCTTTAATGCCTTAAGGGTGTGTCCTCTTATGCCTAAGAATGAGCCTTAATGCATATGCTTCATGGGAGATGTTTTAGCTGCCATATTAGGAGTTTTGAGGTCCTATTTTTGCACGCAAAAACTCTGTTTTCACCTGTTTTGATCATGCCATGAGAGGTTGTGTTGGTGGGGGTAAGTTGTCTCCTTTTGTGCCTTAGCTTTGGGACCATAAGTTTGCTTGTTAACATGAGTTGATTGTCTATCATTTTGAGCACTTTTGGCCACTGTTTTGAGAAGGGTGAAGGCTTGCCCCTTTGCCACTTTAAGCCCTCTTGCATGCTTGCTCCATGTTTGTTGCATATTTGTTCCATTAAGCTTTGTAGCACATCAATCCCATGGTCAATTTGGTCCATTGTTTGCATCATGTTTGTACCTTGTATGCTTGGTATTATACATTTGTCATGTTAGTTGCATAATGCTTGTTGTGCTTTACATCTTGGTGGCATGATACATTCGAGTCTTGTTGAGCATTACATGCATTGCATTTACTTGGTTTGGGGTGTCAAACTAAGTGTGGAAATCAAGGACCATTCATACTTCATGTGATGCAATGTGCCTCGATTCCCGGTCATCGGGACCTTTGACTCCAACTTGATAAGGCCTCAGTTTTCATCTTGTTTGTTGCATGCATCTTCATATCAAATGGCAAATTTGATCCCTCGAGTCATCATGCACAATTGATGGCTCAAAGGTCGAAGGTCATGCTTCTTTGAGTTCAAAATATGATAAGAAGTAGGACCATGCTTACATGTGTCCAAGAACTCCATACCATGCACTGTCTGTTCTCTGTTTGCTGTCAAATTGTCTTCTGCAGGAAGTTTCTGCCGACCGGCAGAATTTAGTGCCGACCGGCACTGTCTGGAGTGCCGATGAATCCAATAAAGTGCCGATAGTAATTGTGAAGTGCCGGTGGTAATTCTGTCCGGCCGATGGTGCTCTGCTGGATGCAGGGAGCTTGCTCCAGCACTTTGGCAATTTTCAGAAAGACAAGGCAGTACAAGCAGAGGCGACAGGAGTATAGTATGGGTTTTCCGAGCAGGACGGATTCGAGCATGCATCACTCGCGCATCCCGAGGCAGAAGCTGCGGCTACCACTTTTCTTTCCTTCGCTTCCTTTCTTTTAATTAATTAGGAAGTTTTGTAATAATTTTATTTGTTCATTATTTTGGGACTGTAATATTAATTCGAACCCTCTGAGTGAGGGTAAACATGTAATAAGTGTGGGTGAGTGTGTGTATGTCTTCCAATCCTCATTTCTTTCTTCCCTTTTATTTACCTGCTTATGATGGTAGATTAGGGCATTTTTGAGATTAGCATACCTTATGATGTGCATGCGTGCATTCATGCATCTGTTGACATGCACCGGGCTCGGTGCATCATACTAACCGCATTCGTATTTTCAAATTTCAAAATTGAATACATGAATCAGTTGGTTGCATATCGTATGCCATATTTAGGTTAACCGAGCCTAACTAAAATTGCATCTTGTATGTGCTGCATTAGGCAAAATGACATGAACTAGGACACGCACATTTGCTAACTAGGTTATTGTTTTTGGCACGGAGTACAATGTAAGTGGTTATGCTTTAGCATCCAACATGCGTGTGAATGTTGCCATAATAGTATGCTTGCCATGCGGCTAAGTGTTTACATGAGATAAACTGCTTGAATGCCTGTGGGTGGAGGTCAAACTGCTTAAATTGGAATAATGCGTTAAAACTATATTTGTTTTAAGCCCACTTGAGGGTGGCAAAACCTGCATTTTAGCCTACTTGCGAGTAGCGAACCATTTTCAAAACAAAAATGAAATGTTTTGTTCCAATTTGGGCAATTTGGTCTATACTTGTTTGCTGCGCGCATAACATAGTAATTCTAGGCTAATAAATGGAATAAGAACACATAGCGTTTTCAAAATTGGATATCACGGTTAGTAGAGGCCGGTCTTCGGACCGGGTGAAAGGGGGTGCTCACAGCTGACCTTCCCCGATCGTACCCAAGCTCCCGAGCCGAGACAAACTCCGGTGATGACGGACATGTGGCCTTCGGCACCGAGTCAGGGTTTCCTAAATTTCCCATTTTAAAAATATTTAGGTGGCGACTCTGTATCTGGCAAAGCAGTCAATGTTTGGCACTACTTTTTCAAAAATCTGTTTCTCAAAACGATTTGCCAGATTTGGACTCTTTGGTTCAGATTAAGAACCGTGACACAAATCGAGTCCGAACTGTAGCGAGGCCCACGCGGGCGCGTCTACAAATTCCATCGAGTGTTTGTATGCACACCTACTGGGGATTTCTTTATTTCCTATATGACCAGGGTGATAACCCCAATACACCATTGTATGAACTTAAGGGTTGGGGAGAACTTAGTTTTTTTTTCTTTTTTTTGCCCTTTCTCTAACTAATGAAGATAGTGTGATTCGTGGTGACTTGCCGATGGTAGTTTGTGAATACCCGGATGTTTTCCTTGAAGATCTTACTGATTTGCCACCCCACCAAGAGATTGAGTTCTCTATCGACTTAGTGCCAGGCACCACACCAATTTCCTTGGCACCATATAGATTTGCACCCGCCGAGTTGCATGAATTGAAGATCCAAATCCAAGACCTCTTAGATAAGGGCTTTATTCGACCTGGTACATCGCCTTAAGGAGAGCCGACTCTCTTTGTGAAGAAGAATGATGGTTCGTTGCGATTGTGTATAGATTACTGCAAGTTGAATTGAGTTACCGTTAAGAACAAATATCCCATACCTCGAATAGATGACCTATTTGACCAACTTAAGGGGTTTCATTGCTTTTTAAAGATAGACTTGAGGTTGGGGTACCATCAGTTAAGGGAGAATATTCAAAAGACAGCCTTTCGTACGTGTTATGGCCATTATAAGTTTCTTGTTATCCCATTCGGGCTAATCAATGCCCTAGCATCATTCATGGACTTAATGAATCAAGTTTTCCAGAAGTTTTTAGATTGATTCGTAGTCATTTTCGTGGATGACATTTTGATATATCCATCCTCAGAGGAGGAACATGAGGAACATTTACGCATAGTACTAACTTACTTAGAGTGCATAAATTATTTGCTAAATTTGAGAAATGTGAGCTTTGGGTGACAGAGGTGAAATTTTTGGGGCATGTTGTGTTGAGAGAAGGGGAAACCGTTGATTCCTCCAACACAGATACCATACAGGATTTGGAACGGCCTAAGAGTGCTGTTGAAATCTGAAGCTTCTTAGGGTTAGCAGGGTATTACTGCCATTTTGTGAGGGACTTCTCTAGATAAGCAACACTATTAACCGGGTTGACCAGAAAGGGTGTCAAATATGTGTGGAACAAGACTTGTGAAAAGTCATTTCAAGAACTTAAGGTTAGGTTGATTACCGCTCCAGTTTTGATAATTTTGGAAGGAGATGTGGGTTATACTGTGTATTGCAATACGTCTCGGGATAGACTTGGGTGTGTGTTGATGCAAGAGGGGAAGGTTATACCTTATGGGTCATGACAATTAAAAACCCATGAGAAGAACTACCCCACTCATGACTTAGAACTAGTAGCGATAATTTTTGCCTTGAAGATTTAGAGACATTATTTGTACAGTGAGAAGTTTAACATCTACTGTGACAACAAAAGCTTAAAATACTTATTCTCTCAAAAAGATCTGAATTTGTGCCAACGTAGGTGGATAGAATTTATGGAAGACTATGATTTTTAGTTGCACTATCATCCGGGAAAGGCTAATGTTGTGGCTGATGCCCCTAGTTGAAAGTTTGTGAGTACTATGGCAAGTGTGGCCATTAGGGAATGAGTTATGTTGGGTGATATCGGTGAGTATGACTTGTATTTTGGCGAGTTTAGTGAGAGTGCTACCTTGTTTACTCTGACTGCACAACCCATCTTGATTAGCAAAGTCATAGAAGCACAACAGGGTAACCAAGAAGTGGAGACAATCCATGAGAAAATCTCAAATAGGAAGGAAGAGAAGGGTTTGAACATCCATTTGGATCTCAGTGTGAGGTATTTAGACCATTTGTTTGTGCCAAAACCTGGAAGAGAGGAGGTACTTCGGGAGTTTCATCATTTATGCCTTGCGGTACATCTTGGAAGCACAAAAATGTACCTATATCTTAGTTGTCATTTTTTAGGGAGGGGCATGAAACAGGGTATCGCTTCATTTGTATTGAAATGCCTTCCTTGTCAACAAGTGAAAGCCGAACACCAAAGAACAGCGAGTTTGTTACAATCCTTGCCTATAGCTGAGTGGAAATGCGAACATGTCACCATGGACTTCGTGGTTGGACTTCTTAGGGCACAATGGGGTAGTGATGCCATTTGGGTGATTGTTGATAGGTTGACTAAGTCTACATATGTCATCCCTATGTGCAAAGGCAACTCAGTTGACTATTTGGAAGAGTTGTACATTAGAGACATAGTTCAACTTCATGGGGTCTCAGTGACCATTATTTCAGATAGAGACCCTCGCTTCATTGCCTGGTTGTGGCAAAGCCATCAAGAGGCATTGGGAACTAAGTTGACCTTTAGCACAGCCTATCATCCTGAAATCGATGGGTAATCCAAGCGTACTTACAAATTTTGGAAGATATTCTTAGGGCTTGTGTCTTATATTTCAAGGGGTCATGGGAGAGACACCTACTACAGATTGAGTTTGCCTACAAAAATAGTTATCAAGCAAGTATCAAAATTTCAACGTTTGAGGCCTTGTATGGCTAACCTTGTAGATCACCGATTTATTAGACCAAAGTGGGTGATGCACTGATGTTGGGCTGAGAGCTAGTCTGGGAAACAACCAAGAAAGTTGCTCTCATCCGAAAGAGGTTGGTTACGGCTCAAAGTTGACAAAAGAATTATGCCGACAAGAGAAAACGACCTCTATCTTTTGAGATCGGTGACCACGTTTTTCTTAAGATCTCATCGAGGCGGGGTTTGATAAGGTTTTGGAAGAGTGGGAAACTATCTCCAAGCTTCATTGGGCCTTTCGAGATCTTAGAGCGGATCGAAGATGTAGCATACCATTTGGCTTTTCAACCACAACTTTCAGGGATTCACGGGGTTCACGATGTGTTTCTTGTTTCCATGCATAGAAAGTATGAACTTGACCTTTCGCATGTGCTTGATTGGGTTGATATAGGAGTAGATGAGGATGCCTCTTATAAAGAATGATCGGTCCAAGTATTAAATGCCCGAGAGCAAGTGTTGAGGGTCAAGACCATACCTTTGGTGAACGTGTTGTGGAGGCACCATGGTGTTGAGGAGGCAACTTGGGAGCGAGAGGCGGAAGTTTGCTCCAAATACCTAGATTTGTTTAATAATGTTTAGTTGGTTTGAGGTCATTGTATACTTAAATGTTGTTGCGGAAATTGAACATTTCAATGCTAATTACGAATTGTTGAACACCTTGTGATGTGAAAAAAAAAAAAAAAGATTTTGTAAAATCATTTAAGTTAATGAAATTATCATTTTGTTAAAGTTGTATTAAATGATCATGTTGTTATTATTCGGCGTAAACCTTACGATTTGAGATTGTTAGATTAGAACACGTTCTTGCTGAAAAGATTGATTTAATTTCGGGGACGAAATTCCCTAAGGTGGGGAGGTTGTGATGTCCCGAATCCTTTAAATCAAATTGAATGCATTAATTTGGAATTTATGTCTCTTTGTGTCGTCTTCATCATTGTTAAACCTTTTGAGTCTTGTGTTGTTATCCATTCTTCCTTATGGTTATTCCAGTAGGTACATCTTCGTGTGTTCCGAGATGTCATTTTGTACTTTTGGGTGTTGGAGAGAAACTGGGAAGGTTGGCAAATGTTTTGAAGTTACTTTGTCTCACCTTCAAGTTGAGACTGCTCGAGTGGTCTTTTGGTCACTCGAGCGGTGAAATCAACCTTCTAGTATCCTATCTTCCAGTCTAAACTTTTGGGAGCAAATATTATTCGCTTGAGAGAAGCTTTCATCGCTCGAGTGATCTTTTGCAAAGGGGAGTGGGGATTTTAGGAGTGGGTATTTTTCGCTCGAGCACAAGTTTGATCACTCGAGCAGTCTCTCAAATTTGAATTGTTCGCTATAGCACAGGTTTGGTCACTCGAGATGTCTATCTGCAGTTTACTCCAAAAATTGTGTCAAAGCACTTTAAAAGTTGAACCATACACACTTTTCTATCAATTTTCACCTCATGCTCTCTCTACATTAACTTTCACTCTCTTTTCTCTCATCTCTCTCTAGAAACCCTCCACCCACTCTAATTACTCCTTGATCTCTCATTATCTATTGAGATTTTGACCATAGTGTCTCTTTAATTTTGGAGAGCTCATCAAGGGCTACGTTGTGTACGGTGGAGATTAGATTTTAACACCATTGATTTCAGAGTTTTTCATTTTTTCTTCTCAAAGTCTTGAGGTAGGGATTTTCTTTGAGTTTTATATATGGTTTTAGTATATCTTGTTCATTTCATTATAATTTCTAGTTTCGGTTTGGGTTTTGAGATGTTGAACCGAGAAAATGTTAAAGAAATTATTTTTTTTCTCATGATTCGATCCAAGATAAATTATTTTTGTGAACTATGAGCCATTTGGGGATGCATGCTTGTAGTTATTATGAAAATGAAGGGGAAAACCCTCTTTTGATCAAACCATAGGTTTGGGGGTAATTTGGGAAAAGTGAAATTGGGGTAATATTCATGAAATTGATGTTAAATCTCTTGAGAAATTGAAGAAACCTTCCTTAGGTTGTTAGGTTGTTGAGGCACTCTTGAAGGGAATAAGAATTTCGGTTGAACAATTATGGCAATATGTGATGTATATGTTTGGATTTTGAAAATGAAAGGGAAAAAAAAAAAATTTGAATATTGATGTTGATTGTGAATATAAGGAAATGCCATATGTATCATGGATTCTTACCTTGCCATGATTTTGAGAACTATTGAACAATGGAAGCTTTACTTGAACAAATGTGAGGATTATGAAGATATTGTACAAACAAGATATTTATATGTAATTTCTCATTTCATTCATATGCATTATCTTGAATATTTTTCATTTATGATCTTGACTCATAAAATAATTTATTGTTTTGAGAAAGTAATTGTTGTTATTGAAAATATTTTGGGGTAAATACGTTTGGTAAATTTGGTTAGGGGGTGTAACTGGTATTGTTTAAGCTGGCCTAAGTGTTCATGGTGAAAGATGGGAAAAAAGCGCGTATCAGGTACCACGTGCCTTCCAGTTAGGAGTCGATAAAGTGGGGGATTGGTAGTGCCTGTTATGCCTACTTGCAAACATCAACCTAGAGATTACCTGAGTCATATTTACCACCCCATTGTCTAAATCTAACTTTCATGAAGAAAATGAACTTTGAATGAAATATTGAATGGACTTCAAAAGATATGGAGAACTTTACATTTGAACATGGCATATCATTGCATTCATTTATATAAGATTACTTAAAACATATATACTTTGTTAATATATTTCTACTGGGCCTTGTGCTTACCCCTAGTGGTTTTGTGTAAGAAAAGATGTTGTGATCCCACCTAGTTGAAAGTGTGGAATGTATTGAGGGCAAGAGGCTCTTCCTTTTGTATGATTTTGTGGCAAGCCATGGGCTTAATATGTTTGGGTTTGACAACCTTTTTGTGTAACTAGGCTTAAACCTTAGAACTTGTAGCCTCAGGGCATTTACTTTATTGTTCATTCTTTCACTTTTATATAGTTACACATGCTATGGATTCATCTTTTTAGGAGGGTGAATATGTATTGCATGTGAACAATTTTTGTATACTTCTTCTATGAATTAAAATACTAATCGAGTGAGTTGGTTGATTGAGGTAGGATCGTGTGTTGGGTTTATTTATCTTATCTAATTTATTATTTATAAATTTGGGGGCATTATGGCATTTGCAAGATTCCATTCGACTTCATCACCCATGATGTCAGCTTAATCATAATCTTTGTTGCCTTCTTCCATCATGGCTTCTACATCGATGAGTTCTTGCTGCATTAAACAACTTCCCAAAATTTTACATCTTATTTATGATAAAAACTTCCTAGAGTCTATTTGTTCTAGATAATCATATACAGGCTTATATGGTAATTCTGGTACAATTATTCTTTAGCCTAGTGAGGTGCTATTGCGAAGATGGTTCTTCCATAATGAACTAACTTGAATCCGGCCTTTTCTAATTTTGTAGTTATCTGAGATAGTGTAGACACCCGATTTTTAACCGACCTTAAGACTTAGACGCTCTACTCAAAGCTCCCGATGAAGATACAAAAGGTCACTCCAAGTAACAAGTAAAAAACGAGAAAGAAAGCCAAACCTGCCTTATACACATGTTGGCCAAATCATTTCCTGGACTCTCAAACCTATTTTCAAAATGTTTTTAAGGCAATTGGTACATTTTCATTTATTTTGGCAAATATAGGCAACGTGTTTTCAAAAATGTTTTGATCCACTTTTCCAAAAGAGATAGGAAAGTCAGGATGAATGAGACAATAGAGGAAACTTTTCAAGCAAATTAGTTGAATGAGCTTGGCCTGGCCGAACATATTTTTCGTAACACGCCGAACCTTTTTGGCTCATACACCCGTGCCCAGATCTTTTTCTACACTACCAAACATTTTTTAGGCAACAACCTGAACAATTTTGATCCATGGACGTATCTCTGGGTCTTTTCCATCTCTGCTGGACAAATTTCTAAGGAGATATGCCAAGCTACTCTATACTGGCGGGGCAAGTTTTATCCGGTGCATGCTATTCTGGCATCAGCCAAACAATTTTCTTGTGAGGTGTCCAAAGGATCTTGGAATATGCCATCCAGATCCATGGTATCTAGAGGCATATTCCAAGCCCCAAATACCTATAAAATCACATCCCCTTTTAAGGGAAGAGGGTTCCAGATTTTCTAGAGTTAGTTCTAAAAATTTTAATCATTATGTCTAATCCTCTCTAAGCAACACTTAAACCCTAAAAAGTGATTCTGGTGAGAATCTTTGGACAACTCTCTGCCTACCTTTGCTTGTATGGCTTGGAGTTAGAAGACCTCTACTGATCAGAGGGAGCTTAGCTTAGAGCTTTTGATCAGCTTGGGCCCTATCTTTGCTAATCTAGAGGTAATCCCTGCTTCAATTTCAATTTTAAGTTTATTTCTACTTTGTTTTCCTTTTTCTTTTTTTTTTTTTTTGGTAGTTAGTGGATGCCTGTATAACAGCTTTGGTCAAGCCCAAATTTCTTTCTTTTTTTTTATTTTATTTTAAATTTTATGGGTTAGAACCCAAGCACGGTTTTCTCTATGAGAAGGGGAAGTTTCTCTCTTCCCGAACCTATCTTACATGGATTTGAGTGGTGTACGCTCATTTTCATGAGTATGAAGATGAGAATCTCCCTCCTCGTATTGTAGTTTTTCCTGATCTTATCGATTTTGCTAGTTTTGATGATGTAGAAGCCCGGATATGGCTTTCCCCACGAGAATGGGTTGGCTCTCCCCTCTCATCACTATTTCTCATGGATTTGGGTAGCTTATACTCATTTTCATGTGTAAGAGGGAGAGAACCTTCTTATCCTCATTAGAATTCTTATTTATGCCTTGTCATTTTCTTAGCTTCGATTCATTATATTACTATGAGCATTGGGCCGAGTCTTTTTTTTCCACCCTTATACTCTACTCTTTTACTCTTTGGTAATGTAAATTTGCTTTCGCTGTCATCATAAATCATATGATTAGCATAGGAGCACGCATTTGGGCTTGGTCCATTATTTTCAAAATAAACTACGTGTTACGTGCTTGATTGATATCCATGTTATCTTTACAGTGTCCAAAGCCCCTTAGGATTCATTGCCTATGAATTTTGCATTAGACGTCACATCTAGGATCATGCATCTTCTACTCTAGATTATTTTCTCTTGGCTGGAGTACTCAGTGAGCATTTTTACCCTTTTGTTCGCATATCATTTAGTTTAGCATCCGAAATCTTTCATCTTTGCATCCTACTTGTGATTGCTTCTTATTATGTTTAGCATGCTACCATGAGGCCGTGTGCTTATTTGCTATATCTCCCCGATTACTCATTGTATAGAGGTCTCATTACCTAAGTTGAAATGGTTCTGATGTCTTTATGGGGCAGATGTCTTGATTTGTCATGAGATTTTTTCCTTTCTAATCCTCTTTTCTAAAAATAATGAGATTATAGCATTCTAAAGTAGGTGTTTTGGTTTATATTTGTTCGCTCCACATAATAAAGATAGCAATAATAATTGGGTTATATGATCATGTCATGTTAACAATTCCGATATCAAGGATTAGTAGAGCTCGATCTTTGATCAAGTGAGGGGGGCGCTCAATTCATGACCTTCCCCCTCATACCTAAGTTACCAAGCCAATATACTTTGGTCACAGCGGATCATGGCCTTTGGGTACGAGTCACGGGCTTCCTAATTTTTCCCAAAAGTTTAGGTGGTGACTCTGAGTCTAGTGATGTAGTCCATTTTTGGCATCTCTTGCGATTAGTAAATTTTCTATAGATTTACCAGATTTGGATTCTCATTTTGTTTCACATTGCACTCGTGGAACTAGACTAAGGGTTCAAATTGTCGGGCACACTTGGATGCCCCGTCTGAGAGATCCCGTAGATATAAGGAAAAATCACCGCACCCTTGCTTTAGTTGGGTCTATTATTGGAGGTTTTCCAAACTCCTTGAACCAATCACATTTGTAAAAGATTGGCCTAGACATATCTTGTGTAATTATCAAATAATAGGTAGCGCTAAGGTGTCCATTTATTATCTCTAATTGAACAGTCTCAAAGGTTATAGGCCTCATAGTCTGTTTATTTTGCTTGAAGTCATACATTATTTGAAACATAAACTATTGGAACTTAGTGAAATAAGAGAATAAAAACTATTTGGATATGGAGGGAAGTTGTAGATGCGCTCCCGGGAACTCTCCGATATCCACGCCTGCGAGGGAGCGGCACGAATCTCGTTTTGTTTTGAGCTACTACAGTTTGGACTCAAATGTCACGGTTCTGAATCTAATCTTACTATGTGCAATGTAATACCGATAAATCACTAAAGAGTCCAAATCCGGCAAATCGTTTTGGAAAACTGCTTTTTTTAAAAAGAAGTGCCAAACATGGACTGCTTTGCCAGATACAGAGTCGCCACTTAAATATTTTATTTTGGGGGAATTTAGGAAACCCTTACTCGTGCCTAAGGCCACGTGTCCCTCATCACCAAAGTTGCCTCAGCTCGGGAACTTGGGTACGAGAGGGGAAGGTCATGCAATGAGCACCCACGCTCGCCCGATCACAAATCGGCCTGTACTAAGCATGATATTTTGTTTTTGAAAATACATGTGCTCTTATTCCATTTATTTAACCTAGAATTACTATGTGATGCGCACAGCATACAAGTATAGACTAGACCGCCTAAGTTGGAACAAAATATTGCATGTTCGTTTGTGAAAATGGTTTGAAGTTTGCTACTCGCAAGAAGACTAAATTCGGGATTCGATGAATTGTTCCAATTCAAGTAATCCAACATTCACCCACATGCATTCAGGCAGTCATAGCAAATAAGCAATTAGCCTCATGGCAACATTAACATACCTGTGGTATGCTAAAGCGTAAACACTCATAGTGTACTCCAAGCCAAAACAAAGAACTAGTTAGAAATCATGCAAGATCCTAATTCATGTTAAGATGGCTAATGTAACACATGCAAAAATGCAACTAAAATAGGCTTGGCTATGCTAAGATGGCATGTGAAATGCAACTTGGTACATGTATTCAAATAGGTATTCAAATACAATGCAGTTAGTATGATACGCCGTGCCCGGTGCATGAAAGACAGATGAATGAATGCTCGCGTGCAAGCATAAGGTATGCTAACTGAAATATGCCCTAAAACTAACCATCGTAAGCGGTTAAGTAAAAGGGAGAAAGAAATAGGGGTTGGAAGACATGCATCATACACACGCAAGCTTATTACAACAATTGGCCCTCTCGAGGGAGAGTCCGAATAAGAAGCTAACTAGCTAATGTAAGGTACTTAAACTAATTATTACAACATAATTAATTAACTAATCCTAGTTAACTAATTATTACAAAACGAATTGGAATAGCTAACGCATTAACTATTAAAGGTAAAAAACAAAGCAAAAGATAGCTACCTAAGCATGGCAGCTAAGGAAAGAAGTAAATCAGGAGGCTCAGAGGGAGAGGAATGCATGCAAGCCCGGTCGCCTCGTTTGGAAATCCAATGCGATGCCCCGATTTGCCTCTGGTTTCAATTGTCCTCAGAACACTGCACCAAGCTCCAGAAAGCTGAAACTTCACCTTGGGAGTCCTGTGGGAGGGTGGCTGACCACTTTTGGTCTCTCCAGCCACCTGTCGACCACTTTTCTTGTAGAAAGCTAGAAAAAGTGCTCAGCTAGCTAGTTTTTCTGGCTGGCCGACCAGTTGTTGCTGCTGAACTGCAATTTGCCGCAACAGAGAGCAAGAAAGGGCATGGCAATGTATTTGCAAGATATGTGTGCACAACCACTCTCCCTATCATGTTATGAACTCAAGGGAGTGCGGTTCTCGACCCTCGGGCCACCAATTACGTATTTCAATGCATGATGGCCGAGAGGCGAAGTTGCACAAGTCAATATGGAATGAATGCACAAGTAAACACATAAAGCCTAAAACTCTATCATGTATGATCAAGAGTGTCGGCAACCGAAAATCGAGGCACGTTTCATCACTTTAAGTATGAAACGTCTCTCTTTTCCAGTGTTTGGACTAACACCTATTCCAAACACAATGCAACACAAGCATTGCATACACAATGCAACTCAAGCATGCAACTCAATGCAATACAACTTAAGCATGAAAACATGCAAGGGACAAGTGTGCAAACATGCAATTAGCATACTAGCATACACAATGCTATGAACTACATGGCATACACAATTCTCACGATAACTAGCATACGCAATGCAAATGGTAACTAGCATACACAATGCAATGAACATGGCATACACAATGCTAAATTAATCATGCAAACAACATGGCATACTCAATGCTATGAATCACATGGCATACACAATGCACAATGGACTTAAACCAAAATGGATAGGCCTTAGACATGCTCAAATTAGTGGCCATAACACAAAAATAAAGGCACAAAAGGCAAGGTATGCATGCACAATGCATTGGCCAACCAACTAGGCCTAAGAGCACTACTCTCAAGAAGGCTCAGGGAGTGATAAAAGTGGAAGTGTAAAAACACTAAGTGCACTGAAATAAGACAAGAAATGATGACAAATCATTTAATTAACACAAGTATGGCATGCAATGGTCCTTAAGCATTAAAGCTAACAAAGAGGACTACTAAGGAGGAATGCAATACATGGCAAATAGGCATGAACTAGGCATGGACAGAGCTCAAGTAGGTCAAAACAAAGACCTAAACATGCTGAGATGAGGGCTCAAAGACCTAGGCATGCAAGCATACAAGCTAAGCCATAAACTAAGCAACAATGCACAACACTTAAAGGCAGTTAAAGAGTGAACAAAGTGGGAACATGGCAATGCTATAAGCTCTAAAATGAAGTATTAAATGATGCCAAATCATCTAAGTAGCTCAGAGATAGCATGCATGAGTCAACAAAACACAAAGCTAGCAAGACCAATTGCACTATAGCTATACAAAGCATGAAGCATGTGATCAAGGCAACCCAAAATAGTCCTAGAACATGTTAAAATAAGTGTAAAACATGCATGGAAGGAAGCCAAAATAAGCTAACATGGACGGCATAAGGCATGATGCGTACAAGGCAAATAAGGTGGATTACACTACACCTATTAAGACCAAGCATGGAATAACTTAACCAACAAAAATCAGAGTTATATCATGGCATAATAACTCCAAAAACACACTGAAATGATGGCTCGCAAGCTAAGGCATGAAGGCATACGCAATGATTCATGTTAAGACATAAAGGGGCAAACCCTCCAACGCATTGAATGAGTGATAAATGCAAGTGCATGAGCATGAAACATGGACTGAAATCACATAATAAATGATGCAAAATCATTCAAATAGTCCAAGTAAAGCATGCTAGTGGACTTGGCACACAAAGCTAACAAGCTAGATTGAACTATGGCTATACAAAGAAAGTCATGCATGGCCAAAACAACCAAAATCAAAGCTAGAGCATGCTAAAATATGGGCAAAAGCTTCTTGAAGTTAAGCCAAAAGCATGCTAGAATGACATGTTAAAGCATGATGCATGTTAGGCTATTTCATAGAAATGCACTACAAGTGCATGGAGCATGCAAGGGCCAACCAAACCAAACCAAAACAGAGTCATGACATGGCAAAACATCACCAAAAACATGCTGCAATGGACTCAACATAAGCTAGAATGACGTGCTACTTCATGAAGCATACAAAACTAACGTGTGTGATTTACACTACAAGTGTATAAACCATGCATGGAGTGACCAATCCAAGCAAAAAAAGTGGTAAGCCTCAGCAAAATAACTACAAATACAAGCTAAGATATGGTCAACACAAGCTCAACAAAGATGCTCAAACATGAGGCATATGAAGACAAGTATTGAAAATACAAGGAGAGGGGATGACCCTCTCCTATTTAGGACTCCAAAACCACCTTTCCACCACTGAAAATCCTCTGGATTTCAGTGGTAGAAAGTTCATACAAAGGATACAACAAGAGCCTAAAGGGATGGCTCAAAACAAGGCCTAACAAGGCCTAAGAGAAGGTAGATCACCCCCAATGAAAAAGTGACCTTAAACAAAATTTTTAAGCATGAAAAAACAGAACGTTTTCTAGTTAAGAGCTAATCTTAAAACAGTATGCAAATAAGGCTAGAAGCTTAAGCAAGAATGGGGGATTTAAGGGTTAAAGACTCACCCTTGAAGACCACCTTTACTACTGCAACTCCAGCATACTTTTTGAACCAAAACCAATCCAAGAACCTCAAAAACAACCTCAAGAAGCGTCAGCAACACAAGCAAGGTGTTTGAGTGTGTGTTTGTGTACAAAAGTGAGACAAAATAACACTTTAAGGCACAAAATAGGAACAAACAAGGAAGAATAGATACAAGTGTATATCTATCTCCCAAGCCTCAGATTTCTATACCTAGAGGAGGGAGGAGGAGCCTCCCTCTTATAGAGAACAAAAGGCAAAGCTTCTTAAAGAAGCTAAGGGCCAAGGCAATCCCTCTATACATGTGTATGGAGGATGGTCTCAGTGCCAAAAAGTAGCCGACCACTTAAAGTGGTCGGCCAGCTACTTAAGTGGTCGGCCGACCACTTTAAGTGGTCTCCCAGAACAACAATTGGTCGGCCATGGTGGGAGAGAGTCCAGAGCATGGAAACAAGAAAATGGTGTGGTCGACCACCATTGATGGTCCAAAGATCAGGGAGACCAGTTGTCAAACCAGAAAACTGGCTGGCAGGAGGAAAAGTGGTCTCCAAGGGGAAATAGTAGTCTCCCACCCTTGTACCACATTCCAAACAAGGAAAACATGGTTTGTACCAAAAACAAACCAAAACGGATGCAAGACGAGAGTTCGGGAGGCAAAGCGCGCAGCCGGGAGCCTCGAAAACTTAGCTGACAAGCACCAAAACTGGTTTACGACCACAAAAGTGGTCTCCCAAACTACAGTGGCCCTCTAGGCCAAGGAAACAAGGTATGGTCCAAAAACCAAGCCAAACAGAGAATGTTAAGTGGTCCCGAGACAAGGCACGCGGCCGAAGGCTCAGAAAACCGGAAACTAGTCTCCAAATGGGAAAAGTGGCCTACGACCACAAAAAGCGGTCTACGACCACAAAGAGATGGTCTACAGGACCTTTCCCTCCCTCAGGCAAGGAAAACCAGACTTGGTCCACAAACCGAGCCAAAGCACAAGGAGTTCAGAGGCCCAGAGGCAAGGCACTCGGCCAAAACTCTGAAACCTCGAAACGAGCACAACATGCGCAATCACCAAGCGCTCAATCGATGACGTCTGAGTCTTAAGGTCGGTCAAAAATGGGGTGTCTACAGAAGTCGAATGAGTTTACCATTCCTAACTTCCACATCTGGATTAACGGATCATTTGGGTTAGATCTCGATTAAAAGCAACTCTAAATAATCTACTGATGTAGAATACACTTTTGTTCTAAACCTAATATATTGTTTTTTTTCCACAACCCAGTCTTTGTACCACTCCAGAAATAACCATATCTACACTTATTCCTTTTATTTTTCTTTGTACATCGAAAGGGAGCTGATAATATATTTTTATAATTTCTAAATTTTATAAGGTTACTGTAACTACGCAAGTAATCTTAATGAGCTCGTTCGTAGAATGGCTTTTTCCTGCTTTTTGTAGGTTTCTGATTACAATAGCATTGTCCTGTGTTACCAGGTTCAGTGTTTCTCGGGTCTCTGCCAGGAGGGTTTCCTTCTCTATTTGACTTAGTCTCGAAAAATTCTTCAGTGCTACTCGAGTTAGATTTTCTGCTAAACTATTTTTTTATTACCATTAATATGTTTTATTTCAAAAGTAAATTGTTTTAGACACATTTACCATCACAAGAATCTTCCTTATGCCTGCATATTGGACAAGTTCTTTGTAATGCACTCAATTTTATAAGACTCTACCATCAATCATAACCCATAATCCCTACCCCCATTTTCCAGTTATTAATAGTATTTACCACGTGGGAGCAATAAATTATCCCAATATAAATTGGTAGTCAACATCTTAATAAATCTTTATTTCTCTGCATTTCATTCATGAGTTTCATTTGAGATTTACAAAATAAGATTAGAAGCGATTATACATTCACAATCCTAAAGACTTTAATATATAACATGTAATGAAATAACTATAATAAATATCATCCAAACATGTGCCCTAAAGGCTTACCAATCTTTCAAGGGCCTTGCCTTATTTCAACAAGAATGGATTTCAATCCCAACACATATAATCCCCTCGCTATACAAAAAGAAAACAAAAATGAGTGTTATGCTCCAAAATCCTCTATGCCCTCATCTTAGCCAAGGCACCAACACCTAAAAATGGTTTCCATATAGAGATGAGAAAACCTATATTTTGAACATGGCACGCCATTGCATCTTATAATCATGATAATGTAAAAACTCATGCACTTCATTAAGATTATCTCTGTTGGGCTTTATACTCATCTCTATGTGGAAACCATTTTCAAGTGTTGACGACATGCCATACACTTTTCAGAAATCATAAGCCAATCAAAGAGCTTTATTTTCAACAAAACATAGGGCGGTAAATATGACTCTAGCAATCCCTAGGTACATGCCTATAAATAGGCTATCAAGAACTACAAATTACCACTTTATCGGCTATTAACCGAAAAGAAATTGGGACCTACTCTGCGTGTGTTTTAAGATTTTCACCATAGACCTCAAGCCAACTTAATTCTCAAACCAAACTATACCTCCCTAATAGGATTTATCAAGGTATTTACCCATTTTCTCAATATTTTTCAAAGTTATCAACAACCAATCACATTGCATTTCTGAAAATGTGATACGAATTGAAAACATGAAATCATGGAAGGTCAATGATATGCATGCCTTTGCGAATGTTTTAATTTTCTTAATTCTCATGCAATTTCTAAAACAAGTTGATGCAATTCTCCACCGGTTGTTAAAACAATTATCTCTATCTCAATATTTCAATATAGACAATATATAGAGAGCATAATTAAACATTTCTCAACAATTTCAAAATAAGTGATTTTCCAAAATCATAACATCATCATTTCTTAAATTTAACCAATACTCATACGTTCCAAGAATTCAATAAATTTCCCAATTACATAATCAATATCTCAATTTTCAACAATCCAAGGGTTTTAGAAAATTTGGGTTTCTCCTTTGAAATGAAAATTTCACAATTTCTCAAGTAAAATAACACCACAAGGAAAACAATTTAAGAGTTTGGTAATTCAATTGAGATTTTTCCCAATTTTATGCATTAACATTAACATAAAGCTAAAATATATGTACAACATTAAGAAAATCCCTATCCCAAGAGTTAGGAGAGAAAGAAGCAAAACCTTATGTGGGATGCTTTTGGGGTTACCAAGCGTGCCCAATAGTTTGGACGCTCGATTTTCTAATCTAGTCTCACTAGTACAATGTGAAACAGAAAATGAGAGTCTAGCAACTTTTATAGAAAATCCATTTTATTGCAAAATATTGCCAAAAATGGACTACATCACCAAATTTCAAAGTCGGCACTTAATCTTTTGTGAAAATTAGGAAACCAGTGACTTGTGCCAAAGGCCACCATTCATCATAACCAAAGTGTCATGGCTCGGGAACATAGGTATGAGAGGGGAAGGTCATTAATTGAGCACCACACTTATCCGATCAAAGATCAGCCTCTACTAACTTTTTATAATCAATGTAAATCCATATTCCGATTATTAATAATGCTATAATTACTATTTGAGGCATTTAACTATAGATTGTGTCATAAATTTTGGTTATGCTATGATTTCATTCATTTTTTAAAAGAGTTTTTCCTGGATAAAATCCGTGGCTTAAAAATCATCTACACTCCAAAATAAATAACATGACCTCCATTCACTAACATTCAAACATATATCTCACTTAATCACTTAGCCTAATATTATAGCAACAGATATGGTAAGGAACACACACATACAATATGCTAAAGCTCAAAATGCTCACCTAGTACTCCAAGATGAGTCACGATATATACAGATATGTACAGATATACTTGATTCTATAAGCAAGTTTCTGATGTAATACACATAGAACATGTGTCTAGGAGTTCGGATGCTAAGATGTAGCATGAGTATCACCACAACACATGGATTTATGCACGTATTCATCTTTGAAGATCATATTAATGCGGATGATCTGGATCCAAATGCATGAAAAAGTAAATGCAATATGCAAGCATAATAAAGAAAACTTGATGCTATATTGAAAGCAGATAAATAAAAGGGTGAGGAAGACGTAGGGTTCACAGATTACTACAACAATTCGAATAAGAAAAATGGGAGAAATGGAGATTATTACAATAATGAATCGATCCAGTATAGCTACTGTTGAATCTAACAAATCATACTAAATACAGAAAAGAAGCAATCTAGGGTCTCCAGAACTGCTCAGGGGAGCATTCCCCAGATATTGTCTATTCTATTCTTGGGGGAAATGACCGACTAGACACCAGGTGAGTCGGCCGAAGTAGAAAGTGGCCGGCCAAATTTCTCTTTTGGCTGGGAATTAGGTCAATGCAAGATCTCAGGACAGAGGCCAAAGGGAAACTTTCTGTGGAGTTCTCATACCTTCCACTGTCTCTGTTGATAAGGATCACTTAGGGATAAGACAAATGGACCATAGCCCTCAACAATAACATAAACAAATATATACAACAGATATTTTAGTTAAAGGAACAAATTAAGTGGATCAAAATTGAAATCAAATTCAAGCCTAAGAACTAGATAGGAATCTACTTCTTCTCTTTGTGAATAAGGGCAAGTTAATACCCATATCCATGCTATTAAATGGAAAGTGTAAATTAATATAGATCATTTCTTGGCGGAAGCTTTCCTTATTGAAACAAGGGATTCATCAAACTCATTGAAAACTCCTCATCTAGTCATAGAACAAGGATGGTTACACCCTTTTCTATGTTCACAAATGATTAAGAAGGGAGGTTTCAACTTTCTTTGATCCAAAATCTCTTGTTTTACTTCCAAAATACTCAACAAAAAGGGAGAACAACACTTATCAACACAAGATCCCATGGATTACTCAAGCAACCTCATGAAACAACCCCTAACACACATTGTTATTGAGAAAATAGTTGAAATACATAGATTAGCACACTTGATAGAGGGGATGGGTGAAGATAAGTGGTGTAATTGGGAAAAGAATTATTCTACTTATTGAACTTGTGAATGGATGGCTAAAACTACTCCCAAGCATATCCACAAGGATCCAAAATATATGACAACTTTGAATCTAAAGCTAAGAAAAGCAAGGAAGTAAAGAAATGGCTATCAACTCAATGGACTGGTGGCCAAAGCTACTCCCTCCGCATCCATGAGGTCTTACAACAGTCATATAATGAAAACAAAGCTTAAAACTAAGGAAATGGAGATAGAAAAGTGATTTAGAGTATGGACAAGTCACCTCCTAAGAGGATAGGTCACTTTAATTCACAAACTCCCATGTTAATTCCCTTAATTCACTTTGGATTGATTGTTTAATGTCCAAGAGTCTTAGTAAGGTGCTTAGGATCAAGCTTCCATGGAGTGTTGATGTCCAAAGTCAAGAGGGCAGTAGGTAGCATGTATGGTTAAGAGGAGAACGGGTCAAGAAGCTCTTAAGAGCCTTGGGAAAAAGTTTCAACCCTTTGAAATGAGTTATCGAGCTCTATATATAGAGCTTAGGTCACAAATATCTAAGATATTTGTGGTAGGTAAGCAATAAAAGCTGAAATTTCCAAAAATGCTCTGTACCCGGAACATTCAGTCGGTTGAGCTTCTTAGTGATCGTCCGAGTGCTTTTGTGGCCAACCATCATTTGGTGTCCGGCCAGCTAGTGGGCACATTGTCAGATCAACAAGAGCATGTTAGCCTGATTTGGAGTGAGAAACATGCATTTCTGAGGATTTCAACCTTCCCATTCACTTTTCTTATATCTTCAGTCCGCTTGTTTGAAAGAATGCAACATTTTATTCTTTAAAAATATGAGCCTCAGAACATTGCAATAACATCTGGAGTTACACCACTAAAACTTGTTTTGAAAGAGGTTCCATTTTGGTCTAAAAATATTTTGTCCAAAAAATGCCGTTTTTAGGGTTTAAAGCTAGGTCCGTTGAACTTTTTCCATGGAACTTGCAAAGATTAACACCTTTGGTTTTCATCATCTAAAACTTAAAATGGAGTGCCTAAGTCTCAAGGCTAGTAAAAAATGGAGTGTACAGTTGCCCCTCTTTGACAGAGCTCAGTGCGTCATTTCATGACGTGAGTGGATGTTAAAGCCCAAAGATGACCCTTTTTTATGAGGCCGTAAGACTTGGCAAACAAACAAAATGTAGATAAAACTTGGTTGAACCCAAGGGTTGCCTACGTAGCCGTTTGCAAGAATCAAACCAACGTAGTTCAAGGGCAGAATGCAAATGCCATGCTCGAAATACATTTTGAAAAGATGGGCTTACACGGCGCACGTCGCCATGATTTGATAATTGGGCTTATGTGTACCACGCTGATGGAGTTTGATGATGCGAATGTCACAAAAGATGACGAGATGGAAAATAGATAAAGCTGCAAAGATGGAAAAAGAAATAAAGGGCCAACACAAACAAACATGCAATGTATGAAAGAAATGCAACACCCATCTGTGCCGTGGTGCAAGAGGGGAAGAGAAAAGGATAATCAAAGCTAAAACCGCATATGACCAGCAGTCACAGCAACAAGGAACTCCAATGCACACTCCAAACATGTCGCAACATGAAGGAAGAAAAGATGGTGTTAATCGCCAACCCGCAGGGGGCGATATTAACTAAAGGCTGGCATTAACCGCCAACCCCACAAGAGGCAGTGTTAACCAGAGGTGTTGTTAACCATATGTAGCTCAACTTTTTGTGCTCCCTTTCGAAAGACGAATAAGCCCTACAGTATCGGACTCCCACGGTTCTGAATCTGATTCCATAAGTACAATGTGAAATAGAGAAACACCAAAGAGTCTAAATCCGGCAAATCTTTTGGAAAATTGATTTTGAATCAAATTGCCAAAAATTGACTGCTTTGCCAGATACAGAGTCGCCACTTAAATATTTTATTTTTGAAAAATTTAGGAAACCCATGACTCGTGCCAAAGGCCACGTGTCCGTCATCACCAAGATTGTCTCAGCTCGGGAACTTTGGTACGAGAGGGGAAGGTCATGAATTGAGCACCCCCGCTCGCCTAATCAAAGACCGGCCTCTACTAATCGTGATATAAATCTTATCTACATTATATACTCTTATTTCGATTATTAGGCTAGCATTACTATGTGATGCGCACACACACAAGTATAGACTAATTTGCAAGAATTGGAATGCTTGATCTCATGTTTTGTTTTGAAAATTGTTTCGAATATGTACCAATTGAAAAAGTGATCGCCTATGAACATTACTCAAATTATTCCAATTCAAGCAATTAGCCTTCATCCACAGGCATTCAAACAGTTTATCATTTAAGCACTTAGTCTCATGGTGAACATGCTTTCACATGGCAACAATCACATTCATGCAAATATGCTAAAGCAAATAAAAGCTCACCTAATACTCCAAACCAAAAAGATGACAATGTTAGAAAGAAAGCATGATCCTAACTATGCAATATGACTAATGCAACACATGCGATATGCAATTACTAGGCTTGGCTACTAATATGGCATATGAAGTAATTTGATAGCATGCGGTCTAAGCACGTATTCAAAGGATATTTAAACGACAATGCAAGTTAGAATGATGAACTGAGCCTTGGTGCATGCAATACAAGTGGATGCAAACATGGAGAATGCTAAACAAAACATGATGCCATAAACTAACCATCATAAGCAGTTAAATAAAAGGGAGAAAGACGTGGGGTTGGAAGACATACACATTATTACAACATTACGCCCTCACGCAGGAGGGCCCGAATGAATAAGCTAGCTAACTAATTACCTAGCTATTACAACAACAAATGAATTAATTAACTAACTATTCTAGCTAACTAAAACAATTACAACACTTTGCCAAATTTAACTAGCTACAACTAATTAATTATAACAAATATTTACGCTAAATATTTAAACTAAACAAGCTCGGTACACAAGGAATGCTCATGCATGTGCTCGGCTTCCACCCGAAAAAGCCGCTATTTCTGCTGCTAAATGCCTTTGTTGCACAGTAGAACACTTGCACTGTTTTCCACCTCTAGACCAACTCTGTTTTGCTTTAGAAGGACACTACTGGATTTTGCACTGGTGTCTGACAGAGGGCCTGCCATCAACTGATGATGGCCTGCCGGCCACTGATGACTAGACTATTGTGCTGCCACAGAGAGCAAACAGAGCAGAGACAGGGTATTCTCAACCGTTTGTTTGCACAATTTTCCACTCCTTATCATTTGAATAGCTCAAAGGAGTAGTAAGTTTGATTTACAAGCCACCAATTGATGCAATTTCATTGCATGATGGCTTATGAACCAAGTGTGCAAGTTCATTGAATGCAACAAAACAAGACTCTCAAAACCACCTCCCTATCATGAAAGATCAAGGAAAGTAATTGACAATGAATCCTGAATCATTTTCATCACTAATGAGTATGAAACGACTCAAGACTCAAGGGTTCAATTAACGTCCGATTGAACCCAAAACCAGATTATTATCTTGCACCTTTTTTATTCACCAACTTTATTACTCCATTGTAGATTACCATCCATTCTTTAATTCAATTGAGTCCAATGGTGTATTTAAGTCCTCTAATGGAAAGAGGGCTCAAACCAAAAGTTGCTTTGGGCATGAAAAAGGCATCATACCATTGGTAATGAACCCCCAAAGGGATTAAACCATTAAGCATGACACCTCAATCTCATGCTTAAACAAACAAGTAGTTTGAAACCACTTTCAAAGAAAAACAAAACCGAAGAAAGGAAGGAGGTTGCAGAGGTGATTAAGAGTGATCAAGAGTATGGAAAGTCAAAAATAAATGTAATCAACTCAAATAAGGTGGTGTCTAATGCCTAAAACACCAAACTCATGAGGACAATTACATTATAGGCATGCAAAACAAAGCTCAAATGCAACTATCAACCAAAAGTAGTCCTAAATAATTCCTAAAACATGCTGGAATTAAGACAAAAAAAAAAAAAAAAGAGGCTAGAACAAGAAGCTAAAACATGGAGCTTGCTAGGCTAGTAAGCAAAACACAAGGAGGGGAGGCTAACCCCTCCAATTTTGGACTTCAAAACATGATTTTAGCCACTGAAATAACTCTAAAAATCAGTGTTTAAAAGCTCAAAAAAAAAAAATAGTGTAAAGGTGGGAAACACAAGGGTAAAAGCCTTAAAAGAAAGGTGTAAAGAAGGGTGAACCACCCCTCAACCTTTATTGGCCTTAAAACTCAAGTTTCAGCCCAAAAATATAGAGTTTTTACGGCCCAAAAATAGTTGGAAAACAGTAGGAAAGAGAGTGAATAAAGCAAGTAAAGAGGCAAAGCTTTATATCTCTTGAAGAGGAGATCAC
This sequence comes from Camellia sinensis, assembly GCF_055761805.1. NCBI lineage: Eukaryota > Viridiplantae > Streptophyta > Magnoliopsida > Ericales > Theaceae > Camellia > Camellia sinensis. The sequence goes on from NC_138964.1 coordinate 45,766,900, forward strand.
TTTCAAGCAATAAAACAAGGCAAACACACCCTCAAGAGCTCAAACAAGACTCAAAGACACCTCAGCTCGAAGATGGAGAGATTTGATTAAGAGTGTATAGGCTAAGATGAAGAGTATATAGGCAATAGTGAAAAAATTTGCCACAGAGAGAGAGAGAGAGAGAGAACTGTAGAGAGAGGAAAAATTTTGCTCCAAATTTTATTCTAACGCCATGGCAAGAGGGGAGGCCCTTTATATATAGAAAACATGAATCTCCCTCAGAAACATCTAGCCATACATGTGGGAGCAGATGAATGCATCTGTACAAACAGCTGACACAAAATATCCGCAAACTGGCCACCAGAGGTTGCAAGCTTGAAGATCCAAGGTTTGGGTCCAAAACAAAGGCAACAGGGTTATAGAGTTTGAAAGGCCCAAAGTTGTAGCATTTTGCTAAGGCCATCGAGCACTTGACAAGCATATACACTCATCATTGGGTGTGCAAGCGATGATGTCCAAGTCGTAAGGGCCATAAAAAATGGAGTGTCTACACCAGAGGTGTTGTTAACCACCAACCCCCACAAGAGGAGGTATTAACTGAGGGTGGTGTTAACAGCCAATCCACATAGGAGGCGGTATAAACGGAGGGTGGTGTTAACTGCCAACACGCGTAGGGGGCAGTATTTGTAGACGTCCCCGAACGCCCCGGGAGGGAATCGTGTTTTGTTCATTGAGCTTACTATAGTTTGGACTCAAATGTCACGGTTTTTAATCTAATCCCGCAGAGTGCAATGCGAGACTGATAAATCACCAAAGAGTCCAAATCCGGCAAATCGTTTTGAAAATTTGATTTTTAGAAAGAAGTGCCAAACATGGACTGCTTTGTCAGATACAGAGTCGCCACGTAAATATTTTATTTTGGGAGAATTTAGGAAACCCTGACTCGTGCCTAAGGCCACATGTCCGTCATCACCAAAGTTGCCTTGGCTCGGGAACTTGGGTACGATTGGGGAAGGTCACTTCGTGAGCACCCCCGCTCGCCCGATCAAAGATCGGCCTCTACTAAACATGATATCGAGTTTTGAAAACATTATGTGCTCTTATTCCGGTTTATTAGCCTAGAATTACTATGTGATGCACACAACATACAAGTATAGACTAGATTGCCTAGGTTGGAATGAAACATCGCATATCCGTTTGTTTTGAAAATGGATTGAAGTTTGCTACTCGCAAGTAGGCTAAAACACGGGTTTCGACAAATCATTCCAATTCAAGCAACCCAACCTTCACCCGCAGGCATTTAGGTAATTATATCACATAAGCACATAGCCTCATGGTAAGCGTGCTATCATGGCAGTCACTCACACACTTGCAAGGATGCTAAAGCATAAACACTTACCGAGTACTCCAAGCCAAAACAGAAACTAGTTAGTAATCAATGCATGATCCTAATTCATGTTAAGATGGCTAATGCAACTCATGCGAAAATGTAACTAGGATAGGCTCGGCTATTCTAAACATGGCATACGAAATGCAACAGATAACATGTATTCAACTTGGAATCGAAATACAATGCAGTTAGCATGATGCGCCGAGCCCGGTGCATGCAATACAGATGAATGATGCAAACATGCGAGCATAAGTGTGCTAATTGAAACATGCCCTAAACTAACCATCAAAAGCTAGTAAATAAAAGGGAGAAAGACGTGGGGTTGGAAGACATACATCACATACACGCACACTTATTACAACATTGCCCTCCTCGGAGGGTCCGAATAAATAATACACAACCGAACGAATAACGAACTACAACTAATTATTACACGACATTAACTATATAACAAACTAGCTAAGTAAGCATGTAAACTAAGTGAATGTGACTGCCTCGGCTCTATTTTGGATGACAATGGATGCATGCATGCGCGAATCACCTTTGTCGGGAAATCCGTCGCAATGCCCCCGACTCGCCTTTGTTTGCAATTGATTTCAGAAACTTGCACAGGGCTCCAAGAGGCTGAAACTCCACTCTTGGAAGTTATGGGAGGGCTGCCGACCAACCAATGGCATGGGAGACCACCTGCCAACCACCCCTTTGTGGTGGAGACCAAAAAGGTTGGTCGGTCTGCTAGAAAACCTGGTCTGCCGACCACTTTCTGCCCCTGGATTTTGGTTTTCTGCAACACAAAGCAATAGGGAAGCATGGCAAGGTATTTTCAACAAATGTGTGCTCGACCACTCTCCCCGTCATAGCATAGGCTCTAGGGAGTGTAACCCTTGATCCTCAGACCACCAATCACGTATCTCAATGTATGATGGCCGAGGAGTCGAATTGCACGACTTAATGTGACATGAATGCACAAATAAGCATCTAAAGCCAACAACTCTATCATAGATAGTCAAGAGTGTCGGCGACCGGGAATCGAGACACGTTTCATCACTTGGAGTATGAAACGCTCCTCGTTTCTCGTGTTTGGGCTAACTCCTATCTGTAGACGCGCCCGCGGAGGGGGGACCTCGCTACTACAGTTCGGACTCTCGATTTGTGTCACGGTTCTTAATCTGAACCAAAGAGTCCAAATCTGGCAAATCGTTTTGAGAAACAGATTTTTGAAAAAGTAGTGCCAAACATGGACTGCTTTGCCAGATACAGAGTCGCCACCTAAATATTTTTAAAATGGGAAATTTAGGAAACCCTGACTCGGTGCCGAAGGCCACATGTCCGTCATCACCGGAATTGTCTCGGCTCGGGAGCTTGGGTACGATCGGGGAAGGTCAGCTAGAGCACCCCCTTTCGCCCGGTCCGAAGACCGGCCTCTATTAACCGTGATATCCGTATTTGAAAACTTTATGTGTTCTTAATCCAATTATTAGCCTAGAATTACTATGTTATGCGCGCAGCAAACAAGTATAGACTAGATTGCCTAATTTGGAAATAAACATTGCATATCCATTCGGTTTGAAAATGCTTTGGAATTTGCTACTCGCAAGTAGGCTAAAATGCGGATTTCAACGAGTCTTTCCAACTCAAACAATCCAACCTTCACCCACAGGCATTCAAAACAGTTTAACACATAAGCATCTAGCCACATGTTAAGCATGCTGTCATGGCAACATTCACACTCATGCGATATGCTAAAGCGGAAATACTTACATCGTACTCCGTGCCAAAACAAAGAACTTGTTAGCAAACATGCATGATCCAAGTCCATGTTAAGTGCCTAATGCATCGCATACAAAGTGTTGCTAGAATAGGCTCGGCTATCCTAAGCATGTCATGTGAAAATGCACAATTATCACGTATTCAGTTTGGGAATTGAAGTATTGATGCAGTTAGCATGATGTACCGAGCCTAATGCATGCAATACAAATGCATGGATGCACACATGCATAGCATAAGGTATGCTGAATTAAACGTGCCCTAATCTACCATCATAAGCAGGTAAGTAAAAGGGAAGAAAGAAGTGAGGTTGGAAGACATACACACACTCACGCACACTTATTACAGATTCGCCCTCGCTCGGAGGGACCAAATAAATATTACAAATTAATTAACTACACAAGCTAATTAATATTACAAATTAACTAATTTAATTAACAAATTAAATTAACTAAAACAGGAAAACGCCTCGGGAAGCGCGCCACCATGCATGGGCTGCCTCTGTTTTCCTTCCTTTCCTCTTCTGAAGGCTGTCAAAACCTCAGAATTACATCCCTGGACACTGGGGAGTACCACCGGCTGAATGAAACTTCCACCGGCAGTGTAGTATGGCCATCGGCACAAAATAGGGTCTGTCGGCAGAGAAAATGGTGCCGGTCGGCACATTACACTGCCGGTCGGCAGAGTATTCCTGCAGAACCTGCAACTCACAGCAACAGAGGGCAAGACAAAGCATGGCAACACAATTCAAGGCATGTATGCACCAACCACGTCTCTTATCATTGTAATGACTCAAAGGGACATGTGCCTTGGTTCTCGGACCACCAATCACGCATTTCCATGCATGATGGCCCAAAGAACCAAGTATGCAACTTTGGTTTCAAATGCGATGCAAACCAATCAAACAAACAAGGCCCTATTCCTATCACCAATTCAAGGAACAAGGTATGCATGCAAGATGCAATGCGACCTAGGCATACAAGCTAGGAATGCAACATGACATGGCAAGGCACTCATGCAATCATGCAAGCATGCATATGGCAATGCAAATGGATGGCAAGATGGACTTATACATGAATTAGGCAACTCTAATAAGGCCTAAAACAGTAGCCAAAGTGCTATAAAATGGAGGCTAAATGGCATGCACACACACATGCACATAAGGACCAACACTTAAGCACAAATCAAACAACATTCAAGCACACTTGAAAGGAGGAAACATGGACAATTAGCATGCAACATGAGCCCTAAAATCATGTTATAAAATGATGCCAAATCAAGTTATAAATCAAGTCAAGCATGCAACAAATGGCCTAAGTGTTCAAAGCAAATCAATGAGGCATTGAACTACACTTAACATGACCAAACATGGCATACATTAAGCAACCAAAAACAGGTTTATAGCACGTTAAAACAAGGCTAAAGGACTCTTTAGATGGCATCTAAATGGCCCAAATACAAAGGCCTACACCATGGCCAAAACATGGAGCATTGCAACACATGCTTTCAAAGCATTAAAGAGACATGCAAGGCAATCAAACAAGCATGGAAATGGGACTGAAATGGCATGTAGAATGATCCCAAATCATCAAAACAATGCAAAGATGGCATGCTACACATGCACATACTCAAGGCCAACAAGCCCAAATACAAAGGAGCTATATAATGCATGCAAAGATCAACCCAAACGACTATGGACAGAGCTAAAACATGGCAAGATAAGCACATAATCTTCACAAATACAAGCCTAAAACATGCTCCAACAAAGGCTAACAACCTAGAACATGTTAAGGCACAAATAAGGCATTACATGGCAACTATGCTAAGCATGCATGAAGTTCCAAAACCAACTTAAAATCATGTTATATTATGGATATATAAGCATGAAAAACAAACCAAACATGCTCAACACACACTCAAGCATAGGCTTCCTTAGGAGGCCAAAATATGCCCTTTTCAAGGACAACAAGGAGAGGGGGTGGCCCTCTCCTTCTTGGGACTTCAAAGCATCATCTTCACCACTGAAATCCCTCAAGATTTCAGTGGTGAAGAGACCTCAACACCAAAATCCCGGAGCTAACACAAAATGGCTCAAAATGAGGCCTTTTGAGGCCTAAGGGTGGTCAACAACCCTCAAACAACAAAACACTCTTAATAAACAATAAAGAGGGCCTAAAAATAGAACTTTTTTATGTTATACAATAAGCACAAAAACAGCTCTAAGATAGGTATAAAATTAATGCAAGAATGGGGGAAAAAAAGGACTAGAATCTCACCCTTGAAGACCCCTTCACAAATGGTGCTCCAATGGCCTCCTTTGGCATGAATCCAACACCAAAATCTCAAAACAAACCCTTTAGAACCTCAGCTCCAAGAGGAAGGTGAAACACTAGGTGTTTGTGTGCAATAGTGAGACACAAAACACCTAGTGTACAAATAAGAGGGAAAGAGAGATAGAGAGTGTATATCTAACCCTAACCCTAGAAAAACCAAAGCTTGGTCTGTATTTTCCTCTCTCAAAAATGTCTAAAATCTCTCCCCTTCTGCCTTTGAGAGAGCTCCTCTCTATATGCCTCTTGTAAAGCTTACAAGACAAGCTTTGCAAGAGGGAGATCCCTCCATACACGTGTATGGAGGGGAGCAAATGCAATACAGCTGTCTAAAAATATCTGCAAAAGCAGATGAACAGCAATCGGCCGGCCAAAAATGCCATCTTGGCCAAAAAGAGTGCCGACCGGCACAAAATAGTGCTGACCGGCAACAAACAGTGCCGGCCGGCAAACTATATTGCCGGTGGCAGCAAACACCAGCCGGTGGCATCTAGCCACTGCCGGTGATGGGTGGGGATGGTCTACAAGCCCTACCCTGCCTCTGAAGGGCAAGATGCAAGTGTTTGGTGCAAAACCAGACACTAAACGGTCGAGTTCGGGGATCCTGAGGCAAGGCGCGCGAGCCGAGACCTCCGGGAACTCCAAACGAACACAAACATGGGAGATCACCGTGTGTCCAAATGGTGACATCCAAGTCTTGAGGACGGTCAAAAATGGGGTGTCTACAGTTGCCCCTCTTTGACAGAACTCGAAAGTCATTACAATGACGGGAGTGAATGTCAAAGCCCAGAGACGACCCATTTTTGACAAGGCCGAAGACTTAGACAAACATACAAGACAAATAAGATATGCGCCCGAAGGCAGGGGCAAAATGCAAGACAATGCACAGAGCCGAGCATAACTTATGATCATGCAAATAAAGCTGTAATGAAGCAAACATGCGACAGTTTTAAGCTAGCATACCAAACTACACTACAATGCAGAAAGGATGTAAGAGAATTATGGAATTCTCAATACGTCTCACTCGGGAGATACAATACCTGTGCGGCTCGTCTGGTTGCACCAGCTTCAAGTGAACCGTACATACAATATCGTGCCTGCAAAGAAAACAAACTTAACAGGTACAATACTGTTAGCAACATGCATGACAATGCAAATGTGGATGCAAAACGATATGCAATATATACAAAACAATGTATAAACAATGCAAATGAAGATGCAATGTAATTGAAACAATGCAAGCTACATGCAAAGCATTTGAATCGTGATCCAATCACGAGCGGTTCGAAACCACACCTATGTCAAATAGATTGATGGAGGTGACAAGTATGTCTACCATAGAACGGTCAACTGAACTATGAGTATTGTAGACAAACGCAAGAACAAATATTGGGTGGAATTGACACAAGTGGGGAAACGACCCGCTGGAGAAAGGACTACGATCCTAATGCCGGATGCAAAAATTACACTACAATGTAAAATATATGGATACGCTAGGAAGATGGCAATGGATATGGCACGCAGGCCAAACCAAATCTTGCCTAGGAAAGGCATGTACACATACAAGCCATGTGTAACACAGAAAAGGTGCCGCAACCCTCAACCAACATATCAGCGTGGAATCGGCGCGATACACATGCAGAACTGTGTTTTAACATGAAAAGTAAGGGCACATACCAGACCAAGCTCAACATGGAAAGGCGCAAGCCATAGATGGAAGGTGATGCAATGAATGCATGCAATCTACAATGCAATATCTACAAATATGCAATGGAATGGATATGGATACAATGGATATGGCACGCAAGCCAAACCAAATCTTGCCTAGGAAAGGCATGTACACATACGAGCCATGTGTAACACAGAAAAGGTGCCGCAACCCTCAACCAACATACCAGCGTGGAATCGGCGCGATACACATGCAGAACTGTGTTTTAACATGAAAAGTAAGGGCACATACCAGACCAAGCTCAACCTGGAAAGGCGCAAGCCATAGGCGGAAGATGATGCAATGAATGCATGCAATCTACAATGCAATATTCACAAATATGCAATGGAGTGGATATTTACAAAATGCATGACAATGCAATGCAATGCGACCTACTGGGGGAAAATGCAATGGATGCATGCAAGCTACAATGGAAATGCATGACAATGCACTATGATGCAATGACTATGATTGCAACTTTCCCTATCTTACCAACAGGGCGATATACTACGTTGGTTCAGTATCTAGAATTGAGGCGTAGACATGCCGTCTCAACCTATGGGGCTTCCATACAGATTTCAAGCCGAGGGTAAACCCCTGGGTATTTAAACCAGACTTTAGTCTCAGAACTCCCGAACCTTTGCGTTCTAGGCATAAGCCGTTCGAACTCTAGTTTCCACCGTTCCAGTTGGTCTTCTAGGAACTCATCGCAACCACAGACAGGTGGCTTTACCAGACCACCGAAAGTCGTTCGGGCACGACAAACACCGAAGGAATTGCACCTTCAGAGGATTTAAGGTCTCCTAGACCGGAATGCAAAATGTATGCATGACAATGCATGTTTTTTTTTGTTTTTGTTTTTTGAAATGCAAATGATGCAAGTGATGCATGTTGCATGGAATGCGCGACAACACGCGGCTTTTGAGACGCATGAGAATGCGAACACTAAAGGTCTTACACCTTCCAAGGATTTAAGGTCTCCTAGACCGTACGTGTTTAAGGTCTCGCCAGACCATGCGTGTTTAAGGTCTCGCCAGACCGTGCGTGTTTAAGGTCTCGCCAGACCGTGAATCACGGTGGGATGATGCGCAAAATAGCGCAATGCGTTAGGCAACGCGAGTGCACAGGACAGTGCGATGGAATGCATGCAAAATGCAATGAGATGCGCAAAACAGCGCGAAATTGATACATGCAGGATGCAAGCGAGGTGCACAAAACAGTGCGATGCGCAGAACAGCGCGAGATTTGAAATGCACAAAACAGTGCGATGCGCAGAACAGCGCGAGGTTTGAAATGCACAAAACAGTGCGATGCGCAGAACAGCGCGAGGTTTGAAATGCACAAAACAGTGCGATGCGCAGAACAGCGCGAGGTTTGAAATGCACAAAACAGTGCGATGATAAGTGTGACACGCATGCCACACGGGATGTAAACGGGCTTAAATGCGCGACAACGTACGTATTCTGGAATGCATGACAATGCATGGAATGGAAATGCAATGATGATGCATGAGAAATGTGCACGACAATGCAAAGGGGTGCGTGTTGCGACGCTTGTAACACGTGCGTAACAATGTAAATGAGTGGCGCATGACAGCGCGATGTAATGCACCGAAGTAGTGTGATGAACTTGTGCAACACACATGGGGCAACTTTTGAATTCAAAAGGATACAAAAAGGATACACCTTGCACGAATTCGAGTGCCACGCACTGGAGACACGGCCCGCGGTCAGAACGGAGGCCGGTTGAACGTCGGAGATGCACTTTCTTGCACTTTCTTGAGCTATGAAGACCACAAACTTCTCATATGGCCTAACCAAGGCTGTGGGAACCCCAACGGCCGAAAATGGAGGCCACCGGCTGGCCATCGGCACAAAAACAATTCTATCGGCACAAAAAAGTGCCGGCCGGCACAAAACATTGCCGACCGGCAAACAGTTACTGGTACGGGGCAGTTTTGACTTTTCACCTTGGGTGTTATAAAATAGGGTTTCAAACCCTATTTTCTCATTTCTCTCAAGCCGAAATCCTTTGCTCTCTCTCTCTAGAGCTTTTCCCTCTCCTTTTTCGTCCATTTCTTCGCGTTCTACGCTCGTTTCGTTGTCGGATTCGCGATCCTCTTCGCGTTTCGGACATTTTCCACCGATCACATTTTCGTTTCGGTGCCTTGTTTGGCGTTCTCGCCTTTTCGGGGTTTGTTCCCCTCACTTTCCTCTTCATTTCCGTGCCTTTTCACATTCCGGCCTTCCCGACCATTTCCGACCCTCTCGGGAGTTGACTTTTCAGTTGACTCTTCATATTCCGGCTCGGTTTTCCTTTTTCGGCCATTTCCACACCATTCTCTACATGGCGGACGACATTCCACGTGGCGGGACTCCCCCGGACCACGAGATGGATCCCGGGGTCGAGCTCTTACCACTGAGCGAGTGCCCGTTCGACCCGGCGACCTACCGGCCGGCGATCCATGTTCTGCCCCCAGACAGCCTGCGTCAGTTCCGGAGCTTTGAGAGGTACGCGGCGCCTGAGCTACTACTACGCGAGCCTACCTCCCACATTTCATTCGGCACTTCCGAGGTAACTCTTCATCTTCTGCTTTACTTTCTGCAATGTAGGATACAAAACTGCCATAGTTAGTTGTATTCTCTAACTGCTGAAATCTGATATGCCGTAGACCGTAGTTGACTGTAAACATACATACAACTGATATCTGTTTGAGACTGACACATGCACACACACTGCACTAGCCCTGAATCACTCAAACACACTGCACTCACTGTTTTTCACTGTATTCACACTGGCACCCAGTATTTGTCTGAATCTGACAAACTTGCATACATGCCACATCTGTTCTGAAACACCCAAACACGCTGACACAGCACACGTATTTCACTGCAAGCACACCGGTACCCGGTATTTGCCTGAATCTGACAAACTTGCATACATGCCATATCTGTCCTTTCAAAACTGCATGTTGAATGTTGTCTTGCAATTGTTGTTTTCTGTTTGCAGGAGGGTTCCCATACCATTCGCGGGTATGGGAATACTGGTGCACGGGAGTGGTATGATGAGCTCCCTGATGCGGTCCAGCGCATCGTGGACCGAGCGGGCTTCGGCACCTTCTGCTGAGGACTCTCTAGGTTGTCCATATGCAGACCTCTTCTTGCCGCTTTGGCGGAGAGGTGGTGGGACACCACCGATTCTTTCCACTTTTTTGCTGCAGGGGACATGACGATGACCCCTTATGACTTCTCGATGCTCACAGGCATCGGGGTAGGGGGTGATCCGATCCCTTTCGACATCGCGATGGATGAGTGGACCGCCGCTCAGGTTTATCTGTTGGGGGAGGCGCCACCCCTAGCTCGTCCAGGTTTCGTTCGATACTCCTGGTTCGAGGCACAGTTTCGGGTCCAGCCCGTTTTGGAGGAGGAGGCGGAGATGTCCCCGGAGGACGAGGAGAGGTATGCTCGCGGCTTCCTCATGTTCCTGTTCGGGACTACCATCTTCGCCGACCGGGCGAACACCGTGCCTCTTTGTCTTCTCAGCGCACTGGTGGACGTCCGGGACATCTTGCACTACGACTGGGGTGGCGCTGCTCTGGCCACCCTTTATGGGTACATGAGCTCGGCTTCGCGCGGCAGTGGCCAGCTGCTTGGAGGCTACTGGCGGGCTTGGGAGGTACATTTCTTCTCCGCTTTTTCATTTCTGTCCGATATTCTCTGTACTCTGTACACTGCACACACTGTAGTCTGCTTTGCACTTGCTGTATACTGTACACACGGCACACACATACATTCTGCTTTACACTGACTGTACACTGCTCACACTGTACACTGCACACAACACAAAACACGGCTCTGCCATTCCTGCTTTATTCTGCATATTCTGCTTTTTCTGATAGTCACACTGACATCTGTTTTGCAGCTGTGGGTTTACGCCTACTTCCCTAGGCTTGCACCCGTACCAGTCGCGGAGCCTCCTCCGGCTGTCCCGTTCTCGAGTCGCTTTGACGGGAGATGCACCCGGCGACCACGGGAGACATTCGGCTTCTTCCGCCGATATTTCGACACCATCACCCCGGCCGAGGTATGCTTTACTTTCAGTTCATTTAGCTTCGCTTTCCCACTGCATATTTCCATAACAGTAGATAACAAACTGTCTGTCACTTTCAGATCACATGGCGGCCATGGGCTTCCTTGCCGTCGGCGATGCGGGGTCGGTTCCCTGGTGCTGAGGAGACCTCGCGTTTCCGGATCTTGCTAGAGGGCTCGGTCTGTCGGGCTTGGTACCTGGGGGAGCGTTTTCTACGCCAGACCCGCGGGTTACCTGAGCAGATAGTCCCGGCTCACCCTCCTGCAGAGATGAGGGAGACCGAGGGGCTTACCACTGAGCAGCTGGATGATTACTCCATCGACTGGGAGGAGGCCAGCTTCCGAGGCACCGGCGACTATCAGGAGTACGTGCGGACGTACCTGATGCGTCCCTTGAGCGGTTGTCGAGCAGAGGGGGCCAGGCCTGTGGCATCGGCGGCTGGGGCCGGAGCGGGAGCAGGGGTTGGATCTTCGAGGAGGGCCCGGGTTCGTGGTAGGGGCGGAGTGCGGGGAGGACGAGGAGCTGGCTGGCCTGCCCTGCCTGCTGTACTGACTTTCCAGGGGCAGGGTGGGTCGACCTATCAGATCCCCTTCGCCCCTCCACCGGCTGGTCACGAGTTCATTGATGTCCCCGACTTACCGCCGGTATGTTCTACTGCATTTTGTACAGTCACTCAATTCAATTTACTTGATATTCCACAGAATGTTGATGCGTCTGATACTTTTGCAGGCTTCTTCGGGGTACACCCGTCAGTCGTTGGCGATGAATGCCTCGATGATGGGGATGCTCCAGCGGACATTTGACCTCCTAGCCGTCTACAGCATACCGGTATGTCCTTCTGACACTGGCCTCAAACCATTCATCCACTGCTTTACATAATCTGATTCATGGCACAACACCTGACACACTGATCTCACAGCATCTGATACACTGCATACACTGCATTCTGCACTGTACTCTGTACTGATAAACTGCTCACGGCATTCTCATACTGTACTCACACACTGCATTCTGCACTGTTAAACTGCTCACGGCATTCATACACTGTACTCACACACTGCATTCTGCACCTTTAAACTGTTCATAGTATACTGATGCATTTCCCTTTTGTGTACTTTTCCAGCCTCCTTTCCAGATTCCCATGGCAGGAGGTGCTTCGGCCGGACCTTCTGTCCCTGCTCGGGGGAGAGATGAGGAGGGCAGGATATTTCCCCGTACCAGGGGAGGGCGTACTCAGGTCGGGAGTAGCTCGCGAGCTCCAGTCCCGGATGATGACGACGACGAGGAGTCAGAGGCGGAGGCAGAGTCATCGGAGGAGGAGACCGGAGACGGTTCTAGCTCGGGCTCTGACGACGACGCCGATGATGCTCCTGGACCCTCGTCCAGGAAGAGGACTAGGACGGACTGACGGCCCCCCGGAGTGCTCGACATGGATGCAGATTTTTGCTATCTTTTCTTTCTTTCCTTGTACTTTTCTTTTTGTTTGTAGATAGATTACCTTGTACTGCCGCAGGCAGATTTTTGTTTCCAAAACTTGTACATTTGAAAAGATAATGAAATGAAACGGACTTTTTATCTGAAAAAAAAGTGTTTACATTTTCACATTTCATGCATTGCATCGCACCTCATCATGTTACACCTCAATGTAAACGAAGTTGATTGGTTATCTGAAAATTGAACACTTGCACTTGTAATAATCAGATAACTTAAACAGCCAACAGCAAAATGCACCCAAGCAACCCACTGCCTGATTCTGGACACACAGCCCTTGCTCTACTGGGGATTAATCTGCACACAGCCCATAACACAACATTCGATTCATTCTGCACACGGCAAATTCTGAACAAACGGCCCAATCTGACAAGACGGGCTTCAAAGGTGAAACCAGCTATGGTTGAAACATGCTCAAATGTAGAGAATGGCACAGCATTCTGATCATAAATGATTTTTGAAATTGAATGAGGGTTTTTCAAACCGGGATATCGAGCCTACAACCGAACACAACGGGGAGGACTCAAACAAAGAGGTACACGACCTAAACACAACGAGGCACGCTCGGGAAAGACTCAAAACAAAAGACGAGACCGTCAAATGAAAGAGACATGACACACAGACGCGTAAACGAAGATGGGAGACCTCGGACCACGAGGAGCCAGTTCAATCTGGGTATTGTTTCCCACCCTTTCTGATTTGTGATTCTCACATCACTCGGCTCTCGAGCTCGGATTTTCTCTCAAAACCCTTTTCCTCACTTTTCTCTCAACTTACACCTCTCTATTCTTCATTCTCTCATTTTTCATCCCTCCCCGAGGTGATTGATGAATGAACAGGGAGTTGCGGGTTCATGCCCAACGCCGTTAGCTCACGGCCATTTCTTCTGGCGGGTAGAGCGCTATTCTGGCAAGTACGTCGACGACGGGGGAAAGACAGAACGCCTGACTCAACTGTGCCCCTAGTTCATCATTTTAACCATTCTTTTCATTTTTGCTTTCTACTAAAACAGTTTTGATCAAAATGAGAGTCGAATTAACGCACTTGATCGATTTTTGATTTGAAAAGTATGCAAGTCAAGCAGCAAGCACTGAAAGTTTTCCTTTTTGGGTCCAAGACAATGGTCCAGTTTTGGAAAATGAAATAGTTTTCGAGAAAATAATCAACCTCAGTAAAAATTTTCAAAAACTATTTTTCAAACAACTGATGCTCAACAAGCATGGAACTTACCCTTCGAGATGCACAACCTTGGATCGGAGGCAATGGAAAATTGTCCCTGGTTTAAAAGGGGGGTGGGAGGCAACGGAAAGTTGCCCCTGGTTTGGAAGGCGGCTCACAGCGGCTCGTGGCAACGGAAAGTTGCCCCTTGTTTGGGATAGTGCCGCAGCAATCTGTAAACAGTCTTCATTGGCGGTGGTCGAGTTCTTGGACACAGCGATGACGAAGACGGTCACAACACATATATGGACACAATCACCTTGAAGGGTGTTGGCCACTGGACTTCATGATGAAGTTGCCTACGTACCCCAAACATGGGAATCAAGCCTTACGTAGTTCCGGTTAAGGTACTCTCGGGTATTTTAACCTTCACTTTGTTTGGCTCTTACTTTTGCCAAGGCGCCCAATGCGGATTTTCGACCTTGCGAGCTTCTTTTCATTTTCTATTTCTCTTTTTTTTTTTTTTCTTCTTTCTTTTTTCTTTCTTTTTTTTTCCCTTTTTTTTTTCTCATTCATTTTTTTGTATTTTTCTCTTGCTCTAACTTTTGCCTGGGCCGCCCTTCCGGGTTTTCGGCCCAGCGAGCCTCTCAAAGGGTAAAAGTGTAGTAAGTCCATGCCAAATGGTTTCTTGAAATTGAAGCCTCTCTGTGTCTAGGAGAACGGCTGTTGCACTGATTTGCGGAGAATCCATCAGGGCTACTCTACGAGCTTCTTCCAGCGAGATCTACTCCTTCCGATTCGGCTTTGATGCTTCTTGATCGAAGGCTACCTCAAAACTGGCCACACAGGCCTTTCATGGGGTTTGTCCGTTGAACTTTCTGAACATTCTGAACGGGTTCAAACTCGGAAAACAAATAGGTTGAATCTTGAGGCTGAGAGCGATCCTAGGCTGCGCAATCTCAAGAGCGATTCCACACAGGTCTTCGCAGGGCCGCGTAAAACATTTGCTTTTGAAAGTTTTTAAGAAAGCGACAAATCGCTCGTGCCGAAGATAGTGTGGAACCAATCTGGATCAGGCCAGGGTCCTTCTCAGTACTCACGCCGACAAGCATGGCTTTATTCATAAAAAGGCTTAGCACGCCTCTCTTTCTCTCAAAATGATCAAAATTTTGCAAAACCCGAGGAATTCCTTCCTCTTCGTTTTCATCACCGCAGTGTTCAAAAAGTTTATTTTTTTGAAAAACTTAGGTTAATGCAATGAGTTTGGCACACAGGAGAGCAGGCGATATGTACTGTCAGCCCAATCAAATTCTCTGGCGCTTATGCTGAAAGCAAGCATGAAGTTTGAGATAGCAACAGCTGTTTCAATCGGCTTCGTTGGTGCAACTGGCCCCTTGGCAGAAACAGACTCAAAACAAAAACAGATAATAATTACAAAACAAAATGGTGTTCGGGGGGACAACCCCAGAATCACCTGGTATTATATACAACGGGGACTGACGCGATACAACAAGACAGACCCTTAAGCAAAAGACTGACTCAAGACAAAGAGACAGACTCAAAACAAAAGACTGACTCCATATCCAAATCAGGATTTACAAAACTCGGTTTCACCGATGCTCAAAAATGCGTGCCAAACGCTCCAAAAAAATACACCAAATGTTGCCCGCAGGCGGTTCACTTTACATACTCGCAGTATCTGAGCCCTCGAAATCCAGCAACTGAGTGGTGACGGGCTTGCCTGAGGTGGGTGGTAGGATAACCTTGTTATCAATCAAATCCTGCACTTCATGACGAAGGCGGGAACATCCATCGGTACTGTGACCGGACTGTTGGTGGTATGCGCAGTACAAGGTAGCATCATGAGTGGCGGGGAGATTCTTCGGGAGTGGCCGGGGCTCCAAAGGCTTAAGATGCCCATTCTTCGCCAATATTAACAATGCCTTAGACAAAGGCATGTGGAGGTCGTGAAAGACTCTGCGCCCTCGGGGCAGGTACTTTGCAGTTTGAGGGTTCTTGCCAGATGTGCTGGTGAAAGGATCAGCTGGCGCTGCCTTGGCTTTTTGAACTTTTCCCGGTGCAGGGTTGGGAACTACTGGAATTGTCTGGGCATGACGGGGCCCATCCTGGTTTTCTGTCTGGCTTGAACTGCCTTTGGTTGGAGCGGGGAAAGCATCATCTACAACTTTGGTCACTATCGCAGATGTTTGTTGCTTGTTCATCCCTCTGGCCTTCAAAGCCTCGACTGCCCACAGCAGTTGCTCAATGGGGTCGGCATCTATCTTTGCCTTGTCTTTTCCTTTGGCCTCAGCCTGATCGAGGGTCTGGGTTGGTGCTGGCATGCCGTGGCCGTAGCCGGAAGTCACCTCTGGCTGGCTGAGCTCTATCACAATCCGCCCTAGTAGCGGGGGCTCTTGTGGTACAAAATTCCCGGCATACGGCGCCGCTGGCGGTGAAGCCGACATTCCATAGGCGAGGTCTGCCACAGACCTTTGGAGGTCGCCTATCATTCCCATCAATTCGAAGGTGGTGGGCTCACGAGCCTGATATAACTGGGGAGCCCAGACCGGGTGCACAACGGGCATCCTGGGCGGGTGTGACATACTGATGTTGGCCTCATTCTGCGGAGTGGTCCCCTGCTCCAATACAGCTGCCATAACCACAACTTCTTCTGAATTTTGTGCCGCCATAAGTCCTGCCTCAGCAAGGGGGAGACACTGGCTATTCTGTTGCAAACTCTGCAACTCTCTGAACTGAAAGAAAAACAGACAGCATTTCAGCCCAAACTGATCAAACACGGGTGTAGCCAAACAACTGTACCCTACTGCCGATCACTGTTCCCAGAAGTCACTGTTCCCGAAAACCGAACCGATACCCGCGGATAACTGATTCTCACAACTGGTACTGATACTGGTGTCCCCAGGTTTGATACTCAAACTTGCAAACTGACATGTGCGTTCCTGTAGAGCAACACTCTAAAAGCACACAGCAAGTAAAGAGAACAAAACACCCCTATGTTGGGGTAGGGTTTCCCTATCCTATTTTGTCAGGAGCTAGGGTTTCACTACGCACACAGCGGTTCTCAAACAACTTAGCATCGGGTAAGCAACCTGTCCTAGCTTGGAATGGTCACTATGGATCCGAATATGCACTAGGTCGAATGGTCAAAAGGGTGCCCTGGGTAAACCGGGGTTTGTGTTCCCATGCTGTCAGAGCCCATAGCCGGTCAGCCTTATGGACAAGCCTTGACCAGACAAGCCTCCGGCAAACCGTTCAGGAATGGCAGATGGCAAACACTGTGCTCCTAGGCGCACCAATGCACATGCAATGCAAAGAAACACATAAATGAGATCAAAACAGGATATCACGAGTTCGAGTCAAACTCTCTAAAATTCCCCAGCAGAGTCGCCAGAAACTGTAGACGGTGCCGAAGGCCACATGTCCGTCATCACCGGAATTGTCTTGGCTCGGGAGCTTGGGTACGATCGGGGAAGGTCAGCTATGAGCACCCCCTTTCGCCCGGTCTGAAGACCGGCCTCTACTAACCGTGATATCCGTATTTGAAAACTTTATGTGTTCTTAATCCAATTATTAGCCTAGAATTACTATGTTATGCGCGCAGCAAACAAGTATAGACTAGATTGCCTAATTTGGAAATAAACATTGCATATCCATTCGGTTTGAAAATGCTTTGGAATTTGCTACTCGCAAGTAGGCTAAAATGCGGATTTCAACGAGTCTTTCCAACTCAAACAATCCAACCTTCACCCACAGGCATTCAAAACAGTTTAACACATAAGCATCTAGCCACATGTTAAGCATGCTGTCATGGCAACATTCACACTCATGCGATATGCTAAAGCGGAAATACTTACATCGTACTCCGTGCCAAAACAAAGAACTTGTTAGCAAACATGCATGATCCAAGTCCATGTTAAGTGCCTAATGCATCGCATACAAAGTGTTGCTAGAATAGGCTCGGCTATCCTAAGCATGTCATGTGAAAATGCACAATTATCACGTATTCAGTTTGGGAATTGAAGTATTGATGCAGTTAGCATGATGTACCGAGCCTAATGCATGCAATACAAATGCATGGATGCACACATGCATAGCATAAGGTATGCTGAATTAAACGTGCCCTAATCTACCATCATAAGCAGGTAAGTAAAAGGGAAGAAAGAAGTGAGGTTGGAAGACATACACACACTCACGCACACTTATTACAGATTCGCCCTCGCTCGGAGGGACCAAATAAATATTACAAATTAATTAACTACACAAGCTAATTAATATTACAAATTAACTAATTTAATTAACAAATTAAATTAACTAAAACAGGAAAACGCCTCGGGAAGCGCGCCACCATGCATGGGCTGCCTCTGTTTTCCTTCCTTTCCTCTTCTGAAGGCTGTCAAAACCTCAGAATTACATCCCTGGACACTGGGGAGTACCACCGGCTGAATGAAACTTCCACCGGCAGTGTAGTATGGCCATCGGCACAAAATAGGGTCTGTCGGCAGAGAAAATGGTGCCGGTCGGCACATTACACTGCCGGTCGGCAGAGTATTCCTGCAGAACCTGCAACTCACAGCAACAGAGGGCAAGACAAAGCATGGCAACACAATTCAAGGCATGTATGCACCAACCACGTCTCTTATCATTGTAATGACTCAAAGGGACATGTGCCTTGGTTCTCGGACCACCAATCACGCATTTCCATGCATGATGGCCCAAAGAACCAAGTATGCAACTTTGGTTTCAAATGCGATGCAAACCAATCAAACAAACAAGGCCCTATTCCTATCACCAATTCAAGGAACAAGGAATGCATGCAAGATGCAATGCGACCTAGGCATACAAGCTAGGAATGCAACATGACATGGCAAGGCACTCATGCAATCATGCAAGCATGCATATGGCAATGCAAATGGATGGCAAGATGGACTTATACATGAATTAGGCAACTCTAATAAGGCCTAAAACAGTAGCCAAAGTGCTATAAAATGGAGGCTAAATGGCATGCACACACACATGCACATAAGGACCAACACTTAAGCACAAATCAAACAACATTCAAGCACACTTGAAAGGAGGAAACATGGACAATTAGCATGCAACATGAGCCCTAAAATCATGTTATAAAATGATGCCAAATCAAGTTATAAATCAAGTCAAGCATGCAACAAATGGCCTAAGTGTTCAAAGCAAATCAATGAGGCATTGAACTACACTTAACATGACCAAACATGGCATACATTAAGCAACGAAAAACAGGTTTATAGCACGTTAAAACAAGGCTAAAGGACTCTTTAGATGGCATCTAAATGGCCCAAATACAAAGGCCTACACCATGGCCAAAACATGGAGCATTGCAACACATGCTTTCAAAGCATTAAAGAGACATGCAAGGCAATCAAACAAGCATGGAAATGGGACTGAAATGGCATGTAGAATGATCCCAAATCATCAAAACAATGCAAAGATGGCATGCTACACATGCACATACTCAAGGCCAACAAGCCCAAATACAAAGGAGCTATATAATGCATGCAAAGATCAACCCAAACGACTATGGACAGAGCTAAAACATGGCAAGATAAGCACATAATCTTCACAAATACAAGCCTAAAACATGCTCCAACAAAGGCTAACAACCTAGAACATGTTAAGGCACAAATAAGGCATTACATGGCAACTATGCTAAGCATGCATGAAGTTCCAAAACCAACTTAAAATCATGTTATATTATGGATATATAAGCATGAAAAACAAACCAAACATGCTCAACACACACTCAAGCATAGGCTTCCTTAGGAGGCCAAAATATGCCCTTTTCAAGGACAACAAGGAGAGGGGGTGGCCCTCTCCTTCTTGGGACTTCAAAGCATCATCTTCACCACTGAAATCCCTCAAGATTTCAGTGGTGAAGAGACCTCAACACCAAAATCCCGGAGCTAACACAAAATGGCTCAAAATGAGGCCTTTTGAGGCCTAAGGGTGGTCAACAACCCTCAAACAACAAAACACTCTTAATGAACAATAAAGAGGGCCTAAAAAAAGAACTTTTTTATTTTATACAATAAGCACAAAAACAGCTCTAAGATAGGTATAAAATTAATGCAAGAATGGGGGAAAAAAAGGACTAGAATCTCACCCTCGAAGACCCCTTCACAAATGGTGCTCCAATGGCCTCCTTTGGCTTGAATCCAACACCAAAATCTCAAAACAAACCCTTTAGAACCTCAGCTCCAAGAGGAAGGTGAAACACTAGGTGTTTGTGTGCAATAGTGAGACACAAAACACCTAGTGTACAAATAAGAGGGAAAGAGAGATAGAGAGTGTATATCTAACCCTAACCCTAGAAAACCCAGAGCTTGGTCTGTATTTTTCTCTCTCAAAAATGTCTAAAAGCTCTCCCCTTCTGCCTTTGAGAGAGCTCCTCTCTATATGCCTCTTGTAAAGCTTACAAGACAAGCTTTGCAAGAGGGAGATCCCTCCATACACGTGTATGGAGGGGAGCAAAAGCAATACAGCTGTCTAAAAATATCTGCAAAAGCAGATGAACAGCAATCGGCCGGCCAAAAATGCCATCTTGGCCAAAAAGAGTGCCGACCGGCACAAAATAGTGCTGACCGGCAACAAACAGTGCCGGCCGGCAAACTATATTGCCGGTGGCAGCAAACACCAGCTGGTGGCATCTAGTCACTGCCGGTGATGGGTGGGGATGGTCTACAAGCCCTACCCTGCCTCTGAAGGCCAAGATGCAAGTGTTTGGTGCAAAACCAGACACTAAACGGTCGAGTTCGGGGATCCTGAGGCAAGGCGCGCGAGCCGAGACCTCCGGGAACTCCAAACGAACACAAACATGGGAGATCACCGTGTGTCCAAATGGTGACGTCCAAGTCTTGAGGACGGTCAAAAATGGGGTGTCTACACTATCCCAAACATGATGAAACAAGAATGGCATGCACAATGCAACTTCTAGCATGCAATCCTAATGTATAATATGCAATCCTAATGTAATGCAACTAAATGATACAAAAATGCAAGGAATGACATGCAAGCATGTAAATGGCATACACAATGCTATGAACTACACATGACATACTCAATGCACATGGACTAAACAATGTCATACACAATGCACATGTGAAGATTAGCATACATAATGAGATGAACAAGGCATGCTCAATGCAATGATCAACTCATGCGATAACATGGACTATGTGGCATACACAATGCAAGATGGACTTAAACCAAAGTGAATGGGCCTCAGCCACACACAAATCAGTGGCCAAACACGATGAAATCAAAGCAACAAGACACACGTAAGCATGCACAATGCAAAGGCTTGAACCTAAGGCATACAAGCACAACTGTCAAACATATTGAAGGAGTGGAAAACCTAGGAATATGGCATACATATAAGCTCTGAAATATGATGTAAAATGGCCCCAAAACATGGAAACATCTCAACATAAGCATGCAATAGGCTTCAAAACACAAACCTAGGCAAGAGTATTGAACTACAACCATGCATAGCATGCATCATTCGACCATGAGGCACAAAAACAGAGCTGAGGCAGTCCAAAACATGCACAAAATTAGTTTAAGGCATGGCCAAAAAGTGCTAGAATCAAGGGCCAAAACAACATGCAATACAAGCTAGTGAAGAGGGTTTACACTACAAGTATATTAAGCATTCAAGAGGCCACTAAACCAGAAAAATTCAGAGGTATGAAATGCCAAATAAAACCCAAAAACCCACTGAAATATGGTCCATGCATGCAAGAATGATTGGCTCCTTTGATAGGCTACGAAGAGGGTTGTTCTACACATGCATGATGGACACCCAATATGAAAAAACCACCTCCAGAAAAAGGTTATGCAGGCCCTAAAACTCACCAAAAATGGCCTGAAACAAGGCTTGGTAGCATGCACACATGGGCTCCTTTGTTAGGCCAAAAATGCTAGAAAACAAGACAAGGGGTGAAGGGGTCACCCCTCTCTGATTTTGGCTCTCAAAAACACATAATAACTACTGAAAATCTGCTGGATTTCAGTGGTCAAAAGAACCAACAAAGCTCAACACAAAGGCCCTAATGCATGGCTCAAAACAAAGGTAAATGAAGCATGCAAAGGGGTAGATGACCCCCAACAGAAAAATGATCTCAAACAAACATGTTAAGGAGCTCAAAATAAGACTTTTTTCATTTTATGACAAATCCCAAATACACTTGAAAACTAGGCTAAGATATGAAGCAAAATAATGTTAAAAAGAGGGAAATAGAGTGTTACCCTTGTAGCCAAAGGGACCAGCAGCTTCTGGACCAAAATAGCACACCTTCAACCTCTGAAAACCAACTCCAAGGTGCTTAGAGTGATGGTGGAGGTGTTAGGATAGGAGGTGGTGTGCAAAGGGGTCAAGAACTATGGACTTTGAACACTAAAAAGAGAGATATAAAGAGGGAGGTGTATATGCCTTAGACAAATTTTCTGAACCTTTCTAAATGAGGGAGAGGGTTTCTCTTATAGAGGAACAAAGGTCCAAGCTTTTTCAAGAAGCTTGTGAAAAGGTCCAAGCTTCTTGAGGAAGCTATAGCAAAAAGGGTCAAGCTTCTTGAGGAAGCTAGAGCCAAAGGGTCAAGCTTCTTCAAGAAGCTAAAAAAGGTAAAGCTTCTCTTAGAAGCTTAGAGCAAAGGGTCAAGCTTCTTTAAGAAGCAAAAAACAAGGTTGCCAATCCTCCATACACGTGTATAGAGGATGCAGTCTGTGCCCTCCAGTTGGCACAGCTGGCACACACTTACAGAGACAAAAACGGGGGAAGCTGGCCGACCAGTTCAGGTGGTCGGCCGACCACCTAGCCTAGTCGGCCGACCAGTTCAAAAGGGTCAAGTTGATGAATGGTGGTCAGCAGCCTCAATTGGTGGTCTCCCAATTCAATGCAAGCTAGTGGTGTGGTGGGAGACCAGCAATTGTGGTTCAAAAGTCAGGGAGACCAGCTACGTGATAAGAAAAATCGGCCGGCGGGGAAAAGTAGTCTACAAGAAGAAAAGGTGGTCTCCCACCCTAGTACCACCTTCCAAAGAATGAAAATAGGGTCCATGCCAAAAATGAACCAAGACGGAAGCAAAACGAGGGTTCGGTGGCCAAAACACGTAACCGGGTGCCCCGAAAATTGACTGTTAAGCATCGAGAGTGGCGCGCGACCACGACGGTGGTATCCCGGGCCACGGTGTCCCTCGAGGGAGAGGAAACAAGGTGTGTGCCAAAAACCGTAGCAAACGGAGAAAGTTAAGCAGTCCCGAACCAAGGCGCACGAGCTACGGCTCCGAAAACCAGAAACTGGTCTCCAAACGGGAACAGTGGTCTTCGACCACGAAATGTAGCCTACGGCCACTGAGAGATAGTCCACGAGGCCTCTCCCTCCCTTCGGGAAGAGAAAATAGAACCTGGTTCGCAAACTGAGGCAAAGCACAAAAGGGGTCTGAGGCCGGGAGGCAAGGCTCTTAGCCGAGACTCTGAAACCTCAGAACGAGCACAACATGCGCAATCACCGAGCACTCAATCGATGATGTCTGAGTCTTAAGGTCGGTAAAAAATGGGGTGTCTATAGGTGCCCCTCTTTGACAGAGCTCGGAAGTCATACGTGACAGGAGTGAATGCCAAAGCCTAGAGACCACCCATTTTTGACAAGGCCGAAGACTTAGACAAACAGGCGAGATAAACAAAGAGATGCGCCCGCAGGCGTGCCCACAGGTAGGGGGGGAAATGCAAAATGATATGCACAAAGCCGAATGTAACTCATGACCATGCAAAGCAACAAGCTGTAATGAAGCAAATATTCATAATAAATGCAACAGTTCCAAACGAGAATGCAAAGCAAAACTACATTTCATGCAATAAGGATGTAAGAGAATTACGATTCTCGCTACGTCTCACACGGAGAAAATACAATACCTGTCCGGTTCGTCTGGTCGCACCAGTTTCAAATGAACCGTACATACAATATCGTGCCTGCAAAAGAGAGGAACTTAACAAGCACAACATAGTTAGCAACATATGTTCAATGCTATATCGAACGCAGACAAACATGGTGCCGATGAAAAAGTGCATCGTAATGCAAGAAGAGACATGCGCGACAACGCAAGTTAAACATGGAGGTATGACAATACCAGTGAGATATGCGCAACAATGCAAGCGATGTGCATAACAATGTAAGTGATGTGCATAAGAATGCAGGATAAGTGCAACTTCAAATGCATGTTTGAAACAAAACATTGAGCAAAGAAATGCAAGCCTCGACGAGGGGAACTTAAACATGACCTCCGGTTTACCGCTCAGAGGGGTCGCAACGTACGCAAAAAGGATACACCTTGCTCTTGGCGAGTAACGACGAGCCATGCGTCGAATATCGGACTTGAAATTCCCGCAGAGGGATTTCATGTCGAAATGTGCACTTTACTTGTACTTTCTTGAGTGCCGGGGACTCCAATCACCACCAAAATTTGCAGGGAGTTCAAAAAGACAATGGAGATCACCTAGGAATCTGATTACCAGAAAAGGTGGTCAGTCGACCACTATGCTAAAAACAGGGACAGTTTGGTCCTTTTACATTCGGATCTTTAAATATACTTGGCCAAAACACTTTCGCTCACAACTTCAAGTCCGAAATTAGTCCCTCTTGCTTCCTAGACCATTTTCTCTCTCAGATCTGCGCTCTATACATGTTTTCCAACGCCCCACGCAAAGTTGTTCCGCGAAATCTTTCAGTTTTCTTCATTTTGGACCGATTAAAATTTGATTTCGGAGCTTCTTTCTCCACTTTCACCACTTGAGGTAAGTTTGTCTCGATATTTGGAACATTTTCTCGGGAATTGACTTTTGTTGACTTTTTCATTTCCCGAGAGTTGACTTTTGTTGACTTTTTCTAATTTTGCTCACTTTTGCTCCTTTTTGCAGATTTCTTGAAATGGCGGGTCATTTCCCTCATGGTGGAGGTCCTCTAGGTGCCGAGGATGAGCCGGGCATCATGTCATTGCCCCCGAGAGTTCGACCATTTGACCCCGAGAGGTACGACCCTCAGGAGCATATCCTTCCCCCGAGTGTTTTCTATTATTTTAGCGATTTTGATCGACGAGCACCTACGGATCTCCTGCTACGGGAGCCGGAGTCTCACCTCTTTCACCAGGCGCGAGAAGTATGTACATCATTTTTACATTCTCTGCAATGTATTCTGCATTTCTTGCGTATTTCCTATTTTCGCCATGTATGTTCATCTACTTATTTTGAACACGTTCACACACCATCCGGTCCACTTGGCACGCAGCTTATGTATCACTAGACTTTGCTCATTTTAGCACACAGCTCACAACACAAAATTCTGTTGAGTTGGTACACAGCTTGTTCTTAGACACTCAGTCTGTAGCACAGCATTCTGTTTGCATTTTGAACACACAGTTCAAGCATTTGATTTTCTGAACACGCAGCTCATGCTTCTGGTTGTGAACACGCAACCCACATTTTTGAAATCTAAACACACAGTTCAAACTTTTTGTCGTGAACACGCAGCCCATATTTTGGAAGTTGGACACACAGCCCGAACTCTTGATGATGAACACACAGCCCACAGTTTTTTGAAAGTTGAACACACAGCTCATAATTTTTGAAAGTTGAACACACAGCCCGAACTTTTGAGCTGAAAACGCAGCCCACAGTTTTTTAAAGTTGAACACACAGCCCGAACTTTTGAGGTGAACACACAGCCCACAGTTTTTGAAAGTTGAACACATAGCCCGAACTTTTGAGGTGAACACACAGCCCACAGTTTTTGAAATCTGAACACGCTGCCCGAACTTTTGAGGTGAACACACAGCCCGCAGTTTTCTGAAATTTCAACACGCAGCCCAAACTCTTGATGATGAACACACAGCACACATTTTGAAAATTGAACACACATCCCGAACTTTTGAGATGAACACACAGCCCACAGTTTTTGAAAGTTGAACACACAGCCCGAACTTTTGAGGTGAACACACAGCCCACAGTTTTTGAAATTTGAACGCGCAGCCCAAACTCTTGATGATGAACACACAACCCACATTTTGGAAATTGAACACATAGCCCAAACTTTTGAGGTGAACACACAGCTCACAGTTTTTGAAATCTGAACACGCAGCCCGAACTTTTGAGGTGAACACACAGCCCACAGTTTTATGAAATTTGAACATGCAGCCCAAACTCTTGATGATGAACACACAGCCCACACTTTGGAAATTGAGCACGCAGCCCGAACTTTTGAGGTGAACACACAGCCCACAGTTTTTTGAAATTTGAGCACACAGCCCACAGTTTTTAAAATCTGAACACGCAGCCCAAACTTTTTGATGATGAACACACAACCCACAGTTTTTGAAAGTTGAACGCACCGCCCAAACTTTTTGATGATGAACACACAGCCCACACAGTTTTTGAAAGTTGAACACACAGCCCATACATTTCATTTGCACGAGGCTCATATACTTTTTGTTGAACACACAGCTCACACACTTCAATTCTGAACACACAGCCCATTCCTTGTGTTTGCACGCAGCTCATACATTTTCACTAGTGAACACTCAGCTCACTCATTGTATTTGCACGCAACTCATACTGAACACGCAGTCCACAACATTATATCTTATTTGATTTGCACACAGCTCGTACTTTCATTTTGAAACTGAATACATCTGTTCATTCTGAATGCAGGTATCTTCCCGTGTTACACGGGGCTATGGCTCGATCATTGCTAGGGAGTGGTACGTAGAGCTCTCAGAGACCGTTTGTGATCTGGTTGATAAGGCAGGGTTCGGACCCTTCTGCGCGGGGATATCTCGCTACCTTGCGAGCAGGACGCTGATGGGGGCACTCATGGAGAGATGGTGGGACACCACCAACTCTTTCCACTTTTCGACTACCGGGGATATGACAATGACCCCATTCGACTTTGCCATGCTGACTGGCCTTGATGTGGCCGGCCGACTGGTCCCCTACGACGTAGACATGGGTGAGTGGGAGGCGGCTTGGATTTATCTATTAGGAGCCTGTCCGCCGATTGACAGATCATCGGGCAGAGTTAGGTACACTTGGTTTTCCACACAGTACAGGGGGACTACGCCCGAGACTCTCGAGGAGATAAAGCAGTATGCTCGAGGATTTTTGATGTTCCTCCTCGGGACCACTTTGTTCTCCGACAGGGGGAACACAGTTGGCTTGTATCTGCTGAGTGCTCTGGTAGACCTATCACAGGTCAGCCAGTATGATTGGGGTGGCGCTGGCCTTGCTACCCTCTACTGCTACATGAGCGCGACCTCCCGCGGGCGGGGGAACATAGTCAGTGGCTACTGGAGAGCCTGGGAGGTACTTTCTTCCCTCTTGATTTACATTTCTGCTATTCATTATCTGTATACTGCACACACGACACACTTTACATTCTGTACTTTGCACTCTACTCTCAGCATTCTACATTCTCCGTGCATTCTGTATTCTGATGGTTATTGCCCTATTTTCTACAGCTATGGGTTTTTGCATATTTTCTGACGCTAGCCCCGGAGCTCGAGGTGGAGGTGCCTCTTGTGATTCCTTACTCGCTCGTATTTGAGGGCCAGTACCGGCTGAGGGCTCGGGAGTCTCTGCCCTACTTGCGGTAGTTTTTTTATACAGTGCAGACGACCGAGGTAATTTAGAACTCTTAGTTCTCTATGTTTTCATCTTTGATTCATCTTGCACATTTGCGATTTCTAATCGGCTCATGCACTTGATTATCTGCAGATCACCTGGCAGCCCTGGGCGTCCTTGGGTGGAGATACCTGATTCTGTTTCCCTGGAGGGTGGGCCAGCTCTAGATATAGGGGCCAGTTGGCAGGGCCTGGTTTCTGGGGGACCGTTTTCTACGTCAGACGATGGGCTACCCCGAACAGAGTATCCCCGCAGCACCCCCGGACGATATGCGATCCACTGAGGGACTCACTCCTCAGGAGGTTGATTTGGCTATGATGGGCACTAACGTAGCCCTGCTCTTAGAGGAGGGGGAGTACGCGACCTACCGTCATACATACTTGATGCCCCCCTTGACAGGTGTCCGCACTCCCACGAGGAGGTCTACTGACATGCCATCATCGAGTCGAGTCCGGGCTGCAGAGATCCCTTCGACTAGCAGGGCTGGCACATCGAGAGGTGGGGCTGGACTAGTTCCCCCGATTCCCCCAACTTACCAGCACGCCTAGTGGCCAGGTCTTCCGACCGAGTTGACTGGATGGCGATACGGGTCATCTTACCCAATTCTGATAGAGCCTCCTATGCCTGATCA
The DNA here is from genome assembly GCF_055761805.1 of Camellia sinensis. Lineage (NCBI taxonomy): Eukaryota > Viridiplantae > Streptophyta > Magnoliopsida > Ericales > Theaceae > Camellia > Camellia sinensis. The sequence goes on from NC_138964.1 coordinate 45,795,162, forward strand.
CCGATATGTCAGTGATCCTGACTCACCACCGGTATGTTCCATTATCTTTCATTTACCACTCAGATACTTAGGCATTCATTTACTCATTGATGACTTGAGCTTATATCTACAGCATCCCAAGGAGTATACTGAGGGGTTACTCGGGTTGGTGGCCTCACTCGAGGGCATGGTCCTGCGGAGAGAGACGCAGCTGTTCATCGCCGATGTTTCGGTACTTTTCAGTTTTTCTGCATTGATCATACTTTTGTTGACATGCTGAATTTAACCATTTCACTGCATTGGTTGACTGTATATGTAAAGCACATCTGACACACACCACATTCACATACTATATCTGCATGCACCCACTCCATGTAGCTTTCTTGTCTATGTATCTGATATACATATTGGCTAATGTATTCAAATTGCACTCTTCCTTTTCAGATGCCACTGCTACAGGCTGAGTCACAGGCTGGGCCATCTAGGTCTTCTCGGGGAGCTAAGGGAGGGGGTTTGACCCACAGTCAAGGCGGACACAGAGCGCCTGTCATAGAGGAGGAGTCCAGCGAGGAGGAGGAGTTTGCACATCCCCAGTTAAAGACATCCGCTGACAGAGAGGGTGACTCTGGTTCCGATTCTGATAGTGGAGATGATGTCGAGGAGGATTCCAAGGGCAGCGGCTCCGATTCAGATGATAATGATGGTGCAGAGGTTGTTCCGCAGAAGAGGACGAAGAGGGCCTCTTATTTCTACGCTTGATAGCACCGATGTAGTTGTTCTTACTTTATTTGCCTTTTTTACTAGTAGTTGTAGCACATTATACATTATTAGGTAGTTTTATTTTCTTTAAAACTTGTACCCTTGTTGTAAAATGTTGTAACAAAGGAAGCATGATGGAATGAAACGACTTTTTTGAAAAAGTGTTGTATTTTATGTTCTTAGCATCACATCACATCATTTTGCACAAAAATGAGATTTAATGAAAATTAAGCAACGAACATTGTCAAGTCAGGTAGCGAACCGATGCAACAAACTAAAACAACTTAACTTACTAAGAAACAACAAAACCTTAGCAAGTTTACAACTTGATAAGCATGACAATGTTGATAAACTGAGAGTAACAACTCAATCTACAAAAACTCGACGACTCGATAAAACTTAATAACTTGATAAACAAAACAGCTCGATAAGCAAAACTACAACTCAATAAGCAAAACAAAAACTTGATAAGCAAGACTTAACAACAACTCGATAAACAAATACAATTCGGACCAAACGGGCGATGGAATGCATCCGAAACAGAAGGAAACAAGGACCTTCAGCACTCCCAACGCATGGGAAAGCTAGGATCTCTCTTCTAGAAGCTAGGAACAGACCAAAGGCCAAGTTTTCTCCATGGTCGACTACTAGAAGGGGCTAGCCGACCAGCTTTCTGCCTTGGAGATCAAAGGGGTGGTCGGCCGACCACCTAGCTTGGCGACCACCAGATTTTTTACACGTGTCCCCAAACAGTGTCTTATCCTCTATAAAAGTTCCAGCTTCGTGGTTCTTTCATTTCATCTCAGTTTCGCATCAAAATGGAGGCATTCCTCGTCGAAAATCTCGCAGCTTGCATTGCTACTTTAGACGGCTTGGAAAAGTTGAACTTCCGGGGCTTCGGCTTGAATGCACTATTCACGTTGAGCCGCACTCCGCTGCATCTTCCCTTTCTCCATGCCGCGGCGAGGTTTTGGAATCCGGTAACACATGTCTTTAGCTTCGGCAGGCAAGAGATGTGTCCTACCTTCGAAGATTTCCAAGTTTTGATGGAGTCCGAGCGCAACTAGAAGATCTTGCCCCAACTCCGCTTCGGCCATGCTCAAGCCTTAGGACGAATGTGTGGGCTCACTATGCATGACGCTCGGTCTCTGATCTGCAACGGAGAATTGGACATCCTTAGTTTGATTCAACATTTTTCTGAACCTGGTGACCGCGGTGACCATCACTAGCAAGGCTTCCGGCGACATGCCCTTTGTTTGTGCATGTTATCTCATTTCTTGCTCACCTCAGGCTCTGGAGGATCTAGTGCTCGTCTGATCGAAGTTGCTCAAGGCTTGAAAGGGAAAGAGTTGCATTGCCATGTCATTAGCCGAGACATTGATGGGCTTGGATGCTTTTCATTGCCGAGAGACGACCAGATTTGTGAGGAGTCCACTACTGTTGCAAGTAATGTTCCCACCCTTCCTCACATATATATTGCTCACATCACTAGGCCCTCAGGCTCGGTTTTTCTCACAGAACCCATTCCTCACTTTTCTCTCAACATACACCTCTCTATTCTTTAATCTCACATTTTTCATCCCTCCCCAGGTGTGGTTGATGGATAAGTTGCAGGTTGTGGACCCTTGCCCAGCATACTCAGCTCGCGGCTACTTCTTCTGACGTCGTCTAGTCGATGCCCTGGATGAGGGATGGTGGTTCGACTGGATGTACAATTTGTCCGCAGACCACATTGCTTGGCATTGTCCTTGGCTCAATCTACCGGCAATGAGCTACAGCATGTCTTGGCAGACTAGGATTCAGTTGATTGGTCTGACGCACTGCGTGTTTTACTTTCCTTTCCGGTTCCAGCGCGAGTTCGGCCATGATCAAACTTGCCCGCCAGAGGGGATAGAGGGCCCTGCTGCATTCTCGGTCCGAGGTGCACAGCTTGCTCGGTATGCCACAGCATGGAGGACGAGAGAACTCTTGGCCCCCGCTCCCATTTTCAGTTGCACTTTGTCTGATGAGTGCATAGATTGGCTCAACAAAAAGACACAGATTGGGCCCACTTTGGGGTCAGATGCTTCGACCAGCTCTGGGAGGGGGTACAGGAACACCTGACTTATCTATGCCTGTAGACACCCCATTTTTGACCATCCTCAAGACTTGGACGTCACCATTTGAACACTCGGTGATCATCCATGTTCGTGTTCGTTTTGAGTTCTCGGAGGCCTCGACTATGCGCCTTGCCTCAAGATCTCTCAACTTTGCTGTTTTGTTCTTGGTCATGGACCAAACACTTGTGTTTTTGCTTCTGAGGTAGAGAATGGCTTGTTGGCCATCCCCACACCTCACCGGCCAAGGCTTGAAGCCATCGGCCCCCTTTTATTGCCACCGGCCAAATATTTGGCCGGTGAGCACTGTTTTTAGTCGGCCGGCTACCTTTGTTGGTTAATTGGCCATTTTTGCTGGTCGAACCCTGTTCATCTGCTTTTGCAGATATTTTTATGCCAGCTGGAACAGCTGGCATCCACAATTGCCCCCCTCCATACACGTGTATGGAGGGATTTGCCTCATGTTTAGCTTCTCTTGGAAGCCTTAGAAATTGGATTTCTATAAGAGGGGAGGCCCTCCTTCTTTCTCAGGGGTTCTGGAATTTAGGGTTAGAGTTCATATATCTCTCTCTATATATATATCTCTCTCTCTATATTTGTGTGTGTATTTGTGACCAAAAGTGTGTTTTGTTCACATTTTTGCACTAAGACACCAAGTGTTACACCATCCTTGAGTTGCTGAGGTGCTAAGGAGTTGGTTTTGGAGTTCTAGGGTTGTTTTGAACTCAAAAAAATTGTTGGAGTGTTGTTCTTGAAGAAGGTCTACAAGGGTGAGAAACTTACCCTTTTATTCCCCATTTTTGCACAAGCTTTTAACCTGCCTTGCATCCATTTTTAAGCATAGTGTATAACTGAGAAAAGTTTTTTTTTTACTTGATTTTGAACTTTGTTTAAGGTTGTTTTGAGGTTTGGGGTTGTCTCCCCCCTCCAAGGCCTTGTTAGGCTTTGTTTTAGGCCATACCTTTTGGCCATTGTTCTTAGCTTTGCATGACCTCTCTACCACTGAAATCTAGAGGATTTTCAATGGTGGAGAGGTGGTTTTGAGGTCCTAAATGGGAGAGGGTTGTCCCCTGTCCATGTTGTCTTTGATGCTAACATAAGTGGCTTGTGTTGTACCTTGTATGCCTAGCTTGCTTTAGCTTCATTTCAGTAGGTATTAGGCTTTATTTTGCCATGTTATACCTCTATTTCAAGTTGGTTTGGACATGCCATATATGCTTCATGCACTTGTCTTGTAATCCCATGTTTTGGCCGTAACATGCATCATATTGTGACATGTCTTTCTAGCATGATTTTGGCTTGACTCCTTGAAGTTTTTATGCATGTTTTGGCATGCTTTAGCTCTGATTTTGGTTGTTTGGGCCATCCATGACTTGCTTTGTATAGCTACCATGCAACCTAGCTTGTATGCTTTGAGTGTTGGCTCCTCTACCATGCTCTATTTGCATCATTTCAATGGTTTGGGACCATTAGTTATGATATTTTAGTCCTTGCTTCATGCTCACATGCTCGCATCTTGTCACTCCTTTAATGTTTTAAAAGGTTGGTGTTTTATGCTCCATGATTGTGTCATTGTGTATGCCATCATGTCTAGGCATTTGGGATGCCATCTAAGTGGGTTTTTGGGCTCATTTTGGCATTTCATATCTCTGATTTTGGTCGCCTAAATCATGCCATGTTTGGTTGTCTTGGGTGTAGTGTAACACCTCTTTGGTGGCCTTGTATGCCTCATGCCTTGCCCCTTTTGTTTTAGCTTGTTTTAGCTTTGGCCATTGCATGTTTTTGGCTTACTTTGGCATGATTTGGAACTGTTTTGGTCCACTTTGGTCATTTGCTTCATGTGTCACATGATCATGGTTTGAGCCTTTGGGCTAGGTTCAAGCTTTTTGTGCATGACTTGTTTGATTATTAGGTTGATTTGGCATCATCCTTTGCATGTTTTCAGAGCATTAAAATGCTTACCATATGTCCATGTTTGTCCCTTTTAAGTGTCCTTAAAAGTTACCCTTTCATGCTTAAGTGTTGGACCATTATACATGCATGTTTGTATGTGACTTTATCCCTCACCCCTTAGCATATTGGCCGCTGATTTGGGCCTATTTGAGAGTTGCCCATATTGGTTTAAGACCATCCTTTGCATGTTGTTACATGCTTGCCTTGCATGTTGTCACATACTTGGCCCCTTTGCATGTTTTTGCATGGTATGTATGTTTGTACGTCTGGATGATAGGACTATTAACATGTTGTTTCATGTTTAAGTGATATTGCATTTGGCATGCATCTTTGATTAAGTTGCTTAACATGTTGTTACATGTCTTGCATGTTTGCATGTTTAAATTGCATCTTGCATGCTTGTTAGCTTGCATACTTGTTACATACTTGCATGTTTGCGTGCTTGTTCACATGCTCATATTGCATGCTTAGCTTGCATGTTTAGGTTGCATAGCATTGAGCATGTTTGCATCCCTTGCCTCTTGACTAATTATGATAGAGGTTAGGGTCTTATATTGTGTGTTTGTGTGCATTGCATTTGACATTGAAATTGCACACTTGGCCTCTTCGGGCATCATGCATCGAAACACGTGATTGATGGCCCGAGGGTCGAGGACCACACTCCTTTGAGCTCATAACATGATAAGGAGGGCGTTTGTGCATATATTGCATTGTAAATGCTTTGCCATGCTCAGTCTGTCCTTTGATGCTGTCAACTAGTGTTCTGCAGGAGGAGATGGCCAGTCGGCAACTTTCAGTGCCGGCCGACTACCAAAATAGTGCCGGTGATATATTTTTTGGTCGATGACCGTGATTCCTTGGCTGGTGGTGTTTTCTCTTGGTCGATGACCTCCCACAGTGCTCAGGGAGTAGTCCAGAAGTAACCTTGAAACTTGTGCAGTCCTTAGAGGTGCAGAGCAGTGTAAACAGAGGCAACATGAGCATGGCGGTGGATTTCCGAGCGGTGCCAAGCATGCCTGCATTCGTCTCTCTTCCTGAGGCTGTTTTACTACTTTTAGTAATTTAATTAATTTATTTAATTAATTAAGGGTCTGTAATATTTAATTAGCTTGTTAGTTAATTCATTTGTATTATTCATTCGGACCCTCCAGGAGAGGGCAATTTTGTAATAAGCGTGCGTGTGTGTGATGCATGTCTTCCAACCACCATTTCTTTCTCCCTTTTACTTAACAGCTTATGATGGTTAGTTCTAGGGCACATTTCAATTAGCATCCTTATGCTATGCATGTTCGCATCATTCATCTGTATTGCATGCACCGAGATCGGCGCATCATACTAACTACATAGTATTTCAAATTCCAAGTTGAATATGTGTATCGAGTTGTTGCATTTCACATGCCATCCTTGGATTGGCCGAGCCTATTCTAGTTGCATTTTGTATGCAATACATTAGCCATCTTAACATGGACTTGGATCATACATTTGATTACTAACATGTTCCTTGTTTTGTCTCGGAGTACTAGATAAGCGTTTATGCTTTAGCATACTACATGCATGTAAGTGTTGACATGATAGCATGTTTACCATGAGGCTATGTGCTTATGTGATATAATTGCCTGAATGCCTGTGGGTGAAGGTTGGATTACTTAAATTGGATCAATTCATTGAAATCCATGTTTTAGCCTACTCGAGAGTAGCAAACCTCAAACCATTTTCCAAACAAGACAGATATGCAATGCTTTATTCCAAATTAGGAGATCTAGTCTATACTTGTGTGTTGTGTGCATCACATAGTAAATTCTAGCTAATTAACCAGAATGAGAACACATTTGTTTTCAAAACTAGATATCATGCTTAGTACAGGCCGATCTTCGGATCGGGCGAACGGGGGTTCTCATAGCTGACCTTCCCCAATCGTACCCAAGTTCCCGAGCTGAGGCAACTTTGGTGATGACGGACACGTGGCCTTAGGCAACGAGTCGGGGTTTCCTAAATCCCCCTAAAATAAATATTTAGGTGGCGACTCTGTATCTGGCAAAGCAGTCCATGTTTGGCACTTTTTTCTAAAAATCTATTTTTCAAAACGATTTGCCGGATTTGGACTCTTTGGTAATTTATCAGTCTTGCATTACACACTGCGAGATCAGATTAAGAACCGTGACAATTTGAGTCCAAACTGTAGTGAGCCCAAATGAACAAAACGAGATTCCCTCCCGGGACGTTCGAGGACGTCTACAGTTTCTGGTGACTCTGCTGGGGATTTAGAGAACTTGACTCGAATTCATGATATCTTGTTTTGACTAGACATATGTGTTTCTTTGCATTGCATGTACATTGGTGCGCTTAGGACACCGTGTTTGTCGTCTTCTATTCCTGAACGGTTTACCGGAGGCTTGCTCTGTTAAACGCGCTATAAGGCTGACTGGTTATGGGCTCTGCCATGATGGGAACACAAACCCCGGTTGTTACCGGGGCACCCTTTTCGACCATTCGACCTAGTGCATATTCGGAATCTGTAGTGACCATTCCAAAATAGGACAGGTTGCTTACCCGATTATAGGTTGTTTGAAACTGCTGTATGCGTAGTGAAAACCCTAGCTCCTGACAATAGGACAGGGAAACCCTACCCCAACATAGGGGTGTTTTGGCTCTCATTTGCTTGTTATATGTGCTCTTAGAGCTAACCTCTATAGGGAACGCACGTATCAGTTTGCAAGTCTGGGCATCAGGCCTACAGGCATTAGTTCAGTGTATTGAGAATTAGTTATATCTGCGGGTATCAGACTCAATTTTGGGGCAATAGTTTTGGGGAACAGTGATCAATGATCAAATACCGTTATTCAGTTGTGCTTATGATTGTTTGGGTAAAATTGGGCTGACACACTGCCTATTTTCTCTTTCAGGAGGAAGGGGGGTTTCAGAGATCTGAGTTCAGAATAGCCAGTGTTCTCCTTCGCCAAAGCAAGGCAGACATCTGATCAATCAAGTCACCAGTCATATCACCTCTGTTCAGTTCAGCGGATTCATGATGTCACAGAATTTAGAGGAAGTTGTGGCTATGGCAGCCGCACTAAACCAAGGGATCATCTTACAGGGTGAGACCAATGTTGAGATACCATACCCACCCAGGTCGCCTGCTGCACGCCCGATCTAGACACCCCAATTCTTTCAAGCTCGTGAACCCACCACGTTTGAGTTAATGGGAATGATTGGCGACCTCCAAAGGTCAGTGTCTGAACTCGCCTACGAAATGTCGGCTTCGCCACCAGCCACATCGTATGCCAAAAACTTCATGCCGCAGGAGCCCCCACTACTGGGGCGAATTGTAATTGAGCTCAGCCAGCCTGAAGCTGTCTCGAACTCCGGTAATGACGTATCAACGACAACGGGGCTTCGCACCGAAGCAACAACCCAAACCTCCCACCAAGCTGAGGCTAGTGGAAAGAACAAGATGAAGGTAGATGCAGATCCCTATGCGCAACTCCAGTAAGCTGTTGAGGCTCTGAAAGCCGGGGGGTTGAATAAGCAACAAGTACTCTCAGTTTTGGCTAAGACTGTGGATGACATCTTCCCCACTCAGACCGAGAGTAGTTCAAGCCAGAGGGAAAATCGGGGTAAGGACCATCGCACCGGAACTGTTCCTATCAATCCTAACCCTACACTTGGGAAAGATTAGAGAGCCAAGGCAGCACCTACTGATCCTTTTGCTAGTGCGCCTAGCAAAAATCCACAGACTTCGATGTACTTGCCCCGAGGGCGCAGGGTTTTTCATGCCCTCTACATGCCTTTGTCTAAGGCGCTTCAAATCCTTGCTGAAAAGGGACATCTTAAACCCTTGAGCCTTGGCCTCTCCCTGCTCATCTTCCACCGGGTCATGATGCTACCCAGTACTATGCGTACCACCAACAGACCGGTCACACCACTGACAACTGCTTCCGTCTTCGTCACGAAGTACAGGATCTGTTTGACAACGGGGTTGTCCTCCCGCCAAGCTCAGCAAAGTCTGTCACCACTGAGTTTGTAGACTTCGAAGATAGTGCAAGTATGTGATTAGGGGTTGGACCACCTGCAGGCGGCGTTCGGCTTATTTCAGATATGGCGTTTGGCACGCACTGTTTTGAGCATTTTGCGAATGATGACTTTTGTACACTCTGACTTGGGTATTGAGTCAGTTCTGTGGTTTTGTTTTGAGTCTGTCTCTTTGTTTTGAGTCATCCTTTTTGCTTAAAGGTCTGTCTTGTCGTATCGAGTCAGTCCTGTTGTATAGGAGTCGGGTGATCCCGGAGTTGTTACCTCGGACACCATTGTCATTTTTATGCTTGTCTTTTCCTTTCTTTTGAGTCTGTTTCCGTCTTGGAGCCAGTTACACCAGAAGATCTGAATGAAACAGTAGTAATTTTCACACTCTCATGTTTGCTTCTGCATTGTGCCAGTTGTGCCAGAGTCTTGAATGAAACGGCAGTGCATTTCACCTGCTCTTCTGTGCCTTCAAATCATTGCATTGATCTAAGTTTTTAAAAACTTTTTGAACATTGTGATGAAAACGAAGAGGAAGGAATTCTTGGGTTTTGCAAAATTTGATCAATTGGAAGAAAGAGAGGCGTCCTAAGCTGTAACAAGTCCGCGGGGGGACCTCGCTACAGTTTGGACTCTCGATTTGTGTCACGGTTCTTAATCTGAACCAAAGAGTCCAAATCTGGCAAATAGTTTTGAGAAACAGATTTTTGAAAAAGTAGTGCCAAACATGGACTGCTTTGCTAGATATAGAGTCGCCACCTAAATATTTTTAAAATGGGGAAATTTAGGAAACCCTGACTCGGTGCCGAAGGCCACATGTCCGTCATCACCGGAGTTGTCTCGGCTCGGGAGCTTGGGTACGATCGGGGAAGGTCAGCTATGAGCACCCCCTTTCGCCCGGTCCAAAGACCGGCCTCTACTAACCATGATATCCAATTTTGAAAACGTTATGTGTTCTTATTCCATTTATTAGCCTAGAATTACTATGTTATGCGCGCAGCAAACAAGTATAGACTAGATTGCCTAATTTGGAATAAACATTGCATATCCGTTTGTTTTGAAAATGCTTTGGATTTGCTACCCGCAGGTAGGCTAAAACACGGATTTCAATGAGTTCTTCCAACTCAAACAATCCAACCTTCACCCACAGGCATCCAAAACAGTTTAACACATAAGCATCTAGCCACATGTTAAGCATGCTGTCATGGCAACATTCACACTCATGCGACATGCTAAAGCGGAAATACTTACATCGTACTCCGTGCCAAAACAAAGAACTTGTTAGCAAACATGCATGATCCAAGTCCATGTTAAGTGCCTAATGCATCGCATACAAAGTGTTGCTAGAATAGGCTCGGCTATCCTAAACATGGCATGTGAGAATGCACAACTATCACATATTCAGTTTAGAATTTGAAGTACAAATGTGGTTTAGCGTGATGTACCGAGCCTAATGCATGTAATACAAATGCATGGATGCACACATGCGTAGCATAAGGTATGCTAAATTAAACGTGTCCTAATACTAACCATTAAAGCAGGTAAGTAAAAGGGAAGAAAGAAGTGAGGTTGGAAGACATACACACCACCCACACACACTTATTACAGATTTGCCCTCACTCGGAGGGACCGAATAAATATTACAAATTAATTAACTACGCAAGCTAATTAATATTACAAATTGCCTAATTTAATTAACAAATTAAAATAGACTAAGAAAAGCAGTAAACGCCCCGGGAAACGCGCCGCCATGCGCAAGCTGCCTCTGTTTTCTTTCCTCTGCTCCTCTGGAGGCGGTCAAAACCTCAGGATTACATCCCTGGACACTGGGGAGTACCACCGGCTGAATGAAATTGCCACCGGCAGTGTGGTATGGCCTTTGGCACAAAATAAATCTGTCGGCAGAGAAAAGATTGCCGGCCGGGCACCTTACACTGCCGGTCGGCAAAGAAAGCCTGCAGAACCTGCAACTCACAGCAACAGAGGGGCAAAACAAGGCATGGCAGCACAATTCAAGGCATGTATGCACCAACCATGTCCCTTATCATGATAATGACTCAAAGGGGCATGTGCCTCGATTCTTGGACCACCAATCACGCATTTCCATGCACGATGGCCCAAAGAACCAAGTATGCAACTTTGATTTCAAATGTATGCAAACCAATCAAACAAAACTCCCAATCCCTATCATCCAAATCAAGGGACAAGGAATGCATGCAAGATGCAATGCAACCTAGGCATACAAGCTAAGGATGCAACATGGCATGGCAATGAACTTATGCAATCATGCAAGCATACATATGGCAATGCAAATGGATGGCAAGATGGGCTTATACATGAATTAGGCAGCTCTAATAAGGCCCAAAACAGTGGCCATTAATGCCCAAAATGGATGCTAAGCACACATGCACACACACACATGTTAAGACCCAACACTTAGGCACAAAGCAAGCAACATTCAAGCACACTTGAAAGAGACATTCATGGACTGAAGCATGCAACATAAGCTCTGAAAATCATGCTAATACATGGTGCCAAACCAAGCAACAAATCAAGCTTAACATGCAACAAATAGTCTAAGTGTTCAAAGCAAATCCAAGGAGCATTGAAATACACTTACAAGACTGAACATGGTATGAGCTTATCAACCAAAAACAGAGTTTTGGGGCATCAATACAAGGCCTAAGGACCACTTAGATGGCATCTAAGTGACTCAAAATCAAAGGCATGCATAAACACCAAAACATGGAGCATTGCTACACAAGCTTATGAGGCATTAAAGAGACATGCAAGGCAATCCAACAAGCATGGAAATGGGACTGAAATGGCATGTAGAATGATCCCAAATCACCAAAACAATGCAAAGATGGCATGCTACACATGCACATGCTCAAGGCCAACAAGCCTAAATACAAAGGAGCCATATCAAGCATGCCAAAATCAACCCAAACACTTATGGACAGACCTAAAACATGGCAAAATAAGCACATAATCTTCACAAGACTAAGCCTAAAACATGCTCCAACAAAGGCTAATAACCTATGGCATATTAAGGCATAAACAAGGCATTACATGGCAACTATGCTAAGCATGCATGGAGTTCCAAAACCAACTTAAAATCATGTTATATTATGGATATATAAGCATGAAAAACAAACCAAACATGCTCAACACACACTCAAGCATAGGCTTCCTTAAGAGGCCAAAATATGTCCTTTTCAAGGACAACAAGGAGAGGGGGTGGCCCTCTCCTTCTTGGGACTTCAAGGCATCATCTTCACCACTGAAATCCCTCAAGATTTCAGTGGTGAAGAGACCCCAACACCAAAATCCCGGAGCTAGCACAAAATGGTCCAAAATGAGGCCTTTCAAGGCCTAAGGGTGGTCAACAACCCTCAAACAACAAAACACTCTTAATAAACAACAAAGAGGGTCTAAAAACAGAACTTTTTTATGTTATACAATAAGCACAAAAACAGCTCTAAGATAGGTATAAAATCAATGCAAAAAAGGGGGAAAATGGGACTAGATTCTCACCCTTGATGACCCCTTTACAAATGGTGTTCCAAAGGCCTCCTTTAGCTTGAATCCAACACCAAAATTTCAAAACAAACCCTTTAGAACCTCAGCTCCAAGAGGAAGGTGAAACACTAGGTGTTTGTGTGCAATAGTAAGACACAAAACACCTAGTGAACAAATGAGAGGGAAAGAGAGATAGAAAATGTATCTCACCCAAACCCTAGAACAAGAGCTCAACAATGGCTGTTTTTGCTCTCCAAAATCTCTCCCTCCCTAACCTAAGTCCTCTCCCTTATTACAAGAGAGAGCCTCCCTCTATATGTCTTGTAAAGCTTACAAGACAAGCTTTACAAGAGGGAGATCTCTCCATACACGTGTATGGAGGGGAGCAAAAGCAAGACAGCTGTCTAAAAAATATCTGCAAAAGCAGATGAACAGCAATCGGCCGGCCAAAATGCCATCTTGGCCAAAAAGAGTGCCGACCGGCACAACAAAGTGCTGACCGGCAACAAATAGTGCCGGCCGGCAAACTACATTGCCGGTGGCAGCAAACACCAGCCGGTGGCCTCTAGCCACTGCCGGTGGTGGGTAGGGATGGTCTACAAGCCCTACCCTGCCTCTCAAAGGCAAGATGCAAGTGTTTGGTGCAAAACCAGACACTAAACGGTCGAGTTCGGAGATCCTGAGACAAGGCGCGCGAGCCGAGGCCTCCGGGAACTCCAAACGAACACAAACATGGATAATCACCGAGTGTTCAAACGGTGACGTCCAAGTCTTGAGGACGGTCAAAAATGGGGTGTCTACAGTTGCCCCTCTTTGACAGAACTCGAAAGTCATAACAATGACGGGAGTGAATGTCAAAGCCCAGAGATGACCCATTTTTGACAAGGCCGAAGACTTAGACAAACATGCAAGACAATCAAGATATGCGCCCGAAGGCAAGGGCAAAATGCAAGACAATGCACGAAGCCAAGAATAACTTATGATCAATGCGAAGAAAGCTGTAATGAAGCAAACATGCGACAGTTTTAAGCTAGCATACCAAACTACACTACAATGCAGAAAGGATGTAAGAGAATTATGGAATTCTCAATACGTCTCACTCGGAGGATACAATACCTGTGCGGCTCGTCTGGTTGCACCAACCTCAAATGAACCGTACATATAATATCGTGCCTGAAAAGAAAACAAACTTAACAGGTACAATATTGTTAGCAACATGCATGACAATGCAAATGTGGATGCAAAACGATATGCAATATATACAAAACAATGTATAAACAATGCAAATGGAGATGCAATGTAATTGAAACAATGCAAGCTACATGCAAAGCATTTGAATCGTGATCCAATCACGAGTGGTTCGAAACCAAACCTATGTCAAATAGATTGATGGAGGTAACAAGTCTGTCTACCATAGAACGGTCAACTGAACTATGAGCATTGTAGACAGACGCAAGAACAAGTATTGGGTGGAATTGACATAAGTGGGGAAACGACCCGCTAGAGAAAGGACTACGATCCTAATGCCGGATGCAAAAATTACACTACAATGTAATACATGAATATGGCACGCAGGCCAAACCTAATCTTGCCTAGGAAAGGCATGTACGCATACAAGCCATGTGTAACACAGAAAAGGTGCCGCAACCCTGAACCAACATATCCGCGTGGAATCGGCGCGATACACATGCAGAACTGTGTTTCAACATGAAAAGTAAGGGCACATACCAGACCAAGCTCAACTTGGAACGGCGCAAGCCATAGGCGGAAGGTGATGCAATGAATGCATGCAATCTACAATGCAATATCTACAAATATGCAATGGAGTGGATATAGATACAATGGATATGGCACGCAAGCCAAACCAAATTTTGCCTAGGAAAGGCATGTACACGTACGAGTCATGTGTAACACAGAAAAGGTGCCGCAACCCTCAACCAACATATCAGCGTGGAATCGGCGCGATACACATGCAGAACTGTGTTCTAACATGAAAAGTAAGGACACATACCAAACCAAGCTCAACCTGGAAAGGCGCAAGCCATGGATGGAAGGTGATGCAATGAATGCATGCAATCTACAATGCAATATTTACAAATATGCAACGGAATGGATATTTACAAAATGCATGACAATGCAGTATGATGCGATCTACTGGGGAAAATGCAATGGATGCATGCAAGCTACAATGGAAATGCATGACAATGCACTATGATGCAATGACTATGATTGCAACTTTCCCTATCTTACCAACAGGGTGATATACTAGGTTGGTTCAGTATCCAGAATTGAGGCGTAGACATGCCGCCTCAACCTATGGGGCTTCCATACAGATTTCAAGCCGAGGGTAAACCCCTGGGTATTTAAACCAGACTTTAGTCTCGGAACTCCCGAACCTTTGCGTTCTACGCATAAGCCGTTTGAACTCTAGTTTCCACCGTCCCAGTTGGTCTTCTAGGAACTCACCGCAAACATAGGCAGGTGGCTTTACCAGACCACCAAAAGTCGTTCGGGCACGACAAACACCAAAGGAGTTGCACCTTTAGAGGATTTAAGGTCTCCTAGACCGTGCGTGTTTAAGGTCTCGCCAGACCGCCAAATACCTGTCCGGTTCGTCTGGTCGCTCCAGCCTCAAATGAACCGTACATACAATACTGTTCCTGAAAAGAAAACAAACTTAACAGGTACAATGTTGTTAGCAACACGCATGACAAGGCAAGAATGAGGCACGCATGCCGTATGGAATGTAAGTTGATGCAAATGGACTTATATGCCAAATAAACAAAACGTGCACATCAATGCACCGGAGGTTTCGCACCCCCCAAGGATTTAAGGTCTCCTAGACCGTACGTGTTTAAGGTCTCGCCAGACCGTACGTGTTTAAGGTCTCGCCAGACCATACGTGTTTAAGGTCTCGCCAGACCATACGCAAAATGTAAGCGTGGTGCACAAAACAGTGCGGTGATTTGAAATGCACAAAACAGTGCGACGGTTTGAAATGCACAAGACAGTGCGATGGTTTGAAATGCACAAAACAGTGCGATGCTAAGTGTGACACGCATGCCACACGGAATGTAAATGGGCTTAAATGCGCAACAACGCCCGTATTCCGGAATGCATGACAATGCATGAAATGGAAATGCAATGATGATGCATGAGAAATGTGCACGACAATGCAAAGGGGTGCGTGTTGCAATGCATGTAACAAGTGCATAACAATGCAAATGTGTGGCGCATGACAGTGCGATGTAATGCACCGAAGTAGTGTGATGAACTCGTGCAACACACATGGGGCAACTTTTGAATTTAAAAGGATACAAAAAGGATACACCTTGCACGAATTCGAGTGCCACGCACTGGAGACACGGCCTGCGGTCAGAACGGAGGTCGGTTGAGCGTCGGAGATGCACTTTCTCGCACTTTTTTGAGCTATGAAGACCAAAAACAACTCAAATGGCCTAAACAAGGCTGTGGGAACCCCACCGGCCGAAAGAGGAGGCCACCGGCTGGCCGTCGGCATCAAAATAATTTCATCGGCACAAAAAAGTGCCGGCCGGCACAAAACATTGCCGACCGGCAAACAGTTGCTGGTGCGGGGCAGTTTTGACTTTTCACCTTGGGTGTTTTAAAATAGGGCTTCAAGCCCTATTTCCTCACTTCTCCACCGCCGAAATCCCTTGCTCTCTCTCTAGAGTGTTTCTTTCTCATTTTTCGCCCGTTTCTTCGCGTTCTACGCCCATTTCGTCGTCGGATTCGCGATTTCCTTCGCGTTTCGGACATTTTCCACCGATCACATTTTCGTTTCAGCGCCTCGTTTGGCGTTCTCGCCTTTTCGGGGTTTGTTCCCCTTGTTCTCCTCTTCATTCCCGTGCCTTTTCACATTCCGGCCTTCCCGGCCATTTCCGACCCTCTCGGGAGTTGACTTTTCGGTTGACTCTTCGTATTCCGACCCGATTTTCCTTTTTCCGGCCATTTTCACACCATTTTCTACATGGCGGACGACATTCCACGTGGCGGGACTCCCCCGGACCACGAGATGGATCCCGGGGTCGAGCTTCTACCATTGGGCGAGCGCCCGTTCGACCCGGCAACCTACCGACCGGCGATCCATGTTCTGCCCCCCGACGGCCTGCGTCAGTTCCGGAGCTTCGAGAGGCATGTGGCGCCTGAGCTACTACTACGCGAGCCTACCTCCCACCTTTCATTCGGCACTTCCGAGGTAACTCTCTTTCTTCTGCTTTACTTTCCGCAATGTAGGATACAAAAACTGTCATAGTTAGTTGTACTCTTTAACTGCTTGAATTTGATATGCCGTAGACTGTAGTTGACTGTAAACATACACACAACTGATATCTGCTCGAGACTGACACATGCACACACACTGCACTGGCCCTGAATCATTCAAACACACTGCACTCACTGTATTCTACTGCACACACACTGGCACTCAGTATTTGTCTGAATCTGTTAGATTTGCACACATGCTATATCTGTTCTGAAACGCCTGAACACGCTGACACATCACACGTATTTCACTGCAAGCACACCGGCACCCGGTATTTGCCTGAAACTCGTCAAACTTGCATACATGCTTTATCTGCTTTTTCAAAACTGCGTTTTGAATGTTGTCTTGCAATTGTTATTTTTCGTTTGCAGGAGGGTTCCCATACCATTCGCGGGTATGGGAATACTGGTGCACGGGAGTGGTATGATGAGATCCCTGACGCAGTCCGATGCATCGTGGACCGGGCGGGCTTCGGCACCTTCTGCCGAGGGCTCTCCAGATTGTCCACATGCAGACCTCTCCTGGCCGCTCTGGCGGAGAGGTGGTGGGACACCACCGATTCTTTTCATTTCTCTGCTGCAGGGGATATGACGATGACCCCTCATGATTTCTCGATGCTCACTGGCATCGGGGTGGGGGGGATCCGATCCCTTTTGACATAGATATGGATGAGTGGACCGCCGCTCAGGTCCATCTACTGGGGGAGGCGCCACCCCTAGCTCGTCCAGGCTTCGTTCGATACTCCTGGTTCGAGGTGCAGTTTCGGGTCCAGCCCGTGTTGGAGGAGGAGGCTCAGATGACACCGGAGGACGTGGAGAGGTATGCTCGCGGCTTCCTCATGTTCCTGTTCGAGACTACCATCTTCGCCGACCGGGCGAACACCGTGCCTCTCTGTCTTCTCAGCGCACTGGTGGACGTTCGGGACGTCCTGCACTATGACTGGGGCGGTGCTGCTCTGGCCACTCTCTACGGGTACATGAGCTCGGCTTCGCGCGGCAGCGGCCAGCTACTTGGAGGTTACTGGCGGGCTTGGGAGGTACACCTCTTCTTCGCTTTTCATTTCTGTCTCGTACTTTCTGTACTCTGTACACTGCACACACTGTAGTCTGCTCTGTACTTGCTGTATACTGTACACACGGCACACACATACATTCTGCTTTACACTGACTGTACACTGCTCATACTGTACACTGTACACAATACACTGCACAGCACACGGCTCTGCCATTTCTGTTTTATTCTGCATATTCTGCTTTATCTGATGGTCATACTGACATCTGTTTTGCAGTTGTGGGTTTACGCCTACTTTCTTAGGCTTGCCCCCGTGCCAGTTGCGAAGACTCCCCTGGCCGTTCCCTTCTCGAGTCGCTTCGACGGGAGATGCACCCGGCGACCACGGGAGACGTTCGGCTTCTTCCGCCGATATTTCGACACCATCACCCCCGCGGAGGTATGCTTTACTTTCAGTTCATTTAAGCTTCGCTTTTCGACTGCATATTTCAATAACAGTAGATAACAAACCGTCTGTCATTTTCAGATCACATGGCGACCGTGGGCTCCTATGCCGGCGGTGATGCGGGGTCGGTTCCCTGGTGTGGAGGAGACCTCGCGTTTCCGGATTCTGCTTGAGGGCCCGGCCTGTCGAGCTTGGTACCTGGGGGAGCGTTTTCTACGCCAGACCCTGGGGTTACCTGAGCAGATAGTCCCGGTTCCCCCTCCTGCAGACATGAGGGAGACCGAGGGGCTCACCACTGAGCAGCTGGATGATTACTCCATCGGCTGGGAGGAGGCCGGCTTCCGAGGCACTGGAGATTATCAGGAGTACGTGCGGACGTACCTGATGCGCCCCCTGAGCGGTCGTCGAGCAGAGGGGGCCAGGCCTGTGGCATCGGCGGCTGGGGCCGGAGCGGGAGCAGGGGCTGGATCTTCGAGAAGGGCCCGGGTCCGTGGTAGGGGTGGAGTGCAGGGAGGACGGGGAGCTGGCTGGCCTGCCCTGCCCGCTGTACTGGCTTTCCAGGGGCAGGGTGGGTCGACCTATCAGATCCCCTTCGCCCCTCCACCGGCTGGTCACGAGTTCATCGATGTCCCCGACTTACCTCCGGTATGTATTACTGTATTTTTGCATAGTCATTTCATTTTCAGTCTATTTGATATTCCACAGAATATTGATGCAACTGATACTTTTGCAGGCTTCTTCTGGGTACACCCGTCAGTCGTTGGCGATGAATGCCTCGATGATGGGGATGCTTCAGCGGACTTTTGATCTCCTAGCCCTCTACAGCATACCGGTATGTCCTTCTGACACTGGCCTCAAACCATTCATATACTGATTCGCATAATCTGATGCACGGCACAACACCCGATACACTGATCTCACAGTATCTGACACACTGCATACACTGCATTCTGCACCGTACTCTGAACTGATAAACTGCTCACGGCATTCTCATACTGTACTCATATACTGCATTCTGCACTATTAAACTGCTCACGGCATTCATACACTATACTCGGCATTGTATTCTGCACTGATAAACTGTCTACAGTATACTGATGCATTTCCCTTTTGTGTACTTTTTCAGCCTCCTTTCCAGATTCCCATGGCGGGAGGTGCTTCAGCCGGACCTTCTGTCCCTGCTCGGGGGAGAGATGAGGGGGGCAGGATATTTCCCCGTACCAGGGGAGGGCGTACTCATGTCGGGAGTAGCTCGCGAGCTCCAGTCCCGGATGATGACGACGACGAGGAATCAGAGGCGGAGGCAGAGGCGGAGTCCGAGTCATCGGAGGAGGAGACTGGAGACGGTTCTAGCTCGGGCTCTGACGACGACGCTGATGATGCTCCTGGACCCTCGTCCAGGAAGAGGACTAGGACGGACTGACAGCCCCTCGGAGTGCTTGACATGGATGCAGATTTTGCTATCTTCTTCTTTCTTGTACTTTTCTTTTTGTTGGTAGATAGATTACCTTGTACTGCCGCAGACAGATTTTTGTTTCCAAAACTTGTACATTTGAAAAGATAAAGAAATGAAACGGACTTTTTATCTGAAAAAGTGTTTACATTTACACATTTCATGCATTGTATCACATCTCATCATATTACACCTCAATGTAAATGGAACTGATTGGTTGTCTGAAAATTAAACACTTGCACTGTAATAATCAGATAACTTAAACAGCCGATAGCCAAAATAACCCAAGCAACCCACTGCCTGATTCCAGATACACGGCCCTTACTCTATTGGGGATTAATCTGCCTACAGCCCATAACACAGCATTCGTTTCATTCTGCACACGGCAAATTCTGAACAAACGGCCCAATCTAACAGGACGGACCTCAAAAATGGAACCGGTTGGAGTCGAAACACGCTCAAATGTAGAGAATGGCACAGCATTCTTGAGCATAAATGATTTTTGAAATTGAATGAGGGCTTTTCAAACCGGGATATCGAGCCTACAACTGAACACAGCGGGGAGGACTCAAATATAGGTGCACGACCTAAACACAACGAGATACGCTCGGGAAAGACTAAAAACAAAAGACGTGTCACACCCTAAACCCGCCCCTAGAAGTTTGGGCATGACCACTTCAGAAACGGACACTTACCCTGTTATATATAACATATGGGGCCTGAGTGGAAGCGTAAATTTTATATAATAACATGCAAGAAAAGAGCTACATCCATTGAGCGACCACTATTATGCCAGGATCACAAACAGACAGATAATAATATTTACATACACATATACAACCTCGCCCTTATTTGGGCGTATAACAAAAAAAAAACATTAGAATTTACAACATATTATGGACTTTCAAAATGTAAGCCAAAACTTCACAAAACGGGTAGACTTCACCCAAATGCTTGGACACACAGAGGCTGACCTCCAGACGCAGGACCTACGGAATCAAACAAAATACAGAGTGAGATAATCTCAGTGAATAATAGTACTTGAATAATTAAATGTTCAACTTGAATTATACTACAAAGCAGAGTGTATATAATATAAAAGACAGGTAGTTAATCCGATTCTATACTAATGTCAGAACGACCTTAGGCCCCTTTTTAACTAAAATGGCTTTAAGCCCTTAGACATATGTGTATGAACCCAAGAGGTGTCTCACACGGATCCTAGAGGTGACACACGTCGTAGCACTTAGTTTCGTGTAGCACTTTGTTTCATACTAGAAATCATTAGGTCTTAAAGACCGATCAATTCATATCATGTTATACCATAGCATAAACGGATTGGATAAATAGAAACATATTCATACATATTTTTCATTAAACTTGAATCAGAGTTCATGCTTGATCATAACCCACCCGTACAAGACCGTCGGTGGCACCATCCGTACAAGACCGTCGATGGCAAAACATAATCCACCCGTACAAGACCGTCGGTGGTACCATCCGTACAAGACCGTCGATGGCAAAACATAATCCACCCGTACAAGACCGTCGGTGGTATCATCCGTACAAGACCGTCGATGGCAAAACATATCTTGTAACATACTTGAACCACGATATTATTACCCCCGGGTAAAGGCCATAAGACCACGGTATTATTACCCCCGGGTAAGGGCCTTGTGCTAAGGATGACATGCATACTTTTACATATATGAATAATCGTTCATTAAGTCATAACATAACTTATCAGAAAATGGAGCATTACTTGTTATATCATGTCATTATCGTGCGCTTAACAAAATAAAATAATTCGTATTCTTATGTGGGTCACATAATGATGTTAAACTTTTGCATTCATGTCGTAGATTCCGAATAACTTTGAATTCATATGTAACATAAGAAAATAACTTCAGATTCATATGGATTCACATAACTTTCCAATTTTTTCTGATACTTCGAAGATGAACATAAATTCTCTTTATTCATTAAGAAATAACATGGTTCACTTGAGCCATTAACCAGTAACATACACCTTTGTTTAATCGTTCATATATGTTAACATGGTTAACCCACAATTAACAGAGTACTACTACTCACAGTGTTCAGATGCTTGGTCCGCCCCTGCAGCTGACCCTACACAATACATAATAAACATAAAAATCGGGTCACATATACTATAGTCCGTTCTTAACTCGTTTAATTCTCTTTATACCAAATTACACATCTATTCGCAATTAACATCATTAACTCCATACACTTCTCCATACAACTCTCAACACAATCCAACATTATTCACGCTATTTAGCATGATTTAACTTACTACCACTAAATATAATTCAACATCTTTCAAGGTGAAGTCTTAAATTCCTATTTCATCATTTCATCCCAAGGCTCTTATCACCCATAACATTAATAATCTTGTTCCCCAATTTTCATCTTACATAATAGCATGATTCAGAATATTCATAGCAAAATTCATTCGCAAATTTTAAACATAACTTTCAAGTATAACCAAATTCCAATTAAACTTGTACATATGTAATTCAACCTACCAATTTCATTATTCTACTTTCAATTTGGGCCAAATCATTGGTTATCATCATTAATCAACCTAGGGTTTTAAAGAAAATTGGGGATTTTCCTTCTTTCTTAGTTAAATCATCAAATCAACAATTACTATAGATCAATATGCTAAAAACATTCAACATCCTTGGAAAATTGGAGTAGAAGCCCCATTTGTGAATCAACAACAAGCCATTAATGTTTCTAACCCATAATCAACTCAAAATTCCAAAATGTCAACAAAATCCCAAAGTGTCAACAAAATCAATTTGAATCATAAACATTCAAGGCTAAGAGAACCCCCTACCTCAAGATTGGAAGCAAAGAAGCTAGATCAAATGCATCCTCTCGAAAATCCCACAATCTAATCGGTTGGAAAAGTTGATCTTCACTTCTTCTTCATCCTTGATGCACAATCCATGGTGGCTTGTTGGTAAAAATGAATGACATCAAAGGTTTGAGGGTTAGGGTTTCGGATTTAGGCAAGAAGGAAGGGAGAGGGAAGAAGAAAATATAAGAAATGATCCAAAATCCCGTTTTTAAAGCTGCTGTCCCGAAAATCCCGCTCGAGCGTCCCTATTCCCGCTCGAGCGGACCTGCTTTCAGCACAAATTCCAAAACTTCAAACAGATGTGACTCTCCTATCCGAACTCCGTTTTAGGTCGTTCTTTGTCCAAATTGAAGCCCCGGAAATAAGCTTTCCAATGGTTCTAACCTCACATCCAAATTCAAAGTGTGGAAAAAGGAAAGGACAAAAGAGTGACGGCTGGTCGCGGACAAATCATTCTAATTCAAGCTTTTGGTCCAATCTTACTTTACCATCATATTACCACCTCAACCAATACTCCAAAATAAAATAGAAAGTTCCAAAACACTAATAAAAATGTCCAAAAATGAACCCCTGTGCCTCAGAAATACAACTCAACTTGGAGACCCGCTCGAGCGCCCAACCTTGCGCTCAAGCTCGAAGACCAACAAAGACGTCCGCTCGAGCGTCGACTCCCCCGCTCGAGCGGAAAATCACAACTCCCAGAATTTCAGTCCGCCTGCAAAATTACTGAAAACCCCAAAAGTCCGCTCGAGCGCCAACTCCCCCCCTCGAGCGAAAGGAAAAATTTCAGATCGTTACAGTAAAGGTCGTCAATTCCAATAGATATAATTGATTTAAACCACATTAACCCCATATTAAATAAGGATGACGTCCTCTACGCATTTTGGGGTCATTACATTCTCCCCACCTTAAGAAGTTTGGTCCTCCAAACTTGATTCACCTTGTCACAAGTCTAATTCTGTCCTGAACATATAACTTTTCTTAATCATTAAGCCATTCACAATTCTATACAGTCAATTTCAATGGAGTTTGCTCCCAAAATCACAAGTAATTCAACTCCACTAACTAATTGGTAACCCAATTGATAATATACTTAATACCATCAAGACATCGTCTCATTATTCATAACCTGGTACACTTTAATTGATTCCTTCACAAATCATAGCTTCCACATAATATAACAGCTTAAGGGTATTCAGAAATGAATTCATTTCAAGGAAACATTCATGACATAAGCATGTTTCAAAGGTATAAGCTTCTTGCAACAATTAGACCCATAAAAGCAATTAAGTACTAAGTCAACGACTTCGGGGCTTTTTGCTCATTATCTGAATGAGACTTATCAGTTCAAATCAATCTCTAATAAACTCCAAATATCAACTTAAATTTCATATCAAGGAATTGCATAATCAGAGTAAAGTACTAGTAAAATCAAATACAGATCAAACTATAATGGTCATACTTCCAAATTACAGTAAGGTAATAATCATTTAAAATCCATACTGGCTTAGAAGATTTCAAAGTCAACATTATAACATCAAGCACATAATACATTTACCATAAGGTTCTTATATTCTTATTCCATATGTAGTAAATGTTCCTATCATGGACAAACATTTTCCAAAAATATGTAATACATAAAGTTCTTCAAACCCTTCATAATTACATACAATACGTAGTATTACTCAGAAACTTATCATTCAAAAATATCAGATGATGGAATCATTCCCAATAGCATTAAACTTATTTAAACTTTAACAGAACAATCTTCGGTCCAACTTATAACAGATAAGACAGAATACCTTGAAGCTCAACATAGAGCTTTCATCAAGCATGCCACAATAAATTATTAAATAAAGAACTCATTCATACATAGAAAAATATCTCGTTCAGAAAACTTGTCATATCTTGAACATTTGGAATTTTGTAGCGTAATTAGTCATTTTGGAAAAATTACTCAGAAAGCTTCTCATATCATAAACATGTCGGAAGTTCATAGCATTTTTATCATTTCAGAAAATACTTATCATATAAAACATTTCGTAACCCAAAATATGAATTCCATTAAGCATTGTATAGCATAGTCATTTATATAAAAGTATCTTTTACAACGACATTAATCACTTAGATCCATGCTCGTTATCAATCATTAAATATTTCAATCATAATAATTCCATGAGTTATCAGCTACCATAATTCTAATGTCTCTTTTCTAAATATTCTTGCTATGGTTTTAAGCAAAGCTCTAAATCTCTTATCCTTTCATGTTCCCAGAACTCAACATGTTTGCACTTCCCATTATTCAAATCAAAACACCACAATTTCATAAACCTTAGTCTTTTGTTTCCTTATACATAGAGAAATGACCATTTGGGGCTCAAGACTTGCGCTATGAACCAAACACATTTTTAAGCAAAGCTCTAAATCTCTTATCCTTTCATGTTCCCAGAACTCAACATGTTTGCACTTCCCATTATTCAAATCAAAACACCACAATTTCATAAACCTTAGTCTTTTGTTTCCTTATACATAGAGAAATGACCATTTGGGGCTCAAGACTTGCGCTATGAACCAAACACATTTTAATCTCTTCTTATAGTTAAAATTCATAAGACTTCCAAACTTCCATACTCATTGTTGATCAACACATTCCTTAATTGTCATAATCAGCCACAACCTCAAATTGCCTGAAATTTCTTATGGTTAATTTCACATGTAATCCATATAGAAATTAAGGTTAGTCTCTATTCACATCACGTTTCCCCAAACATGCTTATACTTGTCAATTTGATTTGATTAACCAAAGATCATCGATATTTCACATCTTTCAGAACATTGGCTTTATATAACTCATCCTCACGTCATAACAATTATCCAATTTTCCTTGGTCACAAAACACAATCCTCTCACTTTTAAGTCATTGATATACAGAAGTAGGATTTTAATTCCTGTAATAGTCCTTAATTGCCTTTCTTTTACAAGTCTCTTGTACACTGACACGAAATGTGAGTAAGTCCTTCATCTTGTTCAACTATTCTTTACAAAAAAATCTTAATTGCGGATTACAATTTACACATAACAAAACAGATTACAAATGATAAGGTACAACTTTCAGCATACAGATTTTAGATCACGGGTTTCCACAAATAAATGACACAGTTCTAAAAGGGTCATCATATGCATAGCTTCTTCTTACAACCAATCGTACTCAACATAATTTCAAAATACTCATATGCAGTAATTGCACAAAGTCACAGATCTAAATATGGACAAGGAAGACTATATCATTTTCTTTAGTCTTACGAATATTTCCTACCTAGGGTTGAATCACTTCATCTAAACAGATGATAAGCAACTTCCAATCCACAAATAACAACCGATTACATACATCTTATTTAATCATTGACACATAGATTGTCTTACCGACCAGGTCGAACCCTCACCACGCTTCCGCTGCGCAACTTTATTGATTTAATCCCATCTGCAAGTCTTACCATGTTCTACATAGCAATCAATCATAATATATACAAGAAATGTATAACCAACATGAATAATAACCATTGTGGTTAGCGTCATTACATATATCATTATCGTTGCTATCAATTCCTTTCATATGCACTACGGATGTCACGCATGATGCCTAAGTCTTTTCTAGACATCCTAAAGCTCAATGGAGTCGTGTGTGAGATAGCAACTCGTGCTCTGATACCACTTGTCACACCCTAAACCCGCCCCTAGAAGTTTGGGCATGACCACTTCAGAAACGGACACTTACCCTGTTATATATAACATATGGGGCCTGAGTGGAAGCGTAAATTTTATATAATAACATGCAAGAAAAGAGCTACATCCATTGAGCAACCACTATTATGCCAGGATCACAAACAGACAGATAATAATATTTACATACACATATACAACCCCGCCCTTATTTGGGCGTATAACAAAAAAAAACATTAGAATTTACAACATATTATGGACTATCAAAATGTAAGCCAAAACTCCACAAAACGGGTAGACTTCACCCAAATGCTTGGACACACAGAGGCTGACCTCCAGACGCAGGACCTACGGAATCAAACAAAATACAGAGTGAGATAATCTCAGTGAATAATAGTACTTGAATAATTAAATGTTCAACTTGAATTATACTACAAAGCAGAGTGTATATAATATAAAAGACAGGTAGTTAATCCGATTCTATACTAATGTCAGAACGACCTTAGGCCCCTTTTTAACTAAAATGGCTTTAAGCCCTTAGACATATGTGTATGAACCCAAGAGGTGTCTCACACGGATCCTAGAGGTGACTCACGTCGTAGCACTTAGTTTCGTGTAGCACTTTGTTTCATACTAGAAATCATTAGGTCTTAAAGACCGATCAATTCATATCGTGTTATACCATAGCATAAACGGATTGGATAAATAGAAACATATTCATACATATTTTTCATTAAACTTGAATCAAAGTTCATGCTTGATCATAACCCACCCGTACAAGACCGTCGGTGGCACCATCCGTACAAGACCGTCGATGGCAAAACATAATCCACCCGTACAAGACCGTCGGTGGTACCATCCGTACAAGACCGTCGATGGCAAAACATAATCCACCCGTACAAGACCGTCGGTGGTATCATCCGTACAAGACCGTCGATGGCAAAACATATCTTGTAACATACTTGAACCACGATATTATTACCCCCGGGTAAAGGCCATAAGACCACGGTATTATTACCCCCGGGTAAGGGCCTTGTGCTAAGGATGACATGCATACTTTTACATATATGAATAATCATTCATTAAGTCATAACATAACTTATCAGAAAATGGAGCATTACTTGTTATATCATGTCATTATCGTGCGCTTAACAAAATAAAATAATTCGTATTCTTATGTGGGTCACATAATGATGTTAAACTTTTGCATTCATGTCGTAGATTCCGAATAACTTTGAATTCATATGTAACATAAGAAAATAACTTCAGATTCATATGGATTCACATAACTTTCCAATTTTTTCTGATACTTCGAAGATGAACATAAATTCTCTTTATTCATTAAGAAATAACATGGTTCACTTGAGCCATTAACCAGTAACATACACCTTTGTTTAATCGTTCATATATGTTAACATTGTTAACCCACAATTAACAGAGTACTACTACTCACAGTGTTCAGATGCTTGGTCCGCCCCTGCAGCTGACCCTACACAATACATAATAAACATAAAAATCGGGTCACATATACTATAGTCCGTTCTTAACTCGTTTAATTCTCTTTATACCAAATTACACATCTATTCGCAATTAACATCATTAACTCAATACACTTCTCCATACAAATCTCAACACAATCCAACATAATTCACGCTATTTAGCATGATTTAACTTACTACCACTAAATATAATTCAACATCTTTCAAGGTGAAGTCTTAAATTCCTATTTCATCATTTCATCCCAAGGCTCTTATCACCCGTAACATTAATAAACTTGTTCCCCAATTTTCATCTTACATAATAGCATGATTCAGAATATTCATAGCAAAATTCATTCGCAAATTTTAAACATAACTTTCAAGTATAACCAAATTCCAATTAAACTTGTACATATGTAATTCAACCTACCAATTTCATTATTCTACTTTCAATTTGGGCCAAATCATTGGTTATCATCATTAATCAACCTAGGGTTTTAAAGAAAATTGGGGATTTTCCTCCTTTCTTAGTTAAATCATCAAATCAACAATTACTATAGATCAATATGCTAAAAACATTCAACATCCTTGGAAAATTGGAGTAGAAGCCCCATTTGTGAATCAACAACAAGCCATTAATGTTTCTAACCCATAATCAACTCAAAATTCCAAAATGTCAACAAAATCCCAAAGTGTCAACAAAATCACTTTGAATCATAAACATTCAAGGCTAAGAGAACCCCCTACCTCAAGATTGGAAGCAAAGAAGCTAGATCAAAAGCATCCTCTCGAAAATCCCACAATCTAATCGGTTGGAAAAGTTGATCTTCACTTCTTCTTCATCCTTGATGCACAATCCATGGTGGCTTGTTGGTAAAAATGAATGAAATCAAAGGTTTGAGGGTTAGGGTTTCGGATTTAGGCAAGAAGGAAGGGAGAGGGAAGAAGAAAATATAAGAAATGATCCAAAATCCCGTTTTTAAAGCTGCTGTCCCGAAAATCCCGCTCGAGCGTCCCTATTCCCGCTCGAGCGGACCTGCTTTCAGCACAAATTCCAAAACTTCAAACAGATGTAACTCTCCCATCCGAACTCCGTTTTAGGTCGTTCTTGTGTCCAAATTGAAGCCCCGGAAATAAGATTTCCAATGGTTCTAACCTCACATCCAAATTCAAAGTGTGGAAAAAGGAAAGGACAAAAGAGTGACGGCTGGTCGCGGACAAATCATTCTAATTCAAGCTTTTGGTCCAATCTTACTTTACCATCATATTACCACCTCAACCAATACTCCAAAATAAAATAGAAAGTTCCAAAACACTAATAAAAATGTCCAAAAACGAACCCCTATGCCTCAGAAATACAACTCAACTTGGAGACCCGCTCGAGCGCCCAACCTTGCGCTCAAGCGCGAAGACCAACAAAGACGTCCGCTCGAGCGTCGACTCCCCCGCTCGAGCGGAAAATCACAACTCCCAGAATTTCAGTCCGCCTGCAAAATTACTGAAAACCCCAAAAGTCCGCTCGAGCGCCAACTCCCCCCCTCGAGCGAAAGGAAAAATTTCAGATCGTTACAGTAAAGGTCGTCAATTCCAATCGATATAATTGATTTAAACCACATTAACCCCATATTAAATAAGAATGACGTCCTCTACGCATTTTGGGGTCATTACAAGACGGGAGCGTCAAATCAAAGAGACACGACACACAGACGCGTAAACGAAGATGGGGGACCTCGGACCACGAGGAGTCAATTTCTCTAGGCAGTGTTTCCCGCCCTGTCTGATTTGTGATTCTCACATCACTCGACTCTCAAGCTCGGATTTTCTCTCAAAACCCTTCTTCTCACTTTTCTCTCAACTTACGCCTCTCTATTCTTCATTCTCTCATTTTTCATCCCTTCCCGGGGTGATTGATGGATAAATAGAACGGTGTGGGTTCATGCTCACTATCGTTAGCTCACGGCCATTTCTTCTGACGGGTAGAGCGCTCTTCTGGCAAGTACGTCGATGACGGGGGAAAGACAGAACGCCTGGCTCAACTGTGCCCCTAGTTCATCATTTTGACCATTCTTTGTTTTTGCTTTCTACTAAAACAATTTTGATCAAAATGAGAGTCGGATTAACGTACTTGTTTGATTTTTTGATTTGAAAAGCGTGCGAGTCAGGCTGTAAGCACTGAAAATTTTCCTTTTTGGGTCCAAGACAATGGTCCAGTTTTGGAAAATGGAATAGTTTTCGAGAAAATAGTCAACCTCAGTAAAATTTTTCAAAAACTACTTTTCAAACAGCTGATGCTCAACAAGCATGGAACTTACTCTTCGATATGCGCAACCTCAGATCGGAGGCAATGGAAAATTGCCCCTGGTTTGAAGGGGGGTGGGAGGCAACGGAAAGTTGCCCCTAGTTTGAATGGCGGCTCACGGCGGCTCGCGGCAACGGAAAGTTGCCCCTTGTTTGGGTGGTGCCGCAGCAATCCGCAGACAGTCTTCATTGGCGGTGGTCGGGCTCTTGGACACAGCGATGACGAAGACGGTCACAACAAATATATGGACACAATCACCTTGAAGGGTGTTGGCCACTGGACTTTGGGGATGAAATCGAAACCATTGCATGGACTGAGACGCTATGAAAGCGTTGGGGGCTGGACTTCATGATGAAGTTGCCTACGTATCCCAAACATGGGAATCAAGCCTCACGTAGTTCCGGTTAAGGTACACTCGGGTATTTTAACCTTTACTTTTCAGGCTCTCACTTTTGCCAAGGCGCCCAATGCGGGTTTTCGACCTTGCGAGCTTCTTTTCATTTTCTATTTCTTTTTCATTTCTTTTTCTTTTCTTTTTTGCATTTTTTGTCTTTTCTTTTCTTTTCTTCTTTTTGTATTTTTTGCTTCTTTTTTTTTTTTTTTTTCTCTTGCTCTAACTTTTGCCTGGGTCGCCCTTCCGGGTTTTCGACCCAGCGAGCCTCTCAAAGGGTAAAAGTGTAGCAAGTCCATGCCAAATGGTTTTTTTTTTTTGAAATTGAAGCCCCTATGTGTCTAGGAGAACGGCTGTTGCAATGATTTGCGGAAGTATTCATCCCGGTTACTCCACGAGCTTCTTCCGGCGAGATCTACTCCTTCCGATTCGGCTTTGGTGCCTCTTGCTCGAGGGCTGCCTCAAAACTGGCCACACGGGCCTCCATGGCGTTTGTCCGTTGAACTTTCTAAACGTTCTGAACGGGTTCAAAGTCGGAAAACAAATAGGTTGAATCTTGAGGCTGAGAGCGATCCTAGGCTGCGCAATCTCAAGAGCGATTCCACACAGGTCTTCGCAGGGCCGCGCAAAACATCTATTTTTGAAAGTTTTTAAGAAAGCGACAAATCGCTCGCGCCGAAGATAGTGTGGAACCAATCTGGATCAGGCCAGGATCCTTCTCAGTACTCACGCCGACAAGCATGATTTTACTCATTAAAAGGCTTAGCACGCCTCTCTTTCTCTCAAAATGATCAAAATTTTGCAAAACCCGAGGAATTCCTCCCTCTTCGTTTTCATCACCGCAGTGTTTAAAAGGTTTGTTTTTTTGAAAAAACTTAGGTTAATGCAATGAGTTTGGCGCGCAGGAGAGCAGGCGAGATGTACTGTCAGCCCAATCAAATTCTCTGACACTTATGCTGAAGGCAAGCATGAAGTTGAGATAGCAACAGCTGTTTCAATCGGCTCTGTTGGTGCGACTGGCTCCTCGGCAGAAACAGACTCAAAACAAAAACAGATAATAACAGAACGGCGTTGGGGACAACAACCCCAGAATCACCTAGTATTATATACAACGGGAACTGACTTGATACAACAAGACAGACCCTTAAGCAAAAAAGACTGACTCAAGACAAAGAGACAGACTCAAAACAAAAGACTGACTCGACATCCAAGCCAGGATTTACAAAACTCGGTTTCACCGATGCTCAAAAAAATGCATGCCAGACGCTCCAAAAATACACCAAATGTTGCCCGCGGGCGGTCCACTTCACATACTCGCAGTATCTGAGCCCTCGAAATCCAACAACTGAGTGGTGACGGGCTTGCCTGAGGTGGGTGGTAGGATAACCTTGTTATCAATCAAATCTTGCACTTCATGACGAAGGCGGGAACATCCATCGGTACTGTGACCGGACTGTTGATGGTACGCGCAGTACAAGGTAGCATCATGAGTGGCGGGGAGATTCTTCGGGAGTGGCCGGGGCTCCAAAGGCTTAAGATGCCCATTCTTCGCCAATATTAGCAATGCCCTAGACAAAGGCATGTGGAGGTCGTGAAAGACCCTGCGCCCTCGGGGCAGGTACTTTGCAGTCTGAGGATTCTTGCCAGATGCGCTAGCGAAAGGATCGGCTGGCGCTGCCTTGGCTTTTTGGACCTTTCCCGGTGCAGGGTTGGGAATGACAGGAATTGTCTGGGCATGACGGGGCCCATCCTGGTTTTCTTCCTGGCTTGAACTGCCTTTGATTTTGGCGGGGAAAGCATCATCCACAGCTTTGATCACGATTGCGGATGTTTGTTGCTTGTTCATCCCTCTGACTTTCAGAGCCTCGACTGCCCACAGCAGTTGCTCAATGGGGTCGGCATCTACCTTTGCCTTATCCTTTCCTCTGGCCTCAGCCTGATCAAGGGTCTGGGTCGATGCTGGCACGTCGCGGCTGTAGCTGGAAGCCATCTCTGGCTGGCTAAGCTCTATCATAGTCCGCCCCAGTAGCGGGAGCTCCTGTGGTACGAAATTCCCGGTGTACGACGCCGCTGGCGGTGAAGCCGACATTCCATAGGCGAGGTCTGCCACAGACCTTTGGAGATCGCCTATCATCCCCATCAATTCAAAGGTGGTGGGCTCACGAGCCTGGTATAACTGGGGAGCCCAGACCGGGTGCACAACGGGCAATCTGGGTGGGTGTGACATACTGATGCTGGCCTCACTCTGCGAAGCGGTTCCTTGTTCCAATGCAGCCGTCATGACCACAATTTCTTCTGAATTTTGTGCCGCCATAAATCCTGCCTCAGCAAGGGGAGACACTGGCTATTCTGTATCAATTCTGCAACTTTCTGAACTGAAAGGAAAAACAGACAGCATTTCAGCCCAAACTGATCAAACACGGGTGTAGCCAAACAACTGTACCCTACTGCCGATCACTGTTCCCAGATTTCTGTTCCCAAAATACTGAATCTGATACCCGCGGATAACTGATTCCTGATAACTGATTCTCGACAATACTGATTCTGGTGCCCTCGGGCCCGATACTCAAACTCGCAAACTGGTATATGCGTTCCTGTAGAGATACACTCTAAAAGCATATAGCAAATAAAGAGAGCTCAATCACCCCTATGTTGGGGTAGGGTTTCCCTGTCCTATTTCGTCAGGAACTAGGGTTTCACTATGCACACAGCAGTTTCAAACAACCTATCGGGTAAGCAACCTGTCCTAGTTTGGAATGGTCACTATGAATATGCACTAGGTCGAATGGTCAAAAGGGTGCCCCGGTAAACCGGGGTTTGTGTTCCCATGCTGTCAGAGCCCATAGCCGGTCAGCCTTATGGACATGCCTTGACAAGACAAGCCGCCGGCAAACCGTTCAGGAATGGCAGATGGCAAACACTGTGTTCCTAGCGCACCAATGCACATGCAATGCAAAGAAACACATAAATGAAATCAAAACAGGATATCATGAGTTCGAGTCAAACTCTCTAACAAAGTCCCCAGCGGAGTCGCCAGAAACTGTAACAAGTCCGCGGGGGGACCTCGCTACAGTTCGGACTCTCGATTTGTGTCACGGTTCTTAATCTGAACCAAAGAGTCCAAATCTGGCAAATCGTTTTGAGAAACAGATTTTTGAAAAAGTAGTGCCAAACATGGACTGCTTTGCCAGATATAGAGTCGCCACCTAAATATTTTTAAAATGGGGAAATTTAGGAAACCCTGACTCGGTGCCGAAGGCCACATGTCCGTCATCACCGGAGTTGTCTCGGCTCGGGAGCTTGGGTACGATCGGGGAAGGTCAGCTATGAGCACCCCCTTTCGCCCGGTCCGAAGACCGGCTTCTACTAACCATGATATCCGATTTTGAAAACGTTATGTGTTCTTATTCCATTTATTAGCCTAGAATTACTATGTTATGCGCGCAGCAAACAAGTATAGACTAGATTGCCTAATTTGGAATAAACATTGCATATCCGTTTGTTTTGAAAATGCTTTGGATTTGCTACCCGCAGGTAGGCTAAAACACGGATTTCAATGAGTTCTTCCAACTCAAACAATCCAACCTTCACCCACAGGCATCCAAAACAGTTTAACACATAAGCATCTAGCCACATGTTAAGCATGCTGTCATGGCAACATTCACACTCATGCGACATGCTAAAGCGGAAATACTTACATCGTACTCCATGCCAAAACAAAGAACTTGTTAGCAAACATGCATGATCCAAGTCCATGTTAAGTGCCTAATGCATCGCATACAAAGTGTTGCTAGAATAGGCTCGGCTATCCTAAACATGGCATGTGAGAATGCACAACTATCACATATTCAGTTTAGAATTTGAAGTACAAATGCGGTTTAGCGTGATGTACCGAGCCTAATGCATGTAATACAAATGCATGGATGCACACATGCGTAGCATAAGGTATGCTAAATTAAACGTGTCCTAATACTAACCATTAAAGTAGGTAAGTAAAAGGGAAGAAAGAAGTGAGGTTGGAAGACATACACACCACCCACACACACTTATTACAGATTTGCCCTCACTCGGAGGGACCGAATAAATATTACAAATTAATTAACTACGCAAGCTAATTAATATTACAAATTGCCTAATTTAATTAACAAATTAAAATAGACTAAGAAAAGCAATAAACGCCCCGGGAAACGCGCCGCCATGCGCAAACTGCCTCTGTTTTCTTTCCTCTGCTCCTCTGGAGGCGGTCAAAACCTCAGGATTACATAACTGGACACTGGGGAGTACCACCGGCTGAATGAAATTGCCACCGGCAGTGTGGTATGGCCATCGGCACAAAATAAATCTGTCGGCAGAGAAAAGATTGCCGGCCGGCACCTTACACTGCCGGTCGGCAAAGAAAGCCTGCAGAACCTGCAACTCACAGCAACAGAGGGGCAAAACAAGGCATGGCAGCACAATTCAAGGCATGTATGCACCAACCATGTCCCTTATCATGATAATGACTCAAAGGGGCATGTGCCTCGATTCTCGGACCACCAATCACGCATTTCCATGCACGATGGCCCAAAGAACCAAGTATGCAACTTTGATTTCAAATGTATGCAAACCAATCAAACAAAACTCCCAATCCCTATCATCCAAATCAAAGGACAAGGAATGCATGCAAGATGCAATGCAACCTAGGCATACAAGCTAAGGATGCAACATGGCATGGCAATGAACTTATGCAATCATGCAAGCATACATATGGCAATGCAAATGGATGGCAAGATGGGCTTATACATGAATTAGGCAGCTCTAATAAGGCCCAAAACAGTGGTCATTAATGCCCAAAATGGATGCTAAGCACACATGCACACACACACATGTTAAGACCCAACACTTAGGCACAAAGCAAGCAACATTCAAGCACACTTGAAAGAGACATTCATGGACTAGAAGCATGCAACATAAGCTCTGAAAATCATGCTAATACATGGTGCCAAACCAAGCAACAAATCAAGCTTAACATGCAACAAATAGTCTAAGTGTTCAAAGCAAATCCAAGGAGCATTGAAATACACTTACAAGACTAAACATGGTATGAGCTTATCAACCAAAAACAGAGTTTTGGGGCATCAATACAAGGCCTAAGGACCACTTAGATGGCATCTAAGTGACTCAAAATCAAAGGCATGCATAAACACCAAAACATGGAGCATTGCTACACAAGCTTATGAGGCATTAAAGAGACATGCAAGGCAATCCAACAAGCATGGAAATGGGACTGAAATGGCCTGTAGAATGATCCCAAATCACCAAAACAATGCAAAGATGGCATGCTACACATGCACATGCTCAAGGCCAACAAGCCTAAATACAAAGGAGCCATATCAAGCATGCCAAAATCAACCCAAACACTTATGGACAGACCTAAAACATGGAAAAATAAGCACATAATCTTCACAAGACTAAGCCTAAAACATGCTCCAACAAAGGCTAATAACCTAAGGCATATTAAGGCATAAACAAGGCATTACATGGCAACTATGCTAAGCATGCATGGAGTTCCAAAACCAACTTAAAATCATGTTATATTATGGATATATAAGCATGAAAAACAAACCAAACATGCTCAACACACACTCAAGCATAGGCTTCCTTAAGAGGCCAAAATATGTCCTTTTCAAGGACAACAAGGAGAGGGGGTGGCCCTCTCCTTCTTGGGACTTCAAGGCATCATCTTCACCACTGAAATCCCTCAAGATTTCAGTGGTGAAGAGACCCCAACACCAAAATCCCGGAGCTAGCACAAAATGGTCCAAAATGAGGCCTTTCAAGGCCTAAGGGTGGTCAACAACCCTCAAACAACAAAACACTCTTAATAAACAACAAAGAGGGTCTAAAAACAGAACTTTTTTATGTTATACAATAAGCACAAAAACAGCTCTAAGATAGGTATAAAATCAATGCAAAAAAGGGGAAAAATGGGACTAGATTCTCACCCTTGATGACCCCTTTACAAATGGTGTTCCAAAGGCCTCCTTTAGCTTGAATCCAACACCAAAATTTCAAAACAAACCCTTTAGAACCTCAGCTCCAAGAGGAAGGTGAAACACTAGGTGTTTGTGTGCAATAGTAAGACACAAAACACCTAGCGAACAAATGAGAGGGAAAGAGAGATAGAAAATGTATCTCACCCAAACCCTAGAACAAGAGCTCAACAATGGCTGTTTTTGCTCTCCAAAATCTCTCCCTCCCTAACCTAAGTCCTCTCCCTTATTACAAGAGAGAGCCTCCCCCTATATGTCTTGTAAAGCTTACAAGACAAGCTTTACAAGAGGGAGATCCCTCCATACACATGTATGGAGGGGAGCAAAAGCAAGACAGCTGTCTAAAAAATATCTGCAAAAGCAGATGAACAGCAATCTACCGGCCAAAATGCCATCTTGGCCAAAAAGAGTGCCGACCGGCACAACAAAGTGCTGACCGGCAATAAATAGTGCCGGCCGGCAAACTACATTGCCGGTGGCAGCAAACACCAGCCGGTGGCCTCTAGCCACTGCCGGTGGTGGGTAGGGATGGTCTACAAGCCCTACCCTGCCTCTCAAAGGCAAGATGCAAGTGTTTGGTGCAAAACCAGACACTAAACGGTCGAGTTCGGAGATCCTGAGACAAGGCGCGCAAGCCGAGGCCTCCGGGAACTCCAAACGAACACAAACATGGATAATCACCGAGTGTTCAAGCGGTGACGTCCAAGTCTTGAGGACGGTCAAAAATGGGGTGTCTACATAAGCCCTTAATGATTGAGATCATATTTGTTAATGTGAGTACTAAGAAGGATCCTGGCTTGATCCAGATTGGTTCTGCGCTATCTTCAGCGCGGGTGATTCGTCGCTTTCTTAAAAGTTTTCAAAAAAAAATGTGTTTTGCGTGGTCCTACGAAGATCTGTGTGGAATCGCTCTTGACATTGTGCAGCCTAGGATCGCTCTCAACCTCGAGACTCGACCCCTTGCTTTCGAACCTTGAACTTAGATTCAGAATGCTCAACAGTCAACCATGATGTGAGGCTCGTGTGGCCAGATTCGAAGCAGCCCTCGAACAAGAGGCACCAAAGTCAAATCATGAAGATCAGATGTCGTCAAAAGAAGCTTGTAAAGCTAGATCAAAAGTGCCTCTCGAACTAGGGGCAAAAATGTTAAATGTGCTCGAAGGGCCGAAGATGGATCATTCTGCAAATCAACAAAGAGTGGCAAGAATGCCAAATCCCAGAACCAGAGAAAATGAATTCAGATGACTTCGAGATCTCAAAAACCATTTGACATGGACAAAGCTACACTTTTACCCTTGAGAGGCTCGCTGGGCTAAAAACCCGGAAGGGTGATCCAAGCAAAAGTTAGAGCAAAGAAAGAAAAAGAAGAACAAAAAAGGAAAAGAGAAAAATGCAAAAGAAAAAGAAAAAAATAAAAAATAAAGAAAATGAAAAGAAAAGGTGAAAAAGAAGAGAAGAAATGAAAAGAATTGAAAAGAAGAAAAGAACAAAGCTCGCAAGGTTGAAAACTCAGAAGGGCGGCCTTGGCAAAAGTTAGAGCACAAAAGGAGAGGTTAATACCCGAGTATACCCTACCCGGAACTACGTAAGGCTTGATTCCCATGTTTGGGATACGTAGGCAACTTCATTCTGAAGTCCAGCCACAAACACTTCCATAGCATGCATCATTCGACCATGAGGCACAAAAACAGAGCTGAGGCAGTCCAAAACATGCACAAAATCAGTTTAAGGCATGGCCAAAAAGTGCTAGAATCAAGGGCCAAAACAACATGCAATACAAGCTAGTGAAGAGGGTTTACACTACAAGTATATTAAGCATTCAAGAGGCCACTAAACCAGCAAAATTCAAAGGTATGAAATGCCAAATAAAGCCCAAAAACCCACTGAAATATGGTCCATGCATGCAAGAATGATAGGCTCCTTTGATAGGCTACCAAGAGGATTGTTCTACACATGCATGATGGACACCCAATATGACAAAACCACCTCTGGACAGAGGTTATGCAGGCCCTAAAACTCACCAAAAATGGCCTGAAACAAGGCTTGGTAGCATGCACACATGGGCTCCTTTGTTAGGCCAAAAATGCTAGAAAACAAGACAAGGGGTGAGGGGGTCACCCCTCTCTGATTTTGGCTCTCAAAAACACATAATAACCACTGAAAATCTGTTGGATTTCAGTGGTCAAAAGGGCCAACAAAGCTCAATACAAAGGCCCTAATGCATGGCTCAAAACAAAGGGAAATGAAGCATGCAAGGGCGTAGATGACCCCCAACAGAAAAATGATCGTAAACAAACATGTTAAGGAGCTCAAAATAAGACTTTTTTCAGTTTATGACAAAGCCCAAATACACTTCCAAACTAGGCTAAGATATGAAGCAAAATAATGTTAAAAAGAGGGAAATAGAGTGTTACCCTTGTAGCCAAAGCGACCAGTAGCTTCTAGACCAAAATAGCACACCTTCAACCTCTGAAAACCAGCTCCAGGGTGCTTAGAGTGATGGTGGAGGTGTTAGGATAGGAGATGGTGTGCAAAGGGGTCAAGAACTATGGACTTTGAACACCAAATAGAGAGATATAAAGAGGGAGGTGTATATGCCTTAGACAAATTTTCTGAACCTTTCTAAATGAGGGAGAGGGTTTCTCTTATAGAGGAACAAAGGTCCAAGCATCTTCATGAAGCTTGTGCAAAGGTCCAAGCTTCTTGCGGAAGCTATTGCAAAAAGGGTCAAGCTTCTTGAGGAAGCTAGAGCCAAACGGTCAAGTATCTTCAAGAAGCTAAAAAAGGTCAAGCTTCTCCTAGAAGCTTAGAGCAAAGGGCCAAGCTTCTTTAAGAATCCAAAACAAGGTTGCCAATTCTCCATACACGTGTATGGAGGATGCAGTCTGTGCCCTCCAGCTGGCACAACTGGCACACACTCACAGAGACAGAAAAGAGGGAAGCTGGCCGACCAGTTCAGGTGGTCGGCCGACCACCTAGCCTAGTCGGCCGACCAGTTCAAAAGGGTCAAGTTGATGAATGGTGGTCGGTAGCCTCAATTGGTGGTCTCCCAATTCAATGCAAGCTAGTGGTGTGGTGGGAGACTAGCAATTGTGGCTCAAAAGTCAGGGAGACCAGCTATTTGATAAGAAAAATCGGTTGGCAGGGAAAAGTGGTCTCCAAGAAGAAAAGGTGGTCTCCCACCCTAGTACCACCTTCCAAACAATGAAAATAGGGTCCATGCCAAAAATGAACGAAGACGGATGCAAAACGAGGGTTCGAGGGCCAAAACGCGCAGCCGGGTGCCCCGAAAACTGACTGTTAAGCATCGAGAGCGGCGCGCGACCACGAAGGTGGTCTCCCGGGCCACGGTGTCCCTCTAGGGAGAGGAAACAAGGTGTGTGCCAAAAAATGGAGCAAACGGAGAAAGTTAAGCGGTCCCGAACCGAGGCGCACGGCCAACGGCTCCGAAAATCGAAAACTGGTCTCCAAACGAGAACGATGGTCTTCGACCACGAAATGTAGCCTACGGCCAATGAGAGATGGTCCATGAGGCCTCTCCCTCCCTTCGGGAAGAGAAAACAAAACCTGGCTCACAAACTGAGGCAAAGCACAAAAGGGGTCCGAGGCCCAAAGGCAAGGCTCTCAGCCGAGACTATGAAACCTCAGAACGAGCACAACATGCGCAATCACCGAGCGCTCAATCGATGACATCTGAGTCTTAAGGTCGGTCAAAAATGTGGTGTCTACCGCATTTAACTGGTGGTTAACCAAAGGTGCTGTTAACCGCTAACCCGCCTAAAGGGCAGTATTAACCCAGGGTGGTGTTAACCGCCAACCCCCCTTGGGGCAGTATTAACCAGATGTAGTGTTAACTGCCAACCCCAGAGGGGGCGGTATTTACCGAGGGTGGTGTTAACTGCCAATCCAAGTAGGGGGCCGTATCAACCGAGGGTGGTGTTAACGACCAACCCCGCGAGGGGCAGTATTAACCAGAGGTGGTCATAACCGCCAACCTCATAGGGCGCGGTATTAACCGAGAGTGGTGTTAATCACCAACTCGGGTAGGGGGCGGTATTAACCAGAGGTGGTGTTCACTGCCAACCCCACGTGGGGTGATATTAACCGAGGGTGGTGTTAACCACAAATCCTGTAGGGGGCGGTTATAATCATGGTTGGTGTTAATCGTCAATACTAGAAGGGACAGTATTAACCGAATGCGGTGTTAACTGCCAACCCTAGAGAGGGCGGTATTAACCGAGGGTATGTTAACCACTAACCTACACAGGGGGCGATATTAATCCAGGGTGTTGTTAACTGTAATCCCGCAAGGGGCGGTATTAATCGAGAGTGGTATTAACCACCAACCCCGCAGGGGGCAACATTAACTGAGGGTGGTGTTAACTGCCAACCCTCGCAGGGGGCGGTATTAACCAATGTATGCCTTTCACAATTAGCACGTGTGGAGGGTGATTGAAACAATAGAAGCATTATGCCGTAGAGGCAAATGCAGGAAAACACAACAAAGATAGGGACAAGCTTTCCTCCCCGTAGGTTCTGTTGGATAATCCCGCCTTACCGCACAGCAAGGATGAAAACCATACATCTCTGAGTAACTACTACACACTTCTAAAAATCCTTCTTCGAATATGTTGCTGATGTTCACTTGGCCGGCTGAAAACTTGGTCGATTGAATAAAGGACTAGTCGGCCAGCCCTATCGAGTTTTATAGGGTTAGAACAGTCATTTCACAACTTTGAAAGTTTATAAAAAGGTGCTACCATCCAACTTCCTTCAGTTCCATCTGAAAACACCTCTCCAACTCTCTGAACTCATTTCTAAACATTACCCATGGCTGACGATGACCTCCTCCTTTTGCCACCCAACTCTTCTATTGGTTTTGACAAACTAAACACACCATCAGGCAGTGATAACTCTTCTGGAAATATGGTAGTAGAGGCTCTTGTTACGGCCATGACAGATGACATTGACCCAGAGCTTGCTTATATCATTACCCACACAAGAAGGCACGGACTAGGGCATCCTTGCGGGGGTGCTAGTTGTAGCTGGCAGACGACAGTTGACGAGCTTGTGCAGAATCAGGCTTATAGGTGTGGACATTACTATGGTCTTGGATAGGCTCCTCACGAAAAATACGAGTTGGGCCTCCATGGTCGATGAGGACACATATACTGTCAAGTTTTAGTTGTTCCTCATATTCCAGATATCCACCCCAAGGTTTGGTTACTTCAAGAGCTAATTATTTCATTTTGAATGTTTTCCATGCAATACTTTCCACTTTTCTCTTATTAACACTTCTTCTTTGTTGCAGGGTGGAGCTACTTTGCCCTAGGTGATTGTCATTAGCAGTGATGATGATGATGATGACATACTTTATGGACCCCTTGATTATTCCTTTA
The DNA here is from genome assembly GCF_055761805.1 of Camellia sinensis. Lineage (NCBI taxonomy): Eukaryota > Viridiplantae > Streptophyta > Magnoliopsida > Ericales > Theaceae > Camellia > Camellia sinensis. Next base: position 45,836,891 of record NC_138964.1, read on the forward strand.
CAGGCAGCAGTGTCTTCGGTAGTGGGGCTAGTGGCAAAGATGATGCCCCTGGTGGAATTGGTTCCCCACTACTCACTGGGACGATGGCTCTGGCTACCTAGGTTTGCCTTAACTTATATTTCACTTTTTTCTAGTTTTCTCTTTCTTTCCTTGTCTGGCTTGTAAGAACTTTGAATGGAATACCCTCAACTTTGTAACCACTTTTGTAACCAACTTGCGCCCATTGTGGCCCAGATATATACCAACTCTTTTTCTTGTGGATAATGTCCATCTTTATGTTTGGCTTGCTGTATTTTACTTCTAAATAATTATACATGCACCCGAATACCCTCTTCTTTCCCAGAACTTATAGATGCGTTTCTGCCCCTGTTCGGGCATTCTGAAATTCATTAACTCCTCTAAACCAGCTTCTTCGGTACCTACTGGTCAACACCATGGTCAACCAACCAAATGTGAAATTGGCCAGTTCATTTGGGCTCTCCTTGAGTAGCTCCTGACTTTTCCATTTCTAACGGTGTGCAAAAAGGTGGTACGTTGGCTGCAAATGACTCTTAGCCACCCAAAGTTTGTTGTTTATGTGGCTTTGTACACCTTCTTCCATTTCAAAGGGTTTATAACCTCTCTCTCTTCTTCATTTACAGTGTATCCTGAGACATGGGTTCCCCTTCTTACTTGGACTTTGGTGGCTTGTCTGATAAGAGCTCTAATAATGCTGTAGTTCCGGACTTGGAGGTCATACGCTCAATAACTCCCTCTAGTGGCCGAGCAGGTAGAAGAAGGCTTGTTCATAGGAGAGAGGAACTATGGACGGTTCCGAAGGAACCAACTGTCGACAATAGAAAATGAGTTCGTGGCCACGATGAAGTTATCGGCCGATCTTTGAGCTACGCTCTTGCTTGTGGCCGTTTTCATGGACTTGGCCCGACGCCTCATGTACTCCAAATTTCCTTGCCCCTGGGATCTTCATTCCCTTATCTTACCTACTCCTAAGAGGAATAATGCACTGATCTTGCCATTCATTTCCCATTCTGCATGGCTATTCTTTACTCATTCCTTCAATGACATAGTTCTTTTTGGCTTTAGGACGATAACATGGAATCACTCTGACCACCTACTCCGGGTTCTCCGGTGATGAGTATTAATGAAGAAGATTACGCAGAAACTGCTTCCAATGTCGAAGAAAACTCTAATGATCGTGATGATTCTGGCAATGACGAAGATGCACCAGGAAACCTTTCATATTCCTTGTAGCACTGGTGCCTTTTCCCTGCAACTTAGGTTATCTCCAGATGCATCATTTCCTCATATTTCTCTTTAAAGACAAGGGTTGCACCTTAAGAACCCGGCGAATAAGAATAAACATGTTTTAGACTTACATGCCCTAACACTTTCCCCTTGTGAAATACAGTTGCCCTTCTAATGACTAGGACCTCCTCTTGGGTTTTAAAGAAACTCTTGTAACTACTTTATGTTTAATAGAAATCTTCCTGTACACATCAATCGACTTTCTTTGTTTGCATGGGTCGGTCTTTCGAGCATGAACTTGACATGTTTACTTCACATTGGAACTTCATTGGCAACAATTTTTCCTTCTAGGTACAAACACAACTTGTCCAAACAAAAGTTTGACTCTGCCCATACAAAAGCACCGTCCCGAGCACTGATTTAGGTTGCCAGCTGAAAAATTGATCGGCCAAACACATGATGGATCGGCCAGCTACTTTCAGTTTTTCAGGGACAATTTTGTCTTTTTACCTCCCCAAATATTTTTAAAAAGCAAACCAACGGCTCATTCAAACCCCATACCACCCAAAAAAATCTTCCACCTCTTTTTCACTCTCTCTTTCTCTAGATTTTCTCTCTCACACACATTACCCAACATCCCACGCCCTTTTTTCTTTGAAATCCCCACTTTCCTCTACATTTTGAACTGCTTGGTTCATTATTCAGTTAAATTTGAGTCTTTAACCCTCCATTATGTGTTTCATACATTTTGGCTTAGCCCCTCACTCTTTCGCTTTGGTTCCTCACATTTCTTTTTATTTTTCAAATTTTTGGGCTCCCTTGGGTAGGCTTTTAGTTTTTTCCCTCTCTCTTCCTCATTTTTGGCTCTCCCGCCTACTATTTCTTGATGGACGCTGATATCCCTCAGAGAGACTTTCCTCCCATCTTTCTAAAGGTCGATGTGCCTTCCCCAACCTCTAAAGTCGATGCACATATACCTGCTGAGGAGATAGGCATCTAAGTGGATGACCCGGACATGGCAGCAGAGGACATCCTTCCTCCCATGTTTGGACTTGAGCTCCTAGCCCTACCTCTCAAGTGATTTGATCTGGCTACTGACCAGTCTGATGTTTATCAAATTATTCAGGGTAGCATGCTCACCTTCACCTAGTTCCGACTAAGGGTTGCCCCGAACGTGTTTCTTCGAAAGTGACAGTTACATTCATTATATGGTGTTTGACTGGTAAGCCTTGATTCCAAACTTATATGTTTATTTCCTTTTGTTCACATTTGCACTGTACTGATCAAGCTTTCTTGACGACGACTGCTAAGAGAAGGGCTATTACATAGTCATATTTCCTCACCCATGATACCACGTTCTCTCGGCTAGAGTCCGGGCCTTGGTGAAGTAAGCAGACTTCGGTACCTTCTACTCTAGGATCACATAGATGCAGGCCACCCGATCTGCCATTGTGATCCTTATGGACAGGCAGTGGGATACCACCAACTCCTTCAACTTTTCTTCCACTGGGGAGATGATGATGACCCCCTATGACTTTTCGATGATTACCGACCTTCCAGTAAGGGGTGATCCAATCCCGTTTGCTCGGATATGGGATCTTGGGACGCTACCCAGCTTTACCTACTCAGGGCCATACCTCTAAAGGATAGCCCAGGGATCATTCGCTATAGAGGCCACTGCTCAGTACACCTTCGGGTTTCTTCTATACATCCTCAGTATTACCCTATTTGTGAATAGGGATTATACCATTGGATTATACTCTCTAAGAATGATGGTGGACATCCTATGGATGAGGAATTATGATTTGGAAGGAGCCAGCCTCACCATATTATACAGCTATACAAGCTCCTCGTCCCGCAGGAAGGCAAGACTGCTTGGGGGTATTGGCATGCATGGAAGGTAGCTTCGACCCTCTTTCAGTTTATTGTACTACATTTTTTACTTTGTACATTTGCGACTTTATTTAAGCTTGTTATTTGATGCTACCCCTCTTTCTGATACAGGTATGGACATATTCCTAATTCCCTGAGCTTGATTCGATTTTTGTGCAGGAGATTGACTAGGTGGTGCCTCAGCCTTTATATTTTGATGAGGTCCTCAGGCTGCATGACCATCAGCCTCGTAGCTTTACCCATTTCTCGTATTTCTTTGACATCGCAATTCTTGCCCGGGTAAACACTTGGAACTCAGAATCTATACTGATTTGTTTCATCCTTCGCTTCCCTTATTTGTGATTCTGATTGCAACACATTCTTTCAAACATGTAGGTAGACTAGCATCCTTGGGTAGCTATGCCCCAGGTTGAGAGGGAACAGTACGCTGCATTGTGGGTGGCCTCCCAAGTAAGGATACTATTTGAGGGCCCATTCAGCAGAGCTTGGTACTTGGGAGAGGGCTTCATTCGCTAGACTCTAGAGATCATGTTGTACCGGATATTCTATCTCCTCCGCCAGCTCATATGAGGACTGCTATTCTAATTATTGACATAGTTGAGCTTGAGGCCATGCCGGATACAAGATGCCAACCTGTTCTATGTGCTCAAGGATTACACTGCATTCTTGCAGTCCCATATCATGCCTCTCATTACTCCTGATATAACCCGAGTATTAGGAGATGTTACAATTGCTGCCCCTGTTCTTGCTGACGTTCCTGCCCTTGAAGATGTTATTATTCATCCCATCAATCCTGTCACCGACTTTCCAACGCTTCCTTCCTCAATTACATACATGAGGCTGAGTGGTGCTCTCAGAGACGTCCCTCTAAAGCTTCTCAAGGATTGGATACTCACCCTTGCTCTGGAGATGAGACAAGTATCTCTTGTTCTTTCCATAGCTTCCTCAGATGCCCCTATTCTATTTCATTCTTCTTTAATTTGCTCCACGCTGCGTTACACTACTTTACTCACATTTCCCCTTTATGCTTGCAGCCTTCCATGGCCTACACTGAGTGATGTCTAAAGGTGACTGAGTCTCTGGTTCATATGGTGCAGAGGAAGGAGCACGCTCTTGCCGCATCTGGTGTTCAAGTATCCCATTCTGACTTACTCTATACTGTCTGTCTTTATACTTCTGTTCTGATGCACTCTAATAGACTATCTTTATCTTTGCACCCTTCTTATCTGATATCTTGTTTCTTGCCAATCCCTTATTTCAACTCACTGCGGTACCGATGATGCCTCCTCTAGTAGCCAGGAGGGGAAAGGGTCACCCAGCCCGATAGAGGGGTGCTAATAGAGGTTGTGACAGGGGTGTCCCTGGTAGAGGTAGGTGCGACTAGGTAGTGGGTAGCTCCTCCTCTTCGGGGATGACTCCCACTGCTTCCCAAGAGAAAGACCTTGCCACTAACGAGACCTCTGAGGATAGCGAGGGAGAAATGAGCATTGACATTGAGCACTTAGAAGGCAGTGATGTTGATGATGAGGAGGAGGAGGAGGAAGGCAACGAAAGCAGTAGTAGTTTTGGTGACGGCTCTAGAGACGATGCCAGTGGCAGTGAGAGTGATGGCAGCTCTGATGGAGATGGTGGAGTTGAGACTGGTGGTGAGGCAATTACCGAGGTTGAGAGTGAGGCAGTCATTTGCGGTTGAGGGTAGTGGTGTTGACATGAATGATGTTGGGGCTTCGTCGGCGAAGAGAACAAAGAAGGCGAGCCGACCCTAATTCTCTTCTTGTACTTTTCTTTTTGTACAGTTCTTGTACTTTGTAGTTTAGAACATCATGTATAGTTGCAGATAGTTTTTGTAAAAACTTTTATAGCACATTTGATAAGGAATGTAATAAAAGAAACACTTTTGTTTATGGACCATCTCAGATGCATAAGCATGCATGGCACTGCACTCGAGCACATATGAGTTTGATTTTGACTTTGAAATTGAGAATGGTCCTACTTGGATGTGTTCTGAATCTAATATTGAGCCTACAACTAAGCAAAACACAAAATACACCTCGATAAATGCATAACACAACAAAAACAACCTACATATACCTATTTACACCTACTGGGATCGAAAAGACTCAAACAAAATCTATAAACTAAACTACAAAGCCACACTATTTCTACAAATTTAAGGATCTGCCAATCACAAATTTGGTCGACCAAATCAATCCTGGCCGATCGATCAAAGTCTCCAGCCCAACAAAGGAATACAACTGTGTAGACACCCCATTTTTTACGGCCCTTTAAGACTTGGATGTTCTTGCAGGTACATCCGATGGCGAGTCTGATTGCTCACCGAACGCTCGAAGTTCATGGAAGAACGCCACAAGTTTGAGTTTTCCAAACCCTACATCCATTTTGTCTCATCTTTGGACCATGCTTAGGTCTTTTCAAAATGAAGTTGTTGATGGCCTGTCGGCCATGATTTTTGGCCTGCCGGCCATTAGTGATGGCTAACCGGCCATCAGTGTTTCCTGTAGATATTTTGTGATATTTTGTGCCAGTTATTTGCACAGGTTCATGCATTTTCCAACACGTGTATGGCTGGATGTTTGTGAGGGGATTTTGTATTTTCTATATATAGGACCCCTCTCTTGCATGTGTGGGGGGTTAGAAAATTTGAAGACAAAAATTCTCTCTCTCTCTCTCTCTCTCTTACAATTTTGTGCCTTGAAGCTTGTTTTCTCTACACTTTTACATACACTACCTTGATCAAAGTTACTTCTCTTTGAGCTGAGGTTCCTTGAGACTTGATTTGAGCTCTAGCAAGTGGTTTTAGCATGGATTTGTGCCTAGAATTGCTCTTTGCTTCAAGAGGTAGTGTACTTGCTTTGTTCACTTGTTTAGCAAACTTGTTTTCTCACCTTTTTCAATTGTTTTGAGGCTAGTTTTGAACTAAAAAATGCTCTATTTTTATGATCTAAAAATGGTGGTTTGAAGCCTTTTTTTCGTTAAGGTGTGGTTTATCCTTCTTTCTTGTTAGTTTGCTAAGATTTTGTGCCTTTATTCATCACTTTAAAACCAACTTTTTTGGGCCTTTTAACCACTAAACTTTAAAGGTTTTTTAATGGTAAAAAACTTATTTTGAAGTCCAAAATTTGAGGGGTTAGCCTCCTCTTCTTGTGTCTTGCTTGCATGCCTAGGTAGCTTTACATGTTACCATCGTTTTTTAGCCTAACTTAGCTCAAGTCCAGCATGTCTTAGCCTCTGAAATAACCTTTTTTAGCTCTGTTTTGGGCTGGTTAGTTTGTTTGAGTCTTGTTTTGCATAGTTGTAGTGCAACCCCATGCATTAGCTTAACGTTTCAGTATTTTCAATCTCGAGTCCAACATGTTTTAGACCATATTTAGGGTTGTTTTGCCTCTATTTTTGGTTGTTTGTTTCATTTGAGCCTTGCATGGCATGGTTGTAGTGTTAATTCCTTCACTAGCGTAGTGTTTTAAGGCTTTAACTCTCATTGGTGTGAGTTGGTTGCATGTTTTTAGTGCTTTTATCACTTAATTTCAGCACCTAAATCTTTGCAATCTCCATCATTTCTTCACTTTTTGGTTTTGTTTCAAAAGTGGTTTCAAGCCACTTGTTTGCCTAAGTGTGAAATAGAGGTGTTACACCTAATGGTTTAATCCCTTAGGGGGTTCATTACCAACAGTGTAATGCATCTTTCATGCCCAAAGCAACTTGTGGTTTGAGCCCTCTTTCTATTAGTGGGCACTCACCAATGGACTTAATGGATTAAAGAATGATTTGGTAATTAAAATGTGTAAACAAAATTGACAAGTAAAAGTGATAAGACAAGCATGTCTTTGTATTGCATTGCTTGTGTTCGAATTGGATGTTAATTTGAACACAAGGAAAATGGGACATTTCATACTCAAAAGTGATGAAATGTGCCACTTTCATTGGTCTCCATTGCCCTTGATCATGCATGATAGGGTGATGGTCTTGTTGGTCATATTTTTACATTTATCGAAATTGTACAACTTGGATCTTTGGCCATCATGCAATGAAATTGCTTGATTGGTGGTTTTGGATCCAAGTGTGTCACTCCTTTGAGGTTTAAAGATGATAAGGAGGGGTACAGTACAAACAAACCCTTGGAAAAATCTTCCTTTTGCTCTGTTTGTGCTCTGTTGCAATGTGGTGATCCAAAGCATCAGTGGCTGGCAGTGTCTCATCAATGGCCAACAAGGCTTCATTTCTGGCCGATAGTACACCTCCTTGGCCGGTAGAGGGCCGACAGCTTCCCTCCATGGCCGGCAGGCCACTAGTGTAACCCTCAGCAAAGATTTGGTAAGTTGGAGCAGAAAGGTTCTAAAGTATGCTCAACCCCGCAAATAGAGCCTTTCGAGAGCAAAACGGAGGACTTTTCGGGGTGAAAACCGAGCGCATTCATCTTCCACTTCCCGAGGTGGAGCAATGGCAATATAGTTTAATGCCTTGCATGATTAGTTAGTGTGCATTTGTTTTAATTAATTAGTTTACTAGTTGATTAAAGTGTTGTAATAATTAGTAATTAGCTTAGCTAGTTATTAATTTGATTTGTTATAATTAGTCTAATTAGCTTAGTTGGATTATTTTAATTAGCATTGCTAGTTAGCTTATTCATTCGGGCCCTCCTTCGCGAGGGCGTAATGTTGTAATAAGTGTGCGTGCGCGTGTGTATGTTTTCCAAGCGCACGTCTTTCTCCCTTTTATTTAATCACTTTTGATGGTCAGATTAGGGACATATTTCAAATTAGCATACCTTATGCTTATATCCATTTATTTGTCTTGCATGCACCAAGACTCGGTGCATCATTCAAACTGCATTGCAATTTCAAATACTTCTTTGAATACATGTTTTATCGCATGTTGTTCAAATCATTTTATATGCCATATTAGTAGCCGAGCCTATTAAATGCATACTGCATGTGTTGTATTAGGCATATTGCATAGTTAGGATCATGCATCTTTCTAACTAGTTTCTGTATTGGCTTGAAGTACTCGGTAAGTTTTCATGCTTTAGCATACTTGCATTAGTGTGAATGCTACCATATTTAGCATACTTGCCATGAGGCTATGTGTTTAAATGCTAAACTGCTTGAGTGCCTGTGGATGAAGGCTCGTTGTTTGAATTGGAACGATTCAACAAATGTGCATTTTAAGCCCACTTCGTTGAGTGGAAAATCATGTTTTAAGCCCACTATGTTTGGTGGCAAAACCACAACTTTAAGCCCACTTGAGGTGGCAAATTCAAACCATTTTCACAAACAAACATGAGTTGAATTGTTTCCAAATTGAGCAAACTAGTATATACTTGCATGTGCACGTCACATAGTAAAGCTAGTTTAATAACCGGAACAAGAACGCAAAATGTTTATCAAAAATCATATCATGATCAGTAGAGGCCGATCTTGGATCGGGCGAGCAGGGGTGCTCAATTCATGACCTTCCCCTCTCGTACCTAAGTTCCCTAGCCGAGGCAACTTTGGTGATGACAGACACGTGGCCTTCGACACGAGTCAGGGTTTCCTAAATTTCCCCCCAAAACAAAATATTTAGGTGGCTTCTCTATATCTGGAAAAGCAGTCCAATTTTTGGCATAATTAGATTTAAATTTGATTTTCCAAAAAGATTTGTCGGATTTGGACTCATTGGTGTTTATCAGTTTCATATTGCACTTGTGAGATTAGATTTTGAACCGCGGAAGTCCGAGCTATGAGGCCTTTTCTTTCAAACTTTCTGAAAGGCAGGGCACGGATAAAAAGCAAGCCACAATTTCTGGTGACTCTGCTGGGGATTTAGAGAACTTGACTCGAACTCATGATATGTTGTTTTATTTACACTTATGTGTTTCTTTGCATTTGCATTTGCGTCGGTGCGCCTAAGTCAGAGTGTTTGTCATCTGCTATTCTTGAATGGTTTGCTGGAGGCTTGCTTGGAAAAGCTTGCCAAAAGGCTGACCGGTTGCGGGCTCTGCCACAATGGGAACATAACCCTTGGATCTAGACTACCATTGTACCGTTTGATCCTTCTTTCACTTCTCAGTGTTAGGTGTGAGAGGTACATTAGGTAGTCTTGTTGAGGTACCCTTTTCGACCAATCGACCTAGTTGCATGTCGGAAACCATAGAGACTGTTCCAAACTAGGACAGGTTGCTCACCCAGATGCAGGAATTGTATGAAAATCGCTTGTTTTGTGTAGTGAATCCCTAGCTCCTGACAAAATTAGGATAGGGTAACCCTGCCCCATCATAGGGGTGTTTTGGCTCTCACTTGCTTGATATGTGCTTTTGGAGTGAAACTCTGCAGGAATGTATGTATAAATTGCAAGTTTAGGTATTAGTTTTAGGGGAGAAATCAGTACAGTTCTCCAGCTTATGATTGCAATTGCATGTTGTCTGTGTCTGAGCCGAGATGCTGTGCGGTTTCTGATTTTTGTTTCTTTTTGCTGTATTTTCTTTCTACAATGTAGTCTTTTACCATTGCTTTAGGTGATTCTATCACCCCTCAAGCACTCTAGACCCGAGTTAGAAGGATTTGCAGATCCGGGGATCTAGTCAGGGGACAACCAGTGTTTGTTTCCATCCCACCGGTAACCAGATGGAGGAGGATTAGGCAGAATTCGCCAATTCAGCAGTCCCCCTTTACCTCGTCTGTGCCTAGTCAGGCCTAATCATCTACTTCTACTCCAGACAGAGAGTATTCGCCAGTTTCAGTAGTTCAAATTCCACCAGTTAGCATAGAAGATATGCTTCGTCAACTCTAGCAGATTATTGAGAACATGTAGCTAGATGCTGCCCGGCAAGCTGAGACCACAGCCTACCAAGCCGAGGTTGTAGCCCGTCAAGCATAGGTAATAGAAAGCCTTCAGCAATAGCACCACAACTGGTAGTAGCCTCAGCATCCCATCCACCCCCAGCGGGGAATTCCGGTACCCGAGGTCACAATTAATGTCCAGGAAAATGCAGGCATTCAGGCAGATCCCATCCCACCTCGAATCTCCAAGGCACCAGTTTACCAAATGGAGGCACCGTTTGAATTCAAGGTTGACCCTATTGCATTAAAGGTCAGCAAACTAGAAAAGCTCTTCAAACGGGCACAGGGTGTAAATTCAATCCCTGATATTGGGGATGGATACAGTGATTCCGCAGTAACTCTGCCAGATAGATTCAAGATGCCGTATATATACCGTTTTGATGGCTCCGGGGATCCTATGGTCCATCTACGATTATTCTCTGATGTCCAACGACCAATGGGTCTCACCAGACTATAGAAGTTGTCGCTCTTTGGCCGAACCCTGTCGGGTATAGTGGTCATCTGGTATGTTAAGCTTGAAGACTCTGTGAAGAGAAACTTGGAGGAAATGGCCGAGCCCTTCATAGCACAATACTCCTACAATACTCAAATCGAGGTCACTACTCGTGATCTCGAAGCGAGCCGTTAGGAGCCGAAAGAGGGTTTCTCGGATTTTGTGACCCAATGAAGGGCTAAGGCCTCCATGATGACTATCCGGCCATCTGAAAAGGACCAAATCAGAATGGTGGTTCGTAACTTGCAGGAAGATTATTACCGAAGATGATAGTCTTGCCTTTGTCTACTTTTGCTGAGTTCCACAAAATAGGGGTGCAAATAGAGGACGTGATAAAGCAAGGTCTGATAGACCACGAGAAGGAACAACCCAAAAGGCCCTTTATACGCAGCTCCAATGCAGCCACGACTGGTGGCACCTCTGCGCGGCCTTCGGATGTGAGCATGGTCACCACCACAACCAAGACTACCGACCCCTTTGCCGGTACATCCAATACAACTTCCCAAACCTTAAGCCATCAGGCCTGAGGCCAAAGGGTCTTCACACCGCTCTATATGTCCTTATCTACAGCCATGAGGGTCCGAATCAAAAAGGGGCATCTTAAGCCATTAGAACAACGCCCACTGCCCGATCCTCTTCCTCCGAAACACAACCCGGCCAAATACTGTGCTTTTTATCAACAGCATGGTCATGATACTGATTAGTGCTTCAGATTACGTCATGAGATTCAAGATCTCATTAACAATAAGGTGATAGCACCTTCCGAAAAACCCAATGTCACTACAAATCCTCTCCCACCACATAACGAAGCCCCTCTACCTCGGAAAATAAACCTCATCCATATACTGGTCGTCCCTTATGACCCCAGTATATATATAACCCCTTCCCACCTACCCAAGCCGGCGTTGTTCATCCCAGAAAGCACAGACTTGTGCATGATGAACGCGTCCTCACTCCAACCCGAACCCGTGGTGGTGACTGTGGAAGATGAAGGGAGGTCAACCTTGGTAGAAAACATCAGTCCGTTGCCAGAGGGCTTTGAGGATTTATCTGATGAGGTAGCTATTATATTGTGCCAGTCAACCAAGCTAAATCGGAAGTGGCATTGCCGACTAGGATAGAGGTCAGTGTAGTCCGAGAAGATGGACCCAGCCAGGGATTAGATGATCTAGCTAACCTAAAGGAGGACATGGACAATTTGTAGTTCTTTGATGAACATGATCAGGGGGACGTGCTTATTAATTGGTTCGATCTGAATGGGTCAACCGATAATTCAGGGTGGCTAAGTGATGAACCCGATGTAGATGAGAGATTTCAACCAAAGCTGGAACAACAGTAATTGAAAACTGCAGCAATGGCTGGAACGGCCGATAGAAAGGGTAAATTGCCGGAGAACACTAGTACAGAACAAGTGGCTTAGGAACTGGGCATGGTTAGTACTGTATACACAGAACAAGAAGCCGCGCTGGAACGGTTTGGGCAGGAAATGAGTGAAAGTGATCAGAAAGCTGGAATAGTTCAACACCCCGTGGGAAATGTTTCTGCTGAGGGAACACTTAGATCGGAACTAGACAATTGCTTGTCGGTTGCCAGAGGTATGTGGTGGGAAGATGATGATCTGCATCTTACCCACACTAATGAAGATTGGGGTGAAGGTATTCCTGACAATACCTGGTATGTGAAAGAAGTCAACCACATGACATGAAGTGGCCGATATTTCAAACCCCCGCATCTAAACCAACCCGAGGCATCTGGAAAAGACAAAGAAGTAGAAAAATAGAAAAAAAAAAAAAAAAAAAAAAAACTGTTGGAGGAGGAGACTGTGCTGAAACAGTTGAAAAAGATTCAATCCGATATATCTATCTAGGGTCTGCTTATGGCTTCGCAAGTGCACAGACAAGTTGTACTGTCGGCGATGGATAAAGCCAAATTGTCCATTGAAACTACTCCTGAACAGCTAGTCGAACTCGTCTTCCCGAGAGATGCTGCACCAACTTTGACCTTTTCAGAAAAGGAATTGCTGTCGAAAGGCTCTGCACACAACAAGCCTCTATATATATCCGTAGAGTGCCAAGAAAAGTGGATACCAGTGGTACTGGTCGACACTGGGTCAGCAATTAATGTCTGTCCTTGTCGCACGGCCTATGCTATTGGTTTGAAATCGACAGATTTTATGCCTACGACCCAAGTGATCCAGGCGTACGACAATACAAGCAGAGAAGTGACGGGAACAGTTCAGATCAGAACACAGGTTGGACCCGCGCAACAGGATATTGAATTTCATGTCAGGGATGTTCCGGCCACTTTCAACCTACTACTTGGGCGACCCTGGCTGCATCAAGTAAAAGCTGTCTCTTCCACTCTCCACCAAATGTTAAAGTATCCCCATGGGAAAGGGGTGGCCATAGTTTTTGGGAATTCATCTATACATCCTCTACCAGAGGTCACTACGCCTGTGCTGGAGATTGTGCATGGAAAAAATGATATCTTCATTTCAGGGTTAACCTTGGCTGAGGCCCTGGTAGTGCAGAATATCCTGGCTGTTGACAAGGGATTCTATGTCAGTGCCCAATCTGTGTACTTCATGAACAAGCTACAACACATGCTCGAAATGGGATTAGGCAGAAGTGGCCGAAAAGGCATCGCTACATTTGCCGATGTGCCACATAACCCTCAGGCCTTTGGTCTTGGCTATACGCCCACCAAAGAGGACTGGGTAAGGAAAGGGGAAGAAATGGTCGGAAGGGCCACAACAAAGCAGACTGGAAAGCACTACGAGCTTGTGCACCGACCAATTCGGGGAACCCTGAATGACTATTTGTTCAGGAGAGAGAAGACTTCCCATTCTGCGGTTTCCCTGAGCCCTGGTTCAACTCGGAGAGACAGCGAGTTCTCGGCTTTGAGATTTTCTTCGACTTACACCTACAAAAGAGTGACACAGAGGAACAGACTAAAAAAACTACTGAGGCTGAACAGAACACAAAAAGTGAGTCCAATAGCAACGAATTGAGGTAGGAGCAGCACTGGCATGTCTCCTTTCGGATCCTCTGATCAACCCGGAGAGCTTGGGAGATGACCTAATCGTTTCCATGATCGGAGACCAATCAGGTGTGGACCCTTCCGGTGGTATATTGGATGCATCCAATGCACCATCCCTCATTTGGCAACTAGAGGAGGGTTTTTTGTCCAATAGCTCTGAGTCAGGTAGTGAGCCAGAATCTGATTCCACGGAGTCTGTGGAGTCGGAATCAGATTTCAGTTTCTCTGAGTCAGAGTCTGGTATTCCTGGGGTTGATAACACAGATGCCGAAGTTTTGTCCAGGTCGTCTTTTTCTTTTTCTCTTGAGCTGGTTATAACCGAGGAATTGGATGAGCTGGATCTTTTGAATGTTAATACCATTGCAGTTTCTGAGTACTTCTACGTGCCATTTGTATATTGCATTGATCATGACTTTCAAAATTTTGATGAAAACTACGAGGAAGGAATTCCTCTGGTTTTGAAACATTTGATTGATCGAGAGGATGAGAGGTTTGTAAACCCCCTTGTTGATGAAATCATTCCAATTAATGTGGATACTAAGAAGGGTCCGCGTTTGGTCCAGATCAGGTCCACGTTGTCTTCGGAGGAGCGCGAGCGCTTAGTCGCTTTATTGAAAGATTTCAAAGATGTTTTTGCACGGTCCTACGAAGACATGCCTGAAATCAATCTTAAGATTGTACAGTATCAGATCCCTCTTGACCCTGAGGCCCGACCCATCAAACAGAAACTGTGGAGAATACGCCCGGATTGGGCTTTGATGATTAAAGAAGAGGTCACCAAGCAGATAGACGCAGGCTTCTTGCTAGTATCTGGGTATTCAACTTGGTTGGCCAACATTGTTCTAGTGCGAAAGAAAGACAGTAGAATTCGGGTGTGTGTGGATTTCATAGATCTGAACAAAGCTAGTCCGAAGGACGACTTTCCTCTACAGTACATCGATGAATTGGTGGACTTCACCGCAGGCCATCCGTTTTTCTCCTTCATGGATGGATTTTTCGGGTATAACTAGCTACTGATGGCACCCGAGGATAGAGAGAAAACTACCTTCATCACGCCGTGGGGAACGTACTGCTACAGGGTGATGTCGTTTGGGTTAAAGAATGCTGGGGCTATCTATCAAAGGGCTACAACCACAATTCTACATGATATGATCCATAAAGAGGTTGAGCTGTATGTGGATAACATGATTGTCAAGTCCAAGAAAAGAGAGGGCCACTACACCGCCTTGAAAAAATTCTTTCAACGGATCAGAGAATATCGGCTGAGGCTGAATCGATAGAAGTGCACTTTTGGCGTAACGAAAGGAAAAATGCTGGGTTTCTTAATCACATAAAGGGGCATCGAGGTAGATCCTTCCAAAATCAAGGCCATCCTAGAAATGCCACCACCAAGGACTAAAAAGAAGGTGTGAGGCTTTCTAGGTAAAGTAAAATTCATAAAACGGTTTATTTCAAAATTAACCTTGACTTGTGAACCACTATTTGGTCTCTTGAAGAAAGGAAAAAAGTTCTAATGGGATAACCAATGTCAGTTTCCTTTTGAGCAGATCAAGTAGTACCTTCAGAACCCGCCCGTGTTGTCACCGCCAGAGCCAAGGAAGCCGTTGATTTTGTATCTGTCAGTAACGGACACAACGATGGGATACATGCTTGCTCAAGAATCTGAGGATAAAATGAAGAAAACCATGTATTACCTGACTAAGAAGATGCTGGATTATGAGACCCGTTACACCTCACTGGAGAAGGCTTGCTTAGCCTTGGCATAGGCTACTAGGAAGTTGAAGCACTATCTGTTCGCTCACTCCGTAATTCTGGTTTCGAGATTAGATCCTATGGACTCGCCTTTTTTGCGCCCCCCTTTCGAAAGGGTTTGAAAGAAATGGCCTCACAGTTCGGACTCCCACGATTCTGAATCTAGTCTCACAAGTACAATGTGAAACTGATAAACACGAAAGAGTCCAAATCTGGAAAATCTTTTTGAAAAATTGATTTTAAATCAAATAATGCCAAAATTGGACAGTTTTTCCAGATACAGAGTCGCCACCTAAATATTTTTTATTTTGAGAAAGTTTAGGAAACCCTGACTCGTGCCAAAGGTCACGTGTCCGTTATCACCAAAGTTGGCTCGGCTCAAGAACTTGGGTACGAGGGGGGAAGGTCATGAATTAAGCACCCCCGCTCGCCCGATCAAAGATCGGCCTCTACTAATCATGATATGCTATTTTATAAACATTATTTGCTCTTGTTCCAGTTATTAGACTAACATTACTATGTGTAACGCCCTCAAAATAAACCCAAAAATAATACATTCAAGACATCCATAAACTTAAGAGAATAAAGCCTAATTCTATTCATCAGAGTATTCATTACAAAAGTATTACATGTTGACATCAAAAGTAAATGCCCTACGGGCTTACAACTTTCCAAGCCAACACTTAGTTACAAAAAGAGGGTACTAACTCAAAACATAAAATAAGCCATTGGCTTGATTTACATGTAATACATAAAATAATCACAAAAAGGAAGCATTCTACTTCTACAACCGCCCAAGCTAAGACCTTGGAGGTGGCATATCACCTGCACCTGAAAACAATGTCCCATATAGGGTGAGCCAACGCCCAGTAGAGATATGCTAAACATAATATGAGCAATAATTAAAACATGAGCATTCGATAAATGTTAACACTGGTTAACCAACTTTCAGCACAATCCAATTCCATAACAAATATGTTCATGTTTCATTTTACTTTCCCTTACTTAACCAATTTTCAATTCATAAACATGGCTCAAAACCTGGCCAAATAATTTAATAAGATTACAACTCATAACAACAATACTTCCATTTCCGATGAGATAACAACTCATATCAAAACACTCCTATACTTTGCAATAGATACACATATTTGCTATATCAATATCATATTAAAACACTTCCATACTTCACAATAGATACACATTTGTGTGTTGTATCAATGGAGTCCATCCCCTATCTCCTCCCTAATAATATCCGGTTTAGGAGTCCATCCCCTTTCTCCTCCCAAACCATGGAGTACATCTCCTATCTCCTCACACACAATACAATGTATATAAACAATTATCATATACATGATCAGTCAATACACATATTTGATGTATTATTTCAATCGTCATATTCAATCGATTAGTTTTAATTCACCAAATCATCATGCAGTGCCTACAACAATCAAGACTATCCTCCACCGATAGCCCAAAACAATTATTTCTAAATAGATAATAAGTATATCAACAGATAAATTATCAACATTTTCTAAAGTGAGCGATTAATAAATCCAACTCCACCATTCGGTCTCATCTTAAGCTAATTTCATCATTTTCATCCAAATTTCATTATCTCATAATAAATGTCATTAATTTCACAAATGACCCAATTAATCCCAACTAAGGTATTTTCCCATTTTCTCTCAATATTGACCCAAAGGTCCAAATATCATCAATAGACCTCAATAATTTCATTTTAAGGCCCAAATACACATATATAGTTAAATGGAACAAAAACCCCTCTTTACACATTTTCAGGTTTGAAACCCTAACTCCAAAACTTTCCCAAATACAACATTAAATCAAAATGACTACAAGCTTATGTCAAAGACCATAAATATGAGTAGTAATCCCTACCTCAAGAGATGAGACCAAATGGAGAAGATGAAGAATTTCGAAGTGCTCCAAATCCCAAGATTTTCAGATCAAAATGTAGCCCACACCAAGCTCAACACCTTTTACAAAGGGACTAGGCTAGAAACACACTAGAACTAGATCAAACCTTAGAGAGAAGTTGCGTTTTAGTGAGAGGAGCTCTCCAATGGAGGTTTTGAAAAGTTAGAGAGAGAGAAGAGATCAAAAAGTGATCCAAAAAGTTACTTTTCGGACTGATATAAAAGTTGCCCCGCTCGAGCGTCAGGCACAGACTCACGCTCGAGCGCCGGATGCACACATCCAGAAGTTTTGCAGCCAATGGTCCCCGCTCGAGCGTGAAAGTGGACGCTCGAGCGTCCAACGACCTGCAGAACAAAATACTGAGAGATGGAAAATCATGCCCGAGCGTCAAAACGCCCGCTCCAGAAGAGAAGCAAAAACAAAAGGGTCCGCTCGAGTGTCAAAAGCCCCGCTCGAGCGTGGAGGCCAAAATCTGGGCACCAACCTTTGGTTTCCAAACACAACCAATCTGTTCCAAACCTGCCCAACGCAACCCAAGACTCAAAAACAACGAGTAAAGGATAGAAATGAGAATATGACCGTAACTCATCCACGGAACCGAGTCTGGAATACAATAAACAATGAAGGGAAAATCGGGATCACTATAAGTGACGCACACAAGCAAGTATAGACTATGTCGCAAGAATTGGAACAATTCAACTCATGTTTGTTTGCGAAATGGTTTGAATTTGCCACCTCAAGTGGGCTTATAGATGTGGATTTGCTACCAAACATAGCGGGCTTAAAACACACATTTGTTGAATCGTTCCAATTCAAACAACAAGCCTTCGTCCACAGGCATTCATGCAGATTAGCATTTAAGCACATAGCCTCATTGCAAGCATGATAGTCATGGCAACACTCACACTCATGCAAGTATGCTAAAGCGTAAAAACTCACCTAGTACTCCAAGCTAGGTAGATATGAGTTTGAAAACTATGCCTGATTCCTAACTATGTTAAGATGCCTAATGCGACACATGCAATAATGCAACTAAATAGGCTCAACTACCTAATCATGGTATTTGCAACACTTTGATAGCATGCTTTGAAACACGTATTCAAAGGAGTATTGAAATGACAATGCAGTTTGAATG
The DNA here is from genome assembly GCF_055761805.1 of Camellia sinensis. Taxonomy (NCBI): domain Eukaryota; kingdom Viridiplantae; phylum Streptophyta; class Magnoliopsida; order Ericales; family Theaceae; genus Camellia; species Camellia sinensis. Next base: position 45,855,228 of record NC_138964.1, read on the forward strand.
ATACGCCGAGCCTCGATGCATGCAAGACAAATGAATCGATGCAAGCATGCGATATGCTAATTGAAATATGTCCTTAAACTAACCATCATCAGCGATTAAATAAAAGGGAGAAAGACATGGGGTTGGAAAACATACACACATGCACGCATGCTTATTACAACATTACGCCCTCGCGAAGGAGGGTCTGAATGAAACTAGCTAAGCAACTAGCTACGCTAATCAAACTAATCTAATTAAACTAACTAGACTAATTATTACAAATTAAACGAATAACTAGCTAAGCTAATTACTAATTATTACAACACTTTAATTAATTAGCAAACTAATTAATTACAAAACGCATTTAAACTACATATTTAGACACTAAGTAAGCTTTGAAATGCAAGGAAGGCTCATGCACGCGCTCGGTTTCCACCTGAAAAGGCACTGTCTTGCTGCTGAATGCCTCTGTTTGCACATTTGGTCACCAAAGAAGCTGCCAACTTCCAGAACAACTCTGCTCCACCTCAGGAATACACTGTGCAAATTTCATTGGTGGCCGACAGGAGGTCTATCGACTACCAATGGTGGCCGGTCGGCTACTGGTGGTGGCCGATCGGCCACTGATGACATGAACTCCATTTTTTGCTACAACAAAGTGCAGACAGAGCAAAACAGTGTATTCTCACAGATTATGTGCACACTTTGCCTCTCATTTTCATTAGGAGATCAAAGGAGGGACAAAATTTGGGTTTACAATACATGAATCAAGCAATTTCATTGCATGATGGTTTGTAAAACCAATTGTGCAAGTTTAATGAATGCAAAATGAGACCAAGGGACCATCACCCAATCATGCATGATCAAGGGCAATGGAGACTAAGGAAAGTGGCGCATTTCATCACTATTGAGTCGATTCGAACACATGCAATACAACACAAAAGATGCTTATCTAGCTTCTTTTACTTGTCCAATTTTGTTTACTCATTTTAATTACCAAATCCATCCTTTAATCAATTTAGTCCATTAGTGAGAGTCCTTTAATGGAAAGACGGTTCAAACCACAAGGTGCTTTGGGCATAAAAGAGGCATTACACTGTTGGTAATGAACCCCCTAAGAGATTAAACCATTAGGTGCAACACCTCAATTTCACACTTTGGCAAACAAGTGGTTTAAAACCACTTTCAAAGCAAACAAAAGAGTGAAGAATTGAGGGAGATTGCAGAGATTTTAGATGCTGAAATGAAGTGCAAAACAACACTAAAACATGCTATTAATGCAAAACAATGATGATTAAAGCATTAAAACATCAAGCTAGTGCAAGGACTTATACTACAACTATGCAATACAAGGCTTAAATGACCAAAACACCCAAAAACAGAGCTGAAATAGGTCAAAACAGAGGCAAAAACATGCTGGACTAGCGCTAAAATAAGCTAGAAAAACATGCTAACACATGAAGCTAGCTAGGCATGCAAGCAAGACATAAGGAGGGGAGGCTAACCCCTCTAATTTTGGACTTCAAAACAAGGTTTTATCACTGAAAAACCTCAGAAAATCAGTGGTTAAAAGGCCCAAAAAAGTTGGTTTGAAAGTGATGAAAAATGGTACAAAGGGCTTTGCAAGCAAAAGAACAAGAATTGTGGACCACCCCCTAACTCAAAGAGACCTCAAACCACCATTTTTGAGTCACAAAAATAGAGTTTTTGATAGTTCAAAATCAGCCCAAAAATAGTTGAAATAGATGGCAAAACAAAGATACAAAACGCGTATAAATAAGGTAAGTGCTATACCTTTGAAGCCAAGCACAAAATAGCCAATAATCCAAGCTCAAACCACCTTCTAGAGCTCAAACAAGACTCCAAGTAATCTCAGCCCAAAGGTGAGAGTATTTGGTTAAGGGTTCCTATGCTAAGGCTAAGGATTTGTGAACAAATGTGTGCAAAATAACAAGAGAGAGAGAGAGAGAATTCTAGAAAGAGAGATATATTTTTGCTCTAATTTTCTAACCCTCAAAAATGGGGGAGGAACCCCCCCTATTTATAGAAAAGATACATCTCACCATACACATGTATGAAGATGCAGCTCAATGTGCAACAACTGGCACAACTATCAATAAATATCTGGAAAAAGGCACTGGTGGCCGTCAGCCACCCCTAATAGCCGACTAGCCACCACTGGTGGCCGACCGGCCACACCAGTGGCGGACAAAAACACCCCATGGCCAACAGCCTTGGGTGGTGGCCGACAGGTCACGAAGAGGTCCAGACACCAAATTCTGGTCTAAAACAAGGCATAGAAAGAAAAAGGTTTAGAGGCTCAAAGACAAGGCGTTCTGCCAGGGACTTCGTGTGCTCAAAACAAACACAAACAAACACAATCATCGAGTGCACAAGCGATGACGTCTAAGTCTTGAGGACGATCAAAAATGGGGTGTCTACAGATCCCATTAAATATCTTTTCAAGAAACCAGCACTTACGAGTAGGCGAGCCCATTGGTTGCTTCTTCTCTCCGAATTTGATTTGAAATATGTTACTCACAAGTCTGTCAAGGGGAGAGCAGTAGCTGAGTTCCAGGCTGATCACCCAGTGGAAGGGGATGAAGAGTTAGAATACCTATTCCCAGATGAAACTATTCTGCAAGTCAAGGAAGAGATTTGGACAATGTACTTTGACGAAGCGTCTAACCGGTATGGTTATAGGATAGGGGTGTTACTGATAGCACCTGACAATTCTCATATACCTTTAGCTTTCAAAATCCGATTCAAAGTATCCAACAGTGAGGCAGAATACGAGACGGGTATCGCTGGATTGGAAGCCGCCCTGGAACTAGGGGCAAAAAGGTTGGACGTAATCGAGGACTCGAATCGAGTTGTGTCTCAAGCAAAAGGAGACTGGAAAGTCAAAAAAGAAAAGATGAATATTTGTCACCAAACTCTAGATGTTCTGATTCCTAGGTTTGAGAAGTTGACCTTTACGCATCTACTAAGAGTGAACAGCAGGTTCGCTGATGCTTTATGTCACACCCCAAACCTGCCCCTAAAAGTTTCGGGCATGACTTGTTCAGAAACGGACACTTAACCTGTTATACGTAATAAATGGGGCCTGGACGGAAGCATTAATAAAATTAAATAACATAAAACATCATCCATTGAGCTGCCACTACTATGCCAGGACCGCAAACCTTACATTAGGCAAATAATACACAGGAAGCATACACCCGAGCTTTAGTTACAGTCATTCACATTCATACAAAAGTACTAAAGAAGAAAGGGGTTATTTACATTCAACCATAGACAGACAATCAAAGCATAAACCGAAAACCTAGTTAAAGCTTTACAAAATGCACGGGTTCCATCTTAAGTGCCTGGACACACTGAGGTTGACAAGAGATAGACAAGTCTCAAGGGTTAGGACTGGCTTTCCAGTTGGTTACCTACAGAAACAGACAAAATACAGAGTGAGTAAAACTCAGTGAATAATAGCACATAAATAATGTAATGGTTAACTTAAATAACAAAGCATATAACTATGAAGGCATATGATTAATTACATTCTGTAGTCATTTCTAGAATGGCCATGGGCCCAATTTCCTTAACAGAGTGGCTTTAAGCCCAGTAATACACAGAACGGCCATCGGCCCAGAAATAACAAAACGGCCTAGCGGCCCAGAAATAAATATGTATGGACTCAAGAGGTGGCTCGTACGGATTCTAGAGGTGGCTCCCACCAAAGTGTAGCACTTTGTTCCGTACAGTACTTTGTTCCATACCAGAAATCATCAGAACAGATTAACTTCAGAATCATACAGAAAGTACATACATTCTTCGCATTATTCACATGAATTACCATCGGTAATATAAGTTAAAAGAACGTTACTGATTATTGTTAGCAAAAGGTAACCACATTCCAGAGATACGTAGATACCATAGTTCCATAATGCACATACATCCCATTTGCTTGTCATGAACCAATACCACTAACTTGCAGATAATGGAATGTCAACATTAACTATCAATAGTAAACAAAACGTATGATCCAACGATGCACTTAGATTTCCTCATGGTTCTTTGTAGGTTGACATACTTGTCTCGTAATTAGAAAAACATTAATATTAACAATAGTCTAAAGGTAAAGGTGCCATTACATCAATAGGTCAGAACAGTTCATAACATAACATGAATCACGTAACAATGTTATTGATACTCAATTCCTTTCTATTAACCAACTTCACAGTGTTAATAGCTTGTATGCAATTCTTATGCAGAATCATGAGTAATTCATAGGATGGTACATTCACGATAATCATTAGCCATAGCCAAAATACAGCGTAGGTTCAGAGTCATACTAATGTTCACAAAAATCTTTCAATGTCCACACTGTTTCCCAAACAACATAATATTAACATAACTACGTCTGAAGCACAGAGCGTTAATAAAAAGAATTATTAACGATAATCAAATGTGCGATTACAGTACTATTACTCATAGTGATCAGTTCCCGGTAGTAATGGTACGATGTCCTCGTCTCGACCTACAAACACAGTGCACAACACATGACATGAGATTAAAACCAATCTCTTTTTATTCCATACTCAATAGCTATGGTGGTGCTAGACTCATTAGTCCTCCATAGGTTACAACCCATGCCTCAAAAGATAGGAGGAATCGATAGGAGAAAGGTTCAGACGAAGAAACGGTACAAACTCGGTAAATAGAGAGTGAACAGTCGTCACTAATTTGGGCATTACTATTTCTGTACTTATAATTTTGGGGTAAGACCACCTCCATTGGAAATAAGACTTCCGGGGCTTGATTTTAGGCTCAAGAATCACTCAAAATGGAGTCCGGATGCAAAAGATATGCTTGTTCAAAGTTACAAGGTACAAGCTGAAACAGGGTTGGCCGCTCGTGCGCCCACTTTGGCCGCTCGTGCGGCCCAATTCCGCTTGAGCGGAGAAACTTGGCCGCTCGAGCACCCAAAGGCATAATGAAAGCCTTCTTTTCTCCTCCATGCTCCGCTCGTGCAGTGCCCGTGGCCGCTCGTGCGGTCTGGGCAAAAAAAAACCAGTCCGAAAATAACTCCTTTGCTCCAACACTTGGTTCTTTCCATTTTAAGCTTGGTTCTAAACATAAATCACTCCAAAACATATAGAATTGACCCACAAGGTGATAAACTATCAACACTCAAGTATAACCCTATCTCAAATAAATCAATCTTTGCCTTAATTTAAAAATTCAAGCCCCATCTTTCTATATAATCAAACTTCTAAAATATAAACTCCAAAATCATAAAAATACATCTTACATATGGTTGATTTTCACACCAAAACTTGTTATTCCACAAATCATTGTTAAGATTGGCCCCAAATCAAACAAATTTAAGGAAAGCGAAGTTCAATTCCTTGAATTCAACCCATTTCATCCAAAATCCCAAAACACTAGCTCATTTACATTTTAAACTTCCAAGTTAATCCTTGATTTCATGTAGTAATTGAATCATTTACAAAGATAATAGTTAAAACCACATACCTTAACCCAAATTCTTGAATTTCCCCTTTAAAGCTCTTCAATCTCCAAGCTTTCCTTCCTTTCTCTTTGAGTTCTCTCAAGAACTCTCTCTCTCACGTGGCTTCCCCTTTCTCTAGATATTTTGGTTCAAATAAATGAGTTCAACAACTCCTAAGGCATCCATGTATATAATATACACACACACAAGATTAACACAAGGGAGAGCCAAACATGGCCTTACGAATCGTACGAAATTACATTTCAATTAAACTTTTCAGATGACTCTAAAAATTACACTGATCATGAATATGCCCTCTATTCTGGTTTCTGAAGCCTCTAAGGCTTTCAATTTGCAGTACAAAATTAACCACCCAAACGTGCATTAACGAATCAGACGAATTAGATTTTCAATTAATTTTCCCAATTAGTTCTAAAAATTCCCATTAGCATAACCAAGCACTCAATTTCGATTTCCGAACCCATAAAGGTCGGTAATTTCAATTTTAAAGCTGCGACTCAACAGATAATTCCTTAATTCGAACAGATATCGTTAAATTAAAATGTATTAACCCACGAGGACATAAAAGTAATTTCAGATATAGATTTTGGGGTCGTCACATTCTCCCCACCTTAAGAAGTTTGGTCCTCCAAACTTGATTCACTTTGTTACAAGTCAAGTTTCTCCTTGGGTATACAACACTCCTCAATTACTTAACAAATCACAATTCTATACAGTCAATTTCAATGGAATTGCTCCCAGAATCAAAAGTAATTCGTCTTTACTGACTAATTGGTAATCCACTTAATAATGATACTCAATATCATCAAAACATCATCTCATGATTCATGACCCTTGGACATTTCAATCTATTGCTTCACAAGTCATGTCTTTCAAGTAGTATTCGATTGCATGCGACTCATAAGCTATCAACCATAATTCCGAATATCGTAATTCGTCAGAGATTAAGGAAAATTCACTACTTCACCGTATTTCAAATAGCATACCCATCCTACAATACTTAAACCCAGAATAAACAGATGAGTTCTAACTGACAACTTTATAATTCTTGCTCACTAATAAGTTAAGTCTTTATAACAATAGTCCTGGTAAGTCGAAATTGAAATATTTCAAAGCTATTTGTTTCCTTAACGGATGAGATAAATGAGGCCTAAAGTGTTAAATAACCAAATGTAGATTCAGATCCTCCACTTCAATAAGGGCCCCAGTAATTAGAATTAAACTTATCAGTTTGAATCAAATTCTTAACAGACTTCAGATAATACCCTAAATTCCAAAATAAGTTGTTAGTAAAATCACATACGGATCAAACCTTAATTGTCACAATTCCCAAACTACAGTAAGGTAGTAATCAGTTAAAATCCATATTTAGTAAAACATTCTTACCATGGACAAAAACATTTTCCAAAAATATGTAATACATAAAATTCATCAAACCTTTCATAATTAGACACAGTACATTGTTCAGAGACATTATTCAGAAACTTATCAGACCTTTCAAAAATTATCAGATGATGGGATAATTCCCAAAAGCACTATACGTATTTAAATTTGGACAAAACAACCTCTGGTCCAACTTATAACAGATAAGACAAAATAACTTCAAGTTCAACATATTATTCATGGAGACTTCATTAAGCATGCCACAATAAATTATCAAATGGGAAACTCGTCCATGCGTAGCAAAATATCTTTTTCAGAAAACTTGTCATATCCTGAATAATCGGAGTTTTGAAATATCTTTAGCCATTTTGGGTGAACTTATTTGAAAAACTCATCATATCATAAACATGTCGGAAATTCATAGCATATTTGATAATTTCAGAAAATACTTATCATATAGAACATTTCCTAACCAAAACATAGATTTCATTAAACATCGTATAGCATAACCATTTTCAAAATCATTTATACAGAAGTATCTTTACAGGACATTACTCATTTAGGTCTATGGTCAACTCCCGCAAGATCACACATTATTCATTTATGTTGGAAGTACCGAATTTAATTGATGGTATGACATCTATAAATAACACGAATCACATAAGTTTCATTCCGATAGTCACTCGTTTGCAGATCACATTAAAGGAACAAACCTTGAATTAATTTTCATACAAATATTTCATAGTGTCATGCAGAACAGTTTACATTATAGCCTTTAAATACGAAATAGGGATTAGTTTGACAATTTGCAATATCTACACAGAATTATATCACAGAAATGATTCCTCAATCGTAAATTATTACTACACAGAAGCAGGATTCTAATTCTTGCAGTAACTTATCAAAATATCAATCATTTAGATGTGATATCAAATTAGTTAATGATTCTCTATTGTTTTGCGAGTGTCATATGGACAGACACATATCATAAGCGGGGTTCCACATGTCATTCGACTGTTCCTTATAAGAAGTCCCAACTACAGATTACAAGTTACACATAAACAGAACAGTTTACAAATTATGGATTTCAGATTGCAGATTACAGATTACAGAGGTTAGAGTACAGAGTACAGAATACAGATTCTCGTAATCACATCCCAATTACACATAAACAATACTCATTAGACACCATCAATAATTCCCTATCAGAAGTCGTCGGTAATTTCCTTACTTCACGAAATCGTATTACTTACATACTGTTTCAAGGTCAATAACCAATTCCCCAGCATAGCTTATCTATTTAAACCGTTAGCAAAAAGCAAATTCACAATTTTAAAAAGGGTCACTATATGCAGGATTTTTTTTCTTATGGCCGGTCATGCTTAACACAACCTCAATTATTACACAAAACACATCTTATCAAAATATTCCAATACAGTAGCTTCTCAGGATCACCGATCTAAACATTGTTATGGCAAGAAGGATATAACTATATCATAAAAGTTAAGTATCACATATATCATTTCCTTTGATCTTAAAAATATTCCGTACTTAGAGTTTAATTAATTCACGTAAGCAGATGCTAACTGCCCAATCATATTATCATTATTTCCAAAGATAACTACCAACCGATAACACACATTTCATCTAATCATTTGCATATAAATTGTCTTACTGACCAGCTCAAATTCTCACGACGCTTCTGCTGCGTAATTTTATTGATTTAATCCCACATGCATGTCTTACCATGTTCTGCATAACAATCAATCACAATATATACAAAGAATGTACAACCGACATAAATAGTAACCATTGCGGTTAGCGATATTACATGTACCATTATCATTGCCATCAATTCCTTTCATATGCACTAAGGATGTCATGCATGATGCTTAAGTCTTTTCTAGACATCCTAAAGCTCAATGGATTCGTGTGTGAGATGACAACTCGTGCTCTGAAACCACTTGTCACACCCCAAACCCGCCCCTAAACGTTTCGGGCATGACTTATTCAAAAACGGACACTTAACCTGATATACGTAATATATGGGGCCTGGACGGAAGCATTAATAAAATTAAATAACATAAAACATCATCCATTGAGCTACCACTACTATGCCAGGACCGCAAACCTTACATTAGGTAGATAATACACAGGAAGCATACACCCAAGCTTTAGTTACAGTCATTCACATTCATACAAAATACTAAAAAAGAAAGGGGTTATTTACATTCAACCATAGACAGACAATCAAAGCATAAACCGAAAACCTAGTTAAAGCTTTACAAAATGCACGGGTTCCATCTTAAGTGCCTGGACACACTGAGGTTGACAAGAGATAGACAAGTCTCAAGGGTTAGGACTGGCTTTCCAGTTGGTTACCTACAGAAACAGACAAAATACAGAGTGAGTAAAACTCAGTGAATAATAGCACATAATTAATGTAATGGTTAACTTAAATAACAAAGCATATAACTATGAAGGCATATGATTAATTACATTCTGTAGTCATTTCTAGAACGTCCATGGGCCCAATTTCCTTAATAGAGTGGCTTTTAAGCCCAGTAATACACAGAACGGCCATCGGCCCAGAAATAACAGAACGGCCTAGCGGCCCAGAGGTAACAGAACGGCCTAGCGGCCCAGAAATAACAGAACGGCCTAGCGCCACAGAGATAACAGAACGGCCTAGCGGCCCAGAAATAACAAAACTTCCTAACGGCCCAGAAATAACAGAACGGCCTAGCGGCACAGAAATAAATTTGTATGGACTCAAGAGGTGGCTCGTACAGATTCGAGAGGTGGCTTCGACCAAAGTGTAGCACTTTGTTTCGTACAATACTTTGTTCCATACCAGAAATCATCAGAACAGATTAACTTCAGAATCATATAGAAAGTACATACATTCTTCGCATTATTCACATGAATTACCATCGGTAATATAAGTTAACAGAACGTTGCTGATTATTGTTAGCCAAAGGTAACCACATTCCAGAGATACGTAGATACCATAGTTCCATAATGCACATGCATCCCATTTGCTTGTCATGAACCAATACCACTAACTTACAGATAATGGAATGTCAACATTAACTATCAATAGTAAACAATACGTATGATCCAACAATGCACTTAGATTTCCTCATGGTTCTTTGTAGGTCGACATACTCGTCTCGTAATTAGCAGAACATTAATATTAACAATAGTCTGAAGGTAAGGGCGCCATTACAACAATAGGTCAGAATAGTTCATAACATAACATGAATCACATAACAATGTTATTGATACTCAATTCCTTTCTATTAACCAACTTCACTGTGTTCATAGTTTGTATGAAAATCTTATGCAGAATCTTGAGTAATTCATACGATGGTATATTCACGATAATCATTAGCCATAGCCAGAATACAGCGCAGGTTCAGAGTCATACTAATGTTCACAAAAATCTTTCAATGCCCACACTGTTTCCCAATCAACATAATATTAACATAACTACGTCTGAAGCACAGAGCATTAGTAAAAAGAATTATTAATGGTAATCAAATGTGCGATTACAGTACTATTACTCACAGTGATCGGTTCCTGGTAGTAATGGTACGATGTCCTCGTCTCGACCTACAAACACAGTGCACAACACATGATATGAGATTAAAACCAATCTCTTTTTATTCCATACTCAATAACTATGGTGGTGCTAGACTCATTAGTCCTCCATAGGTTATAACCCATGCCTCAAAATATAGGAGGAATCGATAGGAGAAAGGTTCAAACGAAGAAACGGTACAAACTCGGTAAATATAGAGTGAACAATCAACACTAATTTGGGCATAACTATTTCGGTACTTATAATTTTGGGGTGAGACCACCTCCATCGGTAACTAGACTTCCGGGGCTTCATTTTAGGCTCAAGAATCACTCAAAACGGAGTCCGGATGCAAAAGATATGCTTCTTCAAAGTTACAAGGTATAAGCTGAAACAGGGTTGGCCGCTCGTGCGCCCACTTTGGCCGCTCGTGCGGCCCATTTCCGCTCGAGCGGAGAAACTCAGCCACTCGATTGCCCAAAAGCATAATGAAAACCTTCTTTTTTCCTCCATGTTCCACTCGTGCGGTGCCCATGGCCGCTCGTGCGGTCTCGGCAAAAAAAAAGCAGTCCAAAAATATCTCCTTTGCTCCAACACTTCGTTCTTTCCATTTTAAGTTTGGTTCTAAACATAAATCACTCCAAAACGTATAGAATTCACCCACATGGTGATAAACTATCAACACTCAAGTATAACCCCATCTCAAATAAATCAATCTTTGCCTCAATTTAAAAATTCAAGTCCCATCTTTCTATATAATCAAACTTCCAAAATATAAACTCCAAAATCATAAAAATACATCTTACATATGGTTGATTTTCACACGAAAACTTGTTATTCCACAAATCATTGTTAAGATTGGCCCCAAATCAAACAAATTTAAGGAAAGCGAAGTTCAATTCCTTGAATTCAACCCATTTCATCCAAAATCCCAAAACACTAGCTCATTTACATTTTAAACTTCCAGGTTATTCCTTGATTTCATGTAGTAATTGAATCATTTACAAAGATAATAGTTAAAACCACATACCTTAACCCAAATTCTTGAATTTCCCCTTTAAAGCTCTTCAATCTCCAAGCTTTCCTTCCTTTCTCTTTGAGTTCTCTCAAGAACTCTCTCTCTCACGTGGCTTCCCCTTTCTCTAGATATTTTGGTTCAAATAAATAAGCTCAACAACTCCTAAGGCATCCATGTATATAATATACACACACACAAGATTAACACAAGGGAGAGCCAAACATGGCCTTACGAATCGTACGAAATTAAATTTTAATTAAACTTTTCAGATGACTCTAAAAATTACACTGATCATGAATATGCCCTCTATTCTGGTTTCTGAAGCCTCTAAGGCTTTCAATTTGCAGTACAAAATTAACCACCCAAACGTGCATTAACGAATCAGACGAATTAGATTTTCAATTAATTTTCCCAATTAGTTCTACAAATTCCCATTAGCATAACCAAGCACTCAATTTCGATTTCCGAACCCATAAAGGTCGGTAATTTTAATTTTAAAGCTGCGACTCAACAGATAATTCCTTAATTCGAACAGATGTCATTAAATTAAAATGTATTAACCCACGAGGACATAAAAGTAATTTTAGATATAGATTTTGGGGTCGTCACACTTTATCAACTCTATCTTCTATGATAGACATTCCATTGGGAGTCCGGATGTGTCTGATCATTATTGAACAGAGGTACACGCCGGCCTACGAGTTGATCGTCGCAATAGAAAAAGTGCAAGATCAAAATCCCTGGTATTATGATATCTGGAACCTCTTCGAAAAGGAGGTCCATCCCCTAGGGGCAAATGCCAAAGCTAAGAGAGCAATACGGCGGATGGTCGTTCAATTTATCATCTGCGGGGGTAAGTTGTATAAGAGGGGTCATTTGAAAATGCACAAGCTGTGTGTTGACGCAGAAGAGTCGAAGTGCCTAATGGAGGCCATCCATGGGGGACAGTGTGGAGCGCACATGAGCGAAGTAATGCTAGCCCAAAAGATTCTCAGGCAAGGTTACTACTGGTCTACCATGGAGGAGGATTGTATTTGTTTTGTTCGGCGATGCCAAAAGTGTCAAATTCATGAAATCGCATGAATATCCCGCCGTCGAAGCTGTGCAACATGACTTTACCATGGCCTTTCTTAGTCTGGGGAATTGACGTCATTGGGGCAATTACACCGAAAGGGTCAAATGGACCTGAGTACATTCTAGTGGCAATTGATTATTTCACGAAGTGGGTGGAAGCTCAATCTTATGCAGTGTTGAAAGCAGCGCATGTGGCTAAGTTGATCCGCAACAACATTATTTGCCGTTATGGAGTCCCGAACGAGATCATTTCAAGAGAGAAATGATCGACTTGTTAGAGAAATACAACGTGACTTTTCATAAGTCATCTACATATCGGCCGCAAACCCACGGAGCTATTGGGGCCTCCAACAAGAACATCAAGCACATTTTGCAGAAAATGGTTGAGACTTACAAGGACTGGCCAGACAAATTGCCATTTACTCTCTGGGGCTACAAAACTTCAATTCGGACATCTACTGGGGCAACTCCGTACTCTCTTGTTTATGGGATGGAAGTTGTTCTACCAATTGAAATAGTGGTTTTGTCACTGCGGGTTATGGCTGAGTGCCAGATAGTAGAAGCAGATTGGCAGTAGAGCAGGTTCGAAGAACTAATGTTGTTCGATAAGAGGAGGCTGAAAGCACTGTACCATGTTCAAGGATATTAACCCAGGATTGCCAGGGCATTTAACCAGAAAGTTAAGTCTCGGAATCTTAAGGAAGGGGATTTGGTGCTAAAAGACAACCGAGCTCTCATCCATGACCCGAGGGACAAGTTCAGACCTAATTGGACTGATCCTTATATTATCAAAACCATCTGGTCGAGTGGAGCTGTTATTCTCATTGACCTGGATGGCTTAGAATTTTCCCAACAGATCAACATGGACAAGTTGAAGAAATATTACCCCTGAAAGGCTCGCTAGATTAAAAACCCGGAAGGGCGACCTAGCAAAAGTTAGAGCACAAAAAATTAGAAAAGAGAAAAACTGAGCTCGCAAGGTTGAAAACCCAGAAAAGGCGGCCTTGGCAAAACTTAGAGCGTAAAAGGAGAGTGTTAATACCCGAGTGAACCCAAACTGAACTACATAAGGCCTGATTCCCATCTTCGGGATACGTAGGCAACTTCATTCCGAAGTCCAATCGTAAACACCTCCAAATCAACTGTGTCCATATGTTTGGTCAAGGCGTCCCTGTCTGTTCGTTATTTGAAAGATCGATTGTGATCCTTAACCTGAGAGAAGAGCTGACTACAGTGCTGAGCAGTGCTATTCAGTTAAGGGGTAATTTTCCATTTCTGGATGCAGGGTTGTACATGTCGAGGATAGATTCCATGTGTGTCAAGTTGTGATCCTTATCGAAAATGGTTTTGAAAAGTTTTGATAAAAGTTGATTTTGTTCAAATTAATATTTTTACAAGTTAGACCATTTTTGGACCAAAAGGAAACTTTTCAGTGCCCACAACTTTGATTTCATTGATTTCAACACAAAGTTCTCCAACTCTCGATACACATCAAAGTTGATGTTATTACATGCAAAAAGAAAACTTAAAAAGTAAGATCAAAGCAATAAACTTGGGGCATAGATGAGTCAGGTGTTCCTACGTCCCCTCATAGAGCTCGTAGAAGCTTCAGATGCTAAAGTAGGCCCAGCTTGCGCCTCATCTTCAAACCAAGTTAGGCACTCGCCAGAAAGTGCACAGTTAAAACTAGGGGCAGGAGCCAGAAGTTCTCTAGTCTCCCAAGCAGTGGGATATCGAGCTAATTGTGAACCTCGGATGGGGGATGAAATTGGGTACTCTACCCCTCTTTTTGGGCAAGTCTGGTCGTGTTCGAACTAACATTTGAATCGGAACGGAAAGTAGAAAAAATAGTGTGTCAAGCCAATCAGTTGAATGTCGAGATGCCGAGCCATGCTGTAGCTCATCTCGGGCAAATTAAACCAGGGGCAATGCCGGGCAATGTCAACAACAGACCTGTTGCACATCCAATGGCACCACCATCCCTCATTCGAGAAATCCCTTAGCCGTTGGTGAAAGAAATAGCCTTATGCTGAATATGCAGAGCAAGAATCCACTACTTTCAACCTATCCATGAGCCATATCTGGGGAGGGATGAAAGAAAAGAGAGATTAAAGAATAGAAAGGTGTGCGTTGAGAGAAAAATAAGAAAAGGGCTTTGAAAGAAAAGTAGAGCATGAGTGCTGAGGGATGTAAAAAATACATATGAGAAGGGTGGAAAACATTACCTGAAAGAGTAGTGGACTTCCCGCAAATTTGTTTGTTTCCCGTCGATGGAAGGCATCCAAACCCATCATGGTCTCGACTAGCACTAAGTCGATGCAGCTCTTGCCCTCTTTCAAACCTTGGACCACTTCAACTAGCCGAATATTGGACCCTCCGAAACTAGGGGGAAGGAGAAAATGCGCTAGCATGCACAAACAAAGGGCGTGTTGCAGAAAACCCTGCCAAAGAAGATTGCCCCGGCCACCAACGTCAAAAAATCGATGAATCAAACTGGGGATGTCTAGCTCTCTGTTGTGGAAAAAAGATCAGGCCTCGTGTGGAGTGAGCCCACATATCCTTCCAAAGCTTGGATGTGACCAAAACGGGGCTGAGGCAAGATTTCCTCATCCCGCTGGGACTCCATTAGAACTTGAAATTCTTCGATTGTTGGGCATAACTCTTGTCCCCTGAAGCTAAAAACATGCGTAATCGGGTTCCAACATCTAGCTGCGGCATGAGGGAACGGAATACAAAGTCTAGAACGTCACAGCAAGAAGAGTACATTTATGTTGAAACCCTGGAAATTCAGCTTTTTCGAGCCATCTAAAGTTGCAATCCAATCGAAAAAATTTTCGGCAAAAAATGGCTCCATTTATGGTAAAACAGCAGCTGAAATGAAGAAATCACGAAGTTAGAGCTTTTGTAGAAGATAAGGCAGTGGGTGGAGGCCAGGTGACAATATTTTGAAGGTCCTGCACATTGATCGCCGGCCAGGCTCATTGATGGCCAGCGGAGGTTCATTAATGGTTGGCAAGAGGAATAGATGGCCGGCAGACCACCCCTCATGGCCAGCGGCCTTCCTTTTGTGCCTACTCTCCTCCTTTGTAAAGATTCAGTTGGATGCAGGGGTTTTATTCTGTTATTTGTGTGTTCTAAGGTCTTGTTTTGAGTCCTTTTAACTTTAGCAAGTTTACTGTGTTGTTTTTAAGTTGTTTATCGAGTTGTTTTGGTAATTGAGTTCTTTAGTGAGTCGTTTTATTGTAAATCAGACTGTTTTCTTTATCGAGTTGTTGTTATTTTTATTATCGAGTTGTACTATTTTGATTATTTCAGTTGTTGGTCAGTTCGTTACCTGATTCAAACTGTTGTGACAATACAAAAATTTGGTTTTCAGTGTCAAATTCAATCTCATTTTCATACGATGTGGTGCTCATAATGCAAAGTACAACACTTTTTCAAATGAAAGCTGGTTTTCATTCCGATCATGGTAGTTTTTACAAAAGTGCAGTACAAGTTTTTAAAGAAATAAAACTTGCCTGAGGCTGTACAATGTGCTAACACTATAAACCAAAAGAAACTAAGCAAAAATACAAAAATCAACGCTATCCATCTCAGGATCTAAAGGCCCTCTTCGTCCTCTTCCTCGGCGAAGCGGACTCTGCAGCACTGTCTCCATCGGCACCACTGTCTAAATCTGGAGCGGAGTCTGAACCGGAGGCGTCTCCACTCCCCGTCTCGGAGCCCTCCTCAACATCAGCATCGCCACTCTCAGAACCTGAGCCAGTGTCATCGTCTCTACTCTCTAATAACTCTGAATGCTGACTCACCGCCTCCTTGGCCTCGCTGGTCTCAGCATCATCATCGTTCAAAATAGGCTCTGAAGGGCCACTCTCAGCTCAAGTGCCCCTATCTCAGCCTCGACTGCATGCTAGAGCCTGTCTCTCTTTCCCTGCCGCCGGAGGAGGTACTGCTGGTCCTGGTGCTGTTCCTACTGGTGCAGCCGGTATAGGTAGGACCTGAAAAGACAGTTGTCATATGTCAGCCACGGTATGCGTATTAGATGCAAGCATGGAGGAGAATGAGTACGCGCTGAAGTCAGGTACAGTATATGAATACAGTATGGAAGTGCATTATTTCAGATGCAGTGTATCAGTGCAGTGTGGGGAAGTTCTCATGTCAGGTTTCAATGTCTCAGTGGAAATCTAATGACGGGAATGCAAGAAAACTGAAGAAATTACCTAGATGCCATGAAAGCCAAGCAGTGCCTCCCTCCTCAATATCATGCCCTCGAATGAGGCTAGTAGCTCAAGCAAATCCTCGGTGTATCCTGGGGGTGCTTGCAAAGGCATTGGGGATGATTAATGTCCAGAACAAACTAATATCAGAAAGAGATGGGAAAACTAAAAATGTGGTACATACCGGAGGTGCATCTTGGGCTCTGGTGTATCTATGCCCAGCTATTATGGGCTCAATCGAGATCTGGTAGGCCTCTCCAGTACACTGCCAACATGTGAGTGCAGTAGGTAGCTCTGCCCATCCAGTCCCCTGTCTCGCCTGGGAAGCCCCCCTGCCACAGCTCTACTCGCCCGGGTCACTGTAGACACCCCATTTTTGACCGTCCTCAAGACTTGGACGTCATCGTTTGAACACTCGATGATCATCCTTGTTCGTGTTCGTCTTGAGTTCCCGGAGGTCTCGGCTACACGCCCTGCCTCAGGATCTCTCGACTCGACTGTTTTGTGTCTGGTTTTGCACCAAACACTTGTTGTTTTGCTTCTGAGGGTGGGAAGTAGCTTGTAGGCCATCCCCACACCTCACCGGCCTTGGCTTGATGCCACCGGCCTTGTTTCCTTGCCACCGGCCATTGGTGATGGCCGGTCGGCACTATTGATGGTCGGTCGGCATTGTGTTTGGTCGGCCGGCCACTGTTTTTGATCAATCGGCCACTTTTCCTGACCGAGACCTTTTCTTGAGGGAGCTAGACCCTTTTGAACCTTTTTTTTAGCTTCTCCAAGAAGCTTGACCCTTTTTTTAGCTTCTCCAATAAGCTTGACCCTTTTGAACCTTTTTTTAGCTTCTCCAAGAAGCTTGACCCTTTTTAGCTTCTCCAAGAAGCTTGACCCTTTTGAACCTTTTTTTAGCTTCTCCAAGAAGCTTGACCCTTTTTTAGCTTCTCTAAGAAGCTTGAACCTTTTGACCTTTTTGCCTAGCTTCTCTAACAAGCTTGACCTTTTTTTAGCTTCTCCAAGAAGCTTGACCCCTTTTTTTTAAAAAGCTTCTTGAAGAACCTTGAACCACTTGACCCCTTTGCCTAGCTTCTCTAAGAAGCTTGGCCATTTTGATCCAAGCTTCTAAGAGAAGCTTGGCCTTTTTGCTCAAAGCTTCCAAGAGAAGCTTTGCCCCCTTGTCTTGCTCTATAAATATAGAGCATATCCTTCCATTCAAGAGGTTCCAAGAATTGGTCTAAGGCTCCATACATATATCTCTCTCCATATCTCCTCCATTTTAGCTCCAAATTGCTTGGTTCTTGGCTCCTTTGCACACCAACCCCTAGCCTAACACCTCCATCATCAACCTAAGGAGCTTGGAAGCCATTTTCAGAGGTTAAGGGACTGTTTTTTTTGTCCAAGAAGCTGCTGGTTTCGTTGGTCTACAAGGGTGAGCCTTTAACCCTTTTTTATCCCCCGTTTTTGCACAAGTTTTTAGCCTATCTTGCTTGCTGTTTTGAGCTTTGTGTATAACATAAAAAAGTTCTGTTTTTTTGTGTTTAAGATACTTCATTAAGGACACTTTTGTGTTTGGGGTCGTTTACCCCCTCTTAGGCCTTGTTTGGCCCCATTTTGTGCTATTTTTGGTGAACTTCGGGACCACCTTGTTTGGGCCTCCTCACCACTGAAATCTTGAGGGAGGGATTTCAGTGGTGAGGATGGTGGTTTAAGGTCCTAAGAAGGAGAGGGGTGACCCTCTCCCTTGTTGCCTTGTTTGTTGCCCTTTTTGGCCTTCCAAAGGGGCTCCTATTTGCATGCTTCCAAGCCTTGTTTCAAGCATTTTTCAGTGGGTTTTAGGACCCCCATAAGCCATTTCCAGAGTTGGTTTGGTCTTGTTGAATGTCCTTAGTGCATGTGTAGAGTAACCCTCTTGTTGGCCTTTCAAAGGAATACCCCATCCTAGCATGTGTGGACCTTGTTTCCATGGGTTTTTGGGGCTTATTTGACATACCATGTTACTGTTTTTACTTGGTTTAGACACACCATGCTTGCTTTGCATACTTGTCTTGTAATGCCATGAAATTGCCTTAACATGTATCTAGCACTTAGACCACTATGCTTACTTATTTTGGCTTAGCTTTGTGAAGCTTTTATGCATGTTTTAGTGTGCTTAAGGTCTGTTTTTGGTCATTTGGGTCATCCATGCTTTGCTTTGTATAGCTACCATGCAATCTCCCTTGTAGGCCTTGAGTGTTGACCCCCCTAGCATGCTTTACTTGCTTTGTTTCAGTGGTTTGGAACCATTTATCATGCCATTTCAGACCTTATAGCATGCTTGTATGCTTGCATTTGATGCTCCTTTAATGCTTTAAAAGGTTGGTATCTTATGCTTCATGTTTGGCCCCTTTTGTATGCTTCCATGTATAGGCCATCTAGGTGTGTCTTTGACCTTAATTTGGCATGATTTGGGACTGTTTTGATTCACTTTGATCATTTGCTTCGAGTGTCATATGGTCATAGTTTAAGTCCTTGGGCTTGGATGCATGCTTTGCTTGCATTGGTAGGTTGATTTGGCATCATCTTCTACATGTTTTTTTCAAAGCTTATCATGTATGCTATGTGCCAATGTTTGCCCCTTTTAAGTGTCCTTGAAAGTTGCTTCTATATGCTTAGGTATTCAACCATGTTTGCATGCATGTTTGTATGCTTAGGTACTTGGCTCATGACATTTTGTTGCATGTTTAATTGGTGTTGCATTTGGCATGCATTTCTTGCTAAGTTTCCTAACATGTTACATGCCTTGCATGTGTGCATGGTTAAGATTACACTTTGCATGTTTGCTAACTTGTATACTTGTCCTCATGTTCATGTTGCATACTTAGCCTCCATGCCTAGGTTGCATTGCATAGAGCATGCATGCTTTGCCTCTTGAATTGAGTATGATAGAGGTTGGGCTTTATGTGTTTAATTGGTTTGCATGTCATTTGAAATCGAAATGCACAACTTGGTTTCTTGGGCCATCACGCATTGAAATGCGCGATTGGTGGTCCGAGGGTCAAGCACCATCCTCCTTTGAGTCATAAACATGATAAAGGGTGTGGTTGTGCACACATTTGCTTGAAATGCACTGCCATGCCATGTTTTGTCCTCTGCTGCTGTCAAACCAGTTTCTGCAGGAAGATTTGGCCGACCGGCCATCTTCAGTGCCGACCGGCAAATAATGTTGGACGATGGATCAATTTTGTGGCCGGTGATCATTTCCCATGGCCGGTGGCCATTCCCCTCAGCCGGTGGTGTTCCATAGTGTGCAGAGAGCATATCCTGGGACTTGCACAATTTTCAGAGGAGCAGAGCAGGGAAAACAGAGGCAACTTATGCATGGTGGCGGATTTCCGAGCAGAACTGAGCACGCATTGCATTGGACCCTCTTCCCGAGGCTGATTTTATTGCTTAATTAGCTTAGTTAATTTGCTTAGCTAGCGAATTGTCTGTAATAATTAATTAGCTTGATAGTTAGTTAATTGTATTACTCTTTTGGTCACTCCGAGCGTGGGCTAATTTGTAATAAGTGTGGGTGCGTGTGTGCATGTCTTCCAATCCCCACTTCTTTCTCCCTTTTACTTACCTGCTTTCAATGGTTAGTATTAGGGCATATTTAATTTAGCATACCTTATGCTATGCATGCGTGCATGCAAACATTTGTCTTGCATGTATCGGGCTCGGCGCATCATACTAACTGCATTGTACTTCAATTCCAAGTTGAATACGTGTTAGTTGTATCATCATCATATGCCATCTTAGAATAGCCAAGCCTGTCTAGATTGCATCTTTGCATGTGTTGCACTAGCCATTTTTAACATGAACTAGGATCATGCATGTGATTACTAACTAGTTTCTGTTTTGGCTTGAAGTACTCTGTAAGTTCTATGCTTTAGCATCCTTGCATGCGTGTGGGTGTTTCCATGACAGCATGATTACCATGAGGCTAGCTGCTTATGTGATATAACTGCTTGAATGCCTGTGGATCGAGGTCGAATTGCTTAAATTGGGATAACGCATTAAAACTGTGAATTTTAAGCCCACTAGATAGTGGCAAAACCATCTTTTCTAAAAGCCCACTTGAGGGTGACAAAACCTGCATTTTAGCCTACTTGCGAGTAGCAAACCATTTTCAAAACAAACATGAAATGTTTTGTTCCAATTTAGGCGATTTGGTCTATACTTGTTTGTTCTGCGCATAACATAGTAATTCTAGGCTAATAACTGGAATAAGATCACATAACTTTTTCAAAACTGGATATCACAGTTAGTAGAGGCCGGTCTTCAGACCGGGCGACAGGGGGTGCTCATAGCTGACCTTCCCCAATCGTACCCAAGTTCCCGAGCCGAGGCAACTTTGGTGATGACAGACACGTGGCCTTTGGCACCGAGTCAGGGTTTCCTAAATTCCCCAAAATAAAATATTTAGGTGGCGACTCTGTATCTGGCAAAGCAGTCCATGTTTGGCACTTCTTTTCAAAAATCTGTTTCTCAAAACGATTTGCCGGATTTGGACTCTTTGGTTCAAATTTAGAACCGTGACAGAAATTGAGTCCGAACTGTAGTGAGGCCCACGTGGGCGCGTCTACAGTTTCTGGCGACTCTGCTGGGGAGTTTAGAGAGCTTGACTCGAACTCATGATATCCTATTTTGATTTCAGTTATGTGTCTCTTTGCATTGCATGTGCATTGGTGCGCCTAGGATACCGTGTTTGCCATCTGTCATTCCTGAACGGTTTGCCAGAGGCTTGTCTTGTCAAGACATGACCATAAGGCTGACCGGTTATGGGCTCTGATAGTATGGGAACACAAACCCCGGTTTTACCGGGGCACCCTTTTCGACCATTCGACCTAGTGCATATTCGGATCCATAGTGACCATTCCAAGTTAGGACAGGTTGCTTACCCGATTATAGGTTGTTTGAAACCGCTGCGTGCGTAATGAAACCCTAGCTCTTGACAAAATAGGACAGGGAAACCCTACCCCAACATAGGGGTGTCTTGGCTCTCATTTGTTTGCTATGTGCTTTTTAGAGTGTATCTCTACAGGAATGCATATATCAGTTTGCAAGTCTGGGTATCAGGCCTGCGGGCATCAGTGTTTTGAGAATCAGTTATATCTGCGGGTATCAGATTCAGATTTGGGGCAGTGATTTTGGGGAACAGTGATCAGTAGTAGAATACAATTATTCAGTTATGCCTATGCCTGTTCTGATGAAATTGGGCTGAGGTGCTGCCTGTTTTCTCTTTTGCTAGGTAGTCCTGGAACCATAGCTTTAGAAGGCTCCAATATCCCCCGAGGTTCATTGGACTTGTACTGATAGACTTTGTCAGGTCATAGACTCAGTTCAAGGGTAATCAGGGCCAGAGAAGGCTAGTCAGGCACAGACCACCAGTTCAATTGCTACCAGATTAGTGATCTTTGAGCAGTCGGGCTGAGATTTCCGAGCCTATTGCCGACACAGATATACCGGTTGCTCAGTTAGATTAGAACAGTATGTCGAGTCTGGAAGAGATGGTGTGCCAACTCCAGGATACTATGAAAGCCATGCAGCAAGACGCTGTCCGTCAAGCGAAATTCGCCAAGCAACAGGCTGTGGCCATAGCCCAACAGGCAGAGACAATTGCCAGGTTAGAGCAGCAAACTGGAGTATCTACTTCACACCAGGCTCCTCCCCCACTAAAAGTTCCCATACTCGGGGAGGCGACTCATGTCCAGGATGATATGAACATTCCAGTCGGGCCACCTCCACCCCCGGTTCTACCACAGCTATCCAAAACACCCACCAACCTGCCGGATTCTCCCTTTGAGTCCGAGGTGGACCCCACAGCATTGAAGGTGTGCAAGCTTGAAAAGCTATTCTAGAAATCTCAAGGTGTCAAGTCCATCCCAGACATTGAGGATGGGTATACCGACGCAGCTGTGACGCTGCCAGACAGATTCAAGTTGCCACATATTGACCGTTTCGATGGGTCCAGGGATCCCATGGTGCACTTGCGGCTTTTTTCAGACATTCTAAGGCCGATGGGCCTCACTAGATTACAGAAGCTATCATTGTTTGGCCGGACCCTGTCTGGGATAGCCGCAATCTGGTATGCAAAATTGGAAAACTCTATGAAACAGAATTGGGAAGAGATGGCTAAGGCCTTCAGCGATCAATACTCCTACAACGCACAGATTGAGGTCACAACTCGTGATCTTGAAGTCACCCGCCAAGAGCCAAAGGAGGGTTTTTCAGAGTTTGTGGCGAGGTGGAGAGCAAAGGCCTCGATGATGGCTACAAGGCCTTCTGACAAAGACCAGATAAGGATGGTTGTGCGCAACCTCCAACCCAAACTGATGCAGAAAATGATCGTGCTCCCCTTCCCTACCTTTTCAGATTTGCATGAGATGGGAGTACAGATCGAGGATGCCATGAAGCAGGGCCTCATTGACCAGGAGAAGGAGCAGCCCAGGAGGGCGTTCACCCGCAGTTCGAATGCGACCACCGACAGTGATGCAGCTGCTAGGACTTCAGACGTGAGCATGGTCACCACCACCACACCAAGAGTAGCCACCCCCTTTGTTGGTACATCCACTTCAAACCCCCGAACTTCAGACTATCTACCCCGAGGTAAGAGGGTTTTCACCCCGCTCTTTATGCCTTTGTCTAAAGCTCTAGGGGTCCTACTCAGGAAAGGGCATCTGAAACCGTTAGAACAACGGCCTCTACCTGATCCTCTCCCTCCAAAGCACGACCTGACTAAGTACTGTGCTTTTCATCAACAAACCGGTCACGACACCGATAGTTGCGTCCGTCTCCGTCACGAGATACAAAATTTGATTGACAACAAGGTCATCCCCGCACCAAGTCCAGCAAAGTCTATCGGCACTTGATCAGTGAACTTGTGAGGGATAATGCGATGTGATCGAGGGTTGGACCACCTGCGGGCGGCACTCAGTTTACTCCGGATGCGGTGTATGGCACGCACTATTTTGAACATTTGTGAATGCTAGTTTTGTACATTCTGACTTGGGTAATGGGTCAGTCTTGTTGTGTTGTTTTCAGTCTGTTTTGAGTCAGTCCTTTTGTTTCGAGGTCTGTCTTGTCGTATCGAGTCAGTCCTGTTGTGTACGAGTCGGGTGATTCCGGGGGTGTTACCTCGGACATCACTATCTTGTTTTGTGTTTGTCTTTTTGCTTTCTTTTGAGTCTGTTTCTGCCTTGGAGCCAGTTATGCCAACAGATTTGAATGGAATAGCAATGATTTTCACACTCTTGTGTTTGCTTCTGCCGTGTGCCAGTTGTGCCAGAAGTTTGAATGAAATGACAGTGCTCTTCGCCTGCCTTTTCTGTGCCTTTAAAGTCATTGTAATGACCTAAGTTTTTCAAAACTTTTTTCGAAACATCGTGATAAAAACGAAGAGGAAGGAATTCCTCAGGTTTTGCAAAACTTGATCAATTGAGAGAAAGAGAGGCATGCTAAGCCCTTAATGATCGAGATCATGCTTGTTAATGTGAGTACTGAGAAGGATCCTGACTTGATCCAGATTGGTTCCGCACTGTCTTCAGCGCAAGCGATTTGTCGCTTTCTTAAAAGATTTCAAAAACTGTTTTGCGCAATCTTGCGAAGACCTGTGTGGAATCACTCTTGAGATTGTGCAGCTTAGGATCGCTCTCAGCCTCGAGATTCGAACCCTCACTTTCAAACCTTGAACCTAAGCTCAGAACGTTCAACAGTCAACCACAACGTGAGGCCTGTGTGGCCATTTTGAAGCAGCCCTCGAACAAGAGGCACCAAAGTCAGATCAAGAAGATCAGATCAAAGGAAGCTTGTAAAGCTAGATCAGAAGCCCCCCCCTCAAACTAGGGGCAAAAATGTCAGATATGCTCGAAGAGCCGAAGATGGATCCTTCAGTAAATCAATACAACAGCCACTCTCCTAGATACAGATGGCTTCAAAACCCTAAAACCATTTGGCATGGACTTCTTACACTTTTACCCTTTGAGAGGCTCGCTGGGCCGAAAACCCGGAAGGGCGACCCAGGAAAACGTTAGAGCAAGAGAAAAATACAAAAAGCAAGCAAAAAAAAATGCAAAAGAAAAGAAAAAAAAAAGAAGAAAAAAAAATGGAAAAAAAAGAAGAGAAAAAGAAATGAAAAAAATTGAAAAGAAAAGAAGAACAAAGCTCGCAAGGTCGAAAACCCGCAACGGGCGCCTTGGCAAAAGTTAGAGCCTAAAAATGAGAGGATAATACCCGAGTGTACCTTACCCCGAACTACGTAAGGCTTGATTCCCATCCTTGGGATACGTAGGAAACTTCATTCTGAAGTCCAGCCCTAAAACACTTCAAATTCGATCATGTCCATGTAATGGTTCTGATAATCTTTGCCTTCTTTGTATCCAAGAGTTCGATTGCAATCATCGCTTCGAGGACTGATTATAATGCGCTGTGGTGCCATTCACACAAGGGGCAACTTTCCGTTGCCATTCAATGCATTGCGGTGCCGTTCAAACAAAGGACAAGTTTCCATTGCCATGTAGCTCTCTTCGAGCAAGGGGGCAATTTTCGTCCAGATCCGAGGTCGTACGTCTCAAGAGTAAGTTCCGCGCTTGTTAAGCATCGGCCGTTTGCGAAAATAGTTTTTGAGAATTTTTACCGAGGTTGACTAATTTTCTCGAAAATTGTTTCATCTTTTCCAAAAACTGGACCATTTCTTGGACCCAAAAAAGGAAAATTTTTAGTGCTCATAGCCTGACTTGCATGATTTCAAATCAAAAATTGAACAAGTGTGTTAATCTAACTCTCATGTTGGTCAAAATTGTTTTAGTAGAAAACCAAAACAAAAAATGGTCAAAATAATGAACTAGGGGCACAATTGAGTCAGGCTTCCTGTCTTTTCCCTATTGTCAATGCATTTGCCAGAAAGGGCACTCTACTTGCCAGAAAAGGGCACAACTGAAGTCAACAGCAAAGGGCTGAAAGCTCTCTCATCCTCCAAGCAACGAGGTATCAAGACAAGTGCGAAGCACGAACTGGAATGGGGCGAGATATTCCACTCCCTCATCTGGACAGATCTGATCATGTCCGAACTTCCCAGCAGAGCATCATCAACTGATGTCAGCTACAGATTTGCTACATACCCAGTTGTAGCGCAACCCCTCTGTGGGAGGAATTCGCTATTGTGAACAAGAATCAAAAGCTGGTAGAATACCAGGGGCAAGGGCCCACGACTTCCTGTTTATCCATCAACCACCCAGGGGAGGGATTGAAAAAAACGAGAGATTGAAGAATAGAGAGATGTACGATGAGAGAAAAAGTGAGAAGAGGGCTTTTTCAGAAAAATAGAGCTTGAGGGCCGAGTGATGTGAGGATCACAAATGAGAAAGGGTGGGAAACAATACCCGGGAAAACAGGCTCCATGTGCACATTTGAGTCTTGTGTTTTATTTTGTCTGTCTCGATTCTTGTTTTGAGTCGCTTCGAGTGTTACTCGATGTGTTTAGGTTGTTTACCTTTGTTTTTTCCTTGTCGAGTCGTTTTGGCTGTGGCCAGTCATCGGCTCAATACTCGGTTAAGAACTCATTTCTCAATTTCCAAAAAATCATCTTGTGCTTAGAGTGCTGTGCCATTCTTCACGTTTGTGCAAAACAAGATTCGTTCTTTCATAAAACTACAAGGTTCAACCCAAGTCATGTCAGAACAGTAAAACCAGGACCTATTTGAAGCTATATGGGTTCCAGACTACAAAACAAAAGCAAAAGAGGAAAATATCGGGTATCTGAGTGTGCTTCAACTTCAGAAAACTCCGTGATTGTGCTCCGGATGTACCTCTTCAGGCCTTGTCAGTGCTCCGAAGAATGACTGTGCCCCTACTCCAAGCTTAAGCCTGCTTCAAGTCAGAATGGCAATTAAAGCAGCAGCAGATGTTATCTCTCGCCAATGTAAACAGGGTGTCCCTTTTTCGAGCAGAGTTCTGTTGCCAAGTCCCCCGAAAGGCAAATCGGAGGCACCAGAGTACGTGTTTGATGCCCTTCCATTGCATAGAATGTGAACTTTCATATACACTTCGGTTGCGTGCGTGCCGCGCAGCGTTATGTTTCTGCATTGAATATGCTTTCAATGTTGCATAGAAAATGCCCCCATACTTGCATAGAAAATGCATTTTGTCGCACCGTCTTGTGCACCTGCATTGCATTGTTTTGCGCGCTCCTTTGTTTGAAAACACTGGGATACGTCCTTTTGTTTCTTATACCTTTCTGAAACACCAGGATACGTCCCTGTGTTTCTCCTACCTTTCCAAAGCACCGGGATACATCCCTACGTTTCCGTTTCTCCCTTCTTTCAAAACACTGGGATACGTCCCTACGTTTCCCTATCTCTCTCCTTCCGAAACTCCGGGATACGTCCCTATGTTTCTTTCTCTTTTTCCAAAACTCCGAGATACATCCCTATGTTTCTTATTCCTTTCCGAAACTCTAGGATACGTCCCTATGTTTCTCATTCCTTTTCGAAACTCCAGGATACGTCTCTATGTTTCTTCTCCTTTGTCGAAACACTGGGATACGTCCCTATGTTTCTCCTCCTTGTTCGTAACACTGGGATACGTCCCTAACCTCTGGGATATGTCCCTAACCTTTGGGATACATCCCTAATCCTTGGGATACGTCCCTAACCTTTGGGATACGTCCCTAATCACTGGGATACGTCCCTAATCTTTGGGATACGTCCCTAATCCTTGGGATACGTCCCTAATCTTTGGGATACGTCCCTAATCCTTGGGATACGTCCCTAACCTTTGGGATACGTCCCTAACCTTTGGGATACGTCCCTAACCCTTGGGATACGTCCCTATGTTTCTCCCTCTTCGGTTAAAAGCGTTCGGAATACGTTCCAATGCTCACACCATTTCAAAACACCGGGATACATCCCTATGTTTCTCATTCATTCTGAAACACCGGGATACGTCCCTATGTTTCTCTCTCTTTTCGAAATACTGGGATACGTCCCTACGTTTCTCTCTCTTTTAGGAACACCAGGATACGTCCCTACGTTTCTCCACCTTTCCGAAACACCGGGAGACGTCCCTATGTTTCTTTCACTTTTTCGAAACACTGGGATACGTCCCTATATTTCTTCCGCTCTTCCGAAACACAGGGATATGTCCCTATGTTTCTCCCTCTTTGGTTAAGAGCATTTGGAATACGTTCCAATGCTTATACCTTTCCGAAACACCAGGATACGTCCCAATGTTTCTTGCATGATCATTAGTTATGCTCGGCATGGTGCATTGTCTTGCATTTTGCCCCTGCCCTCGGGCGCATACCTTTATTTATAGCTTGTATGCTTTTGTCTGAGTCTTCGGCCTTGTCAAAAATGGGTCGTCTCTGGGCTTTGACACTCACTCCCGTCATTGTTATGACTTTCGAGTTCTGTCAAAGAGGGGCAACTGTAGACACCCCATTTTTGACCGTCCTCAAGACTTGGACGTCATCGTTTGAACACTCGATGATCATCCTTGTTCGTGTTCGTCTTAAGTTCCCGGAGGTCTCGGCTACGCGCCCTGCCTCAGGATCTCTCGACTCTACTGTTTTGTGTCTGGTTTTGCACCAAACACTTGTTGTTTTGCTTCTGAGGGTGGGAAGTAGCTTGTAGGCCATCCCCACACCTCACTGGCCTTGGCTTGATGCCACCGGCCTTGTTTCCTTGCCACCGGCCATTAGTGATGGCCGGTCGGCACTATAGATGGTCGGTCGGCATTGTGTTTGGTCGGCCAGCCACTGTTTTTGATCAATCGGCCACTTTTCCTGGCCGAGACCTTTTCTTGAGGAAGCTAGACCCTTTTGAACCTTTTTTTAGCTTCTCCGAGAAGCTTGACCCTTTTTTAGCTTCTCCACGAAGCTTGACCTTTTTTTAGCTTCTCCAAGAAGCTTTAACCTTTTGACCTTTTTGCCTAGCTTCTCTAACAAGCTTGACCTTTTTTTAGCTTCTCCAAGAAGCTTGACCCCTTTTTTTTAAAAAGCTTCTTGAAGAAGCTTGAACCACTTGACCCCTTTGCCTAGCTTCTCTAAGAAGCTTGGCCCTTTTGATCCAAGCTTCTAAGAGAAGCTTGGCCTTTTTGCTCAAAGCTTCCAAGAGAAGCTTTGCCCCCTTGTCTTGCTCTATAAATATAGAGCATATCCTTCCATTCAAGAGGTTCCAAGAATTGGTCTAAGGCTCCATACATATATCTCTCTCCATATCTCCTCCATTTTAGCTCCAAATTGCTTGGTTCTTGGCTCCTTTGCACACCAACCCCTAGCCTAACACCTCCATCATCAACCTATGGAGCTTGGAAGCCATTTTCAGAGGTTCAGGGACTGTTTTTTTTGTCCAAGAAGCTGCTGGTTTTGTTGGTCTACAAGGGTGAGCCTTTAACCCTCTTTTATCCCCCGTTTTTGCACAAGTTTTTAGCCTGTCTTGCTTGCTGTTTTGAGCTTTGTGTATAACATAAAAAAGTTCTGTTTCTTTGTGTTTAAGATACTTCATTAAGGACACTTTTGTGTTTGGGGTCGTTTACCCCCTCTTAGGCCTTGTTTGGCCCCATTTTGTGCTATTTTTGGTGAACTTCGGGACCACCTTGTTTGGGCCTCCTCACCACTGAAATCTTGAGGGAGGGATTTCAGTGGTGAGGATGGTGGTTTAAGGTCCTAAGAAAGAGAGGGGTGACCCTCTCCCTTGTTGCCTTGTTTGTTGCCCTTTTTGGCCTTCCAAAGGGGCTCCTATTTGCATGCTTCCAAGCCTTGTTTCAAGCATTTTTCAGTGGGTTTTAGGACCCCCATAAGCCATTTCCAGAGTTGGTTTGGTCTTGTTAAATGTCCTTAGTGCATGTGTAGAGTAACCCTCTTGTTGGCCTTTCAAAGGAACACCCCATCCTAGCATATGTGGACCTTGTTTCCATGGGTTTTTGGGGCTTATTTGACATACCATGTTACTGTTTTTACTTGGTTTAGACACACCATGCTTGCTTTGCATACTTGTCTTGTAACGCCATGAAATTGCCTTAACATGTCTCTAGCACTTAGACCGCTATGCTTACTTATTTTGGCTTAGCTTTGTGAAGCTTTTATGCATATTTTAGTGTGCTTAAGGTCTATTTTTGGTCATTTGGGTCATCCATGCTTTGCTTTGTATAGCTACCATGCAATCTCCCTTGTAGGCCTTGAGTGTTGACCCCCCTGGCATGCTTTACTTGCTTTGTTTCAGTGGTTTGGAACCATTTATCATGCCATTTCAGACCTTATAGCATGCTTGTATGCTTGCATTTGATGCTCCTTTAATGCTTTAAAAGGTTGGTATCTTATGCTCCATGTTTGGCCCCTTTTGTATGCTTCCATGTATAGGCCATTTAGATGCCATCTAGGTGTGTCTTTGACCTTAATTTGGCATGATTTGGGACTGTTTTGATTCACTTTGATCATTTGCTTCGTGTGTCACATGATCATAGTTTAAGTCCTTGGGCTTGGATGCATGCTTTGCTTGCATTGGTAGGTTGATTTGGCATCATCTTCTACATGTTTTTTTCAAAGCTTATCATGTATGCTATGTGCCAATGTTTGCCCCTTTTAAGTGTCCTTGAAAGTTGCTTCTATATGTTTAGGTATTCAACTATGTTTGCATGCATGTTTGTATGCTTAGGTACTTGGCTCATGACATTTTGTTGCATGTTTAATTGGTGTTGCATTTGGCATGCATTTCTTGCTAAGTTTCCTAACATGTTACATGCCTTGCATGTGTGCATGGTTAAGATTACACTTTGCATGTTTGCTAACTTGTATACTTGTCCTCATGTTCATGTTGCATACTTAGCCTCCATGCCTAGGTTGCATTGCATAGAGCATGCATGCTTTGCCTCTTGAATTGAGTATGATAGAGGTTGGGCTTTATGTGTTTAATTGGTTTGCATGTCATTTGAAATCGAAATGCACAACTTGGTTTCTTGGGCCATCACGCATTGAAATGCGCGATTGGTGGTCCGAGGGTCAAGCACTATCCTCCTTTGAGTCATAAACATGATAAGGGGTGTGGTTGTGCACATATTTGCTTGAAATGCACTGCCACGCCATGTTTTTTCCTCTGCTGCTATCAAACCAGTTTCTGCAGGAAGATTTGGCCGGCCGGCCATCTTCAGTGCCGACCGGCAAATAATGTTGGCCGATGGATCAATTTTGTGGCCGGTGATCATTTCCCTTGGCCGGTGGCCATTCCTCTCAGCCGGTGGTGTTCCACAGTGTGCAGAGAGCATATCCTGGGACTTGCACAATTTTCAGAAGAGCAGAGCAGGAAAAACAGAGGCAACTTGTGCATGGTGGCGGATTTCCGAGCAGAACCGAGCACGCATTGCATTGGACCCTCTTCCCGAGGCTGATTTTATTGCTTAATTAGCTTAGTTAATTTGCTTAGCTAGCGAATTGTCTGTAATAATTAATTAGCTTGATAGTTAGTTAATTGTATTATTCTTTTGGTCCCTCCGAGCGAGGGCTAATTCGTAATAAGTGTAGGTGCGTCTGTGCATGTCTTCCAATCCCCATTTTTTTCTCCCTTTTACTTACCTGCTTTCGATGGTTAGTATTAGGGCATATTTAATTTAGCATACCTTATGCTATGCATGCGTGCATCCATACATTTGTCTTGCATGTATCGGGCTCGGCACATCATACTAACTGCATTGTACTTCAATTCCAAGTTGAATACGTGTTAGTTGTATCATCATCATATGCCATCTTAGAATAGCCGAGCCTGTCTAGATTGCATCTTTGCATGTGTTGCACTAGCCATTTTTAACATGAACTAGGATCATGCATGTGATTACTAACTAGTTTCTATTTTGGCTTGGAGTACTCTGTAAGTTCTATGCTTTAGCATCCTTGCATGCGTGTGAGTGTTGCCATGACAGCATGATTACCATGAGGCTAGCTGGTTATGTGATATAACTGCTTGAATGCCTGTGGATGGAGGTCGAATTGCTTAAATTGGGATAACGCATTAAAACTGTGAATTTTAAGCCCACTAGATAGTGGCAAAACCATCTTTTCTAAAAGCCCACTTGAGGGTGGCAAAACCTGCATTTTAGCCTACTTGCGAGTAGCAAACCATTTTCAAAACAAACATGAAATGTTTTGTTCCAATTTAGGCGATTTGGTCTATACTTGTTTGTTGTGCGCATAGCATAGTAATTCTAGGCTAATAACTGGAATAAGATCACATAACGTTTTCAAAACTGGATATCACAGTTAGTAGAGGCCGGTCCTCAGACCGGGCGAGAGGGGGTGCTCATAGCTGACCTTCCCCAATCGTACCCAAGTTCCCGAGCCGAGGCAACTTTGGTGATGACAGACACGTGGCCTTTGGCACCGAGTCAAGGTTTCCTAAATTCCCCAAAATAAAATATTTAGGTGGCGACTCTGTATCTGGCAAAGCAGTCCATGTTTGGCACTTCTTTTCAAAAATCTGTTTCTCAAAACGATTTGCCGGATTTGGACTCTTTGGTTCAGATTTAGAACCGTGACACAAATTGAGTCCGAACTGTAGTGAGGCCCACGTGGGCGCGTCTACAGTCACTCTGCGTCTCGCTCTCATTCCCTCACCCTCGCGAACACTGATCAGAGGCAGCATCAAGTGTGTCTAGATAAAGGTCACGTAGTCACCCTCTACACGAAAATACTCTACTTCCAAGCCTACCATGAACTAGATCACCTCGTCGGCAGATAGTTTGTCTATCGCTCTCTTGGATACTGGTGGTGCCATCGGTATGAATGGAGCAAGTAGGTCCATGGTCTGGCACACGAAGCGGTCGGCTAGGAGCCAGGCTCGGTAAATCGAGCCCTTAAGTAGGATATGATAGCGGGAAATGCCCCAAGCCGCATGGTACTGGGCTTGAAGCCCTGTTGGTATCGAGGCCCAGGGATGCCATGTGATCTGAAATAAAAAATGAATAGGTTATTAGTCGCTGTCAATTGCTAATGTATGAATCAACATAGCTGTAAAGTAAAAAATGACAATGTTTCGAGTTACCTCGGGCACTGCTACCATGTCGAAGTACTAGCGGAAAAATGTGAGGGACTCACGAGTCGTACGGCAAAGTTGTCTGTCGTATACCCGAGAAAAGGGGACCGTCAGTGGAACCTCATCAACAGGCTCTGGGGAAGAGTCGGGAAGTATACTTATACCCATAGCAGTGGAGGAAGTGCAGTGATATGTGATCAGTATACAACGTATGAACAGATATAGAAAATGCAAAGCAGAAAGCATACAGTGCATGAATAGATGTGGAAAGTGCAAAGCAGAAAGCACATGTGTTGAACTAATATAAAGCAAGAAATGCTGAGCAGAAAATGTAAAGTGTGAAGAGTGAACTAAGATGTGTAACTCCCAGGCTCGCCAGTAGCCTCCAACCAAGTTCCCTCTCAGATGGCAAGAAGAGCTCATATATCCGTACAATGTAGTGAGGCTGGCTCCGCCTCAATTATAAAATTGAACTCGAGGAAGAGTCACCAAGGCACTCAACAAATATAGGCCTGCGGTGTTCCACCTGTTTGAGAACAAGTTGGTACCGAAGATGAACATGAGGAAGCCCCTAGCATACCGCTCTATCTCCTCAATCGTCTCAGGCTCATTCCCCCAAACCGCTCCTCGAACCAAGTGTATCGCACCATACCTGTCCGGTATATCGGTAGATGTGCCCCAAGTAGCTCGAGCCATGCTGCCTCACACTCCCCCATATCAGAATCGAGAGGAATCGGATCATCCCCTACGCCTAAGCCGATGATCATGGCAAAGTTGTAAGGAGTCATCGTCATCTCACCTGAGGTGGAAAGGTGGAGAGAGTTGGTGGTGTCCCACCATCTCTCCACTAGCGCTCCAAGAAATGGACGGCTCATGGTAACCCGAGTCAAGATGGAGCAGAAGAGATCGAAGCCTGGCTCGTCAATGATGTCACGAACTTTGGCTGGGAGCTGACCATGCCAATCTCGAGCAGTCGTCACACCATAGCCTCTAAAGGCGCGAGACTCACCCTGTGGCAATGCATGAAATGCAATGAGATCAAGACAGTGTATGAGTTACAGTTAGATGAAGGCAGTGCAATAAATGCAAACAGTTAAGGGCAAAAATGCATAGAAACAGATTTCGTACCTCAATGGAAAAGGCCGATAAATGAGACTTGGCTCCCTCAACAAGAGGTCCTCCAGCATGTCATCAGCGATGTCAGTAAAACATCTGATGCCACCTGCAGTGGGCAATATATGTGTCTGAGGATGATACCTCGCTGGATCAAAAGGCCATGTACTCAACAGTAATGGCTCTGGCTCGGCCTCGAAGTCCACTAGGGGAAGCTCGGGAGGAACCCCATCATGAGGGAGATCATCTGCCATCTGAAAAGGTGTGAGATAGGTGAAGAGTGAAGAAAAAGGGTGAACTTTGAAAAAGACAACCCTAGGAGAGAGAAAATGAAGAAAAAAGTCAAAGCCGAGAAAAGTGCACAGAATTCGAGAGAAACTCGAGGGGAATGAACCTAGAATGGTGAAAATCAGGAAAGAAGCATCGAAATCAAATTCCAATCAGTTCAAAGTCAAGAGAACTGGGAGGATTTAGCGAATAAAGTTTATGTGGGGTGTTGGAAAATGCGTAAAAGGCTCAGATCTAGAGAGGGAAAGCACATAGGGAAGGAGAGAGAGCATTTTAGGATGTCTTGGTGTGGGGAAATGATGCCCCAAGCCTTGTATTAAAAGACCCATGTGTGAAAAGGCAATTTTGTCCCGAACTGCCATCAATGGTGCCCACTGGTGGCCGGCAAGCCATACCAGTGGCTAGCAGGAGGCCGGCGGCCCCCTGTTGTGGCCGACGGGTTTCCAAAGGTCTCCCCTGTGTCCCTAGTTCTGTTTTGTGTTCTTGGATTCCAAGAAGTGAAGGAACTGTTCAGTGTTTGGTTCAGAATGTCTCTGCGAAGGCTCATAATCGCGTTTCCAGGGTACGATGTTCGTCGTTCATCAACATAAGCAAGTTGTATCCTTTTACCATATTGCAACTCTTCCGAGAGGTAAATCAGGAGTTGTTCTTGAATTGGTTTTAACGAATACGCTTTTGTTATTGCATAGAATATGTGTTTCTTTGTCGTTGCATGGAACGTGCATTCCACTTATACCGTTGCATAGAACACACTCTTACTCTAACTACATAGAGTGTGCTTCCGTTCTTGCATTATGCATAGAGCATGCTTACTACCTTCGCTCTTGTACTATGCATAGAATATGTCCTCAAATTGTTTGGTTTACGTAAACCATGCCATTATATCTCAGTTGTTATCATGCATAGAATATGCATTTTCCAATCATGCATAGAATATGCGCTTCTCACACTTGCATAGAACATGCCTTACCATTATTGTAATCGTGCATCGAACATGCACCCTTAATATGTTGTACTTGTTGAGTTTCTTTCTTATGCAGGTACGATATTATATGTACGGTTCATTTGGTGGAGCCAACATAGATAGACGATATTGTATGTACGGTTCATTCAGAGAAGTTCTGGATAAAATCATTCATTCTCGGTAAGAGAATGTTTTCCCTAAAATTTGTGCATCTATCGCACTTCCCCTAACTCGTGCATCTATCGTACTTAATCACTCGTGCCCTATGCATCTTTTCACTTTCCCCTCTTGTCTTTGGTTAAAAGCATTCGGGTGTGTCCCGGTGTTTGCACTGCCTCTTTTTGTTAAAAGCATTCGGGTGTGTCCCAGTGTTTACACCACTCCTTTTGGTTAAAAGCATTCGGGTGTGTCCCGGTGTTTACACTACCCCTTTTGGTTAAAAGCATTCAGGTGCGTTCTAGTGTTTACACCACTTCTTTTGGTTAAAAGCATTCAGGTGTGTCCCGGTGTTTACACTACCTTTTTTGGTTAAAAGCATTCAGGTGCGTCTCGGTGTTTACACCACTCCTGTTGGTTAAAAGCATTCGGGTGTGTCCCGGTATTTACACTACCTCTTTTGGTTAAAAGCATTCGGGTGCGTCCTAGTGTTTACACCACTTCTATTGGTTAAAAACATTCAGGTGCGTCCTAGCATTTACACCACCTTTTCCCCTCGCATGTAAGACACGTTGGGATTGTTTTTTTTTTGGTTGCAAGCATTCGAGTGCGTCCCCGTGTTCACATCATCTTCATTTTCTTCCGTGTGTGACGCGTTAGGATCTTGTTTGACATCTCGGGTGTGCCTGATGGTTTTGGTTGCGCTCTGTCTTTCCTACGCGTCACGTAGTTAAGCTTGCATAATTTTCGTACGTCCTTTCTGCATGAAATGTGGTTTGGCTCCTAATTCCCACGCGTGACATGTTTGCTTACTCCTTTTCATAATTGAGATTGTTGTGTCCTGTTTTGGTTTGTTTAAATGCAGCACTTTTATTGCATACCGTTTGCATTTTAAATGTTTCGTTGCACAGCCTCATTGCATGATCATAAGTTATGTTCTTGCATCATGCATAACATTTGCATTTTGCCCTAGAACTACGCTAGTTTGATTCCTTGCAAAGGGATACGTAGGCATCCTGAGGGCACAACTATTTATTGCTGTCTTGACTGTCTGTCCAAGTCTTACGGCCTTGTCAAAACGGGTCGTCTTTGGGCTTTGGCATTCACTCACATCATTTCATGACTCCGAGTTCTATCAAAGAGGGGCAGCTGTAGACACCCCATTTTTGACGGCCCTTTAAGACTTGGATGTTCTTGCAGGTACATCCGATGGCGAGTCTGATTGCTCACCAAATGCTCGAAGTCCGCAGCAGAACACCATAGGTTTGAGTTTTCCAAACCCTGTATCCATTTTATCTCATCTTTGGACCATGCTTAGGTCCCTTTAGAATGAAGTTCTTGATTGAAGGTTGTCGGCCATGATTTTTGGCATGCCGGCCATGATTTTTGGCATGCCAACCATTGAAGTGCCTTGCCGGCCATCAGTGTTTAACAATCTAAAAATGGTGGTTTGAAGCCTTTTTTTCATTAAGGGGTGGTTCATCCTTCTTGCTTGTTAGTTTGCTAAGCTTTTGTGCCTTTATTCATCACTTTAAAAATCAACTTTTTTGGGCATTTTTAACCACTGAATTTTAGAGGTTTTTTAGTGGTAAAAAACTTATTTTGAAATTCAAAATTGGAGGGGTTAGCCTCCCTTCCTTGTGTCTTGCTTGCATGCCTAGGTAGCTTCACATGTTAGCATGTTTTTTTAGCCTAACTTAGCTCAAGTCCAACATGTCTTAGCCTCTAAAATAACCTGTTCTAGCTCTGTTTTGGGCTAGTTAGTTTGTTTGAGTCTTGTTTTGCATAGTTGTAGTGCAACCCCATGCATTAGCTTCATGTTTTGGCTTTTTGTATCTTGAGTCCAACATGTTTTAGACCATATTTAGGGCAGTTTTGCCTCTTTTTTTAGTTATTTGTTTCATTTGAGCCTTGCATGGCATGGTTGTAGAGTTAATTCCTTCACTAACGTAGTGTTTTAAGGCTTTAACTCTCATTGGTGTGAGTTGGTTGAATGTTTTTAGTGCTTTTATCACTTAATTTCAGCACCTAAATCTCTGCAATCTCCCTCATTTCTTCACTTTTTGGTTTTGTTTCGAAAGTGGTTTCATGCCACTTGTTTGCCTAAGTGTGAAATGGAGGTGTTACACCTAATGGTTTAATCCCTTAGGGGGGTTCATTGCCAACAGTGTAATGCCTCTTTCATGCCCAAACCAACTTGTGGTCTGAACCTTCTTTCCATTAGAGGACACTCACCAATGGACTTAATGGACTAAAGAATGATTTGGTAATTAAAATGTGTAAGCAAAATTGACAAGTAAAAATGATAAGAAAAGCATGTCTTTGTGTTGCTTTGCTTGTGTTCAAATCGAACGTTAATTTGAACACAAGGAAAATGGGACATTTCATACTCAAAAGTGATGAAATGTGCCACTTTCCTTGGTCTTCATTGCCCTTGATCATGCATGATAGGGTGATGGTCTTGTTAGTCATATTTGTGCATTTATCGAGATTGTACAACTTGGATCTTTGGCCATCATGCAATGAAATTGCTTGATTGGTGGTTTTGGATCCAAGTGTGTCACTCCTTTGAGGTTTAAAGATGATAAGGAGAGGTACAGTACAAAAAACCCTTGAAAAATCTTCCTTTTGCTCTGCTTGTGCTCTGTTGCAATGTGATGATCCAAAGCATCAGTGGCCGGCAGTGCCTTATCAATGACCAGCAAGGCTTCATTTCTGGCCAACAGTACACCTTCTTGGCTGGCAAAGGACCGGCAAGCCACTAGTGTAACCCTCAGCAAAGATTTGGTAAGTTAGAGCAGAAAGGTTCTGAAGTATGCTCAACCATGCAAATAGAGCCTTTTGAGAGCAAAACGGAGGACTTTTCGGGCGAAAACTGAGCGCATGCATCTTCCACTTCCCGACGCGGAGCAGTGGCAGCATAGTTTAATGCCTTGCATGATTAGTTAGTGTGCATTTGTTTTAATTAATTAGTTTACTAGTTGATTAAAATGTTGTAATAATTAGTAATTAGCTTAGCTAGTTATTCATTTGATTTGTAATAATTAGTCTAATTAGCTAATTAGATTAGTTTAATTAGCGTAGCTAGTTAGCTTATTCATTCGGACCCTCTTCGTGAGGGCGTAATGTTGTAATAAGTGTGTGTGCGCACGTGTGTGTATGTCTTCCAACCCCACGTCTTTCTCCCTTTTATTTAATCACTTTTGATGGTTAGATTAGGGACATATTTCAAATTAGCATACCTTATGCTTACATCCATTCATTTGTCTTTCATGCACCAAGGCTTGACGCATCATTCAAACTGCATTGCAATTTCAAATACTTCTTTGAATACGTGTTTTATTGCATGTTGTTCAAATCAATTCATATGCCATATTAGTAGTCGAGCCTATTGAATGCGTATTGCATGTGTTGCATTACACATATTGCATAGTTAGGATCATGCATCTTTCTAACTAATTTCTTTATTGGCTTGGAGTACTTGGTAAGTTTTTATGCTTTAGCATACTTGCATAAGTGTGAATGCTGCCATATTTAGCATGATTGCCATGAGGCTATGTGCTTAAATTCCAAAATGTTTGAGTACCTGTGGATGAAGCCTCGTTGTTTGAATTGGAATGATTCAACAGATGTGCAATTTAAGCCCACTTTGTTGAGTAGCAAATCATGTTTTAAGCCCACTATGTTTGGTGGAAAAACCGCAACTTTAAGCCCACTTGAGGTGGCAAATTCAAACCATTTTCATAAACAAACATGAGTTAAATTGTTTCCAAATTGAGCAAACTAGTATATACTTGCATGTGCACGTCACATAGTAAAGCTAGTTTAATAACCGGAACAAGAACACATAATGTTTATAAAAAAATCATATCATGATTAGTAGAGGCCGATCTTTGATCGGGCGAGTAGCGGTGCTCAATTCATGGCATTCCCCTCTCGTACCTAAGTTCTCGAGCCGAGGCAACTTTGGTGATGATGGACATATGTCCTTCGGCACGAGTCAGGGTTTCCTAAATTTTCCCCAAAAATAAAATATTTAGGTGGCGGCTCTGTATCTGGCAAAACAGTCTAATTTTGGCATTATTTGATTTAAATTTGATTTTCCAAAAAGATTTACCGGATTTGGACTCTTTGGTGTTTATCAGTTTCACATTGCACTTGTGAGATTAGATTCAGAACCGCAGGAGTCCGAACTGTGAGAACTTTTCTTTCAAGCATTTCCGAAAGGCAGGGTGCGGGAAAAATGCGAGCCACAAGCTGTCAAGTACTCATGCAACCTTATCTCTTTAAAAGATGGCTCGCGACTGCTTCTTTACCCAGTAATGGAAAACTGAAGAGTTTCTTCTGTAAATAGAGGTTCCTACCATGGCTAGGCTCTAAGATTGGATGGCCTCTTTGGACAGCGCCGATAAAGTGAATTTTGCAGGATTCGTCCTAAATGCCATTTTTCCTCGGAATCGCACTCCGATCCATCTTCTTTTTCCTCAGGCAACGGTTCGTTGCTGGTGTTCAATTACTTATATATTCCACTTTAGCATACAGGAGCTCTACCTGACTATTGAAGAATTCCAAGCATTAATGGAGCTTTCCCGAGATAAAGAAATCATGCCTCAACCTAACTTCGACCATGCTCATATCTTATCCAAGATGTATGGTCTATCTCTGAATGAGACTTGATCCCTGGCTCACAATGGAGGTTTTGACGTGTTCAGATTGATTCACCTATTTTCCATTATTGGAGATAGGAGTGATCCTATTTGGTGGCGGCGCTGTCAATATGCACTTTGCATGTGTCTACTCTCATACTAACTGCTTGCTCCTAATGGTAATAGGACGAGCATCAAGGTTGTCAAGGTGGCCTAACGACTGCTGGAGGGTTAGAGTTGCATGGGCTTAGCGTTAGCTAAGACTTTGATGGGTTTGGATGCATCCTGTAGACAAGAGAATTTTCAGTTTGCAGGGAGTCCACTACTTCTTCAAGTACTGTTTCCCACCCTTTCTTACTTTATATTTCTTACATCACTCTGGCCCTCTTCACTTGATTTTTTTTTTTTTTTTTGAAAACCCTTTCTCCATTTTCCTGCTCAATGCACATCTCTCTATTCTTTAATCTTTCTTGTTTTTCATCCCTCCCCAGGTATGGTTGATAGATAAACTAAAAGTAGTGGACCCCTGTGCTCGATACTCAGCTAGGAACTACTTCTTTCGGGCCTAGACAATGGATTTTCCTTCAGAGAGCTTGTGGGATGACTAGATGTGCAGCAGGGTTCCAATGGATATTGCCTAGCATTACACCTAGCTAGACTTACCTCCAATGACATACAGTGTGTTCCACCAATTGGGTGTGCAATTGATCAGCCTGACACACTGCATCTTCTACTTCTCTTTCTGATTTAGGCGATAGTTTGGACATGATCAAACCTGTCATGTTGATGAGATTGAATATCTAGCTTCATTTCAGCTCTAGGCTAGACAACTTCCTTGGTACGCAACTGCCTAGAGGATGAGAGAACTCTTGGCTCCCGCCAGTGTTGTTAGCTACGCCATTTCTAGTCAGTGCCTTCTTTGACTTGAGAAGAAAGCACATGGAAACACCTCCTTGGTTGCAGAATCTTCTGATGCTGATGCAAGGAGAGGGTCACAGACTTGACTCAACTATGCCCCTAGTTTGTTGCTTCGACTTTAGCTTTTGTGATGTAAAATGCGTTAATCAATATGGGAGTTAGCCAAAGCATGATTGTTCCATTTTTGTTTTGAAAATATATAAGAGAGATTGTGGGTATTGAGAAGCTTCCTCTCATGCTTGATGAAAGGTTCATTTTGTCAAAAGATATTTGAGAAAATTAGTCAATTTTGTTACAACAAAACCAAACACATTTTCGCAAACAACCACTATTTAACCTACTTGAAAACAACCCTTGAAACTGCATAACCTCGAATCAATTCTCCAAACAAGACTCTTTGCACCTCTTCCACCATTGTGTTACCAATCTATTCTGCCTTGCAACCCCATTTTCCACAAAAAAAAGTAAGCCTAGATAACTGGATCTAAATCAGAATAAAAGCAAATTGATCAATTATGGACAAGACAACTGAGTTGAAAAAATGGTTAGGGCCGAACTTCAGAATTAAGTTGCCTACATATCCCAAGGATGGGAATTAGGCCTTACGTAGTTCACAGTTAGACTTCACTCAAGTATTTACTCTCTCCTTTTGTGCTTTAATTTTTTCCAAAACCACCATTTCGGGTTTTCAACCTTGTGAGCTCCATTTTATTTATTTTCCTTTTTCTTGCTTTAACTTTTGCCTGGGTCGCCTTTTTGGGTTTTCGACCCAACGAGCCTCTTAGGGATAGTATTTCTTTAGCTTGTCCATGTTGATTGGTTGTGAAAACTCCAGCCCATCCAGATCCATCAAAATAACCACTCATCCTGATCAAATTGACTTGATGATGTAAAGACCAGTCCAATTGGGTTTGAACCTGCCCGTAGGATCGTAAATTGGAGCTTGGTTGTCCTTCAACACTAGATCTCCCTCATTCATATTCCTGGGCTTGACCTTCTTGTTGAATGCTTGAGCAATCTTACGCTGGAACCCTTGTACATGGTATAGTGCTTTCAACCTTCTTTCATCAAATAACATCAGCTTTTCGAATCAATTCTAT
The DNA here is from genome assembly GCF_055761805.1 of Camellia sinensis. NCBI lineage: Eukaryota > Viridiplantae > Streptophyta > Magnoliopsida > Ericales > Theaceae > Camellia > Camellia sinensis. The sequence continues at coordinate 45,897,231 of NC_138964.1, forward strand.
TGCCAATCAGACTCTGCTATCTGACACTCAGCCATAATCCTTAGCGAAGGTACCTCTATCTCGATTGGTGGTACTGCCTTCATCCCATAGACCAAAGAATAAAGGGTTTCCCCAGTAAATGTCTGGATCGAGGTCCTGTAGCCCCACAATGCGAAAGGCAACTTATTTGGCCAATCCTTGTATGTTTCCACCATCTTTCGTAAGATGTTCTTGATATTTTTCTTAGTGGCTTCGACGGCTCCATTGGTTTGTGGCTTATAGGTTGATGAGTTGTGAGAAGCTACATTGTATTTCTCAAGCAGATCGATCACTTCTCCCTTGAAGTGCGAATAGTTGTCCAACACAATCTCGTTTGCAACAGCATACCTACAAATGATGTTGTTCCTAATAAACTTGGCCACGTGCGACACCTTCAAATACTGAATACGATTGTGCTTCCACCCACTTGGTAATGTAATTGATTGCTACTAGCATAAACTCATGTCTATTCAACCCTTTGGTGCTATTGCCCCAATGACGTCGATTCCCTAAACTGAAAAACGCCATGGTGAAGTCAGGTTGTACAACTTTGATGACGGGATGTTCATGCAATTGGTGTGAATCTGACACTTATGGCATTGACTGATAAAACCGATACAATCATTTTCCATAGTCAACCAGTAATATTCTTGTCTGAGGATTTTCTAGCTAGCATTATACCATTCATATGAGCCCCACATTCTCCTCCATCGACAATTTCCATGATGAGCTTCGCTTTATCTTCCTCCACACACAACTTATGCATTCCTAGATGACCTCTTCTATACAACCTATCTCCACAGATGATGAATTTAGTGGCCAGACATCATATCTCCCTTTTGTCCTTAGTATTTGCCCCTTGTGGGTATATTTCTTCTTCTAGAAAGTTCCAAATGTCAAAGTAGCGAAGACCCTCATCTTAGGTTTCTGCTGCCGCAGCAATCATCTCGTATGCCATGGTGTATCTCTGCTCTATGATAATTGGACGCATCCTTACCCCAATCAGTATGTCCACCATCGAAGCTGAGGTTGCCAAAGCATCAACGAACCTATTGTTCTCGCTCACCAAGTGTGTAAATGTCAATCGTTTGAACCTCTAAATCAACGTATCTAGGGTCTGATATCCAATCCCCATTGGCTTGAGACACAACCAAGTTTGAATCTCCAATCACATCCAATCTTATTGCCCTAGTTCCAGGGAAACTTCCAGTCCAGCAATGTATGCCTCGTACTCTGCCTAATTTTTGGATACTTTAAACTGGAGTTTGAAGGCCAGAGGCACATGAGAGTCGTCTGGTGCTATGAGCAATACTCCTATCCCGTATCCATACTAGTCGGCAGCTCCATCAAAATACAATCTCCAAGTATCTTTTTTCAACTGCAGAATCTCTTCATCTGGGAATTCGTACTCCCCATCTTCTTCCCCGTTGATCAGGTTATTTGCCAAGAACTCCGCTACGACTCTCCTTTTAACAGATTTGTGAGTGACATATTGAAGATCAAACTTAGAAAGCAAAAGCAACCATCTAGCTAGCCTATCGGTAAGTGCTAGTTTCTCAAAGAGATATTTGATGGGATCTAACCTTGAAACCAGGATTACCGAGTGTGCTAACAAGTAGTGCCTCAACTTTCTAGTGGCCCATACCAACGCTAAGCAGACCTTTTCCAGAGGGGTGTAACAGATTTCGTATCCCAACATCTTCTTGCTCATATAGTATATTATCTTCTCCACCTTCTCTTTTGATTCTTGCACTAGCATGTAGCCCATAGTAGACTCAGTCGCTGATAGGTACAAGATCAATGGTTTCCTTGCCTCAAGGGCTGACAACATAGGCAGATTCTGTAGATATTGTTTGATTTGCTCAAAAGCGTGATTGCATCGACCATCCCATTAGAACTTCTTCCCTTTCTTTAGAAAGCCAAATAGTGGTTCACAAGTGGAGGCTAACTTCGAAATAAATCTTCTTATGAATTGTACTTTCCCTAGAAAGCCTCCCACCTCCTTTTCAGTCATTGGAGGGGGGCATTTCTAAAATAGCCTTGATTTTGGATGGGTCAACCTCAATTCCACGTTGCATGATTAAGAACCCCAGCATCTTTCCTACAGTTACCCCTAAAGTACAGTTTTTTGGTTCAGCCTTAACTTGTACTCTTAAATTCTTCCAAAGAACCTTCTCAATGCTTGACAGTGACCTTTTCATTCCTTGGACTTGATAATCATATCATTCACGTACACTTCAACCTCCTTGTGAATCATGTCATGCAATATGGTGGATTTTGCTCTATGGTAAGTGGCATCGGCATTTTTCAACCCGAATGGCATAACTCGATAGTAGTAAGTTCCCCGCTAAGTAATGAATGTCATCTTCTCTCTATCCTCAGGTGCCATGGAGATCTAATTATAACTTGAAAACCCATCTATGAACGAAAGCAAGGGCATGACCTACAGTGAAGTCTACCAATTCATCAATATGTGGTACCAGGAAATTATCATTCGGGTTGGCCTTGTTCAGATCCCTAAAATCAACATAAACTCAAATTTTTCCATCCTTCTTTAGAACTGGGACGATATTTGCTAACCATGCCGGATATTCTAACACAATCAAAAACCCTGCATTGATCTGCTTAGTAACCTCCTCCTTAATCTTCAATTCCCAATTTAGCCAAATTCTATAGAGCTTCTTCTTGACAAGTTTGGTTTGGGGATCAAGAGGGATCCTATACTGGACAATCTTAGGATCGATTCCAAGCATGTCTTTGTAAGACCACGCAAAAACATCTTTAAATTCTTTTAACATAGCGACTAATCGCTTACATTCCTTTGAAGACAACGTGAAACCGATCTAGACCAATCAAGGATCCTCCTCCGTACCCAGATTAATCAGAACAATGTCATCCATCAAACGCCTCTCCTCCTCCCAATTAGTCAAATTTTTCAAAACCCGAGAAATTTTTTCCTCTTTGTTTCCATCAAAATTTTGAAAATCTTAGTTAATGTAATAAATTAAGGGCATAGAAAAGTAAGCACAATCCACACAATTCTCATTCATCAGGTATGGGTCAGCAGATATAGTGGACTCAAAAGAAAATAAGAAAGATAACCAAGACAAAACAGTGTCATCTGGGTTATCAACCCAGAACCACCCGACTCAGAACTACCAGAAGAACCCAAGTCTGACTCCTACTCTACATACTCAATAGAATTAGACTCCACGATACAATCTTTCTCAAGTTGCCAAGTCAAATAAGGTGCCTTAGATGCATCCAAGATGAATAAGTGCAATCCATGGACAGTCCTTCCCCGATCAAAAAAACATTGACATCCTCAAAACCCTATAACGCAACAAACAACCAGTGTCAACTCCACTTTATCACCCTCTGCTTTGGCCAAATAGCTGCTTCTCTCTTGACCCAAGCTATTTTCGAAGTTTGCTTCCTTGTCCTCATTTTCATACGGCATGTGGTAAAAGAAAACCTCGAATCTGGGGAGACACTACTTTGTCTTAGGGTTTACCCAAGGTTCACGAAAACTGCAAAAGGGAAAGTCATCTCCTTCCCTGATAAAACGACCATTCAAGGTTCCCCAGATCAGTTTGTGCTTCAATTCATATTGCTTCTTAGCTTTGGCCCTTTCTCTCACCTCATCCCCTTTCTTTTTCTAATCAACTTTCATGAGTCCGTATCCTAACCCAAATAAATAAGGATTATGGATAATTCCCTCCACCGCAATGATACCTTTCCTTTCACTCCTTCCAAGTCCCATCACTAGGATATGTCCTAACTTGCTCATAAAGTAGATTGATTGAACACTTAGGTACATGTCGTCTTCATCTACCATGATAGTCTGGACTAACTAAGCCTTAACTAAAGTGAATCCAGAAAGAAAACGTCTTCTTCCCCATGATCTATCTCCAATAGTGGGGTCGTAACCTCGAGTGGAGGATGGATAGATGAATTCCCAAAGACAATGGTGATCCCCACAACATGTGGGTATTTGACCAGTTGATGCATTGTGGAAGAGATGGCTTTCATTTGATGTAACCAAGACATGCTCAATAGCAAATTAAAAGTCATCTACACATCCATGATGTGGAACTTAGTTTCATGCTCAGATGGTTTCACCAGAATTTATATTTTAACGGTGCCCATAACCCCCTGGCTAGTATTGTCATATACTCAGATCAGATGATTTGTTAGTACAAAGTCTGCCAGCTTCAACCCTATCGCGTAAGCAGTACACGAAGGGCATACATTTATAGCTGACCCAGTGTCAATTAGAACCACAGGGACCCACTTTATTCGGCATTCCAGAGACACATACAAAGGCTTGTTGTCGTCTGATCCCTTTGGAGGGAGTTCCTTATCCGAAAAAGTAATAAATGGAATGGGCCCCGTTGGCATGATCAATGACACTAGTTGGTCTAGTGTGGTATCAATGGACAACTTAGCCTTGCTTAATGTTGTGAGCATAGCCTGTCGGTGTTCTCGTGATGCATAAGCAATCCCCAAATTGAGATGTTGGCTTGGATCTTCTTCAACTGTTTAAGGATCAAATCTTTCTCTTCTTCATTTTTCTTCCCTTTCCTTTTCTCCACATCCTTTCCAAATGGTTCACCTTGATCTAGGTATGAGGGCTTAAAGAAATGCCTACTCCTAGTTAGATGATCAATCTTTTCAGAATACCGAGCATCATCTGGTGCATTGTTTCCCCAACCTTCATCAATGTGAGTGAAATGTAGATCATCGTCTTCTCGTCATTCCCCTTCATTTATAGATAGGCAATCATCCGGCTCAACATGTATCATCCTACATTGCAATCATTTCTTTTTGGCTAGTAAGGTGGCGTCGACTAGATTTCTCTAAAGATGTCCCTCCTTCTCAATTGTGCCCATGCTCGGCTAGTTTTGTGCTTTTATTTTTCTGCTATTGGATCAGTTGTCCTGATGTTCTCGGATTCAAGGACTACCCTCTCAACTTTTCTTTCTGGCACTTTTTTTCTAGTCTCCTCTGCTTTGGACTCTCTTAGCTTTTTGCTTTCTCCAGTTTCACTACTTTCACCTCTATTTTCCTTCCCCTTCACTTTTCTAGTGGCTGATGTTATTTTTCTTGTTTCCTCATCACTTCTTTTGTTTCCAAATCCTCCTCACTACTTGCCTATATGTGGACACTAGCCCAATTATTTAGGTTTCACTATTCAATTTGTACATCTCCTACGCTCCGTTCTTCAAATAAATGGAAGTTATCTAAGTCCTCTTCCAAATCGGCCAAGTCATCTAGCCCTTGTTTGAGTACATCCTCCATGATTACATCAATGTAGAATGCATCAGGTAAAGCAACCTTTGGCTTTGGATGACCAATCGGTAGAATATATCTAATGGGATCATATCCTGACAAATCCCCAATTTCTATCATTGGTGCCTCCGTTACAACCATAGGATTTCTGGGTTCCAACGAGGGTTGAATTGCATCCATCATGCACAAATTGATACTCTCTAGAATGTGGACTTCAAGTTTAAGTAAGTATGAAGAAGTGATGTATATACCGGGATCAAAGGCGGGAGATACCGTATGAATGAGGTTAAGATTGGCAGGTGGTCGAACTTAATCATGGGTAAGCAAAGGGTTGCTAGTGACATTTGGCCCTTGTGGTGGGGTTTGTGGAGATGCTATGATTTTGTGGTCTATGAGGTCCTGGATCTCATGGCAAAGACGAATGAACGGTCGATTTTATGGTCTTGTTGTTGGTGAAAGGCACAATACTTTGATGCATCATGCCTAGATGGAAGCAGGTCAGGAAGAGGTCGAGGATCGAGTAGTTTGAGATGGCTTTATTTCACTATTGTTTTTAGGGCTCGAGTTAGAATCATATAAAGTGGGGAAAAATCGTGGTTTGGGAAATAGTTCCGATTGTCGGACTGTGGGGTGGCATCGGCAAAGGGTTTGGCTATTTTTGTGGAAGTGGTGACAGTACTAACTTCCGAAGGTTTCGTGACTATGTTACTACTGCTAGTAACATTGGAATCACAGATAAAAGTCTTTCTTACAGGTTTTTTTCTCATCTACAATGATCCCATGTTTGATAGTATCTTCAATTTGAACTCCAATCTCATGTAGATATTTAAGGTAAAAAGTGGGAGAAGTATCATCTTTTGTAACATCTTGCTATGATGGTTCCTTACCACTATCTGAATCTGACCTTCTCTGAGGACCTATTAGTCATCATGACTGCATTGGCCCTCTATCTTGCTTTGAATTCGATGAAGCTTTCCTTCGGTTCTTGATGTGTGCCTTCCAAATCCTGGGTGGTTACCTCAATCTATGTATTATATGAGTACTAAGCAATGAATGTCTCAACCAACTCCTATCAATTTTGTTTCACATTATCCTCTAGTTTGGCATACTAAGTTGCAGCAATTCCTGACAAAGTCCTCCCAAATAGAGAAAACTTCTGGGGGCAGGTTAGACCCATAGGTTTTAGAACATCTAAGAATAAATGGATATGTACCATAGGGTCATCTGATCCGTCAAACTAGTCAATATGTAGCATTTTGAATCTTTCTAGTGATTTGACAGTTGCCTCTGTGTATCCATCCTCTGTATTAGGAATGGAATTAATCTCCTGGGATTTTTTGAACAACTTCTTTAACATGGCTATCTTCAGTATGGCTAGATCAAATTCAGCAATTTCAAGGAGCAAGAGTCCTTCAGCTGGATGTATTGGTGCTCTAAGAGCAGGAGCTTGGACCAGTTCTTCCGGTTGACCAAAACTTGTGAAATTCTCAATTGACAGAGGTCGATCGAGACTTGGATGATTAACTAGCTATGGATGGGCAGTAGTTACCTTGGCTGTTTGTTGTATTCCAGCAATGGTATCACCTTGGGCAGCTACTGTATGATTAATAGCATTCATGGACCACTAAATGTTAGCAATCATTTCTGTGATATCCGGGAGATTTTTAGCCATAAAAAGAATTGGGGAATGACTTACTAGGATACTGAATAGAGGAGATCTGAGGGGTGACCGGCATAAAATCTATAAAGGTGATTGAGGATGTGACAGGCTCTGAACAACTGTGCTTGTTTGACCCTTTTTTCTAGATACTAATGGAAGTGACACTAACATTGGCTAACCTTGAACAAGATCTGTGATTTTGTAGAGTCTACCAGTACAAGTCAATAGGGTTTTAGGGGTGTCAAAACTTTCTAAAGTTATAATGAACCAACTACCTAGCAAAAGGAAAAAAATAAAGAAAACACATACATCAGATGAAAATTCAACTCAGAACACATATATCAACCATGAATCTGGCTTCATTTTAGCTCAACACTGACCATTCTATATCCACTAAACTATTCTCAATCCAATCACTAATGCGTCTGAACCACTAATATGAATAACGAGCCCCTGTACTGGATCCCACAGAAAGCATATTGCAAATAAGGTGAACCAAAACGCCCCATGGGGGCTTGGGATACCCTATCCTAGTTAGGAGACGAACTAGGGTTTCACTATTCAATCAATTGGTATCACTACATCTTAGACATGAGAGACCATCCTATTCTATTAGTGGAAGTCCCTAGAGCAGAGTATATGAACTAGGTCAGTCTGGTCAAAAGGGGTACCTCAACAAGGCACCTGATACATCTACCCTACCCAATACTTAAATGAAAGCAGGTTCAAATGGTATGTTAGCAGTCCAGATCTGAGGCTTATATTTCCACTATAACAAAGCCCACGTCCTACAAGCCCTTAGGGATGTTAAATGACAAATACAGTGACTTTAAGCGCATCATGCATGAAATGTAATGAATGTACATATGAAGATAAAATCAACATTATGAAGTTTGAATCATGTTCTTTTAATAGTCCCCAGCGAAGTCGTGAGACTTTATGGGATACTTTTGGGGTTACCAAGCGTGTCCAACAATTTAGACTCCTGATCTCTTGATCTAGTCTCACTAGTGCAATATGAAACAGAAAATAAGAGTCCAAATCTGACAACTTTTATAGAAAATCCATGATGATACAGTTTGTCCCAGTGAATAGGTCGGACTGGTCCAAGCTCCTCAAGCCCAGGTCCAAATGATCAAGCCCACCGGATAACCTGCAAACAAGTTCAACGGGGAACGGGGTAGTCCCCCAACGAACCCTCCGATGAGCAAGTTAGGAAGAGAAGTAGAGTGTAGAGGGAGAGATTAGAGATAGAAATGCTTAACCTTCTTCTTGTTTTCAACGTTTGCTTATATCCTTTGGTAATCATTTCGCTGTCCCTTCCGACCTGACCTCCTCGCCGAAAGTCTATGCTGTAGCTTACCTTGTTCAGGGTAAGGGGGTCCTGTTCCGACGGAGAGGTGTTGTCGTAATAAATGTTGTGATGGGCTGCATTAATGGTGATGTGCAGTGGCAATAACTTTACAGATCTTTGTCTGCTGATGTGGCTCGTCCTTCACTTGCCATGTGTCTGAATGTCAGTGGCTCTTTATGCCGTGTTGGATTCTAGCTGTCCTGGACCTCACCAACTGGGTTATGTATTGGGCTCCAAGTGATGGGCTTGGGTTGTTCATAGTGATTCATGGCCTTTATGGGCTTATACACGTTAGTAGTCTCCCATTCCCGAGTGCAGCTTTAGTCCAACGAAGGGAATACAAATGAAGAAGATGAGGGTGTTAGGGGTGACCGAGAGGGTGAACCGACCGGGATGTGGTCCGACCGTGCAGGGTGACCGAGTGAAAGGGCCGACCATGAGGAGGGCCAACCGCAAAGGTTGGCCGAGTAGAAGGGTCGACCACGAGGAGGGCCGACCGCGAAGTGGGGCCGACCGCGGAGGTTGGCCGAGTGGGAGGGTCGACCACGAGGAGGGCCGACCACGAAGGGTGACCGAGTGAGAGGGTCGACCACGAAGAGGGTCGACCGCGAAGGGTGAGGTAGAGGGGCGTGGGGCTCGAGAGGTGGCGTGTCACATGGTGATTTGAAGTGAAAAAGACAGGGTAAGGGGAGGAGACAGTGGATCGTGGTCGTACACGTGGCAACATCCCGCGGGGGGGGGGGAGATTAGGCGTTAGATCAGAAGTGAAACGATAGGTCATTATGGGTGTTGAAATGACAGTTTTGGCGGATGATTTGAAAAGTTTTCAAGCCGGCGAAAATTAATTGGGATCCCTGGAATACGGGCAAACCGTGGGCTTTTGGCATTATTCGATTCACCTACTTGTTTACGAAAAATCAAAATATTCCAAGTGTGAATTCCATTGTTGCTCGCGATACACCTCTGCAACACTTTTTCAATTTCCTTGCACCTGCATCTGAAGCAATTCGCAAGCATACCACAGAAATGGCCCAAGAAGAAACTGCGAATGTCAGGGTGGATCCACTTGGTGATGATGATGCAGTGGAGTTAGCACAGCAATATAGGATGGAGAGGGTGGGGGAGTTGGTGGTACGATCCTATGGTTCCACTATGGTAGTAGCTCCAAAGCCAATCAGCCAGGTAGAACCAGATCACTAGCATACAAAGGCAGATAGATCAACGGTTACTACAGCGAATTTGGAGGCCATTCGCGAAAAGTACCTGTAGACACCCCATTTTTGACCGTCCTCAAGACTTGGACGTCACCGTTTGAACACTCGGTGATTATCCATGTTTGTGTTCGTTTGGAGTTCCCGGAGGTCTCGGCTCGCGCGCCCCGCCTCAGGATCCCCGAACTCGACCGTTTAGTGTCTGGTTTTGCACCAAACACTTGCATCTTGCCTTTGAGAGGCAGGGTGGGGCTTGTAGACCATCCCCACCCATCACCGGCAGTGGCTAGAGGCCACCGGCTGGTTTTTGCTGCCACCGGCAAAATAGTTTGCCGGCCGGCACTCTTTGTTGCCGGTCAGCACTTTTTTGTGCCGGTCGGCACTTTGTTTGGCCAAGATGGCATTTTTTGCCGGCCGATTGCTGTTCATCTGCTTTTGCAGATATTTTTGGACAGCTGTATAACTTTTGCTCCCCTCCATACACGTGTATGGAGGGATCTCCCTCTTGCAAAGCTTGTTGAATAAGCTTTACAAGAGGCTTATAGAGAGGGCTCTCTCTAAGGCTTGGAGGGAGAGGCTGAGACATTTTTGAGAGAAAAAAGACAGAGAAGAGCTCTGGTTTTCTAGGGTTAGGGTTAGACATACACAATCTATCTCTCTTTCCCTCCCATTTTGCACACTAGGTGTTTTGTGCCTTACTATTGCACACAAACACCTAGTGTTTCACCTTCCTCTTAAGATTAGAGTTCTAAGGGGTTGTTCTTGAGTTTCTTGACTGATTTGGAGCCAAAGGAGGCCATTGGAGCATCCTTGTTGAAGAGGACTACAAGGGTAAGAAACTTACACCTTTGTTCCCCATTCTTGCATCAATTTTATACCTATCTTAGAGCTGTTTTTGTGATTATTGTATAACATAAAAAAGTTCTATTTTTAAGCCCTCTTTATTGTTTATTAAGAGTGTTTTGTTGTTTGAGGGGTGTTGACCACCCTTAGGCCTCAAAAGGCCTCATTTTGAGCCATTTTGTGCTAGCTCCGGGATTTTGGTTTTGAGGTCTCTTCACCACTGAAATCTTGAGGGATTTCAGTGGTGAAGATGATGCTTTGAAGTCCCAAGAAGGAGAGGGCCACCCCCTCTCCTTGTTGTCCTTGAAAAGGGCACATTTTGGCCTTCCTAAGGAAGCCTATGCTTGAGTGTGTATTGAGCATGTTTTGTTTGTTTTTCATGCTTATATATCCATGATATAACATGATTTCAAGTTGGTTTTGGAACCTTATGCATGTTTAGCATAGTTGCCTTGTAATGCCATGTTTGTGCCTTAACATGATCTAGGTTGTTAGCCTTTGTTGGAGCATGTTTTAGGTTTGCATTTGTGAAGATTATATGCTTATTTTGCCATGTTTTAGATCTGTCCATAGTTGTTTGGGTCGATTTTAGCATGCATTATATGGCTCCTTTGCATTTAGGCTTGTTGGCCTTGAGTATGTGCATGTGTAGCATGCAATCTTTGCATTGTTTTGGTGATTTGGGATCATTCTACATGTCATTTCAGTCCCATTTCCATGCTTGTTTGATTGCCTCGCATGCCTCTTTAATGCTTTGAAAGCATGTTTTGCAATGTTCCATGTTTTGGTGCCTTTGCATGCCTTTGAATTTGGGCCACTTAGATGCCATCTAAGGAGTCCTTTGGCCTTGTTTTAACATGCTAAAAATCTATTTTTAGTTGTTTAATGCATGCCATGTTTGGTCATGATAAGTGTAGTTCAATGCCTTATCAACTTGCCTTGAACACTTGGACTTTTTGTTGCATGCTTGACTTGATTTATAATTTGATTTGGCATCATTTTATAACATGATTTTAAGGCTCATGTTGCATGCTAATTTGTCCATGTTTCCTTCTTTCAAGTGTGCTTGAATGTTGTTTGATTCATGCTTAAGTGTTGGTCCTTATGAGCATGTGTGTGTGCATGCCATTTAGCTCTCACTCTTTAGCACTTTTGGCTACTGTTTTAGGCCTATTTTAGAGTCGCCTAATTCATGTTTAAGTCCATCTTTGCACTCATTTGTATTGCCATATGCATGCTTGTATGCTTGCATAAGTGCATTGCCATGTCATGTTGCATTCCTAGCTTGTATGCCTAGGTTGCATTGCATTTTGCATGCATGCCTTGTTCCTTGAATTGGTGATAGGAATTGGGCCTAATTTGTTTGATTGGTTTGCATGCATTTGAAACCAAAGTTGCATACTTGGTTCCTTGGGCCATCATGCATGGAAATGCGTGATTGGTGGTCCGAGAACCGAGGCACATGTCCCTTTGAGTCATCACAATGATAAGAGACATGGTTGACGCATACATGCCTTGAAATATGCTACCATGCCTTGTTTTGCCCTTTGTTGCTGTGAGTTGCAGGTTCTGCAGGAATACTCTGCCGACCGGCAGTGTAATGTGCCGACCGGCACAATTTTCTCTGCCGACAGACCCTATTTTGTGCCGATGGCCATACTACACTGCCGGTGGAAGTTTCATCTAGCCGGTGGTGATCCCCTCTGTCCAAGGATGCAGTCCTGAGGTTTTGACAACCTCCAGAGGAGGAAAGGGAGGAAAACAGAGGCAGCTTGCGCATGGTGGCGCGTCTCCCGAGACGCTTTCCTGCTTTAATTAATTTAATTTAATTTGTTAATTAAATTAGTTAATTTGTAATATTAATTAGCTTGCGTAGTTAGTTAATTTGTAATATTTATTTGGTCCCTCCGAGCGAGGGCAAATCTGTAATAAGCGTGTGTGGGTGGTGTGAATGTCTTCCAATCCCCACTTCTTTCCTCCTTTTTATTTACCTGCTTATGATGGTAGATTAGGGCACATTTATTTTAGCATACCTTATGCTATGCATGCGTGCATTCATGCATTTGTTGACATGCATTAGGCTCGGAACATCATGCTAACTGCATCAGTACTTCAATTCCAAATTGAATATGTGATAATTGTGCATTTTCACATGACATGTCTAGGATTAGCCGAGCCTATCTTAGCGACATTTTGTATGCGATGCATTAGGCACTTCACATGGACTTGGATCATGCATGTTTGCTAACAATTTCTTTGTTTTGGCACGGAGTACTAGGTAAGTATTTCCGCTTTAGCATATCGCATGAGTGTGAATGTTACCATAACAGCATGCTTAACATGTGGCTAGATGCTTATGTGTTAAACTGTTTTGAATGCCTGTGGGTGAAGGTTGGATTGTTTGAGTTGGAAAGACTCGTTGAAATCCGCATTTTAGCCTACTTGCGAGTAGCAAATTCCAAAGCATTTTCAAAATGAACGGATATGCAATGTTTCTTTCCAAATTAGGCAATCTAGTCTATACTTGTTTGCTGCGCGCATAACATAGTAATTCTAGGCTAATAAATGGAATAAGAACACGTAAAGTTTTCAAAAACGGATATCACGGTTAGTAGAGGCCGGTCTTCGGACCGGGCGAAAGGGGGTGCTCATAGCTGACCTTCCCCGATCGTACCCAAGCTCCCGAGCCGAGACAACTCCGGTGATGACGGACATGTGGCCTTCGGCACCGAGTCAGGGTTTCCTAAATTCTCCCATAAAAAATATTTAGGTGGCGACTCTGTATCTGGCAAAGCAGTCCATGTTTGGCACTACTTTTTCAAAAATCTGTTTTCTCAAACGATTTGCCAGATTTGGACTCTTTGGTTCAGATTAAGAACCGTGACACAAATCGAGTCCGAACTGTAGCGCGAGGTCCCACGCGGGCGCTGTTACAGTTTCTGGCGACTCTGCTGGGGAGTTTAGAGAGCTTGACTCGAACTCGTGATATCCTGTTTTGATCTCATTTATGTGTTTCTTTGCATTGCATGTGCATTGGTGCGCCTAGGAACACAGTGTTTGCCATCTGCCATTCCTGAACGGTTTGCCGAAGGCTTGTCTTGTCAAGGCATGTCCATAAGGCTGACCGGCTATGGGCTCTGACAGTATGGGAACACAAACCCCGGTTTTACCGGGGCACCCTTTTTGACCATTCGACCTAGTGCATATTCGGAATCCATAGTGACCATTCCAAGCTAGGACAGGTTGCTTACCCGATTATAGGTTGTTTGAAACCGCTGTGTGCATAGTGAAACCCTAGCTCCTGACAAAATAGGACAGGGAAACCCTACCCCAACATAGGGGTGTTTTGTTCTCTTTTACTTGCTATGTGCTTTTAGAGTGTTGCTCTACAGGAACGTACATGTCAGTTTGCAAGTTTGAGTATCAAACCTGGGGACACCAGTATCAGTATCAGTTGTAGGAATCAGTTATCCGCGGGTATCAGATTCAGTATTTTGGGGAACAGAAATCTGGGAACAGTGATCAGCAGTAGGGAACAGTTGTTCGGCTACACCCGTGTTTGATCAGTTTGGGCTGAAGTGCTGTCTGTTTTTCTTTCAGTTCAGAGAGTTGCAGAGTTGATACAGAACAGCCAGTGTCTCCCCTTTGCTGAGGCAAGATTTATGGCGGCACAAAGTTCAGAAGAAATTGTGGTTATGGCAGCTGTATCGGAGCAGGGGACCGCTCCGCAGAGTGAGGCCAATATCAGTATGTCATACCCGCCCAGGTCGCCCGTTGTGCACCCGGTTTGGGCTCCCCAGTTATACCAGGCTCGTGAGCCCACCACCTTCGAATTGATGGGGATGATAGGCGATCTCCAAAGGTCTGTGGCAGACCTCGCCTATGGAATGTCGGCTTCACCGCCAGCGACGCCGTACGCCGGGAATTTTGTACCACAGGAGCCCCCGCTACTGGGGCGGATCGTAATAGAGCTTAGCCAGCCAGAGGTGGCTTCCGGCTATAGCCACGACATGCCAGCACCAACCCAGACCCTTGATCAGGCTGAGGCCAAAGGAAAAGACAAGGCAAAGGTAGACGCCGACCCTATTGAACAACTGCTGTGGGCAGTCGAGGCTCTGAAGGCCAGAGGGATGAACAAGCAACAAACATCTGCAATAGTGACCAAAGCTATAGATGATGCTTTCCCCGCTCCAACCAAAGGCAGTTCAAGCCAGGCAGAAAACCGGGATGGGCCCCGTCATGCCCAGACAGTTCCTGTTGTTCCCAACCCTACACCGGGAACGGTTCAAAAAGCCAAGGCAGCGCCAGCTGATCCTTTCGCCAGCGCATCTGGCAAGAATCCTCAAACTGCAAAGTACCTGCCCCGAGGGCGCAGGGTCTTTCACGACCTCCACATGCCTTTGTCTAGGGCATTGTTAATATTGGCGAAGAATGGGCATCTTAAGCCTTTGGAGCCCCGGCCGCTCCCGAAGAATCTCCCCGCCACCCATGATGCTACCTTGTACTGCGCGTACCACCAGCAGTCCGGTCACAGCACCGATGGATGTTCCCGCCTTCGTCATGAAGTGCAGGATTTGATCGATAACAAGGTTATCCTACCACCCACCTCAGGCAAGCCCGTCACCACTCAGTTGTTGGATTTCGAGGGCTCAGATACTGCGAGTATGTGAAGTGAACCGCCTGCGGGCAACATTTGGTATATTTTTGGATGAAGCGTCTGGCACGCATTTTTGAGCATCGGTGAGACCGAGTTTTGTAAATCCTGGCTTGGATATCGAGTCAGTCTTTTGTTTTTGAGTCTGTCTCTTTGTCTTGAGTCAGTCTTTTTTGCTTAAGTGGCTGTCTTGTTGTATCGAGTCAGTCCCCGTTGTATATAATACCAGGTGATTCTGGGGTTGTTGCCTCGAACACCGTTTTGTTTTGTAATTATCTGTTTTGTTTTGGGTCTGTCTCTACCGAGGGGCCAGTTGCACCAACAAAGCCGATTGAAACAGCTGTTGCTATCTCAACCTCAATGCTTGCTTTCAGCATAAGTGCCAGAGAATTTGATTGGGCTGACAGTACATCTCGCCTGCTCTCCTGCGCGCCAAACTCATAGCATTAACCTAAGTTTTTCAAAAAGAAAACCTTTTGAACACTGCGGTGATAAAAACGAAGAGGAAGGAATTCCTCGGGTTTTGCAAAATTTTGGTCATTTTGAGAGAAAGAGAGGCGTGCTAAGCCTTTTTGTGAATAAAGCCATGCTTGTCGGCGTGAGTACTGAGAAGGACCCTGGCCTGATCCAGATTGGTTCCACACTATCTTCGGCACGAGCGATTCGTCGCCTTCTTAAAATCTTTCAAAAACAAATATTTTACGCAGCCTTGTGAAGACCTGTGTGGAATCGCTCTTGAGATTGCGCAGCCTAGGATCGCTCTTAGCCTCAAGATTCAACCTATTTGTTTTCCGAATTTGAACCCGTTCAGAATGTTCAGAAAGTTCAACGGACAAACGCCATGAAAGGCCCGCGTGGCCGGTTTCGAAACAGCCCTCGAGCAGAAGGCACCAAGGCCGAATCAGAAGGAGTAGATCTCGCCGGAAGAAGCTCGTAGAGTAACCCTGATGGATTCTCCGCAAATCAGTTCAACAGCCGTTCTCCTGGACACAGAGAGGCTTCAATTCAATTTCAAAAAAAAGACCATTTGGCATGGACTTGCTACTCTTTTACCCTTTGAGAGGCTCGCTGGGCCGAAAACCCGGAAGGGCGACCCAGGCAAAAGTTAGAGCAAGAAAAAGACAAGAAAAAAAGGAAAAGAAAAAGAAACGAACAAAAGAAAATGAAAAGAAGCTCGCAAGGTCGAAAACCTGCATTGGGCGCCTTGGCAAAAGTAAGAGCCAAACAAAGTGAAGGTTAAAATACCCGAGTGGACCTTAACCGGAACTACGTAAGGCTTGATTCCCATGTTTGGGATACGTAGGCAACTTCATCATGAAGTCCAGCCCCCAACGCTTTCATAAGCGTCTCAGTCCATGCAATGGTTTCGATTTCATCCCCAAAGTCCAGTGGCCAACACCCTTCAAGGTGACTGTGTCCATATATGTGTTGTGACCGTCTTCGTCATCGCTGTGTCTAAGAGCTCGACCACCGCCAATGAAGACTGTCTGTGGATTGCTGCGGCACCATCCCAAACAAGGGGCAACTTTCCGTTGCCGCAAGCCGTCGTGAGACGCCATTCAGACTAGGGGCAACTTTCCGTTGCCTCCCACCCCCTTCAAACCAGGGGCAATTTTCCATTGCCTCCGATCCGAGGTTGCGCATCTCGAAGGGTAAGTTCTATGCTTGTTCAGCATCAGCTGTTTAAAAAATAGTTTTTGAAAATTTTTACTGAGGTTGACTATTTTCTCGAAAACTATTTCATTTTCCAAAACCGGACCATTGTCTTGGACCTAAAAGGAAAATTTTCAGTGCTTGCAGCTTGACCTGCACGGTTTTCAAATCAAAAATCGAACAAGTACGTTAATCCGACTCTCGTTTTGATCAAAACCGTTTTAGTAGAAAGCAAAAACGAAAGAATGGTTAAAATGATGAACTAGGGGCACAGTTGAGCTAGGCGTTCTGTCTTTCCCCCGTCATCGACGTATTTGCTAGAAAAGCACTCTGCCTGCCGGAAGAATAGCTGTGAGCTAACGGCATCGGGCGTGAACCCGCACCTTTCCATTTATCCATCAAATCACCCCGGGGAGGGATGAAAAATGAGAGAATGAAGAATAGAGAGGTGTGAGTTGAGAGAAAAGAGAGGAAAAGGGTTTTGAGAGAAAATCCGAGCTTGAGAGCCGAGTGATGTGAGAATCACAAAACAGAAAGGGTGGGAAACAATACCCAGATTGAACTGGCTCCTCGTGGTCCGAGGTCCCCCATCTTTGGTTACGCGTCTGTGTGTCGTGTCTCTTTCATTTGACGGTCTCGTCTTTTGTTTTGAGTCTCTCCCGAGCGTGTCTCGTTGTGTTTAGGTCGTGTACCTCTTTGTTTGAGTCCTCCCCGCTGTGTTCGGTTGTAGGCTCGATATCCCGGTTTGAAAAACCCTCATTCGATTTCAAAAATCATCTATGCTCAGGATGCTGTGCCATTCTCTACATTCGAGCGTGTTTCGACACCAACCGGTTCCATCTTTGAGTTCCGTCTTGTCAGATTGGGTCGTTTGTTCAGAGTTTGCTGTGTGTAGAATGAACCGAATGCTGTGTTTTGGGCTGTATGCAGATCAATCCCCAACAGAGTAAGGGCTGTGTGTTCAAAAATCAGGCAGTGGGTTGCTTGGGTGTATTTTGTTGTTGGCTGTTCAAGTTATCTGATTATTACAGTGCAAGTGTTCAATTTTCAGACAACCAATCAGTTCCGTTTACATTGAGGTGTAACATGATGAGATGCGATGCAATGCATGAAATGTGTAAATGTAAACACTTTTTCAGATAAAAAGTCTGTTCCATTTCACTATCGTTTCACATGTACAAGTTTTGGAAACAAAAACCTGCCCGCGGCAGTACAAGGTAATCTATCTACTAACCAAAAAGAAAAGTACAAGGAAAGAAAGAAAAGATAGCAAAAATCTGCATCTGTGTCAAGCACTCCGAAGGGCCATCAGTCTGTCCTGGTCCTCTTCCTGGACGAGGGTCCAGGAGCATCATCAGCGTCGTCATCAGAGCCCGAGCTAGAACCGTCTGCGGTCTCCTCCTCCGATGACCCTGCCTCCGCCTCTGACTCCTCGTCGTCGTCATCGTCCGGGACTGGAGCCCGCGAGCTGCTCCCGACGTGAGTACGCCCACCCCTAGTGCGGGGAAATATCCTGCCCTCCTCATCTCTCCCCCGGGCAGGGACAGAAGGTCTGGCTGGAGCACCTCCTGCCATGGGAATCTGGAAGGGAGGCTGAAAAGTACACAAAAAGTGAAATGCATCAGTATACTGTAGGCAGTTTATCAGTGCAGAATGCAGTGTATGCAGTGTATCAGATGCTGTGAGATCAGTGTATCGGGTGTTGTGCCGTGCATCAGATTATGTAAAGCAGTGTATGAATGGTTTGAGGCCAGTGTCAGAAGGACATACCGGTATGCTGTAGACGGCTAGGAGGTCAAATGTCCGCTGGAGCATCCCCATCATCGAGGCATTCATCGCCAACGACTGACGGGTGTACTCAGAAGAAGCCTGCAAAGGTATCAGATGCATTAGTATTCTGTGGAATATCAAGTAAACTGAATTGAATAACTGTACGAAGTGCAGTGATACATACCGGCAGTAAGTCGGGGATGTCAATGAACTCATGGCCAGCCGGTGGCCTCCCCTTACTGCCGGTGGGGTTCCCACAGCCTTGTTTAGGCCATTTGAGTTGTTTTGGGTCTTCATAGCTCAAGAAAGTGCAAGAAAGTGCATCTCCGACATTCAACCGGTCTCCGTTTTGACTTCGGGCCGTGTCTCCAGTGCGTAGCACTTAAATTCATGCAAGGTGTATCCTTTTTGTATCCTTTTGAAATTCAAAAGTTGCCCTATGTGTGTTGCACAAGCTCATCACACTACTTCGGTGCATTACATCGCGCTGTCACGCGCCACACATTTGCATTGTTATGCACGTGTTACATGCGTTGCAACACGCACCCCTTTGCATTGTCGTGCACATTTCTCATGCATCATTGCATTTCCATTCCATGCATTGTCATGCATTTCGGAATACTTGCGTTGTCGCGCATTTAAGCCCATTTACACTCCGTGTGGCATGCACGTCACACTTGGCATCGCACTGTTTTGTGCATCACATTTTCTTCGCGCTATTCTGCGCATCGCACTATTTTGTGCATTGCATTTGTTCGCGCTATCTTGCGCACCTCAATTGCACTTGTTAGTGCATTGCATTTGTTCGCGCTATCTTGCGCACCTCAATTGCACTTGTTAGTGCATTGCATTTGTTCGCGCTATCTTGCGCACCTTACTTGCACTTGTTAGTGCATTGTATTTTGTTTGCGCTGTTCTGCGCATCGCACTGTTTTGTGCATTGTATTGTTCGCGCTGCTCTGCGCATCACACTGTTTTGTGCATTGTATTGTTCGCGCTGTTCTGCGCATCGCACTGTTTTGTGCATCACATTTTCTTCGCGCTATTTTGCGCATCGCACTATTTTGTGCATTGCATTTGTTCGCGCTATCTTGCGCACCTCAATTGCACTTGTTAGTGCATTGCATTTGTTCGCGCTATCTTGCGCACCTTACTTGCACTTGTTAGTGCATTGTATTTTGTTCGCGCTGTTCTGCGCATCGCACTGTTTTGTGCATTGAATTGCTCGCGCTGTTTTGCGCATCGCACTGTTTTGTGCATTTCAAACCATCGCACTATTTTGTGCATTGCATTTGTTCGCGCTATCTTGCGCACCTCAATTGCACTTGTTAGTGCATTGCAATTGTTCGCGCTGTTCTGCGCATCGCACTGTTTTGTGCATTGTATTGTTCGCGCTGTTCTGCGCATCGCACTGTTTTGTGCATTGAATTGTTCGCGCTGTTCTGCGCATCGCACTGTTTTGTGCATTGAATTGTTCGCGCTGTTCTGCGCATCGCACTGTTTTGTGCATTGTATTTTGTTCGCGCTGTTCTGCGCATCGCACTGTTTTGTGCATTGTATTGTTCGCGCTGTTCTGCGCATTGCACTGTTTTGTGCATTTCAATTTCGCGCTGTTTTGCGCATCTCATTGCATTTTGCATGCATTCCATCGCCCTGTCCTGTGCACTCGCGTTGCCTAACGCATTGCGCTATTTTGCGCATCATGCCGTCGTGCAATACCCCCGTGGTCTGGCGAGACCTTAAACACGCACGGTCTGGCGAGACCTTAAACACGCACGGTCTAGGAGACCTTAAATCCTTTGGAGGTGCGAAACCTTCAGCGCATTGTCACGCGTCTTGTAAATACCACCGTGGTCTGGCGAGACCTTAAACACGCATGGTCTGGCGTGACCTTAAACACGTACGGTCTAGGAGACCTTAAATCCTTGGAAGGTGCAAGACCTTTATTGCATTGGTGTGCACACTATTGCTTTGTACATATCTTAAGCCGCGTGTTGTCGCGCATTTCATGCAACATGCATCACTTGCATCATTTGCATTTCAAAAAAAAACAAACAAAAAACATGCATTGTCATGCATACATTTTGCATTCCGGTCTAGGAGACCTTAAATCCTCTGAAGGTGCAATTCCTTTGGTGTTCGTCGTGCCCGAACGACTTTTCGGTGGTCCGGTAAAGCCACCAGTCTGTGCTTGCGATGAGTTCCTAGAAGATCAACTAGGACGGTGGAAACTAGAGTTCGAACGGCTTATGCCTAGAACGCAAAGGTTCGGGAGTTCCGAGACTAAAGTCTGGTTTAAATACCCAGAGGTTTACCCTCGGCTTGAAATCTGTATGGAAGCCCCATAGGTTGAGGCGGCATGTCTACGCCTCAATTCTGGATACTGAACCAACCTAGTATATCACCCTGTTGGTAAGATAGGGAAAGTTGCAATCATAGTCATTGCATTTGCATTGTAGTTTGCATGCATTCATTGCATCGCCTTCCGCCTATGGCTTGCGCCTTTCCAGGTTGAGCTTGGTCTGGTATGTGCCCTTACATTTCATGTTAAAACACAGTTCTGTATGTGTATCGCGCCGATTCCACGTTGATATGTTGGTTGAGGGTTGCGGCACCTTTTCTGTGTTACACATGGCTCGTACGTGTGCATGCCTTTCCTAGGCAAGATTTGGTTTGGCTTGCGTGCCATATCCATTGTATCCATATCCATTCCATTGCATATTTGTAGATATTGCATTGTAGATTGCATGCATTCATTGCATCACCTTCCATCTATGGCTTGCGCCTTTCCATGTTGAGCTTGGTCTGGTATGTGCCCTTACTTTTCATGTTAGAACACAGTTCTGTATGTGTATCGCGCCGATTCCACGTTGATATGTTGGTTGAGGGTTGCGGCACCTTTTCTGTGTTACACATGGCTTGTATGTATGCATGCCTTTCCTAGGCAAGGTTTGGTTTGGCCTGCGTGCCATATTCATGCATTACATTGTAGTGTAATTTTTTTGCATCCGGCATTAGGATCGTAGTCCTTTCTCCAGCGGGTTGTTTCCCCACTTATGTCAATTCCACCCAATACTTGTTCTTGCGTCTGTCTACAATACTCATAGTTCAGTTGACCGTTCTATGGTAGACAGACTTGTTACCTCCATCAATCTATTTGACATAGATGTGGTTTCGAACCGCTCGTGATTGGATCACGATTCAATTGCTTTGCATGTAGCTTGCATTGTTTCAAATACATTGCATCTTCATTTGCATTGCTTATACATTGTTTTGTATATATTGCATATCGTCTTGCATCCATTTTGCATTGTCATGCATGTCGCTAACCATATTGTACCTGTTAAGTTTGTTTTCTTTTCAGGCACGATATTGTATGTACGGTTCATTTGAAGCTGGTGCAACCAGACGAGCCGCACAGGTATTGTATCTCCCGAGTGAGACGTATTGAGAATTCCATAATTCTCTTACATCCTTTCTGCATTGCAGTGTAGTTTGGTATGCTAGCTTAAAACTGTTGCATGTTTGCTTCGTTACAGCTTTCTTTGCATGATCATAAGTTATGCTCGGCTCCGTGCATTGTCTTGCATTTTGCCCCTGCCTCCGGGCGCATATCTTATTTGTATTGCATGTTTGTCTAAGTCTTCGGCCTTGTCAAAAATGGGTCGTCTCTGGGCTTTGACATTCACTCCCGTCATTGTTATGAATTTCGAGTTCTGTCAAAGAGGGGCAACTGTAGACACCCCATTTTTGACCGTCCTCAAGACTTGGACGTCACCGTTTGAACACTCGGTGATTATCCATGTTTGTGTTCGTTTGGAGTTCCCGGAGGTCTCGGCTCGCGCGCCCCGCCTCAGGATCCCCGAACTCGACCGTTTAGTGTCTGGTTTTGCACCAAACACTTGCATCTTGCCTTTGAGAGGCAGGGTGGGGCTTGTAGACCATCCCCACCCATCACCGGCAGTGGCTAGAGGCCACCGGCTGGTTTTTGCTGCCACCGGCAAAATAGTTTGCCGGCCGGCACTCTTTGTTGCCGGTCAGCACTTTTTTGTGCCGGTCGGCACTTTGTTTGGCCAAGATGGCATTTTTTGCCGGCCGATTGCTGTTCATCTGCTTTTGCAGATATTTTTGGACAGCTGTATAACTTTTGCTCCCCTCCATACACGTGTATGGAGGGATCTCCCTCTTGCAAAGCTTGTTGAATAAGCTTTACAAGAGGCTTATAGAGAGGGCTCTCTCTAAGGCTTGGAGGGAGAGGCTGAGACATTTTTGAGAGAAAAAAGACAGAGAAGAGCTCTGGTTTTCTAGGGTTAGGGTTAGACATACACAATCTATCTCTCTTTCCCTCCCATTTTGCACACTAGGTGTTTTGTGCCTTACTATTGCACACAAACACCTAGTGTTTCACCTTCCTCTTAAGATTAGAGTTCTAAGGGGTTGTTCTTGAGTTTCTTGACTGATTTGGAGCCAAAGGAGGCCATTGGAGCATCCTTGTTGAAGAGGACTACAAGGGTAAGAAACTTACACCTTTGTTCCCCATTCTTGCATCAATTTTATACCTATCTTAGAGCTGTTTTTGTGATTATTGTATAACATAAAAAAGTTCTATTTTTAAGCCCTCTTTATTGTTTATTAAGAGTGTTTTGTTGTTTGAGGGGTGTTGACCACCCTTAGGCCTCAAAAGGCCTCATTTTGAGCCATTTTGTGCTAGCTCCGGGATTTTGGTTTTGAGGTCTCTTCACCACTGAAATCTTGAGGGATTTCAGTGGTGAAGATGATGCTTTGAAGTCCCAAGAAGGAGAGGGCCACCCCCTCTCCTTGTTGTCCTTGAAAAGGGCACATTTTGGCCTTCCTAAGGAAGCCTATGCTTGAGTGTGTATTGAGCATGTTTTGTTTGTTTTTCATGCTTATATATCCATGATATAACATGATTTCAAGTTGGTTTTGGAACCTTATGCATGTTTAGCATAGTTGCCTTGTAATGCCATGTTTGTGCCTTAACATGATCTAGGTTGTTAGCCTTTGTTGGAGCATGTTTTAGGTTTGCATTTGTGAAGATTATATGCTTATTTTGCCATGTTTTAGATCTGTCCATAGTTGTTTGGGTCGATTTTAGCATGCATTATATGGCTCCTTTGCATTTAGGCTTGTTGGCCTTGAGTATGTGCATGTGTAGCATGCAATCTTTGCATTGTTTTGGTGATTTGGGATCATTCTACATGTCATTTCAGTCCCATTTCCATGCTTGTTTGATTGCCTCGCATGCCTCTTTAATGCTTTGAAAGCATGTTTTGCAATGTTCCATGTTTTGGTGCCTTTGCATGCCTTTGAATTTGGGCCACTTAGATGCCATCTAAGGAGTCCTTTGGCCTTGTTTTAACATGCTAAAAATCTATTTTTAGTTGTTTAATGCATGCCATGTTTGGTCATGATAAGTGTAGTTCAATGCCTTATCAACTTGCCTTGAACACTTGGACTTTTTGTTGCATGCTTGACTTGATTTATAATTTGATTTGGCATCATTTTATAACATGATTTTAAGGCTCATGTTGCATGCTAATTTGTCCATGTTTCCTTCTTTCAAGTGTGCTTGAATGTTGTTTGATTCATGCTTAAGTGTTGGTCCTTATGAGCATGTGTGTGTGCATGCCATTTAGCTCTCACTCTTTAGCACTTTTGGCTACTGTTTTAGGCCTATTTTAGAGTCGCCTAATTCATGTTTAAGTCCATCTTTGCACTCATTTGTATTGCCATATGCATGCTTGTATGCTTGCATAAGTGCATTGCCATGTCATGTTGCATTCCTAGCTTGTATGCCTAGGTTGCATTGCATTTTGCATGCATGCCTTGTTCCTTGAATTGGTGATAGGAATTGGGCCTAATTTGTTTGATTGGTTTGCATGCATTTGAAACCAAAGTTGCATACTTGGTTCCTTGGGCCATCATGCATGGAAATGCGTGATTGGTGGTCCGAGAACCGAGGCACATGTCCCTTTGAGTCATCACAATGATAAGAGACATGGTTGACGCATACATGCCTTGAAATATGCTACCATGCCTTGTTTTGCCCTTTGTTGCTGTGAGTTGCAGGTTCTGCAGGAATACTCTGCCGACCGGCAGTGTAATGTGCCGACCGGCACAATTTTCTCTGCCGACAGACCCTATTTTGTGCCGATGGCCATACTACACTGCCGGTGGAAGTTTCATCTAGCCGGTGGTGATCCCCTCTGTCCAAGGATGCAGTCCTGAGGTTTTGACAACCTCCAGAGGAGGAAAGGGAGGAAAACAGAGGCAGCTTGCGCATGGTGGCGCGTCTCCCGAGACGCTTTCCTGCTTTAATTAATTTAATTTAATTTGTTAATTAAATTAGTTAATTTGTAATATTAATTAGCTTGCGTAGTTAGTTAATTTGTAATATTTATTTGGTCCCTCCGAGCGAGGGCAAATCTGTAATAAGCGTGTGTGGGTGGTGTGAATGTCTTCCAATCCCCACTTCTTTCCTCCTTTTTATTTACCTGCTTATGATGGTAGATTAGGGCACATTTATTTTAGCATACCTTATGCTATGCATGCGTGCATTCATGCATTTGTTGACATGCATTAGGCTCGGAACATCATGCTAACTGCATCAGTACTTCAATTCCAAATTGAATATGTGATAATTGTGCATTTTCACATGACATGTCTAGGATTAGCCGAGCCTATCTTAGCGACATTTTGTATGCGATGCATTAGGCACTTCACATGGACTTGGATCATGCATGTTTGCTAACAATTTCTTTGTTTTGGCACGGAGTACTAGGTAAGTATTTCCGCTTTAGCATATCGCATGAGTGTGAATGTTACCATAACAGCATGCTTAACATGTGGCTAGATGCTTATGTGTTAAACTGTTTTGAATGCCTGTGGGTGAAGGTTGGATTGTTTGAGTTGGAAAGACTCGTTGAAATCCGCATTTTAGCCTACTTGCGAGTAGCAAATTCCAAAGCATTTTCAAAATGAACGGATATGCAATGTTTCTTTCCAAATTAGGCAATCTAGTCTATACTTGTTTGCTGCGCGCATAACATAGTAATTCTAGGCTAATAAATGGAATAAGAACACGTAAAGTTTTCAAAAACGGATATCACGGTTAGTAGAGGCCGGTCTTCGGACCGGGCGAAAGGGGGTGCTCATAGCTGACCTTCCCCGATCGTACCCAAGCTCCCGAGCCGAGACAACTCCGGTGATGACGGACATGTGGCCTTCGGCACCGAGTCAGGGTTTCCTAAATTCTCCCATAAAAAATATTTAGGTGGCGACTCTGTATCTGGCAAAGCAGTCCATGTTTGGCACTACTTTTTCAAAAATCTGTTTTCTCAAACGATTTGCCAGATTTGGACTCTTTGGTTCAGATTAAGAACCGTGACACAAATCGAGTCCGAACTGTAGCGCGAGGTCCCACGCGGGCGCTGTTACAGTACCAGGTGCCTGCTGAAATAGAGTTGTTGTTGCCGATGTCGAAGGAGAGGCCATCCGACGCCAGGCCAAGGGAGTTTGCCCTTTATGAGGAAGCATTGAAGGGACGACTGAGGCTGCCCCCGCCGCAAGTGGTGGTAGATGTCCTGAATCGTTTGGAGGTAGCGCCGGGCCAACTAATGCCCAATGCGTGGAAGATCTTATTGGCCTGTGCAAGTGCGTGGCCGAAGGCGAACGAAGGGGCGGCCATGACAGTAGACGAATTCTTCGCACGTTACAAGGCCTCAGGGCAGCAAGAGACTTGGGTCACTCTGCAAGCAGAGGCAGGGAAAGGGCTGGTGGCGGTGCTGCCGTCGTCGATCAAGGGGTGGAGACCACGGTGGTTCTATGTATCTGCCAGTGGAGGGGTTGGAGTGCGCACCATTTGGAAAGTGCCCACCAAGTCTGTGGAGCCAAAGCTGGGAGGAGCAGCAGAGGAGAGGGTGAAGAGGGTAAAGGAATTGAGGGAGAAGGAAGGGGCCAGATGGGACGAGCTCGTTCAGCCTTCGGTTTTGTTTGAGGTAGGGTTGGGTCCACAACCGAGTGGTGGGGACCTCGACCGAACGGAGTTGGAGGCAAGGAGGAAGGCTCAAGAGACAAAGGATTAGACCATCCTTGCAAAATCCCAAAAATTCAAAGAGTCTCAAGCAGACCGACCGCCAAAGCCGGTTGCAAGGGAGAGGATCCGACCGCGACCCAAACCCTTGGGGGAAAAAAACTTAAGTGAATTTGTGCCACGACCGCCCCCAATAGATCCTTTGAATGAGAGGTCGTTAAAGGAGATGTAGGTGTTGGGCGTAGTGAAGAAGAAGAGGCGGAGTGAAGAAGAGCCTGCCCAGAAGAGAAAGAGGGAAGTGAGGGCAGAAGAGACCAGTATGGCGAAGGAGGCAGAGGGGGGGAAGTGAAGGAGACCCCAGGAAGAGTAATTGCCCCAGAAGTGGTGGACATTGCCTCAGAGGGCATGGAAGTCATTCCAGTAGTGGCGGCGATTGCTGCAGGGGTCGCGAGGGTTGCCCCTAAAGTGCAAGTAGAAGGTGGAGCAACTGACCCTGAGCCAAGGATGGGAGAACAGCCCCAGGGGGGTCCTGCACCCCAAGGAGGAGGAGTCAGTCTAACTACTGCGATCTACCACGCTCGTGCAGTGGCTGGGCGGCTGGTGGGAGAAGAAGGCCTAGCCAGGGCAGGGGCAGAGCACCTTGTGGAGATAGTAGAAGAGGTAGCCTTACGCTCAACAGCCAGATTCAATGAGGCTGAACTGTTGAGGGGGTTATGCTCCGCTCAAATGGAGGTAACCACCTTAGCAGGGGCTCTGCTGAGGAAGGCGGGTGCTGCAAAACTCAAGGCAGATGAGACCAAGACTCAGCTTGCAAAGTTGAAGGAGAAGAGTATAAGTTGGAAGAGTGCCCACGCTGATCTGCAAGCAGTCAAGGTGGAGCTGGAGAACACACGCCGCCAGGTTGTGTCGCTCGAGTTCCAACTAGCTGGCAAGCAGAAGAGGATGGATGAGACCCAAAAAGCCTACGCGGTCGCGGTCGAACGACATGAAGAGGCAATGAGCAGTAATGAAGAACTGGTCAGGCAGAAGGATGAGGCAGACGAGAAGATTAGTGGTCTGCAGAAGGAGCTGGAGGGCGAGCGTGCAAAGGCACTGGAAAAGATGGAGAGCCTTAAGAAGGAGTTGGAGGCAGAGAGTGCCAAGGCGACTGCTGGGAGGGAGACCTTGAAGAAGGAGTTGGAGGCAGAGAAGGCCAAGGCAACTGCTGAAAGGGCGTCCCTGAAGAAGGAGTGGGAGAAAGAGAGGGCTAAGGCAGCCTCTAAAATGGCGACCCTGCAGAAGGAGTTGGACGAAGAGATGGCGAAGGCAGCCTCTGAAAAGGCAGCTTACCTCGATCTGTATGTGGCAGCAGTGGATCAATTCAAGGGGTCTGCTAAATTTCAGATGGCCGTAGATGTCGCGGTCACCAGCAGCTTAGCGAGGGAGGAGTCTAGGGGGGCGGGCCCATCGAGGACGACCGCTGGGGGCAGAACTGAAGCGAAAGTGATTAAGAGCTTCCAGTAGTTAGACTTCTATAAACACGAAATGGCTGAGTTCTGGAACAGTGGCTGGAAAATGTTCAAACGTAGGGCTGAAGAACTGTTCCCAGACTTAGACCTTAGTAGTGTAACAATTGGTGAAGATGATGTGGCCCAGACCCCCCTGGATGAGGATATTGAAGAAGAAGACCTTGTCTCCAGTGAGGAGGAATGAGTGAAGTGAAGAAAGTTTGTACTTAAGAGAGTTTTTTTTTTTTTTTTTTTTTGAATGGCTGTAATGAACTCGTGTACAAATCTCTGAATAAATAAAATTGCAATTATGTTTTCGTTTGATTGTCTGTGCTTGTGCAGCTAAAATGAATGAGGCGTGGGCGAAGCGTGTGTATAACTCATTGTGAAGTGCAAAGTGAAGTTAAACTTGTAATAAGAACTAAATTTAAGAACTCCTCAGTGTAGAGTGAAATTGAAGTTGTAATAAAAACTCAATGCAGAGTAAAGTTAGGAACTCCTCAATGCAGAGTGAAATTGAACTTGTAATAAAAACTCAATGCAGAGTAAAGTTAAGAACTCCTCAATGCAGAGTGAAATTGAACTTGTAATAAAACTCAATGCAGAGTAAAGTTAAGAACTCCTCAATGCAGAGTGAAATTGAACTTGTAATAAAACTCAATGCAGAGTAAAGTTAAGAACTCCTCAATGCAGAGTGAAATTATAAGTCTATGTTTGCCACACTCCTGAAGTAGATTAGTGGTTTATTGGAGTGAGGCTTGGCTTGTAAGGAAACGGGCTGAGTTGTAAGAGTTCGATTGAGAAGAAAATAACCTGACTTGTAAAGAAAGCGCGTAAGAACGTCTTTGGAATTTGACTAAGCAAAGAGTGGTGTGAAGACTTGGACCTGGAATTATGACTAAGTGTGTCTACTAATTCCACAAGCATGAAGTTTGCATAGATGGTTTTGACCGAGCCCTGCACGCGTGGTCAGTTGGGGGTAAGCTATGATTCACTGACGTTGTAAGTAACTTAGTCTGAACCTGAAATTGTGGCGCTCGGTCTGGCTGAGACTTGTTATGCTTAGGCTGGCTGAGGCTTGGTCTGGCCGAGTGCTTCACACTCAATCTGGATGAGGCTTTTAATGCTCAGTCAGGCTGAGGCTGTTGACGGTCGGACTGGCTAAGGCTTCTGGTGCTCAGTCTGGCTAAGGCTTTTAATGTTCAGTCTGGCTGAGGCTTTTAGTGCTCAGTCTGGCTGAGGCTATTGACGGTCGGACTGGCCAAGGCTTCTGGTGCTCAGTCTGGCTGAGGCTTTTAATGCTCAGTCTGGCTGAGGCTATTGACGGTCGGACTGGCCGAGGCTTCTGGTGCTCAGTTTGGCTGGGGCTTTTAATGCTCAGTCTGTCTGAGGCTTTTAACCAGTGCTGCAAATGAGAACGTTATTGAGACAACACACAGATAGCTAAGATATAGGATTGTTGTCCTGGACGGTGTAGTCCAGTCGATCAAAGCTTACATTATGCATCAAAAAGAAAATAAAACAACTGAGCAATACAACAGTAGGCACTCATTGAAAGTAGCACTTTAAGTGTTCAGCGTTCCAGAAGTGAGGGAGGTCTTGACCTTCCATGTCCTGAAGTCGGTAGGTGCCCGGACGTGGTCGGGCTTTCACAACGTAATGTCCCTCCCATTTGGCTGCCAGTTTACCCTCAGTCGGATTTTTGGTGGCAAGAGTTGCTTCTCTCAAGACAAGGTCCCCTACAGCGAACTCCCTTGGTCGGACTTTGCGGTTGTAGTGTGTTCTCATTTTCTATTGGTATGAGGCCAGTCTGACAGCGGTGGTCTCTCTGAGTTCTTCAATTAGGTCCAGGTCTGCCCGGCGAAGCTCTTTGGTGAGTGCTAGATTCGGATGTAAAACCCTGGGAGTAGGCAGACCGACTTCTACTGAAATAACCGCCTCAGCGCCGTATGTTAAGCGGAAAGGGGTTTCCCCAGTGGGAGTCCGAGCTGTAGTTCGATAAGCCCAGAGTACATTCGGTAATTCCTCAGCCCAAAGTCCCTTAGCAACTTCTAGCTTAGTTTTGATGATCTTCAGGAGAGAACGGTTGGTGACCTCAACTTGGCCATTGGCCTGGGGATGACCAGGGGAAGAGAAACATGGTTGAATCTGGAGGTCGGCACAAAACTTCCTGTACTTGGCGTTGTCAAATTGTTTGCCGTTATCGGAGACGATGGCCTGAGGAATGCCAAACCTGCAAACGATTGACTGCCAGATGAACTTGGTTGTGTTCCACTCGGTAATGGTGGCAAGGGGTTCTACCTCTACCCACTTGGTGAAGTAATCAATGGCAACGATCGCGAACTTGGTCTGGCCTCGGCCAGTGGGAAGCGGACCGACCAAGTCGATCTTCCATTTGGCGAACGGATAAGGGCTGCAACGTGTGATCAATTCTGTAGGAGGAGCATGGGAGATGTTAGCAAAACGTTGACACTTGTCACATTTGAGCACAAAGTCTATCGCATCATGATTGAGAGTTGGCCAGAAATAACCAATACGAAGTATTTTGTGAGCTAGAGACCTGCCGCTCGAATGATTACCACAAATTCTCTCATGGATTTCCCGCATTACATAGGTTGCTTGAGCCGAATTGAGGCATCGCAGGTATGGTCGTGAAAAACCACGTTTGTACAAGATGCCACTGACCAGGATGTAATTGGACGACCGGGCCCTGACTTTGGTGGCCTGCTGTTGCTTATCTGGGAGTTCCCCCGTTGTCAAAAATAGGAAGATGTCGGAGGCCTAAGGAATGGGTTCGTTTTGGAGGAACTACACTTCTTATAGGTCGGGTGAGATGGCCGGGTGGGCTAGGTATTCGAGGCGGACACCGTGGCTGAGATCGGACTGGTCTACAGAGGCCAACTGAGCCATCTCATCTGCCTTGGAGTTTTCCGCCCGAGGTATGTGCTTGATGTGGAAAGTATTGAAGAGGCGAACAAGGGGGAGTGTCATATCCCTGTAAGCTCGCATTGTGTCCTCCTTGGCATCGAATTCCCCGTAATTTGGCCGACAATGAGCTAGGAGTCGCTGAACACTCGGATGTGGCTGACTCCAATGTCCTTGGCGAGGCGAAGTCCTGCTATCAATGCCTCATATTTAGCCTCATCGTTACTGACATTAAACAAGAAACGGAGAGCATATTTGAAATAGCCACCCTCAAGGACGGTGAGAATGAGGCCAACCCTACTACCTTCCCTGTGGGATGATCCGTCGACGTTGAGAGTCCCAGAATGCGGGTCTTCTGGCTCGGTAGGGGTTGGTGGGGGTGGGGGGGCAATGGTTGGTGTAGGATTAGTGAATTCCAGTATGAAATCCGCAACAGCCTGTCCCTTAATTGCTGTTCGAGGCCAGTAGGAGATGTCGAATTGACTGAGTTCCACTGACCACTGCATGAGTCTACCGGAAAGTTTTGGTTGTTGCATGACCTTCTTCAAGGGTTGGTCGGTGAGAACCACTATGGAATGGGCCTGGAAGTAAGGACGGAGCCGTCTGGAGGCGGTGACCAAGGCGAAGGACAATTTTTCTAACAGCGGGTAATTCTGCTCTGCTCCCCTTAGAGCCCGACTGATGTAGTAGACCGACCGTTGGACAGAGTCGTCTTCCCTTATAAGAGCTGCACTGACTGCGGTGCTTGAGACGGCTAAATAGAGGAAGAGGGGCTCACCCGTAATTGCTTGTGAAAGGAGATGGGGATTGGCCATGCACTGCTTCAACTGCTGAAAAGCCTCTTCAGATTCAGTTGTCCATTCAAAGGTTTGCCGAAGAACTTTGAAGAATGGTAGGCACTTATCTGTTGCGCGGGAAATGAAGCGGTTGAGGGCCGCAACTCGGTCAGTGAACCTTTGAACCTCTTTGACGGTTCTGGGTGACTGCATCCCAATCAAGGCCTTGATCTTTTCAGGATTAGCTTCAATGCCCCGCTGATTGACCATAAAACCCAGAAACTTCCCAGATCCTACGTCGAAGCCGCACTTCTCTGGGTTGAGCTTCATTTGGTACTTGCGCAGGGTGGCGAAGGTCTCTCGCAGGTCGGTCAGATGATTAGTGGAGAGTTTGCTTTTGACTAGTATGTCGTTGACATATACTTCCATATTCCGACCTATCTGGTGATGGAAGACGGCATTGACCAACCGTTGGTAGGTGGCCCCAGCGTTCTTCAATCTGAATGGCATCACACGGTAGTGATAGGTACCCTAGTCGATAATGAAGGATGTATGTTCCCGATCGGACGGGTACATCAGGATTTGGTTGTAACTAGAGAAAACATCCATGAAGCTGAGCATTTGATGACCGGCTGTGGCGTCGACCAGCAGATCTATGCGGGGAAGAGGATAGCTGTCTTTGGGGCAAGCTCGGTTTAGGTCAGAGTAATCGACACAGAGTCGCCATTTGCCATTGTTCTTGCGGACTAGGACCACGTTCGACAACCATTTAGGGTAATCTACGTTTTTGATGAATTGGGCCTCAAGGAGCTTGTCAACCTCGGCGACTATAAGAGTATTGCGCTCTGGATGAAAAATGCGCTGCTTCTGGCGGTAAGGTCGGAAATAGGGTTCGATGCTGAGGCGGTGAGTTATGAAAGAGAGGTCAATGCCCGGCATGTCTGAATGGGTCCAGGCAAATACATCGTTGTGCTCGATCAGAAGAGCGGCAAGGTCGGCCTTAGCTTGGGGGGATAGTTGGCTGCCGATCTTGGCAGTTTTCATTGGGTTGGTGGGATCGATGGGAATCTCAACGAGCTCCTCTACCGGTTCTCCTCTGACCAGCTCGTCATCATCTCGGCCGTCAAGTCCTTCAATGATCATAGCCTCCTTCAGCTTGACTTCCTTGAGGGAGGCAACATAACATTCCCTGGATATGGTCTGCTCTCCCCATACTGTCTCGACGCCCAGGTCGATAGGGAACTTTATGGCGAGGTGGTAGGTTGAAGTGATAGCTTGGAGAGCGTTGAGAGCGGTGCGGCCAAGGATGATGTTGTAGGCAGAGGGACAGTCGACCACAAGGAAAGTGAGCAACTTGGTAGTCTGTCGTGGGTATTCGCCGATGGTGATGGGGAGATCGATGGAGCCGATAGAGGTCACCTGGTCGCCAATAAAACCGACCAAAGGAGTTTGGAGGGGAGACAAACTTTCCTCCCCGATTTTGAGCTGGCAGAAGCAGTTAAGGAATATGATGTCTAAAGAACTGCCGTTGTCAATGAGAACCCGTCTGACCTTATAGTTGGAGAGGAGGGCAGAGATGACGAGAAGATCATCATGAGGATAACGGATGCCTGTACAGTCGGTGTCCGTGAAGGTGATGGGCTCTGTCCACTGCTTGGGCTGTTTGGAGGGTCGGTCTACCATGGCAACTGCTTTGTCTGAGCCTTGCGTTATCTTTCTGGGCTCTGCCCTCTGAGCCGAGCGGGATGGTCCCCCACAAGCAAGGCCACCTGAAATGACTCAGATTTCACCAACTGGTGGAGGGGGATTACCTGGCGGCTGAGGCTGTTGTGGAGGGTGATCACGGCCTTGGTTAGGTTGTGATGGCTGCCGGGTAGGGTGCGCCGGCGGTTGTTTCTGAGGGGCTCGGTTCTTTGCCTCTGCTGTGGGCGGGTGTCTGTGAACCGGCTGAGACACCCTTGACGTATCAAGGTCTCGACCTAATCCTTGAGGTTGATGCAGTCATCAGTGTTATGGCCATGGTCTTGGTGGAAACGACAATATTTGGACTGATCTTTCCGATTGGAAGGGGTCCGTGAAGGTAGGGGCCATTTGAGGTGGTAGTCCCGTTGGATCTGGTTGAGAACTTGTTCCATGAGAGAATTAAGGGAGGTGTACCGCTCGAACCGACCTGGCGGTCGGGCTGGTGCCGACCGGTCAGCGCGGTGGGGTCGGTCTGTATAGTAGGGTGTTTGGCTATTATACTGGGTGTTTCTAGGTTCTGAGTCTTTTCTCTTTTCTCTAGGGGTCGGGTTTTTAGCTATTGGATCCTGCCGGGCGGCTAGTGAATCTTCAGCATTCATGTATTTTTGGGCTTTGGAGAGTAGGGATGCCATGGAGGTTAGGGGGTTTTTAGAGAGGGAGAAGAGGAAATCGGACGATTGTAGCCCGGCCATGAAAGCCGTGAGGATGACCTTGTCATCGTTTTCCGCTACTTGCAGGGTTTCGGTGTTGAAGCGGGTAATGAAACTGCGCAGCAACTCCCCCTTGGTCTGACAGATGTTGAGGAGTTGGGTTGTCGGGCGGCGTTGGCGCTGGGCTCCAATGAAATGGCTAAGAAAAGAGTCACTGAGATGCTGGAAAGTGGAGACAGAGTCCGCTGGTAACTGACTGATCCACAGTCGAGCTGACCCCTTCAGTGTCACGGGGAAAGCCCGACACATGATCTCGTCAGGGAAGGCATGGAGGATCATGAGGGTACGGTAGGTCTCCAGATGGTCGATTGGGTCCGTCGTACCGTCAAAAGAGTCAATGGTGGGCATCTTGAACTTGGTGGGTAGAGGTTTGTCTCGAATGGAGGCAACAAATGGTGAATTTGCCGTGGTCGAGGGTTTATGCTAAATGTTCTGCATGACCCCTTGGAGTTGGAGCTTTATTACTCAGAGTTCAACGTCCCAGAGGGGAACGTGATCACCATGTTCAGTCAATGGGGGCTGGACGCTACTGGCTTCCCCTTCAGGGGCTGGTGCCACGACCGATGGGTGTGGGGGTGGAGGTGGTAGATATATATGTGGGGGAGGAGGTTGCAAACCTTCCAAGTTTGGTGGATGAGGTTGCAGAACAGTATGGCTCGGGGCTCCTTCTTGGTTGGGTGGAATATCTGGAGGTGGTGGAGGAGGCATCGGAAGGTTTCTTTAGAGTAAAGCATTTATCAGGGCCTGGTTTTGCTCGGCCATGCGGTTAATGCTGTTGGTAAGCTCGATAAAATACTGCGGTGGGTTGTTTGGATTGGGGGGTTCGGCCTGATGGTCGGCAGCATTATTTTGAGAAGCCATGGATCTAGTCATGACCATACACTTTGACGGGTAGGAGGAAAAGGTTGTTGAAACGGGGTCTCCGGCGACAGTGAACACAACTGGCGCGAGGAGCAAAGCTTTCCCACAGACGGCGCCAACTGATGATACAGTTTGTCCCAGTGAATGGGTTGGACTGGTCCAAGCTCCTCAAGCCCAGGTCCAAATGATCAAGCCCACCGGATAACCTGCAAACAAGTTCAACGGGGAACGGGGTAGTCCTCCAGTGAACCCTCCGACGAGCAAGTTAGGAAGAGAAGTAGAGTGTAGAGGGAGAGATTAGTGATAGAAAAGCTTAACCTTCTTCTTGTCTTCAATGTTTGCTTATATCCTTTGGTAATCATTTCGCTG
Organism: Camellia sinensis; assembly: GCF_055761805.1. Taxonomy (NCBI): domain Eukaryota; kingdom Viridiplantae; phylum Streptophyta; class Magnoliopsida; order Ericales; family Theaceae; genus Camellia; species Camellia sinensis. The sequence goes on from NC_138964.1 coordinate 45,932,610, forward strand.
CCCCTTCCGACCTGACCTCCTCGCCGAAAGTCTATGCTGTAGCTTACCTTGTTCAGGGTAAGGGGGTCCTGTTCCGACGGAGAGGTGTTGTCATAATAAATGCTGTGATGGGCTGCATTAATGGTGATGTGCAGTGGCAATAACTTTGCAGATCTTTGTCTGCTGATGTGGCTCGTCCTTCACTTGCCATGTGTCTGAATGTCAATGGCTCTTTATGCCATGTTGGATTCCAGCTGTCCTGAACCTCACCAGTTGGGTTATGTATTGGGCTCCAAGTGATGGGCTTGGGTTGTTCATAGTGATTCATGGCCTTTATGGGCTTATACACGTCAATCCATTTTGTTACAAAATATTGCTAGAAATAGACTACATCACCAGATATCGAAGTCGCCACCTAATATTTTTGAAAAATTAGGAAACTCGTGACTCGTGCCAAAGGCCACCGTTCGTCGTAACCAAAGTGTCTGGGCTATGGAATATAGGCAAAAAGGGAAATGTCATTAATTAAGCACCCCACTCACATGATCAAAGACCAGTCTCTACTATGTCATAATGTGGTTTTTATAATCAATGTAAATCCATATTATGATTATTAATAATGATATCATTACCATCTGAGGCATTCAAATATAGATTGTGTCATAAATTTTGGTTATGCTCCGATTTCATTCATTTTTGAAAAGAGGTTTTCCTTGATAAAATCCGCGGCATAAAAATCATCTAAACTCCAAACTAAATAACAGAACCACCATCCACTAGCATTCAAATAGATATCTCATTTATGCACTTAGCCTCATGTTATAGTGTAGACACCCTATTTTTTACTGCCCTTAAGACTTGGGCGCTACTGATGGTTTACTTGGTGATGAAAGATATGCAGGGCAAAGGTTCGATTTCTTCGACAAGAGGAGAGTCAAATCCCAACTTCACACCCCATTTTTGGACTAAAAAAACTATTTTGACCAAATATTTTAGATCTTAAAACCCTCTCTTTCAAAACACTTTTGAAAAAAGTTCCTACGATGTTCTGACGCTCGCATTTTGTTAAATGTTGCACTTTTCGGTAAACTGAGCAAGGACAAAATGGAAATGAATGAAAGAGAGACGAAATCATTGGAAAATCTTTCAAAACACCTTGTTTAGGGGTTTGTATTTGAAGAAAATCGGACGAGAGGGAAGAAACCAAGTTGAAGAAGAAGTTGGGTATGAATTGCTAAGAAAGAGTTGAGTGGTCCTCACTAAATCAGGGTTATCTGTCTATGCACTTGGATTTAAGCTATCAGGCCACCACTGTTGGAAATAATACTTACGGGGCTTCATTTTACACTCAAGAATCTCCTAAAGCCGAGTCCGGATGGTGAAGATGTGGTTGGTTGAAGTTAGGCATCAATCCGGGTAGGATCGAAACTAAGCGGCTTCACCAAAACAAGCATAACTTTTTTCATAGTTGGAATTTTGATGTAAGGCTGCTAGCATTGGAAATATTACTTCCGGGGCTTCAATTTGGACACAAGAATGACCTAAAAAGGAGTCCATATGAAGGAGTTATGCCCGTTTGAAGTTAGACCTGCAGAGCAGAATTTGCTATCGGCCACAAATATGTGCAGTCGCCCAAAGAAGTAGCAGATCGGCCATCACAAGTAGCAGATCTGCACTAAAGATGGCCGATTGGCCAAGAGTGACACAAATTCAGATTTTTTGAAAATATTTTATCTCCAGCTGTTGCTAGTAAGCTCCAGCTCTCCCAACTCAGATATTTTCGACCAAAAGCTCTTGAATTGCTATATATGAACCTATATCTCATATTTTTGGAGACTTAGAACTTCTTAAGCAAGTTTGAGAGCATCTCTCACAAAAACTCCCTCTCTCTCTACAATTTTCAGAGCTTAATCTCTGCCTCTCTCTCTCTCTCTAAAGCCTCTCTCTCTTGCTCTTTGGTGCATAGAAGTGTATAGAAATAAAGAAATACTCCTAGTTGGCCTAGGCATCCTTCATCAAAGTTGCATATCTATGGGCTGAGGTCCCTTGGAGCTTATTTTTGGGCTGATAGAAGGTTATTTGAGCCAAGAAAGAGGCCATTTTGCTACTGTGCTCCAAAGGTAATCACTCACCCCTTTTAACTTGTTTTACATACTAGCTTTGCCATAGTTTTCAACTACTTTGGGGCTGTTTTTTGGGGTGGTGTTGAAATAAAAAAACCTCTATTTTTCCTCTGTTTTGTAGTCCTAAAAGCCTTGGTTTGTGCCTTGGTTGGCTAGGGGGTTGTCCTCTCTTTTGCTCCTTGGCTTGTAAGGCCTTGTGAGCTAACTTTCAAACATTTCAAACAACTTTTTTTTGGCCTTAGAACCACTGAAATCCAAAGGATTTTCAGTGGTAACAATCCTATTTTGAGGGCCCAAATAGGAGAGGGTGGTCCCCTCTCCTCTTGTCTTGCTTGCTAGTGTTGATGGCCAACCAAATGTGCATGTGTTTTTACTTCTTTATGGCTTTGTTTAGGCTCATTTTTGTGACTTATTAGACCTTCCATAACTCTGTTTTTGGCTGTCTTGGTCACCTCTTTCATGTTTATTGCACTTGTAGTGTAAATCCTCTTTGCTAGCCTTGTTAGCCTTACAAAGTAGCATGCTTTTGTGGTTTGAATTAGCTTAGTCCAAGCATGTTTTTGGTGTTATTTTGACATGTTATAACTCTGATTTTGATTGGTGGACTCACCTCTTGCATGCTTTATACACTTGTAGTGTAATCCATGCTTACTAGTCTAACATGCTTGATGTTTTGGCCAATCATGCTAGCTTATTTTGGCTATACTCCATACATGTTTTAGCATTATTTTGACATGCTTTAGGATTGTTTTGGGCTGCCTTGGTCATATGACTCATGTTTTGTATAGCTATAGTGCAAATGCCTTGACTAGTCTTGAGTTTTGAGGCCCCTACCATGCTATACTTGTGATGTTTGCATGCCTTGGAATCATTTGGCATGGAATTTCAGAGCTTATATCTTTTCCATATTCTTATGTTTATCACTCTTTAATTGTCTTTAAGGAGTTGATTCTTTATGCCTTAAGTATGAGCCTATATGCATGCCATCTTGCCTAAGCTTTTGGGCTACCATATCAATGCATTTTTGGTGTTATTTTGCCATAATATAACTCTAATTTTTGTTGGTAGAGCCAACTCATGCTTGGTTTTAATAGATGTAGTGTAACCTTCCTTATTGGCCTTGCATACTCCATGCTTCATGCCCTTTATGCTAGCTTGTTTTGGCTCTAGTCCATGCATGTTTTAGCTTTGATTTGACATGCTCTAGGACTTTTTTGAGGTGTCTTGGCCATATGGTTCATGTTTTCCATAGCTATAGTGCAAGTACCTATGCTAGTTTCAAGCTTTGAGCCTTCTAGCATGCCATGCTTGTGTTGTTTGAATGATTTGGCATCATTTCTTACTTGATTTCAGAGCTTGTAGTGTTGTCACACTTCCATATTTGTCACTCCTTGAGCACTTCTGAGGGTTGTGCTCTTGTGCCTAGTTGATGGGCCATTGCATGAGCATGCATTTTCTAGCTTTTCATGCCATCTTTTAAGAGTGTTATGGCCATTGTTTTGGACATGATTGAGGTCTGTCCATATCCGGTTTAAGTCCATCAATGTTGTTTGCATGTTGTTGCATTGCATCTTATTTGCATGTTGTTGCACGGCATTGTTGTTTGAATGCTTAGGTTGCATTCAATAGAGTTTGCATGCCATTAGCTTTGATAAGTTGCTCATGTTGCATTGCATTGTGTTAGCATGCCATTAGCATTGCTAGGTTGATCATATTGCATTGCATGTTGTTTGCATGCTTGTTGTTTGCATTGTTGTTTGCTTGCATGCATTGCATTGTATTTGGCATACTTGTGTTGCATTGTGTTTGGATAGGGTGTTAGTCCAAACACAGGAAACGAGGGACGTTTCATACTTGAAGTGATGAAACGTGTCTCATTTCTCGGTCGCCGACACTCTTGATCAAGCATGATAGAGTTTAAGGCATTTGTGTGTTTTTGCGCATTCATTTGGCATTGATTTGTGCAATTCGGCATCTTTGGCCATCATGCATTGAAATGCATGATTGATGGCTCGAGAGCTGAGCACTACACTCCTTTGAGCTTTGAACATGATAAGGAGTGTGGTTGCACACACATTTTCTTGCAAATACATTGGCATGCCTCTGTTAGTGCTCTGTTGCAGCAAAAGGAGAAATTTGCAGGAAGAAGTGGTCGATCGGGTATACAGTGTGCCGATCGATTATCAATAATTGGCCGATAGCCTCAAAATTGGTCGATGACCATTATTCTTTGGCCGATGGCTACACCTTTTGGCCGACTACCCCTTAGATGGTTCCTAAGGTAGGTCAGAAGCATCATAGAAGTTGGCATAATTTTCAGAGGTGCAGAAGTGTGCAAACAGAGGCAACATGAGACATGGTAACGGATTTCCGAGCGAGGCGATCGAGCATGCATCTTCGAACTCTTTGAACTGAGCTGAGGCGTTGTAATTTGTAATTAGCTTTACTGGTTAGTTAGCTTTTGAATTTATAATTAAACTAGCTATTTTGTTAATTAGTTAACGTGTTGTAATAATTAGCTTAGTGTTAGCTAGTTATTGAATTTGATGATGTAATAATTAGTCTAATTAGATTATTAAATTAGTTAGAATAGCTTAGCATACTCATTCAGACCCTTCGTCGAGAGGGCACAAATGTTGTAATAAGCGTGCGTGTGTGTGATGCATGTCTTCCAACCCCCATTTCTTTCTCCCTTTTACTTAACCGCTTACGATGGTTAGTTTTAGGGCATATTTTGATTAGCATCTTTATGCTTCGCATGCGTGCATTCATTCATCTGTCTTGCATGCACCGGGCTCAGTGCATCATACAAACTGCATTGTATTTCAATACCAATTTGAATACATGTATCGAGTTGCATTTCACATGACATCTTAGAATAGTCAAGCCTATTTTAGTTGCATTTTTGCATGAGTTGCATTAGGCATCTTAACATAGCTAGGACCATGCATGATTACTAACTAGCTTTTGTTTTGGCTCGGAGTACACTGTAAGTGTTTATGCTTTAGCATCTTGCATGAGTGTGAGTGTTTCCATGATAGCATGCTTGCCATGAGGCTAACTGCTTAAGTGTTTAATTGCATGAATGCCTGTGGATGAAGGTTGGATTGCTTGAATTGGAACAATTCATCGAAATGCAAGTTTTAAGCCAACTTTGCGGAGTGGTAAAATCATGTTTTCTAAGCCCACTTGAGGGTGGAAAAATCCACGTCTTAGCTTACTTGCGGGTAGCAACTTCAAACCATTTTCAAACAAGCAAGCATGAAATGTTTTGTTCCAACTTAGGCGATCTAGTCTATACTTGTATGATGTGTGCATCGCATAGTAATTCTAGCTAATAACCAAAATAAGAACGCATGTGTTTTCAAAAACAACATATCATGTTAGTAGAGGCCGATCCTTTGATCGGGTGAGCGGGGGTGCTCATTGCATGACCTTCCCCTCTCGTACCCAAGTTCCCTAGCCGAGGCAACTTTGGTGATGACGGACATGTGGCCTTAGGTACGAGTCAGGGTTTCCTAAATTTCCCAGAATAAAACATTTAGGTGGCAACTCTGTATCTGGCAAAGCAGTCCATGTTTGGCACTTCTTTATTAAAATCAGTTTTCCAAAACGATTTGTCGGATTTGGACTCTTTGGTGATTTATCAATCTTGCATTGTACTTTGCAAAGATTAGATTCAGAACCATGACATTGAGTCCGAACTGTAGTAGCAAATGAACAAAACAATTTCACGCCTTCGCGCGCGAAGCATGGACGTTCGGGCACGTCTACATATAGTAAAGAACACGCACATGCAATATGCTAAAGCTCAAAATACTCACCTAATACTCCGAGGTGAGTCACGATATATATATATAGATATGTACAGATATGCTTGATCCTATATACAAGTTTCTAATGCAATACACACAGAACATTTGTCTAAGAGTTCAGATGCTAAGATGTAGCATGAGTATCACCACAACACACGGATTTATGCATCTTTGAAGATAGTACATCATATTAATATGGATGATCCAGATCCAAATGCATGAAAAAGTGGATACAATATACAGGCATGATAAAGAAAGCATAATGCAATACTGAAAGCAGATAAATAAAATGGTTAGAAAGATATGTGGTTGGAAGATTATTACAACAATTCGAATAAGCAAAGGGGGACAGAGAGATTCTTACAATAATGAATTAATCCAGCCTAGCTACTGTTGAATCTAACAAATCATACTAAATAAAGAAAAGAAGCAATCCAGGGGCTCCAAAACTGCTCAGTGGAGCATTCCCAGAAACTGTCTATTCTATTCTTGGGAGAAATGACCAGCTAGACACCAGGTGAGCCGACTGAAGTAGAAAGTGGCCATCTGAATTCCCCTTTCCCGCTGGGAATTAGGTCAGTGCAAGATCTCAGGACAAAGGCCAAATGGAGGCTTTCTGGGGGCTTCTCACACCCTCCACATCCTCTATTGACAGGGATCACTTGGGTATGAGACAAATGGACCATAACCCTTAACACTAACATAAATAGATCTATACAATAGATATTTTACTCAAAGGAACAAATTAATTGGATCAAAATTGAAATCAAATTCAAGCCCAAGAAATAGATAGGAACCTACATCTTCTCTTTGTGAATAAGGGCAAGTTAATACTGAAATCCATGCTATAAAATAGATAGCGTAGATTAATGCAGATCATTTCTTGGCAGAAGCTTTGCTTACTAAAACAAGGGATTCATCAAACTCATTGAAAACTCCTCATCTAGTCATGGAACAAGGATGGTTACACCTCTTTCTAAGTTCACAAATGATTGAGAAGCGATGTTTCAACTTCCTTTGTCCCAAAATCTCTTGTTTTACTTCCAAATACTTAACGAAAAGGGAGAACAACACTTATCAACACCAAATCCCATGGATCACTCAAACAACCTCATGAAACAAACCCTAACACTCATTATTATTAAGTAAAGAGTTGAAACACATAGATTAGCACACTTGAGAGAGAGGATAGATGAAGATAAGTGGTGTAATAAGGAGAAGAATTATTCTACTTATTGAACTTGTGAATGGATGGCTAAAACTACTCCCAAGAACATCCACAAGGATCCAAAATATATGACAACTATGAATCTAAAGTTGAGAAATGCAAGGAAGTAAAGAAATGGCTATCAACTCGATGGATAGGTAGCTAAAGCTACTCTCTCCACATCCTTGAGGATTTATAACAATCACATAATGAAAATAAAGCTTAAAACTAAAAAAAGGGAGATATAAAAGTGATTTAGAGTATAAGAAAATCACCTCCTACGAGGATAGGTCACTTTAATTCACAAGCTCCCTTGTTAATTCCCTCAATTCAATTTAGATGGATTGTTTAATGTCCAAGAGTCTTAGCAAGGTGCTTAGGATCAAGCTTCCATAGAGTGTTGATGTCCAAAGTCAAGAGGGTGGTAGGTAGGATGTATGGTTAAAAGGAGAAGGGGTCAATAAGTTCTTAGGAGCCTTAGGGAAAAGTTCCAACCCTTTGGAGTGAGCTGTTGAGCTCTATATATAAAGCTCAAGTCACAAAAGCTAAAATTTCTGAAAATGCTCTGTACCTGGAACATTCAGCTGACCGAGCTTCCTGGTGATCGACTGAGTGCTTTTGTGGCCGGTATCATTTGGTGTCCGGCTAGCCAGTGGGCACATCGTCAAATCAATAAGAGCAGGTTAACCTGATTTGAAGAAAGAAACAGGCATTTCTGAGGATTTCATCCTTCTCATTCACTTCCCTTATATCCTTCGCTCCATTTGTTAAAAGAATACAACGCTTTATTTTTAAAAAATATGAGACTCAGAACATTGTGGTAACGTTTGAATTTGCACCACTAAAACTCATTCTGAAAGTGGTTCCATTTTGGTCGGAAAACATTTTGTCCAAAACAGGTCATTTGGAGGGTTTAAAGCTCGATCCGTAGAACTCCTGCCATGGAACTTGCAAAGATTAACACCTTTCAATTTCATCATCTAGAACTTGAAATGGAGCACCCAAGTCTCAAGGCTAGTAAAAAAATGGGGTGTCTACACCTTCAAAATTCAGATTCGCTAAAATTATGTTCGCTCTGGTCAAACTGATGCCCTCAATACATTCGTCAATTTGGTCTAAAGAACTAATGTTGAAATCTAACTTGATCTTGTTGGATTGAGAGATTTGTGTGAGTTAGTGCGTGTTTTAGACAGAATGAAGAGAGAAAGAGTATTTAGAGAAAGAAATGGAGAGAGAGAGAAAGAAGAAAGAAAGGGGGGTCAATTGTTAAAGGAAAGGGCTTGAAAATGAGACAATGACACAAAAGGTCGCATGTGTGGAGACTCTCACCACACGTGCAGTGTGCGGGGAACCTCCCACCACACAAGCGATTTTTTGTAAAAGTTGTGACTAGAAAATTCAACCCCTAACCCAAAACTCCCAATATGTTCTACACAAAACCGCACATGTAAGCTCTCCATGCTGCACCTCCAAAAGTGCCTTGGTTGACCAGAATTCTCACAAGGCCTTCCACACCTCCCCATTTCATCCTTATGTCTAAAACTAAAAAATTCTAACTTATTAAAGCATTAAGAAATCCAAAACACGACTCTATCTTTGATCACCAAACATTAAGCAGTGTACAAGGACTCCAAAACAAGATGATAAATCCTAAAAGGTACGAAGAAGTCGTGTAACAACCCCAAAATGCGTATAAGAAATTATCTTTATTTACGTATAAGTTAATGTGCTTTAATGTGATTATATCTTTTGAATTGAAACGTTATCTGTTGAGTTACGACTTTAAAATTGGAATTACCAACCTTTATGGGTTCAGAAATCAAAATTGAGTACTTGCATATGTTAATGGGAATTTTTAGAGCTACTTGGGAAAATTAATTGGAAATTTAATTCGTCTGATTCGTTAATGCATGTTTGGGTGGTTAACTTTGTACTACAAATTGAGGGCCTTAGAGGCTTCAAAAACTAGAACAGGTGTTATATTTATGATCAGCATAATTTTTAGAGTCATCTAGAAAGTTTAATTGAAATTTGATTTCGTACGATTCGTAAGGGCACGTTTGGCTCTCCTTATTGTGATAAGCTTATGTGTGTGTGTATATATATATTTAGATATGCCATATGAGTGGCGGAACTCATCACTTTGGAGTTAAAACAAATATCTAACGGAGAGAACAGAGAGAAAGAGAGACCAAATGAGAGAGGAAGCTTCTCTATGAGAGAAAGAGAGAGCTCACCATCCATGGGAAGCTTGAGGATAAACTTGAAAAGATTGAAGAGAGAAGAAGGAGATCAACCATGGAGGCTTGGGGAAATTGAAGAGAACTAAGAAGAAGGGCAAAGATTGAACTAGGTATGAAAATCTATCTTGAAACCTTATGTTTAAAGCATCAATTTGGTGAAATCATAAAGATATTGGAAGATTTGAACCCATTTCGGTTAGGGTTTTATGTATGTATTTGCTTGAGCTAAATTTGAGGAATTAGAATTTGAGTTCTATAATTTTGTTTATCATTGAAGCTCAACCTTATGGATACCATGAAATGAACTTTAGATTGTTCAAAGAACAAGATCATGCAAGAATCAAGTGAATTTGTGGGTTGTGTTTTGAGAACCTTGAAGCTTATGAAAGATAAAGCATTGATCATGAACATTGAGGCAAAAATTGATTTGTTTGAAACGAAATTACATTTGATTGATGTTAATTTATCATATTATGGTGTAATTTTACATGTTTTTGGGTGCTTTGAGTTGAAAACCAAACTTAGAAATGGAAAGAGCAAGAATTAGAGCAAACAACATTTTCGGACAACAAACTGACCTAGAGCAGCACGTGCGGCGGGTCTTCCTGCACGTGCGGCAATCCATTTCCAGATTCTGCTAAAAAAACACATGGTCCCGCATGTGCGGCCCAATTCCCGCACATGCGGCCCTGTTTCCCGCACATGTAGGGACAGCTCTGTTCAGCCAACTTTAAATAAGCATATCTTTTGCATCCGAACTCCATTTTGAGTGATTCTTAAGCCTAAATTCAAGCCCTGGAAGTCTAGTTTTCAATGGTGGTGGCCTCACTCCCAAATTCTTAGTACACAAATAGATATGCCCAATTTAGTGACGATTTTTCACTTTCTGTCTACTGGTTTTATACCATTTCTTCGTCTAAACCATTTTCTATCGATTTCTCCTATTTTCTGAGACATGGATTACGACCTATTGAAGACTAATGAATTTAGAACCACCATGACTAATTGATTACAGAATAAGAAAGGGATTGGTTTTATTCTCATATTATGCTTTGTGCATTGTGTTGTAGATTGAGACGAGGACATCGTCCCATGGCTACCGGAAGTCCCTCACTGTGAGTAATAGTATTGTAGTGGTATATTTCAATTACTGTTAATAGTTATTATTAACGTTCTGCTATTTGTGAGTTAACTATGTCAACTCGTAACAAACAATCGGAAAATTATGTGCAATATGAATTATGATATCCTTGTGAACTTGAGATCATTATGTTCTACCAAGGATGGGCTCGAGGCCGTTTAGTTATGAATTACCGAGTGTGGACAGACTTTAAGAGGAGAAATGTGAGGACATATCAATGTCTCACCAACCGTAATGTGATTGAACAAAATATGATTCATGGCCTATGGCCAAGGGAGGTGGTACATGTCGATGTTCCATTTTTCCCATACTGTTCTGGACAGCTATTGATATGTTGGACCTGAGGCCATTCTATATGATATGTTGGGCCTAAGGCTATTCTGTATGATATGTTGGGACCGAGGCCATTCTATATGATATAATGGGCCTGAGGCCATTCTGTATGATATGTTGGGCCCGAGGCCATTCTGTATGATATGATGGGTCTGAGGCCATTCTGTTGATATGTTGGGTCTGAGGCCGTTCTGTATGATGTTGGGCCTGAGGTCGTTATGGAAATGTATACAGAGTAAGATTATACATGTGGTCTATGCACCTATGTATGTTATAATTTAAGTTTATTCTTTTGATTTCTCTACGTACTATTATTCACTGAGCCTTGGTCATTCTGTTTTTATGTAAATTTTCATGTAGGGGAGCCTTTGGGGACCAACGCTAGAATTGTATCGAGGTCCGTCCCTTTGTCAAGCCGCCTGGGGTACGTCTCCGTGTTGAGGCCTTAATTTTGATCACTGGGAATCATGTAACTTATGGAGTCTTGTATAAGTGTGTGTGTGTGAGATCTGTATAATTCTATGATTGTATATGTAAATATAGAAGTGTATTTAAATGCTTAAATCTATTTAAGCCAGCATGTATGCACAAGCTCAATGGATGTTATCTTATATTGATATTTGTTTCCGCTAAGGCCCCGTATTTGAATAAATATTTTTGGAAATTTGTTTTGAGGCCTATGTACAGGCCGGTCATGGACCAAACTTTTAGGGGCAGGTTTGGGTAGTGACAAGTCGGGTCAAAGACCTCGGATATCACAACCTCCCAACATTAAGAAATTTTGTCTCCGAAATTGAAATAATACAATAGAAGAGGTATAACAAAGGAAATCATAACTAAAGGAATTCAGGTGCATGAAAATGAAACTGAGTACCTCCTAATAAGTCAGAATATTTGCATCAGACTTCCACCTTATATTCCTAAGTAGCCTCATCTACCCCATGATTCCTCTCATGATCAATTGTTAAGACTTAAGAATTAGTCACCTCTTGAACATAGCGAACAAGTGTGTATCGTATAAAAAGCATTGTTATATGACATGACCAAATACCTACCCTAAATAAATTACCTTACAATATCTTAGATAAAGAAACATGAAATGATAAGACAACTTTAGAAGATGGACACAATTAGCAAGAAACTTAGAGGTGAAAAATATGCCTTAATTAAACAAACTTGAAAAAAGAAATGCTTGAAGATTACTAAGAGTTAGGGAGCACTTTAAGTTTGAGATTTGTGAATGCTAGAATGTGCTTATACACTAATTGAGAAGCTTAAAGATCTTAGACTAATGTACTCATCATTTTAATACTAGAAGTTATTTTGCTAATCAAGATTAGTGTTAATTAAGTATGATTATTGAGCCTTAATTAGGATTAATTAAGCTAAGTATAATTAAGCTCAATCTTGATTAATAATAACTATGATTAATTAATTAAACTAATGATGAGGATTAAGGAATTTGGTAAAGCAAACAAGTAGGATATGCATACATCTCCCCTATTGTCCCACATAGCCTTTGTATTCGCTACTTTTTGTCTTACCTTTAAATAAGGCCAAACCAAAGGATTAAATCAAAGAAATCTTCTGGAGAAAGAAAGAAAGAACTAGAGAAAAGGAGAAGAAGATAGAAAGAAGGAGAAAAAAAGAAGCAAGCTTGAAGAACTCACCAAAAATCCTTTTTTGATCATCTTGAGGTAAGTTTTGAGCCCTAATTCTGGTAGTAATTCCTCCTATCACTCATGATTGAGAAGAAGTTAGAATCAATTTGGGTTAATAATGAACTTATGGAAGGAAAGCTGAACAAGTTCGAAAACAAGCTAGATAGCCTAGATTTTTACCATTTTGACCTCAATTTTGATGCTCTTGTTGCATAAGAAGTCATACCCTCATATTTTGAAGTGAAATCCAAGAGTTTTACAAGTTTAAATTCATGTTTTGGGAGGATAGGCAAGAAGGGGTTTGAATGCGAAATAGAGTTCATGATTTCTATACAAAAACCTAAGTTTTGATTCCTGTGTCTTAAGAATAAATCATGCTTTGAAGTTATTACTTTGAAAATAATCATATTTCCATGTTTTCCTTTAAGTTTTGGGTGTTTTGTAACAAGTTTTCAAGGTCCTAAAGCTTAGAAATGAGAAGAGGTAAGGAAGAATAAGAGGAGAAACTCGAGCAACCATTTCCGCATGCGCTGAAGTGATTCCAACACGTGCGGCCAACCCTGCCAGAAATTAATTTTTGCTACTAAAATAAACGCACGTGCCCTCAGATTTCCCTCACCTCCTCCCGAATGTACAGAACCCCTATTTCAGCCCAACTTCAAAAGGACATATCTCTTTCATCCAAACTCAGTGTTAAATGATTCTTCAGTCTAACTTCAGGCCTCGGACATGTAGTTATGTTTAATTTAGTGAAGGTTGTTCACTTGTTTCCTAATTGTTTCATGCTAATTCATCTCCTAGCTTAGTTCTCTTTCAAGTCTTCATGTTTTTTTAAACCTTAAACATCTAAACATGATATTTTTCAATACAAAGCATATAAAATTGTTGTGGAATACTTAGGACACTTCAACGTATGGCTTTGGAACATTTTAACATTCATCAAACCTTGATCATCTAGGATGCTTTTAAGCATGCATTTGACACTTGTTGATACTTGATTAGACTTGAAATAAGCTTAGAAAGACCTTGAACAATCTAAGAAAATAATTAAGAAATATTAAGGTAAGTTTAGGCACTTGAATTGAAGTAGGAGCTTGTAAGTTGATTTGTTTTCAATGCCATGTTTATGCCTTGTGTAAGTCAAACATGTTGGAGAAAAAACCCTTGTTCAAGAGCCATTTGTGAGTAGTAGTATAGTAAAGCTATGTTTGTTATACTATGATTTGAAATGCAAAACCTCTGCTATGTTTATGAAAGTTATATTAATGTTTTACCATGAATGAACATCCTATATTCTTGTATCATGTACTAAGATGACACCTTGGATCTTGTTTTGTTATTGAGAAATCATGCCAATAATATTTAGCTAACTGAGCTCCTCTTGCCACCTATTGTGGACTCTTGATGTTCTCAAAGCCCTTGAAATGTTCATCGATATGTGTATGCTTGCAAGTTAAGCTTCGTCTAACATGTACAAATTATGTTATGTTTGAACTACGATTTTGTGCTTGGTTTTATTAAAGCTTATCGATGTTCATTCATGTACGACTTTACTCTATTACTATTCACTGGGAAATGGCTCACCCATCTCCTTTATATACATATGTAGGTGATGAAGAGTTCGGGTACGAAGAGAAGTTGATTAGAAGTCGGTCTTGTGTGCTTGTGCTAGTTTTGTAAAGCTATGTCACAAGTGTTGTATTTTATCTTATCGTTTAAGTCATGTAATAATGTAGATAACAATACAAGCGGAATGTATGCTTTCATTTCATATAGTTATGCACTGCTCTAAATGGATATTTCAAATGGACTCAATATAATCAAATAATGGCTTTCATACTCAAAAATTAAAATTTTGCCCCAATTATCATTGGAGTCTAATTTTTTTGAAAGTTAGGCCTTTGGTAGTCCTCAACTACTAACCGATCACTACACTATCCTGTTTAGGGTGGGATGGGGTCATGACACTCCATAACACTTTCACTAACGGACTTACCCCTCAAAATTTGCTCTTGGTCTAAGATTTAAACTAGTCGCTCTTCATATGAGGCATCCTTATCCACCTCAAAATCAACCAAATCAAGCACATGTGAAGGACCAGGATCATACTTTCGAAGCATAGATATGTGAAACACGTTGTGAACCCCATAAAGTTAAGGCAGTAAGACCGAACAGTATGGTATCTCTCTAATCTGTTTTGTGATGTCAAAAGGCTCAATAAATCTAGGAGAAATCTTTCCACTCCATCATAATCTCATCAAACCCCATCTTGGTGAGATTTTAAGAAACACATGATCACTGACCCCAAAAGATAGAGGCCTTCTCCTCCGATCGACATAACTCTTCTGATGACTCTAAGCTGAAGCCAACCTCCATCGGATGAAAGCAAACTTCTTAGTTGTCTCTGGCCCTAACATAGGTGCATTCTGTAGGCACCCCATTTTGACAGGCCCTATGACTTGGGCTTTCTTCAAATACCCGTTAATGAAAGTTGGAAATGTACTATTTTACGAATTCCTTAATAGGAGAGCTAGGTTCAAGCTTTAATCACAATCTTATACCTATTTTCGCGAAAATGCTTTCCAACCAAATTCAAACCCTTTTTTAACGTTTGGTTGTGTAGCTCGAAACGTTTCTACAATGTTCTGAGGTTCACATTTTCAAAATTCAAGTGTTATAGTTTTTCAATAAATTGAGCAAGGACAGAGTGGAGATGAGTGAAAGGAATGAGAATTCTCTGGAGGAAAAAAAAAAGAAAAAAAAAAAGCCTATCTTTCCCTTTAAAAAACTGTCTGGCCAAACGATTTTTTGTCTAGCCAAACATTTTTTGTCTAGCTAGATGATTTGTCCAAGAAACAGAGCAGTTTTGAGAAAGTTGGCTCTCATACACGTAGATAAGGCCACTTGTCCATTTTTCAAATATTTTCTATCTCAATTTCTATAAATATCACCTCCCCTACTTCATTTTCAAGGGCTAGAAATTGTTTCCAAGGGCCTCAGACCACAAACCACCTTGAACTCAAAAACCTCTCACTGTTCAACCTCTCTCTTCACTAATACGCCACCCAAACTCCATTAAAGCTAAGATTTGAAGCTTTTCTCTGAGATTTCAAAACATATTCCAAAACCTTGAGGGTTTTAGGAAGAAAGTTTGATAATCAAAAAGTCCATCATTTCTTCTAAAGGTGAACTTTGAACTTTTCTTACACTCTCTCTCTCTTTTTTTCTTCATCATTAAGCTCTGAATTTCATTATTTACTTATTGTAATTATGTGATGAGTCCTCATGGATGCAGAGGGAAGTAGAAAGTCACCACCCATTCATTGAGTTGATAGTTTTCTTTTGCTTTTCTATAGTTTTCCTCCATTTTCTTGCTTTCTAGATGTATAATTCATTGTTGTATATAGATGTACTGATTGGAACCTTGTAGATGTGGAGGGAAGTAGAAAGTAGCCATCCATCCACAAGTTTGATTATGTAGAGTAGATTTTCTCCTCTTTATACATTTTCTCATCACATATCTCATCATTCAAGCATATTAGCCCATATGCTTCAACCCATGCTCAATCTTAATGGGTAGAGGTGGTTGTTCTATGGGGTTAGTTGAATGATTTTCGGGATTTGATGTTAAGAAGGTAGTTGGCTTTCATTTTGATTGATTTTTCTTGGAAGTAAAGTAAGAGGTTTGGGGTCAAAGATGTTGAAAACTCTCTTCTCAATCATTTTTGAGCATGGAAATAGGTGAAAACATCCTTATTCCATGAATAAAAGAGGAGTCTTCAATAACCTTTGATGAATCTCTTACTTTAGAGTCAAAACTTCCACAAAGAAATGGTGGGAATTAATATACTCTCTCCAATTAATAGCATGAGTTTGGGTACTAACCTGCCCTTATTCACAAAGAGATGATTGTAGGTTCCTATGTATTTCTTGGGCTTGAATTTCCTTCTTTCTTTAATTCATTTACTTTGATGAATTGTTGTAAAATATGTTGTATATGGCTATTTTGTGTTGTTGTTAAGGGTTGAGGCCTACCTACCTCTTCCTTAAATGTTTTCTATAAGAATGAGAGGTAGAAAGGATGAGCACCTCTTAGAAGATGTGTTTTGTTCATGTTCTAGACCTGCTGGATAAAATAGAGTTTTCCTCGAAGTATATGTTCGGCCAGACCACGTTTTAGTCAACTGGATGAATTTGTGTATGGCCAAATGAGTTTCTCAGAGCAGAATAGGGCAGTTTCTGGGGATTGCTCTCCTGAGCATTTTGTGGTTGCTATTTAATTTTTATTATTCATTTTAGTATGATTTGTTAGATTCAACTCTAATTTATTTGGATCAATTCATTGTTGTAATAACTTCTCCAACCACACGTTTTTTCTTTTCTTATTTATTCATTGTTGTAATAATCTTCCACCTTCCTTCTTTCTATTTTTTTTCCATTCAAATTGTTGTAATAATTTTCAACCCCAC
This sequence comes from Camellia sinensis, assembly GCF_055761805.1. Lineage (NCBI taxonomy): Eukaryota > Viridiplantae > Streptophyta > Magnoliopsida > Ericales > Theaceae > Camellia > Camellia sinensis. The sequence continues at coordinate 45,949,581 of NC_138964.1, forward strand.
ATCTTTCTATCCCATTTATTTATACGCTTTATGTCTATATAGCATCATATTTTATTTATCATATTCATGACTTGCATTCATTTTTCATGCATTCGGGTTCGGTTCATTTGCATTCGTGTGATTTATCATTTTTGACATGCCTATGTGTGCCACTGTAGACACCCCATTTTTGACCGTCCTCAAGAGTTGGACATCACTATTTGAACACTCGGTGATCATCCATGTTTGTGTTCGTCTTAAGTTCCTGGAGGTCTCGGCCATGCGCCTTGCCTCAGGATCTCTCGATTCGACTGTTTTGTGTTTGGTTTTGCATCAAACACTTGTGTTTTGCTTTTGAGGGGCAGTGGCTTGTGGGCCACCCCCACACCTCACTGGCCATGGCTTGAGGCCACCGGCCATTGTTTTGTTGCCATCGGCCATATGTTTGGTCAGTCGGCACTCTTTGTGGTCGGTCAACCATGTATTTTGCCATTTTGTCATTTTTGGCTGGCCGACCACTGTGCATCTGCTTTTGCAGATATTTTTATGCCAGTTGTACTAGCTGGCATACACCTTGCACCCCCTCCATACACGTGTATGGAGGGATTTCACTCTTGCTTAGCTTGTCTTGTAAGCTTTGCAAGAGTGATCCTCTATAAGAGGAGGGCTTCTCCTCCCTCCTCAAGGGTTAGAAGGCTGAGTTCCAGAGGTCTAGATTAGGGTTAGCCATAGTGTATCTATTCTATCTCTATATCTCCCTCTCTTTGTGTATAAGTGTGTGTTTGTCCTTACTTTTGTGCACAAACACCTAGTTTTACACCTTACCTTGGTTGCTGAGGAGCCATTAGGTTGTTCTTGAAGTTTTGAGTTGGTTTTGAGCTAAGGAAAGCAACAGGAGTACTGTTCTTGAAGGGGTCTACAAGGGTAAGAACTTTACCTTTAAATATCCCATTTTTGCATAGTCTTTTTGCCTACCTTGCATCTATTTTTGAGCTTAGTGTATAACATATAAAATTATTTTTTTTACTTGCTTAAAATAGTTGTTTAAGGTTTCTTTGAGCTTTGGGGTTGTTTGACCCCTCTTAGGCCTTGTTTGGCCCCCATTTTGTGCTATTTTGGTGAGCTCCGCGACCACCTTGTTTGGGCCTCCTCACCACTGAAATCTTGAGGGATTTCAGTGGTGGGGATGGTGTTTTAAGGTCCTAAGAAGGAGAGGGTCATCCCCTATCCTTGTTGCCTTCAAAAAGTGTCATTTTAGCCTCATGTGTGAACATCATTTTTAAGTTCATGTTGGCCATGTCTTAAGTGTTATTTGTGCTTATTTTGTTATGACATAGCACTATTTTTAGTTGGTTTAGACACACCATGCATGTTTAGCATACTTGTCTTGTAATGCCATGAATTTGCCTTAACATACTTTGTGCTTTGAGCCTTGTTATAGCATGATTTTGGTCAAGCTTTGTGAAGCTTTTATGCATGATTTAGTACGCTTTAGCTCTGTTTTTAATTACTTTGGCCATGCTTGACATGCTTTGTATAGCCACCTTGCATTTTGGCTTGCTAGCCTCGGGTGTGTGAGTGTTTAGCATGCATTGCTTAGCTTGTTTCAGTGGTTTAGCACCACTTATGGCATCATTTCAGTCCCCATGGTATGCTTGTATGCTTGCATTTGATGCTCCCTTAATGCTTTAAAAGGTTGTAGTCTTGTGCTCCATATTTGGCCTCTTTATGTATGCTTCCATGTTTAGACCATTTAGATGCCATCTAGGTGCGTCTTTGGTCTTGTTTAGACCTACATTGGACCTGTTTTTGGTCCTCCTGGCCCTTTGGGGCTTGCTTCATATAGCTTTGGTTTAAGCCCCCCTTAAGTCTTGGACATCGTTGCATGCTTAGTTTGTCTTGTTTACTTAGTTTGGCACCTTTATAACATGATTTTCAGAGCTTAGTATGCATGCCATATGTCCATATTTGTCCCTTTTAAGTGTGCTTAAAAGTTGCTCTTTGATGCTTAAGTCTTGAACCATGTGTGCATGCATGTTTGTGTGTATTTTGGCCTCCATTTCCATAGCCTTTGGCCACTGTTTGGGCTTAGTAGAGAGCTGTCCACCTTGGTATGAGTCCATTGTTCGCGTGTTGTTGCATGCTCGCCTTGTGTGTTGTCGAATACTTGGCCTACCGCATGTGTTGCATGCTTGAATCATAGTGCATTTGGCATGCATTCTCATCTTTGTTTTGATTGCTTAACATGCCACATGTTTTGCATATTTGCATGTTGGCATTGCATCTTGCATGCTCAATTAGCTTGCATACTTGTTATATGCTTTCCATGCTTGCCACATGTTCATGTTGCCTACTTAGTTTCCACGCCTAGGGTGCATTGCATTGAACATGCATGCCTTGCCTCTTGAAATCAAGTGATAGAGGTTGGGCCTTTATGTGCTTATTTGGTTTGCATTTCATTTGACATGAAAGTGCACAACTTGGTTTCTTGGGCCATCACGCATTGAAATGCGCGATTAGTGGTCCGAAATCAAGTGATAAAGGTTGGGCCTTTAAGTGTTATTTGTGCTTATTTTGTTATGACATAACACTATTTTTAGTTGGTTTAGACACACCATGCATGTTTAGCATACTTGTCTTGTAATGCCATGAATTTGCCTTAACATACTTTGTGCTTTAAGCCTTGTTATAGCATGATTTTGGCCAAGCTTTGTGAAGCTTTTATGCATGATTTAGTACGCTTTAGCTCTGTTTTTAATTACTTTGGCCATGCTTGACATGCTTTGTATAGCCACCTTGCATTTTGGCTTGCTAGCCTCGGGTGTGTGAGTGTTTAGCATGCATTGCTTAGCTTGTTTCAGTGGTTTAGCACCACTTATGGCATCATTTCAGTCCCCATGGTATGCTTGTATGCTTGCATTTGATGCTCCCTTAATGCTTTAAAAGGTTGTAGTCTTGTGCTCCATATTTGGCCTCTTTATGTATGCTTCCATGTTTAGACCATTTAGATGCCATCTAGGTGCGTCTTTGGTCTTGTTTAGACCTACATTGGACCTGTTTTTGGTCCTCCTGGCCCTTTGGGGCTTGCTTCATATAGCTTTGGTTTAAGCCCCCCTTGAGTCTTGGACATCGTTGCATGCTTAGTTTGTCTTGTTTACTTAGTTTGGCACCTTTATAACATGATTTTCAGAGCTTAGTATGCATGCCATATGTCCATATTTGTTCCATTTAAGTGTGCTTAAAAGTTGCTCTTTGATGCTTAAGTCTTGAACCATGTGTGCATGCATGTTTGTGTGTATTTTGGCCTCCATTTCCATAGCCTTTGGCCACTGTTTGGGCTTAGTAGAGAGCTGTCCACCTTGGTATGAGTCCATTGTTCGCGTGTTGTTGCATGCTCGCCTTGTGTGTTGTTGAATACTTGGCCTACCGCATGTGTTGCATGCTTGAATCATAGTGCATTTGGCATGCATTCTCATCTTTGTTTTGATTGCTTAACATGCCACATGTTTTGCATATTTGCATGTTGGCATTGCATCTTGCATGCTCAATTAGCTTGCATACTTGTTATATGCTTTCCATGCTTGCCACATGTTCATGTTGCCTACTTAGTTTCCACGCCTAGGGTGCATTGCATTGAACATGCATGCCTTGCCTCTTGAAATCAAGTGATAGAGGTTGGGCCTTTATGTGCTTATTTGGTTTGCATTTCATTTGACATGAAAGTGCACAACTTGGTTTCTTGGGCCATCACGCATTGAAATGCGCAATTAGTGGTCCGAGAATCGGGTACTATCCCCCTTTGAGTCATAAACATGATAAGGGGTGTATTGGTGCACACATTTGCTTGAAATGCATTGCCATGCCTTGTTTTTCCCTCTGCTGCTGTCAAAACAGGTTCTGCAGGAAGCTTTGGCCGGTCGACTACATCAAGTGCCAATCGACCAATTATTGATGGCCGATAACTCCATAGATGGTCGATGACCACTTCTATTTGGCCGGTGACCATTCCTCATGGCTGGTGGCATTCCCCAGTGTTCGTAAGGTGTACCTTGGGAATTATGCCATTTTCAAAGGAGCAGAGCAGGAAAAACAGAGGCAGCTTGTACATGGCATTGGATTTCCGGGCGAAGCCAATCCGAGCACGCGTGCATCCCTCTTCCCGAGGCCTTTTAATGCTTTCCTTAGCTTAATTGATTTGTTAATTAATTAGGTGGTCTGTAAATTATTTAATTAGCTTGTAGGTTAATTAAAGTGTATTATTCTTTTGGTCCCTCCGAGCGAGGGCGAATTTGTAATAAGTGTGGGTGCGTGTGTGCATGTCTTCCAACCCCCACTTCTTTCTCCCTTTTACTTACCTGCTTTGCTGGTTAGTATTAGGGCATGTTTAATTTAGCATACCTTATGCTATGCATGCATGCATCATTCATCAGTCTTGCATACACCGGGCTCGGCGCATCATGCTAACCGCATAGTATTTCAATTCCAAACTTGAATACGTGCATCGAGTTATCGCATTTCACATATCATCCTTAGATTAGCCGAGCCTGTTCTAATGACATTCAGTATGCGATGCATTAGCCATTTGTTAACTTGAACTAGGATCATGCATGATTACTAACTAGTTCATTACTTTGGCATGGAGTACGATGTAAGTATTTATGCTTTAGCATCTCGCATGAGCGTGAATGTTAACATGACAGCATGCTTACCATGTGGCTATGTGCTTATGTGATATTACTACCTGAATGCCTGTGGGTGAAGGTTGGATTGTTTAAGTTGGAATAACTCATTGAAATCTATGTTTTAGCCTACTCGTGAGTAGCAGATTTCAAATCATTTCCAAATAAACGGATATGCAATGCTTTGTTCCAAATTAGGCGATCTAGTCTATACTTTTATGTTGTGCGCATCACATAGTAAATCTAGGCTAATAACCAGAATAAGAACGCATAATGTTTTCAAAACAAGATATCATGGTTAGTAGAGGCCGATCTTCAGATCGGGTGAGAGGGGGTGTTCATAGCTGACCTTCCCTAATCGTATCCAAGTTCCCGAGCCGAGGCAACTTTGGTGATGACGGACACGTGGCCTTAGGCAAACGAGTCAGGGTTTCCTAAATTCTCCCAAAATAAAATATTTAGGTGGGGACTTTGTATCTGGCAAAGCAGTCCATGTTTGGCACTTCTTTACAAAAATCTGTTTTCCAAAACGATTTGCCAGATTTGGACTCTGTGGTTCAAATTAAGAACCGTGATAGTTTGAGTCCGAACTGTAGTAAGCCCAAATGAACAAATCGGGATTTCCCTCCCGGGACGTTCGGGGACGTCTACAGCCACCTCATGTCTTGAGATGATACACAAGTCATTTGTTAGTAGTCGGACCTCTAGATCCATTTTATGTATGTATTGCATTACCTATCTATATGTAGATCATGCATATACTTCTAATAAATTATTTTGGCTTACCACGGAGGAGTAATAGGTGAGCATTTCTAGTTTTAGCATTTTGTGTGCACATGTTACTATGTCCGGCATTATACCTTGTGGCTACCTGCTTGTCAGGAATATCTATATGAATGCCAGTGAATGGCGGTTGTGTCACTTGAGTTGGGACGACATTGATTCTTATGTTTGTTAGCTTAATTTTCCCTTGAGTTATACATGTTGCAAAACTCTTTTAAATTTATGAGATCAAAACATCCCAAGATGAGTAACATGATCTGTACTTGTTTGCCTCATATAATGTTAGTATTATTTAATAAATCAAAACGTGAACATATAGCGTCTACAAAATTCATATTATGGTTTAGTAGAGACCAATCTTTTGATCGGGTGAGAAGGGGGTGCTCAATTCATGACCTTCCTCCCTCATACCTAAGGTTTCGAACTAAGACATCTTTAGTTATGACGAACAGTGGCCTCTGGCATGAGTCACAGGTTTCTTAGGTTTCTCAAAAGATTAGGTAGCGACTTTGAGATTTGGTGATACAGTCCATTTTTGGTATATTTTGCAAGAAATGGATTTTCTATAAAGTTATCAGATTTTGACTCTCATTTTTTTCACACTACAATAGTGATATTAGATCAGAAATTAGGAGTATGAACTATCGGACGCACTCAAGTACCCCCTAGGACTCCTACACATTTTCTAACTTGGCCTAACATACTGGTAATCTACAAGGTCGGCCATACAAGGCCTCGAAAGGTGCCATTCCAATGCTAGCTTGGAAGGTATTATTATTTGCAAACTTAATAAAAAGCGAAAATCACCACGATCACCAGCATCGAAAAATCGGTACACCAAGAAAGGGACGAAAAGCTTATCACAACGAAGAAGTGCCCGAGCCCCTCCTATAGGCATTCCACAAATCTCAGCAAGGATACAATAATGACTGATCATCGAAGAATGGAGGATGACCCTATCCTGAGAGAACTCCATAAGAGCCGGGAACTTTTTAAAAATGGGTCATAACTCCTGAGAGCCAAACCTAAAAACATGAGCCGTGACATCTCAAAATCAAACTGCAGGACGGAGGAAAAGAAAATGCAAAGGGACCAAGCATAGACGGAAGAGAGCGTTGAGGCCAAAATTAGCAAAGTTCAATTTATCAACTCCATGTAAACCGTTCATTCAGTCTTCAAGCTTTGAGACATTTTCGAAGTCCATCTTTTCCAAAAGAGAAAAGCCAAATCTATTTTTTGTCCTAGAAATCGATGATAGAGCGCTTAAATAAGGAAAAAAGTGTAACTTTAGGTGCAAGATAGTTGTCGCCGACTCTGAATGTCACATGGATGGTCTGGCTGGACAAGTCCTTATACGGCTGTACAATAAACTAGCCGGGGGTAAAAAAAATTCTTGACCTAGGTCGTAGCAAAAAAGAAAGCCCTGGCCGAACAATATATGATTTGACTGTACACTTCTACTCTAGCCGGGCAACTTTGTTGAATTTATAGGCAGTTTAGTTGCAGCTTACAGAAGGTGGTTCTAGAGTGCCAATAGTGTCTAGAAGAGTCCTTTTCTCTTTTTAGTTAGTGTTTTCATATTCTTGTCTTATTTTGATTGTATTTTGCATTTATAGAGTTGTAGTTTCATTTGTTGTTCATTGTCAACTCAGCATTTGATTCAAGAGCCTGTAAAATGTTAAACTTCTCTGTTTTCAATAAAATGTTTTTTATGCTTGTCCAAAGTGCTATGCAAATCCATTCACCATGTACAAAATGTTTTCTTTTTATAAACAGAAGTGAAACCCCGATTAAGTTTTTACAAAATCTTTTAAAAGAAGCAAGTGTTGTATAAGTGTTTTCCTAACTCCTAAAGCAAAAAAGAAAAGAAGAAAAGACCCCTCAGATCTCTTTGCGCCTCTTTGGCACAGAAGTGTTAGGAACGTAAGGAGAATGAGCATCCCTATCATCATCATCATCATCATCATAATTCTCGTCATCAATGGAAGGAGTCTCTTCTCTCTCAGGTGCAAGAGAATCTCCTCTCTCTCAGGTACAGGAGGAGGAAGAGGAGGAGGAGGTACTACTAGGCCTACAAGCACGATTTCCATAACAAGGTAAATGATAGTGTGCAAGTGGCATGATGGCAATAAGTATGTATGAGCAGAGCAAAACTGAAGTGTACAGGTAGGACAGAGCATGATAGCAAAAAAAAAACAGCAAAAAGGAAAAAAAAAAAAAGAAAATACTTGGGCTCGGGTAATGATAATGGTAATCTCCAATATCCGGATAATCACCATCAGGCCCTCTATCACCTGTAGGCACTATTCTACAAAGGCCGCTGGAACCTGTAAGTGATTAGATCGTCAAAGAACAATGTGAAGGGAGAATAAGGAGAGTATTGAAATCCAGAGCATAATAGACTCATGCTTGTTGGACTTCAAGAGGCATAATCAACTCACGGTCATCTAGGATAACTATAAGAAGTCTGTCTGCAGCCCCCCAAACCATTGGAAAAGCACCTCATCATAGACCTCCAGAACAGCCCCAATCACAACAGCACCTCGACCTCGGCCTTGACCTCTACCTCGATCTTGGCCAATAGTAAGAGCCACTGGAGGCTCAGGATCAGCAGGGATAGCAGTAAAAGCAGGTCCAAGATCAATGGCCAAGTGCCCTAAGAGATGAGGTCTGATGTAGGCAATATAGTCCCCATCCTCCATTAATAACTAGGTTATATGATCATATTGTGGTAATGAGTCTTATATCAAGAATTAGTAGAGGTTCATCTTTGATCGGGTGAGTGGGGATGCTCAATTCATGACCTTCCCCCTTTACACCTAAACTCCTAAACCAAATTTTTTGGTTGTGACTGGTTGTGGCCTATATTGGTAGGAGTCAGGGTTTTCTACTTTCCCCATAAATAATAGGTGGTGACTCTATGTCTCATGATTTGATTAGTGGATTTTCAATGGACATGTTAAGCGTAGACCATTCATTTCTGTTTCACATTACACCCCAATATTATAAGTGAGACGTAGAGAAATGTCAGGAAACTATCTAGCCTTCCAAGGATACCCTCCCTCTGGGGGAAGATCCCACATATATCTTTTCGAAAAACCTTATCAAATTGCCCTTACACTGGGAGATTGAGATTTCCATCGACTTAGTGTCAGGCATGATACCAATTTACATGGCACCGTACAAATTTGAGGATGCCAAGTTGAGTAAATTAAAAATGCAATTGCAAAAGTTGTTAGACAAGGGCTTCATTCGCCCTAGCATATCACCTTGGGGAGCACCGACTCTCTTTGCTAACAAGAAAAATGGTTCACTACGGTAGTATAAGTTGAATCAAGTCACCTTTAAGAACAAGTACTTGTTACCCAGGATAGATGACTTATTTGACCAACTTAAGGTTTCTCGTTGCTCTTCAAAGATAGATTTGAGATCGTGGTACCATCAGTTGAGGGTGAAAGAGGAGGATATTCAAAAAATGGCATTTCACACGCATTATGGCCACTACAAATTTCTAGTCATGCCTTTTAAGTTGACAAATGGACCACTTCCTTTTATGGATTTGATGAATCAACTCTTTCGAGAGTACTTAGATTGGATTGTAATCGTTTTCATGGACGACATCTTGATTTATTCACCTTCCAATGAAGAATACGAGGGACAACTATTGCAAGCAAGGGCCGCGTTCGCCCTTAGTGGTGCTGTCGAGATAATGACACCACTAGTTCGGATGACATCGTCTTCCACCTTACAGCGCTACGCAACCCTCCATATTTGGTCGCTAACCTTTTTAGGTGGCTTGTGGATTATCTGAGGAGCTATTCGGTTGGTGGCCCATCTTGAAAGCAATGGCCGCCATAGATTCATTGTAGTTCTCATAACATTTCACTAGGTTATAGCCTAATTTCCCAAAGTCCGTCTATCTGCTGAGACTACTTTTGATTAGTTATGAATCTTTCTTTGAATGACCTTTGGAGTTGGCAAAAACCTTGAATTGAATTTGGCTCGAGTTTATAATATGGTATGGCCAGTTATCCTAGGCTGGAAAAGAACATTCCACACATGAGTTCCTCTTCATCTTTATACAACATTATGGCTTGCCGGTAGTGCCTAATATGGTCAATGGGGTTAGATTTTTCATCATACAGGGTGAATGTCAGGGCTTTGAATTCCTAGAAAGAATGGCTTTTGTAATTCTCCGCACGAATGAGATCGCCATCTGACTCATTGTGGTCCCCTCAGCTAGGTTTTTTCCCATCGCTGTGTCGTATTCGTGTTCTCTCCTCAGCTCTACCATCTGAGTTAGACTGGTCGTCATACCTCTTGGAGTGGTTATAACTTCGGAGCTTTGCGTTGCTATATTTCATACTTCTTCGGGTATCCTGCGCTTTTGAGACCTTATTAGCGTAAAGCTCCTTGTCATCAACTGTGCACTGAGCTATTTTTTGTAGCTTTCATTCTGGTAGTTGGCCTTTTGTTTGGCAGTTCACAACTTTTGCCTCTTTCAACTCCTTTATTAGGTGCTGGTTTTCTAGAGTTATAACCTTCATTTGCTTCTCTCTGCTTTCAAGACGCTTCGAAAGCATTTGGATCGGGTTGTTCGAACGTGGACTACAATTTGCAACCTCTAGGTTAACAGGGGTGGCTTCAAGATTAAATAGGATCAGTGGAATCACTTCAGTTAAGTGGGCTCATCGCCTCTTAGTTGTGTGGACAACAGTATTCCCGTTATCAGCTTCCATGGGTGAGTTTGAGTTTTTCCCACAAATGGCACCAATTGTGGTGGGACGAAAACTATGCTCCTAGCTCCCGTGGAAGATTGATAACTGGCTATTGTTGAATTCTTGCACACAAAGAAATAAAGAGGCTCTAGCAAACGTTGTTTACCAGATAAGTCCTATGAAGGTTTGATCAATTATGTCTCTTAATATTTCTTGAAGCTCTTAGTGCTTTTGTTCCTCATTTTTCACTTATCTCTACTTTCAGCATACAATCCCAATTTATAGAGTCCTTATTGCTTCATTATTGTCGTTTCTCTTCTTTGCAATGTCAATTTCACTTTCTTTTCTTTTTCTTTTTTTTTTTCTTCAATGGGATGTGTCCCTTCATTTGATGCATTCTTACATCCTTCCTAGTTTTCAACCAACCTTTTCTCGTCAACAACGTTATCTCTTCAGTATTTGGTATTGTGGGCAAATCGGTTAGAATCTCCAGTGATCTTTGTCGAAGGGGATGGATTTTTTAGATTATCACAATACCGATATTGACTTTAATGACTAAATTTTTTTTTCCCCGTTGATTTTACTTAACGAAAATAGGCGTATGGTTTAAATTCTAAACAAATAAAAAAAAAATTAGATTTAAAATGATAAAATAAAAAAACTCAGAGTTTATTTGTTACATGACTCAAACCCTAATTTTTTTATTATTATTTGTAATTGTCCCAAATTTTATTCTCACCACTAAAGTGAGTTATGTCGATCACTTTATGACCATCTCCAACGATTACTCAAATCTATCATCAAATTTAAATTTACTGAAAAATGACTCTTTTTTCTGCTCTAACAGTTTAATCAAATATATATCAAATTTAGGATTTCACTTTTCTTTCATCAAACTGAGGACTAATATGCCTTTCATCAAATCACTGTTCGTAACCATTTGATTTTCACCACTGAATGTCCCTTCAGATGTCCCCTGGATTACCATCTCAAAGAAAAAATTTGTAAAAAAATTACACTGGCCAGTTGACCCCCTGGTCGAACCCCTGGATAACCACCTCAAGGGAAAAATTTTACAATAGTCGTTCTACTGGCTAGATACTTTCCCAGTCAACTGGTGCTTTGATGAAACTTGAAAAACCTCCGTTGAAATACTTGATATCAAATAGAACTTGTACTCAAATTTAATAAAAAATTTGATATATTGTTTGAGATGTTATAAAAAAATGAATTATATCAAATTAAACTATTAACTTGAATTATTAAACAAATTTGATAATAAAAAAATATATATATTATTATCCAGTGATAATGTAATGTTTAAAAATCATTACGTAGTAATGAAAAAAATTATAATTATAATTAGAATTAGTTATATTTATCATTTTTATCATTTTTTATAATTTTTTTCTTTGAGATTCACGTTAAGTTATTTGTTAAAGAATAATGCTTGGGAGCACTAATTAGTGCTCCCACTAATTAGGTGGCAGTGGGTCCCGTCATTAATGATGTGATATTTTGGTCTTAGAGTTGTATTTTTTTTTTTTTTAATACATTAATATTATTAGTGGTGATGTTTTTAGTGGGATGAATCATTGTTGTTTGTTAAAATAAAAAATAAATTAAGTAATTAAAAACCCTGTGATTGCTGTTGGAGATGTCACCTCATCATGGAAACTGTACGTAATGGTGGGTCCCTGGACAGTAACATAACATACCATGCCAGATTAGATGTCACCACGTAAACAGTACGTGCAAACCGTACGTAATGGTGGTTCCTGGTCAGTGCATCCTTAATGATAATAAATGTCACCACGCAATCAGTGCATCCTCAATGATAATAAATGTCACCACGCAAACCGTACGTAATGGTGGGTCCTGATTTTATTATGATTAAAAATGATTTTGTTATGATTAATTAAATAATATTTTTTGTAAAAACAATAAAAAGAATTCTATATAGGTCGTATTTGATAAATCTTGATAAAATAATTTTTTAAATACTAATTTTATTAAAAATCGACATTTATATCAAAAATTATTTTATTTTGAAATTTAATATTTTTATAGTAGTGTTATACGTTGGATTTTTTAAGAAATTTTTTTTATATTTGTCCTTAATACATTAAACTTTTATTATGAGGAGTATTTTGATCAAATCCTCAAAGAATAGTTGGTTTTCTTGATTGAAATTAGTGGTGAGTATAGTCCGTATTGGTTTGGTTTAGAGTAAAAACAGGACTAATTTGTTACAATGGTGTTACATGCACCAATTAATAAACACGCTATACCAACTAGTGTTATGCCATTATTACTGACCCAACCTATTATACAAATTACAAACACTCAAAATTTTTAAAATTATGTCACATCATCTGTTAGTAAACTAGTTAGTATATTAATTAGTACATATATCATTTTTCAATCTGTTATCTATAGTATCATAAAAATTGGGATTAATTCGATCCATTTAAATAGTGTAATTAATTCGAACCAAACCATTTAAACACGATTCAATTCAATTTGGAATTACGGATTTACATAATCAATTAATAAAAAAAATTATATAATATTTTCATTTCATAATTTTTAAAAATATAAACATGCATATTATTTCACCATTAATTTAGACAAACATAATATCTCGACACTAGCAAAAGCAATCACCAAATTCTATATATATATATATAACCGATTCTAACATTAGATCATTACAACACTAAAATTAAAAAATAAAATAAAATAAAAAATAAAAAAACACAAAAATAATAACAAAATTCCATAACTGCAGCAGCTTCATGGCAATAAATTCCACACCAAATTCCGAAGGTGTATGGCATAAATATAGGAGGTATGATAGTATGTATCAGGGGTGTATAATATGAATATAGTCTAAGTTGCATATGGTTTGGATCGATTCCAATTCGAAACCATGAAGTATAATCTGGAACCGATCCGTGAAATACGGTCCCTCAATTTTTTAATCTAAAACCAAATCACTGATTCAAAAAATCAGTTTAAACCTACAGGATTAGACTAGACTGGACCAGTTTGCGAATTTTGCAGATTCCTTGTTCAATCCTAATTTGCATAAATGCAAGTAGGTGCGGATAAATCTCAGGATGGATTAGATTTGGGCTGGCTTTACGCTATAAGTTAGAAGATATATGTTATTTTAAGCCTGACTTGGATTGATAGCGAGTCTAACTTAACTATCTCAAGTCTAGTCCAAAATAAATTTCAAATCTCAAACTCGCCTACTTAATTATGAGCTATTAATTTTTTATATTTTTATTTGATCTTAAATAGATATTAAATTATTTAGATCATTTTATTTAAATGTTTAATTTAAGTCCTACAAAGAAGTATATATATGTTTTTTATTTTTACTTTAATATTTTTTTAACTTTATTTTATAACTAAAATAATATAAAATTATAATTAATATTTTATAAGTGGATGGGTCAGACTGGATTAAGGCCTCGTTTGGGAACAAATTATTTTATTACTCCCTCAATCCCAAAACATTAGTCCCTTATTTTATTTTTCATTATCCCAAAATATTAGTACCCTTTCAAAAATTAAGGAATAAAAAAATATGAACTTACTATTTTGCCTTTTTTTTTAAATTCATTAATAATACAAAAAGTATAATTAGTACAATTGATATTTTCCAAAAAAAAGTGCTATCAAAAGGTAATTTTGAAAAATTAGTATTTTTAAAATATAATAATTGTGCTATAAAAAAAAGTTAGATTTCTCATAAGGGACTATTATTTTGAGACGGAAGGAATATGACAACTTATAGTTACTTTTTGACTAAAATATATAGTTGACAAACGAGACCTGAGTTAGAACTCTTTCATCCTATGAATGAAATGAAGCATTATTTCAAAATCACCAAATAATTTCATATGCTAAGACACCATAAGAAGACAAAAAATGTTATGGATCATAAAATTTTGCCTACCCAAGTGTGATATATGTTGCAGATTTAAAATTTGTGGAGTGAGGGTCTCATTTAGAATGATCTTAGTCTTTATATATAATTTTTAAGATAATTTTTTAAGTAATTTTTTTAAATTTGTAATATTATTGTAATAAGAAAGAGGAAAGTATAGACCAGATAATTTTGTTGTGTTTCTCTTTTGCAAATCCTCTTCAATACACATTCCTAAGAAGTGTATCACATATACTTTGTTATGTATTATATATATGTATGTATATTATATTTTTACAATAAATGTTATGCAATTTTTTGATAAAATTATGACAAATTTATTGTTGAAATATGAACTAACATCTTTTGTACAAATGTTATACATTTTTGTGGTAAAATTTGAACTACGAAATGTGTAAGTTTACCACAAAAATACTATAAAAAAAATTACACAAATTATCCTAATTTTATTTAAAAATTACATAATATTTACCATTAATATACGTAATATGTATAAAAAATGTGTAACAAAACTACATATAATACACACCCTACAAAGGGCTTTACTTTTCTTTTTCGTGTTTTTTTTTTCATTTTTCATTTTTTTAAATAAAAAATAACGAAAAATTTAAAAACATTAAGGCCCTGTTTGTCAATGTTTATCTTTATAATTTTTTGTTTATATTTATAAAAAAATTGAAAACTGGAAATAAAAATTCGTTTAGTATTTGAATTCGATTATAAAAACTTCTAAGCAGTTTATAGAATTTACTAAATATTTTTAAATAAAAAAAAAGTTAATTTCACTTGTTTAAAAAAAAAAGAAAAAAAAAAACATTTTCCTTCTTTTCTCATTCCCTCTAGCTACCACCTACCGCTTATTATCACCATCATTGGCCATTCTTATTGGTACTTTGCTAGAGTGGGAAGACTAACTCTTATAAGTAATAATCTAACAATCAACAAGTGACTTTCGTCGATAAAAGAATTAAAATAAAATAAAAATAAAATTGGCTATTCTCATTGGTCACCTCCTCTAGCAACGACTTTTGTGGTCAACAACCATTTTTGTCCATTGTTACTGCCTATTTTCTTTTTAATATAAAATATACATAAATTTTAAATATTACCAAATGGCAACTTTTGATTTTATATAATTTTTATTTTTATCTGAATTTTTTTTAATTTATAAACTTTTTTTATGTTTCTTAAAAATTGAGGGCTTGTTTGGTTTGTGTTTCAAAAATAATTTTCTGAAATATTCTCTACAAACACATTTCTGGGAGTAATCAAACCAAACAGATGTTCCCAAAAAAATTCTCAGAAATATGTTTGGTTGTCTTTTTCCTGGATCACTTTTCAAAAAATAATTCTCAGAAATCCGTTTGGTTGGTTTTTTCAGAAACAAAAATACAAACACCCCCAATTAGAAAAAAAATAGTGTGTAAACATGTTTTTTTTTTTTTTTTTTTTTTTTTTTTTTTTGTGAGAATCAAGCAAAACAGCACAACATATTATGCATGAGGTAGAAGTTTTACAGATTTTGCCAATTGGTGTGTAAACAGTTTTACAGATTTTACACATTTTGGCAGTTGGTGTGTAAAAAAATAGTGTGTAAGGAATTGGTGTGTAAAAAAATAGTGTAAAGAGTTTTACAGTTTCACAGATTTTGCCAATTGGTATTCTTTCATCATAGAATAATAAGAATTAAGTTCAAAATCAAAAGATGATTTTTGTTTCAAAAATCACCACACAAACAGATGTTAAGGAATTGGCAACAGGCAACCGAGAATAAACAAGCAAATGCCATTTTATATACAATACATGTTCATGCAAACTCCGTTAACTCTGTACAAAATGAAGTCTACCAGATTTGTCGAATAGTATGAACATGGAAGTTCATTAAAGGAACAGATACATAAAGATTTAATACTGGAGACTTGCACTTGTTTTAAAACCTTCTACAACAATACTCATTTGGTCAACTAGTGCAAACTAGATCACAGCAGCTCATTCTCAGTTCACAACTGACTAGACAGCACCTCAACTACAACATAGCAGAACAACTTACTGCCAGAAATCTCCAGCCTCAGACCAGGCAGTAACCTGTAGGCCAAACAGCTTCATCCACATATCACACCAGCATACATATTACCAAACAGAGCACCACAACTGCAGACCAGATTCCATCAAACATATCCCAACAAAACATAGATCAGGAAACATATCCCAACACAGATTCCAGCAGTAACATAGCAACTTACCCCCACTAGGCCATACAGCTCCACCATCTATAGAACACAGCAGCCATCCACCCAGACCAGAAGCAACAGCAGCATAGTGATGCACAAACCTTCTCAGACCAGATTCTTGCAGATTATCTACCAAGACCATGGCATAAATTATTGTTGTTCTACTTGTCACAAAGATCATCCTGAAGGAAGTCTCCAACCTGAAAGAAGCCTCCAATAGTAAACAGCCACAGCAATCAGTCCATGACCAGAAAAAGCCCAACAGCACATTAGAGTACACATCTGCCCTCAGCAGCACATTTTTCCTGCAGCTTGCACTCCACTCAGCACCAAAAACTGAGCAAAACCAAGCTAAACCAGCACAAGAGTTGAGATAGCAGACCTGCAAAACAAGCCACAAATTTCTCAGGACAGACCAGCAAAACTACATATTAGATGCAGAGCTACCACAATAGCAAACACACTTCAGGACTTTAAGACACAGATGCAAAGCTCACTAATTTGCTAGCAAGATAGCAACACAGAGTTCAACACATGGATACAGAACATCACCCAGATACAGAAAACACAGATTCAGAACATCACCCAAAATTGACCCAATCCAAACATCACAGAAAGAGAAAAAAACCAAACAACCAGAGCACACCAGCAGTCAAAAAGTCAGCCGCAGCACACAAAGAGAACCATAATTGACATCCAATGGGATATCCACTTAAAATAGCCAACATGCATATCAATTACTTTGTTAAGAAAGGAGGTATCAACAGTGAATTTGATTGCATCAACCACAACACGCGTCCTCAGATAATATATCCCTATCTTCAAACCCTTGCATGTCCAGTAATTGAATAATAAGTATTTAAATAAGTACAGAGAAACTAATATGTATGCATACACTACTCTTAATATTAACGTTAATAACAATTAGATCAATTTTCAAATTTTAGTCCAATTACCTTAGACCAAGCATAGAAATGCAAGGAAGAGAGCTTCCCAGGATCAGGTTGATCCATGTGGATATTTTTAAGCTCTGACTCTGATCTACGTAGCACCCACGGTCAATCGCCATGTCTACCAATGTTTTTTGTTTGATCTCCCACACAGTCCTGATAATTTACGATATACTAAACAAGATGCTACAAACATTTAAGACAAGTAAATCATCCATACTTGTAAATAGCTTTCAGTTCCACCTGTCAGATGGCATCACAACCCACATATCCACTTGAAGAATCATAGTGAGGAAACAACTGAAGTAGATAAAGCCATAAAGAAAGATAAAATTAAACAATACATAACCTGAATTTGTGTACCTGCTGAACGAAAAAACGGAAAACCACAAGAACCCCATGATTTTTTTTAAAAAAAGATCATAATAGTAAAACAACTAGCCCATGGTTTTAAAATAAAAAGTACCCCATGGTTCCAAAAAACCATACATGCCCAAACGAACATTAAAAACATGCAATTATAGTACTGATACATGAATCATACATGCACAAGAAACGAATTTAAATAACCGTACATCAATACTTCTGACATAATTCAACTACCACAAGTTGTTTGAAAATAATAAAAAACAAAATAGTACAACATAATTACTACCAATGGTTGAGCTACCATAACAAAACAACAAGTTCAAGCATTATTTCTACCACAGTTTGGAATATCCCACGTAAGTACAATGACAAACAAAAGTACCAACAAAATGATCATAATAGTAAAACAAAGAAAAGCATTTTGAGTTGTATGCACTTTTCTACCTCGATATGGCATTTGGTCACCTTCTGGTGCCACAACAACAATATGTGTGCCATCTATGGCCTCTACACAGTCCTAGATGACATAACTTTGAATTAATTTATCAATTTTTGGGTTAAGCCATATAAAATAATGCAAATGAACTGCCATTTTTGTTACCTTAAACCATGGCCAGTAGCGTCTGTCATTCCGAATTTTAGGATTGGTAACAGCCATGTTCGGTGGTTGGATTACAAATGGCGCAAGATTTCCCAACGCCCGCATCATAAGTATGAAATGACGATGAATTGTCTCATTTGAGTGCTGAAATCGATCTCCAGTATTTCTTGTGCCTAAACTTTGACCATAGATAAATAAAAGCATAGCCAACGACTCTTCCAGTGACAATCGCATGTTCGATCAGTCTACAACATTTCTATGGACAATTTGTTTAACCAATTCCACAAATGTCGGGACTTCCATTCGCAATTGCTCACGGATTGATTTAGGATTTCCACTTAGTAAGAATTTTATATACTGGTCACCGATGTATGGACAATTACGTTGCGGTTGTCTCGTAGGAATGTCACGTGTTAGTTGACAAACCATGTGTAAGTCCATCATATCAACGTCATCGTCACTGTACAGGTCGTACATATTGTTCGGTTGCCCTTCATTGGGTCGTGACGACGACATCTAAAGCGAAAAGTGTAAAACAATCAAGGTATTATCAGTAATGATATGAGTATAGCACTAAAAATTTAATGAGGACATTGCAACAAAGAAAGCATGGCGAAAATAAATTACAACAACATAGTGCTAAGTCTAAAGCGAAACACATAGACACCATGATATATCAAGTTAGCTCAACACCCAACATAGTCCAAACTGAAAGGGAAAAAAAATTAAAACAAAAAAAAAAATATTTAGAACTTCAAGTTTAACAAATGTCAAAAAAAAAAAAATACACCTAAACAATTCTGCGAGCATCTTCATTTCCTTCACCTCAAACCGAACAATGGGATGACCAAGCTTCTCACAAACTAAGGATCCAAAGGTACCTCATTTCCGGTTCCATGGTCATAAACATGGTTCGCCATTCTAGTGATGTGAACATGTTCATGGCCTTCAAAAACAAGCTTGGATCCAGGGTCATTGATTTTAGGATGGCCATACATGTTGCAACGGAGTACGCATCATTTGCCCCAGCGTTGGCCTCTGCTCGAAGGTAAAACCGTTCACATGCGTCACATGAACGTTGCCATGATTGCAGTGCATCATCCATTTTTGGGTTCTTGCTGGATTGACCCTGGCCACTAGACTTACGCTTACTTTCGGAAGTGCAAGATTCATCTACTACGCCTTTTCTTGACGTACATGCATGAAAGCGTTCATCCATTTCTCGCTCGTCATCAGATGTGGGTGCACCCTGACGAGAAGAACGGGCAAAAGCGCCTGTGGCAAATGACTTGGCAAATATTTCTGACATGAGCTTATAATGTTCAAGGCCTTTGGTTTGGAATTGTTTTCCATTTGGGTGTGCCTACAAGTTGTAAACATTAATTAGTCATTTAAAAAAATATTTCTCTATACACATGGTTCTGGTAAATGTATGCGCCAAAATAATTACCTGAACATAATTTTCCCAAACATCGTCTAGGGTTGTCACTGTTTGAGTTATTAGATCCTAGCCCAAACCTGTGTGGTTTTTCAGAGCAACAAACTCTTTGTAGTTTGCCTTCAAACGTGCGAACTTACCCTTCAATTTTTTTAGCCCAAAATTTTTTCCAACCTTTTTAGTCATCTCCTCATCAATTGTTTGCCACTGCTTTGGGTAAAAACCCCTATCTTTCTTTGAATGGAAGGACCCTCTTTCTTAATTTCGTCCACCAATATTTCTAAAAATATCTTCACAATTTTGAACCCCCACACCTTAAAGTCGTCATTATCGTTAGCCATTCTAGCCTAATACAAGTGCAACAAATGACCGTTTATAATTATGTGAACAATTTAAGTTCCAAAAATAGTTTGGCAGTAAGTGAAATTAAGCATATGCATAATAATAACCATTATGAATATTTAATATGAGATTTCGCATGCAAAAGTTTACCGCATAAGGACAATCGTTTTCAGCAGTGGAGGAATTGATTGATGGTTGAGGTGATCTCTTCCTCTTGGCCCTTGGTGTATTGAACAATGACCGAGGGTTTAAAATCAAAATGAAAAATTCACATAAGAACAATTTATATGGCATACATGAGCAAAATTTTCGGGTAATAGTAGACCTTCAGAACTTAACAATACCACACAAAAAAAGAAAATAGGAAAAATAGTAGAAAAGTGACTCTTGAGTAGAATGAGCAGAATTTATATGGCATACATGAGCAGAGCTTTCGTATTCTTGCTTTTTCTAAATGAAAGTAATTTTCAAAGTTTCAAAGACAGTATGGGAAATTAATCAAAATAATAATAATAATAATAATAATAATTAATAAAAAAATAAAAAATAAAGGAATAAAAAAGAGGAAATATACTTCATTATAGTTAACAACTTAACAAATCCAATACATTGAAATGAAAGAAAAAAAAACCCACTAGTAATAAACTTATAAGAAAATGATGTGATAAATGATATATATATGTAAGCGCTGAAATGAGCTTGAAAACATTAAAGTTTAATGAAAGCAGATAACAGAGATGGGAAGTAAATCTTCATTAGGCATGTACAAGGATTCTGACAACTGAACTAATTAGTGATAAATTGACACCAAAGGCAGCACGACAGTTCTAACTTCTAAGTTACAACAATGATGCACCTGATCTTAGAAAAGAGTATATTTCTAGTCATTCATCATCTTATACAGTTCCATGTATGCCATAGGAAAAAAGAAAATAAGAAAAGTAGAAGATATTTAATGGAAATATCTTCTAAGACAGAGATGTTCTTAGCATGGTTTCATAACTCATATATCATATGAACTAAAAATGAAGACTTCAATGGATATAAAGGGAAGCTGTAATTGTTAGGGAAGTTTTTTAACTTTCTAATGCCAGAGGTGTGGTTTATACATATTAACCTTTTATCCCGTGAAGAATGTAGAATCATGTATTGACCTTCAAAGCTCTAACATTGGAGGTCTTTCTTTGTTTCTGAAGGTTTTGAACAAATTTCAATTCATAATTCATCATTTTGTGAACTGTATAGTTACTTTTCTATTTTACAAGAAATATACCCAGTGATTAAGATAGTATAGGGAATCAAAGCAGAAGTTATGTTTAAATTATTTGCCCAAATTGGTAAAGTCAATGCATTAATATTCACAGACAAAAAAAAAAGAAAAAAAGAAAATACTAATACCTATTCAATACCCAACTATACATTAAAAAATTACACAAGAAATAAACAAATCGGAGAAACCATTACAGAATAGCAAAGTGCATTACAAACCACACATCTCAAATTGTGTATGCAATTTTTGATTATGAGATAATTACAGCTACCTGTTGAACAAAGACAACAGATGCTGTATCATGAAGACAACAATATTTCTAATGGAGTGTAGATGCCTCATTAATCAAAATCAGAGAACAAATTGCCCATATTTTTAAACCTCGTAATTGAACAAAACATAAATATTTTTAAACCTCTATAAATTTGATTAAGTGACTCTGGTGTGTGACTCTATGGACTACGATTTCAAAAATTTACCGATTGGGAAATTCACCACAAATTGACAAACCCAAAGGCAAAAGCCATGCGAACTTTGTAAACCAAAATCAGTCAATACATTGTTCAAAACTCACAAACCCAAATGAAATTTTAAATATATATATATATATATATATATATATATATATTCTCGTTCATTAGAAGTACCTCTTGCTTGCCTGCTTTTGGTGGCCCTCAAATCCCACCGTCCACAACGAAGTTTTGAGCACGGCCCCTCCGTTTTTGTAACAAATGATAAAGTTATGCTTCGTCTTGGTGGGGTTCGAAGCTGGTTGGTTTGCATTTTATAGAGCCCAGAAGAAAAAAATGATGGACATTGATGTTACAAGTGCCGATTGTGTGAAGATTTAATTCAATTTGACTAAGACCAAAGCTAGGGCACGATTTGGGGAAATCTGTGAGGCAAAGAAATTGTGGCTGTTCAAAGAGGACCCGTACGAGCAGATGCCCCCTATTGCCTCAAGCCTGTGCGGCACAGAGATGAATGAGGTGATAGACAGTGTCGGCGCATCTAATGTGGAAGATTTCTCAAATCTTGAACAGCGTACTGATGGAGGGAAGGGAAGTGGGTCTCTTCGAAGGCACAGATCTTGGTGTACAGGTGTGAATCGTCTTCCTTCCAACAGTCGAGAGAGAGCCGTTGGACTGCCTCTGAAGGATTTTCTTTGTATCACAGAGATGAGGTCACAAAGGTTCATTTGAGAGAGAGAAGTTATGACAGAAGATGCGTCTTCAGAGAAGTTTTAAGAGAGAGAAGTATGTTGGGAACATTTCTCTGAGATGAGTCTTTAGAGAATATTTCAGAAATTTGTTTGCCAAACGCGTTTTGGTACTTTTTTCTCTAAAAATTTTAACTATGTTTGGTTTGATTTTGAGAAAGTGATTTTCAAAAAAAGTTTTGGAGAGAGAGTTTAGAAATTTTTTTGGTTTGCTTGGTTGTATATTTTGGAAGTAATTTTGGAGTTTGAGAGTTTGGGATGATTTGATATTTTGTTGTAATTGAGTAGATGTGTGTGAGAGAAAAAGTGATTGAGAAGGAGAGAGGAGAGAAAAAAAATGATTGATTGATGTGTAAGAGAGAGAAAGTGATTTTGGAAATTTTTGAGAAAAATCTCAAACCAAACAATTTTTTGGAAATTTTTTTCTAAAACTCATCTCTCAAAGTTAAACCAAACATGCCCTTTTTCTCTCAAAGATTGATAACTGGCTATTGTTGAATTCCTGCACACAAAGAAATAAACACAAAGAAATAAAGAGGCTCTAGCAAACGTTGTTTGCCAGATAAGTCCTACGAAGGTTTGATCAATTATGTCTCTTAATATTTCTTGAAGTTCTTAGTGCTTTTGTTCCTCATTTTTCACTTATCTCTACTTTCAGCATGCAATCCCAATTTATAGAGTCCCTTATTGCTTCAATATTGTCGTTTCTCTTCTTTGCAATGACAATTTCACTTTCTTTTCTTCTTTTTTTTTCTCTTCAATGGGATGTGTCCCTTCATTTGATGCATTCTTACATTCTTCCTAGTTTTCAACCAACCTTTTCTCGTCAACAACGTTATCTCTTCGGTATTTGGTCTTGTGGGCAGATCGGCTAGAATCTCCAGCGATCTTTGCCAAAGGGGATGGATTTTTTAGGTTATCACAATACCGATATTGAGTTTAATGACTAAATTTTTTTTTTCCTGTTGATTTTACTTAACGAAAATAGGCGAATGGTTTAAATTGTAAACAAATCAAAAAAAATTAGATTTAAAATGATAAAATAAAAAAACTCAGAGTTTATTTGTTACATGACTCAAACCCTAATTTTTTTATTATTATTTGTAATTGTCCCAAATTTTATTCTCACCACTAAAATGAGTTATATCAATCACTTTATGACTATCTCCAACAGTTACTCAAATCTATCATCAAATTTAAATTTAGTAAAAAATGACTCTTTTTTCTGCTCTAACAGTTTAATCAAATATATATCAAATTTAGGATTTTATTTTTCTTTCATCAAACTGAGGACCAATATGCCTTTCACCAAATCAATGTTCGTCACCATTTGATTTTTACCACTGAATGTCCCTTCAGATGTCCCCTGGATTGCCACCTCAAAGAAAAAATTTATAAAAAATTACATTGACTGGTTGACCCCTGGTCGAACCCCTGGATAACCACCTCAAGGTAAAAATTTTACACTAGTCGTTCTACCGGCTGGATACCTTCCCAAACGACCGGTGCTTTGATGAAACTTGAAAAACCTCCGTTAATAGAACTTTTACTCAAATTTAATGAAAAATTTGATATATCGTTTGAGATGTTCTAAAAAAAAAGAATTATATCAAATTAAATTATTAATTTGAATTATTAAACAAATTTGATATAAAAAAAAGAAAGAAAATATTATTATCCAGTGATAATGTTTAAAAATCATTACGTATTAATGAAAAAAATTATAATTATAATTAGTTATATTTATCATTTTTTATAATTTTCTTCTTTGAAATTCACGTTAAGTTATTTGTTAAAATAAAAAATAAATAAATTAATTAAAAACCCTGTAATTATGAAAAATGCTTGGGAGCACTAATTAATGCTCCCACTAATTAGGTGGCAGTGGGTCCCGCCATTAATGATGTGATGTTTTGGTCTTGGAATTATATTTTTTTTATTATTTTTTTATTTTTTTAATACATTAGTGCTATTAGTGGTGATGTTTTTAGTGGGATAAATCATTGTTGCTGTGATTATTGTTGGAAGTGTCACCTCATCACGGAAACCGTACGTAATGGTGGGTCCCTGGACAGTAACATAACATATGTCACCACGTAAGCAGTACGTGCAAACCGTACGTAATGGTGGGTCCCTGATTTTGTTATGATTAAAAATGATTTTGTTATGATTAATTGAGGACAAATTACATCTATCTCTTTTGAGATTTGGCTAAATTATAGATACCTCCTGAAGTTTCGAAAATTACATCCTGCCTCTTAAAGTCTGTATTTTTATAACAATTTGTCCCATGAGGTTTAAATTTCATAACAAATTATTCCCTAATTTGTTATGCAAATATAGCATTCAGGAGAGAATTTGTAATTTCTCAAATCTCAAGGAGTATTTGTAATTTAACCAAATCTCGAGGGGATACATGTAATTTGCCCATTAATCAAATAACATTTTTTGTAAAAAAAAAAAAAAAAAAAAACTCTATATGAATCATATTTGATAGATCTTGATAAAATAATTTTTAAAATACTAATTTTATTAAAAATCGACATGTAGATCAAAAATTATATTATTTTGAAATTGAACATTTTTATAGTAGTGTTATGTGTTGAATTTTTAAAATTTTTTTTTTATATTTGTCCTTAATATATTAAACTTTTATTATGAGGAGGATTTTGATCAAATCCGCAAAAAATAGTTGGTTTTCTTGATTGAAATTAGTGGTGAGTATGGTCTGTATTGGTTTGGCTTAGAGTAAAAATAGGACTAATTTGTTACAATAATGTTACATGCACCAATTAATAAACACACTAGTATACCAATTAGTATTATATCATTATTACTGACCCAACCTATTATACAAATTACAAACACTCAAAATTTTTAAAATTATGTCACATCATCTGTTAGTAAACTAGTTAGTACATTAATTAGTACATATAGCATTTTTCAATCTGTTACCTATAGTTTCATAAAAATTGGGATTAATTCGATCCATTTAAATAGTGTAATTAATTCGAACCAAACCATTTAAACATGATTCAATTCAATTTGGAATTACGGATTTACATAATCAATTAATAAAAAAAATTATATAATATTTTCATTTCATAATTTTTAAAAATATAAACATGCATATTATTTCACCGTTAATTTAGACCAACATAATATCTCGACACTAGCAAAAGCAATCACCAAATTCTATATATACATAACCGATTCCAACATTAGATCATTACAACACTAAAATTAAAAAATAAAATAAAATAAAAAATAAATAAACACAAAAATAATAACAAAATTCCATAACTGCAGCAGCTTCATGGCAATAAATTCCACACCAAATTCCGAAGGTGTATGGCATAAATATAGGAGGTATGACAGTATGTATCAGGGGTGTATAATATGAATATAGTCAAAGTTGCATATGGTTTGGATCGATTCCAATCCGAAACCATGAAGTATAATCTGGAATCGATCCGTGAAATACGGTCCCTCAATCTTTTAATCTAGAACCAAATCACTGATTCAAAAAATCAGTCTAAACCTACAGGATTAGACTAGACTAGACCAGTTTGCGGATTTTGCAGATTCCTTGATCAATCCTAATTCAAATAAATACAAGTAGGTGCGGATAAATATCATGATGGATTAGATTTGGGTTGGCTTTACGCTATAAGTTAGAAGATGATAGTGAGTCTAACTTAAGGGTTGGTTTGGGGTGTCTTAAAAAAATATACTTTTTGTCTTTTTACGAAAAGATGTGCATAAAAGTAGAGAGGTGATGTGATGAAAAAAAGATAAAAAGATAAAAAGATGGATTATATAGGTTATGCCAAACCTAGCCTAACTATCTCAAGTCTAGTCCAAAAAAAATTTCAAATCTCAAACTCGCCTACTTAATTATGAACTATTAATTTTTTATATTTTTTTATTTTATCTTAAATAGATATTAAATTATTTAGATCATTTTATTTAAATGTTTAATTTAAGTCCTACAAAGAAGTATATATATGTTTTTTATTTTTACTTTAATATTTTTTTAACTTTATTTTATAACTAAAATAATATAAAATTATAATTAATATTTTATAAGTGGATGGGTCAAACTGGATTAAGGCCTCATTTGGAAATACACTATTTTATTACTCCCTCCATCCCAAAATATTAGTCCCTTATTTCATTTTTCATTATCCCAAAATATTAGTACCCTTTCAAAAATTAAGGAATAAAAAAATATGAACTTACTATTTTGCCCTTCTTTTAAATTCATTAATAATACAAAAAGTATAATTAGTACAATTGATATTTTCTAAAAAAAAGTACTATCAAAAGGTTATTTTGAAAAATTAGTATTTTTAAAATATAATAATTTTACTATAAAAAAAAGTTAGATTTCTCACAAGGGACCATTATTTTGAGATGGAAGGAGTAACCTTTTAGCTTTTTAAGAAAATATGTATAGGAAAGTAAAGAGAGTAATATGACAACTTATAGTTACTTTTTGACTAAAATATATAGTTGACAAAGGAGGCCTGAGTTAGAACTCTTTCATCCTATGAATGAAATGAAGCATTATTTCAAAATCACCAAATAATTTCATATGCTAAGACACCATAATAAGACAAAAAATGTTATGGATCATAAAATTTTGCCTACCCAAGTGTGATATATATTGCAGATTTAAAATTTGTGGAGTGAGGGTCTCATTTAGAATGATCTTAGTCTTTATATATAATTTTTAAGATAATTTTTTAAGTAATTTTTTTTAATTTGTAATAGTATTGTAATAAGAAAGAGGGAAAGTATAGACCAGATAATTTTGTTGTGTTTCTCTTTTGCAAATCCTCTTCAATACACATTCCTAAGAAGTGTATCACATATACTTTGTTATGTATTATATATATGTATGTATGTTATATTTTTACAACAAATGTTATGCAATTTTTTGATAAAATTATGACAAATTTATTGTTGAAATATGAACTAACATATTTTGTACAAATGTTATACATTTTTGTGGTAAAATTTGAACTACGAAATGTGTAAGTTTACCACAAAAATACTATAAAAAAAATTACACAAATAATCCTAATTTTATTAAAAAATTACATAACATTTACCATTAATATACGTAATATGTATAAAAAATGTGTAACAAAACTACACATAATACACACCCTACAAAGGGCTTTACTTTTCTTTTTCGTGTTTTTTTTTATTATTTTTCATTTTTTTAAATAAAAAATAACGAAAAATTTAAAAACATTAAGGCCCTGCTTGTCAATGTTTATCTTTATAATTTTTTGTTTCTATTTATAAAAAAATTGAAAACTGGAAATAAAAATTCGTTTGGTATTTGAATTCGATTATAAAAACTTCTAAACAGTTTATAGAATTTACTAAATATTTGTAAATACAAAAAAAAAAAGTTAATTTCACTTGTTTAAAAAAAGAAAGAAAAAAAAAACATTTTCCTTCTTTTCTCATTCCCTCTATCTACCACCTACCGCTTATTATCACCATCATTGGCCATTCTTATTGGTACTTTGCTAGAGTGGGAAGACTAACTCTCATAAGTAATAATCTAACAATCAACAAGTGACTTTCGTCGATAAAAGAATTAAATTAAAAATAAAATAAAAATAAAATTGGCTATTCTCATTGGTCACCTCCTCTAGCAACGACTTTTGTGGTCAACAACCATTTTTGTCCGTTGTCACTACCTATTTTCTTTTTAATATAAAATATACATAAATTTTAAGTATTACCAAATGGCAACTTTTGATTTTATATAATTTTTATTTTTATCTGAATTTTTTTTAATTTATGAACTTTTTTTATGTTTCTTAAAAATTGAGTTTTTTCAAATTTAAAAATAGTTTAGCAAACAATTTTATATTTTCTAAAAAATGAGAACATAAAATTAAAAAAAGAAAAAACCACAACCACTCATTACCTACCATTCCCCTTAAATAAATAAATAAATAATTGAATAAATTAATAATATACTCCTGAGGTTTATAATTTCATAACAAATCGCCATTTTATTAATAAATTATCAAGTCAGTTAACTGTTTTTAATGATATTAGAAATACATTTCAATTAATAATTTAGGTAATTTTATTATTGTATAGGAAAGTAATTATGAATTTTATTTTTTAGTTAATTATGATAAATAAAAAATTCTAGTAAGGGCCATTTGTAATTTTTCAAACTACATGGGGCAATCTGTACATTAAGTAAATCTCAAGAGGTGTATTTGTAATTTATCCAAAAAATCTGTATCCTTAAAAGCATTTCTCCTGGGAAATTCTATTTTCACATACCTATTTACCTCAGTACACATAATTTCTCAGTGCACTCAGTTATTAATTTGGTTATTGATTATTCTTTTCATTCCACACATTTTATGTTCCAATTATACCCTAATTCATATCCTTACATGCACACCACCTAAACCCTCCTTCTACACACCTTTACTCATTCGGTTGAAAGCCCTCTACCACACACCTGAGGTATGAAAATGATCCACTAAAAAAACAATGAAGAGACAATGAAATCCCTCCATTTCTATGAAAGCCCTCTTATTCTTTTTGTCTTAATTTCCTCCATTCTATGTTGCTTTAATGCTACTAAATTCCTAAATTGAAATCTATATAGTTTAAAATCACTCTTGTACACGAAGAAATCTGTATCATCTGAATGATCGTTGTGTGGTATTTGTAAGCAGTATAAATACTATGTTTTTGGTGTCGGTCATCACTGCAATGTCTTGATGAACCCTCATGCGAAGATCAAAGTGTTTAAGTATGATAACTTGGCATACCAAAACAAAAAGTGAAAGAAAAAAATAAAAGTAGCTGTAACCACTATTGGACAATCTTCAATGTATTTCAAAGAAAAAGAATCAAAGAAAAGAGAAAGACTGTTTGATTACAAAAAAACAAACCAGTATATAAAATAAAACAAAACAACAGATTAACAAAATCAGAATATGGAAAAGGAAAACTAATAAAACATAAAGTAAATTAATTACTTACCTTATTAATTTCTCGAACAAAATTTTGATCAAGTCCAGTGTTTAACATTGTGTCTTTAAAATAAATTCGTCCTCTCCACAGTATTTTCGGATTGTAGATGTCTATCTCCCAACTTTGGCGCATGGGTTCCACTTAAAAATTAGATCAAAATTGAGGAAAAAGCTATTTTTTCAAAACCATTTCTTACAATCCCCCAAAAGAATAGGTGAAGAAGAAGAAATAGTTTTGAAAGAGATTTTAGATGTGCTAGACAGAAATCAATAATATGAGTTTTAACTGCGGCATAATTTATGACTCTTGACACAACAACAAGATTAATCATCTTTTACATTTTAAATTAGGTCGGTTTTTTATTATTAAAGATGTGCATTGAGTTTTTTTTTATTTTAAAAAGATATGCATAGAGAAGATTAGAATATAATATTAAATGTGTACTTTAATGTTCATTATAATCATTTTATTTTAAAATATAATTATTATTAAAATAAAATTTTATTAAATATATATCCTAAAACAAATAAGTGCATAAAAATAGAATTTTCCATTTCCCCTCCCCTCTCTCCCTCCCATAATACACACACAATTCGTACCTTGCTCTCTCCAGCGTTTGATGACCAAGTGTACTCAAAAGGTATGCACTCTTCCAAAATGAGAACATAAAATTAAAAAAACATAAAACCACAACCACTCATTACCTACCTTTCCCTATAAATAAATCTGTTTCCTTAAAAAGGCATTTCTCCTCTCTCTCTCTCTCTCTCTCTCTCTCTCTCTCGTTCGTGCGTGCACAACTCGTACCTTCCTCTCTCCAGTGTTTGATGACCAAGTGTATTCATAAGGTATGCACTCCACCTTTTCTGTCAGTTCTATAGCTCTTAGGCATCAGACCATTCACATTAGTCGCACCAAATGTTTTTTTTGATTAAATATAAGAAAAATATTTAGAATCACACAAAGGAAGACTCCAATAACTTCATTGATATATTGGCCATGGATATATTTAAGAAAAATTTTAGAATTATGCCTGACAGTGATATAAATTATTCAGATCATATTAAGAGTTATGGAGTTATATTTTATGGGAGTCTCTATCATTATTATAAATATAATTAGTAAATCATAAAATTTTTATGAAATTAGGGGGTGAGGTACATAGGGTTTTGAGAGGGAGATTGAAATTGAGAGAAACAGGCTATGAACTATGGGTACTTCGAAAAATAGGTCGTACCTATACTAGGTACTTACTGGCATATGATATTTTGTATGGTACTTCTGCATACATACCGAGTACATGAAATACGCATTTAAATTTTTTCTTCTTAATTTTTAGCGTACCTAGACGTACCAAGTATATATCTAAATTGTATCGTATCTCAGTTGAAACAATTTTTTCTTCTACTACAGAGATAAAATTCCTTTCACTAGACTTCTTTTTAATTTTTAGTTTTATGTTTAACATGATTTTAAAATTAAACTATGGTTTGTAAGTTATTTAATATATTAACCTTTAATTTTGATATATACCTTTATTTTTGGCATTAAATGTTAATTATATGTTGGATCATAACAAATTAAATTATTTAATTAATTTTTACATTACTCTAAATTAAAAATAAATATTTTTTTACGAGTGTATCAAGCCGTACTCGTACTCTACTTTTTTTTAAATTTTACTGTATCGCCGTATCCATATCGTATCAATACCAGTACTCGTTGCCATACCTATGCTTCATAGGAAATAGGAAAGATAAAAATTGAATAGTTTATTGTTTAATAGTTTCTCTTGCTTCTCGAATCGTTTTATAAAAATGAAAATTTGTCTAAATGACTCTGTTTGAACTGTATTTGATTTATGTTCAAATTTCAATAGATAGATTGCAGTGGATTGATCCGTTCAAATTTCTCTTTAAAAATTTGATAAATCTGTCCTGGGCTTTTGTTTTTGTTTTTTTTATCTGTTGTGTTTTTTTTGTTTCAAAATCCAAACATATCTGTAAAAATTTTGTGTAGTGTGTTGCTTCATTGATCATCTGCTTAGATTTTCAACAAAGAAAAAATTGACTAGGATTAGGTTATACCAAAGATCTTTTCATTCAAAAAATTGAATAGATAAAAATAGATTTCAACATATAAGAAAAATTAGCACAAGAATTTCAACAAATAAGAAAAATTAGAGAGAGAAACCCACACAATTTGAACAAATAGGAAAAAAAATGAACAGATAGATATAAATTTGATATAGGAAAAACATTGAACATATGTTGAAAAAATTGAACAAATAGATATATTGAAAAGATAGGAAAATAATTTCAATAGATAGATATAAATTTAAATAGATAGTCAAAAAAGGTCAATAGAAAAATTAAGGGGTAAAATTGAAAGCAAAATATTCTCCAAAACCAACAAAAGAAATTCTCACCAAATTATTTCACAAAGGGTGGGCCTCTTACCAAGAAAAAATATCTATTCGACCTAATGCGTTATACCCTTCTTAGACTAGATTTATCACTAATTTTCTCTAAAAATAAATATTTTAATGAAATAAAATTTTAAAATAGAGAGTCTAATTGAGTGTGTGTGCGCGTATATATATATAAAAGGTTAGTTAAAATATAAAAGTACTTTTTAAGGGGTTGTTTGGAATGCACTAGATTAATATAATTTTTGACATTTTATAAAAAGATATATAAAAAAAGAAAGAAAGGTGAGTGATATGATAAAAAAAAAGATGAAAATGTAAGAAAATGTCCTGGTTTTAGTTCATGTCAAACAAACTCTTATTTATAATTTGATTAAAAAATTACTGAGGTTGATATCGGTGCCGGTAGATTGTCTTAACCTATGTGCACTTTATGTTTTGCACACACCAAACACCCAATTAAGATTGGAGTTGGTTTTTCTCAATTTTATAGTTTGAATTGGAAGGCGTTGTTTGAACCTGTGAAATTTATATTTTTGAAGATCTAAATTGTATATTTTGTCAAGTCTCTTGTGTACATCGTTAAAAAAATATATAAAAAAAAAAGAGTTAAGCCAATCTAATAATTGTAATCTATTTAATTTATCGTATTTGTATAAAAAAAAATGAATAATAAATTTATTTTTAAAATTAGACAAAATCTATTTACCCCTTATAGTATAGTCTCCGAACACATTACCCCTCTCTTATCTTTTAAAAATAAGCATATATTTTTAATGTGATTTTGGATTAAATTGTATTGCTAACTCTATTAACATTAGTGATAAATAGTGAATTATACCCTTTGTCTTCTTTATCTACTCCTCATTGTCTTTCTTTTTCTTTTTTAAAATATATATATATATATATATATCAAAAATGAATTTTGTCTCTATAACTACAAAGAGCAAGCAAATTAAAATAAAAAATAAAAAAACATAAATCAAATATTAATTTAAAAAAAAGGAAAAATTATTGAAAAGTCCAATCTAGAAATTGTCTAAGGCATTAGGTTTAGTGAATTTTTTTTTTCGCCAGAGGTTCACTTTTTGTAAAATAGTTTGATAAGAAATCCATTTATTATTTTGAAGGACATTTTGTTTCCAATTTTATCCATTAATCTATCTGTTTAATTTTTTAACCATTTGTTTAATTTTTTTAAACTTTCTGTTCAAATATTTTATTTCTTTAAATTTTTTTTATTATCTGTTCAAATACATTTTTTATCTGTTTATTTTTTTTTGACTATTTATGAAATTTGTATCTATCTGCTGAAATTATCTGTCCAAATTTTATTATCTGTTTAATTTTATCTGCTGAAATTCCTATCTACTGAAATTATTTGTCCAAATTTTATTATCTATTTAATTTTTCACTTGTATATTTAAATATATCTGTTCAAATATTTTATCCGTATAAAAAATTTTATCTACTTAATTTTTTTTATCTGTTCAAATATTTCTTGCACATCATTCGTTGCACACCATGAAGATTATGAATGAAATCAAAGTCAGTAGACATAGATAAACAATTGCCTTTAATCATTATACAACAACAATTAATTACAAATACATACGTTATTTATATATAGGGCATTATTATTTAAGTCTAAAAATTAGACCTAATTTTCATATTTAATGATATAAAAATTAATTAAAATATCTAAGGTAACGTTCTCTTTCATATCTTTTTAATCATCAAACAATTATATCACTTATATATAAATCTATGAGTAGATCCATAGCTTGCAACACTCCACTCGTGTCTAGATTCTCTGCCGTGTTTGCCAGCGGTGGTTCCTGCGATGCCTCCAAAACTACGTTATTTTCCAGAAAAATTTCTTCAATAAAAAAAAAAAAAACACAAAGTAGAGGCAGGAGTACAGAGAGAATGAGGAAGGAAGAAGCATCACCGGTAGCCCCATTGTTTCTCCGACAACCTTCGTTTTTGGCAGCCGCCCACTCATCGTCTTCCCTTTTATCTCCCCTGCCGCCCCGATTGTTACCAACACCACCTCTGGCGACGTCTTACTCTTCCTCTTCCTCTTCCTCTTTTCCTTCTTTTTTCTTCTTCTTCCTCTTCTTCCTTTCTCTCTCTAAAAACTATCAAACCCACCACCTCTTCTTCTCTATCTCCATCTTCTTCCTTTCTATCTATAAAAACTACCAAACCCACCACCTCCTTCTTCTTCTTCCTATTTTCTCTCTCTAAAAATTACCAAATCACACCCACCACAAAATAAACCCAAATTCAAACCAAAAAAGAAAAATTGATAAACTAGATCAAGATATAAACCATCCAATTAAGACAAGATTGCAAACCTACAATCATCTCAAATATAGATTCAATATAGATGCAATCTCAAATCTACAAACCTACAATCTCAAAGAAAAAAAAATCACAAATCACATAAAGGCACATATATCTAATAAAATCTCAAACCAAATGAAATCATTTTCTATCTAATCTGATTGTTTATGAGTCCGATCAAGTTGCACAAATATCAATTGGGTTACCTTTTCCTTATAATAATTTTTCAGTGATGCCTCTTCTTTCGTTCTTCTTTCTGCACTCCTACCTTTGGCTTAATTCTATTTCCACACATTATTTACTCTCTGTGCACACACTTAATAAATTAAATTTTTATTATAATTTTACTATTAAACAAAATGACCACTATAGACATCAATACACAACAAATCTTAAAACTAAATTTTCTTTGTACACATCATTGGGGACAAAATTCTCAGTGTACAACTTTTGAAAAAAAAAAATCCCTCTAAGGCCTACATTGTTCTTTTATTGTTTTTCACTCTCACCGTCGTTGTGCTCTTATTTACTCCCATCATTCTTGATTTGTGTGATGAAAGATTTACAAAATCATAGAAGTTTAAATATAGGAAAGAATATGACTTTACAACCAATGTAACAATGAAAAGGTGATCTTCTGCATGTGGAAGTTTTTTTTTTTTTTTTTTTCGAGCAAAAGAATTGCTATTATTTTGTAAATTCAACTTCCATAGGATTGTGGGGAAAAAAAAATCAATGACGAAAACTTTTTATATGATTTGTTTTAACATTTTTTTGATCGCGATGAAAACTTACTATCATCGTTGATCGCGAACCAAAAAAAAAAAAAAAAGTTTTCATCAACTTCTATCAATCTTTTCATCATTTCATCGTTGATTGGCTTTAAAGAACTGTTGAGAATGTGTTGATGGATTATTGGATATGTCGGAATTACTGTTGTGATGCATGTAAATGTGTTTTGTGTGGTGTGTATTTAAATTATGAGCTAGGGATATATTTAGAACATTTGATGTATGGAATGAGAAAAACATAATGTAACTAAATTAATAAGTGTGCGAACTAAGAAATGATGTGCACAAAGTGTAAATGATGTGCGGAAATAGAATTATCCCTACCTCTGCCTTGTATTTTCTTTTTCCTTTTTCTTTTTGGAGAAGTTTTCCCCCAAAACGACATCATTTTGGCGTCACCACAAGAACCACCGCAAAAAAACACAACAAAGGATCCAAACTCCACTCGTCGTCGTTGTCAGCATCATCTTCTTCAACCCATACTTTGTATATAGTGCAATCAAATCTATGAGAATTAATTTGAGAGAGAGAAAATGAATCTATGACTAGATCCATGACTTGCAACATTTGTCATCATCATCTTTTTCAGTTAATGTTTTGAAAATTGGACTAGTGAGCAAATAGGAAAAAACCATTGCGTGGACAGGTCATCAGTTCAATCGTTGGGTCGAAACGGTCAAATCGTGATTTCATAATTAATAATATATAATTATAAATTATCAATATATATAAGTACTAAAATAAAAATAAAAATTATTGCATAGTATATACTAATAATATTTAATAAAGTCGTAATTGATAATAAATAAATAAATAAGTCACTAGTTTGAAAGAAATTAAAAAATTTTAACATTCCTTCCAAATAAATTGATTGAATGCTAGATTTAATTTTGGAGGGAAATGAAATTTTCAACTCTCTCTCCAATCAATATGATTCAAATAATTTGATGGAATCTTACATAGAATTTTTGGGTTCTTTTTGAAAAATCTTTTCCTATTCTAATGAGAGACTCCTTATGAGAGGAGACTCTTGAAGTAAGAGTTTATATATATATATATATATATATAAGAAAGAAAAGAAAAGAAGAAAAATAAAAATACAAAAGTAAATCTCAATTGGCGGGTTTCAACAAAACTAGGATTAGTTTTGCTAGTTGAACCACCGGTTTTTCCGATTCTCTCAAAAGAGACCGATTTTTGGCATAGTCCAATTTTTGGCATAGTCCGATTTTTGGAGGTCATCCAGATCGAAACTAAGTCCGGTCATTGGTTCTACCTGTTGAACCGGTTGGTCTAGTCCCGTTCAACAAACATTGCTTCAACCCATACTTTGTCCATCGTGTAGTCAAATTTGTGAGCTTCATTTGGGCAACACACCAGCGAGAAGCTTCTGAATCCATCCGTCGACCCCAGATCTAGTGGTATCTCTGGCGTCACTACTACATCTATGCAATATGGAGAAAGGGGCGGTGGTGGTGGTGGTGGCGGTGCCGCTACCTTAGAGGTTCAAATCGACGTAGTGAAGATGAGAGATAAGAGAGAAAGAAATGAGAGAGAGAGTGGTTTGATTAGGGTTTGGTTGGGAAAACAATATATATACACATAGGTAATTTGGTATTTTGTAAGAGTTTGTCCTTATAGACAAAGTATTTTAGCGGTGTGGGCTTTTGGGCAAAGAAAATTCAAAATTGGATTTACAAACCGAGTGCCCTTTAAAAAAACGTGATTTTCCCTAATTTATAATTAAATTCTATTAATATTTTTACTTAGTTACTATTTAATCACTTATTAAGTTGAAAAATTTTATAATACACACTTCTATTATGACCCATTATGGTATTGGTTATGACTTAGTTATGACTCATTGTGGTGTTAGTTATGACATAGTTATGTCATCTTGTAATTTTTATTTTGATTACAACTGAATGGTCTTTGGTTATACATCAAGTAGTATTTGGTTATAACTCTTAGTTATAATTCATTGTGATATTGGTTATAACATATTGGTATTATATTTTGATTACAGTTGAAGAGATTTTTGGTTTTACCTCAAGTGGAGTTTAGTAATGACTTATTGTATTTTTTTTGTTTTAGTTATGACTTTGAAGTGATTTTGTATATGGTACACACCCCTTTTGGGATGTGTATTGCAGAATGACCTACATAGTTGAGTTTGCATATACCAAAAATATATATATATATATATTGAATTGTTAACTAGTTCTAATAGATGGGGAAGCGTTGAAATTCAAATACAAAATCTATTGGTTGATTTGAGATCGTATTAAATTGTTAATCACTGACTAATTTAAAAGCTAAAGCTACCAGAGAGATAAACAACTTTATAATTTATATTGTATCCTTAACAAGTCATATCAAAAATAAATCTTATCTACAAATTTCATTTTTTGTAAATTTTTCCAAGGTGCACAACATTGTTTTAAACCACACACTACCTCAACAATGTTAACTAACAACACTACAACATATAATAAAGGTTTTAGGGACCAAATCTTTTCGTTCCTAATGGTGAAAATTTTATTGTAAAAAGTATTAAGAGACCAATTTCAAATGAATCGTCAACGATCTTTAGTGAATTTTTTTTTTTCAAAAACGTCACTAATAAATTCACTTTTAGGACAAAACAATTAGGTGCAAAAAGGTTTTTTTTTTTTTTAGATAAAAATATTTGGTCTAAGGATAGTAATTCATTACTAAATATTCAATTTCGCCGCTAAAAATACAACAATGACACATTTGATAACAAAGCTATTAGTCCCTAAAAAGTGATTTTGTCTCTAAATTTTTATTTTTTTTTGTCTAAAACTGTTATTTGGTTGTGTGCTAACTAAAGATACCAAATTTTGAGGTGAATGTAGGAGACCAAACCATGAAGGTTGAAGTGAAAGAGTGGACTATTGTAACCCCAGCCCAAGACACTACCAAGCATAGCCTATGGAGCTCAAATTTGGACTTGTTGGTAGCAAGAGTTTACATCCCAACTGTCTATTTCTACCAGCCTAATGGTTGTTCTCCAAATTTTTTTCACACACAAGTGCTTAAAGAGGCTCTAAGCAAAGTACTTGTATTGTTCTACCCAGTGGCTGGGAGGTTAAGAAGGGATAACAATGGTAGGTTTGAGATATATTGCAATGGAGAGGGTGTGTTGTTTGTTGAAGCCAATTCAGAAGGTGTTATTGATGATTTTGGCGACTTTACGCCTTGCTCGGAGCTCCAGCAACTCATTCCAACAGTTGACTACTCTGAAGATGATGATCGCATTTCTCTGCATCCTTTACTTGTATTACAGGTACATAGTTTTGGTAGCCAACTTGTTTGTTGACACTTCCATTTTTATTTTTTATTTTTATTTTATTATTTATTTAGAAGTAGGGAATGAAAGGACCCTCGGTCCATAAATCTAATTGTGAATTTTCTTTGCCTAAATGTCCACGCTTTAAAAAACATTGTCCATAAGGACAAACTCATGTAAAATGACCAAACTATCCATGTATATATATTTATGCTATATGGTGAAACCAAATCAAAACTCTCTCTTCAACCCAATACCACTGTTTTCTCTCTCTTCTATTCCTCTTTCTCTATCTCTGTCTCTGTCTTTGTCTCTCCCTCCACAAATCCGCACTCCTCTTTCTATCATGGACACTTTCACTCTCTTCTACATTGCCACTCTTGTGACGTCCCAAAAATTGAGTACATCAGGAAATATATTAATAATAAATGCAGAGTTTTTCTAATGTTACAAGTCTAAGAAACGTCACCAATAAGTCCTTTGGTCAATAACAAAGTAATATCCCAGGAAAGATCGGAGGAGTAAATATAGTCTCCTTTCAAAGTTCAATCTCCTTAGATAGCAAATCCACCTTTTTGATAAATCTTAACAAGGTATTAACACAAGGTCTGATGGAAAGAAAAAGAGATATATATATATATATATATATAGATATAAGTAAAATAATAATTACAAGAGATAAGTCTTAATTACATCAAGAGTTTAAACATTACAATTCCAAATAGGATTACAAAATGGGACTTAACAAAACTAGTTTCTAATTCTTGTAGGGTAGTCATATATCTTCAAATGCTTTTACTACTTTACAGACCGCAAGAATTAGAATCAAATTATACGGAATGCCTCCTCTTTTGCTACTTTATAGACCTTACCCTGGACGCCTACAATGGTTATATGCCATGTAGCGCCAACCGAAGACCTCAAAAGATACGGTAAAAATAAAGGCTTTGCCTATAACCTCCTCCAACCTTATTGGCACTAAAATTAGTGAATGGTTTTTGGGATGAGCTTTGTTCCCCTCTGTCAAGCAAACCATGACTTATGTCATCTTTGATTTGGTTCCCATGTCAAATAGATTTTAAAGTTGAAGAGAGGTATAGGAAGCATGTATTTGAGCAAAAGTGGTTGCAGATTTCTAACCACGGTTCGGACTTAGTCTCTTTCATCAGGACGATTGGTCATCCTAGTAGATTTAGCCCTCCACCTTATCACAAAGTCACTTAAGCTTTCTTTTGGCTCTTGTCGGGTAGTCTTCAATTCTCCCAT
Organism: Camellia sinensis; assembly: GCF_055761805.1. NCBI lineage: Eukaryota > Viridiplantae > Streptophyta > Magnoliopsida > Ericales > Theaceae > Camellia > Camellia sinensis. The sequence goes on from NC_138964.1 coordinate 45,989,297, forward strand.
TGTCACTTCTAGTTAAGTGTTGTGGAAATATTGGGCGACAAATGCCTCAGCCAGTTCTTTCCATTTCCACTTGATTTCATTATCGAGCTTGGTATATCAGTTGGCTGCTACTTCGTACAAAGTTTGGCCAAATATATATATATATATATATAGAGAGAGAGAGAGAGAGACAGAGACAGAGACAGAGACAGAGAGAGTTTGTCGGTGAGTAAGTCCCATAGGCCTCAAAATGTTAGCAAAGAGTCGAGCATGGACCATGGGATCTTCAGAGCCATCAAACCTGTCAATACGTGGCATTTTCAATCTTTCTAGGAGATAAACAGTTACATCTCCCATACCAGCATCTTGGTCCAGAATGCAGTCAGGTCCTTTGGTCTTTTTCATGGTTTTTTCCAACTTTGACATTTTGACAACATTGGGGTCGAGGTTAGGGGCCTCAACCTTAGGTTCTTCTTTTCGTTGGCCTAATGTAGGCATGGCAGCAACAGACCCTTCTTCCCTTAGAACTTGTTAGGATTCCGATGGTGGTGACAGAGGGGCAAGGACCCCTTGAGCTTATAGTTGGTTCAGAACATGGGTTTGTCCCTCCACAGTAATAGCAAGATTTTCCACTGACCTTTGGAATGTTGCCATCAGTTCAGCTAGTTGTTGGACATGAGCCCTTGAGGTTACTGGTTCTAGACTTGGAGGTCTGAGATGGACTGAACTTTTTGAACTGAGTTGACTGGACTTTGCACTAGGATTGATTGACTTTGGACTAGATCTTGGACTTGGGCCCACTCAACTTGACAAATCTTTTTCTTTATTAGTGCAATCCTGCTGAATTCCTAGCAAACGAAAGGCCTCCATCAAATGGTTGCTTCTTGTTCAAAACTTACCATATGGAACAGGAACTCTATTTAGATCAATGACTAGGTAACTATTTCCTAGTCAAATATTGCTTAAGGAATTATAGTTCTACTCGAAGTGAAAGATTAAGTAATGGTCTCTCAGCCAAATCATTATTTAAGGAATCAGAATTCTACTCGAGGTGTATGATTGAACAACTGTCTTCCATTCAAATTCAATTCAAGGAGTTAGAATTTTGCTCAAAGTGAATGACTAGATAACTATCTCCTAGTCAAATATCATTTGAGGAATTGAGATTTTATGCAAAGTGAATGACTAGGTAACCATAACACTATTTATAAAACCAAAACTCTACCCAAAGTCAACAACTAAGAGACTGTCTTCCAGTCAGATACTATTTGTAATTCTAGAACTCTACTGAAATGGAATCTCTAGGTAACTATTTCTTATTCAAACACTGCTTGTAGAATAACAACTCTACTCAAATTCAATGTCTAAACGACTGTTTCTCATTCAAACACTACTTATAGAATTTCAACTCTACTCAAATTCAATGACTAGGAAACTGTTTCCCAGTCAATTACTAATTGCAGAATCACATCCCTACTCAAACTGTATGACTGTTGCTTCATTGAACTCAAACTCTGCTCTTTCAGTTGTAACATAACACCACATAAGTACAAAATTTACATCCAATGCCTATTATGGTTAGGGTTTTCCTGTTCTAATTGTGAGAGTAATTCTAGGGTTTCACTAAATCATATGAAACAGGCATCAAATAACCTAAATTAGGTGAGTTTCCCATCCTATTTTGGAAAGTTTTACTGTTTGCTATATGCAAAAGGTAGGTTTAGTCAAAGGGTACATCAGCTCTGACTATTTATATATCTCTCAAAGCCACCATGCATGTGCAAGTGGATGATCAAATGGTATGTGATAGCCAAACTCTGACACTTGCTTGTTGACATTAACATAGCCTGCAAGTGGCAAGCCATCCAGGATATTAAGCAACGAAGCAGTTTTAATCCGAGCCCACAATAATGCAACACAATTAATAATTAAACACTTAATCTCATAAAATAAAAAAATTTCAAGTCAAGTTCTCTTAGTCCCCAATAGAGCCGCCAACAGTGCGTGCCTTTTTGGGTATAAGGCAGGTTTCCACACAATTGTTGTACCAACTTGCTTTCAAGAGTCGCCGCTTAATTTTTAAGGGAAACTAAGAAACCTTTAACAATGAAAACTAAACAAAGGACTGGTCCGTCATAACCAAGTAATCAAGGTTCGAGAACTTAGGTACGAGAAGGGAAGGTCCACAAAATTCATTATTAACCCTAATCTTTTACTAAACCAAATCAATTAGATGATTTGAATAAAATAAACACTACTTAATTTGGATTAAATGAATGTAACCATATATTTTCCATAAAACCATTATTTTCTATCAAAAAGCCAACTTTCAATTCATATGGTCATACACCTAATCCAAATTAAGCAATAAAAAAAAAAAATTATCCAAAACACATGATTGATCACAAAAGGCACTAACTTGCATTATTTAAAAAAACAATACACATACACAAGCAATATGCTACGAAGCTCAAAAAACTTACTAGGATTCCACCACAAAGCGTCCAACATTCAAGATATGAATTAAATATGATATAATGATCCTAAACATGCTACTAACATAAGCAACATGCAAATCTAAGCCTGGTTTAAGGCTATTTTCATGATTTAATGCAAAGAAAGCAACTAACACATAAAAATAAATATGAAAAATATTATATGATTATTCACCCAAAAAAAAGAAAAATATTATATGATGATTAAACCGCGCTATATACATGCTTACATGATGATTAAACTATCCGTAACATGTTCCTAATATACATTCAATTAAAACATGCAAAACAAACCAAAAAACCATGCAAAATAATTATCCTATATGATAATTATGATTAACCAGTACTCTAACCATGATCTAATAATGAAAACATGAATTAAAAGGTACTAAAATTAAAGAGAAATAGAAACTTACTTGCTAGTTTGAAACAAATCGAAGAACACAACTGAAAGGCAAGCAAAACGTGCTTCAATACTTCCCTCAAGTTTTGACAATGCTATGGATGCTTTTCTTCAAATCTTAGATCTCTTTTAGTTGCCAAAGCTGCTGTAGGGTTTGTTATTTTCGGAATTTTGGGTTTAGGTGGAAGGGAGGTGACTATTCTTTCTCACAACTCACTCAAAGTTGGCCAAAACTTCCATTCTCTCAAAGAGGGAATGAGGGGTTGTATTTATAGACTTAGGGGTTGCCTAGGGAACATCCTAGGTCATCCTAGGGTTTCCCATCACATTCCCCTTACGCCTCCCGAAGAAATAGAAACTTTGAAAAAAATTCTGGGTGTCAACAGGATGTGCAGCCGCACATCTCTGCGACACTTTTGTATTTTGGGCATATCTCTCTCATCCAACATCGGATTAAGGATGAAATTTAAAATCATAGACAATTAGTGCCATTATTGTTTCTTTATTTGAATTGTTTTGATCAATATTAATTTTGAAAATCAAGTGGTGTTAGAAAGATAATTTAAAGGGTTATAGTTTTGTGTGAAATAGACGTTTTCAAATTCTAACTTTTTCTAGGTGAAAATAGGCCCTCAAGACGAGCTTAAAAATGGTAATTTTGCCTAAAAATAGTTTTTGGCATGAAAATGGTAATAAGGGAAGTAAAGTGCAAATGAAACCACCAAATAAGGGTATTATTATTCTAACCAAACCAAACCTTAAGCCCCATCAAGTGTAGTCAGCTACATGAATTTTTATTCTTCACTCGTCTCTATTAAAGGCCATTTCGGTAGTCATATCAAAGAGACTCATATCTCTATTTACTACACTAGCCCATGTCAATCTAGGTTTTCCCCTTCTCCTAACACTTCCATGTACCATCATTATATCGTATCTCTTCACTATTGCCTCTATTGGTCTCCGTTATATATGACTAAACCATCTCAATCTATTATCTCTCAATTCATCTTCTATCAGTACTACTCATACCCATTCTCAAATATGCTCATTCCTAACTCTATCTTTTCTAGTCTTGCCACATATCCACTCATCTTATCTACACGTTGTTTTTTAGTTGCCAAACATTCCATCTTATACAACATCGTTTGTCTAAAAGCCGCTTTATATAACTTTTTTTTTAGTCTAATGGGTACTCATTTATCACACAGTACCATAGATGCACTCCTTCACTTAAGTCACCCTGCCTTAATTCGATGGACCATATCCATTCTAATCTCCCTAGCCGTTGTGATAATCAATCCTAAACAATGAAAATGTTCACTCTTAGGTAGTTCTTAGTTCTCAATCTCACTTCAGCTCTGCTTCCATTGTTACTATTAGTAAAATTACACTCTATGTACTCTGTCTTACTTCTACTTATCCTAAATCATTTAGATTCAAGTGTTTCTCTCCGAGTCTCTAACTTAGTGTTAACTCCTTCCCTAGTCTCATCCACTAACACGATATCATCTACAAAAAGCATACACTATGGCATATCATCCTGAATATTTCTCGTCAACTCATCCATAACTAAAGCAAAAAGATAAGGACTTAAGATTGATCCTTAGTCTAACCCTACAGTAATATAAAATTTAAATGTCTCTCCAGCAGATGATCTAATAGTTGTTACCACACCTTCATATATGTCCCTAATCATATCAATGTAACATTTTGTCACTCCTTTCCTCTCTAACACCCATCAGATTATATCTCGAAGCACTCTATCATATGCTTTCTCTAGATTGATAAAAATCGTATGAATGTCTCTTTTCTTTTCTGTATACTTTTCTATTACTCTCCTCAAAAGATAGATCGCTTTCATTATTGATCTACCAGTCATAAACCCAAATTAATTCTCTCACACCTCTATTATATCTCTCAATCGACGTTCTATCACAGTCTCCCACACTTTCATTATATGATACATTAGCTTGATCCCTTTATAGTTGTTGCAATTCTGAACATCTCCTTTATTCTTTTAAATTGGTACTAAAATACTCTCCCTCCACTCTTTTAGCATTTTCCTTATCAACAAAATCTTACTAAATAACCTAGTTAACCAAGCAACCTCCTTCTTACCCAAACATTTCCAAGCTTCAATAAGAATATCATCGGGTCCTAAAGCCTTATTCGATTTCATCTTCTTAAGTATAATATCTACTTCAAAGTTCCTAATCCTGCGATAGAACCTATATTATTGATTTTCCTTATTACTAGCTACTCCCCCCCTCCCCTCTTTTGACCTACCCCTATGTTTCTCATTTAACAACTTCTCAAAATAGTTCTTTCACCTCTCCTTAATCTCTTCATCCTTCACCAACACATTAGAGTCCTTAATCTTGATACACTTAACCTGATTTCTCACTACTTTTTTGACCTCCTTATTAGCCAATATGTAGCTCTTAAGGTTTTCCTCGGATCTATCATTCTGCCACTTTTTAAAATACTATTTTTTTTTTCTGTCTTTACTACCACATGAAACTCCTCCCTCCACTACTAAGTTTCCCTATAGTTGGGTCCCTTTCCTTTTGACTCTCCAAGAACTTGCCTTGAGATTCTCCTCATACAATTGGCTATCAAGTTTCACATAGTGTTAGCATCATCTTTCAGGTCTCAAGTACCTTCTTTATCTATTTTATTCTTAAATATTTCTAATTTATCACATTTTAGGTCCCACCATCTCGTCCTACGACGCCCACTATCTTTCCTAAATTGGTATTTCCCTTTAAAGTATAAATTTAGTACCAAAATCCTACGTTGAGACGTTAGACTCTTTCTAGGAATCACCTCACAGTTGCTGCATTTTAGACGGTCCATTTTTCTTACTAGAAAGTAATCTATTTGGCTCTTACTCGACCCACTCTTAAATATTATCAAATGCTCATCTATCTTATTATACATAGTACTGACCACTACCAGTTTAGAAGCCAACGCAAAATCTAAAATACTCGCGCCAGTCTCATTTCTATCACCAAAACCATACCTATCATGCACTTTCTCATAAACTATTCTTACATGGCTATTGAAATCTCTACCTATAACTAGATTCTTTCCTACGGGTATCTCCTATAATACCTCATTCATTTGGTCCTAAAAATCTCTCTTAGTCTGATCATCCCATCCTACTTGGGGGGTGTATGAACTAATATTACGTTTACTATATTCTCTCCAATAACTAGTTTAACTAATATAATCCTATCACCTTTTCTAATAACCACAACTACATTTTCTACAAGACCTTTGGCACTATTATTCCTATCACATTCATGTGTCTATCCTTGCCATTATAATATAATTTAAAATAAGTATCCTCTATTTCTTTAATTTTCTCACATGTCCACTTAGTTTCTTGTACGCAAGCTATACTAACTCTCCTCCTAGTCATGACGTCTGCCAATTCTATAGTCTTACCAGTTAAAGTTCCTACATTCCATATGACTACTCTAAACCTATAGTCTTGTACGAGCTTTTTATTTGCGCTTGTCTAGAAAAATGTGAAAACCTTTGCTCACTTTTCGAAACACCAGGAGGCAGGCACAACACGTCACTTAAGGGAAATGACCTAGCATTTTAATTGGTTCAAATTAAGATTTATTTTCATAAGATATTCGAACAACTTTTTTACGTGTTGGTTATCTGCTACCTAATAGTATTCTAACGAAAATTGCTATGTATAACAAGATAGCACTATAAGGGATTGTTTGGGGTGTCCTAAATAAGTGCACTTTTTGTCTTTTTTGACTAAAAAATTGAGAAAAAAAATATGGATGTTTGGGTTAACTTTTTGACTTTTTATAGAAAAATGTGTATTAAAAAATTGTATAAATTAGTGTATAGGAAAAAATTAGGATTGAGAGTTATGCAGCCGTAATTTTTGATTTTTGATAAATAGTAATAATTTTTTAACTTTTTAAATAATTTTTTGACTTTTTTTCAACTCGCCAAACTTGACCTAAGATGGTTAACCACTAAGTTTTCAAATTTCGCAAAAGACAAAATATAAATAAGTTATAGTTTAAAATAATTTATTGTATTCTAATTGTATATACATTTCTTCATGCGCACACACTTCAAGATGCTTTGAACCTAGTCATGCGATCTAAATCTATTATCTATTGAGCGGTTCCATTGTCTTGGTCATCACTGCCTCTACTTCCACCTCCTCCTCCTCATTCTCTCTTTTTCTCTCTCTCTATATAAAATCAAAAATTTTAATAACATGAATTGTGTCATCTAATGTAACTAATTAATTATGAAATTATAAATTATTTTCAACCCATTTAGAAATTATGAATTAATTCATTTATTTCGAGGATATAATGATTTTAATAGATAGATAAATGGTATGGAAAATTATATGTATGATGAATATATATATATATATATATATATATTTTAGATTTGTATTTTTATGATGAATATTATTATAGTAGTTGCATGTAGTTTTGGTAATGGAAGTGTTTGAATATTAATTACTCCCTCAGTCACAAAATATTAGGGGAATCTAACTTTTTTTTATGAATAAAGTTATACGTATCAATTGGTATACCACTAACGGATGATGTGTTATAATTTTAGAAACTTTTGATCTTATAATTTGTATAATGGATGGAGTCTATAGTTTTGAAGTAGCAATGCCATACCATATGTTAGTACACTAATTAGTATATTAATTGATACATGTAGTACCGCTCTTTTTTTATAGTACAATTATTACACTTCAAAAATATTAATATTAATGAATTTAAACGAAAGGCAAAATAAAAAATTCATGCTATTTTAGTTTTTTATTTTTACAAAAGGACTAATATTTTGAGACGGATGGAGTACGTAATTATGTTGTCATTAAACATAAAAAGAAAAAAAAAGAGTTATGATACAAATATAATTAAATTTATTAATTAATATATTATATGGGGAGACTCGGGATAATATGATTTTTTTATAATAACTTTGAAAATTTAATTCAAGTTGAATCACTGAGCGGAGCTAAATTTCAAATTTATATAGGGCATATGGTTCGACATATGTCTCATTCAATCTTAAGTAATGATGGTAATGATGATGATAGTTAGGATAACCATAACAACATAGCTATGAGGAAATCATTAATATACTCTCTTTTAATCAAACTAGAAATGACTTGGCACAAATTATTTGATTTTGGTACTATATATTTATATAGGTAACATTTTTCAAATGTGGGGGAGTATCTCTTGGAGTAGGTTGGCATCACACCTTGGGTGATGGAAGTTCAGCAATCCACTTCATCAATGCATGGTCTGACATGGCACGTGGCATCTCCGTCAACATCCCACCGTTCATCGACCGGACCCTACTCTGTTCGAGGGACCCACCTCCTTCTGCTATGTTCCACCACATAGAATACAGCCCACCTCCTTCCATGAACATCACCACTTCACAAGCCCAGGAATGCCAAGCAAGTCATGAAGAACCACTCACTTCCACTTCTATCCTTAAGATCACACTTGATCAAGTTAACACCCTCAAAGTTAAATCAAAAAAAGATCAAGTAGACCCTACAAAGTACAGCTCCTATGAAGTACTAGCAGCACACGTGTGGCATTGCGTGTGCATGGCACGTGGCCTTCCTGATGATCAAACCACCAAGTTGTATATGGCCACTGATGGACGGTCTAGATTGCATCCTCCACTTCCACCGGGTTATTTTGGCAATGTACTCTTCACTGCCACATCAATTGCCTTGTCTGGTGAGGTCAAATCACAACCATTGAAGTATACCGTTGAAAATCTTCATGATGCTTTGACGCGCATGGACAATGATTACCTAAGGTCGGCTCTAGACTATCTCGCATTGCAACCTGATCCAACGGCTTTGATTCGGGATGCCCATACTTTCCAATGCCCAAACCTCAACGTTGTGAGTTGGAGTAGGCTACCAATATATGATGCTGATTTTGGGTGGGGTCGTCCCATACACATGGGCCCAGCCAACGTCATTTTTGAAGGAACGGGATATATATTACCAAGCCCAACTAGGGATGGGACTTTGTCATTGATAATTCGCTTACATGCCCATCACATGCAAGTCTTTAAGAAGATGTTTTATGATTATTCGCTTACATGCCCATCACATGCAAGTCTTTAAGAAGATGTTTTATGATTATGCTACGGATTCTAAATAATTTATTAAATTTTTTTATTAAATCTCTCATATGAGTGTGGGACTGATACACGGGTCAATTTGTGTGGATCTTACACTTATGTGAGAGATTTAGAAGAAAATTTAATAAATTATTTGGAATCAATAGCATTTTCTTTTATGATTTCTAAATAATTCCAAGCCAATAATGATAAATAAAGGACATGCTAAAATCAACCTTAATAGTTGTTTTTAATGTTGAAAATTCGTATAAAGTGTATTGAAATATGTACACAATAAATAAAAATGCATTAAATTGTTTTGTGATTTGCATTATAGATTTTTGACTGTGTGGTGTGATTAAGGAAAGTCCAGTTGGTTGGCCATATAATTGTTGTCTAATTTTCAATCCACACTTTCGTTGGTTTTGAATTTTTAAGATTAATTTTTTTTTAATCGGTATTTTTTGTTCTTAGTAAAAATATTTGATGTTTTAATTATAATTATTTTTACTTTTTAGGTTCACTTAATCTATATACATTGAAAAAGTACAAAATTTGTAAAAGAAAAACAATCAAATACTAAAAAAATATAATACCAAAATTTGAAAAATTCAACAAAATTTCATATTTTTTTTGTATTTGTTGTATATTTTAAAGATTTCATCACAAATTTTTTACTTTCTAATTACATCTTGACTAAGTTCATCTAAAAAAAATATTAAAATATTAAAAAAAATTTACTAAATAAGATTAAAAACTTAATGTGTAATTCTACTCACACAACCAATTTATCTTCTTACGCCAATTTTCTAATTACACTTTTTATAAAATTAATTTTTTTTAGAGGGTTGCTATTTATCCCTACTTTATCTCTCTAGACCCCCATTTCTTTAAACCCCTACCTACTTAATTAAGTTTCTCCCATTTTCTCTTTGAACCCCCATCTTAATCCCAATTATACCCCTCTTCTTTGAATCGCCAACTCATCACCTCTGGCCACCGCCATTGTTTTGCCGCCACCACTGCTTTTCCAGCTCATCAATCCGCCATCGTCACCGTCGCCTTCCCAACACAGATCTTCATCTTTGTCGACGATCAACCCAGATCTTCATCTTCATCAACAAGCAACCTAGACTCTTTCTATATTTCATCTAACTTTTCTTCAATTTGTTTCCAGCATTACTTATCAATTCAAACACCTTTTGTGTGATTCCTTCAACGATTCTAGCAATTTCATCTTTATTACCGTCACTATCAACTAATCAATCAGACTCTCTCTTCATCTCTTTTAACTTCTTTAGATTCAGATAATTTTCAATATTATTCTTCAAAGCCTCATTGATTTCCCCAAAATTACTCAACAATCGACACAATTTTCATACCGGCCCTTCAGTTTTCATAGATGTCTCGCAATGAAGGTCCACTCCATCACTGGAGTCTTCAATTTTGTTTTCGCGAATCAATCCATGCATCTCTTGTTTGATTCCTCATTTATTACCGAACCATGTGCGGGGAGAGAGAGAGAGAGAGAGAGAGAGAGAGATTGCAATGGCGGTGGGGTTCGCAATTGGTAAGGGTGGAGATCACAATTGTAGTGGAGATTGCAATTTCAGAAGAAGAAGAAGAAGAAGAAGAAGAAGAAGAAGAGGGAGACATGGTGACTGGCGATGAAGGGCTGGCCGTCGGCCAGTGGAGGTAGTAGCCAGAGTTGAGAGGGGTTAGAGTTAGGGATAGGGTTTGGAAAATTAGGGTTAGAAGATAAGAGATGATGGTAAAAGTGGAATTTTATATTGGGATAAAATTGGAAATAAAAAAAAATAAAAAGGTGGGGGTCCAAAGAAAAAAGGTAGGTGCTAATAACAATCCTTTTTTTTTTTTAACACTTTTCATAATTCCAAACAAATCCTCATCCCTACCAATTTTTTTCCTGTTTACATCCTCAACTTTTTCAAACCCTAATCTCATAACCACCTTCACCACCAACTTCCTCCCCTACTGTGATAACTTCCCGCTTGCCTGTGACACACCCAGCAATCTCTATGACCATCAACCCCCCGCCTTCACAACCCCCACAACCACTGACCTATAGCCATCGTAGCCCCCCACGACAGCCAATCCATAGCCATCGTAACCCCCTTTGACCGCTGACCCACTATTATCTCAATCTTTACCTCTACGAGCCATCGCCATTGTGATCGGAATCCGCCTATCTCAATATCGTCATCACCACTGTCATAGCCCTTACTCTGTGACCCACCACCATCACAGCCCCTTCACCCTCTGCAATTTGCATCATCGAATCTAGGGTTTTGAAGTGGATGGGGAGAATAAGAATGAGAGATAGTTGGGATAGTGCCAAAAAGAGGAGAGAATGTTGTGGGTGGCGATGAAGAGCCAACGGAAACTGAAAGAGTAATACGGCGTGCTTCGGTGGATGGTGCTCCGGTAGAGATTGAAGGGGGTGGGTGGAAGGAGAAAATTAGGTTTCATCTTTTTAAATTGGGTAAATTACACTGTGCCCTTCTAAAGTTTCACCCATTTTTCACTTTGGCCCTTTAAATTTGATTTTTCTCACTTGAATCCTTCATGTTTGTAATCATTCCCACTTTGGCTTTTGAGTTTGATTTTTCTCACTTTGACCCTTCATGTTTGTAATTTTTCCCATTTTACTTTTAGACTAACTTTCATCCAAAAAACTAACGTAACCTATCACATCACCAACACATTATCTCCATGTGTGATGTAAAAAATTCACTAAAAATGCAAAAAATGAAAAATATAAAATTAAAAAATTAAAATTTTTTTTGGCCTTTAGTGAATTTTTTTTTTCTTCAAATTTACTAATAAACATTATTACATTATAGATGCACCTAAAAAAATAAAAACAAATGTAACTCAAGAAATAATTTTTTTTTTACTAAAGACAAAAAAAAAAAAAAAATGAGAATATACTAACTCAAACACTTGTATTGTCAATTCTGACATGAAAAATTTACTTTATTTTTTTCGTCTTTGTAGACACCCCATTTTTTACCGACCTTAAGATTTAAACGTCCTCGTTTGTGCACTCGATGATAGTGCTTGTTTTGAGCACCCGAAGTTGTCGGCGGAACGCCTTGTCTTTGAGCCTCTAAACCCACTTTGTTTTGTGCTTGTTTTTGGGCCAAATTTTGGTGCCTCTTGCCTGGGGGGGGGGGGGGGAACGGCCTTCTTGGCCACTTTTCTCCCTTATCGGCCACTTGAAGTGGTCGGTCGGCTAGGGGAGGTGGCCGGCCGGCCACCTAAAGTGGCCGACGGCCATTTTTCTCCTTTTTCAGATATTTTCTTAGCCAACTGTGCCAGTTGTTGTTCGCTGAATGCCATATCCATACACGTGTATGGAGGGATGAATGCAAGCCTTTGGCTTGAATTTCTATATAATGGGGGTCTCTCCCCCATTTGAAGAGGTGGAAGAATTTGTAAGCAAAATTTCCTCTCTCTCTCTCTAGAATTCTCTCTCTCCCCCTATTTTGTGCCTTAAGATTAGAATTCTCTAAACTTTTGCACTAAGACCCTTAACCAAACATCTTCATCTTGGAGCTAAGGTTCTTTGAGGCTTAGTTTGAGCTCCTAAGGGTGGTTTAAGCTCAGAATTGTGGCTGATTTTGTGCTGTGCTTCAAGAGGTAAAGACTTACCTTGTAAGCTTTGTTTTAGTTGCTTGCTTTGCCATCTTTTTACACTATTTTAGGCCTGGTTTTCAACTACAAAAAACTCTAATTTTTATGCCTTAACATGTTGGTTTGAGGTGATTTTGTGCAAAGGGGTAGTCCACCCTTCTTGGTACCTAATTGTGAAGCTGTTTGCATCATCTTTTAGCATATTCAAACCAAACCTTTTGGCGCTTTAAACCGCTGAAATTCAAATTTATTTCAGTGGTAAAAAGTATGTTTTAAAGTCCAAAAATGGAAGGGGTAGCCTTCCCTCCTTGTGTCTCACTTGCATGCCTAGTTAGTATCCTATGGTAGCATGTTTTTATGGTTTAACCTAGCTTAATTCAGGCATGTTTTAGGCTCTAATTTGGCATGATTTAGCTCTGTTTTGGGCTGCTTTGATCATATGAACTATGTTTTGCATAGTTATAGTGCAAATGCCTTCACTAGTTTAGTGTTTTAAGCCTCTAAACATGTTGTGCTTGAGATGATTGCATATTAAAGTGTCTTTTTACATGTAATTTCAGTGTTCATAGCTCTGCCACATGCTCATTTGCTTCACTCATTCATTGCTTTTTATAGTTGCTCTTGAGTCTTGTTCGTAGCCTAACATGTGAGCATGTTTTTCTACTTTTTTGTGCCTTAATCTAGCAAGTTCTAGCCACTGTTTTGGCATATTTTAACTTTGTTTTGAGCTGGTTTGCTCAGTTGAGGCTTGTATTGCATGGCTATAGTGTAATGGTCTTCGCTAGCTTAATGAGTTAGGCTCTTGAACATGTTGTGCATGAGTTGCTTGCTTGTTGTAGTATCATTTTTCATGCCATTTCAGCACTGAAATATCTGCCACCTCCCTCATTTCTTCACTTTTCCATTTGTTTTGAGGGTTGGTTAGCCTTAAGGTTATGTTTAAGCTTGAGATAGAACTTGTGCTCAATGGTTTTAATCCTCTTTTGAGGGTTTTTACTAACCAAAGGCATGATCTTTCTCATGTCTTAAATCATCCTTTGGTTGACCTCTCTCATTAGAGGACAAAGTAAAAGAGGCAAGATTAAGCATATTGTGTTGCATTGCATGTGTTCGGATCGGACGTTAATCCGAACACGAGAAAAATGGGACGTTTCATACTCAAAGTGATGAAACATGCCACTTTTCTTAGTCACCATTACCCTTGATCATGCATGATAGGGTGGTGGTCCTTTGAGTCTTATTTGTGCATTCATTAAGCTTGTACATGCTTGACTCTTTAGCCATCATGCATTGAAATGCTTGATTGGTGGCTTGAGAGCCAAGTGCTACACTCCTTTAAGCTTGAGAAATGACAAGGAGGGTGGTAGTACACACATTTCTTGAAAAATGCATTGCTTTGCCTCTGTTACTCTCTGTTGTAGCAAAAATAGAAGTTTGGAAAAAGGGGTGGCCGACCGGCCACTTAAACTAGCCGACTAGCCAGTTAAGGTGGTCAACATCCACTTTTTGTAGCCGACCAGCCGCCAGTCAATTTTTGCACAAATATGTTCCTGTGTTGGAGCAGAGGCAATCTGGAAGTTGGTACAGTTTTCAGAGATCAAACGGGTGCAAACAGAGGCATCCGATGGCAAGGCAAAGGCATTTTTAAGTGCAGCAACCGAGCATGCACGCATCCCTCATCCCTTGAGGTTGTTTAAATGCTTTATTAGTTAGTTGTAGCTAATTAATACAAGTGTTATAGTTAATTAGCTTAATTCGTTTTGTAATATTTTAGCTTGCTTAGAATAGTTAGTTAATTTATTTCAATTGTGTTGTAATAATTAGCTTAGAATAGTTAATTAGTTTTGGTTTGTAATAATTAGCTTAATTAGTGTAGCTAGTTAGTTTATTTATTCGGACGCTCCTTCGAGAGGGCATAATGTTGTAATAAGCGTGCGTGCATGTCTTCCAAACCCACGTCTTTCTCCTTTTTATTTAGCCGCTTTCGATGGTTAGATTACGGACATTTTTGATTAGCATACCTTATGCTTGCATGTTTACATCCATTCATTTGTCTTGCATGCACCGAGGCTCGGCACATCATTCAAACTGCATTGTATTTCAATACCTATTTGAATATGTGTTTTGAAGCATGTTATCAAATTATATCATATGCCATATTAGTAGCCGAGCCTATTAATTTCATCTTGCATGTGTTGCATTAGGCATCTTGTATAGTTAGGATCGTGCACCTTTCTAACTAGCTTTTGTTTTGGCTTGGATTACTCGGTAAGTTTTCATACTTTAGCATGCTTGCATGAGTGTGATTGTCATATTGCCATGTTTCACATGCTTGCCATAAGGCTATGTGCTTAAATGCTAAACTGCATGAATGCATGTGGATGAAGGCTTTGTTGTTTGAATTGGAACAATTCAACAAATGTGAGTTTTAAGCCCACTTTGCGAAGTGGCAAATCATGTTTTAAGCCCACCATGTTTGATGGCAAATCCACGTTTTAGCCCCCTTGAGGGTGGCAACTTCAAACCATTTTCGAAAACAAACATGAGTTGAATTCGTGCCAAGTCTTGCGACTTAGTCTATACTTGCTTGTGTGCGTCACATAGTAATGTTAGCTAATAACCGGAATAAGAATACATGTGTTTACAAAAAAAACATATCATGTTTAGTAGAGGCCGATCTTTGATCGGGTGAGCGGGGGTGCTCATTTCAGGACCTTCCCCTCTTGTACCTAAGTTGCCGAGCCGAGGTAACTTTGGTGATGACGAACACGTGGCCTTTGGCACGAGTTAGGGTTTCCTAAATTTCCTAAAAATAAAATATTTAGGTGGCGACTCTGTAATCTGGCAAAGCAGTCCAATTTTGGCATTATTTGATTCAAAATCGATTTTCCAAAATGATTTGCCAAATTGGACTCTTTGGTGTTTATCAATTTCACATTGCACTTTATGAGATTAGATTCAGAACCGTGACAGGAGTCCGAACTATAGGACCGATTTGAGCTCTCTGAAAGAGGGCGCGAAGAAGTTGAGTCCACAGTTTCTGGCGACTCTGTTGGGGATTTAGAAAACTTGACTCAAATTCATGATATGTTGTTTTATCTACATTTATGTGTTTCTTTGCATTACATTTGCATAGGTGCGCCTAAGTCATAGTGTTTGCCGTCTGCTATTCCTGAACGGATTACCAGAGGCTCGCTTGGAAAAGCATGCCATAAGGCTGACCGGTTGCAGGCTCTGCCACGATGGGAACACAAACCTTAGATCTAGACTATCGATGTACCATTTGATCCTCCTTTCACTTGTCGGTGTTAGAAGCGAGAGGTATATTAGGTGGTCTTGCTGAGGCACCCTTTTTGACAAATCAACCTAGTTGCATATCGGAAGCCTTAGAGACTGTTCCAAACTAGGACAAGTTGCTCACCCGAATGTAGGCATGTATGAACCGCATGTTTGCGTAGTGAACCCTTAGCTTCTGACGAAATTAGGACAGGGAAACCCTACCCCACCATAGGGGTGTTTTGGCTCTCACTTGCTTGATATGTGCTTTTAGAGTGTGACTCTGTAAGAATGCATGTATCAGTTGCCAATCTGGGTATTAGTTTGAGGGTATCCGTTTTGAGGCAGAAATTTGGGGGCAGAAATCAATGTTTGAGTACAGATTGTCCAACTTATAGTTTTAACTGTGTGTTGTCCTTGTCTAAACCGAGGTGCTGTGCGTTTGCTAATTGTTGTTTCCTTTTTGCTTTATTTTTCTGTTTGCAAAGTAGTATTTCACAATTGCTTCTGACGAGGCAGATACCCCCCGAGCACTCTGGACCAGAGTTAGGAGGATTTACTGATCTGAGGATCTTATTGGAGGATAACCAGTGTTTCCTTCGCTACCTCCGGTTACGAGACGGAGGACAGTCAGGAATAGATCACCGGTTCAGCAGTGGCCAATTCAGTGGTCACTATCTGCTTCACCTGTGCACAGTCGGGCCCAGTTTTCTGCTTCCACCTCAGAAAGAGAGTATACACCTGTTCTGACAGATCAGCATCCCGCAATCAATATTGAGGATATGATGCGTCAACTTCAACAAACCGTCAAGGCCATACAGCTGGACGCTGCTCGCCAAGTGGAAGTTACCACTCACCAAATAGAGATTGTAGCCTAGTAGGCTGAACTGATTGCTAGGCTTCAACAACAACAACAACCACAATAAGCAGCAGCTTCTGTTTCGCATCCATTCCCAGCAAGGGTTCTAATACCTGGGGTTACCACTAATGTCCAGGAAAATGCGGACATTCCGGTAGAGCTAGTTCTACCTCAGACTTCCAAAGCACCGGCCTACCCAACGGATGCACCGTTTGAGTTTGAGGTCGATCCTATCGCTCTGAAAGTAAGAAAACTTGATAAGCTTTTCAAACGAGCTCAGGGTGTCAATTCAATCCCAGATATAGAGGATGGCTACACAGATTCGGCGGTGACATTGCTGGATAGATTTAAAATGCCTCACATAGACCGCTTCGACGGTTCGGGTGATCCCATGGTCCACTTGAGGCTATTTTCAGATATTTTGTGGCCGATGGGCCTGACTAGGCTGCAGAAATTATCTCTCTTCGGTTGGACCCTGTCGGGTATCGCAGCCATCTGGTATGCTAAATTGGAAGATTTTGTGAAGAGAAGCTAGGAAGAGATGGCCGAGGCCTTTATTTCCCAATATTCTTATAACACTCAAATCGAGGTCACAACCCGTGATCTTGAGGCAACTCAGCAAGAGCCGAAGGAGGGCTTCCCTGATTTCATCACTCAATGGAGGGCTAAGGCCTCTATAATGACAACTCGGCCAGCTGAAAAGGATCAGATAAGAATGGTCGTTCGTAATCTGATATCGAAGCTGCTGCAGAAGATGATTGTCTTACCCCTACCTACATTTGCTAACCTTCATGAGATAGGGGTACAGATAGAGGATACGATGAAACAGGGTCGGATTGACCATGAAAAAGAGTTGCCCAAGAGGGCCTTTACACGCGGTTCAAATGCGGCTATGAGTAGCAATGCAACTGCAAGGACTTCTAATGTTGGTATGGTCACCGCTACACCGAAAATAGCAACCCCTTTTAACAGCACACCCAGAACCACCTTACAACCTGCAAAGTACCCACCTTGGGACCAAAGGGTTTTCACCCCACTCTATATGTCTTTATCTGCGGCCTTGAGGGTCCTAATTAGAAAGGGACATCTAAATCCCTGGAGCCGCGCCCATTGCCTAATCCCCTCCCTTCTACACACAACTCGGCCAAGTATTGCGCCTTCCACTAGTGGCATGGTCATGACACTGATCTATGCTTTAGACTCCATCATGAGATTCAGGATCTCATTGACAACAAAGTGATAACGCCTCTTGAGAAGCCTAACATCACTATAAATCCTCTCCCACCGCATAATCAACCCCCTCCTCCACCCAAGCAAGTAAACCTTATCCAAACAATGGCTGTCCCATATGACCCCAGCATATACATTACCCCTTCCCACCTGCCTAAGTCAGCACTGTTCATCCCAGAAAGCACAGACTTGTGCATGATGAGCGTGTTCATATCCCAACCCGAACCCGTGGTGGTGGCTGTGGTAGAAGAAGGCATGCTTGAGGACCCTGTGAGCTTAACTGAGGAAGCATACAACTCTTGCCGCTATATTGTGCCAGCTGATCAGGCCAAGCCAGAGGTGGAATTGCCAATGGGGATGGAGGTTAATGTAGTTCGGGAGGATAGGCCAAGCCAGGGGCTGGATGACTTAGCTGAGCTTGAGGAGGACATCAGTAACTTGCAGTTCTTCGATGAATAGGATCTGGGGAATGTACAGATTGGTTGGTTTGATATGAATGGATCGACGGATAATGTAGGGTGGCTTAGTGATAAGCCAGATGTTGATGAGGTGTCTCAACCAAAGCAGGGACAGTTGGAAATAGGAACTTCTGCAACGGCTAAAACGGTCAACGACAAGAGAGAGTTGCCAAAGATCACTGGTACTAAGAATTTTGCTCAAGAATTGGGAAGTGTTTGTACAGTCGATACAGAGCAGGAGCCTGCGCTGAAGCAGTTCGAGAATGAAAGAATTGAGAGTGATTAGAAGGCTAGAAAAGTCAAAGGCCTCGCAGGGACTGACTGTGTTGCGAACACAAGAATGCTTACAATGGAACCAGACAGTTGCTTGTTGGTTACCAGAGAAATGTGGTGGAAAGATGATGATTTGCATCTTGCCCACACGGATGAAGATTGGGGACAAAATTTACCAGATGATACATGGTATGCTGAGGAAGTTGATCACATGACTCGGAGTGGGCGGTATTTTAAGCCCCCGCACCTGGACCAACCAGAAGCATCAGGGAAAGATAAGGAAGCTAAGAAATAGAAAGATAAACTATTAGAGGAGGAAGCTGCACTGAAGCAGCTGAAAAAGATTCAAACAGACATCTCCATTTGGGGATTGCTCATGGCCTCATGGGTGCATAGACAAGTCATTCTATCAGCAATGGATAAGGATAAGCTCTCTATTGACACAACCCCTAAGCAGTTAGTGGGACTGGTTTTCCCAGGTGGCGCTTCGCCGACTTTGACTTTCACAGATAAATAATTGCCGCCTGAGGGCTCAAAGCATAACAACCCACTATACATCTCTGTGGAATGTAAAGAGAAGTGGATACCAGTTGTCTTGGTCGATACCGGGTCTACAATTAATGTGTTTCCGTCACGTATGGCCTATAAGCCGGCAGACTTCGCACCAACAACCCAGGTGATTCGGGCTTATGATAATACAAGTCGGGAAGTGATGGGAACAGTTCGGGTTAGAACTCAGATTGGCCTGGCACAACAGGACATTGAGTTCCATGTCTTGGATGTTCCGGCCCCCTTTAATTTACTCCTTGGATGGCCGTAGCTGCACCAAGTAAGAATTGTCTCTTTTACTCTGCATCAAATGCTGAAATACCCCCATGGGAAGGGGGTAGATATTGTTTTTGGGAACTCTTCCATATATCCTCCGCCAGAAGTTACTACCCTGGTATTGGAAATTGTACACGGTGAGGAGGATGTCTTTTTGTCTGGATTCACCTTGGCCAAGGCCCGGTTAGTGCAAGATATTCTGGCCGTTGATGAGGGACTGTATGTCAGTGCTCAATCCATCTACCTCATGAATAAGCTGTAACATGTACCCATAATGGGATTGGGAAGGAGCGGCCAGAAGGGCATCGCTGCGTTGGCCGAAGTGCCGCACAACCCTTATACCTTTGGTTTAGGTTACACGCCTACCAAAAAGGATTGGGTAAGAAAGGGAAATGAAATAGTAGGAAGGGTCAAGGCTAAGCAAGCTGGGAAGCACTACGAGCTGGTGCATAGGCCCATTCAAGGAACCCTGAACAGCCGCTTTATCTGGGAGGGGGAAGATTTCCCGTTTTGCGGCTTTTCGGAGCCATGGCTGAATTCTGAAAAGCGGTGTTTGCCCGGTTTTGAGATCTTTCTCGACTTACAGTTACAAGGGGATGAAGTTGTAGAAGAGCAAACTGACCTACCAACTGAGGCTGAACAATGCATAGAGGATGAGTCTGATGATGCAGAACTCGAAATAGGAGCAGCGCTGGCTTGTCTCATCTCGAATCCTCAGATCACACCAGAGAGCTTAGGGGATGACTTCTCTGTTTCCATGATTGGAGATCAAACGGTCGTGGGCCTTTCTTCCGGCATTCTAGATGCATCTATCGCACCCTCCTTTGTTTGGTAATTCGAGGAGGGCTTTTTGTCCAGCAGTTTTGAATCAGGTAGTGAACCGGAATTTGATTCCACAGAGTCTGTGGAGTCGGAATCAGATTCTAGTTCTCCTGAGTCAGAGTCCGATATTCCTGGAGTTGATAACCCAGATGCCGTTGTTTGTTCAGGTCATCTTTTTCTTTTTCTTTCGAGTCGGTTGTAACCGAAGAATTGGACGAACTGGAAGCTTTGAATGAGAATGGTACCACTGCTGTTTTTGAGTACTTCTCTGTGCCACTTGTGTCTTGCATGGATCTTGACTTTCAAAATTTTGATAAAAATGATGAGGAAGGAATTCCTCTGGTTTTAAAATATTTGATTGATCGAGAGAATGAGAGGTTTGTAAAACCCCTGGTTGATGAAATCGTTACAATTAATGTGGGTACTAAGAAGGATCCGCATCTGGTCCAGATCGGGTCCACGTTGTCTTTGGAAGAACACGAGCGCTTAGTCGCTTTATTAAAAGATTTCAAAGATGTTTTCGCGTGGTCCTACGAAGACATGCTTGGAATCGATCTTGAGATTGTACAGTACCGGATCCCTCTTGACCTTGAGGTCCGACCTGTCAAGCAATAGCTTCGGAGAATACGCTCGGATTGCGCTTTGAAAATCAAGGAAGAGGTCACCAAGCAGATTGATGCAGGGTTTTTGCTAGTATCTAAGTATCATACTTGGTTGGCCAACATTATTCCGATGCCGAAGAAAGATAGCAGAATTCGGGTGTGTGTGGATTTCAGAGATCTAAACAAAGCCAGTCCGAATGATGACTTTCCCCTACCGCACATCGACGAATCGGTGGACTTCACCGTAGACCATGCGTTGCTTTCCTTTATGGATGGGTTTTCCGGGTACAACCAGATCTTGATGGCACCCAAGGATAGGGAGAAGACTGCCTTCACCACACCGTGGGGAACTTATTGCTACCGGGTGATGCAGTTCAGTCTGAAAAATACTGGGGCTACTTATCAACGAGCTGCAACTATGATTTTGCATCATATGATCCACAAAGAGGTTGAGGTGTACGTGGACGACATGATTGCCAATTGCAAGGAAAGAGAAGACCACTACACCGCCTTGAAGAAATTTTTCCAACGGATCAGAGAATATCGGTTGTGACTGAATCCTCAGAAATGTACTTTTGGTGTCACAGCAGGAAAAATGCTGGGGTTCTTGATTACACAAAGGGGGATCGAAGTCGATCCTTCCAAAATCAAGCCCATCCTAGAAATGCCACCACCAAGGACTGAAAAGGAGGTGCGAGACTTTCTGGGTAAAGTGCAATTCATAAGACGGTTTATTGCAAAATTAACCTTGACTTCTGAACCACTATTTGGTCTCCTAAAGAAAGGAAAGAAATTCCAATGGGATGACCGATGCTAGGTTGCTTTTAAGCAGATCAAGAAGTTTCTACAGAACACCCGTGTTGTCACCGCTAAAGCCGAAGAAGCCGTTGATTTTGTATCTGTCAGTAACCGACGCGACTATAGGCTGCATGCTTGCGCAGGAATCTGAGGATAGAGTAGAGAAGGCCATCTATTACCTACGCAAGAAGATGTTGGAATATGAGACCCGTTACACTCCGCTCAAGAAGGCTTGTTTGGCCTTGGTATGGGCCACCAGGAAGTTGAGGCACTACCTGTTAGCTTATTCAGTAATACTGGTTTCGAGATTAGATCCCATCAAATATCTTTTCTAGAAACCAGCGCTTAGGGGTAGGCTATCCCGTTGGTAACTTCTCCTCTTTGAATTTGATTTGAAGTATATGACTCGCAAGTCTGTGAAAGGGAGAACGGTAGCGGAGTTCCTAGCCGATCACCTAGTGGAGGAGGATGAAGCAGTAGAGTATTTGTTCTTAGATGAGGTCATTCTGTAGGTCGAAGAAGAGATTTGGACTATGTACTTTGACAGAGCGTCTAATTAGTACGGTTATGGGATAGGGGTATTGCTGATAGCACCCGACAATTCCCACATACCTTTAGCTTTCAAACTCCGGTTCAAGGTATCAAACAATGAAGCAGAATACGAGGCATGTATCGCTGCCTTGGAAGCTGCCTTGGAACTAGGGACAAAACAATTGGGTGTCATTGGGGACTCGAACCTGGTTGTGTCTCAATCAAAAGGAGACTAGAAGGTTAAGAAAAAAATGATGAAAATTTAACACCAAACCCCAGATGTTCTGATTCCTAGGTTTGAGAAGCTAACCTTCACGTATCTGTTAAGAGAGAACAACAGGTTCGCTGACGCTTTATCAACTCTATCTTCCATGATAGACATCCCTTTGGGAGTCCGGATGCGTCCGATCATTATTGAACAGAGGTATGTGCCGGCCTACAAGCTGATCGCCGCAATAGATGAAGTACAAGATCAGAACCCCTGATATCATGATATTTGGAACTTATTGGAAAATAAGGATTATCCACTAGGGGCAAATGCCAAAGATAAAATGGCAATACGACGAATGGCTGCTCAGTTTATCATCTGTGGGGGTAAATTGTACAAACAAGGCTATCTGGGAACGCATAAACTGTGTGTTGATGAAGAAGAATCGAAGCGCCTAATGGAGGCCATCCACGGAGGAGAGTGTGGATCGCACATGTGCAGAGTGATGCGAGCTCGGAAGATTCTCAAACAGGGTTACTACTGGTCAACCATGGAGGAGGATTGTATTAGTTTTGTTCAACGATGTCACAAATGCCAGATCCATGCAAATCGCATGAATATCCCACCGTCAAAGCTGTACAACATGACTTCACCGTGGTCGTTTTCAGTCTGGGGAATTGATGTTATTGGGGCAGTTACTCCGAAGGGATCAAACGGGCATGAGTATATCCTGGTAGCAATAGATTACTTTACAACATGGGTCGAGGCCCAATCCTACGCAGTGCTGAAAGCATTGCATGAAGCCAAGTTCATCAGGAATAATATCATCTGTCGCTATGGGGTCCCGAATGAGATCATTTCGGACAATGGTTGCCACTTCAAAAAAGAAGTGATTGACTTGTTGGAGAAATACAATGTGACTTTTGATAAGTCATCCACATATCGGCTGCAAACCAACGGAGCTGCTGAGGCCGCCAATAAGAACATCAAGCACATTCTACAGAAGATGGTGGAAACCTACAGGGACTGGCCAGATAAGCTATCATTTGCTCTTTGAGGCTACAGGACATCAATTCGAACATCTACTGGGGCAGCTTCGTATTCTCTAGTTTATGGGATGGAGGCTGTTCTTCCAATTAAAGTTGAAGTTCCGTCGCTGCGAGTTATGGCTGAGTGCCAGATAACAGAAGTGGATTGGCAGCGGAGCAGGTTTGAGGAACTTATGTTGTTCGACGAGAGGAGGCTGAAAGCACTGTACCACGTCCAAGGTTATCAACGCATAATTGCCAGGGCTTTCAATAAGAAAGTTAAGTCCAGGAATCTGAAAGAAGGGGATTTGGTGCTCAAAGACAACCGAGCTCTCATCCACGACCCTAGGGGCAAGTTCAGACCTAATTGGACTGGTCCTTACATCATCAAGTCAATTTGGTTGGGTGGAGCTATTATTCTTATGGACTTAGATTGTCTTGAATTCTCCCAACCAATCAGCATGGACAAGTTGAAGAAATACTACCCTTGAGAGGCTCACTAGGCCGAAAACCCGAAAGGGCAACCTAGGCAAAAGTTAGAGCACAAAAAATTTGAAATAAGAAAAACTGAGCTCGCAAGGTTGAAAACCCAAAAAGGGCGGCCTTGGCAAATGTTAGAGCACAAAAGAGAGTTTTAATACCCGAGTGAACCGGAACTAAACTACGTAAGGCTTGATTCCCATCTTCAGAATATATAGGCAACTTCATTATGAAGTCCAGCCATAAACACTTCCAAATCAGCTATGTCCATGTGATTATTTTGGTCATCTTTGTCTTTTCGCATCCAAGAGTTCGGTTGTAATCTCCAGTGCAGTGCAGTGCAGTGTAGTGCTATTCAGACAAGGGGCAATTTTCTAGTTGTTGGATTCAGGGTTGTACGTCTCAAGGATAGATTCCGGGTGTGTCCAGTTATGATCCTTATCGAAAATGGTTTTGAAAAGTTTTAATAAAAGTTGATTTTGTTCAAATTAATCTTTTTACAACTTAGACCATTTTTGGCTCAAAAGGAAAATTTTCAGTACCCACAACCTTCAATTTCATTGATTTCAATACAGAGTTCTCTACCTCGATACAAATTGAAGTTTCTTTTTATTACATTCAGAAGGAAAACTTGAAAGTACAGATCAAAGCAATAAACTTGGGGCATAATTGAGTCAGGTGTTTCTGCGTCCCCTCCCAGAGCTTGTGGAAGCTTCAGATGCTAAGGTAGGCTCAGTTTGCGCCTCATCTTCAAGCCAAATTATGCATTTTCTAGAAAGGATGCAACTGAAATTGGGAGCGGGAGCCAGAAGTTTCCTTGTTCTCCGTGTAGTGGGATAGTGAGCTAGCTGTGAGCCTCAAATTGGAAAGGAAGTCGGGTACTCTACCCGCTCTTCCGGGCAAGTCTGATCATGTCCGAACTGACACCTGAATCGGAAGGGAAAATAAAAGACACAGTGTGTCAAACCAATCAACTGAATGCCAAGTTGTCGAGACATGCTGTAGCTCATCTCAGGCAGATCAAACCAGGGGCAACGCCAAGTAATGTCGACAGCAGACCTGTTGCACATCCAGTGGCGTCATGTAGACACCCCATTTTTGACCAAGCTTAAGACTCAGACTTCATCGATTGAGCGCTCGGTGATGGTGCATGTTGTGCTCATTTAGAGGTTTCAGAGTTTTGGCTGAGAGCCTTGCTTCCGGGCCTCTAAACTCTTTTGTGGACCGAACTTTGTTTCTTTTCCCCGGAGGGAGGGAGAGGTCTTGTAGACCATCTCTTTGTGGTCGTAGACCACTTTTTGTGGTCGTAGGCCACTTTTCCCGTTTGGAGACTAGTTTTCGGTTTTTGGAGCCTTCGGCCCCGTGCCTTGTCTTGGGACCGCTTAACGTTCTCCATTTGGCGTGATTTTTGAACCACACCTTGTTGCCTTTGCTTAGAGGAACACGGTGGTCCAAGAGACCACTTTTGTGGTTGCATACCACTTTTGATGCTCGTAGACCAGTTTTCGAGGCTTTCGGCCGCGTGCTTTGCCTTCCGATCTCTCGTCTTGCATCCGTTTTGGTTTGTTTTTGGTACAAATCTTATTTTCCTTGTTTGGAAGGTGGTACAAGGGTGGGAGACCAGTATTTCTCCTGGCCGACCACTTCTTCCTCTGCCAGCTAGTTTTCTGGTCAGACAACTGGCTTTCTTGGTCTTTGGGGCATCTTTTCTGGTCGGCCACCACACCATTACATTGTTTTCATGCCCTAGACTCTCTCCTACCATGGCCGACCAGTTTTTTTCTCTCAGAGACCACTTTAAGTAGCAGGCCGACCACTTCAAGTGGTCGGCTGCTTTTTGACACCTTTTTGGAGATATTTTCCTCCAGCTAGCTGAAGGACATTAGGGCCATCCTCCATACTGTATGGAGGGATTACCTTGGTGCTTAGCTTCTCTTAGAAGCTTTTCCTTTCCTCTTCTATAAAAGGGAGGCTCCTCCTCCCTCCTCTAGGTTCAGAAAGAACTCCCTTGAGTTATACATATAGCCTATATCTATACTTCTTCATTTTGCTCTTGTTTTGTGTTCAAAAGTGTAGTTTTGTCTTGCTTTTTCACACAAACATACACTCAAACACCATCCTTTTGCTACTGAGGTACTTAGGAGCTGGTTTTGGTGTTCTTGGGTTGCTTTGAGCTTGGAAAAGTTACTGGAGTTGCAGCTTTAAAGGTCTTCAAGGGTGAGTCTTTGACCTTTAAAACCCCCATTTTTGCTTGAGCTTTTGGCCCCTTTTGCATACTTTTTTAAAGCTTAACTTCCTAATACAAAAATTTCTGATTTTGCATGCTTAAGATAGTTGTTTATGGTCACTTTTTCATTTGGGGTGATTTACCCTCTCTTAGGCCTTGTTAGGCCTTATTTTGAGCCATCCCTTTAGGCTCTTGTTAAAGTCTTTGCATGACCTTTCTACTACTGAAATCCAGAGGATTTTCAGTGGTGGAAAGGTGGTTTTGGTGTCTTAAATAGGAGAGGGTCATCCCCTCTCCTTGTATTGTGTTTACTTGCTTCATATGCCTCATGTTTGAGCATCTTTGTTAAGCTTTTGTTGGCCATATCTTAGCTTGTTTTTGTAGTTATTTTGCTGAGGCATACCACTATTTTTGCTTGGTTTGGTCACTCCATACATGGTTAATACACTTGTAGTGTAAATCACACAAACTAGCTTTATATGCTTCATGAAGTAGCATGTCATTCTAGCTTGTTTTCTTTCCATTTCAGCATGCTTTTGGTGATGTTTTACCACGTCATGGCTCTTTTTTGGTTTGGTTTGGTTAGCCTTTGCATACTCCTTGCACTTGTAGTGCATTTCCATGAAATAGCCTAACATGCATCATGTTGTAACATGTCATTTTAGCATGCTTTTGGCTTAGCTCTGAGAAGACTTTGTTCATGTTTTAGCATGTTTAAGGTCTGATTTGTGTTGTTTTGGCCATTCACGACTTGCTTTGTATAGCCTTGGCTCAATCTAGCTTGTTAGCTTTGTGTATTAAGTCCACTAGCATGCATTACTTGGACTATTTTAATGATTTGGCATAATTTATTATGTGATTTCAGTCCATGTTTCATGGCCATGCATCCACGTTTATCACTCATTCAATGCGTTGGAGGGTTGGCCCCTTTATGCCTTAACATGAACCATTGCGTATACCTTCATGCCATAGCTTACGAGCCATCATTTCAGTGCTTATTTGGGGTTATTATGCCATGATATAACTCTGAACTTTGTTGCTTAAGTCATTCCATGCTTGGTCTTAATAGGTGTAGTGTAATCTACCTTATTTGCCTTGTATGCATCATGCCTTATGCCCTCCATGATAGCTTGTTTTGGCTTCCTTCCATGCATGTTTTAGACTCATTTTAACATGTTCTAAGACTATTTCGGGTTGCCTTGGCCACATGCTTCATGTTTTGTATAGTTGTAGTACAAGTGCCCTTGCTTGCTTCAAGCTTTGAGCACCATTGCATGCTTCATTTGTGTTGTGTACATGATTTGGCATTACTTAACATGACATTTCAGACCATATAAACTTGCCATGCTCTCACTTCATTCACCCTTTGAGTGCCTCTAAGGGTTGTGCATTTGTTGCCTAGTTTATGGGTTAGCTTGTATGCTTGCATGCCTAGGTATTTGAGCCTCATCTCAGCATGTTTAGGTCCTTGTTTTGACCTAATTAAGCTCTGTCCATGGTTGATTCATGCATTTGTGCCATGTATTGCATGCCTCATGTGTAGTCCTCTTTGCTTGTTTTAAGCTTTAAGGACCATGGCATGCCATGCTTGTGTTGATTAAGTGATTTGGCATCATTTCTTGTCTAATTTCAGTGTACTTAGTGTTGCTACACTTCCATGTTTTTCACTCTTTAAGTGTTCTTGAGAGTTGCACCTTAGTGCCTTAGTTGGTGAGCCAATTGGCATGCATGCTTGTATGTGTTTTCGGTGCCTTTATTTTAGCATTATGGCCACTGTTTTGGCATGAATGAGGTCTATCCATTTCGGTTCAAGTCCATAGAGTATATGGTTTGCATGTTGTTGCATGTTTGGCGCATTGCACATTGTTGCCCTTGTTGCGTTGCATTGTGCATGCATGCATTACATTATGTTAAGAACCCTCATGATTGCCTTGCATTGAGTATGCCATCTAGTTCTTAGCATTTAGCATTGTGTATGCCATGTTATGCCTTGCATTGTGTATGCTAGGTTGCTAGTTGCATTGAGTATGCCATGTAGTTGCATGTTCGCATGCTAAGGTTGCATTACATAGCATTGTGCATGTCATGTTCCTTGCTTGCATCATGTTTGGAATAGGTGTTAGTCCAAACACGGGAAAAGATGGACGTTTCATACTTAAAGTGATAAATCGTGCCTTAATTCCCGGTCGCCGACGCTCTTGATCATACATGATAGAGTTCTAGGCCTTATGTGTTTACTTGTGCATTCATTTTCATATTGAATTGTGCAACTTCGCCTCTCAGCCATCATGCATTGAAATGCATGATTGGTGGGTCGAGGGTCGAGAACTACACTCCCTTGAGTTCATGACCTGATAGGGAGGGTAGTTGTGCACACATATCTTGCAAATACATTGCCATGCCCTTTCTTGCTCTCTGTTGCAGCAAATTATAGTTCAGCAGCAACAACTGGCCGGCCAGCCAAAAAAACTAGCTGGCCGACCACTTTTCTGGTTTTTCAACAACCAAAAGTGGTCGGCAGGTGTCTGGAGAGACCAAAAGTGGTCGGCCACCCTCCTACAGGTTTCCCTAGGTGGAGTTTCATCTTTCTGGAGCTTGGTGCAGAGTTCTGAGGACAGATGAAAACAGAGACAAATCGGGGCATCGCATTGGATTACTGAACGAGGCGACCGGGCTTGCATGCATTCCTCTCCCTCTGAGACTCCTGATTTACTGCTTTCCTTAGCTTCCATGCTTAGATAGCTAGCTTTTTCTTTGGTTTGTACTCTTAATTAGTTAATACGTTAGCTTTTCAATTCGTTTTGTAATAATTAGTTAACTAGGATTAGTTAATTAATTTGTGTTGTAATAATTAGTTTAATTAGCTTAGATTAGCTAGTTAGCTTGTTATTTGGTCCCTCCCTTGAGAGGGCACATTGTTGTAATAAGCGTGCGTGTGTGTGATGCATGTCTTCCAACCCCCATTTCTTTCTCCCTTTTACTTAACTGCTTATGATGGTTAGTTTTTGGGCATATTTCATTTAGCATACCTTATGCTTGCATGCGTGCATCCATTCATCTGTATTGCATGCACCGGGCTCGGCGCATCATACTAACTGCATTGTACTTTCAATACATTACTTGAATACGTGTTTAACAGCATGTTATCAAGTTGCATTTTACATGACATTCTAGATAACCGAGCCTATTTTAGTTGCATTGTCGCATGTGTTGCATTAGACATCTTAACATGAACTAGGATCATGCATGATTTCTAACTAGTTCTTTGTTTTGGCTCGAAGTACACAGTAAATGTTTACGCTTTAGCATACTGCATGTGTGTTAATGTTGCCATGTGAGCATGCTTGCTATGAGGCTAACTGCTTATGTGATTAACTGCCTGAATGGCTGTGGGTGAAGGTTGGATTACTTGAATTGGAACAATTCATTGAAATCTTCATTTTAGCCTACTTGCGAGTAGCAAACTTCAAACCATTTTCCCAACAAACGGATATGCGATGCTTCGTTCCAAATTAAGCGATCTAGTCTATACTTGTTTGCTGTGCGCAATACGTAGTAAGACTAGCTAATTAATCGGAATAAGAGCACATGTGTTTTCAAAAACAAGATATCATGCTTCATACAGGCCGATCTTTGATCAGGCGAGTGGGGGTGCTCACTGCATGACCTTCCCCTCTCGTACCCAAGTTCCCGAGCCGAGGCAACTTTGGTGATGACGGGCACGTGGCCTTAGGCACGAGTCAGGGTTTCCTAAATTCCCCCAAAACAAAATATTTAGGTGGCGACTCTGTATCTGGCAAAGCAGTCCATGTTTGGCACTTCTTTATTAAAAATTAGTTTTCCAAAACGATTTTTCGGATTTAGCCTCTTTGGTGATTTATCGATCTTACATCGCACATTGTGAGATTAGATTCAGAACCGTGGCATTTGAGTCTGAACTGTGGTAAGCCCAAATGAATGAAACGGGATTTTCCCAAGGACGTTCGGGTACGTCCACAGTTTCTGGCGACTCTGCTGGGGAAACAGAGAACTTGACTCGAACTCATGATATCGTATTTTGACTACACTTATGTGTCTCTTTGCATTGCATTTGCATTGGTGCGCCTAGGACACTGTGTTTGCGATATGTTATTCCTGAACGGTTTGTCGGAGGCTTGCTTTGAAAAGCGTGCCATAAGGTTGACCGGTTGTGGACTTTGCCACGACGGGAACACAAACCTCGATTGTTACCGGGGCACCTTTTTCGACCATTCGACCAAATGCATATCGGAATCCATAATGACTATTCCAAACTAGGACAGGTTGCTTACCTGATTGTAGGTTATTTGAAACTGCTATGTGCGTAGTGAAATCCTAGCTCCTGACAAAATAGGACATGGAAACCCTACCCCAACGTAGGGGTGTTTTGGCTCTCACTTGCTTGCTATTTGCTGTCAGAGTGTGTCTCTACAAGATCGCGTGTATCAGTTTGTAAGTCTGGGTATCAGGCCTGCAGGCATCAACATTTGGAGAATCAGTTTTACCTGAGGGTATCAAATTCAGTTTTGGGGCAGCAATTTAGGGCACAGTGATCAGAGTTAAGGACAGTATGTTCAACTTACAGATACTGTCACACCCCAAACCCGCCCCTAGAAGTTTGGGCATGACCACTTCAGAAACGGACACTTAACCTGTTTTATATCTATATATATGGGGCCTGAACGGAAGCACTAAATATAAAAATTTGACATTGGAAACAAACTCCATCAAGCTACTACTATCATGCCAGGATCACAAACTTTTAACAAACAAATAAAATCTAAAACATACACCTGAACATCGATTATATACATATATATATACAGACCCAGCCCTATTATTGGGCATATACAAAAACATGAGAGCTATATACATCACTCTTAGATAGACATTCAAAAAGCAAGCCAACATCTTATCAGCTTAACAAAATCAATGGCTGTGTATAATGCCTGGACACACGAAGGTTGACAAAGGAAGGCAGCGTCATGGCTAGGACTGACCATCTGATTGGTGACCTACAGAAACAGACATAACAGAGAGTGAGCCGGACTCAGTGAATAGTAATACATGAATAAAACAATGCTTAATTTGAAACATAACACAGGGCAATGCATATAAAGATGTAGAGTTCACATAGTTAGTCTGATTCTGCGCTAAGTACATAATGGCCTTAGGTTCAATCTTGCAACATAAACATGGTGGCTATAAGCCCTTGAAACATGTGGCATGAAGCCCTTATAACATATGGCACTAAGGCCCTTGAAACAAAGAACTTGTAACATCCTTGAACTTGTAACAAACTTAAACTTGCAACATACACTTGAAACATACCTGAATATGCTTGAACTTGTAACATACTAAAAACATGCCTAAAACACACTTGAACATCATTCATTAATTCGAACGGAACATATCATAACTAGAGCATTTCTTGTTGTACCATGTCATTATCGTACGCTTAACAATGAGAGACTAATTCACATTCACATGAGGTTCACACAATGATTCTAAACTTTGCACTTATAACGTAGATTCTGAATAACTTCCAATTTATAAGCATCATAGCAAAATAACTTCAATTCATATGGATGCACATAGCTACTCTTATATTTACTCAGAATCCATCATTCCAGAATGAACATAAGCTCTTTTGGGTAAATGACTTACTCTACGTGCTCTATTAATCAATAGCATATACCTTTGTTTAATCATTCATATATGTTAACATAGTTGCCTTGCCTTGCCTTGTAATTAACAGAGTCCTAATGGTAACCGTTACATCATTCCCATGAGTTGACATAATTAACGTAAAGTTGACAGGACATTCCTGATAATTAGTAACGAAAAGTAAGCACATTTTCATTAGATTACAGATGACTTTATCGGTTTCACAATTTCATAGTTCGGCCCTTGGCCTGAGAGGTTTTCACATTCACAATAGCCTTTGGGTTTCATAGAGTCACAACTTATCACATCGGCCTTCGGCCCTTTGGATTCACAAGTTCACAAGTTTGGCCCTTGGCCTCATAGCTTCATAAGTCACAAGTCGGCCCTTGGCCACATAGGTTTAATCTTCACATATGGCCCTTGGTCACATAACTTCATATTTCACAAATGGCCCTTGGCCACATAGATTCATAATTCACAAATGGCCCTTGGCCACATAGATTTATAATTCACAAATGGCCTTTGGCCACATAGATTTATAATTCACAAATGGCCCTTGGCCACATAGATTTATAATTCACAAATGGCCCTTGGCCACATAGCTTCATAATTCACAAATGGCCCTCGGCCACGTCGTTTCATATTTCACAAGTTGGTGATCCATACTTCACAAATTCGATATGCATATTTCACAAATCCTTTTTGATGTTTCCATAATTTCACAATGTTCCTCATATAGCATACACCTTTGATGTTACCATAATTTCACAATATTTACGTAGCATACATAACATACATGTCAACATAATTCTTATGACGAAGATCATAACGTCAATAACAATAATCATTAATGATTAAAGATACATCGAAGTACTACTACTCACAGTGTTTAGATGCTAGGTCCGTCCCTGCAGATAATCCTACACAATTCAATTCAACAACATTTAACACAATTCGACATAACCTCACATAATTATCACTATCCAATACAATCCACACTACTTAATATTATTCAACTCAATACAACCAAATATAATTCCACATAATTCAAATTAAATTGCTAAGACTCAATTCAATATTCCGTTGCCAAGTTTACATCATCCACAAACCCTTCCCCCCAATCTCCTTTCTCATTAAGACATGATTCACAGTGCTCATAACAAAGTTCATTCGCAAATTCTAAACATAATTTCCAAGTATCACCAAATTCCAATTAAACTTGTATATACATAATTCAATACCTCAATTTCATTATTCTACTTTCAATTTGGGTTAAATCTTTGGTTATCATCAATAATCAACCTAGGGTTTCAAGGAAAAAGAGGATTGTTAACAAAAATCAAACTTCTTAAATCATCACTCCTAATTCCAATTTTCCAAATGATTTTACATCTAGGATTCTCAATCCATCACTTAAACCCATCAATTTAATTCCCAACATCACAAACCTTAAAACCCCCAATGTTCAAACCCAAAATTCCCAAAATCTCATAATTTCTTCTATATACATAACATTAATGAAAATTGAACCATTATACAATGAAAATACCTCAAATCTATCTATGGATGTAAATATTGAAGAGTATTAAAACCCTTACCTCAAGAATCAAACAAAGGAGCAAGGATTGAGAAGAATCCTCCAAAATCTCGAAATTCCAACCGGTAGAACATAATAATCTTCATGCTTCTTCACTTTTTGATGGATGATCTTGATCAAAACTAAGAGAAATGGAAGGTTTTGGAGATTAAGGACCTAGGGTTTTCGGACCTAGGGGAGAGGGATGAAGAGGGGAAAAGGAAAATGTAAGAAATGATCCAAAAAATCTCATTTTAAGCTGCTGTCCCGTAATTCCCGCTCGAGCGGAGGAATTCCCGCTCGAGCGTACCTGTTTTCAGCACAGATATGAAAATTTCAAACAGGCGTAACTCTCTCATCCGGACTCCGTTTTAGGTCATTCTTGTGCTCAAATTGAAGCCCCGAAAATAAGCTTTCCAATGGTTCTAACCTCACATCCAAATTCCAAGTGTGGAACAAGAAAAGGTAAAAAGAGTGACGGTTGGTCGTAATCGAATTATTCAAATTAAAGTTTTTGATCCAATCTTACTTTACCATCATCTTATCATCTCAATCAATACCCCAAAATAAGGTAAGACTATTCCAAACACACTAAGAAGAACATCAAAAATGAGTCTATGTGTCTCAGAATCAAACTTAACCAGGCGACCCGCTCGAGCGCCCACTTATACGCTCGAGCGGAAAATCACCTCTCCCAGAATTTCAGTCCGCCTGCAAAATTACTGGAAACCCCAAAAGGACGCTCGAGCACCAACTACTCCGCTCGAGCGGAGGGAAAAATTTTAGATTGTTTGGTAAAGGTCACCAATTCCAGTTTTAAAGACATAACCCAACGGATAGTTCTTCAATTCCAATAGCAAGCACATTAACCCCTAATTAAATAAGGATAACTTTCTATACGCACTTTGGGGTCATTACAGATACCGACTGTGTATTGTTATGTCGACTACGTGTTGTCGGGCCAACTGTGTATTGTCTTTAATTTATTCAACTCATAACATAGCACACTGCGCGTTTTGGTTGTTTATTTCCTTAGTATGCTTTATTTATCTTTTTGCAAGGTAGTTTAGCACAATTGCATCCGACCAGGCAGATATTCCCCGAGCACTCTGGGTCAGAGGTGGAAGACTTAATCAATCTAGGGATCTAATAGACGAACAAGCAGTGTTTCTTTCTTTACCCCCGATTACTAGACGGAGGTCAAAAAGGCGCAGTGTATTAGTACAGAGGTCGCTAGATCAGTGGCCCTTGAATAGTCTGGCTGAAGTGTAGACACCTCATTTTTGACCGTCCTCAAGACTTGGACGTCACCGTTTGAACACTTGGTGATCATCCTTGTTTGTGTTCGTCTTGAGTTCCCGGAGGCCTCCGCTGCGCGCCTTGCCTCAGAATCTCTTGGCTCGACTGCTTTGTGTCTGGTTGTGCACCAAGAGCTTGTGGATGTGTTCCTGAGGGAAGGGGATAGCCTATTAACCAAGTCTCCTGTCCACCGGCCGCCTTGATTTTCAATCGGCTAAATGTGATGGCCGGCCGGCCAATTTGACTGCCGGTCGACCACTTTTATGGCCGGCCGGCCAAGTGTGGTTTTCAACAGATATCTCAGTAGACAGCTGGCAGCTATCATTCCAGGCCATACCCCAGCCCATGCCTGGACGTGGGAGTTCTGAGGAGCTGCAGATTGATATATTTCTATATCAATCAAGCTCTCTTACAAGAAGAGAAGAGGAGAAAGGAGGAGGGATACAACTTAGAAGAAAAAATTTCCTCTCTCTCTAAAATTCTCAGTTCTCTCCCTATCTCTCTCTTCTAAACCCTTCAAACCCTAAGGTTCTTGCCCTCTTTACACTACCACTCATAGCCTACAACCTCCATACTCCATTCCAGCAACTTGAGGCTACTTTTCAGAGCTTAGGAACACCATTTCTCGGACCAAAAGCTGCTGGAAGTTTGGACTACAAGGGTGAGCCTCATTTCTCTCTCTATTTGCTCTATTTTGCATGCATTCTTAGCCTTTGTTGCTTACATTTTTGGGCTCCGACCTGAACTGTAAATAGTCATATTTTGAGCTCCTTTTCATGTTTGATCAAGGACCTCTTGCTGTTTGAGGTCTCCTCCTCCCCCTTTGTGTTTAAACTCTCTTTTAGGCCTATTTTTGCATGATATTTTAGGCTTATTTGTGAGCTGGTTTGAGACTTGATGTAAATTGTAAAGTGCTTCATTTTGAGCCCCTTTTCAACTTTGTTGAAGGGATCTTCACTGTTTGGGGCCAGCTGCTGTCCCTTGTCTCTATTCTCTCTTTTAGGGCCATTTTTGCATGATAGATTAGCCCTATTTATGTTCATTTTTGAGACTTGTTATAAACTGGAAAAAGGCTTGTTTTGACATCATCTTCATGTTTTATTAAGGGCACTATTTTATTTGAGACCACATGCTTCCTTGTATGCTTGATTGTCCCTTGTTTTGAGCCTTACACCTAAGCCCCAATTGCATTCTTTGTTTGGCCTTCTAGCCACTGAAATCCAACGGATTTTCAGTGGCTGGAACACTATTTTGAGATCCAAGATTAGAGGGGGGTGACCCCCTCTCTCCTTCTCTTGTTTGGTTGCCTTTTTGGCCTTTCAAAGAGACCCTACCTTGCATGCTTCAAAGTCACTTTCCAGGGTCAATTTGGTGAGTTTTAGGACTACCATATTTGATTTTCATAGTTTTTTATTCCATGCTAAATGTCTACCTTGCATGTGCTTAATAACTCCTTGCATGGCCCTCCAAAGTAACTCATTATTTTTGCATACCATGGTTGCATACCAGTGGTTATTTGGACCTATTTTCACATGATTTATTCACTGATTTTTTCTGCTTTGGTGAGATTACATTTGCTTCATATACTTGCCATGTAAACCATGATTGCTAGTCAAGATTGCATGCTATTTTGTCCACCATGCTAGCATCTTTTGGCCATGCTTTGAACTGGAAGTGTCCATGTTTTGGGACTGCCTTGGCTCTGTCTTCATGCTTCATGATCAAATAATGCATGCTTTGTATAGCTATAAGTCATTCCATGTGCCTAGTTTCGAGTTTCGGGTTTCATCTCATGGATCGGGTGCCATTTTTCCATGTTTTGGGGCTGTTTAGCATCATATTTCAGTGCTGAAATTTGTGAGTTTGCATGCCATCTTGCATCCCTTTCCATGTCTTGTTAGAGTTACATGTTATGCCTTAGGTTCAGTCCTCGGTTTGCGTTCATGCGTGCACGCATTTCGAGAGTCTCATTTTCACCTAATGGCTACTGATGTGAGTGTGGCTGAGGTCCATTCATGTTAGTGTAAGTCCATCCTTCATTGTGTATGCCATGTTTCAATGCATTGTGCATGTTATGTTGTTAGCATTGTGTGTGCTATATAGTTGCATTGCATGTTTGTATGTTTGCTTGCATGCTTAGGTCGCATGTGCATCGTTGTGCATTGCCTCGCCTCTTGATCAACCATGATTGAGGTTGGGTCCCTTGTATGTTTTGTGTATATTGCATTTGACATTGAAATGCATACTTGACTCTTCGGCCATCATGCATTGAAATGCGCAATTAGTGGCCCGAGGGTCAAGGGCCATGCTCCCTTGAGTCCATTGCATGATAGGGGGTGTGGCCATGCATACATTTGCCTGAAAATTCCATGCCATACACTGCTTGCCCTCTGCTGCTGTCAATTGCAGGTTCTGTAGGAAGCTTTGGCCGGTCGGCTAAATACAGTGCCGACCGGCCAGTAATTTGTGGCCGACAGGTTAAAAGGCGGCCGGTGATCATCCTGTTAGGCCGGTGGTGTTTCTACTTGGTCGGTGGTATTCACCAACATCCAGAGAGCATGCCCTTGGACTTTGGCAGTCCTCAGAGGAGCAGGGCAGTGAAAAACAGAGGCGGCAGTGCTATGGTAGCGAGTTTCCGGGCGAGACGAGTCAAGAATGCATCATTCACGCATCCCGAGGTAGGGCTGTGGCCACCTTCTTTTATTATTAATTTGTTAATTAATTAGAGGGTCTGTAATAATTAATTAGTTAGGATAGTTGATTCATTATTCGAACTGTATTATTCTTTTGGACCCTCCGAGCGAGGGAAATTGTGTAATAAGTGTGCGTGAGTGTGTGTATGTCTTCCAACCCCACGTCTTTCTTCCCTTTTATTTACCCGCTTATGATGGTAGACTAGGGCATATTTAAATTAGCATACCTTATGCTATGCATGCGTGCATTCATACATTTGTCTTGCATGCACCAGGCTCGGCACATCATGCTAACTGCATTGTGTTTCAATTCCAAATTGAATACGTGTTAGTTGTAGCATTTCACATGCCATGTTTAGAATAGTCGAGCCCATTTCTAGTTGCATTACGCATGTGTTGCATTTCGCATGTGTTGCATTAGCCATCTTAAACTAGGATCATGCATATGATTACTAACTAGTTTCTGTTTTGGCTTGGAGTACTCGGTAAGCATTTATGCTTTAGTATACCGCATGCGTGTGAGTGTTGCCATAACAGCATGATTACCATGAGGCTAGCTGCTTATGTGATATAACTG
This sequence comes from Camellia sinensis, assembly GCF_055761805.1. Lineage (NCBI taxonomy): Eukaryota > Viridiplantae > Streptophyta > Magnoliopsida > Ericales > Theaceae > Camellia > Camellia sinensis. The sequence continues at coordinate 46,027,443 of NC_138964.1, forward strand.
CTTGAATGCCTGTGGATAGAGGTTGAATTACCTAAATTGGAATAATGCATTAAAATTGTGAGTTTTAAGCCCACTAGATAGTGGCAAAACCATCTTTTCTAAAAGCCCACTCGAGGGTGGCAAAACCTGCATTTTAGCTTACTTGCGAGTAGCAAACCATCTTCAAAACGAACATGCAATGTTTTGTTCCAATTTAGGCGATTTGTTCTATACTTGTTTGCTGCGCGCATAACATAGTAATTCTAGGCTAATAAATGGAATAAGAACACATAACGTTTTCAAAATTGGATATCATGGTTAGTAGAGGCCAATCTTCGAATTGGGCGAGAGGGGGTGCTCATAGCTGACCTTCCCCAATCGTACCCAAGTTCCCGAGCCGAGGCAACTTTGGTGATGACGAACACATGGCCTTTGGCACCAAGTCAGGGTTTCCTAAATTTTCCCAAAATAAAATATTTAGGTGGCGACTCTGTATCTGGAAAAGCAGTCCATGTTTGGCACTTTTTTTCTAAAAATCTGTTTTCTCAAAACGATTTGCTGGATTTGGACTCTTTGGTTCAGATTAAGAACCGCGACAATTTGAGAGTCCTGAACTGTAGCGAACCCAAAAAAATGAACAGAACGGGGGACTCGTCCTCCCGGGGCGTTCGGGGACGTCTACAGTTTCTGGCGACTCTGCTGGGGAGTTTAGAGAGCTTGACTCGAACTCGTGATATCCTATTTTGATTTCATTTATGTGTCTCTTTGCATTGCATGTGCATTGGTGCGCCTAGGACACCGTGTTTGCCATCTGCCATTCCTGAATGGTTTTCCGGAGGCTTGACTTTGTCAAAGCATGCCATAAGGCTGACCGGTTGTGGGCTCTAACAGTATGGGAACACAAACCCCAGTTTTACCGGGGCACCTTTTTCGACCATTCGACCTAGTGCATATTCGGAAACCATAGTGACCATTCCAAGGTAGGACAAGTTGCTTACCCGATTATAGGTTGTTTGAAACCACTGCGTGCGTAGTGAAACCCTAGCTCCTGACAAAATAGGACAGGGAAACCCTACCCCAACATAGGGGTGTTTTGGCTCTTACTTGCTTGCTATGTGCTGTCAGAGTGTGTCTCTACAGGTTGTGTGCATCAGTTTGCAAGTCTGAGTATCAGGCCTAAGGGCATCAGTATTTTGGGGCAATCAGTTTTACCTGAGAGTATCGGTTTACAAGCAGAATTTGGGGCAGAATTCAATAAAGATTCAAATTTGTTTTGGCGAAATCAGGCTGAGATGCTGTCTGTTTTCTCTTTTGCTAGGTAGTCTGGGAACCATAGCTTCAGAAGGCTCCGATATCCCCCGGGTACATTGGACTAGTGCTGATAGACTTTGTTAGGTCAGAAATTCAATTCAAGGGCAACCAGTGTTCTTTCGCTGAGGCAAGGCAAATAAAGGCCAGTCAGGGCTCACCGATCCATCTGATCCGTCAGTCGCCAGTCACATCACCTTTGTTCAGACTCAGCAGACCGTGATGGCACATGGTTCGGAAGAATTTGTGGCCGTGATAACAGCATTAAATTAGGGAACTACTATGCAGAATGAGACCAGTGTTGAAACGCAATGCCCATCTGGGGCATTTGCCTCACATCTAGCTTTGGGACCCCAGCCGAACTTTGACCCACTTCCGCCAGTTGAAGATTTGCAGTGTCCGAATCCTCGAGAAAGGTTGACTCAAGCTTAGGTTCTCAGATCCCTGGTGCAGCCTAATGAGAGACTTTATTCCCTTGATGTAAATGAGCTCAATCCGACTGCAGTGAAAATTGCGAACCTTGAGAGGCAATTGAAAAAGGCACAGGGCCTTAACTCCATTCCCGAGATTGAGGATGGGCACACTGAGGCTGCCGTACGGCTCCCAGACAGATTCAAAATGCCATATATTGACCGTTTCGATGGGTCTGGAGATCCAATGGTACATATCCGACTTTTCTTGGATGTCCTGAAGCCGATGGGTCTGACCAAGCCACAGAAACTCTCCCTGTATGGAAGAACCCTGTCGGGTGTAGCAGGCACTTGGTACACTAAGTTGGAAGATAAAGTGAAGCAAAACTGGGAAGAATTGGCTGAGGCCTTTGTTGATCAGTATTCTTACAATACCCAAGTTGAAATGACCATCCAAGAGCTTGAAGCAACCCGCCAGAACCCAACAAAGCCTTTTGTGGAATTTGTTGCGAGGTGGAGAGCAAAGGCGGCACAGATGATAGATCGCCGCCCTTCTGAGAGGGATCAAGTATAGATGATGGTGCGAAACCTCGAGCATGATATGTTGCAAAAGTTGATAGTCGCTCCGTTATTCACTTTCAAAGGTTTGCGTGATCTGGGGGTTCAGATCGAGAATGCGTTCAACAGTGGGATCATTCCCAGAACAAGTGAACCGACGAGGAAGGTTTTTGCAGGGAGTACCAATGCTGGTAGTAGCATCATTCCCAAACCCACCGAGATCAATGCAGTCGCCACAGCCAACCCTTTTGCCAAACCAAGCCTACAAACAGCCGGCCCAGCCCGAGCTTAGGGCAGAACTTTCACTCCCCTCTATATGAGCCTGACTAGTGCACTAAAAGTCTTGATGGAAAGAGGGCATCTCAAACCCCTCGATCCTCAACCTCTGCCTGGCCCACTTCCAGCCAGATATAACCCCTCCAAGTACTGTATGTACCATCAGCAGCGCGATCATGGCACCGACCGTTGCTACCGCCTTCGTCATGAGGTCCAAAATCTCATCGACAATCGGACGATAGCTCCACCTTCAGCCCCCAATGACCAAGTACCTCATCCACATCTCAATCTGATCCACACACTAGCCGTCCCTTACGACCCCAGCGTATACATCACCCCGGCCCATCTACCCAAGCCTGAGGTGTTTATCCCGGAAAGCATGGACTTATGCATGATGGGTGAATCTGAACCCCAATTATCTCAAACCCATGAACCCACTACTTCTGAGCTAATGAGGATGATCGAAGATCTTCAGAGAACTGTGGCAGATCTGGCCTTTGGAGTTTTGGCTCCGTCATCAGCCGCATCACATACCAGGGAGTTCATGTCAAAAGGCTCCTCAGGACGGGCTGCATTGGGAGAAGGCCAATCTTTTAGCAAAGTGGAGGCCAGCGATAAGAACAAGGCAGGGGCAAGCGTTAGTCCCCATGAACATCTTCAGTGGGATATTGAGGCTTTGAAAGCCGAAGGGCTGAACAAACAGCAAGTACTCGCAGTTGTTACAAAAACTGTGGATGACACTTTCGCCACTCAGAATGAGAGCAGTCTGAATCAAGGGGCAAGCCGGGAGAAGGGCCGTTGTACCAGGAATGTTCCTTTCAGCCCTAATCCCGTGCTCGAAAAAGATCAGCAAGCCCAGTCAGCGCCTACCAATCCCTTTGCTGGTGCATCCAGCAAAACTCCACAAACCTCAAAACACCCACCTCGAGGCCAGAGGGTGTTTGCACCACTGTACATGTCTCTATCAGCGGCCTTGAGGGTTCTGATTAAAGAGGGGGATTTGAAACCCCTGGAGCCGCGACCACTTCCATATAGACTTCCTCCCTCCCATGATCCGGCCAAGTACTGTGCCTTTCATCAGCAAGTTGGCCATGTCACTGATAGTTGTTTCCGTCTTCGCCACAAAATACAAGATCTGATTGACAATAAGGTCATCGTCGCACCAACTCAGCAAAGTCTATCGGCACCGGGTCAGTGAACTTGGGGGATAATGTGAATATGTGATCGGGGGATGAACCAGCTGCGGGTGGCACTCGATTTACTCCAGATGTGGCGTATAGCACGCACTGTGTTGAGCATTTGCGAATGCTAGTTTCTGACTTAGGTATTTAGGTCAGTTTTGTTATGTTGTTTTGAGTCTGTCTCTTTGTTTTGAGTTAGCCTTTTTTGTTTCGGGTCTGTCTTGTTGTATCGAGTCAGTCCTGTTTGTTAGAGTCAGGTGATTCCGGGGGTGTTACCTCGGGCATCACTATTTTGTTTTGTGTTTGCCTTTTCGCTTTCTTTTGAGTCTGTTTCTGCCATGGAGCCAGTTACACCAACAGTTATGAATGAAACAACAGTGGTTTTTCATGCTTTTGTGCTTACTTCTGCCTTGTGCTAGTTGTGCCAGAAAGTCGAATGGAACGACAGTGCATTTCACCTGCTTTTCTGTGCTTTTAAGTCATTGCGTTGACCTAAGTTTTTCAAAGCTGTTTTTGAACATTGTGATGAAAATGAAGAGGAAGGAATTTCTCGGGTTTTTGCAAAAATTTGATCAATTGAGAGAAAGAGAGGCATGCTAAGCCCTTAATGATTGAGATCATGCTTATTAATATGAGTACTGGGAAGGATCCTGGCCTGATCCAGATTGGTTCTACACTATCTTCAGTGCGAGCGATTAGTCGCTTTCTTAAAAGATTTCAAAAAATGTTTTGCGCTGTCCTGCGAAGACCTGTGTGGCATCACTCTTGAGATTGTGCAGCCTAGGATCGCTCTTAGCCTCAAGACTCGACCCCTCATTGTCAAACCTTGGACTTAAATTCAGAATGTTCAATGGTCAACTACAACGTGAGGCCTGTGTGGTCAGATTCAAAACAGCCCTCGAACAAGAGGTAGGAAAGTCAGATCAAGAAGATCAGATGTCATCAAAAGAAGCTTGCAAAGCTAGATCAGAAGCACCCCTGGACCTATGTCTTACCCACACAGACGAGGATTGGGGGGACAACCGACCAGATGATACCTGGTATATTGGAGAGGTTGACCACATGACAAGAAGTGGGCGGTATTTCAAGCCCCCACACCTAGATCAACTAGAGGCGTCCAGAAAGGACAAGAAAGCGGAAAGGCAGAAGGAAAAACTACTCGAAGAGGAGGCTGTGTTGAAACAGCTTAAGAAGATACAAGCAGACATCTCCATCTGGGGTCTGCTTATAGCTTCAAGAGTACACAGGCAGGCTGTCCTTTCTGCAATGGACAGGGCTAAACTTTCAATCGACACCACGCCTGAGCAGCTGGTAGGATTGGTCTTTCCGAGAGGAGCTTCCCCGACGTTGACCTTTACTGACAAGGAGTTACCGCCTGAGGGCGCAAACCATAACAAACCACTCTACATCTCTGTGGAGTGTAGAGACAAGTGGGTACCGGTAGTTCTTGTCGATACAAGATCCGCCATCAACGTATGTCCGTCAAGGACGGCATATGCAATCGGGATGAAGCCCGTGGACTTTGTACCTACTGCCCAGGTAATTCAGGCATATGACAATACTAGCAGAGAAGTGATGAGGACTATGCAGATTCGGACTAAGGTCGGTCCAGGACAACACGATATTGACTTTCATGTCTTGGACGTTCCTACAACTTTCAATCTACTCCTAGGGCAGCCGTGGTTGCACCAAGTAATGGCAGTCTCTTCCACCCTCCACCAGGTGTTGAAGTACCCCCACGAGAAGGGGGTGGCCATGGTTTTTTGGAATTCTTCAATCCACCTGCCGCCAGAGGTTTCTACGCCAGTGTTGGAAATCGAACATGGTGCGGAGGATGTGTTCCGATCAGGGTTCACCCTAGCTGAGGCCCGGGTCGTACAGAACATACTAGCTATCGACGAGGGGTTATATGTCAGTGCACAATCGGTGTACCTCATGAACAAACTCCAGCACATCCCCGGGATGGGATTAGGGAAAAGTGGCCGAAAAGGCGTTGCAGCATCGGCCGAAGTGCCGCATAACCCACATACCTTTGGTTTAGGTTACTTGCCTACCAAGGAGGACTGGGTGAGGAAAGGCAATGAAATGACCGGAAGGGCCAAAGTAAGCAGGCGGGGAAACACTTTGAGTTGATGCACCGACCTATTTAGGGTACCCTGAACGAACACTTTGTCCGGGAGGGGGGGAACTTCCCATTCTACGGCTTCCCAAAGCCATGGTTGAATGTAGAGAGGAGACGCTTGCCGGGGTTCGAGATCTTCTTTGACTTGCAATTGTCTAAGGATAATGTTGCCGAGGAGCAAACAAACCCAACAGCTGAGGCTAAACAGTACAAAGAGGAGGTTTCCGTGGGCGCAGAGACTGAAATGGGGGTAGCACTGGCTTGTCTACTTTCAGATCCTTCGATCATACATGAGTGCTTGGGGGATGACCTCCCAGTGTCCATGATTGGGAATGAAATGGCTGCGAACCCACCTTCAAACATTTTAGATGCATCCATTGCACCCTTCCTCGTCTGGCAATACGAGGAAGGCTTCTTATCGAGCAGCACCGGGTCAGGTACTGAGCCGGAATCTGATTCCACTGAGTCTTGTGAGTCGGAATCAGGTTCCAGCTCGTCTGAGTCTGAGTCCGGTATTCCTGGGAGTGATAACCCGGATGCCACAGTCCTATCTAGGTCGTCTTTTTCTTTTTCCTTTGAGTCTGTTGTAACAGAGGAACCAGGCGACTTGGAAGTACTTAATGAGAATTGTGCGGCTGTGGCCTTCGATTACTTTTTTGTACCCTTAATTTATTGCATGAATCAGGATTTTCAAAATTTTGATGAAAGCGGCGAGGAAGAAATTCCTCCGGTTTTGCAATATTTGCTTAATCAAGAGTATGAGAGGTTTGTTAAACCCTTGGCTGATGAAATCACCCAAATTAATGTTGGTACTGAGAAGGACTCGCGGTTGGTCCAGATCGGGTCCACGTTGTCTTCGGAGGAGCGCAAGCGTTTAGTCGCTTTGTTAAAAGATTTCAAAGATGTTTTCGCGTGGTCCTATGAAGACATGCCTGGAATCGATCCTGAGATTGTACAGCACCGGATCCCTCTTGACCCAGAAGCCCGATCTATTAAGCAGAAGCTCAAAAGGATCCGCCCAGACTGGGCTCTCAAGATCAAAGAAGAGGTCACCAAGCAAATTGACGCAAGGTACCTGCTGGTATCTGAATACCCAACTTGGTTGGCCAACATCGTTCTAGTGCCAAAGAAAGATGGCAGAATTCGGGTATGTATGGATTTCAGGGATTTGAACAAAGCCAGTCCGAATGACGACTTTCCTCTGCCGCATATCGATGAGTTAGTGGATTTTACTGCTGGGCATGCGTTGCTCTCATTCATGGATGGATTTTAAGGCTACAATTAGATATTGATGGCACCCAAAGATTGGGAGAAGACTGCTTTTACCACCCCGTGGGGAACCTATTGCTATAGGGTGATGCCATTTGGGCTGAAGAATACTGGAGCTACGTATCAACGGGCTGCGACCACAATATTGCACAACATGATCCACAAGGAGGTTGAGGTGTACGTGGACAACATGATTGTCAAGTCCAAAGAAAGTAAGGGCCACTACACTGCCTTGCAAAAATTCTTTCAATGGATTAGAGAGTATAGGTTGCGGCTGAATCCTCAAAAGTGTACATTCGGCGTCACAGCAGGGAAAATGATGGGGTTCTTGATCACACAAAGAGGTATCGAGGTCGATCCTTCCAAAATCAAGGCCATCTTAGAAATGCCACCACCAAGGACAGAAAAAGAGGTGCGAGGCTTTCTGTGTAAAGTGCAATTCATAAGACGGTTTATTTCAAAATTAACCTTGACTTGTGAACCACTCTTTGGTCTCCTGAAAAAAGGAAAGAAATTCCAATGGGACGGCCGATGCCAAACTGCTTTTGAACAGATCAAACAATATTTACAGAACCCACCTGTGTTGTCACCGCCTGAGCCGGGAAAACCATTGATTCTGTACCTTTCAGTGACTGAAACTACAATGGGCTGCATGCTCGCGCAAGAGTCTAAGGACAAAGTGGAGAGGGCTATCTACTATTTGAGCAAGAAAATGCTAGAGTACGAGACCCGCTACACTCTACTGGAGAAGGCTTGTCTAGCCTTGGTATGGGCTATTAGGAAGCTGCGGCACTACCTGTTAGCTCACTCTGTAATACTGGTTTCGAGATTGGATCCCATCAAGTATCTCTTCGAGAAACCAGCACTTACAGGTAGGCTAGCCCATTGGTTGCTTCTGCTTTTCGAATTCGATCTGAAATATGTGACACGCAAGTCAGTAAAAGGAAGAGCGGTAGCGGAGTTCCTAGCCGATCACCCAGTTGAAGGGAATGAAGCAGTTGAGTACCTATTCCTAGACGAGGCAATTCTACATGTCGAAGACGAAACTTGGACAATGTACTTTGACGGAGCATCAAACCAATATGGGTATGGGATAGGGGTGTTGTTGATAGCACCCGACAATTCCCGTATACCTTTAACCTTTAAGCTCCAGTTCAAAGCATCGAACAATGAGGCAGAGTATGAGGCATGTATTACTGGAGTAGAAGCCATCCTAGAACTAGGGGCAAAACGGTTGCACGTCATCGGGGACTCGAACCTTGTTGTATCTCAAGCTAAAGGAGATTGGAAAGTTAAAGAAGAAAAGATAAGAATTTACCACCAGACCTTGGATGTGTTGATTCCTCAGTTTGAGAAGCTGAACTTCACTCATCTGTTAAGAGAAAACAACAGGTTCGCAGATTCACTAGCAACTCTATCTTCTATGATAGACATCTCTTTCGGAGTCTGGATGCGTCTGATCATCATCGAACAGAAATTTGTGCCGGCCTACGAGCTGCTTGCTGCCATAGAAGAGGTACAAGATGAGAACCCCTGGTATTACGATGTTTGGAACTTCTTGGAAAAGGAAGTGTATCCACCAGGGGAAAAAGCCAAAGATAAGAGGGCAATTCAAAGAATGGCTGCTCAGTTCATCATCTGCGGGGGTAAACTGTACAAGAGAGGTCATCTCGGGATGCATAAGCTGTGTGTTGATGCCGATGAATCAAAGCGCCTAATGGAGGCCATCCATGGTGGAGAGTGTGGAGCGCACATGAACGGGGTAATGCTAGCCCAGAAGATCCTTAGACAGGGCTATTACTGGTCCACTATGGAGGAGGATTGTATTGGCTTTGTCTGGAGATGCCACAAATGTCAGATCCACACCAACCGCATGAACATTCTGCCGTCAAAGCTATACAACATGACTTCGTCATGGCCATTTTCAGTCTGGGGGATTGATGTGATTGGAGCTGTCACTCCAAAGGGGTCCAATGAGCATGAGTACATTTTGGTAGCGATAGACTACTTTAGAAAGTGGGTTGAGGCCCAATCTTATGCGGTGTTAAAGGCTTCGCATATTGCAAAGTTCATCAAGAACAACATCATCTGTCGCTATGGGGTCCCGAAGGAGATCATTTCAGATAATGGTTCCCACTTCAAGAAGGAAGTGATTGACTTGTTGGACAAGTACAACGTGGCTTTTCATAAGTTGTCTACATATCGGTCGCAAACCAACGGAGTAGTTGAGGCCGCCAACAAGAACATCAAGCACATTCTGCAAAAGATGGTGGAAACCTACCAGGACTGGCCAGATAAGTTGCCATTTGCTCTGTGGGGCTACCAGACTTCAATTAGAACTTCTACTGGGGCGACTCCGTATTCCTTGGTTTATGGGATGGAGGCTGTTCTCCCTATCGAAGTTGAGGTTCCGTCATTACGGGCACTAGCTGAGTGCCAGATAGCTGAGGCAGATTGGCAGCAAAGCAGGTTCGAAGAACTCATGCTGTTTGATGAAAGAAGGTTGAAAGCACTATACCATATTCAGGGTTATCAACGGAGAATCGCTAGGGCTTTCAACAAGAAGGTTAAGTCCAGGAATTTGAAGGAAGGGGATTTGGTGCTCAAAGACAAACGAGCTCCCATTCACAACCCTAGGGGCAAGTTCAGACCCAATTGGACTGGTCCTTACATCATCAAGTCTATCTGGTTGAGTGGAGCTGTCGTTCTAATAGACCTAGATGGCCTAGAGTTCTCCCAACCGATCAACATGGACAAGTTGAAGAAATATTATCCCTGAGTGGCTTGCTAGGCCGAAAACCCGAAAGGGTGACCTAGGCAAAAGTTAGAGCATAAAAAATTTGAAACTATAAAAAATAAGCTCGCAAGGTTAAAAACCCGCAAAGGGCGGCCTTGGCAAAAGTTAGAGCGCAAAAGGAGAGTGTTAATACACGAGTGAACCCGAGCCGAATTACGTAAGGCTTGATTCCCATCTTTGGGATACGTAGGCAACTTTATTCTGAAGTCCAGCCATAAACACTTCCCTGATCAACTTTGTCCATGTGATCATGTTTGGTCATCTTTGTCTACTCTGCGTTTAAGAGCTCGGTTGTGATCTCCGGTGCAGTGTTATGCAGACTAGGGGCAACTTTCCAATTGTTGGGATCTGGGATTGTGCATCTCAGTGACAGATCTCAGGCGTGTCCAGTTTTGATCCATATTGAAAATGGTTTTGAAAAGTTTTAATGAAAGTTGATTTTGTTCAAATTAATCTTTGTACAACTTAGACCTTTTTTTGGACCAAACGGGAAATTTTCAGTACCCACAACCTTCAATTTCATTGATTTCAGCATAGAGTTCTCCTACTATTGAATACAAATTGAAGTTGCTTTTTATTACATTCATAAAGAAAACTTGAAAGTACTGATAAAACAATAAATTTGGGGCATGGATAACTCAGGTGTTCCTGCGCCCCCTCCCAGAGCTGGTCGAAGCCTCTAATGCTAAAGTAGGCCCAGTCTGCGCCTCCTCAAAAAGCCAAGCTATACACTCATCAAAGAGAGTACAACTGAAAGTGGGAACGGGGGCCATAAGCTTTCTAGTCCTCCATGTCATGGCATACTGAGCTAGCTGAGTGCCTCGGACCAGAAATGCAGCAAGGTACTCTATCCCTTCTGTCGGACAAGTCTGATCATGTCCGAACTGACGCCGGAACCAGAAAAGAAAATAGAACAGACAGTGTGTCATGCCAATCAACTAAATCCCTGGCTGGTGAGTCATACTATAACTCATTGCCGGTAAATTGAGCCAAGGACAACGCCAAGCAATGCGGTCTATGGGTAAACTGCGCATCTAGTTGCACCACCATCCCTCGTCAGGGGCATCGACTAGACGTCGTCGGAAGAAATAGCTGCGAGCTGAGTACGCGGGGCAAGAGTCCACAATCTTCAATTTGTCCATCAACCATATCTGGGGAGGGATTAAAAAATTAGAGATTAAAGAATAGAGAGGTGTACGTTGAGAGAAAAAGTGAGAAAAGGGTTTTGAGAGAAAAACCGAGCCTGAAGGCCGAGTGATGTGAGAAATATATGTGAGATGGGGTGGGAAACATTACCTGCAATAGTAGTGGACTCCCCGCCAAGCTAGCTGTCTCCCGACGATGAAAAGCGTCCAAACCTATCAATGTCTCAACTAATGTCATGGTGACGCAGCCCTTGCCCTCTCTTAAGCCTTGGGCGACTTCAATCAAACGAGTGCTAAACCCACCAGAGCCTGGGGCAAGCAAGAAATGAGACAACTTGCACAAGCAAAGTGCATGTTGCCGATAACCCTGCCAGTTATGATTGCCGCGGTCACCAGCATCAGAAAATCGACGAATCAAGCTGGGGATATCCAGCACTCCATCGCAAGTTAATGACCGAGCGTCATGCAAAGTGAGCCCACACATCCATCCTAAGGCTTGGACGTAGCGAAAGCAGAATTACAAAAAAATTTCCTCCTCGCGCTCGGATTCCATTAAAGCTTGGAAGTCTTCAAATGTGGGACACATCTATTGTCCGCCAAAGCTAAAGACGTGTGTTATCGGGTTCCAAAACCTTGCCGCGGCATGAAGAAACGGAAAACGCAGCGGGGTGCAACTCAGCGTGAATAGTGCATTTACGCCAACACCCCGGAAATTCACCTTTTCCGAGCCATCCAAGGAAACAATCCAATTTGTGAGATTTTGGATGAGAAACGCCTCCATTTTGGTGCAAAACTGAGTTGGAATGAGGGAACCACGAAGCTGGAACCTTTATAAAGGATAAGACACTGTTTGGAGGACAAATGTCAGAAAACTGGAGGTTCCCAGGTCAAGTGGTCGGCCGACCACTTTTTCTGGTCAGCCAGCTACTTTTTTTGGGCTACAGACAAAAAAACTGGTCGGCAGGCTTCTATGGTGGCCGGCCATGAGCATGAAAGTGGTTTACACCTGTTTCTTGCCTCCAGGAGTGAGTCTCTAACTTCCCCGTGCACTGGGAGTGCTGAAGGTTCGAATTTACCTCTGTTTTGGATGCATTTCGTCGCTTTGTTTATCGAGTTATTGCTCATTTGTTTATCGAGTTGTTGCTCATTTGTTTATAGAGTTGTTAATTCATTTAACAAATTGTTTTTGAGTTGAGTTGTTTAGTTTGTTGCGTCGGTTCACTACCTGACTTGGCAATACACGTTGTTCTATTTTCATTCAAATTTCATTTTTGTGCAAAATGGTACGATGCGATGCTCAGAATACAAATACAACACTCTTTGAACGAAAAACCGTTTTCATTCCATAATAGCTTCTTTTTTTACAACATTTTACAAAAGGGTACAAGTTTTAGAAGAAAAATAAAACTGCCTAAGCTGTATAATGTGCTACAACTACATGTAAAAAGAAAAATAAAGCAGGAACATCTGCATCAGTGCCATCAAGCTCAAGACTGAGAGGCCCTCTTCACCCTCTTCGGCTGAGCAGCCTTCGCGCCACCGGCACCGACACCATCATCTGAATCGGAGTCACTGTCATCGGAATCCTCCTCGGCGTCGCCTCTGTCCACAACACTGGAACCAGAGTCGTCATCCCTGCCTGCAGATGTCTCTGACTGTGGATGTGCCGACTCCTCCTCCTCGCTAGACTCGTCATCCTATCTGACAGGTGCTCTGCGTCCGCCTCGGCCGCGTGCTGAGACTCCTCTCCTAGCTGCTCGAGAAGGCCTAGATGGCCCAGTCCGCAGAGGCGGGACCTGAAAATGATAGTTTGAATGCATCAACCAGTGTGTATATCAGATGCTGATGCGAAAATTACATAGAATGGGTGCATGCAGATATAGTGTGTGAATGTGATGTGTCATATGTGCTCTACACATGTAATGAATCAATACAGTGAAATGTTCAGTTTCCATATGTCATCAGAAACATGATAAATGCGAGGAAATTGAAAAGTACCTGAACGCCGGAGGCACAAAGCATCGTCTCCCTCCACAGAACCATGCCCTCGAGTGAAGCCACCACTCCGAGTAACCCCTCAGTATACTCCCTGGGAGGCTGCACACACAAATTCAAGTCATCAGTGAATGAATGAATGTCTAAATATTTGAGTGATAAATGAAAACTGTAAAACATACCGGTGGTGGGTCAGGGTCACTGACGTATTGATGGTCAGGCATCGGAGGCTCCAGTGGAATCGGATAAGAACTCCTATACTGCTAGCCTATCAACTCGATTGGAAGATGTAGCCATCCAACATACTGGCAAGTCGAGGGCATCCATCCGGTCCCACCCCTCGATAATCCTGCCCCGCTGGTCGAAAGAATGCCTGTAGCTCGGGCACGACTCGAGGAAGGCATGTCAGCAACTCTCCTCCCGAGGATACGGACACCTGACAGCAGAGGCATCAGGTACGTATGGCGATATGTCGTGTAATCCCCCTCCTCCAGAAAAAGGACTGTATCAATAACCAGCATAAGGTCCTCCGTCTTTCAGGGCATAAGATCCCCTGCAGACCGCATCTCTGGTGGAGGCAATGAGGGAACGTCCTAATCGGAGTTGCCCATCGTCTGGCGGATGAAGCACTCTCCGAGGAACCAGGCTCTGCCGACTGGTCCCTCAAGCAGAACCTTATATCGCGAAGTGCCCCATGGCCCAGCGAACAGAAGTCAAGGATTCCCTGGCATGGCTATCCAAGGCTGCCAGGACACCTGCAGGTAGCAAGTGCATAAATTGATTACATGTCATAAATATGCGAGATAAATCAAAGCTGAAAGCATGAAGAATTGAGAGTTCTGGATTACATCCGTCGCCCGTACAGTATCAAAGAACTGCCGGAGAAAGGGCAAAGTCTCTCGGGGCCTAGGCCGACACCGACCCTTAAATCTGCGCGAGTAAGGGATCTCAAGGGGTACCTCGACCTCGAGCTCAGGGGCCAGCGTCGGGAAGTACGCATAAACCCACAGCTGTGAAAGGCAAGACAATGTCAAAATACAGAATGATGTGCGCAGTGTACAATATATAGAATGCATAGAAAGTGCAAAATGCTGAGTACAGAATGCTATGTGCAGTGTATAGTATACAGAATGCTGAGTGCAGAACGCTGAGCGCAGAATGCTGGGTGCAGTGTACAATATACAGAATGCATAGAAAGTGCAGAATGCTGAGTACAGAATGTTGTGTGCAGTGTATAGTATACAGAATGCTGAGTGGAGAACGCTGAGCGCAGAATGCTGGGTGCAGTGTACAATATACAGAACGTATAGAAAGTGCAGAATGCTGAGTACAGAATGTTGTGTGCAGTGTATAGTATACAGAATGTTGAGTGCAGAATGCTGAGCGCAGAATGCTGGGTGCAGTGTACAATATACAAAATGTATAGAAAATGCAGAATGCTAAGTACAGAATGTTGTGTGTAGTGTGCGGTGTACAGATAATGAAAAGCAAAACTGTAAATTAAGAGGGCAGAATGTACCTCCCAGGCTCGCCAGTAGCCTCCAACTATGGTCCCCCGCTCACGGGAGGTCGCGCTCATGTAGCAGTAAAGGGTAGCGAGGGCAGCGCCACCCCAATCAAAGAGCTGGACCCGTGATAGGTTCACCAGAGCATTGAGCAGATAAAGCCCAACTGTGTTTCCCCTATCGGAGAACAGTGTGGTCCCGAGGAGTAACATCAAGAATCCCCGAGCGTACTGTTGTACGGTCTCAATGGTCTAGGGCGAAGTCCCCCTGTACCGCTTGGAGAACCAGGTGTGCCTAACCCTGCCTGATGATTTGTCGATCGGCGGACGGTCTCCGAGCAAATAAACCCAAGCGGCCTCCCATTCACCCATATCTGCATCGTATGGGATCGGCCAGCCTCCCACCTCAAGGCCCGTCAATATGGAGAAGTCGTATGGGGTCATCGTCATATCCCCGGTGGCCGAGAAATGGAAGGAGTTGGTGGTGTCCCACCATCTCTCCACAAGTGCCCCCATGAGGGTCCTACTCGCTGGATGACATGACAATCCTGCACAAAATAGGCCAAACCCTGCCTCGTCGACTATATGTCGAACAGCGTCTGGGAGCTCCATGTACCACTCCCTCGCGAGGATGGACCCATAACCCCGTGTGAAATGGGAAGATACCAGCATTTACAATGAACAGATGTATTCAATTTCAGAATGAAATGTATAAGCTGTGTGTTCAAAGTAAAAAGTATGAGCTGTGTGTTCAGAATGAAAAGTATGAGCTGCATGTTCAAAGTAAAAAGAATGAGCTGTGTGTTCAGAATGAAAAGTATGAGTTGCGTGTTCAAAGTAAAAAGTATGAGCTGCGTGTTCAGAATGAAGAGTATGAGCTGCGTGTTCAAAGTAAAAAGTATGAGCTGTGTGTTCAGAATGAAAAGTATAAGCTGCGTGTTCAAAGCGAAAAGTATGAGCTACGTGTTCAAAATGAAAATGTGTACTACGTTATGGACTGTGTGTTCAGATTGAGCAGTGTGCTAAAAAAACTGAATACCGTGTTATGCACTGCGTGTTCAGATTGAGCGGTGTGCTATGTTATGAAAAAGTGTACTACGTTATGGACCGTGTGTTTAGATTGAGCAGTGTGCTAAAAAACCGAATACCGTATTGTGGACTGCGAGTTCAGATTGAGCGGTGTGCTATGTTATGAAAAAGTGTACTGCGTTATGGACTGTGTGTTCAGTTTGAGCAGTGTGCTAAAAAAAATCGAATACCATGTTATGGACTGCATGTTCAGATTGAGCGGTGTGCTATGTTATGAAAAAGTGTACTGCGTTATGGACTATGTGTTTAGATTGAGCAGTGTGCTAAAAAACCGAATACCATGTTATGGACTGCATGTTCAGATCGAGCGGTGTGCTATGTTATGAAAAAGTGTACTGCGTTATGGACTGTGTGTTCAAATTGAGCAGTGTGCTAAAAAACCGAATATCGTGTTATGGACTGCGTGTTCAGATTAAGCGGTGTGCTATGTTATGAAAAAGTGTACTGCGTTATGGACTGTGTGTTCAGATTGAGCGGTGTGCTAAAAAACCGAATACCGTGTTATGGACTGCATGTTCAGATTGAGCGGTGTGCTATGTTATGAAAAAGTGTACTGCATTATGGACTATGTGTTCAGATTGAGCAGTGTGCTAAAAAACCGAATACCGTGTTATGGACTACGTGTTCAGATTGAGCGGTGTGCTATGTTATGAAAAAGTGTACTGTGTTATGGACTGTGTGTTCAGATTGAGCAGTGTGCTAAAAAACCAAATACTGTGTTATGGACTGCGTGTTCAGATTGAGCGGTGTGCTAGGTTATGAAAAAGTGTACTGCGTTATGGACTGTGTGTTTAGATTAAGCAGTGTGCTAAAAAAATCGAATGCTGTGTTATGGACTGCGTGTTCAGATTGAGCAGTGTTATGAGCCGTGTGCCAAACTAATCGAAATCTGTGTTATGGACTGAGTGTTCAGATTGAGCAGTGTTATGAGCCGTGTGCCAACTAATCGAATGCTACATTATGGACTGCGTGTTCAGATTGAGCAGCGTTATGAGCCGTGTGCCAACTAATCGAATACTGTGTTATGGACTGCATGTTCAGATTGAGCAGTGTTATGAGCTGTGTGCCTGAGGTGTGCTGTGTGCCCAAAATGAGCCGCGTGCCAAGTTAGCAGAGTGCTGTGTATGAACTGTGCGTTTGAAACGAGTAAAGTGTTGTGTATGTAAATGTGCAAAAAGTGCAAAGTACATCGCAGGAAATGCAAAAGTGAAGTGTGTGCCTCATGTGCGTGATGAGATAGATGGGACTCCGGCTCTCGTAGCAGCAGGTCTGCAGGTGCCCGCCGCGCGAAGTCCGTGAAGTGGTAGAAGGTGCTAGGAGGAAAGATGTGCTCTTCCGGGTCGTACTCCTCAGGGTCGAATGGCCGTATCCTCGGAGGCAACGGTATGATGCTGGGCTCGTCCTCTACATATGGAGGACCTCCACCATACGGGATATCGTCAGCCATCTGAAGAAATCTGCAAAAGACGCAAAAACGAGCGAAATGAGCCAAAATTGCAAAAAGTCAACAAAAGTCAACTCTCGGGAAGAGAAAAAGTCAACAAAAGTCAACGCCCGAGAAAAGGTGCTAAACTTTGAGACAAACAGACCTCAAGTGGTGAAAATGGAGAAAGAAGCTCCAAAAACAAATTCTAATCGGTTCAAAACGAAGAGAATCGAAAGTTTTCACGAAACAACTTCGCGTAGGGTGTTGGAAAATGCGTATAAAGTGCAGATCTGAGAGAGAAAAGGGTCTGGGAGAAAAGGAGAATGTATTTCGGCCTTGAAGGTGTGATACAAATTGATTTGGAGTTGTGTACTTAAAGAACTAAAGCTAAAAGACCAAACTGCCTCGAAATTCTGTAAACTAGTCGGCCAGCCAATTTTTTTGATCGACCAACCACTTTGATGGGCAACAACTGGTCGGCCACTGATATAACTGGTCGGCCACCCTCCTGGATGATCCTCAAGGCTCCAATGTTCTCCCTATGCATTTTGGTAATGATTGGAGTCCTCGGCCCTCGGGAAAGTACAAAAAAAGTACACCTTTCGGTTCAAGCATATCCCTGTGGGAATTTCAATTCAAGTCTTCGATGCGTAGCTCATCGTTACTCGTCAAGAGCAAGGTGTATCCTTTTAAGTACATGTGACCGCTCCGAGAGGAAAATCGGAGGGTACGGTTAAATTACTCTCTTTAAGGCTTGTACTTATTTTTCATTCAAACGTGCTATTTCGTCACACTTTCCTATCCTGCATTGTTATGCCCACCACTTGTTGCATTGTTATGCACGTTACTAGGCGCTTTATTACGCGCACTTTTGTTGAATTGCTATACACTTCGCTTGCATTGCACACTTCACTCACATTGTTTTGCTTGTTTTATCCGCATTGTTATGTGTCACACTTAGGTTGCATTGTTTTGCATCCCTTCTGCATTGTTTTGCGTTACACTTTGGTTGCATTGTTTTGCATCCCTTCCGCATTGTTATGCGTCACACTTAGGTTGCATTGTTTTGCATCCCTCCCGCATTATTATGCGTCATATCTAGGTTGCATTGTTTTGTATCCCTTCCGCATTGTTATGCGTCACATTTAGGTTGCATTGTCATGCACCCCTCCACTTGCGTTGTCACGCACTTTTCACTTGCATTGCTATGCATGTTTCTAACGATATTGTACCTGTTGAGTTTCTTTCTTTTGCAGGTAGGATATTGTATGTACGGCTCATTTGAAGCTGGCATGACCAGACGAACCCGACGGTATCGTATTCTCTGCGTGAGACATAGCGAGAATTGTATAATTCTCTTACATCCTTTCTACATGTAATGTAGTTTGGTTCGTATTCGCTTGCTTAAACTGTTGCATTTATTGTGTATATTTGCTTCGTTACAGCTTTCTTTGCATGATCATAAGTTATGTTCGGCATCTTGCTTGTCCTTTGCATCTTGCCCCGTCCTTTACATCTTGCCCCACCCTACGGGCACATCTCTTTATTATCTTGCATGTTTGTCTAAGTCTTCGGCCTTGTCAAAACTGGATCGTCTCTGGACTTTGACATTCACTCCCGTCACTTACGACTTTCGAGTTCTGTCAAAGAGGGGCAACTGTAGACACCCCATTTTTGACCGACCTTAAGACTCAGACGTCATCGATTGAGCGCTCGGTGATGGTGCATGTTGTGCTCATTTAGAGGTTTCGGAGTTTTGGCTGAGAGCCTTGCCTTCGGGCCTCTGAACTCTTTTGTGCTTCGGCTCGGTTTGTGGACCGAACTTTGTTTCTCTTCCCCAGAGGGAGGGAGAGGTCTTGTAGACCATCTCTTTGTGGTCGTAGACCACTTTTTGTGATTGTAGGCCACTTTTCCTGTTTGGAGACTAGTTTTTGATTTTTGGAGCCTTCGGCCGCGTGCCTTGTCTCGGGACCGCTTAACGTTCTCCGTTTGGCGTGATTTTTGAACCACACCTTGTTGCCTCTGCTTAGAGGAACATTGTGGTCCAGGAGACCACTTTTGTGGTTGCATACCACTTTTGCTGCTCGTAGACTAGTTTTCAAGGCTTTCAGCCGCGTGCTTTGCCTCCCGATCTCTCGTCTTGCATCCGTTTTGGTTTGTTTTTGGTACAAACCTTGTTTTCCTTATATCGAAGGTGGTACAAGGGTGGGAGACCAGTATTTCTCCTGGCCGACCACTTCTTCCTCTGCCAGCCAGTTTTATGGTCAAACAACTGGCTTTCTTGGTCTTTGGGGCATCTTTTCTGGTCGGCCACCACACCACTACATTGTTTTCATGCCCTAGACTCTCTCCCACCATGGCCGACCAATTTTTGCTCTCAGAGACCACTTGAAGTGGTTGGCCGACAACTTTAAGTAGCAGGTCGACCACTTCAAGTGGTCAGCTGCTTTTTGACACCTTTTTGGAGATATTTTCCTCCACCTGGCACAGCTGGAGGACATTAGGGCCATCCTCCATACACGTGGAGGGATTGCCTTGGTGCTTAGCTTCTCCTAGAAGCTATGCCTTTCCTCTTCTATAAGAGGGAGGCTCATCCTCTCTCCTCTAAGTTCAGTAAAAATTCCCTTGAGTTATATATATAGCCTATATCTATACTTCTTCATTTTGCTCTTGTTTTGTGTTCAAAAGTGTAGTTTTGTCATGCTTTTTCACACAAACACACACTCAAAGACCATCGTTTTGCTACTGAGGTGCTTAGGAGCTAGTTTTGGTGTTCTTGGGTTGCTTTGAGCTTGGAAAACTTGCTGGAGTTGCAGCTTTAAAGAAAGTCTTCAAGGGTGAGTCTTTGACTTTTAAAACCCCCATTTTTTCTTGAGCTTTTGGCCCCTTTTTCATACTTTTTTAAGCTCAATTTCCTACTACAAAAAGTTCTTTTTTTGCATGCTTAAAATAATTGTTTAAGGTCACTTTTTTGTTTGGGGTGATTTACCCCCTCTTAGGCCTTGTTAGGCCTTATTTTGAGCCATCCCTTTAGGCTCTTGTTGAAGCCTTTGCATGACCTTTCTACCACTGAAATCCAGAGGATTTTCAGTGGTGGAAAGGTGGTTTTGGTGTCTTAAATAGGAAAGGGTCATCCCCTCTCCTTGTATTGTGTTTACTTGCTTCATATGCCTCATGTTTGAGCATCTTTGTTAAGCTTTTGTTGGCCATATCTTAGCTTGTATTTGTGGTTATTTTGCTAAGGCATACCACTTTTTTTGCTTGGTTTGGTCACTCCATGCATGGCTAATACACTTGTAGTGTAAATCACACAAACTAGCGTTATATGCTTCATGAAGTAGCATGTCATTTTAGCTTGTTTTCTTTCCATTTCAGCATGTTTTTGGTAATGTTTTGCCATGTCATGACTCTTTTTTGGTTTGGTTTGGTTAGCCTTTGCATGCTCCTTGCACTTGTAGTGCATTTCCATGACATAGCCTAACATGTATCACGTTGTAACATGTCATTTTAGCATGCTTTTGGCTTAGCTCTGAGAAGACTTTGTTCATGTTTTAGCTTGTTTAAGGTCAAATTTCTGTTGTTTTGGTTATTCATGACTTGCTTTGTATAGCCTTGGTTCAATCCAGCTTGTTAGCTTTGTGTATTGAGTCTACTTGCATGCATTACTTGGACTATTTTAATGATTTGGCATAATTTATTATGTGGTTTTAGTCCATGTTTCATGGCCATGCATCCACATTTATCACTCATTCAATGCGTTGGAGGGTTGACCCCTTTATGTCTTAACATGAACCATTGCGTATGCCTTCATGCCATAGCTTGCGAGCCATCATTTCAGTGCTTATTTGGGGTTATTATGCCATGATATAACTCTGAACTTTGTTGCTTAAGTCATTCCATGCTTGGTCTTAATAGGTGTAGTGTAATCCACCTTATTTGCCTTGTATGCATCATGCCTTATGCCCTCCATGATAGCTTGTTTTGGCTTCCTTCCATGCATGTTTTAGACTCATTTTAACATGTTCTAGGACTGTTTTGGGTCGCCTTGGTCACATGCTTCATGTTTTGTATAGTTGTAGTACAAGTGCCCTTGCTTGCTTCAAGCTTTGAGCACCATTGCATGCTTCATTTGTGTTGTGTACATGATTTGGCATTACTTAACATGACATTTCAGAGCATATAGACTTGCCATGTTCTCACTTCATTCACCCTTTGAGTGCCTCTAAGGGTTGTGCATTTGTTGCCTAGTTTATGGCTTAGCTTGTATGCTTGCATGCCTAGGTATTTGAGCCTCATCTCAGCATGTTTAGGTCCTTATTTTGACCTAATTAAGCTCTGTCCATGGTTGATTCATGCATTTGTGCCATGTATTGCATGCCTCATGTGTAGTCCTCTTTGCTTGTTTTAAGCTTTAAGGACCATGGCATGCCATGCTTGTGTTGATTAAGTGATTTGGCATCATTTCTTGTCTAATTTCAGTGCACTTAGTGTTGCTACACTTCCATGCTTTTCACTCTTCAAGTGTTCTTGAGAGTTGCACCTTAGTGCCTTAGTTGGTAAGCCAATTGGCATGCATGCTTGTATGTGTTTTCGGTGCCTTCATTTTAGCATTATGGCCACTGTTTTGGCATGAATGAGGTCTGTCCATTTCGGTTCAAGTCCATAGAGTATATGGTTTGCATGTTGTTGCATGTTTGGCGCATTGCACATTGTTGCCCTTGTTGCATTGCATTGTGCATGCATGCACTACATTGTGTTAAGAACCCTCATGATTTCCTTACATTGAGTATGCCATCTAGTTCTTAGCATTTAGCATTGTGTATGCCATGTTATGCCTTGCATTGTGTATGCTAGGTTGCTAGTTGCATT
This sequence comes from Camellia sinensis, assembly GCF_055761805.1. Lineage (NCBI taxonomy): Eukaryota > Viridiplantae > Streptophyta > Magnoliopsida > Ericales > Theaceae > Camellia > Camellia sinensis. The sequence continues at coordinate 46,049,371 of NC_138964.1, forward strand.
GAGTATGCCATGTAGTTGCATGTTCGCATGCTAAGGTTGCATTACATAGCATTGTGAATTCCATGTTCCTTGCTTGCATCGTGTTTGGAATAGGTGTTAGTCCAAACACGGGAAAAGAGGGACGTTTCATACTTAAAGTGATGAATCGTGCCTTAATTCTCGGTCGCCGACGCTCTTGATCATACATGATAGAGTTCTAGGCCTTATGTGTTTACTTGTGCATTCATTTTCATATTGAATTGTGCAACTTCGCCTCTCGGCCATCATGCATTGAAATGCACGATTGGTGGCCCGAAGGTCGAGAACTACACTCCCTTGAGTTCATGACATGATAGGCAGGGTGGTTGTGCACACATATCTTGCAAATACATTGCCATGCCCTTTCTTGCTCTCTGTTGCAGTAAATTGCAGTTCAGCAGCAACAACTGGCCGGCCAACCAGAAAAACTAGCTGGCCGACCACTTTTCTGGTTTTTCAACAACCAAAAGTGGTCGGCAGGTGTCCGGAGAGACCAAAAGTGGTCGGCCACCCTCCCACAGGTTTCCCTAGGTGGAGTTTTATCTTTCTGGAGCTTGGTGCAAAGTTATAAGGACAGATGAAAACAGAGGCAAATCGGGGCATCGCATTGGATTTCTGAACAAGGCGACCGGGCTTGCATACATTCCTCTCCCTCTGAGACTCGTAATTTACTGCTTTCCTTAGCTGCCATGCTTAGATAGCTAGATTTTGCTTTGGTTTGTACTCTTAATTAGTTAATGTGTTAGCTTTTCAATTCGTTCTGTAATAATTAGTTAACTAGGATTAGTTAATTAATTTGTGTTGTAATAATTAGTTTAATTAGCTTAGATTAGCTAGTTAGCTTCTTATTTGGTGCCTCCCTCGAGAGGGCACATTGTTGTAATAAGCGTGCGTGTGTGTGATGCATGTCTTCCAACCCCCATTTCTTTCTCCCTTTTACTTAACTGCTTATGATGGTTAGTTTTAGGGTATATTTCATTTAGCATACCTTATGCTTGCATGCGTGCATCCATTCATTTGTATTGCATGCACCGGGCTCGGCGCATCATACTAACTGCATTGTACTTTCAATACATTACTTGAATAAGTGTTTAACAGCATGTTATCAAGTTGCATTTCACATGAGATTCTAGATAGCCGAGCCCATTTTAGTTGCATTGTTGCATGTGTTGCATTAGACATCTTAACATGAACTAGGATCATGCATGATTTCTAACTAGTTCTTTGTTTTGGCTCGGAGTACACAGTGAGTGTTTACGCTTTAGCATACTGCATGTGTGTTAATATTGCCATGTGAACATGCTTGCTATGAGGCTAATTGCTTATGTGATTAACTGCCTGAATGCCTGTGGGTGAAGGTTGGATCACTTGAATTGGAACAATTCATTGAAATCTTCATTTTAGCCTACTTGCGAATAGCAAACTTCAAACCATTTTCCCAACAAACAGATATGCGATGCTTCGTTCCAAATTAGGCGATCTAGTCTATACTTGTTTGCTGTGCGCATCACGTAGTAAGACTAGCTAATTAATCAGAATAAGAACACATGTGTTTTCAAAAACAAGATATCATGCTTAGTACAGGCCGATCTTTGATCGGGCGAGCGGGGGTGCTCATTGCATGACCTTCCCCTCTCGTACCCAAGTTCCCGAGCCGAGGCAACTTTGGTGATAACGGACACGTGGCCTTAGGCATGAGTCAGGGTTTCCTAAATTCCCCCAAAACAAAATATTTAGGTGGCAACTCTGTATCTGGCAAAGCAGTCCATGTTTGGCACTTCTTTATTAAAAATCAATTTTCCAAAACGATTTGCCGGATTTGGACTCTTTGGTGATTTATTGATCTTACATCGCAATTGTGAGATTAGATTCAGAACTGTGACATTTGAGTCCGAACTGTGGTAAGCCCAAATGAAAGAAACGGGATTTTCCCCGGGACGTTCGGTCGCGTCCACACACCACCACCCCTTGTTTGGGAAATCAACTAGCTGTGGGCGAAAGAAATAGCCGCGCGCTGAATACGCAGGGCAAAAGTCCACTACTTTTAACTTATCCATGAACCATATCTGGGGAGGGATGAAAAATAAGAGAGATTAAAGAATAGAGAGGTGTACGTGGAGAGAAAAATAAGAAAAGGTTTTAAGAGAAAAACAGAGCCTGAGGGCTAAGTGATGTGAGAAACACATGTGAAAAAGGTGGGAAACATTACCTGTAAGAGTAGTGGACTTCCTGCAAACTTGGTTGTCTCGCAGCGATGGAAAGCATCCAAACCCATTAAAGTTTCGGCCAGTGTCAAGCCAATACAACGCTTGCCCTCTTTTAAGCCTTGGGCAACTTTAATCAAGCGAATACTAGACCCTCCGAAGCCAGGGGCAAGCAGAAAATAAGATAACATGCACAAGCAAAGGGCATGCTGTCAAAAACTTTGCCAAAGATGATTGCCGCGGTCGCCGGCGTCAGAAAATTGGTGAATGAGATTGGGAATGTCCAGTTCTCCGTTGTGAACCAAAGATCGGGCATCATAAGCCCACACATTCTTCCTAAAGCCTGAATGTGGCCAAAACGAGATTAGGGCAAGATCTCCTCATCACGCCGGGATTCCATCAAAACTTGAAATTCTTCGATTGTAGGACATATCTCTTGTCCTCCAAAGCTAAAAACATGTGCAACCGGATTTCAACATCTAGCCGCGGCATGAAGGAATGGAAAACACAGTGGAGTACGACTTAGCGGGAATAGTGCATTTATCCCGAAACCCTAGAAATTCATCTTTTTCGAGCCATCTAAAGTTACAATCCAATCGGAGAGTTTTTTGGTGGAGAATGGTTATATTTGTGGCAAAAATAGAGCAGGAATGAAGACACTATGAAGTCTTAACTTTTGAAGAAGATAAGGCACTGAGTGGAAGACATGTGGCAACAATCTGGAGATTCCCTGCATTACTGGCCGACCGACCAGTTAAGGTAGCCGACTGGCCACTTTAGTGGCTGACAATTATCACTAAGTGGCCGACAGCCATTGTTTGTCTCCAGCAGAATGTCTTTGGCCTTCCTGTGTGCTGAGAATGCTGAGAACCTATGTTTTGTTCTACTCTGAATGCGTTCTACTGTTTTTTTTTAGTAGTTTTATTGAGTCACTCTCAAGTTTGTTTCAATTTGTTTACCGAGTTGTTGCAATTTGCTTATCGAGTTATATTTGTTTCGTTTATCGAGTTGTTGTTTTGTTTATTGAGTTGTTGCATTAGTTGTTCTTTGAGTTGTTTTACTCTGTTTGTTATGCCTTGGTTGGTTCATTACCTAACTAAGCAATTGTCAAGACAATGTACAAATATTCAATTTTCATCAATCCCATTTTTGTGTAAAATGGTGCAATGCGATGCTCAGAATATAAAATGCAACATGTTTTCATCAAAAAGGCTATTTTTTTTTTATTCTAATCATGGTTTCCTTTTATAAAGAGTGCAAGTTTTAAAGAAAATAAAACTACTTAAGGCTATACAATGTGCTAACACTACCAGTAAAAAAAAAAAAAGAGAGAAACAAAGCAAAAAGCATCTAAATCGGCGCTAGCCACCTCAAGATCAAGAGGCCCTCTTCGTCCTCTTCCTCAGTTGAGCGGACTCAAAGCTATCACCTTCAACGCCACTGTCCGAATCTAAGCCAAAGCCTGAACTAGAGCTGCCTCTGCTCCCATCCTCTTAGCGCTCCTCAGCATTGTCACCACCCTCAGAACCCGACCCGGTGTCGTCGTCTCCACCCTCAGATGACTCTGACTGGGGACTCGCTGGCTTCTCGTCCTCACTAGATTCATCATCATCATCGTACATGATAGGCTCCCGACGACTCCCTCGGCCGCGTGCCGAAATCTCTCTCCCTGCTGCTGGAGAAGGCTCTGATGGTCCTGTCTATATAGGTGTGACCTGAAAAGGCAGTTTGAATATATCAGCCATAGTATGTGTATTAGATGCAAGTATGGTGTGCAAAGTGAGTACATGTAGAAGTCAGATACAGTATGTGAATGCAATGTGTCAGATGTGATCTATAAATGCAGTGTATCAGTGCAGTGTAGGAAAATGTTCAGTTGAGATGTCAGTTTCAGTATATTAGTAGAAATATGATAACCGAAATGCAAGAAAACTGAAAATTACCTGAATGTCGTGCGAGCCAAGCATCGTCTCTCTCCTCAAGATCATGCCCTCAAATGAGGTCAACACCTTGATTAACACCTTGACGTATCCGGTGGAGGGCTGCAAATGCAAGTTGAAATGATCAGTGAATGAATGAATGTCTGAGTATCTGAGTGATAAATGAAAGCTGTAATGAATACTGGTGTGGTGAATTGGGTGTCCTGACATATCTGTAACCAAGCAACGAAGGCTCAATCGAGATCTAATAAGGCTCTCCGAAGTACCGCTAACCTGTCAACTCGGTCAAAAGATCTAGCCATCCAACACTCTGCCTAGTAGGAGGCATCCCTCTAGCCCCATCCATTGGTGCTCGGGCCCTGCTCATCGAAGAGGCATCTGCTGCTTGAGCCCTGCTCGACGAAGGGATATCGGGTGCCCTCCCCATGTGAGCATGAACACCTGTCAACAGAGGCATAAGGTACATCTGGAGATAAGTCGTAAAGTCCCCCTCCCCAATGAAAAGGTCTGTATCTCCACCCCGCATGAAGTCAATGATCTCCTGAGGGGAGAGACTCTATGTGGCTCGCATAGAAGGCGGAGGTGGTAAGGGAACCGACTGTAATAGCAAACCCAGTGTCTAGCGCATGAAGCACTCGCCTAGAAACCAGGCTCGGCCTACTGGCCCCTCAAACAGTTGCCAATACCGGGAAGCGCCCCAAGCTCTGGAAAATTGAAATCTAGCACCCTCTGGCATCGTCGCCCAAGGCTGCCATGTTACCTGCAGACAGCAAGTTGTAACAAGCCCGCGGGGGACCTCGCTACAGCTCGGACTCGACTTCTCGTAGTCACGGTTCTAGATCTGAACCAAAGAGTCCAAATCCGGCAAATCGTTTTGAGAAAACAGATTTTTGAAAGAAGTGCCAAACTTGGACTGCTTTGCCAGATACAGAGTCGCCACCTAAATATTTTATTTTGGGAAATCTAGGAAACCCTGACTCGGTGCCAAAAGGCCACGTGTCCGTCATCACCAAAGTTGCCTCGGCTCGGGAACTTGGGTACGATTGGGGAAGGTCACTTCGTGAGCACCCCCGCTCGCCCGGTCATAGACCGGCCTCTACTAACCATGATATCAATTTTTGAAAACATTGTGAGTTCTTATTCCGGTTATTAGCATAGGTTACTATGTGATGCGCACAGCATACAAGTATAGACTGAGTCGCCTGAATTGGAACAAAACATTTCATGTTTGCTTTTTGAAAATGGTTTGCTACCCGCGAGTAGGCTTGAAACGTTTGATGATTTATTCCAATTTAAGTAACCCAACCTTCACCCACAGGCATTCAGGCAGATATATCACATAAGCAATTAGCCTCATGGTAAGCATGCTTTTCATGGCATTCACTCACACGCATGCAAGGATGCTAAAGCGTAGAACTTACCGAGTACTCCAAGCCAAAATAGAAATTATATTAGAAATCATGCATGATCCTAAGTATACAGAAATGCCTAATGCAACACATGCAAAATGCAACTATAGCAGGCTCGGCTATTCTAAGATGGCATATGAAATGTTACAACTATCATGTATTCAACTTTGGAATTGAAAGTACAATGCGGTTAGTATGATGCGCCGAGCCTAGTGTATGCAATACAGATGAATGATGCAAACATGCTGTCATAACTGTATGCTAATTTAAATATGCCCTAATCTAACCATCGTAAGCGGATAAATAAAAGGGAGAAAGACGTGAGGTTGGAAGACATACATCACACTCACGCACACTTATTACAGTTATGCCCTCGCGCAGAGGGTCCGAATAAATAATACAGTCCGAATATTACAGTCCCGAATAAAAGAAATATTACAGTCCAAAAAAATATACAAATTCCTAATTAATTAATGAATTAACTAAGAAAGCAAATAAAACTGGCGTGCAAGCCAGGGACTACCTTGCTTCTGATAGATGATGCATATCCGGGTTGTCTTGCGCGGAAATCCACCGGAATGCCCCAATTAGCCTCTGTTTACACCTTTTCTTGAAATGCGTGCCAAGCCCCAAAAAGTTGTTGATTCTTCATTTTGCTGCAACAGAGAGCAGGAAAGGGGCATAGCAATGTATTTGCACAGATATATGCATGTCTCGATCCTCGTGCCACCAATCACGCATACCGAGGCATGATGGCCGAGGAGTCGAAATGCACAACTCAATATAGGATGAATGCATATGAAACTACAGCTAAAACCTAACTCCATCATGGATAATCCGGAGTGTCGGTGACTGGGAAATTGAGACACATTCCGTCACTCGGAGTACGAAATGTACCTCGTTTCCCGTGCCCGGGCTAACTCCTATTCCGAACACGATGCAATGTGCATGATATGCATGAAATGCAACTAAGATGCAATCCTAACATACAGAATGCTGTGGAAATGATATGCCTCGAAATGCGTGCACACGGGCACGCAAACCGAGGCAATGACAGAATGCGATAAAAATGAGATGCCTCGAAATGCGTACACACGGGCACGCAAACCAAGGCGATGACAGAATGTGATGAAAATGAGATGCCTCGAAATGCGTGCACTCGGGCACGCAAACCGAGGCGATGACGGAATGTGATGAAATGGCATAGAAATGACAAATGGGCTTATACCAACATGAGTGAGCCTCAGCCACACTCACATAGGATGCCGGTGAATGAAAAATGAGGTGCCTTGAAATGCGTGCACTCGGGCACGCAAACCGAGGCGATGACAGAATGTGATGAAATGGCATAGAAATGACAAATGGGCTTATACCAACATGAGTGAGCCTCAGCCACACTCACATAGGATGCCGGCGGATAAAAAATGAGGTGCCTCGAAATGCGTGCACTCGGGCACGCAAATCGAGGCGATGACGGAATGTGATGTAATAACATGAAATGGATGGCAATCATTCTAATGGAATTTCAGCACTAAAATATGGGGGAAAACAGTCCCGAAATGAGGCGAAATGACATGAAATGCATGGAATTAACCCGAAATGCGAATTTAGGCACCCGAAATGGCCTATAGCTATGCCAAACATGCACAACATGGACATGCAATGCAAAGACAGAAGCTAGACAGTCCCAAAAAAGGCACTTTCACAGTTATAAACATGGCCAAACAGCAAGCACAGGTATGGCAAAAATGGCATGCAAGAATAGGGGCCAAAAGAGGGGTAATGAAGCAAGTGATATAAGCAAAACCCAAACTGAAAAAATTTCTTCTACAACACTGAAGAGGGACCAAAAATATGAACATTTACAGTATATGGCAAGCCTCGAATCAATATACAAACATGCTAAAAATGTGATGCGAAATGAGGCTCAAAAGTGGCTATAACATGAAGTATACAAAATAATCATCAAACAGCCAAAGATCCTTAATAAAACATGTAGAATGGGCCAAAATAGGATTATTTCCAGAACTGTAAAATGGCCAAAAACAAAAGCATGGTAGGCTAACTAAACATGCAAGAATGGGGAGTAAAAGAGAGATATAACATGAAGTGGCATATGGAGACCCCTAACCATGAAAGGACCCGAATGAAACATGAAGTATGGACCAAAATAAGCACTTTTTCAGAACTGCAAAATGGCCAAAAACAAAAGCATGGTAGGCTGCCATTGCATGCAAAGATGGGGACCAAAAGAGGAGTATAAAGGTAGGTATAACATGGAAGTCCCAAATGGTGTTGAGCCCTTCTTCAATGTTGAAGAGGGGCTCAAAATGAGCCTGATATCAGTTTACAACATGCTCAAAAACAGATTACTCACGGGCTAAAAATAGCATGCAAAATCATGACATATAAGAGGATCAATGAAGCAAGTGTATCATGGAGGGCTCAAACAGGGTTGAGCCCTTAATGAAAGGTGAAGATGAACTCAAAAGAGGGCCCTTTTCAGTTAGGGCCGGAGCTTGAAACAAAAAGCAAGTGAGGCTCACAAATGAATCAAGAAAAAGGGTCAAAAGAGAAGAAGTGTTACTTACCCTTGAAGACTAAGGCTTTGGTTGCTTCTTGGACCAATTTGCAGCTTCTTTGGCCTTTGAGAAACCTTCCTTCTTGCTGGAAATGAGGTGGTGGTGGTAGAGCTTGGTGGTGTAGAAGAAATGGTGCTTAAGGACTTAAGGTTTTTCAAGGAAATGAGAGGTATAGAAATGGAGTTGTGTATAGATGCTTGAAGATGAAGTTTTCTAACCCCAACAAAGGATATATCTTGCTTGCTATATAGGCCAAAGAAGGGGTGTAAAGGTGGGGGAAAAGGAGAGTAACTTTCCCCCACAAAATATCCCCCGGATAAAGATCTTTTCTGGGGGCTATTGCCCCACAGCTGTAAAGTGCACAGTGCAAGGAACACGGCCGACCTATTACTTTTGCTCCAGGTGGCCGGCCGGCCACACCCCCTAGCCGGCCGGCTAGGGGTCAAAAGGGTCAATCAGATTTTCTGGCCGGCCACCAACTGATGGTGTTCTCCTATGTGTGTACAACACAACCATGTGGTTAAAAGTCCAAGAAAGTGGGCCCAAGGGGTTCAACATTAGCTCGGAAAGAGGGGGTCAAAAGGGTCAAACAGCATTACTGGCCGGCCACCAACTTTTAGGGTCCTCTCATGTGTGTACATCACAAATATGTGGTTCAAAGTTAGAGAAAAAGGGTCCAAGGGATTCAACATTAGCCCGGAAAGAGGGGGTCAAAAGGGTCAAGTAGAATTAATGGCCGGCCACCAACTTTTAGGGTCCTCTCATGTGTGTACATCACAAATATGTGGTTCAAAGTTGGAGAAAAAGGGTCCAAGGGGTTCAACATTAGCCCGGAAGTGCGAAAAACGGGCGCCGGAGGGCGTCGGAGGATGTATAACTGGTTGCTGCAACAATTACTGGCCTCCCACCCTTCAGTGACCTCCCTGGTGATAAAACAGAGGTACCTGCCAAAAATGAATGAAAACCGTTGCAAAATGAAAGTTCCGGGGCCAAAACACGCAGTTCGGGGTCCCGAAAATGGGCTGTTAAGCACCGAAAGTGGCGTTCGGCCACGAAGTGGGTTTCTCAGACCCCAGTGTCCCTCAAAAGGGAGAAAATAGGAAGTATGTCAAAAAACGGAGCAATAGGAGATGGTTAAGAGGTCCCGAACCGAGGCACACGGCCTAACGGCTCCGAAAACCGAAAACCGGACTCCGAAATGGGAAAAATGGCCTACGGCCACCAAATGTAGCCTACGGACATTGAGAGATGGTCTACGGGACCCCTCCCTTCCCTCAGGAAAAGAAACAGAGAAAACCGAGTCTGGTTCGCAAACCGAGGCAAGGTATAAAAGAGGGCTCGGAAGTCCGGAGGCAGGGCTCACGGCCGCAACTCTGAAACTTCTGAACGAGCACATTATGCAACATCACCAAGCGCTCAATCGGTGACGTCTGAGTCTTAAGGTCGGTCAAAAATGGGGTGTCTACAGTTGCCCCTCTTTGACAGAACTCGGAAGTCACAAGTGACGGGAGTGAGTGTCAAAGCCCAGAGACGACCCATTTTTGACAAGGCCGAAGACTTAGACAAACGTACAAAATAAACAGAGATGTGCCCGCAGGCATGCCCGCAGGCAGGGGCAAAATGCAAATGATATGCAAGAAGCCGAAGGTAACCCAATGATCATGCAAATGCAGCAAGCTGTAATGAAGCAGGTATTCGCGAATAGATGCAACAGTTTTAAGCAAGAATGCAAAGCAACAACTACATTTCATGCAGTTAAGAATGCGGAGAATTATTCAATCCCCGCCACGTCTCACACGGAGAAGATACGATACCTGCGCGATTCGTCTGGTCGCACCAGCCTCAATTGAACCGTACATACAATATCGTGCCTGCAAAAGAGAGAAATTGCAACAAGTACAACATGCTACCAACATATATTTAATGTGATTCCGAAAGTTCGACACACGCAGTGCCGGTGAGTGAATGCATCGCAATGCGAGAGTGGAACATGCGTGACAACGTATGCTCAAACATAGAAGTATGCCAATATCAAGAAACGTGCACGTTAATGCAGGTATGCTCATGAGAATGCAAGATAATGTGACACGAGCATGAATCAGGGTGCCCGCTTGTCATGAAACAACGAGTACAAAAACGCGTGTTTCGGCGAAGGCAATTCGATCGCGGCCTCCGATCCGCTTCCCGGAAAGGTTGCAACTTATTCAAAAAAGGATACACTTTGATTTTGATGAATGATGACGAGACACATGTCAGAACTTGAAGCTGAAGTCCCGGCGGAGCTATTTCGCGACCGGAAGTATACTTTTCTTGAACTTTTTCAGGTCCCGGGAACTCCGATCTTCCTCAAAATTTGCAGAGAGCTAGGTGGGCATGTGGGGAACACGGCCGGCCGTTTATCTTCCCAAGGGGAGGTGGCCAACCGGTTTCCCATAAAGTAGATAGCTGGCCGGCCAGTTATCCAAAAAGCAGATAGCTGGCCGGCTAGAAAATGGGGCCGGCCGGCCATAAGCCAGATCCGGGGGCAGTTTGGTCTTTTTCCCCTCCTTTTTGCATGCTTCTTCAACCAAGACTTGAGGCCTATAAAAGGCAGCCGAGGTCCCTTCATTTCTTGCCTCCTACAACACTTTCCTCTCCGGATCTGAGTTTCACGCGCGTTTTCCAACGCCCCGCGCAAATTGTTTTCGCAAAAACATTCAGTTTCAAGCACTTTGGAGCGATTAAATTTCGGTTTCGGAGCTTCTTTTCGCATTTTCGCCACTTGAGGTAAGTTTGTCTCAATATTTGGAAGATTTTCTCGGGAGTTGACTTTTGTTGACTTTTCATTTCCCGAGAGTTGACTTTTGTTGACTTTTTCCAATTTTGGCTCATTTTGCTCATTTTTGCTCCCTTTTGCAGATTCTTCTGAAAATGGTGGGCAATTCTCCCCACAGCGGAGGTTTTCCAGGTGCCGGAGATGATTTCGATCCCATGACCCTTCCCCCGAGGACCCGACCTTTTATTCCCGGGAGGTACCGTCCGTCAGCACATGTCCTCCCGCGTGCTGTCTTCCGTCACTTTACTAGCTTTGACGAGCGAGCACCCGGGGATCTGCTTCTCCGAGAGCCGGAGCAGCACCTCTCTCATGAGGCCCGAGAGGTATTTACTTCATTTTTTGTATTTTTCATAGATTTCGCACCTTTGCCATGCTTGAACACGCAGTTTAGCTTAGTACTTTGCCTGCATCCTGAACATGTAGTTTAAACACTCGAATTTCTGAATACTTGGCTCACTAATTAATTATGAACGTACAGTACACATTAGTTAAGAGGCGAACACACGGCTCAAACACGGATCTATCGAACACGCAGCCCGAATTCGAAAGTGAATACACAGCCCATACTTTACATTTTCTGAACGCACAGCCCAGATAGATAGTGAACACGCAGCCCACAATAGTTGAGATTTGAACACGCAGCCCAAACTTCAAATTTTTTGAACATGCAGCCCAGGTAGATAGTGAACACGCAGCCCACAATTTAACTGAAAGTTGAACACGCAGCCCAAATTTCAAATTTTCTGAACACGCAGCCCAGGTAGATAGTGAACACGCAGCCCACAATTTAACTGAAAGTTGAACACGCAGCCCAAATTTCAAATTTTCTGAACACGCAGCCCAGGTAGATAGTGAACACGCAGCCCACAATTTAACTGAAAGTTGAACACGCAGCCCAAATTTCAAATTTTCTGAACACGCAGCCCAGGTAGATAGTGAACACGCAGCCCACAATTTAACTGAAAGTTGAACACGCAGCCCAAATTTCAAATTTTCTGAACACGCAGCCCAGGTAGATAGTGAACACGCAGCCCACAATTTAACTGAAAGTTGAACACGCAGCCCAAATTTCAAATTTTCTGAACACGCAGCCCAGGTAGATTTTGCATGTAGCTTATTTCACTTCATCGGCACACAGCCCATTTCATTCCATTGGCATACAGCCCATCTCATCTCATTGGCACACATGTATTCATTTCACTATTGACATATGTATTCATTCTGAATGCAGGTTTGTTCCCGCAGTGTGCGGGGGTATGGTTCCACCATCGCGCGGGACTGGTACGCCGAGCTCCCGGAGGGTGTTCGAGATTTGGTAGATTTGGCAGGATTCGGGCCCTTCTGCGTCGGGTTGTCACGTTGTCCTGCCAGGAGGACACTGATGGCAGCCTTGGTAGAGAGATGGTGGGACACCACCAACTCCTTTCATTTCTCTACTACCGGGGATATGACCATGACCCCTTTTGACTTTGCTGTGTTGACTGGCTTAGACATCGGAGGTTGGTCCATCCCTTATGATGAGGATATGGGCGAGTGGGAGGCCGCCTGGATGTATCTATTGGGGGCTCGCCCGCCTGTTGACAGGGTTTCTGGGAGAGTCCGATACACTTGGTTCTCTTCCCACTTCCGGCGGGCGGAGATGGTGCCTGAGAGTCCCGAGGAGACGGAGAAGTACGCCCGTGGTTTCCTTATGTTCCTCTTCGGGACTACCCTGTTCGCCGACAGAGGGAACACAGTTGGGTTATATCTGTTGAGCGCTCTGGTCGACCTATCACAGGTCAGTAGATATGACTGTGGTGGCGCCGGCCTGGCTACCCTTTACTTTTATATGAGCGCGACCTCCCGCGGGCGGGGCGATTTACTTGGCGGCTACTGGAGAGCCTGGGAGGTACTTTTCTGTCCCCTTGATTTGCATTTTTGCTTCTCATTACTTGTACATTGCACACACGGCACACTTTTTACAGTCTATATTTTGCTCTCAGCATTTCGTACTTACATTCTGCACTGCTTTTCTTAGCTATGGGTCTATGTATACTTCCCATCATTAGCCCCAGAGCTGGAGGTGGTAGGGATTCCCATGACCCCATATTCATTGATGTTCGAGGGCCCGCACCGGCCGAGACCTCGAGAGACCCTCCTTCGCTTGCGACAGTACTTTGACACTGTGCGACATTCAGAGGTACCTCGGAACTTTCAGTTCCTTTCATTTTTATCTTTGATTTGCTCTGTATATTCTCGACTTCTGATCGGTTTATGCATTTATCATCTGCAGATCACATGGCAGCCTTGGGCGCCCCTGGGTGATGGTCTCCGACTTCAGTATACCGGAGCGTCAGACATCTCCCAGTATAGAGTCCTGCTTGAAGGGCCGGTTGGCAGGGCATGGTTTCTGGGGGAACGCTTTCTGCGCCAGGTATGGGGGTATCTTTCTTAGGATCTTCCCGCAGTACCCCCAGCCAGTATGCGGACTGCTGACAGACTCTCTTACTCGGAGGTAGTCGGCGCCATGCTGGGTAGTGATGCTTTACTACATATTGAGGATGGGGACTACGCCACTTACCGTCACATATATTTGATGCCTCCATTGACAGGAGCTCATATCCCGATGATGAGGCCTGCCGGTATGTCATCCTCGGGCCAGGCTCAGGCTCGGGCTGCAGACGCCCCTTCTACTAGCAGGGCTGGTACATCTAGAGGCGGGAGTAGACCAGTTCCTCCGACTCCGTCGGCTTATCCTCATCCTGGATGGCCAGATATGCCCACTGAGCTGATGGCATGGCAGTATGGGGCTATCTCTCCGACCCCGATCCCACTAGAGCCTCCGATGCCCAGTGATCGATACGCTATTGATCCTGACTCGCCGCTGGTATGCTCCACTGTTTTTTTCATTCATCATTCAGATGTGTAGACATTCTTGTTCACTGATGATTATGAGCTCATTTTTGCAACCACATCGAGGGTATATGGAGGAGGTGGTTGGGCTGGTGGCCACACTCGAGGGCATGGTCCTACGTAGGGAGGCACAGTTGTCTGTCGCGGGCATTCAGGTACCCTTCAGTTTTCTGGCATTTATCATACTTCTGATGACATGCTGATTTCTACTGCATCGATAGACCACTGGTGTAGAGCACATCTGACACATACCCCACTTGTACACTGCATTTACATGCACCCACTTCACGTAGCCTTTGCTTGTATCTGCATCTGATGTATATATTTGGACTGATGTATTTGAATTGAACTCTTTGTTTTCAGATGCCTTCATGGTTCGGTCAGCCGCAGGCCAGGCCACCTGGGCCTCCTTGGGGAGCTGGGCCATCTGGGCCTTTTCAGGGGGCGGGGTCATCTCGGCCTTCCCGAGGATTCGGGCCATCTAGGCCTTTTCGAGGAGCTCGAGGAGGGCCTGTCCGCAGACGCAGGGCTCACGTTGTGGAGGTGGAGCCTGATGAGGAGGAGGAGGATGCTGAGGAGGAGGAGGAGGCTACCGACCGTCAGTCAGAGATATCTGCTGAGGAGGGGGGCTCTGGTTTTGGTTCGGGGAACAGAGGCGAGGCTGAGGGGGATCCTGAGGATGACAGCTCCGACTCAGATGATGATGATGGTGCGGAGGTTGTCCCGCAAAAGAGGATGAGGCGTACTTCTCGTTCCCACTCCCGAGGACTTTGATGCTGCTACTTCCTGCTTTATTTTTCTTTTTGCTAGTAGTTTGTAGCACTTTGCACATTGTTAGGCAGTTTTATTTTTTGTAAAACTTGTACCTTTGTTTGTTGTAAAACATGATGAAATGAAATAGCTTTTGAAAAGGTGTTTGTATTTTTAGCATCGTATCGCATCAATTTATTTTGCACAAAAATGAAATTGAATGGTAATGCGCATTGTGTAATCACCAAGTCAGGTAGTGAACTGACGAAATAAACTAAACAACCCAACTTACTAAGATATAACAGATCCTTAGGAAGTTTACAACTTGATAAACAAAATGCAACAATGCAAATAAACAAGACTTTAACAAAAATTGCTTAAACAGAGAGCAATGACTCAAAAACACGAAGCACGTCCGCTCGACAAACAACTCGATAAACAAAACAACAACTCAATAATCAAAACTGCAACTCGATAAACAAAACGATAACAGAGTGTACTTCTGGCGATCTGGGCATCGGAACGCATCCGAAACGGAGGGAGATGAAGGCCTTTGACTCTCCCATTGCACGGAAATGTTTGAAACTTCCCTCAAAGAGTAAAACAGGGCCAAGGAGATACACTGCAGCATTGCTGGTCATCTTTGGGAGCTGGCCGGCCATTTTTTGTGGAGAGAGACAGCTGGCCGGCCAGTTTTGTAAAAAGTAAATGGCTGGCCAGCCAGAAAAGGTGGCTGGCCGGCCATTCTGTCCTGCAGCCACCAGATTTTTGACATGTGTCCCCGTGAATAGTGTTTTTCCTTCTATAAAAGCCTCAACTTCGGGAACATTCATTTCATCTTAGTTTTAGACAAAGATGGAGGCGTTTCTCGCAGAAAATGTCACATCTTGGATCTCCTCTTTAGATGGCTCGGAAAAGTTGAATTTTTGGGGTTTCGGCTTGAATGCACTATTCACGCTGAGCCGTACTCCGCTACAGCTTCCTTTTCTCCATGCCGCGGCAAGGTTCTGGAATCCAGTGACGCATGTTTTTAGCTTTGGCGGCCAAGAGATGTGTCCCACTTTCGAAGATTTTCAGGTTTTGATGGAGTCTGAGTGCTCTGAAGTGATCTTGCCTCAGCTCCGTTTTGGTCACACCCAGGCTTTAGGGCGGATGTGTGGGCTCACGGTGCATGATGCTCGATCTCTGATCTGCAGTGGGGAATTGGACATCCTCGGCTTGATCCACCGTTTTTCCGATGCCGGTGACCGCAGCAACCATTATTGGCAGGGTTTCCGGCAACACGCCCTCTGCTTATGTTTGTTGTCCCATTTTCTGCTTTCCTCGGGCTTCGGCGGGGCGAGCATTCGCCTGATTGAAGTCGCCCAAGGTTTGAGAGAAGGAAAGAGCTGTATTGCCATGACCTTGGCCGAGACACTGATGGGCTTAGATTCTGTCTATCGCCGGGAGGCGACTAGGTTTGCTGGGAGTCCACTGCTACTGCAGGTAATGTTTCCCACCCGACCTTACATATATATTTGCTCACATCACTCGACCCTCAGGCTCGGTTTTTCTCACAAAACCCTTGTCTTACTTTTCTCTCATCGTACATCTCTCTGTTCTTTATTCTCTCATTTTCCATCCCTCCCCTAGGTATGGTTAATGGACAAGTTGCAGGTTGTGGACTCTTGCCCGGCTTATTCAGCTCGAGGCTACTTCTTCCGGCAGCGCCTAGTCAATGCTCTTGACGAAAGGTGGTGGTTCGATTGGATGTGCAATTTGTCCGCAGACGGCATTGCTTGGCGTTGTCCTTGGCTCAACCTCCCGGCCATGAGCTATAGTATGTCTCGGCTGATTGGGATCCAACTGATTGGTCTAACCCACTGCGTATTCTATTTTCCGTTCCGGTTTCTGCGTCAGTTTGGTCATGATCAGACCTGCCCACCGGAGGGGATTGAGCACCCAACTGCTTTCCCGGTCCGGGGCGCACAGCTTGCCCGATATGCCACAGCATGGAGGACTAGAGAGCTCCTGGCCCCTGCTTCCACTTTCAGTTGCACTTTGTCCGATGAGTGCTTGGATTGGCTCAATGAGGAGGCACAGGTCGGGCCTAGCTTGGCATCAGATGCTTCGTCCAGCTCCGGGAGGGGACGCAGAGATACTTGATTCAACTATGCCCGAGATTTATTGCTTTATCAGTATTTTCAAGTTTTCTTTATGAATGTATCAAAAAAAGCAACCTCGATTGTAATGCAAGAGTAGGAGAACTCTATTTTGAAATCAATGAAATTGAAAGTTGTGGTACTGAAAATTTTCCGCTTTTGGTCCAAAAATGGTCTTAGTCGTAAAAAGATGATTTGAACAAAGTCAACTTTTATTAAAACTTTTCAAAACTATTTTCGATGTGGATCAGAATTGGACACGCCGAAAATCTGTCACTGAGATGCACAACCTCAGATCCCTGCAACTGGAAAGTTGCCCCTAGTCTGAAGAACAATGCGGCACTGCAAAGCAACGGAAAGTTGCCCCTTGTCTGAGTAGCCTTGCACCGTCGCGGCAACGGAAAGTTGCCCCTAGTTTGAACAGCACTGTACTGGAGATCACGATAAATGCTGATGGATAAAGATGACTGAGATGATCAAGATGGACAGAGTTGATCGGGGAAAAGTTTATGGCTGAACTTCAAGGTGAAGTTGCCTACGTATCCCAAAGATGGGAATCAAGCCTTACGTAGTTCAGGCTAAGGTTCACTCGAGTATTTTCACTCTCCTTTTGCGCTCTAACTTTTGCCAAGGCCGCCCTTTGCGGGTTTTCAACCTTGCGAGCTCAGTTTTTATATTTTCTAATTTTTTGTGCTCTGATTTTTGCCTAGGTCGCCCTTTCGGGTTTTCGGCCTAGCGAGCCTCTCAAGGATAGTATTTCTTCAACTTGTCCATATTGATCGGTTGTGAGAACTCCAAGCCATCTAGGTCCATCAGAACCACAGCCCCACCTGACCAGATAGCTTTGATGATGTAAGGACCAGTCCAATTGGGTTTGAACTTGCCCCTTGGGTCGTGGATGGGAGCTCGGTTGTCTTTGAGCACCAAATCTCCTTCTTTCAGATTCTGGGACTTAACCTTCTTGTTGAAAGCCCGGGCAATTCTGCGTTGATAGCCTTGGATGTGGTACAGTGCTTTCAGTCTTCTTTCATCAAAGAGCATGAGTTCTTCGAATCTGCTTTGCTGCCAATCTGCTTCGGTTATCTGGCATTCAGCCAATACTCGTAACGACGGAACCTCAATCTCAATGGGTAGAACAGCCTCCATTCCATAGACCAATGAATATGGAGTTGCTCCAGTAGAAGTTCTGATTGAAGTCCTGTAGCCCCACAGAGCAAATGGCAGCTTGTCTGGCCAGTCCCGATAGGTTCCCACCATCTTCTGTAGTATATGCTTGATGTTCTTGTTGGCGGCCTCAACTGCTCCGTTGGTTTGCGGCCTGTATGTGGATGACTTATGAAAAGCCACATTGTATTTCTCCAACAAGTCTATCACTTCTTTCTTGAAGTGGGAACCATTATTTGAAATTATCTCGTTTGGCACCCCGTAGCGACAGATGATGTTGTTCCTGATGAACTTTGCGACGTGCGACGCCTTCAACACCGCGTATGATTGGGCCTCGACCCACTTTGTGAAATAATCTATCGCTACCAGGATAAACTCATGCCCGTTTGACCCCTTCGGGGTAACAGCTCCGATCACATCAATTCCCCAGACTGAAAAAGGCCATGGCGAAGTCATGTTGTACAGTTTTGACGGCGGGATGTTCATGCGATTTGCATGAATTTGACACTTGTGGCATCGCCGAACAAAGCTAATACAATCCTCCTCCATGGTTGACCAATAGTAGCCCTGTCTGAGGATCTTCCTGGCCAGCATTACTCCATTCATGTGTGCACCGCACTCTCCCCCATGGATGGCTTCCATCAGGCGTTTTGACTCTTCAGCTTCTACACAGAGCTTATGCATTCCCAGATGACCCCTTTTGTACAGCTTTCCTCCGCAGATAATGAACTGAGCAGCCATTCTTCTGACAGCCCTCTTATCCTTAGCATTTGCCCCTAGTGGATATGTCTCCTTTTCCAAGAAGTTCCAGATGTCGTAATACCAGGGGTTGCCGTCTTGAACCTCATCTATGGCGGAAATCGACTCGTATGCCGGCACGAACTTCTGATCAATAATGACTGGACGCATCCGGACTCCGGACGGGATGTCTATCATAGAGGATAGAGTTGCTAATGAATCTGCAAACCTGTTGTTCTCTCTTACGAGGTGGGTGAAATTTAGCTTCTCAAACCGAGGAATTAACAAATCCAAGGTTTGGTGGTAGATTATCATCCTTTCCTCCTTGACTTTCCAATCTCCTTTCGCTTGAGACACAACAAGGTTCGAGTCCCCAATGACGTCCAACCGTCTTGCCCCTAGTTCTAGGGCTGCTTCCAGGCCAGCAATACATGCCTCATACTCTGCTTCATTGTTGGAAACTTTGAACTGGAGCTTGAATGCTAAAGGGATACGGGAATCATCAGGCGATATCAGATACACCCCTATCCCATACCCATACTGGTTTGACGCTCCGTCAAAGTACATCGTCCAAGTTTCATCTTCGACGTGCAGAATGGCTTCATCTGGGAATAGATACTCAGCCGCTTCATCCCTCTCAACCGGGTGGTCGGCAAGGAACTCCGCTACCGCTCTACCTTTCATTGACTTGCGCGTTACATACTTCAAATCAAATTCGGAGAGCAACAGCAGCCAGCGAGCCAGCCTACCTGTAAGTGCTGGTTTCCCGAAAAGATATTTGATGGGATCCAAACGCGAAACCAACATTACAGAGTGGGCTAATAGGTAGTGCCGCAGCTTCCTGGTTGCCCATACCAAGGCCAAACAAGCCTTCTCCAGCGGCGTATAGCGGGTCTCGTAATCCAGCATCTTTTTGCTCAGATAGTAGATGGCTCTTTCCACTTTGTCTTCCGACTCCTGCGCGAGCATGCAGCCCATGGTAGTCTCAGTTACCGAGAGGTACAATATCAACGGTCTCCCCGGCTCTGGCGGTGACAACACGGGTGGGTTCTGTAGGTACTCTTTGATCTGTTCAAAAGCTGCTTGGCATCGGCCGTCCCACTGGAATTTCTTTCCTTTCTTCAGGAGACCAAAAAGTGGTTCACAAGTCAAGGTTAATTTAGAAATAAACCGTCTTATGAATTGCACTTTACCCAGAAAGCCTCGCACCTCCTTTTCAGTCCTTGGTGGTGGCATTTCTAAGATGGTCTTGATTTTGGAAGGGTCGACCTCGATGCCCCTTTGTGTAATCAGAAACCCTAGCATCTTCCCTGCTGTAACACCAAACGTGCATTTCTGGGGATTCAGTCGCAGTCGAAACTCTTTGATCCTTTGAAAGAATTTTTGTAAGGCGGTGTAGTGGCCCTCTCTATCTTTGGACTTGACAATCATGTCGTCCACATACACCTCGACCTCCTTATGGATCATATCATGCAATATTGTAGTTGCTGCCCGTTGATACGTAGCTCCAGCATTTTTCAACCCGAATGGCATCACTCTATAACAATATGTCCCCCACGGGGTGGTGAACGCAGTCTTTTCCCGGTCTTTGGGTGCCATCACTATCTGATTATAGCCTGAGAAACCATCCATAAACGAAAGCAAGGCGTGTCCTGCCGTGAAATCCACCAATTCATCAATGTGTGGCAAGGGAAAGTCGTCCTTCGGACTGGCCCTGTTCAAATCTCTGAAGTCTACACAGACCCGAATTCTACCATCCTTCTTTGGCACCGGAACAATGTTGGCCAACCAAGTTGGATATTCAGATACTAGCAGGAACCCTGCGTCAATTTGCTTGGTGACCTCTTCCTTAATTTTGAGGGCCCAGTCCGGGCGAATCCTTCTGAGTTTCTGTTTGACAGGGCGGGCCTCGGGGTCAAGAGGGATCCGGTGCTGTACAATCTCAGGATCGATTCCAGGCATGTCTTCGTAGGACCACGCGAAAACATCTTTGAAATCTTTTAATAAAGCGACTAAGCGCTCGCGCTCCTCCGAAGACAATGTGGACCCGATCTGGACCAGCCGCGGGTCCTTCTCAGTACCAACATTCACAGTAGTGATTTCATCCATTAAAGGTTTAACAAATCTTTCCTGCTCTTGATCAATTAATCGTTGCAAAACTGGGGGAATTTCTTCCTCGCTGTTTTCATCAAAATTTTGAAAATCCTGATTTAAGCAATAAATCAAAGGCACAGAAAAATACTCGGAAACCACATCCACATCATTCTCATTAAATACTTCCAAGCCGTCAGATTCCTCTGTTACAACAGACTCGAAAGAAAATGAAAAAGACGACCTAGACAGGACTGTGGCATCCGGGTTATCACCCCCAGGAATACCGGACTCAGACTCAGTCGAGCTGGAATCTGATTCCGACGCACAAGATTCGGTAGAATCAGATTCTGGCTCACTACCTGACCCGGAACTGCTAGATAAAAAGCCTTCTTCATATTGCCAGATGAGAGAAGGTGCGATAGATGCATCCAAGATCGGCGCTGGAAAGCCCGCAGCTATTTCATCTCCAATCACAGAAACCGAAGAGTTATCCCCCAAGCACTCTTGGCCGATCGGAGGATCTGATAGTAGACTCGCCAGTGCTACCCCCATTTCAAGCTCTGTGCTCTCAGGATCCACTGCTTCACATTGCTCAACCTCAGTTGGTGGGTCTGTCTGCGCTTCGGCAACGTCATCCCCAGATAATTGTATGTCGAAGAAGATTTCAAAACCAGGCACGCGCGTCCCCTCCGCGTTTAGCCATGGCTCCGGGAAGCCGCAAAATGGAAAATCTTCCCCCTCCCGGACGAAACGTCCGTTTAGGGTACCCCAGATGGGCCTGTGCATTAACTCAAATGGCTTCCCGGCCTTCTTTGCTCTGGCCCTTCCGGCCATTTCTTTTCCTTTTCTCACCCAATCCTCCTTGGTGGGCAGATAACCCAATCCAAAGGCGTGGGGGTTGTGTGGCACTTCGGCCAATACTGAGACGCCCTTCCGGCCGCTTCTCCCTAATCCCATACCGGGGGTATGTTTTAGCTTGTTCATGAGGTAAATAGATTGAGCACTAACGTACATACCCTCATTCGCAGCCATGACATTCTGCACCACTTGAGCCTCGGCCAAAGTGAACCCCGACAAAAACACATCCTCCGTGCCATGCTCGATCTCCAAGACAGGTGTAGACACTTCCGGCGGCGGATGGATTGATGAATTCCCAAAAACGATCGCTACCCCTTTCCCGTGAGGGTACTTTAGCATTTGATGTAGAGTGGAAGAGACTGCTTTGACCTGGTGCAACCACGGTCGCCCCAAAAGTAGGTTAAAGGTTGCGGGAACGTCCAAGACATGAAATTCAATGCTATGCTGTCCTGGACCAACCTTGGTTTGAATTTTAACAGTCCCCATCACTTCTCTGCTGGTATTGTCGTATGCTCTGATCACTTGGGTGGTTAGGATGAAGTCCACGGGTTTCAACCCGATTGCATATGCCGTTCTGGTCGGGCAGACATTAATCGCAGACCCGGTATCAACAAGTACCACCGGTATCCACTTATCTCTACATTCCACAGAAATATAGAGAGGTTTGTTATGACTTGTGCCCTCAGGCGGTAGCTCCTTGTCCGAAAAGGTTAATGCCGGGGAACCTCCTCCCGGAAAAACCAGCCCAACCAGCTGTTCAGGCGTGGTGTCTATGGAGAGTTTGGACTTGTCCATGGCAGATAGGACAGCTTCCCTATGTACTCGCGATGCCATTAGCAGTCCCCAGATGGAGATGTCTGCTTGTATTTTCTTTAATTGTTTCAGCACAGCTTCCTCTTCAATCTGCCTCTCCTTCTGTTTTTCCGCTTCTCTATTCTTCCCGGATGCCTCGGGTTGGTCCAGATGTGGGGGTTTGAAGTACCGCCCACTTCTCGTCATATGGTCAATCTCATCGAGGTACCAAGTATCATCCGGCTGGCCACTTCCCCAGTCTTCATCGGTGTGGGCAAGACACAGGTCGTCATCTTCCCACCACATTCCGCTGGCAGCCAACAGACACCTGTCTGGCTCCGGTCCACTCGCACTCTCAGTGCTTTCTGTCCATATGCTCGCAGCATTGTCTGTCTTCGTCCACACAGCACTTTCAGTCCCCTCAAGGCCCTTTGCCTTCCTGGCTCTCTCAGTAGCCTCAAACTTTTCCTGTTCCAACTGCATCGGTACAGCTGGTTGTTTAACGATTCCTGTATCTACAATGCCCATGTCTTGAGCGGAATTCTTAACACCGGCGCTTTCCGGCGATACAACTTGACTTTCGGCCATTCCGGCCACAACTGATACTTCCGCCCCTGCCGGGCTCTGTTCTGGTTGGGCTTCCCCCACTGCATCTGGTTGATCCTCGAGCCATCCAGTGGCCTCCTCTGATTCCTCATAATCGTACCAATTGATTGACGCATCCTCCAGTTCCTGATCATCGAGAAATTGCAGGTTGGCAAAGTCTTCCTCTACGGCTGTCAGATCATCTGCCCGTAGCCCAGATCCATCCCCCTGGATCATGCATAGCTCTCCTGTCTCTGGCAATTCTACGCTTAGCCCAATTCGGCTCGTTGATAGGATGTACTTGCTTGGATTATAGGCTCCCCCAGCAAAATTCTGTCCAGTCCCAGATTCAACAATCTCATTCTCTCCCAAAATCTGCCCTGCCCTGTCTTCGACGGTCTCCACCATCGGTTCTGGTTGGGTTTTAGAGATGTCCACCATGCACAAGAAATCAGTGCAATCGGGGAGGAGCACCTCCGGCTTGGGTAGGTGGGTGGGCGTAATATAGATGCTAGGATCGTAAGATGCGACCCCAGTCTGGATAAAATTAATTCTTTTGGGAGGAGGGGCTTGGTTGTGTGGTGGGAGAGGGTTGGTTGTGACATTGGGTTTATCAGGAGGCGCGATCACCTGTTTATCAATAAGATCTTGGATCTCATGACGCAATCTGTAACAACGGTCGGTGTCGTGACCGTGTTGTTGGTGATACGCACAGTATTTTGACGAGTCGTAAAAGGGGGGAAGTGGATTTGGTAATGGCTTTGGTTCCAGGGGTTTCAAATGATTTTTCCTGATCAATATTCCCAGAACCTTGGTCAGAGGCATATATAGTGGGGTAAAGGTTCTTTGGCCTCGTGGTTGGAATCGGTTGTTTTGTGTGTTGCTTCCGGACGCGCCGGAGAATGGTGTGGCAGTTGTGGGCCTTGGAGGGGGAGGGGGAGTGGTGGTGACAATACTAACTTCCGAGGCTCTCGTATTTGCAGCGCCACTCGGGCCTGCATTGTTGTTGCAGTTGAAGGTCCTCCTCGGTTGTTCTCTATCGTGGTCAAACAGACCTTGTTTCATTGCGTCCTCGATCTGCACCCCCATATCATGTAAATCTGCGAAAGTAGGGAAGGGGACTACGATCATTCTCTGCATCAGCTTTGGGTGGAGATTGCGCACAATCATCCGGATTTGATCTTTGTCAGTGGGCCTTAAGGTCATCATTGACGCCTTCGCCCTCCACCGGATCACAAAGTCCGAGAAAGTTTCCTTAGGCTCTTGCCTTGTCGTTTCGAGATCACGAGTTGTGATCTCGATCTGAGTGTTGTATGAATATTGCGTGACAAAAGCCTCTGCCATCTCATCCCAATTCTTCTTCACTTCATCTTGTAATCTTGCATACCAATGGGAGGCCACACCCGACAGGGTTCGACCGAATAGTGAGAGCTTCTGTGGTCGTGTTAGGCCCATTGGCCGCAAGATGTCTGCAAACAATCGGATATGGACCATGGGGTCGCCAGACCCATCAAAACGGTCGATTTGTGGCATTTTGAACCTATCGGGGAGTGTTACGGCCTCCTCGGTATATCCATCTTCGATATCCGGCATAGCCTTGACCCCTTGGGATGTTTTGAAGAGCTTCTGCAGTTTGCTCAATTTCAGAGCCGTATGATCAACCTCGACCTCGAAGGGAGAGTCCGGGTGATTGGATGTATGGACCTTGGACAGTTGTGGTGGAAGCGGGGGCGGAGCTGGCCCCGTTGGAAGATTTGTGTCCTCTTGCGGGTTTTGGATAGTCGGCACAGTGTTCTGAGTGTTCGGAGGAGCGTTCTGAACAGCAGGCTTTTGCTCAGGTAATGGGGCCCCTGCCGGAGGAGGAATTTGGTGTGAAGCAGATGCTGTATTCTGTTGTTGCAGTCGGGTAATCAGCTCAGCCTGCTGGGTCATAATTTCGGCCTGTTGCTTAGCGAGTTCATCCCGGCGAACGGCATCTTGCTGCATGGCCCGCATGGTTTCCTGCATCTGGCGCATTATTTCCTCAACTCCTGTTGGTGCCGTCATACTGTTTCGATTTGTCTGAACTATTGGCAGATCTGTCTCAATAGGGATCTCAATCCAACTGTCCACTGATGGGGGAAACCACTGTTCTGGTGCCCTCTGTTCGGATACACTGCATTTTTTCTGCTTCCTTCTGGTAACAGGGGGTAGAGAATGGAACACTGGCTGTCCGTCGATTAGATCCTCGGATCGATGGAGTCGACGACCTCGTGTCCAAAGTGCTTGGGGAATGCCTGCTGGGTTGGAAGCAATTGTGCTAAAACTGACCTAGCAAAAGATAAATAAAGCGAAAAGGAAATAAATAAACAGATAAACGGACAGCATAACAGCTTAAAATAAAATGCATGACACACAGTCGGGCATAACAACACACAGTCAATAAGCTGAAATACACTGCCCTCAAACACTGATTATTATCCCTGTATCACTGTCCCCTAAAACAGAATCTGATATCCGCAGATAACTAATCCTCAAATACTGGCTGGTGCCCGCAGGCCTGATACCCAAACTCATGTACTGAACTGATGCCCGCAGGCCTGATACTGTCAATACTGAACTGATGCCCGCAGGCCTGATACTGATAATACTGAACTGAAGCCCGCAGGCTTGATGCCCAAACTCATATACTGATACATGCATTCCTGTAGAGACGCACTCTAAAGCACATAACAGATAAGTGAGAGCCAAAACACCCCTATGTTGGGGTAGGGTTTCCCTGTCCTATTTTGTCAGGAGCTAGGGTTTCACTATGCACACAGCGGTTTCAAACAACCTATGAACGGGTAAGCAACCTGTCCTAATTTGGAATGGTCACTATGGATCCGAGTATGCACTAGGTCGAATGGTCAAAGAGGGTGCCTCGGTAAAACCGGGGTTTGTGTTCCAATACTGGCAGAGCCCACAACCGGTCAGCCTTATGGTCATGCCTTGACAAGACAAGCCTCCGGCAAACCGTTCAGGAATAGCAGATGGCAAACACGGTGTCCTAGGCGCACCAATGCAAATGCAATGCAAAGAAACACACAAGTGTAGTCAAAAACATATATCATGAGTTCGAGTCAAGCTCTCTAAATCCCCAGCAGAGTCGCCAGAAACTGTAACAAGCCCGCGGGGGACCTCGTTACAGCTCGGACTCGACTTCTCGTAGTCACGGTTCTAGATCTGAACCAAAGAGTCCAAATCCGGCAAATCGTTTTGAGAAAACAGATTTTTGAAAGAAGTGCCAAACATGGACTGCTTTGCCAGATACAGAGTCGCCACCTAAATATTTTATTTTGGGAAATCTAGGAAACCCTGACTCGGTGCCAAAAGGCCACGTGTCCGTCATCACCAAAGTTGCCTCGGCTCGGGAACTTGGGTACGATTGGGGAAGGTCACTTCGTGAGCACCCCCGCTCGCCCGGTCATAGACCGGCCTCTACTAACCATGATATCAATTTTTGAAAACATTGTGAGTTCTTATTCCGGTTATTAGCCTAGGTTACTATGTGATGTGCACAGCATATAAGTATAGACTGAGTCGCCTGAATTGGAACAAAACATTTCATGTTTGCTTTTTGAAAATGGTTTGCTACCCGCGGGTAGGCTTGAAACGTTTGATGATTTATTCCAATTTAAGTAACCCAACCTTCACCCACAGGCATTCAGGCAGATATATCACATAAGCAATTAGCCTCATGGTAAGCATGCTTTTCATGGCATTCACTCACACTCACACGCATGCAAGGATGCTAAAGCGTAGAACTTACCGAGTACTCCAAGCCAAAATAGAAATTATATTAGAAATCATGCATGATCCTAAGTATACAGAAATGCCTAATGCAACACATGCAAAATGCAACTATAGCAGGCTCGGCTATTCTAAGATGGCATATGAAATGTTACAACTATCATGTATTCAACTTTGGAATTGAAAGTACAATGCGGTTAGTATGATGCGCCGAGCCCGGTGTATGCAATACAGATGAATGATGCAAACATGCTGTCATAACTGTATGCTAATTTAAATATGCCCTAATCTAACCATCGTAAGCGGATAAATAAAAGGGAGAAAGACGTGAGGTTGGAAGACATACATCACACTCACGCACACTTATTACAGTTATCCCTCGCGCAGAGGGTCCGAATAAATAATACAGTCCGAATATTACAGTCCCGAATAAAAGAAATATTACAGTCCAAAAAAATATACAAATTCCTAATTAATTAATGAATTAACTAAGAAAGCAAATAAAACTGGCGTGCAAGCCAGGGACTGCCTTGCTTCTGATAGATGATGCATATCCGGGTTGTCTTGCGCGGAAATCCACCGGAATGCCCCAATTAGCCTCTGTTTACACCTTTTCTTGAAATGCGTGCCAAGCCCCAAAAAGTTGTTGATTCTTCATTTTGCTGCAACAGAGAGCAGGAAAGGGGCATAGCAATGTATTTGCACAGATATATGCATGTCTCGATCCTCGTGCCACCAATCACGCATACCGAGGCATGATGGCCGAGGAGTCGAAATGCACAACTCAATATAGGATGAATGCATATGAAACTACAGCTAAAACCTAACTCCATCATGGATAATCCGGAGTGTCGGTGACTGGGAAATTGAGACACATTCCGTCACTCGGAGTACGAAATGTACCTCGTTTCCCGTGCCCGGGCTAACTCCTATTCCGAACACGATGCAATGTGCATGATATGCATGAAATGCAACTAAGATGCAATCCTAACATACAGAATGCTGTGGAAATGATATGCCTCGAAATGCGTGCACACGGGCACGCAAATCGAGGCAATGACAGAATGCGATAAAAATGAGATGCCTCGAAATACGTACACACGGGCACGCAAACCAAGGCGATGACAGAATGTGATGAAAATGAGATGCCTCGAAATGCGTGCACTCGGGCACGCAAACCGAGGCGATGACGGAATGTGATGAAATGGCATAGAAATGACAAATGGGCTTATACCAACATGAGTGAGCCTCAGCCACACTCACATAGGATGCCGGTGAATGAAAAATGAGGTGCCTTGAAATGCGTGCACTCGGGCACGCAAACCGAGGCGATGACAGAATGTGATGAAATGGCATAGAAATGACAAATGGGCTTATACCAACATGAGTGAGCCTCAGCCACACTCACATAGGATGCCGGCGGATAAAAAATGAGGTGCCTCGAAATGCGTGCACTCGGGCACGCAAACCGAGGCGATGACGGAATGTGATGTAATAACATGAAATGGATGGCAATCATTCTAATGGAATTTCAGCACTAAAATATGGGGGAAAACAGTCCCGAAATGAGGCGAAATGACATGAAATGCATGGAATTAACCCGAAATGCGAATTTAGGCACCTGAAATGGCCTATAGCTATGCCAAACATGCACAACATGGACATGCAATGCAAAGACAGAAGCTAGACAGTCCCAAAAAAGGCACTTTCACAGTTATAAACATGGCCAAACAGCAAGCACAGGTATGGCAAAAATGGCATGCAAGAATAGGGGCCAAAAGAGGGGTAATGAAGCAAGTGATATAAGCAAAACCCAAACTGAAAAAATTTCTTCTACAACACTGAAGAGGGACCAAAAATATGAACATTTACAGTATATGGAAAGCCTCGAATCAATATAAAAACATGCTAAAAATGTGATGCGAAATGAGGCTCAAAAGTGGCTATAACATGAAGTATACAAAATAATCATCAAACAGCCAAAGATCCTTAATAAAACATGTAGAATGGGCCAAAATAGGATTATTTCCAGAACTGTAAAATGGCCAAAAACAAAAGCATGGTAGGCTAACTAAACATGCAAGAATGGGGAATAAAAGAGAGATATAACATGAAGTGGCATATGGAGACCCCTAACCATGAAAGGACCCGAATGAAACATGAAGTATGGACCAAAATAAGCACTTTTTCAGAACTGAAAAATGGCCAAAAACAAAAGCATGGTAGGCTGCCATTGCATGCAAAGATGGGGACCGAAAGAGGAGTATAAAGGTAGGTATAACATGGAAGTCCCAAATGGTGTTGATCCCTTCTTCAATGTTGAAGAGGGGCTCAAAATGAGCCTGATATCAGTTTACAACATGCTCAAAAACAGATTAATCACGGGCTAAAAATAGCATGCAAAATCATGACATATAAGAGGATCAATGAAGCAAGTGTATCATGGAGGGCTCAAACAGGGTTGAGCCCTTAATGAAAAGTGAAGATGAGCTCAAAAGAGGGCCCTTTTCAGTTAGGGCCGGAGCTTGAAACAAAAAGCAAGTGAGGCTCACAAATGAATCAAGAAAAAGGGTCAAAAGAGAAGAAGTGTTACTTACCCTTGAAGACTAAGGCTTTGGTTGCTTCTTGGACCAATTTGCAGCTTCTTTGGCCTTTGAGAAACCTTCCTTGTTGCTGGAAATGAGGTGGTGGTGGTAGAGCTTGGTGGTGTAGAAGAAATGGTGCTTAAGGACTTAAGGTTTTTCAAGGAAATGAGAGGTATAGAAATGGAGTTGTGTATGGATGCTTGAAGATGAAGTTTTCTAACCCCAACAAAGGATATATCTTGCTTGCTATATAGGCCAAAGAAGGGGTGTAAGGGTGGGGGAAAAGGAGAGTAACTTTCCCCCACAAAATATCCCCCGGATAAAGATCTTTTCTGGGGGCTATTGCCCCACAGCTGTAAAGTGCACAGTGCAAGGAACACGGCCGACCTATTACTTTTGCTCCAGGTGGCCGGCCGGCTAGGGGTCAAAAGGGTCAATCAGATTTTCTGGCCGGCCACCAACTGATGGTGTTCTCCTATGTGTGTACAACACAACCATGTGGTTAAAAGTCCAAGAAAGTGGGCCCAAGGGGTTCAACATTAGCTCGGAAAGAGGGGGTCAAAAGGGTCAAACAGCATTACTGGCCGGCCACCAACTTTTAGGGTCCTCTCATGTGTGTACATCACAAATATGTGGTTCAAAGTTAGAGAAAAAGGGTCCAAGGGGTTCAACATTAGCCCGGAAGGAGGGGGTCAAAAGGGTCAAGTAGAATTAATGGCCGGCCACCAACTTTTAGGGTCCTCTCATGTGTGTACATCACAAATATGTGGTTCAAAGTTGGAGAAAAAGGGTCCAAGGGGTTCAACATTAGCCCGGAAGTGCGAAAAACGGGCGCCGGAGGGCGTCGGAGGATGTATAACTGGTTGCTGCAACAATTGCTGGCCTCCCACCCTTCAGTGACCTCCCCGGTGATAAAACAGAGGTACCTGCGAAAAATGAACGAAAACCGTTGCAAAATGAAAGTTCTGGGGCCAAAACACGCAGTTCGGGGTCCCGAAAATGGGCTGTTAAGCACCGAAAGTGGCGTTCGGCCACGAAGTGGGTTTCTCAGACCCCAGTGTCCCTCAAAAGGGAGAAAATAGGAAGTATGTCAAAAACCGGAGCAATAGGAGATGGTTAAGCGGTCCCGAACCGAGGCACACGGCCTAACGGCTCCGAAAACCGGAAACCGGACTCCGAAATGGGAAAAATGGCCTACGGCCACCAAATGTAGCCTACGGACATTGAGAGATGGTCTACGGGACCCCTCCCTTCCCTCAGGAAAAGAAACATAGAAAACCGAGTTTGGTTCGCAAACCGAGGCAAGGTATAAAAGAGGGCTCGGAAGTCCGGAGGCAGGGCTCACGGCCGCAACTCTGAAACTTCTGAACGAGCACATTATGCAACATCACCAAGCGCTCAATCGGTGACGTCTGAGTCTTAAGGTCGGTCAAAAATGGGGTGTCTACAGTTGCCCCTCTTTGACAGAACTCGGAAGTCACAAGTAACGGGAGTGAGTGTCAAAGCCCAGAGACGACCCATTTTTGACATGGCCGAAGACTTAGACAAACGTACAAAATAAACAGAGATGTGCCCGCAGGCATGCCCACAGGCAGGGGCAAAATGCAAATGATATGCAAGAAGCCGAAGGTAACCCAATGATCATGCAAATGCAGCAAGCTGTAATGAAGCAGGTATTCGCGAATAGATGCAACAGTTTTAAGCAAGAATGCAAAGCAACAACTACATTTCATGCAGTTAAGAATGCGGAGAATTATTCAATCCCCGCCACGTCTCACACGGAGAAGATACGATACCTGCGCGATTCGTCTGGTCGCACCAGCCTCAATTGAACCGTACATACAATATCGTGCCTGCAAAAGAGAGAAATTGCAACAAGTACAACATGCTACCAACATATATTTAATGTGATTCCGAAAGTTCGACACACGCAGTGCCGGTGAGTGAATGCATCGCAATGCGAGAGTGGAACATGCGTGACAACGTATGCTCAAACATAGAAGTATGCCAATATCAAGAAACGTGCACGTTAATGCAGGTATGCTCATGAGAATGCAAGATAATGTGACACGAGCATGAATCAGGGTGCCCGCTTGTCATGAAACAACGAGTACAAAAACGCGTGTTTCGGCGAAGGCAATTCGATCGCGGCCTCCGATCCGCTTCCCGGAAAGGTTGCAACTTATTCAAAAAAGGATACACTTTGATTTTGATGAATGATGACGAGACACATGTCAGAACTTGAAGCTGAAGTCCCAGCGGAGCTATTTCGCAACCGGAAGTATACTTTTCTTGAACTTTTTCAGGTCCCGGGAACTCCGATCTTCCTCAAAATTTGCAGAGAGCTAGGTGGGCATGTGGGGAACATGGCCGGCCGTTTATCTTCCCAAGGGGAGGTGGCCAACCGGTTTCCCATAAAGTAGATAGCTGGCCGGCCAGTTATCCAAAAAGCAGATAGCTGGCCGGCTAGAAAATGGGGCCGGCTGGCCATAAGCCAGATCCGGGGGCAGTTTGGTCTTTTTCCCCTCCTTTTTGCATGCTTCTTCAACCAAGACTTGAGCCCTATAAAAGGCAGCCGAGGTCCCTTCATTTCTTGCCTCCTACAACACTTTCCTCTCCGGATCTGAGTTTCACGCGCGTTTTCCAACGCCCCGCGCAAATTGTTTTCGCAAAAACATTCAGTTTCAAGCACTTTGGAGCGATTAAATTTCGGTTTCGGAGCTTCTTTTCGCATTTTCGCCACTTGAGGTAAGTTTGTCTCAATATTTGGAAGATTTTCTCGGGAGTTGACTTTTGTTGACTTTTCATTTCCCGAGAGTTGACTTTTGTTGACTTTTTCCAATTTTGGCTCATTTTGCTCATTTTTGCTCCCTTTTGCAGATTCTTCTGAAAATGGCGGGCAATTCTCCCCACAGCGGAGGTTTTCCAGGTGCCGGAGACGATTTCGATCCCATGACCCTTCCCCCGAGGACCCGACCTTTTATTCCCGTTAGGTACCGTCCGTCAGCACATGTCCTCCCGCGTGCTGTCTTCCGTCACTTTACTAGCTTTGACGAGCGAGCACCCGGGGATCTGCTTCTCCGAGAGCCGGAGCAGCACCTCTCTCATGAGGCCCGAGAGGTATTTACTTCATTTTTTGTATTTTTCATAGATTTCGCACCTTTGCCATGCTTGAACACGCAGTTTAGCTTAGTACTTTGCCTGCATCCTGAACATGTAGTTTAAACACTCGAATTTCTGAATACTTGGCTCACTAATTAATTATGAACGTACAGTACACATTAGTTAAGAGGCGAACACACGGCTCAAACACGGATCTATCGAACACGCAGCCCGAATTCGAAAGTGAATACACAGCCCATACTTTACATTTTCTGAACGCACAGCCCAGATAGATAGTGAACACGCAGCCCACAATAGTTGAGATTTGAACACGCAGCCCAAACTTCAAATTTTTTGAACATGCAGCCCAGGTAGATAGTGAACACGCAGCCCACAATTTAACTGAAAGTTGAACACGCAGCCCAAATTTCAAATTTTCTGAACACGCAGCCCAGGTAGATAGTGAACACGCAGCCCACAATTTAACTGAAAGTTGAACACGCAGCCCAAATTTCAAATTTTCTGAACACGCAGCCCAGGTAGATAGTGAACACGCAGCCCACAATTTAACTGAAAGTTGAACACGCAGCCCAAATTTCAAATTTTCTGAACACGCAGCCCAGGTAGATTTTGCATGTAGCTTATTTCACTTCATCGGCACACAGCCCATTTCATTCCATTGGCATACAGCCCATTTCATCTCATTGGCACACATGTATTCATTTCACTATTGACATATGTATTCATTCTGAATGCAGGTTTGTTCCCGCAGTGTGCGGGGGTATGGTTCCACCATCGCGCGGGACTGGTACGCCGAGCTCCCGGAGGGTGTTCGAGATTTAGTAGATTTGGCAGGATTCGGGCCCTTCTGCGTCGGGTTGTCACGTTGTCCTGCCAGGAGGACACTGATGGCAGCCTTGGTAGAGAGATGGTGGGACACCACCAACTCCTTTCATTTCTCTGCTACCGGGGATATGACCATGACCCCTTTTGACTTTGCTGTGTTGACTGGCTTAGACATCGGAGGTTGGTCCATCCCTTATGATGAGGATATGGGCGAGTGGGAGGCCGCCTGGATGTATCTATTGGGGGCTCGCCCGCCTGTTGACAGGGTTTCTGGGAGAGTCCGATACACTTGGTTCTCTTCCCACTTCCGGCGGGCGGAGATGGTGCCTGAGAGTCCCGAGGAGACGGAGAAGTACGCCCGTGGTTTCCTTATGTTCCTCTTCGGGACTACCCTGTTCGCCGACAGAGGGAACACAGTTGGGTTATATCTGTTGAGCGCTCTGGTCGACCTATCACAGGTCAGTAGATATGACTGGGGTGGCGCCGGCCTGGCTACCCTTTACTTTTATATGAGCGCGACCTCCCGCGGGCGGGGCGATTTACTTGGCGGCTACTGGAGAGCCTGGGAGGTACTTTTCTGTCCCCTTGATTTGCATTTCTGCTTCTCATTACTTGTACATTGCACACACGGCACACTTTTTACAGTCTGTATTTTGCTCTCAGCATTTCGTACTTACATTCTGCACTGCTTTTCTTAGCTATGGGTCTATGTATACTTCCCATCATTAGCCCCAGAGCTGGAGGTGGTAGGGATTCCCATGACCCCATATTCATTGATGTTCGAGGGCCCGCACCGGCCGAGACCTCGAGAGACCCTCCTTCGCTTGCGACAGTACTTTGACACTGTGCGACATTCAGAGGTACCTCGGAACTTTCAGTTCCTTTCATTTTTATCTTTGATTTGCTCTGTATATTCTCGACTTCTGATCGGTTTATGCATTTATCATCTGCAGATCACATGGCAGCCTTGGGCGCCCCTGGGTGATGGTCTCCGACTTCAGTATACCGGAGCGTCAGACATCTCCCAGTATAGGGTCCTGCTTGAAGGGCCGGTTGGCAGGGCATGGTTTCTGGGGGAACGCTTTCTGCGCCAGGTATAGGGGTATCTTTCTCAGGATCTTCCCGCAGTACCCCCAGCCAGTATGCGGACTGCTGACAGACTCTCTTACTCGGAGGTAGTCGGCGCCATGCTGGGTAGTGATGCTTTACTACATATTGAGGATGGGGACTACGCCACTTACCGTCACATATATTTGATGCCTCCATTGACAGGAGCTCATATCCCGATGATGAGGCCTGCCGGTATGTCATCCTCGGGCCAGGCTCAGGCTCGGGCTGCAGACGCCCCTTCTACTAGCAGGGCTGGTACATCTAGAGGCGGGAGTAGACCAGTTCCTCCGACTCCGTCGGCTTATCCTCATCCTGGATGGCCAGATATGCCCACTGAGCTGATGGCATGGCAGTATGGGGCTATCTCTCCGACCCCGATCCCACTAGAGCCTCCGATGCCCAGTGATCGATACGCTATTGATCCTGACTCACCGCTGGTATGCTCCACTATTTTTTTCATTCATCATTCAGATGTGTAGACATTCTTGTTCACTGATGATTATGAGCTCATTTTTGCAGCCACATCGAGGGTATATGGAGGAGGTGGTTGGGCTGGTGGCCACACTCGAGGGCATGGTCCTACGTAGGGAGGCACAGTTGTCTGTCGCGGGCATTCAGGTACCCTTCAGTTTTCTGGCATTTATCATACTTCTGATGACATGCTGATTTCTACTGCATCGATAGACCACTGGTGTAGAGCACATCTGACACATACCCCACTTGTACACTGCATTTACATGCACCCACTTCACGTAGCCTTTGCTTGTATCTGCATCTGATGTATATATTTGGACTGATGTATTTGAATTGAACTCTTTGTTTTCAGATGCCTTCATGGTCCGGTCAGCCGCAGGCCAGGCCACCTGGGCCTCCTTGGGGAGCTGGGCCATCTGGGCCTTTTCAGGGGGCGGGGTCATCTCGGCCTTCCCGAGGATCCGGGCCATCTAGGCCTTTTCGAGGAGCTCGAGGAGGGCCTGTCCGCAGACGCAGGGCTCACGTTGTGGAGGTGGAGCCTGATGAGGAGGAGGAGGATGCTGAGGAGGAGGAGGAGGCTACCGACCGTCAGTCAGAGACATCTGCTGAGGAGGGGGGCTCCGGTTTTGGTTCGGGGAACAGAGGCGAGGCTGAGGGGGATCCTGAGGATGACAGCTCCGACTCAGATGATGATGATGGTGCGGAGGTTGTCCCGCAAAAGAGGATGAGGCATGCTTCTCGTTCCCGCTCCCGAGGACTTTGATGCTGCTACTTCCTGCTTTATTTCTCTTTTTGCTAGTAGTTTGTAGCACTTTGCACATTGTTAGGCAGTTTTATTTTTTGTAAAACTTGTACCTTTGTTTGTTGTAAAACATGATGAAATGAAATAGCTTTTGAAA
This sequence comes from Camellia sinensis, assembly GCF_055761805.1. Classification (NCBI taxonomy): domain Eukaryota; kingdom Viridiplantae; phylum Streptophyta; class Magnoliopsida; order Ericales; family Theaceae; genus Camellia; species Camellia sinensis. The sequence continues at coordinate 46,085,140 of NC_138964.1, forward strand.
AGGTGTTTGTATTTTTAGCATCGTATCGCATCAATTTATTTTGCACAAAAATGAAATTGAATGGTAATGCGCATTGTGTAATCACCAAGTCAGGTAGTGAACTGACGCAATAAACTAAACAACCCAACTTACTAAGATATAACAGATCCTTAGGAAGTTTACAACTCGATAAACAAAATGCAACAATGCAAATAAACAAGACTTTAACAAAAATTGCTTAAACAGAGAGCAATGACTCAAAAACACGAAGCACGTCCGCTCGACAAACAACTCGATAAACAAAACAACAACTCAATAATCAAAACTGCAACTCGATAAACAAAACGATAACAGAGTGTACTTCTGGCGATCTGGGCATCGGAACGCATCCGAAACGGAGGGAGATGAAGGCCTTTGACTCTCCCATTGCACGGAAATGTTTGAAACTTCCCTCAAAGAGTAAAACAGGGCCAAGGAGATACACTGCAGCATTGCTGGTCATCTTTGGGAGCTGGCCGGCCATTTTTTGTGGAGAGAGACAGCTGGTCGGCCAGTTTTGTAAAAAGTAAATGGCTGGCCAGCCAGAAAAGGTGGCTGGCCGGCCATTCTGTCCTGCAACCACCAGATTTTTGACATGTGTCCCCGTGAATAGTGTTTTTCCTTCTATAAAAGCCTCAACTTCGGGAACATTCATTTCATCTTAGTTTTAGACAAAGATGGAGGCGTTTCTCGCAGAAAATGTCACATCTTGGATCTCCTCTTTAGATGGCTCGGAAAAGTTGAATTTTTGGGGTTTCGGCTTGAATGCACTATTCACGCTGAGCCGTACTCTGCTACAGCTTCCTTTTCTCCATGCCGCGGCAAGGTTCTGGAATCCAGTGACGCATGTTTTTAGCTTTGGCGGCCAAGAGATGTGTCCCACTTTCGAAGATTTTCAGGTTTTGATGGAGTCTGAGTGCTCTGAAGTGATCTTGCCTCAGCTTCGTTTTGGTCACACCCAGGCTTTAGGGCGGATGTGTGGGCTCACGGTGCATGATGCTCGATCTCTGATCTGCAGTGGGGAATTGGACATCCTCGGCTTGATCCACCGTTTTTCCGATGCCGGTGACCGCAGCAACCATTATTGGCAGGGTTTCCGGCAACACGCCCTCTGCTTATGTTTGTTGTCCCATTTTCTGCTTTCCTCGGGCTTCGGCGGGGCGAGCATTCGCCTGATTGAAGTCGCCCAAGGTTTGAGAGAAGGAAAGAGCTGTATTGCCATGACCTTGGCCGAGACACTGATGGGCTTAGATTCTGTCTATCGCCGGGAGGCGACTAGGTTTGCTGGGAGTCCACTGCTACTGCAGGTAATGTTTCCCACCCGACCTTACATATATATTTGCTCACATCACTCGACCCTCAGGCTCGGTTTTTCTCACAAAACCCTTGTCTTACTTTTCTCTCATCGTACATCTCTCTGTTCTTTATTCTCTCATTTTCCATCCCTCCCCTAGGTATGGTTAATGGACAAGTTGCAGGTTGTGGACTCTTGCCCGGCTTATTCAGCTCGAGGCTACTTCTTCCGGCAGCGCCTAGTCAATGCTCTTGACGAAAGGTGGTGGTTCGATTGGATGTGCAATTTGTCCGCAGACGGCATTGCTTGGCGTTGTCCTTGGCTCAACCTCCCGGCCATGAGCTATAGTATGTCTCGGCTGATTGGGATCCAACTGATTGGTCTAACCCACTGCGTATTCTATTTTCCGTTCCGGTTTCTGCGTCAGTTTGGTCATGATCAGACCTGCCCACCGGAGGGGATTGAGCACCCAACTGCTTTCCCGGTCCGGGGCGCACAGCTTGCCCGATATGCCACAGCATGGAGGACTAGAGAGCTCCTGGCCCCTGCTTCCACTTTCAGTTGCACTTTGTCCGATGAGTGCTTGGATTGGCTCAATGAGGAGGCACAGGTCGGGCCTAGCTTGGCATCAGATGCTTCGTCCAGCTCCGGGAGGGGACGCAGAGATACTTGATTCAACTATGCCCGAGATTTATTGCTTTATCAGTATTTTCAAGTTTTCTTTATGAATGTACCAAAAAAAGCAACCTCGATTGTAATGCAAGAGCAGGAGAACTCTATTTTGAAATCAATGAAATTGAAAGTTGTGGTACTGAAAATTTTCCGCTTTTGGTCCAAAAATGGTCTTAGTCGTAAAAAGATGATTTGAACAAAGTCAACTTTTATTAAAACTTTTCAAAACTATTTTCGATGTGGATCAGAATTGGACACGCCGAAAATCTGTCACTGAGATGCACAACCCCAGATCCCTGCAACTGGAAAGTTGCCCCTAGTCTGAAGAACAATGCGGCACTGCAAAGCAACGGAAAGTTGCCCCTTGTCTGAGTAGCCTTGCACCGTCGCGGCAACGGAAAGTTGCCCCTAGTTTGAACAGCACTGTACTGGAGATCACGATAAATGCTGATGGATAAAGATGACTGAGATGATCAAGATGGACAGAGTTGATCGGGGAAAAGTTTATGGCTGAACTTCAAGGTGAAGTTGCCTACGTATCCCAAAGATGGGAATCAAGCCTTACGTAGTTCAGGCTAAGGTTCACTCGAGTATTTTCACTCTCCTTTTGCGCTCTAACTTTTGCCAAGGCCGCCCTTTGCGGGTTTTCAACCTTGCGAGCTCAGTTTTTATATTTTCTAATTTTTTGTGCTCTGACTTTTGCCTAGGTCGCCCTTTCGGGTTTTCGGCCTAGCGAGCCTCTCAAGGATAGTATTTCTTCAACTTGTCCATATTGATCGGTTGTGAGAACTCCAAGCCATCTAGGTCCATCAGAACCACAGCCCCACCTGACCAGATAGCTTTGATGATGTAAGGACCAGTCCAATTGGGTTTGAACTTGCCCCTTGGGTCGTGGATGGGAGCTCGGTTGTCTTTGAGCACCAAATCTCCTTCTTTCAGATTCTGGGACTTAACCTTCTTGTTGAAAGCCCGGGCAATTCTGCGTTGATAGCCTTGGATGTGGTACAGTGCTTTCAGTCTTCTTTCATCAAAGAGCATGAGTTCTTCGAATCTGCTTTGCTGCCAATCTGCTTCGGCTATCTGGCATTCAGCCAATACTCGTAACGACGGAACCTCAATCTCAATGGGTAGAACAGCCTCCATTCCATAGACCAATGAATATGGAGTTGCTCCAGTAGAAGTTCTGATTGAAGTCTTGTAGCCCCACAGAGCAAATGGCAGCTTGTCTGGCCAGTCCCGATAGGTTCCCACCATCTTCTGTAGTATATGCTTGATGTTCTTGTTGGCGGCCTCAACTGCTCCGTTGGTTTGCGGCCTGTATGTAGATGACTTATGAAAAGCCATATTGTATTTCTCCAACAAGTCTATCACTTCTTTCTTGAAGTGGGAACCATTATCTGAAATTATCTCGTTTGGCACCCCGTAGCGACAGATGATGTTGTTCCTGATGAACTTTGCGACGTGCGACGCCTTCAACACCGCGTATGATTGGGCCTCGACCCACTTTGTGAAATAATCTATCGCTACCAGGATAAACTCATGCCCGTTTGACCCCTTCGGGGTAACAGCTCCGATCACATCAATTCCCCAGACTGAAAAAGGCCATGGCGAAGTCATGTTGTACAGTTTTGACGGCGGGATGTTCATGCGATTTGCATGAATTTGACACTTGTGGCATCGCCGAACAAAGCTAATACAATCCTCCTCCATGGTTGACCAATAGTAGCCCTGTCTGAGGATCTTCCTGGCCAGCATTACTCCATTCATGTGTGCACCGCACTCTTCCCCATGGATGGCTTCCATCAGGCGTTTTGACTCTTCAGCTTCTACACAGAGCTTATGCATTCCCAGATGACCCCTTTTGTACAGCTTTCCCCCGCAGATAATGAACTGAGCAGCCATTCTTCTGACAGCCCTCTTATCCTTAGCATTTGCCCCTAGTGGATATGTCTCCTTTTCCAAGAAGTTCCAGATGTCGTAATACCAGGGGTTGCCGTCTTGAACCTCATCTATGGCGAAAATCGACTCGTATGCCGGCACGAACTTCTGATCAATAATGACTGGACGCATCCGGACTCCGGACGGGATGTCTATCATAGAGGATAGAGTTGCTAATGAATCTGCAAAACTGTTGTTCTCTCTTACGAGGTGGGTGAAATTTAGCTTCTCAAACCGAGGAATTAACAAATCCAAGGTTTGGTGGTAGATTATCATCCTTTCCTCCTTGACTTTCCAATCTCCTTTCGCTTGAGACACAACAAGGTTCGAGTCCCCAATGACGTCCAACCGTCTTGCCCCTAGTTCTAGGGCTGCTTCCAGGCCAGCAATACATGCCTCATACTCTGCTTCATTGTTGGAAACTTTGAACTGGAGCTTGAATGCTAAAGGGATACGGGAATCATCAGGCGCTATCAGATACACCCCTATCCCATACCCATACTGGTTTGACGCTCCGTCAAAGTACATCGTCCAAGTTTCATCTTCGACGTGCAGAATGGCTTCATCTGGGAATAGATACTCAGCCGCTTCATCCCCCTCAACCGGGTGGTCGGCAAGGAACTCCGCTACCGCTCTACCTTTCATTGACTTGCGCGTTACATACTTCAAATCAAATTCGGAGAGCAACAGCAGCCAGCGAGCCAGCCTACCTGTAAGTGCTGGTTTCTCGAAAAGATATTTGATGGGATCCAAACGCGAAACCAACATTACAGAGTGGGCTAACAGGTAGTGCCGCAGCTTCCTGGTTGCCCATACCAAGGACAAACAAGCCTTCTCCAGCGGCGTATAGCGGGTCTCGTAATCCAGCATCTTTTTGCTCAAATAGTAGATGGCTCTTTCCACTTTGTCTTCCGACTCCTGCGCGAGCATGCAGCCCATGGTAGTCTCAGTTACCGAGAGGTACAATATCAACGGTCTCCCCGGCTCTGGCGGTGACAACACGGGTGGGTTCTGTAGGTACTCTTTGATCTGTTCAAAAGCTGCTTGGCATCGGCCGTCCCACTGGAATTTCTTTCCTTTCTTCAGGAGACCAAAAAGTGGTTCACAAGTCAAGGTTAATTTAGAAATAAACCGTCTTATGAATTGCACTTTACCCAGAAAGCCTCGCACCTCCTTTTCAGTCCTTGGTGGTGGCATTTCTAAGATGGCCTTGATTTTGGAAGGGTCGACCTTGATGCCCCTTTGTGTAATCAGAAACCCTAGCATCTTCCCTGCTGTAACACCAAACGTGCATTTCTGGGGATTCAGTCGCAGTCGAAACTCTTTGATCCTTTGAAAGAATTTTTGTAAGGCGGTGTAGTGGCCCTCTCTATCTTTGGACTTGACAATCATGTCGTCCACATACACCTCGACCTCCTTATGGATCATATCATGCAATATTGTAGTTGCTGCCCGTTGATACGTAGCTCCAGCATTTTTCAACCCGAATGGCATCACTCTATAACAATATGTCCCCCACGGGGTGGTGAACGCAGTCTTCTCCCGGTCTTCGGGTGCCATCACTATCTGATTATAGCCTGAGAAACCATCCATGAACGAAAGCAAGGCGTGTCCTGCCGTGAAATCCACCAATTCATCAATGTGTGGCAAGGGAAAGTCGTCCTTCGGACTGGCCCTGTTCAAATCTCTGAAGTCTACACAGACCCGAATTCTACCATCCTTCTTTGGCACCGGAACAATGTTGGCCAACCAAGTTGGATATTCAGATACTAACAGGAACCCTGCGTCAATTTGCTTGGTGACCTCTTCCTTAATTTTGAGGGCCCAGTCCGGGCGAATCCTTCTGAGTTTCTGTTTGACAGGGCGGGCCTCGGGGTCAAGAGGGATCCGGTGCTGTACAATCTCAGGATCGATTCCAGGCATGTCTTCGTAGGACCACGCGAAAACATCTTTGAAATCTTTTAATAAAGCGACTAAGCGCTCGCGCTCCTCCGAAGACAACGTGGACCCGATCTGGACCAGCCGCGGGTCCTTCTCAGTACCAACATTCACAGTAGTGATTTCATCCATTAAAGGTTTAACAAATCTTTCCTGCTCTTGATTAATTAATCGTTGCAAAACTGGGGGAATTTCTTCCTCGCTGTTTTCATCAAAATTTTGAAAATCCTAATTTAAGCAATAAATCAAAGGCACAGAAAAATACTCGGAAACCACATCCACATCATTCTCATTAAATACTTCCAAGCCGTCAGATTCCTCTGTTACAACAGACTCGAAAGAAAATGAAAAAGACGACCTAGACAGGACTGTGGCATCCGGGTTATCACCCCCAGGAATACCGGACTCAGACTCAGTCGAGCTGGAATCTGATTCCGACGCACAAGATTCGGTAGAATCAGATTCCGGCTCACTACCTGACCCGGAACTGCTAGATAAAAAGCCTTCTTCATATTGCCAGATGAGAGAAGGTGCGATAGATGCATCCAAGATCGGCGCTGGAAAGCCCGCAGCTATTTCATCTCCAATCACAGAAACCGAAGAGTTATCCCCCAAGCACTCTTGGCCGATCGGAGGATCTGATAGTAGACTCGCCAGTGCTACCCCCATTTCAAGCTCTGTGCTCTCAGGATCCACTGCTTCACATTGCTCAACCTCAGTTGTTGGGTCTGTCTGCGCTTCGGCAACGTCATCCCCAGATAATTGTATGTCGAAGAAGATTTCAAAACCAGGCACGCGCGTCCCCTCCGCGTTTAGCCATGGCTCCGGGAAGCCGCAGAATGGAAAATCTTCCCCCTCCCGGACGAAACGTCCGTTTAGGGTACCCCAGATGGGCCTGTGCATTAACTCAAATGGCTTCCCGGCCTTCTTTGCTCTGGCCCTTCCGGCCATTTCTTTTCCTTTTCTCACCCAATCCTCCTTGGTGGGCAGATAACCCAGTCCAAAGGCGTGGGGGTTGTGTGGCACTTCGGCCAATACTGAGACGCCCTTCCGGCCGCTTCTACCTAATCCCATACCGGGGGTATGTTTTAGCTTGTTCATGAGGTAAATAGATTGAGCACTAACGTACATACCCTCATTCGCAGCCATGACATTCTGCACCACTTGAGCCTCGGCCAAAGTGAACCCCGACAAAAATACATCCTCCGTGCCGTGCTCGATCTCCAAGACAGGTGTAGACACTTCCGGCGGCGGATGGATTGATGAATTCCCAAAAACGATCGTTACCCCTTTCCCGTGAGGGTACTTTAGCATTTGATGTAGAGTGGAAGAGACTGCTTTGACCTGGTGCAACCACGGTCGCCCCAAAAGTAGGTTAAAGGTTGCGGGAACGTCCAAGACATGAAATTCAATGCTATGCTGTCCTGGACCAACCTTGGTTTGAATTTTAACAGTCCCCATCACTTCTCTGCTGGTATTGTCGTATACTCTGATCACTTGGGTGGTTAGGATGAAGTCCACGGGTTTCAACCCGATTGCATATGCCGTTCTGGTCGGGCAAACATTAATCGCAGACCCGGTATCAACAAGTACCACCGGTATCCACTTATCTCTACATTCCACAGAAATATAGAGAGGTTTGTTATGACTTGTGCCCTCAGGCGGTAGCTCCTTGTCCGAAAAGGTTAATGCCGGGGAACCTCCTCCCGGAAAAACCAGCCCAACCAGCTGTTCAGGCGTGGTGTCTATGGAGAGTTTGGACTTGTCCATGGCAGATAGGACAGCTTCCCTATGTACTCGCGATGCCATTAGCAGTCCCTAGATGGAGATGTCTGCTTGTATTTTCTTTAATTGTTTCAGCACAGCTTCCTCTTCAATCTGCCTCTCCTTCTGTTTTTCCGCTTCTCTATTCTTCCCGGATGCCTCGGGTTGGTCCAGATGTGGGGGTTTGAAGTACCGCCCACTTCTCGTCATATGGTCAATCTCATCGAGGTACCAAGTATCATCCGGCTGGCCACTTCCCCAGTCTTCATCAGTGTGGGCAAGACACAGGTCGTCATCTTCCCACCACATTCCGCTGGCAGCCAACAGACACCTGTCTGGCTCCGGTCCACTCGCACTCTCAGTGCTTTCTGTCCATATGCTCGCAGCATTGTTTGTCTTCGTCCACACAGCACTTTCAGTCCCCTCAAGGCCCTTTGCCTTCCTGGCTCTCTCAGTAGCCTCAAACTTTTCCTGTTCCAACTGCATCGGTACAGCTGGTTGTTTAACGATTCCTGTATCTACAATGCCCATGTCTTGAGCGGAATTCTTAACACCGGCGCTTTCCGGCGATACAACTTGACTTTCGGCCATTCCGGCCACAACTGATACTTCCGCCCCTGCCGGGCTCTGTTCTGGTTGGGCTTCCCCCACTGCATCTGGTTGATCCTCGAGCCATCCAATGGCCTCCTCTAATTCCTCATAATCGTACCAATTGATTGACACATCCTCCAGTTCCTGATCATCGAGAAATTGCAGGTTGGCAAAGTCTTCCTCTACGGCTGTCAGATCATCTGCCCGTAGCCCAGATCCATCCCCCTGGATCATGCATAGCTCTCCTGTCTCTGGCAATTCTACGCTTAGTCCAATTCGGCTCGTTGATAGGATGTACTTGCTTGGATTATAGGCTCCCCCAGCAAAATTCTGTCCAGTCCCAGATTCAACAATCTCATTCTCTCCCAAAATCTGCCCTGCCCTGTCTTCGACGGTCTCCACCATCGGTTCTGGTTGGGTTTTAGAGATGTCCACCATGCACAAGAAATCAGTGCAATCGGGGAGGAGCACCTCCGGCTTGGGTAGGTGGGTGGGCGTAATATAGATGCTAGGATCGTAAGATGCGACCCCAGTCTGGATAAAATTAATTCTTTTGGGAGGAGGGGCTTGGTTGTGTGGTGGGAGAGGGTTGGTTGTGACATTGGGTTTATCAGGAGGCGCGATCACCTGTTTATCAATAAGATCTTGGATCTCATGACGCAATCTGTAACAACGGTCGGTGTCGTGACCGTGTTGTTGGTGATACGCACAGTATTTTGACGAGTCGTAAAAGGGGGGAAGTGGATTTGGTAATGGCTTTGGTTCCAGGGGTTTCAAATGATTTTTCCTGATCAATATTCCCAGAACCTTGGTCAGAGGCATATATAGTGGGGTAAAGGTTCTTTGGCCTCGTGGTTGGAATCGGTTGTTTTGTGTGTTGCTTCCGGACGCGCCGGAGAATGGTGTGGCAGTTGTGGGCCTTGGAGGGGGAGGGGGAGTGGTGGTGACCATACTAACTTCCGAGGCTCTCGTATTTGCAACGCCACTCGGGCCTGCATTGTTGTTGCAGTTGAAGGTCCTCCTCGGTTGTTCTCTGTCGTGGTCAAACAGACCTTGTTTCATTGCGTCCTCGATCTGCACCCCCATATCATGTAAATCTGCGAAAGTAGGGAAGGGGACTACGATCATTCTCTGCATCAGCTTTGGGTGGAGATTGCGCACAATCATCCGGATTTGATCTTTGTCAGTGGGCCTTAAGGTCATCATTGACGCCTTCGCCCTCCACCGGATCACAAAGTCCGAGAAAGTTTCCTTAGGCTCTTGCCTTGTCGTTTCGAGATCACGAGTTGTGATCTCGATCTGAGTGTTGTATGAATATTGCGTGACAAAAGCCTCTGCCATCTCATCCCAATTCTTCTTCACTTCATCTTGTAATCTTGCATACCAATGGGAGGCCACACCCGACAGGGTTCGGCCGAATAGTGAGAGCTTCTGTGGTCGTGTTAGGCCCATTGGCCACAAGATGTCTGCAAACAATCGGATATGGACCATGGGGTCGCCAGACCCATCAAAACGGTCGATTTGTGGCATTTTGAACCTATCGGGGAGTGTTACGGCCTCCTCGGTATATCCATCTTCGATATCCGGCATAGCCTTGACCCCTTGGGATTTTTTGAAGAGCTTCTCCATTTTGCTCAATTTCAGAGCCGTATGATCAACCTCGACCTCGAAGGGAGAGTCCGGGTGATTGGATGTATGGACCTTGGACAGTTGTGGTGGAAGTGGGGGCGGAGCTGGCCCCGTTGGAAGATTTGTGTCCTCTTGCGGGTTTTGGATAGTCGGCACAGTGTTCTGAGTGTTCGGAGGAGCGTTCTGAACAGCAGGCGTTTGCTCAGGTAATGGGGCCCCTGCCAGAGGAGGAATTTGGTGTGAAGCAGATGCTGTATTCTGTTGTTGCAGTCGGGTAATCAGCTCAGCCTGCTGGGTCATAATTTCGGCCTGTTGCTTAGCGAGTTCATCCCGGCGAACGGCATCTTGCTGCATGGCCCGCATGGTTTCCTGCATCTGGCGCATTATTTCCTCAACTCCTGTTGGTGCCGTCATACTGTTTCGATTTGTCTGAACTATTGGCAGATCTGTCTCAATAGGGATCTCAATCCAACTGTCCACTGATGGGGGAAACCACTGTTCTGGTGCCCTCTGTTCGGATACACTGCGTTTTTTCTGCTTCCTTCTGGTAACAGGGGGTAGAGAATGGAACACTGGCTGTCCGTCGATTAGATCCTCGGATCGATGGAGTCGACGACCTCGTGTCCAAAGTGCTTGGGGAATGCCTGCTGGGTTGGAAGCAATTGTGCTAAAACTGACCTAGCAAAAGATAAATAAAGCGAAAAGGAAATAAATAAACAGATAAACGGACAGCATAACAGCTTAAAATAAAATGCATGACACACAGTCGGGCATAACAACACACAGTCAATAAGCTGAAATACACTGCCCTCAAACACTGATTATTATCCCTGTATCACTGTCCCCTAAAACAGAATCTGATATCCGCAGATAACTAATCCTCAAATACTGGCTGGTGCCCGCAGGCCTGATACCCAAACTCATGTACTGAACTGATGCCCGCAGGCCTGATACTGTCAATACTGAACTGATGCCCGCAGGCCTGATACTGATAATACTGAACTGAAGCCCGCAGGCTTGATGCCCAAACTCATATACTGATACATGCATTCCTGTAGAGACGCACTCTAAAGCACATAACAGATAAGTGAGAGCCAAAACACCCCTATGTTGGGGTAGGGTTTCCCTGTCCTATTTTGTCAGGAGCTAGGGTTTCACTATGCACACAGCGGTTTCAAACAACCTATGAACGGGTAAGCAACCTGTCCTAATTTGGAATGGTCACTATGGATCCGAGTATGCACTAGGTCGAATGGTCAAAGAGGGTGCCTCGGTAAAACCGGGGTTTGTGTTCCCATACTGGCAGAGCCCACAACCGGTCAGCCTTATGGTCATGCCTTGACAAGACAAGCCTCCGACAAACCGTTCAAGAATAGCAGATGGCAAACACGGTGTCCTAGGCGCACCAATGCAAATGCAATGCAAAGAAACACACAAGTGTAGTCAAAAACAGATATCATGAGTTTGAGTCAAGCTCTCTAAATCCCCAGCAGAGTCGCCAGAAACTGTAACAAGCCCGCGGGGGACCTCGCTACAGCTCGGACTCGACTTCTCGTAGTCACGGTTCTAGATCTGAACCAAAGAGTCCAAATCCGGCAAATCGTTTTGAGAAAACAGATTTTTGAAAGAAGTGCCAAACATGGATTGCTTTGCCAGATACAGAGTCGCCACCTAAATATTTTATTTTGGGAAATCTAGGAAACCCTGACTCGGTGCCAAAAGGCCACGTGTCCGTCATCACCAAAGTTGCCTCGGCTCGGGAACTTGGGTACGATTGGGGAAGGTCACTTCGTGAGCACCCCCGCTCGCCCGGTCATAGACCGGCCTCTACTAACCATGATATCAATTTTTGAAAACATTGTGAGTTCTTATTCCGGTTATTAGCCTAGGTTACTATGTGATGCGCACAGCATACAAGTATAGACTGAGTCGCCTGAATTGGAACAAAACATTTCATGTTTGCTTTTTGAAAATGGTTTGCTACCCGCGGGTAGGCTTGAAACGTTTGATGATTTATTCCAATTTAAGTAACCCAACCTTCACCCACAGGCATTCAGGCAGATATATCACATAAGCAATTAGCCTCATGGTAAGCATGCTTTTCATGGCATTCACTCACACTCACACGCATGCAAGGATGCTAAAGCGTAGAACTTACCGAGTACTCCAAGCCAAAATAGAAATTATATTAGAAATCATGCATGATCCTAAGTATACAGAAATGCCTAATGCAACACATGCAAAATGCAACTATAGCAGGCTCGGCTATTCTAAGATGGCATATGAAATGTTACAACTATCATGTATTCAACTTTGGAATTGAAAGTACAATGCGGTTAGTATGATGCGCCGAGCCCGGTGTATGCAATACAGATGAATGATGCAAACATGCTGTCATAACTGTATGCTAATTTAAATATGCCCTAATCTAACCATCGTAAGCGGATAAATAAAAGGGAGAAAGACGTGAGGTTGGAAGACATACATCACACTCACGCACACTTATTACAGTTATGCCCTTGCGCAGAGGGTCCGAATAAATAATACAGTCCGAATATTACAGTCCCGAATAAAAGAAATATTACAGTCCAAAAAAATATACAAATTCCTAATTAATTAATGAATTAACTAAGAAAGCAAATAAAACTGGCGTGCAAGCCAGGGACTGCCTTGCTTCTGATAGATGATGCATATCCGGGTTGTCTTGCGCGGAAATCCACCGGAATGCCCCAATTAGCCTCTGTTTACACCTTTTCTTGAAATGCGTGCCAAGCCCCAAAAAGTTGTTGATTCTTCATTTTGCTGCAACAGAGAGCAGGAAAGGGGCATAGCAATGTATTTGCACAGATATATGCATGTCTCGATCCTCGTGCCACCAATCACGCATACCGAGGCATGATGGCCGAGGAGTCGAAATGCACAACTCAATATAGGATGAATGCATATGAAACTACAGCTAAAACCTAACTCCATCATGGATAATCCGGAGTGTCGGTGACTGGGAAATTGAGACACATTCCGTCACTCGGAGTACGAAATGTACCTCGTTTCCCGTGCCCGGGCTAACTCCTATTCCGAACACGATGCAATGTGCATGATATGCATGAAATGCAACTAAGATGCAATCCTAACATACAGAATGCTGTGGAAATGATATGCCTCGAAATGCGTGCACACGGGCACGCAAACCGAGGCAATGACAGAATGCGATAAAAATGAGATGCCTCGAAATGCGTACACACGGGCACGCAAACCAAGGCGATGACAGAATGCGATGAAAATGAGATGCCTCGAAATGCGTGCACTCGGGCACGCAAACCGAGGCGATGACGGAATGTGATGAAATGGCATAGAAATGACAAATGGGCTTATACCAACATGAGTGAGCCTCAGCCACACTCACATAGGATGCCGGTGAATGAAAAATGAGGTGCCTTGAAATGCGTGCACTCGGGCACGCAAACCGAGGCGATGACAGAATGTGATGAAATGGCATAGAAATGACAAATGGGCTTATACCAACATGAGTGAGCCTCAGCCACACTCACATAGGATGCCGGCGGATAAAAAATGAGGTGCCTCGAAATGCGTGCACTCGGGCACGCAAACCGAGGCGATGACGGAATGTGATGTAATAACATGAAATGGATGGCAATCATTCTAATGGAATTTCAGCACTAAAATATGGGGGAAAACAGTCCCGAAATGAGGCGAAATGACATGAAATGCATGGAATTAACCTGAAATGCGAATTTAGGCACCCGAAATGGCCTATAGCTATGCCAAACATGCACAACATGGACATGCAATGCAAAGACAGAAGCTAGACAGTCCCAAAAAAGGCACTTTCACAGTTATAAACATGGCCAAACAGCAAGCACAGGTATGGCAAAAATGGCATGCAAGAATAGGGGCCAAAAGAGGGGTAATGAAGCAAGTGATATAAGCAAAACCCAAACTGAAAAAATTTCTTCTACAACACTGAAGAGGGACAAAAAATATGAACATTTACAGTATATGGAAAGCCTCGAATCAATATACAAACATGCTAAAAATGTGATGCGAAATGAGGCTCAAAAGTGGCTATAACATGAAGTATACAAAATCATCACCAAACAGCCAAAGATCCTTAATAAAACATGTAGAATGGGCCAAAATAGGATTATTTCCAGAACTGTAAAATGGCCAAAAACAAAAGCATGGTAGGCTAACTAAACATGCAAGAATGGGGAATAAAGGAGAGATATAACATGAAGTGGCATATGGAGACCCCTAACCATGAAAGGACCCGAATGAAACATGAAGTATGGACCAAAATAAGCACTTTTTCAGAACTGCAAAATGGCCAAAAACAAAAGCATGGTAGGCTGCCATTGCATGCAAAGATGGGGACCGAAAGAGGAGTATAAAGGTAGGTATAACATGGAAGTCCCAAATGGTGTTGAGCCCTTCTTCAATGTTGAAGAGGGGCTCAAAATGAGCCTGATATCAGTTTACAACATGCTCAAAAACAGATTAATCACGGGCTAAAAATAGCATGCAAAATCATGACATATAAGAGGATCAATGAAGCAAGTGTATCATGGAGGGCTCAAACAGGGTTGAGCCCTTAATTAAAGGTGAAGATGAGCTCAAAAGAGGGCCCTTTTCAGTTAGGGCCGGAGCTTGAAACAAAAAGCAAGTGAGGCTCACAAATGAATCAAGAAAAAGGGTCAAAAGAGAAGAAGTGTTACTTACCCTTGAAGACTAAGGCTTTGGTTGCTTCTTGGACCAATTTGCAGCTTCTTTGGCCTTTGAGAAACCTTCCTTGTTGCTGGAAATGAGGTGGTGGTGGTAGAGCTTGGTGGTGTAGAAGAAATGGTGCTTAAGGACTTAAGGTTTTTCAAGGAAATGAGAGGTATAGAAATGGAGTTGTGTATGGATGCTTGAAGATGAAGTTTTCTAACCCCAACAAAGGATATATCTTGCTTGCTATATAGGCCAAAGAAGGGGTGTAAAGGTGGGGGAAAAGGAGAGTAACTTTCCCCCACAAAATATCCCCCGGATAAAGATCTTTTCTGGGGGATATTGCCCCACAGCTGTAAAGTGCACAGTGCAAGGAACACGGCCGGCCTATTACTTTTGCTCCAGGTGGCCGGCCGGCCACACCCCCTAGCCGGCCGGCTAGGGGTCAAAAGGGTCAATCAGATTTTCTGGCCGGCCACCAACTGATGGTGTTCTCCTATGTGTGTACAACACAACCATGTGGTTAAAAGTCCAAGAAAGTGGGCCCAAGGGGTTCAACATTAGCTCGGAAAGAGGGGGTCAAACGGGTCAAACAGCATTACTGGCCGGCCACCAACTTTTAGGGTCCTCTCATGTGTGTACATCACAAATATGTGGTTCAAAGTTGGAGAAAAAGGGTCCAAGGGGTTCAACATTAGCCCGGAAGGAGGGGGTCAAAAGGGTCAAGTAGAATTAATGGCCGGCCACCAACTTTTAGGGTCCTCTCATGTGTGTACATCACAAATATGTGGTTCAAAGTTGGAGAAAAAGGGTCCAAGGGGTTCAACATTAGCCCGGAAGTGCGAAAAACAGGCGCCAGAGGGCGTCGGAGGATGTATAACTGGTTGCTGCAACAATTGCTGGCCTCCCACCCTTCAGTGACCTCCCCGGTGATAAAACAGAGGTACCTTCCAAAAATGAACGAAAACCGTTGCAAAATGAAAGTTTCGGGGCCAAAACACGCAGTTCGGGGTCCCGAAAATGGGCTGTTAAGCACCGAAAGTGGCGTTCGGCCACGAAGTGGGTTTCTCAGACCCCAGTGTCCCTCAAAAGGGAGAAAATAGGAAGTATGTCAAAAACCGGAGCAATAGGAGATGGTTAAGCGGTCCCGAACCGAGGCACACGGCCTGACGGCTCCGAAAACCGAAAACCAGACTCCGAAATGAGAAAAATGGCCTACGGCCACCAAATGTAGCCTACGGACATTGAGAGATGGTCTACGGGACCCCTCCCTTCCCTCAAGAAAAGAAACAGAGAAAACCGAGTCTGGTTCGCAAACCGAGGCAAGGTATAAAAGAGGGCTCGGAAGTCCGGAGGCAGGGCTCACGGCCGCAACTCTGAAACTTCTGAACGAGCACATTATGCAACATCACCAAGCGCTCAATCGGTGACGTCTAAGTCTTAAGGTCGGTCAAAAATGGGGTGTCTACACAAGTGCATTGATTGATTAGTTGCCATTAGATATGTAAAATGAATTAATGCTGAAAGCAGAAAGAACTGTGAGTTTTGAATTACCTTTACCGTCCTCACTATATCGAAGTACTAGCGGACCAAAAAGAGGGTCTCCCGGGTCCTTGGTTGGCACCGACCGTCGTATCGATGCGAGTATGGCACCTCAAGAGGCGTCTCGACCTCTGGCTCTGGAACAAGCGCCGGGAAATAGGCGTACACCCATAGCTGTAAAAGGTAAGAGGGCGATAGTGAGAATATAGATATACACAGATAATGCAGAAAGTAGAGTATGTGTGCAATGTCCAAAAAATACAGAATGCAAAGAATACAGAATATAGAAAGTACAGAAAGCGAAGTGTGTACTGCAATGTATAGAAAGTACAAATGCAGAGATTAGACTATGTGTATGCAGTGTGCGGTGGGTGCAGTGTACAGAAAGTGCAAAGCAAAAAGCATGGCAGAAAATGTAAAACTGAAAAGTAAAGGATACCTCCCAAGCTCTCCAATAGCCGCCAACTCTGTTCCCGCTCTCGCGGGAGGTCGAGCTCATGTAACAGTATAGGGTAGCAAGACCGGCGCTACCCCAATCATAATGCCGAACCTGAGATAGGTCCACTAAGGCGCTCAAAAGATATAGCCAACTATGTTCTCCCTGTCGGTGAACAAGGTAGTGCCGAAGAGGAACATCAGGAAACCTCGGGCGTACTACTTAGTCCCCTCTACAGTCCTGGGTCTGTCCCTCTGTAGTGGTGTGTGAACCATCCCTGATCAGAATATAGGTGGGTGTGCTCCCAGCAAATAGGTCTAAGTGGCCTTCCACTAATCCAAATCGAAGTCGTTTGGGATCGGCCGGCCCCCTACCTCGAGGCCCGTCAACATGGAGAAATCATATGGGGTCATCGTCATATCCTCGGTGGTAGAGAAATGAAAGGAGTTGGTGGCATCCCACCATCTCTCTACTAGTGCGCCCAAGAGAGTCCTGTTCGCCATAAGGTGTGACAACACCATGCAGAACAAATTGAACCCCACCTCATCGATGATTTGTCGAACACCGTCGGGGAGGTCCGTGTACCACTCCCTCATTGCGGTGGACCCATATCCGTGGGTGAAACAGAAGTCTACCTATGTTCAAAATGAGCAGAAATACAGTGTGTGAATGTGTTCAGAACGAGCAGATGAAATACACTGCAAAAGGACGAGCTATACAAGAAATGTAAAGTGCATCGCAGAAAGGTTAGAATATGGTGCATACCTCAGAGGCACCGTAGGACAGGTGAGACTTTGGCTCTCGTAGCAGGAGATCTGCTAGTGCGCGTCATGCAAATCCTCTGAAGTGACGGATTGTATTTGGTGGTAATGCATGCGCCTCGGGGCGGTACCTCTCTGGATCGAAGGGTCGCACTTTAGGCGGCAACGGTATGTACTCAGGCTCCCCTTCCATCCCTGGAGAACCCCCGTCATGTGGAACGTCGTCTGCCATCTGGAAAGAAGGTGAGAAAGTAGGCAAAAATGAGCAAAATAGGCGAAAAGTGCCAAAAGTCAACAAAAGTAAACTCTCGGAGAGAGAAAATGGGAGAAAAAGTCAAAGCCCAGGAAAAGACGCCAAACTCAAGATAAACTTGAGGGAAACAAACCTCAAGTAGTGAAAATGGAGAAAAAAGCTCTGAAAACAAATTTTAATCGGTTTAAAATAAAGGAAATCGAAAGATTTTAGCGAATCAACCTCTCGAGGGGCGTTGGAAAACACGTGTAAAGCATGGATCTAAGAGGAAAAAGTGTCTGGAGATGAAGAAGAGACAATTTTGGCACTATAGGTGTGAAGAATTGTGATATGGGAATGTGTTTTTAAAAATCTCCATGCAAAAAGACCGAAATAGCCCAGAATTATCACAACTGGCCAACTAGCCAGTTTTTGTGGTCGACTGCCACTTAGGTGGCCGACAGCATGTGCAACTGGCCGACACTACTTCAGGGTGGCCAGCAGGTGTCCAGTGTTCTCCCTGTGTGTTTTTATGCTGTTTTGTGTCCTTGGCTCTCGAGAAAGTGCAAGAAAAGTTCACTTTTCAGCTCAAAGTGTCTCTGTGGAAGTTTCGACTCATGTCTTCAATGCATGACTCATCGTTCGCCGGCATGAACAAGGTGTATCCTTTTGACATACATTGTAACTCCTCCAAGAGGTAAATCGGAGGTTGCAACTGAATCAGTCTTGTTAAGGCACGCGTTTCTTTATTCGGTGTTTTACATCGAATATGCTATTGATGTTGCATTGAATAATGCATTGTTATTATTGTGCATAGAATGTGTATGTTGCGTTGCATTGTATTAAACATGCTCTCATGTTTGCATAGAATATGCATGTCACGTTGTATTGCATTGTGCATGCCCTTAAATTCGCATAAATGTTCGTACCTATTGCATTGAACATGCATTCGGTGTAGCATAGAACATGCTCCATTTCTCGTTGCATAGAATAGGCTTCTGTTTTGTTCCTTGCATGATATGCATGAAGCATGCCTCTCTAAGCGTTGCATCATGGTTATTCATCTTGCATAAGAACATGCATTCTTATTGTATTGTACTTGTCAAAGTTTCTTTCTTGTGCAGGCATGATATTGTATGTACGGTTCATTCAAAGCTAGTGCAACCAGACAATATTGTATGTACGATTCATTCAGAGGAACTCCACGTAAGATCATTCTTGTCTTTGGAGCCTCCATGTGTTGGTTAGAAACACTCGGGTACGCCCGGTGTTTACACCACCCCTTGTTTTGGTTAGAAACACTTGGGTACGCATGATGTTTATACCACTCTCCGCCTTTGGTTAGAAACACTTGGGTTGTGCGCCCAGTGTTTATACCACTCCCTTGTTTTGGTTAGAAACACTCGGGTACGCCCGATGTTTATACCACTCTCCACCTTTGGTTAGAAACACTTGGGTCATGTGCCTGATGTTTATACCCTATTTTGGTTAGAAACACTTGGGTTGTGCACCCAGTGTTTATACCAGTCCCTTGTTTTGGTTAGAAACATTCAGGTACGCCCGATGTTTATACCTTGCTTTGGTTAGAAACACTTGGGTTGTGTGCCCGATGTTTATACCCTGTTTTGGTTAGAAACACTTAGGTTGTGCTCCCAGTGTTTATACCACTCCCTTGTTTTGGTTTGAAACAATCGGGTACGCCTGATGTTTATACCACCCCTTTGGTTAGAAGCATTGGGTTGTGTGCCCGATGTTTATACCTTGCTTTGGTTAGAAACCCTTGGGTCGTGTGCCCGATGTTTATACCCTATTTTGGTTAGAAACACTTGGGTTGTGCGCCCAGTGTTTATACCACTCCCTTGTTTTGGTTAGAAACACTCAGGTACGCCCGATGTTTATACCACCCTGTAGACACCCCATTTTTTGACCGCCCTTAAGACTTGGACGCGACCAATGGTTTACATGGTGGAGAAAGGTGTGCAGGGCAAAGGTTCAATTTCTTCGGTAAGAGGAGAGTCAAATCCCAACCTTACACCCCATTTTGGACCAAAGCTATTTTGAATGGTTTTTAGACCTTAAAACCCTCTCTTTCAAAACATTTTTGAAATAAAGTTTCTACAATGTTCTGAGGCTCAAATTTCGTTAAATGTTGCGCTTTTCGGTAAACCGAGCAAAGACAAAGTGGAAATGAATGAAAGAGAGATGAAATCTTTGAAAAATATTTCAAAACACCTTACTTAGGGTTTTAGAGTTGAAGAAAAGAAGAGAAGAGGGAAGAAACCCAGTTAGGGGAGAAAATGGACATGAATTGTTAAGAGAGAGTCGAGCAGCCCTCGCTGAATCGGGCCTATTCATTTTCATACTTGGAATCCATCTATGAGGCCACCACCGTTGGAAACAAGACTTCTGCGGATTCATTTTGCACTCAAGAATCTCCTAAAGCCAATTCCGGATGGGGGAGATATGGTTGGTTGAAGTAGGGCATCACTCCGGTTGGACCGAATCTGCGCGGCTTCACCAAAACAGGCATAACTTTTTGCACAAGAGGAATTTTAATGCAAGGTTTGCTCCATTGGGAAGCTAACTTCCGGGGCTTCAATTTGGACACTTGTTCGACCACTTTTGAACTTCCCAATCACTGGCCGACCACCTTTCTTTCCGGCAGACCAATTTTTTGTCCTGAAAAACCAGGAAAAGTAGCAGGCCGATCATAAAAGGTGGTCGGCCGACCACTTATGCCCAGAAAGCTCAAAATTGATAGATATTCTCCTTTTAGCTGTCTTCCACAACCTCCAGCTGTCCTTAAATGAGATATTTTCGAGCCAACTCTGAGGTTGGCCATATATGAGTGATATCTCTCATTTTTCAAAAAAAAATCTTCCTAAGCAAGTTTTGGAAGCTTCTCACTCTAAAAAAACCCGTCTCTCTCTAGAGATTCTAGAACCAAATCTCAGCCTCTCTCTCCTTCTCTTGCCTTGGTGTGCATAGCAAGAGCTATACTTGGAGATATACCTCTCCTTTGCCTAAGCACCCTTGATCAAACTCAACTACCATTGGGCTGAGGTTCTTTGAGGATCATTTTGAGCTCCAAAATCTGGTTTTAGCTCAGAGTTTGGACCCCTTTTGCTGCTGGAGTTCTTGGCTACAAGGGTAACATACTCTTTCCCTCTTTTGGTCTTCATTTTGCTCCTTATTTTTGCCATGCTTGAAAGTATTTCTGGACTTTGTCATAAACTAGAAAGTGTCATATTTTGAGCTCCTCTTGAATATTGATTAAGGACACTTCTCTGTTTGAGGCCTCCTACACCCTTGCATGCTTTACCCCTCTTTGTAGGCCTATTTTGCATCATATCTTAGTCCTACTTGTGAGCACTTTCGAGATTTTCTATAAACTTTAAAGTGACTTATTTTGAGCCCCTATTCAACTTTGTTTAAGGGCACTTTACTATTTGAAGTCATTTACTTCCTTGTTTGTTCAATCTCTCTTTTAGGGCTATTTTTGCATCCTATTTTAACCTTACTTGTGAGCATTTTCGAGATTTTCTATAAACTGGAAAAAGTCTTGTTTTGACATCCTCTTCAAGTTTGGTTAAGGTCCCATTTCTGTTTGGGGTCATCTCCCCCCTATGCATGCTTCATCTCTTCATGATTAAGGCTATGCATTAGAGCACTTGCATTGGCCATGGTTTGGCCTCTTAGACACTGAAATCTAGTGGATTTTCAGTGGCTTAGATGTATTTTTGAGCACCAATATTAGAGGGGGGTGACCCCCTCTCTCATTGTCTTGTTTGGTGGTCTTTTGGGCCTTCCAAAGGGACCCTATTTTGCATGCATTGAAGTCTTGTTTCAGGCCATTCTGTGAGTTTTAAGGTCTGCCTTGGCACTGTCCAAGGCCCTTTTGGCCATATATTTTATGTCTACAATGCATGTGTAGAGCAATCACATCCAAGGCCTTTCAAAGGAGCCTTTCTTTGCATGTTTCCTAGACCCATTTCAGAGCCAATTTGGTGAGTTTTAGGGCTTTCATATTTGATTTCCAGAGTTGGTTTTGCCATGCTAAGTGTCTATCTTGTATGTGCTTAACAACCCCTTGCAAGGCCCTCCAAAGAAGCTCCTCATTTTTGCATGCATTGGTTGCATATCAGTGATTATTTGGGCATATTTTGGCATGTTTTATTCACTGTTTTTGGCTGGTTTGATGAGTTATCATACGCTTCATATACATGCCATGTAAATCATGCTTGCTAGCCGAATTTGCATACTATTTTAGTCCATCATGTTAGCACTTTTTGGCCATACTCTAAACTAGAAGTGTGCATGTTTTGGGACTGCCTTGGCTCTGTCTTTATACTTCATGGCCAAATAATGCTTGCTTTGCATAGTTATAATTCAATACATGTGCCTAGCTTTGAGTTTCGGGGCTTATTTCATGCATCGGGTGCCATATTTCCATGTTTCGGGACCGTTTAGCATCATGTTTCAGTGCTGGAAATTACATGTTTGTATGTCATCTTTCATCCCTTGCCATGCTTTGGTAGAGTAGCATTTTATGCCTTAGGTTCGGTACTTGGAATTCGTGCATGTGTGCATGCATTTTGATTCTCTCATTTTCATCGCATGGCCACTGATGTGAGTGTGGCTGAGGTCCACTCATGTTGGTGTAAGTCCATCGTGCATTGTGTATGCCATTTCAATCCATAGCATTGCGTATGCTAGGTTGCATCTTAGAGCATTGTGTATGCCATGTAACATCACGCGCATTGTGTATGTCATTTTAGTACAGAGCATTGCGTATGCTAGGTTGCATGTTAGTCGCATTGTGCATGCCATTCCATTTGCATGGTGCTTGGAATAGGGTTTAGTCCAAGCACGGGAAGCGAGGGGCGTTTCGTATTCCAAGTGACGCAACGTGCCTCGATTCCCGGTCCCCGACGTTCTTGATTATCTATGATAGAATTGTTGGCTTCATATGTTCATACCCGCATTCATGTCATATTAAAACGTGCAATTCGGTCTCTCGGCCATCATGTATCGAGATGCGTGATTGGTGGCTCAAGAACCGAGGGCCACACTCCCTAGAGCTTGTGCAAGGACGGGGAGGAGTGGTCGCGCACACATATGTTGAAAATACATTGCTTTCTCTCTTTCTTGCCTTTGTTGCAGAAAAACCAGAGTCCAGGGGCAGAAAGTGGTCTGCCGACCAGGTTTTCTGGTAGGCCGACCACCTTTTTTGGTTTTCACCATGAGGGGTGGTCGGCAGGTGTTTCCCCAGCCAAGAGCTGGTCGGCAGCCTTTCCCAGGTGGAGTTTCAGCCTCCTGGAGCTTTGTGTAAGTTTCTAAAATCAGCTACGAACAATGGCGGGACAAGACATCGCGATGGAATTTACCGACAAAGCGCATCGAGCATGCATGCATTCATTGTCATCCAAAACAGAGCCGGGGTAGTCCATTTGCATGCCAGTTTATAGCTTACTTAGCTAATTTGTTAGTTAGTTAGTGGATGTGTAATAATTAGCTATAATTCGTTATTCATTTTGGACTGTATTATTTATTCGGACCCTCCGAGCGAGGGCACAACTGTAATAAGTGTGTGTGTGTGTGATGTATGTCTTCCAACCCCACGTCTTTCTCCCTTTTATTTACCAGCTTATGATGGTTAGATTATGGCATATTTCAATTAGCATACAGTATGATAGCATGTTTGCATTCATTCATCTGTCTTGCATGCACCGGGCTCGACGCATCATACTAACTGCATTTGTATTTCAATTCCAAGTTGAATACTTGTTAGTTGTAGCATTTCACATGCCATCCTTAGAATAGCCGAGCCTACTATAGTTGCATTTCGCATGTGTTGCATTAAGCATTTCTGTATATCTAGGATCATGCAGGATTTCTAAGATAGCTTTTGTTTTGGCTTGGAGTACTCGATAAGTTTTATGCTTTAGCATCCTTGCATGCGTGTGAATGACTGCCATGATTGCATGCTTACCATGAAGCTATGTGCTTATGTGATATAACTGCCTGAATGCCTGTGGATGAAGGTTGGGTTATTTGAATTGGAATAATTCATTAAAATGTGAGTTTTAAGCCCACTAGATAGTGGCAAAACCATGTTTTCTAAGCCCACCTGAGGGTGGCAAAATCTGCATTTTAAGCCTACTTGCGAGTAGCAAACCATTTTCAAAACAAACATGAGATGTGTTGTTCCAATTCAGGCGATCCGGTCAATATTTGTATGTTGTGCGTACCACATAGTAAATCTAGGCTAATAACCGGAATAAGAACGCACAGTGTTTTCAAAACCCGATATCATGGTTAGTAGAGGCCGATCTTTGATCGGGCGAGCGGGGGTGCTCACGGAGTGACCTTCCCCAATCGTACCCAAGTTCCCGAGCCGAGGCAACTTTGGTGATGACGGACACGTGGCCTTAGGCAACGAGTCAGGGTTTCCTAAATTTCCCAAAATAAAATATTTAGGTGGCGACTCTGTATCTGGCAAAGCAGTCCATGTTTGACACTTCTTTCAAAAAATCTGTTTTCAAAAACGATTTGCCGGATTTGGACTCTTTGATGATTTCATCAGTCTTGCATTGCACTCTGCGAGATTAGATACAGGACCGTGACATTGAGTCCTGAACTGTAGTGAGCCCAATGAACAAAACGGGGGGAATTTCCTCCCGAGACGTTCGGGGATGTCTACACACCCCTTTGGTTAGAAGCATTGGGCTGTGTGCCCGATGTTTATACCTTGTTTTGATTAGAAACACTTGGGTCGTGTGCCCAATGTTTGTACCACCTCCCTTGCTTTGGTTAGAAGGGTTTGGGACGTCTACCCGATGCTTATACCACCCCGTTGGTTAGAAACATTGGGTTATGTGCCCGATGTTTATACCATATTTTCGGTTAGAAGTGTTTGGAACGTGTTTCGACGCTTATACCACTCTGTTTTTGTTAGAAACATTGGAATGTGCTCTGATGTTTATACCACCCCTCGGTGTTTGCATCGCTCTTTTTTCCCTCTCGCGCGCGGCGCGTTAGGACGCTTTGGTTAAATGTATTTGGACAGATTCCAATGCTTATACCGCTCTTTGCTTTGATTGCATAACAGTTGGGTGTGTTTCACTTGTTATCACTACTTCTTTCCTCGTGTGTGCCATGCGTTGGAATCTTGTTTGCCGCCTTGGGTGCGCCCGACGGTTGTGGTTCTTTATCTTTCCCGCATGAGGCGCAGTTAAGATTACATAATTTTCTTACATCCTCTCTGCATGAAATGTGGTTTGGTTCACGTTTATTTGCTTATGTACGAGTTTGCTGTAGCATTTATTTGCATAATATTTGCATCTAGATGTTTCATTACACCCCTCATTGCATGATCATAAGTTATGTTTTGCATCGTGCATGTCATTTGCATCTTGCCCCAGAACTACGCTGGTTTGATTCCTTGCAAAGGGATACGTAGGCAGCCAACGGGCGCAACCGTTCTTTGTTTTGTTTGCCTGTTTGTCTGAGTCTTTGGCCTTGTCAAAAATAGGTCATCTCTAGGCTTTGACATTCACTCCCGTCATTTCATGACTTCCAAGTTCTGTCAAAGAGGGGCAATTGTAGACACCCCATTTTTTTCCAACCTTAAGACTTAGACATCATCATTTGTGCACTCGATAATAGTGCTTGTTTGTGCTTGTTTTGAGTGCCCGAAGTTCTCGACGAAACACCTTATTTTTTAGCCTCTAAACCCTCTTTGTTTTGTGCTTGTTTTTGGGCCAAACTTTGGTGCCTCTTGCTTGGAGAGGGAGAAGGGCCTTGTCGGCCACTTTTCCTTCTTGTCGGCCACTTGAAGTGGTCGGTCAGCTAAGGGAGGTGGCCGACTGGCCACCTAAAGTGGCCGACGACCATTTTTCTTCTTTTTCAGATATTTTCTTAGCCAGCTGTACCAGTTGTTGTTCACTGAATACCATCTCCATACACGTATATGGAGAGATGAATGCAAGCCTTTGGCTTGGATTTCTATATAATGGGGGTATCTCCCCCATTTGAAGAGGTTGAAGAATTTGTGAGCAAAATTTCTTCTCTCTCTCTCTCTAGAATTCTCTCTCTCCCTCTATTTTGTGCCTTAAGATTAGAATTCTCTACACTTTTGCACTAAGACCCTTAACCAAACATCTTCATCTTGGAGCTGAGGTTCTTTAAGGCTTAGTTTGAGCTCCTAAGGGTGGTTTAAGCTCAGAATTGTGACTGATTTTGTACTATGCTTCAAGAGGTAAAGACTTACCTTGTAAGATTTGTTTTAGTTGATTGCTTTGCCATTTTTCACACTATTTTTGGCTTGGTTTTCAACTACAAAAAACTCTAATTTTTATGCCTTAACATGTTGGTTTGAGGTTATTTTGTGCAAAGGGGTAGTCCACCCTTCTTGGTACCTAATTGTGAATCTTTTTGCATCATCTTTTAGCATATTCAAACCAAACCTTTTGGCCCTTTAAACCACTGAAATTCAGAGTTATTTTAGTGGTAAAAAGTATGTTTTGAAGTCCAAAAATAGAGGGGGTAGCCTCCCCTCCTTGTGTCTCACTTGCATGCCTAGTTAGCATCCTATGGTAGCATGTTTTTATGGTTTAACCTAGCTTAATTCAGGCATGTTTTAGGCTCTAATTTGGCATGATTTAGCTCAGTTTTGGGCTGCTTTGATCATATAAACCATGTTTTGCATAGTTGTAGTGCAAATGCCTTCACTAGTTTAGTGTTTTAAGCCTCTAAACATGTTTTGCTTGAGATGATTGCATGTTGAAGTGTCTTTCTACATGTAATTTCAGTGTTCATAGCTCTATCACATGCTCATTTGCTTCACTCTTTCATTGCTTTTTAGAGTTGCTCTTGAGTCTTGTTTGCAGCCTAACATGTGAGCAAGTTTTTCTATCTTTTTGTGCCTTAATCTCATCAAGTTCTAGCCACTGTTTTGGCATATTTTAACTCTGTTTTGAGTTGGTTTGCTCAATTGAGGCTTGTGTTGCATGGCTATAGTGTAATGGTCTTCGCTAGGTTAATGAGTTAGGCTCTTCAACATGTTGTGCATGAGTTGCTTGCATGTTGTAGTATCATTTTTCATGCCATTTCAGCACTGAAATATCTGCCGCCTCCCTCATTTCTTCACTTTTCCATTTGTTTTGAGGGTTGGTTAGCCTTAAGGTTGTGTTTAAGCTTGAGATAGAGCTTGTGCTCAATGGTTTTAATCCTCTTTTGAGGGTTTCTACTAACCAAAGGCATGATCTCTCTCATGTCTTAAATCATCCTTTAGTTGACCCCTCTCTCATTAGAGGACAATCACCTTGAACTTAACCGGTTAAAGAATGATTCGGTAATGTAAAATGAGTAAATAAAACATGACAAAGTAAAAGAGGCAAGATTAAGCATATTATGTTGCATTGCATGCGTTCAGATCAGACGTTAATTCGAACACGAGAAAAATGGGACGTTTCATACTCAAAGTGATTAAACGTGCCACTTTTCTTAGTCACCGTTACCCTTGATTATGCATGATAAGGTGGTGGTCCTTTGAGTCTTATTTGTGCATTGATTAAGCTTGTAGAAGCTTGACTCTTTAGCCATCATGCATTGAAATGCTTAATTGGTGGCTTGAGAGCCAAGTGCTACATTCCTTTGAGCTTGAGAAATGATAAGGAGGATGGCAGTACACACATTTCTTGAAAAATGCATTGCTTTGCCTCTGTTGCTCTCTATTGTAGCAAAAACATAAGTTTGGAAAAAGAGGTGGCCGACCGGCCACTTGAAGTAGCCGACCGGCCACCAGTCAATTTTTGCACAAATGGGTTCCTGTGTTGGAGCAAAGGCAATCTGGAAGTTGATACAGTTTTCAGAGATCAAACGGGTGCAAACAGAGGCATCCGATGGCAAGGCAAAGGAATTTTTGGGTGGAGCAACCGAGCATACACGCATCCCTCGTCCCTCGAGGTCGTTTAAATTCTTTATTAGTTAGTTGTAGCTAATTAATAAAAGTGTTGTAATTAATTAGCTTAATTCGTTTTGTAATATTTTAGCTAGCTTAGAATAGTTAGTTAATTTATTTCAATTGTGTAGTAATAATTAGCTTAGAATAGTTAATTAGTTTTGGTTTGTAATAGTTAGCTTAATTAGCGTAGCTAGTTAGCTTATTTATTTGGACCCTCCTCCGAGAGGGCATAATGTTGTAATAAGCGTGCGTGCGTGTGTGCATGTCTTCCAACCCCACATTTTTCTTCCTTTTATTTAGCCACTTTCAATGGTTAGATTAGGGACATTTTCGATTAGCATACCTTATGCGTGCATATTTGCATCAATTCATTTGTCTTGCATGCACCGAGGCTCGGCGCATCATTCAAACTACATTGTATTTCAATACATATTTGAATACGTGTTTTGAAGCATGTTATCAAATTGTATCATATGCCATATTAGTAGTCGAGCCTATTAATTTCATATTACATGTGTTGCCTTAGGCATCTTGTATTGTTAGGATCATGCATCTTTCTAACTAGCTTTTGTTTTGGCTTAAAGTACTCGGTAAGCTTTTATGCTTTAGCATGCTTGCATGAGTGTGATTGCCATATTGCCATGTTTCGCATGCTTGCCATGAGGCTATATGCTTAAATGCTAAACTATATGAATGCCTGTGGATGAAGACTTTGTTGCTTGAATTGGAACAATTCAATGAATGTGAGTTTTAAGCCCACTTTGCGAAGTGGCAAATCATGTTTTAAGCCCATCATGTTTGATGGCAAATCCGCGTTTTAGCCCACTTGAGGGTGGCAACTTCAAACCATTTTCGAAAGCAAACATGAGTTGAATTCGTTTCAAGTCTTGTGACTTAGTCTATACTTTCTTGTGTGCGTCACATAGTAATGTTAGCTAATAATCAGAATAAGAACACATGTGTTTATAAAAACAACATATCATGTTTAATAGAGGCCGATCTTTGATCGGGCAAGCGGGGGTGCTCATTTCAGGACCTTCCCCTCTCGTACCCAAGTTCCCGAGCCAAGGCAACTTTGGTGATGACGGACACGTGGCCTTTGGCACGAGTCAGGGTTTCCTAAATTTCCCCAAAACAAAATATTTAGGTGGTGACTCTGCAATCTGGCAACGCAGTCCAATTTTGGCATTATTTGATTCAAAATTGATTTTTCAAAATGATTTGCCGGATTGGACTCTTTGGTGTTTATCAGTTTCACATTGCACTTTGTGAGATTATATTCAGAATCGTGACAGGAGTCCGAACTGTAGGACCGATTTGAGCTCTCCGAAAAGGGGGCGCAAAGAAGTCGAATCCACAATCTGTAGTGAGTTTTTTTTTTCTTTTTTTGGTTAAATTTGTTTTTATTTTTTTAAATACATCTAATCTAGATACATCTATAATGTAATAATGTTTATAAATAAATTTGAAAAAAAAATTCACTAATGACAAAAAGAAAATTTCAATTTTTTTGTTTTCTATTTTTTAGTTTTTTGCATCTTTAGTGAATTTTTTACATCATACGTGGAACTGATGTGTTGGTAATGTGACAGATTCTATTAGTTTTTTGGACGGAAGTTAGTCTAGTAGTAAAGTAGGAATGATTGCAAACATAAAAGGTCAAAGTGGGAAAGCTTGCAAACATGAAGGGCCAAAAAGTGAGAAAAATTAAATTTAAAGGGCCAAAGTGGGTGATGGATGAAACTTCAAGGAGGCAAAGTGTAATTTATCCTTTTAGATTTGAGTGCATTTTGGGAATTTTAAATTGGGATAAAAATGTAATAAAGTAAAAAATTAAAGGTGTAATAATCTGTTTTTGTTGTGTAAATAAAATTATCCAAACTGGAAACCAAATAGATTTGATATTTACAAATTTCTCTTTGGCCTTGTGTGTTGTTGATAAACATTAGGATAGCAGGTACTTTAGATAGAACTACACTCTACATCAAATAATTGTCTTAGTGTAGTTGTAATTAATTTTTTTTCTCTCTTTTTTTTAGAATGGGTACTTTTAATTGATTTTAATTGTTCTTTTAATGTAAATAAAATGATACTAAACCAATATTTTTATGCCAGGTTTGGTTTCTCTCAAGTTATTATCTCAACTTGAAAGAGTATTTAAACTTGGTAGGCCCATTTTGAATCGATTATAATAATTCGAACCGTTCACTTTTTAAGACTCGTTGGCTAGAATATTTACATAAAAAATTAAGATAATTGAATATCGATAGTCTTATATTTGAATCATATTTGTTTTAAAAAAATGGACGACAAATAAAATTTCACTAATAACCATTTTTTTTTTTTTTTGTAATATAAATTTGATTCAAATATATAGCTACTAATATCCGATCATCTTAATTTTTTGCATGAATATTCTACTCAATGAGTCTTAAAGAGTAAACAGTTCGAATTATTAGAATGGAACCTAGGCTCCACGGATCTCTCAAGTTCTCTCATGTTGAGATCCCAACCTGAGAGAAACTCAACTTGTATGCCTAAGATCCATTACTTATTTATTTTGAGAACACAAAACAAACCAACTAGAATTATATTAAGTTGGGAAATGATTTATAAAACAAGCCAAGTTATGCATTGGTTTAACCGCTTAACCTTACGTACAACTAGATAATCAAAATACTTACTAAATGCCCTGATGTCTGCAATTAAAGTGGAAGAAGACCAAAAAGGACTAACTCTATTAGATAATACATCCACCAAAAGTTGTGAGTCCGTCCATACTTCTAATTTGCAAATACTTTGATCCTTTGCCCGCTGGATCGCCTTATGACAAGCCAACACTTCCGCCTCAAAAACTGACATGAGCTGTGAATGAAAAGCTCGTTGTGCTACCGGCTCACCATTGGCGTTGTAACAAAGTCACGCTATACCAGCACTGCCATCTACTTTTCTCCAGCAGCCATCCACTAGCACTTTATATGCCTATAAACAAACATCAGAACAAGCATCAGATGCAAGTAGACATTTATGTTGTCTTTGGTTAGGGGATTTGAGGAGGGATTTGGAAAGGGAAATGAAAAGATAGGTGAAATGTAAATAAAATATATATATATTTCACATAATTTCACACACCTTTTCCCTTTTCCTTTTCCTTTCCATTTCCAAATCCCTTTCCAAATTCCCCAACCAAACGTAACATTAGCAGTTTTACATTTAGAAGAAGATGGTACAATGTCAGTTTCCTCCATCTGGCATCCAACAAATCTGTTTCTCCATGCCTTCTAGACAATGAACCAAACAAATCATTAGCTAAAGCAATGACTTGCTCACAAGACAACATATTTCCCTTAAAAATAACACTATTTCTTTGCTTCCAAATGGCCCAAAGCACAACAAGAAGTTGGCAAATACAATTCATATCTTGAGATTGCTGCCTCCAATTATCCAGCTAAGTAAAAAATAAAACAGGCTCTCCAATTGAAAAATCCAAACCCAATTGGCTGCCCCTCCAAATCCTTACGATGTGTTGAGGGATTTGAGAAAGGATTTGGAAAGGGAAAAGAAAAGTCAGGTGAAATGTGAATAAAATATACCTACATTTCACCTAGTTTCACACACATTTTCCCTTTTCCTTTCCAAATCCCTCCTCAAATCCCCCAACCAAACACAACATAAGTGAATCAGGGCACCTAAAAAAAAAAAAAAATGTTTTAATGTCTCCTCCTTCAAACACTGGAGACATAGTGCATCATTCAACACCTTTTGACGTTTCAACATATGTCTAACTGGAAGAATGTTATGAAGACATTTCCACAAAAACATAGACCATTTGAGGGGAATTTTTATCTTCCAAAGCCACATCCAAAGAGGGTTATCATGAGGAATTACCAGATGCTTACGCAAAATCAAACATTCTAATGCTTGCCAATAACTGGACTTGACAAAGTAATCCCCAGACTTAGTATGACTCCATAATTTATCAGGCACCGCTTCAACAGGCACATGAATACCTTGGATATGCTTAATGTAACTTTCTTGGAAAAAAACATTCTCAAAAGATTCAATCGCCAAGCATTATTCTTCTTATCAATAAAATGAGAGACCGTAATTGAAGAGAAATGATTAGACAAACCCTGCCCTATCAGCGGGTTATCAACTATAAGAATCCATTGATCTTCAAATAGGTTAATCCAATCCCCTGTTCCCACCACCCACTTGACCCCAGACAAAAGCAAATCCCTACCCCATAAAATACTCCTCCATCCCCAAGACGCATTAGAACATGGTTTAATCTTATCCAAACCCTCCTTACTACAATATCTAGCCAAAAGCACTCTAGAAAGCAAAGAAACCGGATTAGAAAAACTTTGTCCCAACTTTGCCACCATAGACCCTGACATTGAGAAGAAAACCAAAACAAGTCTCGAATGATTGCAGATAATTTATTCAAAACATTTTGAGGTATCTTAAAGAAAGAGAATGTATAGATGGGAATTGTTGGAAGAACATGGCAAGCCAAAGTACTCCTCACAATATTGAGAAGGCCACACTTCCAGCTTTGAAATTTATTCTGAATTTTTTCGATCAAACCCCCGAAAAACCTCATATTTCTTGGTACATGAATAATCCATATTTGCCCCCAAATAGAAACTCGGTCCACTCACCCGACAAATCTGAAAAACCGTATCCAGCAAATCTAAATGATTAGAAGGAACATTTCGACTGACAAATAATTTGGACTTAGAATAATTAATTTGCAACCCCAACTGTCGACAAAAGGATTGAAGAAACGAATGAAGACACAATACCCCCTCAGGACAAAAATTCATAAAGATAAAAAAAGATCATCAGCAAAGAGTATATGGGATACCGGCGGAGAACTCCGACTAATAGAAATACCCCGACAGATATTATGTGCACCCACGTGAGCAAACCCTTTGGACAAAACTTGCATGACAAGAATGAATAAATATGGGGAAAGGAGATCACCTTGTCGTAATCCTGATTTGGGTTCAAAAAATTTAGATTTGTCATTCACCAAAATAGAATAAGAGACAATACAGACGCATTGATTAAGCAATTGAATCCACTTTTCCAAAAAATCTAGCTTTACAGGAGCCTGCTCCAAAAAATACCAACTTACTCTATCATATGCCTTATTCATATCTAGTTTCAGCCTTATTTTTTTATATTTTTTCTATTTTACCTTTTTTCCTCGTCTAATAAATTCAATAAGCTCATGGGCTAAGAAAAAAAATTTCAACAATAAGGCGACTTAGAATTTTGGCGTGGCGAAATCAAATCTGGCAGCACCTCTCGTAACTGATTAGCTAGAACTTTTGCTCCAATTTTATAAATGACATTACAAAGACTAATCGGTCTGTAATCATTGACCGTAACTGGGTTTGGTTTCTTTGGAATGAGACAGATAAACGTTTGATTAAAATTCTTCAAAAGAAACCCAGAATTCAAAAAAGCAAGAACAGATTTAGTCACCTTTCCCCCCACAATTTTCCAAAATTTTTGATAAAAAACCAGCAATAAAACCATCTGGCCCAAGAGCCTTTAATTTACCGATTTGAAAAGTGCATGCTTGACCACAGAAGCAAGAAAAGGTTTATCCAGCAAAGATTTATGATCAGTAGTTAAATGGCAATTAACAACATTCAACACATCAAAAGTAACAAAATCACCTAAAGCCGAACCATCCACAGCAAAAAATGATTCAGAATTGCCCTCGTACAGTTGAGTAAAATGTTGCACAAACTGTTGCTGTACATGATTAGGATTAGTAACAAAGGACCCATCCGCTAAAAACAATTATTGTTTCGATCCCCAATTTCAAGCCATCTTTGTTTCGACCTCTGAGCCCAATACATTTCTTGTTTATGCCACAAATCATCAAGTTGGCTCCTCAATTCCCAATCAGTTTGAACATTGCCCAGCTCCCCTAATTGCTGTTGACAGTATTGAAGCCATTTCTGAGTATCCGAAATTTGTCCTTGCACACTACTGGTCAACAAACTACAATTTCTTAAATGATTCATAACATACCTCTGTTTCTGCAGAACCTCATACTGACTTGAACCTCAGGCTGGCACCATCCATGCTTTCTGAGCAATGTGTATAACATTTTCTTCCATTAACCAGATAGCTTCAAAACGACGTATCCGATATGATGGTACCCTTTGGAAACAATTGTCTAAAACAAAAGGACTGTTATCCGACTGCTGAATAGGTAAAACTGCAAATACCGAATCTGGAAAAGCAGCAAACCAACCTTGGGATACTAGACATCTATCCAACCTTTCATAAATGATCTCAGTACCCAACCAGTTATTACACCAAGTAAAAAAAAATACTCCTTTAGGGGGAAAATCCACCAGATTGTTACCAAAATGAACTCATTAAAATCAACAGTTCCCCGTAACATTGAAGTACCCTTACCCATCTTTCCGAATGACCCCTAACTTGATTGAAATCACCAAGAACAACAAATGAAGCATGTAAATTTTGCAGAACCTCACTCATTAAGTCCTATACATCCTTCCGATTTTGCAACTTCGGATGCCCATAAAATAAGAATAAAAACCATACCCTCTTAACCAAATCCACCACTTTAAACTGAATAAATCTTGGCTGGAAATGCACAATAGAAATCTCTAGCCCCTCCGACCAAGCCGCCCATAACCCCCCACTAAAACCACTACTATCTACCCCACACCAACCAGGAATTCCAAATGAACAATTCAAATTTTCAAATGCAGAACAACTTGCCTTAGTTGCCATTAAAAAAATCAAATCAGGTTTATGAATGTGGGCCAATTGCCTAGCTGTTCGAACTGTTAGAGGGTGACCCAACCCTCTGCAGTTCCAGTTTAAAATCTTCATGGCTGTTGCGGAGGTTGTGGGACAACCTCCGGAGAAACCCATCCCTTCAAATCTATGTCAGGTACCAAAGCCAAATCCATAATCCTAGCAGTTTCCATGGCAACATAAAACTACTCCATTGAATCCCAATTCGGCTCATCAACAATAATTTCTACATAAGCATTGTGTTTTTCCTATCATCTTTAATGGGCAGAGTTACACCTAGTTCATTGGGTAACTAAATATAAATATATACTTTTTCTTTATTTTAAAGCTGAATTTCTTTATTTTATTCTTGACGTACATTTCTATGTATACTAATTTTTTCATAAGAACTACTAATTAATTATAGAACAGCTTTAAGAAAATTAATATACAAGTATCCTTAACCATGATGACGAAATTAAATTATTTAGGATTTTGAATTTAATATATCTCAAGAATTATACCAACATATCTTTGTTGACTATTGAAATTTGAGAAGATGAAATAATATGACATTAATATTTGATCCTTGGTTCTGCTTCTTTTCGAATCTCCTAATCAAGGATGGCCCTGAGATTTATGAGGATTTAAGTAGATTTTGAAAGTGAAGTCCTCCTATATATATTTTTTTATAAAAAAAAATTACCAATAAAATAAAAAGTTACCAATAATTTTTTATTATTATTTAGTAGTTACAAAAAGTTTCTTTATACATATAATCACTAAAATTTATTTTCATATATAAAAAAATCATCTCAAAGACTAAAAAAAGATAAAATAGGATCTTGTTATTTTATAGTTTAGCAATAATCAACACAAACAACATAATTCACTGATATTTGATAACAAAATGATTATGTTATTGTAATATGATATCTGATAACACAATCATAATCCACACAAATTACGATCTACTAATTATTTGATAACAAAACATAAATTATTGGGGGGGGAAACTGGGAGAAAAAACTAAGGCAAAATTATTCAATTAAATTATGATAAAGAGAGGGGGCAAAAAAATTAGGGCAAACGAAATTAAAGAAAATAAATTAGGGTAAAATTATTCAATTAAAATATGATAAAGAGATATGACAAAAAAAATTAAGATATAGTTATTTATTCTATTAAATTATTGACATTAGACTCTATTTGTATTCATTATATCATATATATTTGTTTGGACTAATTATATAAATTTTTAATTGAACCTAACAATGATTATGTATATATATATAATATCTTTTAATTTGGCCGAACAGATTTTTTTGAAGAGCCTTTTAGATTGAGTCTCAAACAATAAAAAAAAAGATTGGGCTTTACACTTTTAATCTAATATAAAACTAATAAAATTGAGGCCTTATTTTAAACCAAAATTTGAGCGCCCTAAGCATAGGCCTTAAGAGCAATACTATAGACCACTAATTTACCATCACTAATACCACCACTAGTGAGGTGGCAATTGAAAAAAAAAAAAAAAAAACAAGGCACAAAACACATGTGGCAGTGGGTATCAACCGTGCCTTATACCCCCAGTGGGGGTCGCACCCCCAGTGAGGTGGCGCGCCCCCACTGGCTGCCAACCCAAAAAAAAAAAAAAAAAAAATAGTTTTTTTCTGCCCAATCATGGGCCTCCACCTCACTGGGGGTCGACCGCCAGTGGAGGTATGAAGCATTTTTCCAGTGGGTATTAGAGCCACCACTAATTAGTGGCCTAAAGCATTTTTGTAGGCCTTCATGGCCCTAGCCGAAGCCTGCCCTGCTCCTAATCAAGATGACTAGAATAGTTTTATTAACGAAAAAATATGTTTAGTTTAGTTTTTAGAATCCTTTTTAAAAAAAAAATTAAAAATAAGTTACATGAAAAAAATAAAAATATAAAAAATATTTATTATTTTTATATAATTTTATCGTTTTTATGATAAAAATAATTTTTAAAAATTAAAAAATATAATTTTGATATTTAAAAATTAGTTATTTTAGTTGATTTTTTAACTTTTTATAAAAAAACATGTAAAAAAAATAGATAGAGTGATATGATAACTTATAATAATTTTCTATACCTTTTAACTATATTAGCCACTCCCCAAACAATGCTTTATTTTTCTCAAACTAAATTCTAGTTTTTTTATTTTTATTTTTTATTTATTTATTTATTTTAATAGAAAATTATCTCAGAAAAGCAAACCAACATAACTTTCGAAAAATTCTTATCCATTAAAATTTCATTATTATCTTTAAAAAGTGATTATTCTATATTTAAAATTGAGATAATTGGCCAAAAGTCCAATTGATGGAGTTCTTTGGGCGAAGGAGGTCAAAAGTTTAAATTGAAAAATTAAAATGTAAAGTATAAATAGAAAAATTAAAATCCTATAACTTTTTATTTTATTTTTTTTGGTTACATGAAACTCCTACACTCTCACAGGTCCATGCGCCCTTTGCAGAAATCACCAAGGTGTCCTAAGACAAACTCCACTTAAGTCAGGACTCGCGCAGTAAAGGAGCATTGGGCCCGCACCAAGTGTTATGGCAGTAAGAACTTGAGGATAATCTCCTAACCAATTGTGCTACGCACAGGAGATTGGCCCACACCAAGTGCTGTAGTAATAACAACTTGAGGATAACTTCCTAAC
The DNA here is from genome assembly GCF_055761805.1 of Camellia sinensis. Classification (NCBI taxonomy): domain Eukaryota; kingdom Viridiplantae; phylum Streptophyta; class Magnoliopsida; order Ericales; family Theaceae; genus Camellia; species Camellia sinensis. The sequence continues at coordinate 46,122,135 of NC_138964.1, forward strand.
CAACTGTGCTATGCCTAGGAGATTGGCCCAAAGAATTTTGAACTTGAGACCTAAGGTCTTAACCCCCACGCCTTTACCAAGTTGTCAGACACCCTTGGATTAAAATCCTATAACTTTGTTACTAACTTAGGATTTTTTTATAATTTTTTTAAAAAGTAATTTGACTTTTTAGAATGGGAAATCTTATGGTACATATCTCTCTAAGAGTGCGTACCATATACATCCTACTATAAATTAGCATAATTATATTATAAAATTTCATAAAATAAATCACAAAATGAGTATTATCGCTACAAATTAGCAAAACAAAAATGTCACAACTAAGCCCCAAACTTTTGTTACATGAATCACAAATTTTTAGATATTTTGATATTCTAATTTATGGAGAGATTACATATTTTATGATTGATATTACGAAATTTATAATAAAATTATATTAATTTGTAGTAGGGTGTGTATAGTACACACCCCAGGATTTCTCTTCTAGAACCAAACAAAACAACAATCTTCCAAAAGTGCAACTAAGGAATGAGACATTTGACCTAATGATTTTTTATGATATAAGATCTGAGCTTATAAGGGTTGTCTGTGATTATTAGTAGTATTGGACTAGGCTTAATTGCTAACTTTTGTTGACTTTTTAAAGTATTCTAAACTAGTGATTTGATAATATAAATATCTCTCATATTATAATTACCCTCCTATCAAAAAAATAAATAAAAATAAAAATAAAAATTCAACCTAAAGGAGTTCTACATTTTCTATACCATATACAAGTAATGATATTTTAAAATTTTGATTTAATTCATTTTCAATCATAACAAAGGATCACAATTGATCATAGCTCAACTCCAATTAGAAACTCGTTTGGGAACAGATTATTTTAGTAATTTTTTAATTTTTTAACTAAAATATGAGATAAAAAAAATTAGTATGCTTGGAATGACTTTTTAATTTTTTACAAAAAGATATGCAAAAAGTACAAAGAAAATGAAATATTTGACTTTTTTATTTATGTTATAAGCTTTTTGATTTTTTTAGTAATTTTTTGACTTTTAAACTAAAAATGTTACATATCAAACGCAATCCCATTTCGTAGCTCGAAATCAGTGTGGCTCGACTGGCCTGAAAATCAAAACGATGTCGTTTTAATGATTTTTTTTTCCCCGCCTTTCTCTGTTCTGATATGTGTCTTCTCTTCTTCAACAATGAAGAAGAAGAAAAAAAGAAGAAAGAAGAGGAAAGAGAGAGGAGGAAGAGGAAAGAGAGAATCAAAACCAAATTATCATCATCATCAACACCAGATCTATATATATATGACAGAGATCTATGCATCATCATCATCATCATCATAAAAAATGAGCCAAATCATCATCATCATCAACACTAGATCATCATTTATACACATACATATATATATATATATATGAGAGACATCTATACATCATCATCACCGTCATCAACATCAGCACCAGATCATCATCATCATCAACATCAAAAATGAGAGAAGAGCAGAGGAAGTCGCTCACCGCTGCAAGGTCACCGTTGCAGTCGCAGTCGCAAAACCCTCGCCATCACCGGTGATGGCGCCGATGGGTGGAGCTTTCTCTCTCTGTTTCCCTCTCTCTCTCTCTCTCTTGCCCTCCCTCTATTTCAGATATAAACGAAGAGAGAAAAAAAAAAAAAAAACTGTCCAAAATGACATTGCTTTGGGCAATCGGGGCATTTGATCCCAGTGATTTTCGAGCTACAAGCCATTTTTCTATCAAACGAGGCCTGAGATATTACTAAAAATCTCTTTAATAATAATCAAAATAAGAACCACACTATGTTATAACCAAAGGATTGCTCATAGATTAGTTTGGTATATTAAATTTAAAAGCAATCCAATCATGATCAATTTCAAAATTTTGCACCCAGGAACTAATCGTGTACTAAAATTAACCCGCCGCATAGCTCGGATTGATTTGAGTTGGAAACACGATTACACTATACAAAAAATAAGTGAACCAATTAATAATAAATAATTAAAATAAACAAGTTTTAATATTTAAACATAACATAAATAATGAATAAAATATAATTTAATACATGTTAACAACTATGAAGAATAGTATAGTAAAGTCCAACTCAAGCTTAAACACAATCCACACAAATTAAATCTAATAAAATTTCTTTTATGTGAAAAATTATTAAATGCAATCCAAATCCATATGTCAATCTATGGGGATATATTTTCTGAATACCAACACGTGGCAAGGTGATGCCGACGTGTCAGCCGAGGTGCCACGTGTCCTGGTCGTGATGCCGAGGTGATCTCGGCCTGAAGATATCGGAATCCGAGATAAGCGGATAAGGGACAAGAGTCCTAGATGAAGAGGGAACTCAACCTGGATAAGGACAAGAGTCCTAGATTGGGAGAAGACTTCAGTTTGGGTAAAGATAAGACTCTTAGAGAGTTTATCCTAAACCCAATGGGAGTCCCAGATTAGCAGTAATCCTAAGTCCATTAGGGCCAGGCTCCTTTTGGGACTAGGATTGTATTGGCTATAAAAGAGAGGCACCCCCATGGGTCTAAGGTATGGCTTTGATACTCAAGCTTGTGAATTTAGTACTTGATTTATCTTTGAGAGATATACTGACTTGATCGTCGGAATGCCCCCGGGTGGTCGAAACCACCGCGGGATTCTTATATTTCTGTTGCAGGTCAGTCAGGTGCCATCTATTCTGTCAGTGCTCTCCAGCTGGTTACTAAGCGGGCAGTGTGGTCGGAAAATCACCCACACAATTTGGCGCCGTCTGTGGGAACTTTGAAGAATAGATGGCCAGTGACGGACAGAGGGAAAACATTGGGGGCGACACTCCTACTGGGAGTGGCAGACCAATTGATCTTGACGTTGAAGGAGACAACCACAACACAGAAACTCATGGCTAGGGCCACGGAGAGAAAGACGTCGGCCAGGAGAACGACGCTTCGAAGAGGCCAAACCAAAGCATGTATTATAACGAAGATAACCTGTAGGTATGGAGGGATAGGTGCCTACGAAGGGATGAGGAAGTAAAAGACTTGGCAAACAAGCTGGCAGACCTTCAGTCGGTCGTCAACTTCATGATGCAGAACAATGTTATGCAGCCACCATACTCGCTGCAAGATACGCCGATGCCAGCAATTAATACCCAGAAGGGAGGAAGGAAAGCAATCCCCGAAGCCCCTCAGCACACCAGGAGTGGAAGGCACTCTTACCGACCTTCCAGGGAAGTCGGACGAGAGGAGCCGAGGCAAGAAGAGTCCCGAAGGACACATCACATGAAGGATCCAGGGCCCAAAGAACATCGGCATGTTCAAGGGCAAGCACTCTGCTTTGACACAACCCATGGAGAAAGATCGAAACGGGCCCACCACGAGGCCGAAAGTAGTGTGCCAAAAAGATTGAAGTCCAGAGACAGCCGGGCTCCAGGTAAGAGTAAAGAAGACGTGAGGGATTACCTCAAAAGGAGGCAGCAGAATGTTGAAGCCGAGGTTACTTCCCCAGTTAAGCCGAGAACACCATTCTCGGTGGAACTGGACAAATTTGAAGCACCAAAGAGATTCAGTATGCCGAGGTTCCAAATTTATGATGGTAAGTCAGATCCCAACTTTCATGTCGGACTATACCTGAATTCAATGGCATTATATAGCGGGAACGAGCCATTGCTCTGCAAAGTATTCCCCTCATCCTTCGGGGAGATCGCATCCGATTGGTTCCATAAACTACCGAAGGGAAGCGTGAAGAACTGGGAAGGCCTAGCCGAGATGTTTGTAGCCAGGTTTGTAACAAATAAACTACAACCCTTGAGGGTCGACGCACTGATGGCTTTAAAGATTGCCAAGGACGAAGGCCTTATGGCCTATGCAAAAAGGTACTACGAGGTGTTCAATCGAATACCTGATTGCAACCAAGAGGTGGCGGTCGTGTCCTTCAAGAACGGTCTGAAAGATGACTGCCCACTACAGAAATCTTTGGCAAAAACATTGCCAAAAAGCATGGAAGAACTCATGGCGAGAATAGAGAAGTACGCCAGAGCCGAGGAAGATACGTCGGGAAATAAAGAAACAAAGCAGGAGAAAGGAAATGGCTCACCGAAGCGAAGCCGAGGCAACAATGGACCAACGAAATTGAGGGGTAAACAGGCAGTAACAACTATATTCCGAGTCCCAATCCACAAAGTCTTGGATCAAATACGAAACCAACCCTATTTCAGAGCTCCAGCAAGAGCACCAGGGGAATTCATGGGAAGAAACGTTGGTAGGCGTTGTGCTTACCACAACGAAGAAGGGCACCCAACTCAGGGTTGCAGAGCCCTAAAAGCACACTTAGAAGACTTGGTAAGGCAAGGCCATCTGAGGGACCTAGTTGATGAGGCCAGGACAAGAGAAGAACAGGCAAGATTGCCTCAAGCACCTGCAGCTCTGCCTCCCCCAGCACAACAACCACAGGCAGGAGGACCACGGGTGGTTAATGTAATTCACTCAAAGGTCAACGAAAGCGACATTCGGGGAGAAACCCAAAGAGTAAAACACCTGCAGCACGTGAACCAGGTTGGACATAAAAGACCTCGGCTTGAAGAGTGCCAAGGACCGATGATAGTCTTCACTGAAGCTGACCTAGAGATGGTCCAGCATCCGCATAATGATGCCTTGGTAGTATCCCTCTAGGTTGGGGACTGCCAAGTGAAACGCATCCTAATAGATCAAGGCAGCTCTTGTGACATCATGTACGTTAGATGTTACAAGGAGCTAGGCCTTCACCTAGACGACATGGAGCAATCGAATGGCCCGATGGTCGGCTTCAATGGAACACCGACGTGGCCACTAGGCGCAACAAGCTTGGAAGTACAAACTGGCACTAAGAAGATCAGGACAGAATTCATGGTGATTGACACACCTTCACCATATAACATCATCTTGGGAAGACCATGGTTGCATGCAATGGGGGCAGTTCCCTCAACATTGCATCAACTACTGCGGTTCCCAATGGAGCATGGGATTGAAGAAGTCAGAGGAGATCAACTGCAGGCAAAAAGTTGCTCCATGGCAGCAATGAAGTCTACTTGCAGCATTCGAGAGCCAAAAGAAGTAGAAATTGAAAATGAGGACATGGAAGTACTAGAAGACGTCGGCAAAGAACCAACCGAGAAGAGCGAAGAGACACTAAAGAAAATCCTCGTCCAGGAGGGCGACGAAGAGCGCTTCTTTCTTCTCGGCTCAGGCTTAGCCGAAGAAGAAGAAAGAGAACTGGAAGAATTTTTGAGAACAAACATAGAGGTGTTCGCCTGGACACCTTACGAAATGCCTGGCATTGACCACGAGGTCACTTGCCACAGACTGAATGTCGACAGGTCGGCAAAACCTGTGATTCAACGAGCCAGAAGACCGACATTGATGCACGTCGAAGCAGTAGAATAAGAAGTAGATAGACTTCTAGAGGCCAGGGCCATCCGAGAAGTTCACTACCCAACATGGCTGTCCAACACAGTAGTGGTGAAGAAGAAGAACGGCAAATGGAGGGTTTGTGTAGACTTTACCAGCCTCAACAAAGCCTGTCCCAAAGACAGCTTTCCTCTGCCCAAGATTGACCAGCTCGTAGATGCTACTTCAGGGCATGAAAGGATGAGTTTTCTGGATGCATACAGGGGGTACCACCAGATTGCCATGTACCCTCCAGACGAGGAGAAGACCGCGTTCATCACCCCTAAAGGCCTATACTGTTACAAGGTAATGCCTTTTGGGTTGAAAAACGCAGGAGCAACCTACCAAAGGTTAGTAACAAAGATGTTGAGGCACCTGATTGGCAAAACGGTAGAAGTCTACATCGATGACATGGTCATGAAGACCAAGGAATCTAAGGGTCATCTTGCCGACCTAAAAGAGGTCTTTAATATACTCAAAGCATACCGGCTCCGACTCAACGCGTCAAAGTGCGCGTTTGGAGTTGGATCAGGTAAGTTTTTAGGGTATCTGGTAATAAGAAAGGGCATTAAGGCCAGCCCAGACCAAATCAAGGCCATCCTAGAGCTGAAGAGCCCGACGTCAGCAAAACAGGTTCAGATGCTTACTGGAAAGGCCGCAGCCCTAAACAGATTCATCAGCAGAAGCTCAGATAAATGCAGACCCTTCTTCAACTTGGTGAAAAAAGCCACAGACTTTCTGTGGACAGAAGAATGCGAAGCCGCTTTAACCGACCTGAAGAAGTACTTGATCACAACTCCAGTTCTTTCCAATCCAGAACCAGGAGAAGAACTGTTTTTGTACTTGGCAGTTTCAGAACACGCAGTCAGTGCAGTACTAATCCGAGAAGAAAAAGGGGAGCAAAAGGCTGTCTACTATATAAGCAAAACCTTGGCCAGCGCAGAAACAAGGTATCTACCATTGGAGAAATTAATGCTAGCCTTAGTAACAGCTTCAAAGAAGTTGAACCATTAGTTTCAGGCGCACAAGATTGTAGTCCTAACAGAGCATGCACTGAAGTCCTTGTTGCAACAAGGAGACTTAACAGGAAGCATAGCAAGATGGGCAGTGGCCCTGGACTAGTATGACCTGGAGTTCAGGTCGAGAACAGCAATAAAGGGCCAGGTTCTGGCCGACTTCGTGGCAGAATTCACGCCTGAAACCATCGAACATCGGGCTCCATTGAGCCTGGATGAGCATTGTCCCAGCAATCAAGGAGAATCCCAGCCTAGGGCAAAAGAGCAAAGGAAGGAAAAACTCAGACCCTGCAGCATCTACATCGGCGATTCATTCAGACTGTTCGTTGATGGAAGTTCGAACCGACAAGGAGCGGGGGCAGGAGTACTGCTGATATCTCTAGATGGAGAAATAATAGAACAGTCCATCCGTTTGGGGTTCAAGGCCTCAAACAATGAAGCGGAATACGAAGCATTAATTGCAGGGCTAAAACTGGCAGCAGCAGCAGAAGCAGATGAGGTAATAATTTTTTGTGATTCACAACTTATTGTTAACCAGTCAAAAGGAGAATTTGCAGCCAGGGACGAAAGGATGTCGGCATATGCAAAAGAGGTCATCAGATTGGCAGCCCTATTTCAGAACTGCCGACTACTCCAAGTTAGCCGAGATGACGACACCCACGCCGACGCGTTGGCTAACCTGGCAAGTTCAATACAAACTGGAAAAACAAGGACAATTATGATCGACTATATGTCGGGCCTGAGCATAGAACCACAGAGCACAGAGCACGAAGCAATATGCGTGGACTTGGGACCAAGCTGGATGGATGTAATCGTTACATTCCTAAAAGAGGGAAAGCTGCCAGAAGACCATAAGGAAGCACATAAAATCAGATTAAAGTCGGCCAGATTCAGTTTGACAGCAGAGGTCCATCTCTACAGAAGGTCCTCCATTGGACCTCTTTTAAGGTGCGTACACCCTTTGCAGGTTGAAGATTTTCTATACGAGATTCATGAAGGGATTTGTGGAAGCCACGCTGGGGGCAGATCATTAGCCCACAGGGCCATTACCTAGGGGTATTGGTGGCCCTACATGCAAAAGGATGCTGAAGCCTACGTGAAGAAGTGTGAACAATGCCAAAGGTTTGCACCTTTGATACATCAGCTAGCTGCTGACCTGAACCCAGTATCCAGCCCTTGGCCGTTTGCCTAATGGGGCATGGATCTTGTTGGGCAACTTCCCCAGGCAACTGGACAGAGAAAATACTTGCTGATAGCAACAGATTACTTTACGAAGTGGATAGAGGCAGAACCTCTAGCCAAAATCCGAGATGTGGACGTCAAGAACTTTATATGGAGAAACATCATCACCAGATTTGGGATTCCAAGAGCAATAGTTGCCGACAACGGAACACAGTTTGACAGCAAACTCATCAAAAACTTTTGTGCGAAATTCAAGATCAAGAATTACTTTTCAACACTAAGTTTTCCCCAAAGCAATGGACAAGCAGAAGCATCCAACAAAGTAATTTTGGATGGAATAAAGAAGAGGCTGGAGGCAGCAAAAGGAAAGTGGGTAGACGAGTTGCCCAACGTACTTTGGGCATATCGGACTATGCCGAGAAGATCAACAGGGGAATCCCCCTTTGCCATGGCTTATGGCACAGAAGTAGTCATCCCATTGGAGATCGGCATCCCAGGGATCAGAACCCAGGGAGTAGAGAATGACACCAATGACATACTCTTAGCCCGAGATCTGGATCTTCTAGAAGAACGAAGAGAGAAAACTGCAATTCAACTCACAGTATACCAGCAACAGCTTGCTAGAGCTTACAACAAGAAGGTTCATCCAAGAGATTTTCAAGTCGGCGACCTAGTCCTGAGAAAAGTCGTCGGCAACAAGAAAGATCCCAAAGAGGGCAAGCTTGGCCCAAACTGGGAAGGACCCTACAGAATTACCTCGGTATTAGGCAATGGAGCTTATCGGCTTGAAGATAACGAGGGCAAAGCACTACCAAGACCTTGGAACACTTGTAATTTGAAATTCTTCTATCATTAGATGTGCAGTATTTTTGGCCGATGTCATCAATAAAATCTTTTCCCTTTTCTTTAAAACACATATGATTGATAAAGTTACATATTGGTGTTTTTGGAGACATGAATAATGAGAACCCAAGCAGAACTCAGGTTCACATTGGGGGCAGAGAGAAGACAGAGACACTTAATTCATTTGTTGAAATTTGTAGCAATTTACAAGTTAGAGTTAAGCTGATTCCTTATCTTCACTTGTTGAAATTTGTAGCAATTTACAAGTTGAAGTTAAGCCGAGATTATTCCTTAATTCACTTGTTGAAATTCGTAGCAATTTACAAGTTGGAGTTATGCTGATTCCTTATCTTCACTTGTTGAAATTTGTAGCAATTTACAAGTCGAAGTTAAGCCGAGATTATTCCTTAATTCACTTGTTGAAATTTGTAACAATTTACAAGTTGGAGTTAAGCTGATTCCTTATCTTCACTTGTTGAAATTTGTAACAATTTACAAGTCGAAGTTAAGCCGAGATTATTCCTTAATTCACTTGGTGAAATTTGTAGCAATTTACAAGTTGAAGTTAAGCCGAGATTACTGTTTCTCTTCACTTGTTGAAATTTGTAGCAATTTACAAGTCGAAGTGAAGCCGAGGTTATTCTTTGCACACTTGTAGCAATCTACAGGTTGGTCCAAACCAAAGAAGATGCTTAACACTTGTTGAAATTTGTAGCAATTTACAAGATAATGTTAACCCGACATGTGATCATATGTTGAAATTTGCAACGATTTACAGGTTGATTAAAAAGCTAAGTATATTTTTTAAACACTTGTTGAAATTTGTAGCAATTTACAAGTAGATCATTGCTTAAACACTTGTTATAACTTGAGAAAAGTTTACAGTATGTGATAACACTTGTTGAAATTTGTAGCAATTTACAAGTAGTTTAGACTAAGATCACTGTCTAAACACTTGATTGAAACATTGAGAAACATTCGCAAAGTTGACATTGAATAGTATATGTTTCACACTTGTTGAAATTTATGAAAAGTTTGCAGGTCAGTATCTTGCCGAAGTAAAACTTGTAGTTATTATACCCGAGATATGTGCCCCGAGAAGATTGCACAAAGGTGGTAAGATATGAAAGGCATACAAAATATTCTAAGTATAGAACCATGCAGAAGCAAATCAAGAGAAATTAAAAGATTGAAGCATCCATAGAAAAACAGTTGCAGTTGTATACAAAAGAAGGCACTACAGCCTACCAGAAGTAAATTGTTTCGAAGTAACAAAGAAAGGCACATCGGCCATGAAAGGAAGCTTACATTGTCCGGAAAACAAAATAAAGTACAAGGATGCAAAAGAAAAGACATGAAAGTTAAGACTTTTCAATATCAGCATCTGGCTGGATCTGAACCTCAGAAGTCTCCTGGAGAGATACCTCGGCTTCCTTATCTGCAGCAATTTCGGCATCAATCTCGGCAAGGGTTTCGTCAATACTCTTGTTGACCTGAGGAATGTCGGACGAACCCTGCTCCAGGGTAGCTTCCTTGGCAACTGCATCACCATCATCATCTTGAGTCAGGTCCAAGACCTGCTCATTCAGAGAAGGAGACTTAGCCCCAACAGCCTCCCTGGATTTCCTTACCAAAACTTCAGCCTCATCCTTGTCCTCACCTCCATCTTCATCCTCAGATTCAGAAGCATCCTCAGGTTGACTTGGAGGTAGAGGTGGTGGGAAGGGAAGAGGGATAGCATCGGCATTGCGGAAGGGTGAATCGGCAGGAAGATCAAGTTTCTTTATCAGGGACATCCAACCAAGGAAAAAGCCCCTGTTGCATGCCTGCCTGACCTGAAGTTTGTATTCTTCAGTGACGTCAGCCATACCCTGGGCGTATGCCTTTTCGTCGGCCTCCTTAATTTCAACATCCTTGGTGGCCAGGTCCTCCTGCAATTCCTTTTCGGCTTGGGCCTTTCTGTCCTCGGCTTCTATCTTCTCTGCTTCGGCGACCTTCCTTATGGCCTCAGCTGATTCAGCTTTTTCCTCGGCTATCTGCTGGGCCTTAGTTGCAGCCTCGGCTTGGTCTTCCAGCTTCTTCATTTTTAGTTGAAGACCTTTGTTGGTCTTTTGCAGGGCAGAAAACTCCTTCTTCATCTTGGTCATCTTTTCCCGATTCTTAAAAGATTGCACTAAAAACGAATGAGCATGCTGGATGGCCTGAGAGAAAACAGAAGTGTTAGAAAATATTTTAAGTATGAAACAGAAAGAAACTCAAAAAGTAGGAACACTTACTTGGACGGAGTGCTGGAGCATTAAGGCGTAGTTCTCATACTCACTCATCTTGGCATTCCACTCAAGATCGCCTGGGAGGAGTAGAGCAGTACTGAGTGCCACGCCGATGTTTATATCATCGGCGCTGTCGCTGGCAAGGACAGGCTTATCTTCTAGAGTAATCTCAAGTGTCCAGGGGACTTTTGGTATTCTAGAACCCGAGGTCGTTGCAGACGATGACCTCGGCTTCTTTGACTGTGTGGACTCAGAGGGTTGGGTTTCAGCAGACCTTTTTGCAGGAGCAGAAGAAGTCTTCTTACTCCCTGCCAATAATTGGCAGAGTATTTTCAGTGTCAACTACAGTGGCTTTGGCCTTGGGCTGAGCCTTTTTTATTCTTTTTGGCTTTGGTGAGGGCATGGATTGAGTTGGAACAGCATCAACGTCAGTAGGTAGGTCGGCTAAGAGATCAACAGCAACAGGCTTCCGGCGACCCATCTCAGCAGTCTTAACAAGTCGTCGCCGACGTTTTCTTTCTGGTATTGGGATTAAGTATGGGACTGAAGTAGATGGCAGATCAGCTGGGTCAGTGGAAAGAGTTGTGGCAGAAGGCGGAGAAAGACTCTTTTTCTTCTTCTTCGGGACGTCGGACAGAGTGGATTTGTACGTAGGAATAAAGTTTAGAAGAAGAGGTGCTTTTCTTTTGTGGACAGGCAAGTCTAGGAGCTTTTTCAGGTCCTTGCTAGGAACGTAAGATTGGCGAAAGTCTTTCGCTGGCTTGCGAACGTTTGCAAGAAGAAACAGACATTAGAAACAGATAAAATGTTGAAGACTTGAACAGAAATAACTAAGTATTGACACTGGGCTCTTACCCTTGCCCTCTTTAACTAATCGGGGAAGAGGGTAGAGATGGGCGTCCTCGTCTGCGCCAAACTCCCAATTTCCCAAAGCAATAACATAGTCATCTCCAGCCGCCTTGTTGGAGTCTGGGAGGTCGGTTACGATTTTGAATTCAGTGGACCTCGGCTTGAGGTAATAGACGTAACCTTTTTCCTTCAGGTTAAGGGGGCACATGGTGTAACAATACTGTATATCGGCTAGGGTGATTCTAACGTTTTCTTGTCTGGCTAAAGCGATGATACCAAAAATCACTCGATAAGAGTTTATGGCAAGTTGCATAGGGTTCAACTTATAATAATGCAGAATCTCGCGAAAAAGGATGTTAAGTGGAAGCCGGAGTCCGCACTCAGTAAAGGCTACAATAGGTAGGGGCATGGCATTTTCGGTGGGCATGATGGAGTCATCATCCCCAGCCAGTCTCAGGTGGACATCGGCAGGGACGGAGAACTCCTGCCTAAAGTACTCAAGTTTGGTTGGGGTATCTACCCTATGTCTCCACATACCCATAACGTTGGCCTAAAAACAGAGGGCTAGGTTTCAGAAGGAAGGTGCTCTTAAGGGGTTATCGGGACCTCGGCGAAACCCTAGGTATATGCTGGTAAGGATTGTTTCAGTTTTCCCTAAAAATTGAAGGTTCTATAGACAAAACCCAAACCTAAATCTATGAAGGCAAAGATTGAAAGCAAAATTTAAAAGCAGAAATCTGGAAAACAAGAAACAAAAAACGACGTTTCAGAATCAAAGAACAAAGGAATGGTTCTCAGAAGCGAAAGAAATACAGAAGTAAAAGGTCAAGAACAGTGGCAAGAAAAGTGTTGAAACAATGCAAGTGTTCAAAACATGAGTGAAATCATGGAATATACGCATCCAGATGAATAGTTCAGCAAATCAAAGGTTTGAACAAAGCAATAATGGCAGTAAGTAAACGAAAACACATAGAAGAAATTGGGAATGAGAGGAACAGAGGCTTACCAGAACAAATGAAGCCGGAATGAAAGTCGCCGAGGTAAGGCAACGGTTACAGACACGACGGAACGACGAAAGCTTCGCTGAAATGGAAGAATGAAGACGGTTGCAGAGCGTGAAGCTATAGGAATGGCGGATTTGGGAAAGTTTAAGAGAGAGAGAAAGCCAGAAAATCAAGTGCAAAAGTAAAAAAATGAAGAAAGAAAGTAAAGTTTTATCAAAAACTTGAAACGGCGGCAAAACAGGGCATTTATTGCGCCTGGAGGAACGCATGCGTCAGACGGCGCAGACGGATAAAAGACGGCTTACAAGCGCGTCACAGACACGGGCAAATAAAGATAGAACACGTAAGGGGAACGGTTGAGAAGAGATGCATGACAGCTCATGCGCGTGGGGGAATTTGTTTGAGTTCTTGTTCTCCGAAGAGAACACGTCGGCCTGAAATGAATGATCTCGGCTAAACAGTTTTTGAGCCAATATGCAGAAAGAAATATCGATATAGGTTCCATCACCTCAGAATGCCGAGGTAATAGAACCTAGGGGGCAGTTGTGGAGATATATTTTCTGAATACCAACATGTGGCAAGGTGACGCCGACGTGTCAGCCGAGGTGCCACGTGTCCTGGTCGTGATGCCGAGGTGATCTCGGCAAGGCCGAGGTTATCTCCGAAGATATCGGAATCCGAGATAAGCGGATAAGGGACAAGAGTCCTAGAATGAAGAAGGAACTCAACCTGGATAAGGACAAGAGTCCTAGATTGGAAGAAGATTTCAGTTTAGGTAAAAATAAGACTCTTAGAGAGTTTATCCTAAACCCAATGAGAGTCCTAGATTAGCAGTAATCCTAAGTCCATTAGAGCCAGGCTCCTTTTAGGACTAGGATTGTATTGACTATAAAAGAGAGGCACCCCCATGGGTCTAAGGTATGCTTTTGATACTCAAGCTTGTGAGTTTAGTACTTGATTTATCTTTGAGAGATATACTGACTTGATCGTCGGAGTGCCCCCGGGTGGTCGAAACCACCGCGGGATTCTTATATTTCTATTGCAGGTCAGTCAGGTGCCATCTATTCTGCCAGTGCTCTCCAGCTGGTTACTAAGCGGGCAGTGTGGTCGGAAAATCACCCACACACAATCTATCCATATAAATATGTATAGGTTATGCAATGGTATACACCCCATATGCAAATTATAATATTTGTTAGATTGATTATTACAAATGTAATCTTTTTAGCATCATAACTAAAAAAAATAAGTCATAGCTATATATCACATAAGATATAACCAAAGATTTTTTAGATCGTAACCAAAATAATATCATAACTAACATTAATATAGATCGGAACTAACACCACAATGTGTATAAACAAATTATAACTAACATCATAATAGATTATAACCAAAGACATATGATATACACCCCAAGAGAGTTTGTATAGTAGAATTTTTCATATATATATATATATATATAGGTTTAGTTCTCAGATTAATTGGATTTAGGCGCCTAAACCAAGAGTCAATCAAATTTTATAAAATTGATGATTTAAAAACCAAAAAATAAATCAATGTATTAAAAAATTGAACCAAACTAAATAACCTAAAGAGGTCGGGTAAATACATTTATTCATAACTAAAATGATAGTAATTGAGGATGATAATATTTGCACCCAAAAAGGATGGGTTGGTTTGGTATATGAGTTAATTTTTTTTATTTTTTGACTATTTTAATTTAGAATTAAAGTCTTATTTGACATACACTTTTTAATTTTTTTAACTTTTATAAAAAAATAATAAAATAATTATAATTTAAATATAATATTTTATGTTATTAAATTAAAAATTTTATTTTATTTTTTATAATTATTTTAGAGCAGACTCACCCCAACCCAACTTGCAAACGAGTGCTTAAGAATTTCCGAGCCTAATAAGATTGTTTAGCTGTGTGGGAATGGAGAAGTTATTTGGTAGGGCTGGGGCTTCATGAAAGGAGTGAAATTTATAATTTTGTGAAGAAGTAATTAGGAACTCTTAAAATACAAATATGTGATGTTTTAAGATAGGTTCAGCTTGTCTCAAGTTGAGATCAAGATTGGACTCGTCCAATCCGATCTATGAGGCTTATTTTTTTGGCCCGTTTTGATAATCTGTACCGTTTAATATGTAGAACTCGTTGAGTACTATATGCCTATAAAAAATCACGTTGATCGGATATCAATAGTTATGTGATCAAATCAGTTTTGTATTAAAAAAATGGATGGTGAAAAAATTAACGGTTGATAAAAAACTATTTTTTTCACATAGCTATCAATATCCGATCAATGTGATTTTTTACAAGCATATAGTACTCGACGAGTTTTACACATTGAACGGTTCGGATTATTAAAATGGGACCCGTGGTAGACCCTCACAGGCCCAACAGTATGATCCAGTCCGATCTTGGACTGGACCAAAGCCACTACCTTAAGATAGTATGATTGATAAAAAAATATATAATTTATAATTTTATGTTAAACGATTAAAAACCATAAAGAAACATAAAAAATGATAATTAATGAACGAGTATAGACATATGATATTTTGAAAATATTTAATAATCTTTATATTTTAAAAATACCCAATAAATTTTTTATTTTTGCATTAAATAATTAAAAAACATAAAAAATATAATAATTTATGATTGATCAAAGTCATGGTCTGATGTCTCTACCAACAAATAAATTTTGGTGGAGATGGCTTAATACATTTCCCAAAACAAATCAACATTCCTAATCACATTTTTCTCTTTTTTTTTAATCTTTGCAAGCAAACAAATTAATAGAGAAATTAAAGCAATCAAATATCAAAAGTAACCAACACATCCTGAGTTTTCATAAATTAATCTAACATATCATCACAAACTTCACTTAATCGCATACAATACCATGAGATTACAGCTAAACACACAGATTTTGAGAGAGAGAGACTAGGCCAGTGGACGGTAATCGGCGCGAGTGATATTGCGATCGACGCAGAGGATCACATAGAGAGCGTAAACTATTCCAGGAATATAACCTAAGATCGTCAATACCAAGCATATGAAGAACTCTACCTGCAATCCACAATATACATATACATATATAAATATACATATAAGTGTGTGTGTATATATATATATATAGAGAGAGAGAGAGAGAGAGAGAGAGAGAGGGAGAGGAAGGGGCTTACGCTGCAGCAGCCATGCCTGATGCAGACCCCGATAGGAGGGAGCAAGATTGCGATCAAGATTTCGCAGAAGATCACACAGCAATTTGTCA
Organism: Camellia sinensis; assembly: GCF_055761805.1. Taxonomy (NCBI): domain Eukaryota; kingdom Viridiplantae; phylum Streptophyta; class Magnoliopsida; order Ericales; family Theaceae; genus Camellia; species Camellia sinensis. Next base: position 46,138,035 of record NC_138964.1, read on the forward strand.
TGGTTGAGTCGAATTTAACAGAGAGGAAGAGAGAGTTTAGAGAGAGAGAGAGAGAGGGAGAGATGTGTGTGTAATGTGAACCACAGGCTGGACCCCAGGTAGTCTTAATGGTGAAGGAAACAAATAGATGGGAACCACTTGGTTTGTTCAATGTCGGCATAATAAACAAATTAAAGATGTCCTGTGTATGTGTTGTTGGGAAGCTAATTTTTTAATTAGAAAAAAATTTAAAAATTAAAAAAAAATAATAATGAAATAAAAAATAAAAATCAAATAATTAAAAAGTCATTTAAAACAATAATACAAATCAAACTTTTATGTCTATTTATACAATTTAAAATAATCATTTTCATATGGAACTAATTTTTTTCGCTTCATAGAAAAGTTTTTGAAGAAGGCAAACCCCAACCAATACTTTAGTTGGGGAATTTGATAAACAATATAATAAGTTTAATATAGTATACAAATGTGATGAGATTCAGTATGTTTGGTTTCGGTTTTTTATCTTATTTTTTGAAAATTGAGTTTTTTTATTTTTTGTATTTTTTTTTGTTTTTAGTGAATATTTTTAAAATTTTAAGTATTTTTTTACTTTATTAGATGTACCTTACTTAGATATATTTAAAAAGTAAAATATTTATGAAAAAATATTTTAAAAAATTAATAAATACACAAAAATATGAAAAATATATTAAATTTTCGTATTTTTTTTTATTTTTGGTATTTAGTGAATTTTTTAAAAAAAAAATTCACGAAAATTATACTTTTTAAGTGTATTTATGTTAGGTGTGTCTAAAAATTAAAAACAATTGCTTAAAATATTTAAAAAATTCAGTAAAAACAAAATAATATAAAAAAACAAGATAGTAAATTTTTCTGAAAAGTGTTTTAAAAAAATTAGAAATAAACATATTAATAGTATTTGAAGAGGGTTAATATATATGCTCCGCTTACATGAGGTAACGCCATTCTTTGAGCAATTTACATTCCTTCTCTCTAGTTTTCAAACTTTAGCATCAGAGAGATTTTTCAGCCACAGTTTGTTGTCTATGCAACATCCAGTACTAGGATTATTTAGTTCGGCCACGAAGCTCTACCTGTTATATAGTTTGAAATTATCTCACATGGGTCCGTTTGGTAGAATCGTAAAAAAATGATTATAGATTATAACTTTACAAATTATAACTTATAACTGTGAATATAAACTGTTAACCTGTTTGGTGCAGCTGTGAGATTATGGATTTAAGCAGCAAACTAGTGTTTGGTTAATAAGCTGTAAAATAACTTTTTATTGTATAATTGTCCTTTCTACCCTTATATGATATAAAAATAATTATTTTGTCATTTTTTCAGTTTTAATTTTATAAAAAAATATATTTCATTAATAAAAGTTAATATAAGTAGTATTAATTAGTATCAATTAATATAAAAATTGATACATTTGGTAAAAATGTAATGGAAGTATTATTGTCACAATTATTTTCCATTATAAATTAATTAGTATCAATTAATTGCTTAATTAGTATCAATTAATACTAAAATTATTAATTAGTATCAATTAATGGCTTAATTAGTCTCAATTAATATTAAAATTATTAATTAGTATCAATTAATATTAATATTTAATTTTTATTAATATCAATTAATATTAATAATCAACAATTGTTATTAATTAGTATCAATTAATAATTAATTCATTACAAAAGTATACAATATTAATTTATTAATAATTAATACCAATTAATATTGATTTTTTTCTTTTTCTTTAGAAATATACAATTTTTTATTTTTTAATTAATATAAAAATATACAATATGAATGTATTAATAATTAATAACAATTAATATTTATTTTTCAATTAATATGGATTTTTTTCTTTTTCTTCAGAAATATACAATTTTTTATTTTTTAATTAATATTAATTAATAATATTAATATTTGGATATTGACGAGGGCATTTAAGTAATTTTAGCTTCCCAACACTAGCTGCGCACTTAAGTCAAAAATTTAAGCACCCCTTAACCAGCTTTTGAAATAAGTTGAGAAATAGCTTAATTTAAGTTGTAAACTGGTTAACTTAAGATTTACCAAACACAATATTTTAACTTAAATTAAGTTAAAAGCTAAAATAAGCAACTTATAAGCTCTACCAAACAGGCCTATAGTATTATTGAAACTAAGAACTTTGCTGTCATTAGTAAGTTAATGAGTATGGATCTCATATAATGTGAATCCTACCCCATATGAATATTATGTAAAAAAATTTAATTATTTTCTTTTAAAGAAAAATGCTAAAAACAAGTTTAAAAGTTGTTAGTGTTAAAAAAATGTGTAAAAAATATAAACGTGTATTGAAATGTGTAAAAATATTTTAAAATATAGTGAAATTATAATTTTGACATATTACAATGTTTATTGACAACTCTTAAAACTATCATTTTAAAGCGGGGGAGGTTACAATGTTTACTTGCACATTGTAGGAAAAGTTATAATTTTTGTGAAAGAAGTTATACATTTTATGAGACAAAATGAAAGTTATGAAATGTGCACATAAAAATCATGTATAATTAAAGTTATACTTTTTTGTGAGAGAAGTTACACATCTTGTGAGAAACAAAAAGTTATATTTTTTGTGAAAAAAAAAAAGGTTATATTTTTGTATAAAACTTATACATTTTATAAGAAAAATTATGATAGCATTTGGTTTAGTTTTAGAATCATGATTTGAGAATTGAGTTGTATTTTGATTTTGTGAGTTGTTGAATCATGATTTGAAAACAGAAAGCTTGTTTGATTATGAGTTTTGAAAAGAGTTTTGAATTTTTGAAATGAGTTTTGAAATAAGAAAAGTTGTTTGATTATGAGTTTTGAAAAAAGTTTTCAAAACTTAATTCAAAAATTTATAATTCATAACCAAACATACAATTTAAAACTCTATTGAAAATTCTATTCAAAACTCATAACCAAACAATTTTTAAAATTCAATTCAAAAAAATAATTTTTTATTTAAAAATTAAAAAATTCTGAAAATATATTTTTAAAAAAATATTAAAAAATATATATTATTTTTTGTTAAAAAAAATTCCGCTGGTGCTTTAAAATTACTTTTGATTGGAAATTTTTTTTTATTTGTTTTGTTTAAAAATATTTTTTTAATGTTTAAAAATTACTGTAACAAATTAATTTTTATTTTTATTTTTTTAAATTTTAAATAAATAGCCAAATAATTTATCATTTTGGTCTAAAAAATGATTTCTATATTTAAAAATATCAAAAACAAATATATATATATTTTCCAAATAACATATGGCACATGCACGCGCGCGCGCGCACACACACAAAAAAAAAACACTATTCCAGTTAACTGGCCGAACGACCGGGTAGACCAAAAAATTCAAAAACTGTCCAAAAGGATGTCTGGGTGGATGACCAGATAGACCAAAAAAATTAAAAACTCTCTAATTACCAAACATGTTTTCAAATGTGATTTAGAATTATATTTTAAAAACTATAATCAAACGAGGGCGCACCCAGGATTCGTCGATAGGGTGTGCTAATATTAAGTTAAAATTATACAATATATTTTAAGTATAATCACATAAGAAAAAAGAGAATTTAATAATATAATCTAGATTAATATCTAAATTTATTGATTAGAAACAATCTAACTAAGTTGTACTTGATGAGTCTTTAAATATTTGAATTTATCGATTATAGAATCTAGATCAATTTTCAAAAAGCATGAAAAACGATATGTTTTATCCTTTGAAGGAGAATACTCTAGCCAATAAAATTGTTTAAACCAAATATATTGAAATCGGCGATTCTACTTTTCAAATGAGGACCTAGATACTCAAGTTTAGGTTGGTAAGGCCTCAAGTTCACATAAGCTCGTCTAATCTCATCCCCTTGATTAACCGGATATTTACAAATTTGCAAACGTAAACCAGGATCCCGTTCAATTACAGTTGAATCAAATTTGCTTGGTTTATTTGTTTAAGGCATGGAACGCGGTTGCACATACGAAAATGAGGTTTCAACAACATTGGATGTTGTACTACTAGACTTCTGTTTTGATTGATAGAATGAGAAAATGGTTGTCTTTTTTGAGTGTGGAGGTTCCATTATTTATAACCTAAATTTTTTTAGCCCTATTTAATATTAAACGAGAGTATATTCGCAATAATTTTAAATATTAGGATTTTTATATATATCCTCAATAATTTTTATTTAAGCTTTTATTATTTTTATATATGTCCAAAAAAACTCCTTTAAAGTTCAAAAACTAAGATTAATATAGAATATTGAATAAGGCAGTATCATAAAAAAAATTAAGAGCAATATAATATTTGTTGCATAAAGACAAAATTTCAAAGCCATTATTAATCAAATCCATTCTCAACCAAAGAAATAAAATAATTGACTAATTACACTTATAAAAAATGTTAGGAAAGTAAAGCTGTTGCAGGCTACTGGAGACGACGGAGAGGGCCACTGCCTATCTATTGGAAGATGTGAGGATTGTTTTGTAATGTTTGTTCTTTAAACAAATACAAACCTATTAGGCTGCCTATCTATTTTTTTGGATAAGTATTGGGCTGCTATTGGGCAGTCTATCTAAAAAACAAATAAAAAAACTATCCTTATTTAGGGCTGGGCTAAGAAAAAAAAAATTACAAATTTTTTAAATTTTAGACTGGACTACTGCCTCCTATGTCTAAGCCCTAAATCCGCCCTTGTAATCAAATAAAGGATTGAAATATAAGAGTGAAATCAGAATGAAATCAAACAGAGCCTACGCTTTTTTTCATAAGGGGCATATGCTGTGCACTATTTTCCTTTTAAGTCACCTAACACTGTTCAAATTGATAAGATTTTGACACGTATACTCACAAGGGAAATAGGACGTGCACGTTGCTAATGGGATAGCCGGATTAAAATCTTACACATTTTGATCACGTTTGTTTGATAAATTAAGTTGGATGCGATGATTAGTGAGAGAATTATTCGTGAAGAAGTTGTTAATGTGAGAATTATTACCGAAAAATTTTAGTAAAAGTGTGTTTGTTTGTTTGTTTGTAGGGAGCGTCTATTTGCACACGCTCAATCCTCTATTTGCACATCTTTCTTAATATACACACCTAAAAAAACAAAAAATAAAATATATACTCATTCCACACACTCTTGTTCCAATTTTATCCCTCAATCCACACACCTTCCGAACCTTCCAAACCGGTGACCACTGTGTACCTTTCAGACCCGCGACCACCTCGCCGAGAACCACCTCGCCGGTGGAGACGCAACACCATCGTTTCCACCTCCCTTCCAGTCGCCATTCCCACCCCTTCCTCCACCCACCGGCGACACTACCGCGACACCCACCCCATCTCCTCGATCTCCCTCTCTCTCCCCTCGCAGTCGCGAAAAGGGGCTGCGGCGGGGTGGAAGTTGAGGGTCGCGAAAAGGGGGCTGCCATTCCCACCCCTTCCCAAATCTAGGTTCTCCTCTCTCTCTCTCTGTGCAGAATTGAGGGTTGCGAAAGGGTGGAAGCTGCGGCGGCGGTGGTGTTGTGTCCCGAAGTGAGGGGTTACGGGGGTGGCGGGGAGGGTGAGTGAGCGACGAACGATGGGGTGGAGTGGAGCTTCAATTCGAGAAGAAGGAGGCTGGAGGGAGGCGACGGAGGGAGGAAGGAGATGACCGGAGGGGAGGCACTGTGTTGGGTATTAGCGTCAGGGTTAGGGTTTTGGTTGGAGAAGAAAGGGATATTTTGGTAATTTTATTTTAGGATAAAAATGTAATAAAAAAAATATCATTAAGTGTGTGAGGAGAGGGGAAGTGTTGTGTGCAAATAGAGGCTCCCTTGTTTGTAATACTATGGTATGAAATTAATATATAAAATTACATAAACACCCCCAAACTAACAAATTTTAAAATAATTACAATATATATATATAATAAAAAAATGAAAATGGGGAGACAACCCGCGTGTCTTGCCCCTTACATAAATGCCCCAAACTATTTTTTTTTTGGTCAATTCTTGCTAGAAATGGTTTGGCATAGTGTTGAAGAGGAAGGGCAAAACTATAATAGTACCTAAAATCTGAATCCCACACCCTTTACAACTTAGCTAATCTGATTGTGTAGTGGGATTGACAGTCAGACTAGACAAAGGCCCTGTTTGGTAGAGCTGTGGGAAAGTGCTTATAGCTTATGCCTAAACAGCTTATAGCTTATAACTTTCAGCTTAAGCTGATTTCCAGCTTATTCTTAAAGCATCTCCTGCCCCACTCAAAGAATAAGCTGTTTTCTGACTTCCACAAAGCTATAAGCTATAAGCTATAAGCTAAACCAAACACATCAAAATAGCTTAAATTAAGCTGAAAGCTGAAATAAGCTGAAATTAAGCTGTACCAAACAGGGCCAAATAACCCAGCCACAACCTCCTCAACCAAACATGTTCTGAGAGATCCCACCTCACTATCACTCCAATCCCACCATTCATGCGGGACAACAGCGTGCCCTTCGAGCTTTGGCAAAGCACATAAATAAACTGAATTGCATTAATTTATTTTTGGGTAAATTATATTTTATCTGCTTAAATTTAAATATATATTTTTTATTATTTTAGCTCTTTACATATATATATTTTTTGATTTTTAATGTTTGCAAAAATTTTCAAATTACTTTCAAAATTAACTTTCATTCAATTTTGGACGAAAAAAGTCACATGAATAGTCATGTGCCGCCACATGACATAAAATATATGAAGGGCGTGCTATGTCCCCCGGAATTCCCCCCCTAATCCCCCGAATTTTCAAACCAAGGCAAAAAAAAAAAAAAAAAAAGTTTCCCAAAACGACGTCGTTTTGGGAATTAGGGGGATTATGGGGGGGGGGCTTTTTTAGGGCTCCAAATCATTTTCCATATATGAATTACACTTTTTTTTTAACTTTTAACTTTTAACTTTTACAATTTTCTTTTTTTTTTCCTTCTAAATTTGACCTGTAATATTTATAATTTTTTTTTCCTTCTAATTTTCCAATCCCAAACCCAAATTCCAACCCTTTCTCTTTCTTATCTTCAAATTCAAAGACAAATTTTCACTGCTCCTTTACCACCCCCTATACTTCAACCTTGACCACCTGTAACAACCCTCATACTGTTTACTGATTAATGACTGCTTGATTACCGATAATCACCGATTACTGCTAAACGGAACTGATGATGACTGATAACTGACTGATAATTGAACTGATTAAAGTACTGAACTGACTGACTGAAATTGAAACTGAATTGACTGAGTATATGTTAGTTAATTGCATTCTATCTGTTTGATTGTCTGATTATCTGTTCATGTTTATATGTTTAAACTGCTAATTGAAGGCCTTATCGGCGGCCAAACTGGGAATTGATTAATGTTTTATGATCCTCATAATTAATGTGATTTTATGGTATATTTACCTGAAAATTGATTAGGTATGATTAAATTAGATTAAATAAGCTAATTAAGGAGTTGGACTTAATTACCGTTTTGCCCTTGAGTGGGCCACTATCTCAAATACATACACTTGAGCCAAAGACAACATTTCCTCAGCCATTTCCCCTCTCATTGCCGACCTTAGAGAGAGAGAAAAAAAAAACTAGAGGAGTGGAGTTCATCTCAATTTTGCTTGTAAATTGCTTGGTAATTGAAGAAATTGTTGAAGTGATTGCATTTTTGAGCTCCCATCTTGAACTACAAGACTAAAGGTAGCTCCATTGTCTTCTTGTTCATGTTTTGAGTTGATTCTTGCATAGTTCATGTTAATTTGTAGAGCTAAGTCATGATTTGGTCCATTAATGGTGGATTGAAGCTCATCTCTTGCATGCATGTTTGTATTGTTGCATTTTGAGGTTGATTTCATGGACATTAGTGCATGCATGCTCATATTGTTGTTATAGACCATATTTCATCTGGTTTTGAAAGGAAATGAGTCCATTTGGACAAGCTTTGAAGTTTGAATTTGGTTTAAGAACATGCATGTTGCATGTTCATATTGTTCATGAAATTGGTTTGAAATTGGGTTTGAATAAAACACCCTTGGGCTTTGATTTCTCAAATTGAGTTTTGAATCATGTTTAACTATGAGTTTACATGTGTTTTCTGGAAATTTAGCCCAAGAGGTCGAATTTTGATGCTTTTGAACTTGGTTTTGAGCTTGGAGATGCAATCTGGGTCTTCCAGATTTCGCATTTCCGCTCGAGCGGGGGAAGTGCCGCTCGAGCGTGGAATCCGAGCACCCAGCATCTCTGCACTGTTTTGCAGTCCGCTCGAGCGGAGGATTGGGCGCTCGAGCGGAGTCATGTCTCACGCTCGAGCGGGCGTCGAGCGGAGATTTCACCCATCCAGTACTTTTACAGTACGCTCGAGCGGGAAAGTTTACGCTCGAGCGTGTACCTTTGTTGCATTGACGCTCGAGCGGGGAAACCTGCACTCGAGCGGGACCCTGTTTCACTGAAATTTCTGAAAATGTTTTCTAGGTGTATTTTTGCATCCTCATCCCATCCTAGGCATTCTTAGGCCTAGTTTAAGACATCTTGATGAGGATATCGATGTAGAACACACCAAGGCAAATTAGGGATTAAGTTATGAGATTTCCCAACTGTGTAGCTTAGTGTGTTCAATCTGTTAACTGTGTAGGGTTGGCGACTGGAGAGACACGCTCTAGCATACTGTAGCCCGAACTCTGTGAGTAACAATTGTGTAAAGATATGTTCAACTGATTATCTTTTGAATACTGAACTGAACTGTTTACTGAACTGGTATTACTTACTGAATGAATGAATGCCCTTTATTTCTGAACTGTACTGTGGCATCCTTAGTACTTACTGGTTACTGTTACTGTTACTGCGACAGAAATCTCTGTCGGTTCCCTCGTGGAACCACTACTGTTTACTGATTGATGGCCATCATTACTGTTCGGTCTTTTAAGACCTACTGTTACTGTTATGCTAATGGATGTACCACATATGACTGTTTACTGTACTGAGCAACTGAATTACTGATTGAAATGAACTGTTTTCATTACTGTAAGGACATTCATTCTAAACCCCTTTACGCTTTATGTTATTCACTGGGCTTTAGCTCACTGCTCATATATATATGTAGGTGTTCAGGCACCAGACCACAGCTAGAGGCGTCAGGGTTACTCCAGTTTTGTCAAGCCAGCCTTTGTGCCTCACCGCGAGGTTCCGAGTCTACCTGCTAAGGCTTAGGGGTGTTTTAAGAATTCCCCCTTCTGTACTGTTTTACCGTTCTGTATAGACTGTATGTTACTGTACCGTTATATAGGGTCGAGTCCCTAATCTGAATGCTTGTAAATATCGTGCATACTGTTCTGTACTGTTATGTATAAATGTATGAAAAATCTTTTTGGCATACAGACTGTCACAGCTCAATGGACATTATTTATTTACCGTATTGGCTTCCGCCAGGCCCTGTACTCTGTTTTACTGTATTACTGTTAAGCAGGCCTTCGGTAATCTCGGATTACTGGCCGGTTACGGTGCTAAACCCATAGGGTCGGGTTTGGGTCGTGACAGAGTGGTATCAGAGCGATACTTAACCACGAGTTATACCGCACACACGTGTCCAAATGAGCTATAGGGTGTCCTAGAAAAGTGATTAGGGCATCGCATGAGCATGATAAGTGTGTGATTATGTTATGACTGAATACGTGCTAATGTGGTAAACTGTTAAACAAGTGACTGCTTATGTTTAAAACTGTTATAACTGCTTATAGTGAAATGGACAATGCAAATGAACCTGAATCCTCGTCTACCGAGGCAAGAATGGAAAGAATGGAAAGAATGATAGAACTGATAACTGCTAGACTTGAACAACAACAGAACCAACCGCCCCCACCTCCTCCTCCTCCGGTACAGCCGGAACTTAATGCGAATGTGAATGATGGGGACATAATTGCTTTGACCCAGAAGTTCAGCAAAATGAAACCGCCATCCTTTCAGGGAGGCCTTGAACCGCTAAAAGCTGAAGCTTGGGTTCTGGAAACAGAAAAATTATTTGAGGTGTTCCCGTGCTCTGAAGCGAATAAAGTACTGTTAGCTACCTTCACCTTACAAGAAGAAGCTAGAAGGTGGTGGATGTTAATCCGTGATACAAATACTGTTATGACTTGGGCTCAGTTCAAGGAGTCCTTCTTTGAAAAGTACTTCCCTCAGTGTGTTAGGGATAGAAAGGTGACTGAATTTGAACAGCTGAAGCAGGGCACAATGACTGTTGCGGAATATAAAACAAAATTTACTGAACTTGCCCGTTATGCACCGCACATGGTGGATACTGAGTATAAGAAGGCCAGAAAATTTGAAGGCGGCCTTAATGTGGCAATACTTGACCGGATAAATGTCTTGAAATTGCCGACTTTTGTGGGTGTTCTCGACCGAGCATTGATGGCCGAGTCGAACATTGCAGCAGTGAAACAATCTGAAACACCAATAACTGAATGGCATGGAAAAAGGCAGGGTTTCAAATTCAAGAAAGGCAAGCACAACCCAGCCAACAAGAAACAGAATACGGGGTTGACAACTAGCCCCAGCCAAGGGAGTGGTTTCATACCACCCTGTCCTGAGTGTGGCAAGAAGCACAAGGGAGTCTGTTACAGAATATCTGGAGCATGTTACAGGTGTGGCAAGGTGGGCCACATGGTTAAAGACTGCCCCTCTGCTCCACAAGCCAGTGGTAAGGCTGCACCAAGCGCAGCAGCATCAAACGCTCCACCAAAGCCTAACCCTAAAGCTACCGGGAAAGAGCCTGTGAGGCAAGGCCGAGTGTTCGCACTAGTACCGGGAGATGTGCGGAATACCGAGACCGTTGTGTCAGGTATTCTCTCTATCTGTACTCAAAATGCATATGTACTGATTGATTCAGGGTCTACGCATTCATATGTATCGCATGCCTTTTCACGAAAATTGAATAGACCCTTAGAACCTATGAACTATCTGCTAGCCGTATCATCACCCATAGGGGGATCTATGACATGTGCTTATATGTACCCCGCATGTGAAATCATTGTTGGGGATATGCATCTGTTTATTGATTTACTGCCATTGAACATTGATCATTTTGACGTAATATTGGGGATGGATTGGTTACAAAAATATCACGCCACTATTGACTGTGTGACCAAGCAAGTTGTTTTCCGTCCACCTGGTTTGCCTGAATTTGTGTTTAATGGGAGTGGAGTAGTACCTCCTCCGTATTTGATTTCGTCAGTGAAGGCTGTTAAATTAATTAGAAAGGGGTGTAAGGGATATCTATGCTCTGTATTGACTGTATCTACTGATGATAATGCTAACGTGAACTGTATTCCTATAGTCAGCGAATTTCCAGATGTTTTTCCAGATAATCTTCCAGGGGATTTGACCGACAGGGAGATTGAATTTACCATTGATGTGATTCCCGGAACACAACCAGTTTCTAAAGCTCCATACCGAATGGCTCCAACTGAATTGAAAGAACTAAAAGTGCAACTGCAAGAACTGCTAGACAAAAAGTTCATAAGACCGAGTACCTCACCATGGGGTGCACCAGTTTTGTTTGTAAAGAAGAAAGATGGCTCACTGAGACTATGCATTGACTACCGTGAACTGAATAAGGTAACTGTAAAGAACAAATACCCATTACCGCGTATTGATGACCTGTTTGATCAGTTACAGGGTGCTAAAGTATTTTCCAAGATTGATCTCAGATCCGGATACCATCAGTTGAAGGTTAAGCCGGAAGACATTGATAAAACTGCTTTTAGAACAAGGTATGGACATTATGAATTTCTAGTTATGCCTTTTGGAGTCACGAATGCCCCTGCGGCGTTTATGGACCTCATGAACAGAATTTTTAAACCGTACCTTGATGACTTTATTGTTGTATTTATTGATGACATATTGATTTACTCCAAAAGTATAGAAGAACATGAACATCATCTGAGACTTGCCCTGCAAACCTTAAGAGAACAGAAACTGTATGCTAAACTGTCTAAATGTGAATTCTGGCTTGACCATGTGATGTTTTTGGGGCATGTTGTTAGCAAAGATGGAATTTCTGTTGATCCGCAGAAAATTGAAGCTGTAGTGAACTGGCCTAGACCAACAAATGTGACTGAAGTCCGAAGCTTTTTGGGATTGGCTGGATATTACAGAAGATTTGTCAAAGATTTCTCCAAAATTGCTCTACCATTGACTCAGTTAACACAAAAGGGGACATCATTTGACTGGACTGACCAAAGAGAATCTGCGTTCCAGGAATTGAAAACTCGACTTGTGACTGCACCAGTTTTGACTTTACCCTCAGGTACGGATGGTTATACTGTATTTAGTGATGCTTCTCATAAGGGTTTGGGATGTGTTTTAATGCAGAATGGGAAGGTTATTGCTTATGCTTCCCGACAACTGAGACCGCACGAAAAGAACTACCCGACCCATGATCTGGAACTTGCTGCAGTAGTATTTGCACTGAAAATCTGGCGTCACTATCTGTACGGGGTGACATGTGAAGTATACACCGACCACAAGAGTTTAAAGTATTTCTTCACACAGAAAGAACTGAATATGAGACAGCGGAGATGGCTGGAACTGATTAAAGACTATGACCTACAGATATTGTACCACCCGGGAAAAGCCAATACCGTTGCCGATGCATTGAGCCGGAAATCGATTGGAAACTTAGCCTGTTTGCTTACAGGACAGAAAGAGTTGCTTTGTGACCTTGAAAAATCTGAAATTGAAATTGTTTTGAGAGAACAAGGTGGAACCTTAGCTGCTATTTCTGCTCAACCGGCACTGATTGAAGAGGTTAAAGAAAAACAACAACTGGATGATTTCTTGAAGAAGATCATCGAGGAAAGAGAATCCAAACAGAGACCGGGATTCAAATTTGAGAATAATGTACTGAAATTTCAAGAAAGACTGTGTGTACCAAATGATACTGAACTGAAAAGAAGAGTTCTGCAAGAGGGCCACAACTCAAGATTTTCTATCCACCCGGGGAATACGAAAATGTACCAAGATCTGAAACAGAATTTCTGGTGGCCGGGAATGAAGAAAGAAATTGCTGATTTTGTATCCAAATGTCTTCATTGCCAACAGGTCAAAGCTGAACATCAACGACCTGCCGGACTATTGCAACCTCTACCCATACCAGAGTGGAAATGGGAGCATATCACGATGGATTTTATCGTTGGATTACCTCGCTCCAGAAAAGGTATGGATTCAATTTGGGTTATTGTTGATAGACTAACCAAATCTGCTCACTTCTTACCTGTCAAGACAATCTATAATGCGGACAAATTGGCTGTTATCTATATTGATGAGATTGTAAGACTGCATGGAGTGCCTGTGTCTATTGTTTCTGACAGGGATTCGAAGTTTACATCGAGGTTTTGGCAAAGTCTACAGACTGCATTGGGTACTGAATTGAGGCTGAGTAGTGCCTATCATCCTCAGACAGATGGACAGTCAGAAAGGACCATCCAAACTCTGGAGGATTTACTGAGAATGTGTATCCTTGATTTTCAGGGAGACTGGGAAAGTCATCTGCCATTAGTTGAATTCGCCTACAATAATAGCTACCATTCGAGTATTGGTATGGCGCCTTTCGAGGCATTGTATGGCAGAAAATGTAGATCTCCGATTTGCTGGGCAGAAGTTGGAGATGGGCCGTTGCTTGGGCCCGAGATTGTGTATGAAACAACTGAAAAAGTGAAACTGATACAACAGAGACTGAAAACTGCACAGAGTAGACAGAAAAACTATGCAGATGTTAGAAGACGAGACAGAGAGTATGAAGTGGGTGATCACGTTTTTGTGAAAGTGACACCAATGAAAGGCCAGACTCGTTTTGGAGTCAAAGGCAAGTTAGCACCAAGATACGTCGGACCGTATGAGATTATTGAGAAAATTAATCCGGTGGCGTATCAAGTTGCGCTCCCTCCTGAAATGGAGCATATGCATAACGTCTTCCACATTTCCATGTTGAGAGACTACCTCCGGGATCCCTTCCATGTGATTGAGCCTACTCGGATAGTGTTGAGTGATGACTACACTTACGAGGAACGGCCTATACAGATTGTAAACCGACGGATCAAGAAACTGAGGAACAAAGAGATCCCGTTAGTGAAAGTTGACTGGCAGAACCACGGTGGCGTGTATGCCACTTGGGAAAGGGAAGATGACATGGCCAAACGATATCCTGAACTGTTTCCACTGAATCCTGTTTTCTTCCAGAATGAAGGTAACTCGAGTTTAGAGGACTAAACTCTTTATAAGGAGGGGAGACTGTAACAACCCTCATACTGTTTACTGATTAATGACTGCTTGATTACCGATAATCACCGATTACTGCTAAACGGAACTGATGATGACTGATAACTGACTGATAATTGAACTGATTAAAGTACTGAACTGACTAACTGAAATTGAAACTGAATTGACTGAGTATATGTTAGTTAATTGCATTCTATCTGTTTGATTGTCTGATTATCTGTTCATGTTTATATGTTTAAACTGCTAATTGAAGGCCTTATCGGCGGCCAAACTGGGAATTGATTAATGTTTTATGATCCTCATAATTAATGTGATTTTATGGTATATTTACCTGAAAATTGATTAGGTATGATTAAATTAGATTAAATAAGCTAATTAAGGAGTTGGACTTAATTACCGTTTTGCCCTTGAGTGGGCCACTATCTCAAATACATACACTTGAGCCAAAGACAACATTTCCTCAGCCATTTCCCCTCTCATTGTCGACCTTAGAGAGAGAGAAAAAAAAAACTAGAGGAGTGGAGTTCATCTCAATTTTGCTTGTAAATTGCTTGGTAATTGAAGAAATTGTTGAAGTGATTGCATTTTTGAGCTCCCATCTTGAACTACAAGACTAAAGGTAGCTCCATTGTCTTCTTGTTCATGTTTTGAGTTGATTCTTGCATAGTTCATGTTAATTTGTAGAGCTAAGTCATGATTTGGTCCATTAATGGTGGATTGAAGCTCATCTCTTGCATGCATGTTTGTATTGTTGCATTTTGAGGTTGATTTCATGGACATTAGTGCATGCATGCTCATATTGTTGTTATAGACCATATTTCATCTGGTTTTGAAAGGAAATGAGTCCATTTGGACAAGCTTTGAAGTTTGAATTTGGTTTAAGAACATGCATGTTGCATGTTCATATTGTTCATGAAATTGGTTTGAAATTGGGTTTGAATAAAACACCCTTGGGCTTTGATTTCTCAAATTGAGTTTTGAATCATGTTTAACTATGAGTTTACATGTGTTTTCTGGAAATTTAGCCCAAGAGGTCGAATTTTGATGCTTTTGAACTTGGTTTTGAGCTTGGAGATGCAATCTGGGTCTTCCAGATTTCGCACTTCCGCTTGAGCGTGGAATCCGAGCACCCAGCATCTCTGCACTGTTTTGCAGTCCGCTCGAGCGGAGGATTGGGCGCTCGAGCGGAGTCATGTCTCACGCTCGAGCGGGCGTCGAGCGGAGATTTCACCCATCCAGTACTTTTACAGTACGCTCGAGCGGGAAAGTTTACGCTCGAGCGTGTACCTTTGTTGCATTGACGCTCGAGCGGGGAAACCTGCACTCGAGCGGGACCCTGTTTCACTGAAATTTCTGAAAATGTTTTCTAAGTGTATTTTTGCATCCTCATCCCATCCTAGGCATTCTTAGGCCTAGTTTAAGACATCTTGATGAGGATATCGATGTAGAACACACCAAGGCAAATTAGGGATTAAGTTATGAGATTTCCCAACTGTGTAGCTTAGTGTGTTCAATCTGTTAACTGTGTAGGGTTGGCGACTGGAGAGACACGCTCTAGCATACTGTAGCCCGAACTCTGTGAGTAACAATTGTGTAAAGATATGTTCAACTGATTATCTTTTGAATACTGAACTGAACTGTTTACTGAACTGGTATTACTTACTGAATGAATGAATGCCCTTTATTTCTGAACTGTACTGTGGCATCCTTAGTACTTACTGGTTACTGTTACTGTTACTGCGACAGAAATCTCTGTCGGTTCCCTCGTGGAACCACTACTGTTTACTGATTGATGGCCATCATTACTGTTCGGTCTTTTAAGACCTACTGTTACTGTTATGCTAATGGATGTACCACATATGACTGTTTACTGTACTGAGCAACTGAATTACTGATTGAAATGAACTGTTTTCATTACTGTAAGGACATTCATTCTAAACCCCTTTACGCTTTATGTTATTCACTGGGCTTTAGCTCACTGCTCATATATATATGTAGGTGTTCAGGCACCAGACCACAGCTAGAGGCGTCAGGGTTACTCCAGTTTTGTCAAGCCAGCCTTTGTGCCTCACCGCGAGGTTCCGAGTCTACCTGCTAAGGCTTAGGGGTGTTTTAAGAATTCCCCCTTCTGTACTGTTTTACCGTTCTGTATAGACTGTATGTTACTGTACCGTTATATAGGGTCGAGTCCCTAATCTGAATGCTTGTAAATATCGTGCATACTGTTCTGTACTGTTATGTATAAATGTATGAAAAATCTTTTTGGCATACAGACTGTCACAGCTCAATGGACATTATTTATTTACCGTATTGGCTTCCGCCAGGCCCTGTACTCTGTTTTACTGTATTACTGTTAAGCAGGCCTTCGGTAATCTCGGATTACTGGCCGGTTACGGTGCTAAACCCATAGGGCTGGGTTTGGGTCGTGACACCACCTCTCTTTACTTGCATTGCGCTTCTCTATCCTCTTTCTTCAGTTTCTCACCCATGTACCACGACTATCATTCATATACACCTAAACACCTTTATGTATGGTTGAGTTTTTATAACATCTTGAATTCTGCAAGTCTGCTTGAGCTTGAGAGGTGGAGTTACCGCTCGAGCGGTGAATCGAAACTCCCAGTATTCGTTTCTTCAAGTCGTGTGTTGAGAGAGACCATTCGAGCAGTTAATTGACTGCACAAGCGTAGAAATATGGCCACTAGTACTTTTCATTTTAGACCTGCAATTTTCTAGAAGCTCGCGTTCACTGCTCGAGCAGTGGAAAGACCGCTCGAGCGGTCTGTTCAGAGCAACCCACTTAAAAATTGACTTTTTCTCATTTCTTTTTCACTTTTTTATATTCTCTCTCTCCAACACCTATTTCCGAAAACCCTAGCCCCAAGCACTTGATTTCCTCTAGTTTTACCAAAGATCTCTTCAAAACCTTGCATTAGAAGTGAAGAATTTGTGAGGATCAAAGCTTTTACCAATTAGATTGTGTTTTTTTTTTTTATCAAGTTTTCTTGTTGGGTCTTCAACTCCTAGCTTCCATTTTCGAAGTAGGGAAACTTTTAATTTGGTATATCTATGATTTGAGGTATACATGTGGTAATTTTTTTTCTTGTTGGCCCTAAGAAGAGAAATTAATTCTCTTTATCGGAAAAAATTTCAAATAATTCCATCATCTCCATATTATTTGATGCAAAGAGATTTAAATTCTTTTGATGAAAAAATTCATCAACTGGAAGGCCAAATTTACCTAATTAATGAAGAAATTCAATATTGGGAGCATTATTTAGAAGGATTAATGGCCAATAAAAAAATTAAGATATGAAAATAATGTGGCTTAGGAGGCTAATACCCATATTCGTAAGAAGCCAATTACTCATGAAAAGCCAAGGTATGTAGCTCGAAGGGTTAGTACACCAAGTCAATAAGATAACATGATTTTAGAGGATTTTCATAGGCCAATAATGGCTAAAATAGAAAAACAGCCAATTCTCTCAAAAGATGTTAAAAATTCATTACAAGATAATGGTGAAAATTTGCTTAGGGAGCATAATTTTAAGTCAAATATGGCTGAAAATTATGAATAAAAACGACAAAAATATGATAAACAACAGTCCCTTTTTGACAAAAGATGATAGCATTTGGGAGAAAAGCAAGTTTTTGAGCCAAACATGGCTAAAATTGATGAACAACCAAATGTTCATAAGCAATTAAAAGCTAAAATAGAAAAACAGCCACTTTTGGCAAAAAATGACGAAAATCCATCACAAAAGGATGGTGAAAATTTACTTGGAGGCATGATTTTAAGCCAAACATGGCTGAAAATAAGGATGACAATGGGAAACATACTTTATGAGTACCTATAGAGACCAAATCTAAATATATAAATTTTTTTCCTTTTTTCATCAAGGATGGGTCGGGGATGGGCGCCTACCCATTTCCCCCATATGTTGTGTTTAGAACTAGGGTTCTCATTCTCATAGTGAGCCTAAGCAAATCAAAGTCTCACTCTCTCTCATCCTCTTAATCCAGATGCAAAAATGCTTCAACAGTGAAATTTTCTCCAACAGTTTCCGCCATACGTACAAAAATTCATATTTTTTAAAGGCACATTAAAGTAAAAAATTAGAAACTATAAAATGAACCTTCCAGAACTTCACCATGAATCCCCCTTCTGTCTCAGCAACCACGACAAAGATTGCAATCACAACCACATACCACCGAAATATGCCATCAAATATCTACACAATCCATAGAACAAAACAATTACCCTAACAATGAATCTAGAGAGAGAATACGAGGTGATTGTGTTTCACACAAAACAATTACTTTTTGTTCGGGGGATTAATTTGGCGTGCGTGCATCGATTTTCAAGCGAGGTGATTGTGTTTCGTGCAAAACCCTAGTTCGTTTTGTTGTGTTCCATTTATTTTCTACGAGAACACGATAGTGGGTTTGATATATTTTTTTTCCTTGACTAATTTTATGTTTGGTTACTGGGAATACAAGGACGAAGAAATGAAAATGCTGGACTACTACGTCGCATTTCATCAATTTCTCTCATTTCTTTGTTCTAGTAGCTAATTCGCCGCCATCTAATTTAAAGTGAGAATTTATCTATTTAGGGTTTAGTGTAATTTATCTTTATATTTCTCAATCTCTATTTTAATTTAAATATGTATAATAATTTCTTTCAATTTCGGTAAATCCAATCTGTCTTTAATGTGTATTTAATTTAAATATGTATAATAATTTTTTTTAATTACTAAAAACTTATTTGATTGTCTCAAAATTATATATTTGATTATTTTAAAACAAACTTTTTAATTAATTGATTAATGTGTATTTGATTTTGTTGTTGAGCCAAATAAAATAAAATAAAATAAAATTTAATGCATATTTAGCTTTGGTTGTTAACCTTAAATATATCAAATAAAAAAAAATGAGGGGGGGTCAAGTTGGGTTGGAAAAAGTCCAAACTCATTTGGGGATGGGGAGGATAGTACCCATGGGAGATAGGGAATGGGGAATAGAGAAAAATTATTATAGGGGAATAAGGATAGGGAATTAATATCCGCCCCATTGCCCTCCATTGCCATCCCTAGCTGAAAATTATGAATAACCCACATTTGTCGAATTTGAATATTTTGACATTTTTAATTTTGTCTAAGGTTTAGATTTTCTAAAACCATTTGATATTATGGTTTCTGCTACCCAATGACCACCATGGGTTTGTGGTTTATATCAAAAGTTAATTTTGATAAATTGGTTAACAAAAATAATATCTTATTCGTTTGTAAATTTGATGGACTAAAAAAATGTCATACAACAACCAAGGCCAACCAATTGTGGGTGTCGATTTCTAATCTCACAACCAAACATCTATTGAGATCTAGGGAACTTAACTGGAGAGCACGCAACAGAATAGATTAAGTCAAACACCTGCGGACAAGAAGATATGAAACACCTCAATAGCTCGTCCACCCGGGGGTATTCCGACACTCAAGTCAGTCAACTTATCTCTCGAAGATATTGGAACAAATAAATAACGCACAAGTAAAAGCATACCTTAAACCTCTGAGGGTGCTCTACTCTTATAGCCAAAAGTGTGTAGACACCCCATTTTTGACCGACCTTAAGACTCAGATGTCACCGATTGAGCGCTTGGTGATGGTGCATATTGTACTCGTTCAGAAGTTTCAGAGTCTCGGCTGCGAGCCTTGCCTCCAGACTTCCGGGCTCTTTCGTGTCTTGCCTCGGTTTGCGAACCAGGCTCGGTTTTCTCTATTTCTCTTCCTGAAGGGAGGGAGAGGTCTCGTAGATCATCTCTCAGTGGCCGTAGGCTACGTTTTGTGGTCATAGGCCATTTTGCCCGTTTGGAGTCCGGTTTCCGGTTTTTCGGAGCCGACGGTCGTGTGCCTCGGTTCGGGACCGCTTAACCACCTCCGTTTGCTCCGGTTTTTGGCACACACCTTATTTCCTCCCTTTTGAGGGACACTGTGGTCCGAGAGACCAACTTCGTGGTCGGACACCACTTCCGGTGCCTAACAGCCCACTTTCGGGGCCCCGAACTGGGTGTTTTAGCTCCCGAACCTTCATTCTGCATTTTTGGGCTCCGACCCGAACTTGAGATAGTCATATTTTGAGGTCCTTTTCATGTTTTATTAAGGACATTTTGCTGTTTGAGATCTTCTCCTATCACTTGCTTCTTTAACGCTATTTTAGGCCTATTTTTGCACGGTATTTTAGGCTTACTTGTGAGCTGTTTCAGACTTGGTCATAAACTATAAAGTGTCTTATTTTGAGCCCCTCTTAAACGTTGTTGAAGGGCTCTCAGCCATTTGGGTCCAGAAGCTACCACTTGCCTTTATATCCCACTTTTTGGCCTTTTTGGGGGGAAACTTGAATTGTTTCCCCCCCCCCATTTCCCCCCCCCCCTTTTTGTCCCCCGTTTTTGCCTATATAACAGAAGCTCCAGCTCTGGTTTAAGGGTTACAAAAATCCCCCTCAAGCCCTTTGCATTATATCTCTCTCCCTCTCTATTCCAAGCTCAAAACCTTTCAAGCCCTACACCCCTTTCTTCATCAACCCATAGCCCCACCCTTCCATCCTCCATTCCAGAAGTTTGAGGGTGTTCTTCAGAGCCTAAGAGTGCTGCATTTTGGTCCAGAAGGCTGCTAAAGTTTGGTCTTCAAGGGTAAGCAACATTTTCTCTCTTTTAAGCTTGTTTTTGTATCCTTTCTAAGCCATACTTTCTTGCTGTTTTGGGCTCCGACCCTAACTGGAGTTAGGCTTATTTTGAGTTCTTTTTCACTTTTGTTTAAGGGTATCTCACTGTTTGAGGCTTCCTTATTGCACTTGCTTCATTATCCCTCTTGTATGCCATTTTCTTGTGTAGTATTTTTGGCCTAGGTATAAATTATTTTGAGGCATGTCATAAACTGTAAAAGGGCTTATTTTGAGCCCTTCTTCAACATTGTTGAAGGGCTCATTGCTGTTTGAGGCTTCTATCTTCCACTTGCCTTTATATCCCTTTTTTGGCTCCATTTTTGCATGATTCATTAGCCTCTTGTGCTTCTGTTTTTGGACTCTAGTCCGAACTTAAAAAAGTCTTATTTTGACCATATCTTCATGTTTCATTAAGGGTCTGTCACTTTTTGAGGCATCCTTTATATACTTTGTGTTATATCTCTCTTTTTGGCCTTATTTTGTGTAGTATTTTAGGCTTGCATGCATACTGTTTTGGGTCTGGCCATCAACTGTAAAAGGTCATATTTTGGGCCCCTCTTCAATGTTGTTGAAGGACCCTCATCTGTTTGGGGCCAGAAGCTGTGACTTGCTTCATTATCTCACATTTAGGGCCATTTTTGCATGCTAGTTTAGCCTCATTTATGTTTATTGTTTGGCTATGATGTAAACTGGAAACATGCTTGTTTTGGGACTGCCTTGAACCTGTCTTTAAATTTCATGTTCGAATAATGCATACTTGATGTAGCTACAAGTCATTTCATGTGCTTAATCATGCATTTCGGGACCATTTCATGCATCGGGTGCTATATTGTCATGTTTCGGGGCTGTTTTGTGTCGCATTTCAGTTCTGAAATTTTCATGTTTGCATATCATATTCCATGCCTTGCCATGTCTCATTAGAGTGACATTTGGTACCTTAGGGTCAGTCCTCGGTTTGCGTGCATGCGTGCACGTACTTCGAGAGTCTCATTTTCATCTAATGGCGTCTTATGTGAGTGTGGCTGAGGTCCACTCATGTTGGTGTAAGCCCATTATGCATTGTGTATGCCATTTTATTTCATAGCATTGCGTATGCTAAGTTGTATGTTAGCGCATTGTGTATGCCATGTTACCTCGTGCATCGTGTATGCCATTTCATAGCATTGTGCATGTTAGGTTGTATCTTAGTTGCATTTCATGCATATCATGCATATTGCATTGTGCTTGGGATAGGAATTAGCCCGGGCACGGGAAACGAGGTACGTTTCGTACTCCGAGTGACGGAACGTATCTCAATTCCCAGTCACCGACACTCCGGATCATTCATGATGGAGTTAGGTTTTAGTTGAGTTTTTATGTGCATTCATTCTATATTGAGTTGCACAATTCGACTCCTCGGCCATCATGCATCGAGATGCGTGATTGGTGGCACGAGGATCGAGGCATGCATACATCTGTAAAAATACATTGCTATGCCCCTTTCCTGCTCTCTGTTGCAGTAAATCAAGAATCGGCGGTCTTCCGGAGCTTGGCGCGCTTTCCAAGAATAATTGCAAAACAGAGGCTAATTGGGGCATCCTAGTGGATTTCCGCGCAAGGCAGCCCAAACATTCATCATCCGGAGAAGAGTCAAGGCAGTCCCTGGCTTGCATGCCAGTTTTATTGTTTTCTTAGTTAATTTGGTAATTAATTAGGATTTTGTAATTATTTGGACTATAATATTTATTCGGGACTGTATATTATTCTTTTGGACACTCTGTGCGCGGGCAATGTTGTAATAAGTGTGCGTGAGTGTGTTGTATGTCTTCCAACCCCACGTCTTTCTCCCTTTTATTTACCAGCTTATGATGGTTAGATTATGGCATATTTCAATTAGCATACAGTATGATAGCATGTTTGCATTCATTCATCTGTTTTGCATGCACCGGGCTCGGCGCATCATACTAACTGCATTTGTATTTCAATTCCAAGTTGAATACATGTTAGCTGTAGCATCATCATATGCCATCTTAGAATAGCCGAGCCTGCTATAGTTGCACTTTTACATGCGTTGCATTAGGCATTCCTGTATAATTAGGATCATGCATGGATTTCTAATTAGCTTCTTTTTTGGCTTGGAGTACTCGGTGAGTTTTACGCTTTAGCATCCTTGCATGCGTGTGAGTGAATGCCATGATAGCATGCTTACCATGAGGCTATGTGCTTATGTGATATAAACTGCCTGAATGCCTGTGGGTGAAGGTTGGGTTATTTGAATTGGAACAATTCATTAATTGTGAGTTTTAAGCCCACTAGATAGTGGCAAAATCATCTTTTCTAAGCCCACCTGAGGGTGGCAAATCCACGTCTTAGCCTACTTGCGAGTAGCACCATCAAACCATTTTCAAATAAACAAACATGAAATGTTTTGTTCCAATTCAGGCGACCCAGTCTATACTTGTATGCTGTGCGCATCACATAGTAATCTAGGCTAATAACCGGAATAAGAACGCATAATGTTTTCAAAAATAGATATCATGGTTAGTAGAGGCCGATCTTTGATCAGGCGAGCGGGGGTGCTCACGAAGTGACCTTCCTCAATCGTACCCAAGTTCTCGAGCCGAGGCAACTTTGGTGATGACGGACACGTGGCCTTAGGCAACGAGTCAGGGTTACCTAAATTTCCCAAAATAAAATATTTAAGTGGCGACTCTGTATCTGGCAAAGCAGTCAATGTTTGGCACTTCTTTCAAAAATTTGTTTTCTCAAAACGATTTGCCAGATTTGGACTCTTTGGTCCAGATTTAGAACTGTGACAATTTGAGAGTCCTGAGCTGTAGTGACCCCAAATGCACAGAACGGGACTCACCCTCCCGGGGCGTTCGGGGACGTCTACAGTTTCTGGCGACTCTGCTGGGGATTTAGAGAACTTGACTCGAACTCATGATATCTTGTTTTGACTACACTTTGTGTGTTTCTTTGCATTGCATTTGCATTGGTGCGCCTAGGACACCGTGTTTGCCATCTGCTATTCCTGAACGGTTTGCCGGAGGCTTGTCTTGTCAAGACATGACCATAAGGCTGACCGGTTGTGGGCTCTGCCAGTATGGGAACACAAACCCCGGTTTTACCGGGGCACCTTTTTGACCATTCGACCTAGTGTATATTCGGAATCCATAGTGACCATTCCAAACTAGGACAGGTTGCTTACCCGATATAGGTTGTTTGAAACTGCTGCGTGCGTAGTGAAACCCTAGCTCCTGACAAAATAGGACAGGGAAACCTTACCCCAACATAGGGGTGTTTTGGCTCTCACTTGTCTGCTATGTGCTTTTAGAGTGCGTCTCTATAGGAATGCATGTATCAGTCTACAAGTTTGGGCATCAGGCCTACGGGCATCAGTATTTGGAAGAATCAGTTTTACCTGAGGGTATCAGTTTTCCGGCAGAATTTTGGGCAGAATTCAATAGAGAGCACACTCATTCAACTATGCTCATATATGTTCAGGTGAAATCAGGCTGAGATGTTGTCTGTTTTCTCTTTTGCTAGGCAGTCTTGGAACCATAGCTTCAGAAGGCTCCGAAATCCCCCGGATACATTGGACTAGTGCTGATAGACTTTGTTAGGTCAGAGATTTAGTTCAAGGGCAATCAGTGTTCCTTTACCAGAGGCAGGGTGAAAAGGTCGGTCAGGCACAGACCACCAGTACAACAGCTACCAGCTCAGTGGTCTTTGAACAGCCAGGTTGAGATTTCTGAGCCTACTATAGACACAGGTATACCAGTTGCTCAGTTAGATCAGGGCAATATGTCGAGTCTGGAAGCGATGGTGCGCCAACTCCAGGATAGTATGAAAGCCATGCAGCAAGATGCTGTCCGTCAAGCGGAATTCACCAAGCAACAGGCTGTGGTCATAGCCCAACAGGCAGAGACAATTGCCAGGTTAGAGCAGCAAACTGGAGTATCTACTTCACACCAGGCTCCTCCCCCACCAAGAGTTCCCATACTCGGGGAGGCAACCCACGTCCAGGATGATACGGACATTTCAGGCGGGCTAGCTCCGCCCCCAGTGCTACCCCAGCTGTCTAAAACACCCACCAACCTGCCAGACTCCCCCTTTGAGTTCAAGATGGACCCCACAGCATTGAAAGTGAGCAGGCTTGAGAAATTGTTCAAAAAGTCTCAGGGGGCCCACTCTATTCCTGATATAGAGGATGGTTATACCGACTCAGTGGTGACATTACCTGATCGGTTCAAGATGCCACATATCGATCGATTCGATGGTTCTGAAGACCCAATGGTGCACCTCCAACTGTTTTCTGATATTTTGAGGCCAATGGGTTTGACCACAGCCCAGAAATTGTCACTATTCGGCCGAACCCTATCTGGGATAGCCGCAATCTAGTATGCAAAATTGGAGAACTCTGTGAAACAGAACTGGGAAGGGCTGGCTGAGGCCTTTATTGCTCAATACTCCTACAACACACAGATCGAGGTCACGACTCGTGATCACGAAGTCACCCGCCAAGAGCCAAAGGAGGGTTTCTCAGAGTTCGTGACAAGATGGAGAGCAAAGGCCTCAATGATGACTACAAGGCCTTCCGACAAAGATCAGATCAGGATGATTGTTCGTAATCTCCATGGCAAGTTGTCGCAAAAGATGGTCGTTCTACCTCTGTTTACCTTTCCAGCCCTTCATGAAATGGGGGTTCAAATCGAGGATGCCATCAGACAATGGATCTTTGTAGAAGATAATGAGCCTTCGAAGAGAAATGTTGCTCGCAGTTCCAATGTTACTACTGATGGTAGCACAGCTGCGAAATGCTCAGAAGTAGACACTATCATCACTTCCCTCAATGACCAAGAACCAACCACTTCAACTCGGCCCCAAGCCCGAAAATTCCATCCTCTTTACATGAGTCTCTCCCAAGCTTTGAAAAAGCTGCAAGAAGAAGGGCACCTAGAACTCCTAGAACCCCAACCCCTTCCAAATCCTCTTCCACCAAGATATGACCCAGCTAAATACTGTGCCTATCATCAACAACACGGTCATGATACGAACCGTTGCATCCGTCTTCGTCATAAGATTCAGGATCTTATTGACGAAGAGACCCTAGCTCCACCAAAAGGACCTCAGGTTAGTACTGATTCATCACCTCCTCATCTCAACCTCATCCATACACTACCATCCACCTTCGACCCCAGCATATACATCACCCCAGCTCATCTACCCAAGCCTGTGGTGTTCATTCCAGAAAGCATGGACTTATACATGATGGATGCACCTGGATCCCAATCATCTCAAACCTGTGAACCCGCTACTTCTGAGCTGAAGAGAATGATCGAAGATCTTCAGAGAACTGTGACAGATTTGGCCCTCCGGGACATCGGCTCCGTCATCAACCACATCACATACCTGTTCATGTCAAAAGGCTCCCCAGTCTTGGAACGGGCTGTATTTGAGGAATGCCAATCCCTTGGCAAAGTGGAGGCAGACGGTAAGAACAAGGTAGGGGCAAGCATGGATCCCCATGAGCATCTCCTGTTGGCTGTTGAGGTTTTGAAAGCCGAGGGACTGAACAAAGAGCAAGTGCTCGCAGCTGTTGAAAAAACTGTGGACGACATTTTCGCCACTCAAGTTGGGGGCAGTTTGAATCAAGGGGCAAGCCGGGAGAAGGGTCGTTGTATCAGAAACGTTCCTTTCAGCTATAATCCTGCACTCGGAAGAGATCAACAAACCAGGCCAGCACCTGTCAATCCCTTTACTGGTGCGTCCAGCAAAAATCCACAAACTTTGAAGTACCAACCCCGAGGTCAAAGGGTCTTCCATGCCCTCCACGTGCCTTTGTCCAAAGCTTTCCAAATCCTTATAAGACAAGGCCATCTCAAACCCCTTGAGCCTCGGCCTCTCCCGAACCCTCTTCCGGCTACGCATGACACTGCCCAGTACTGTGCCTTCCATCAGTAAACTGGCCATACTACCGACAACTGCTTCCGTCTTCGCCATGAAGTACAGGATTTATTTGACAATGGGGTCATTGCCGCGCCAAGCTCTACAAAGTCTATCGGCACTGGATCGGTGAACTTGGGAGATAATATGACCATGTGATCGGGGGATGAACCACCTGTACATGGCACTCGATGTACTCTAGATATGGCGTATGGCACGCACCGTTTTGAGCATTTGGCAAAAGCTACATTCTAACTTGGGTATTGAGTCAGTCTTGTTGTTTTGTTTTGAGTCTATCCTTTTGTTTTGAGTCAGTCTTTTCATACTGAGTCAGTTGAGGTCTGTCTTGTCGTATCGAGTCAGTCCTGTTGTATAGGAGTCGGGTGATTCCGGGGGGTGTTACCTCGGGCGTCACCATTTTGTTTTATGTTTGTCTTTTCGTTTTGTTTTGAGTCTGTTTCTGCCAGGGAGCCAGTTGTGCCAACAGATTTTTGAATAAAACAGCAGTGATCTTCACGCTCTCGCATTTGCTTCAGCCTCGTGCCAGTTATGCCAGAAGTTCTGAATGAGACGGCAGTATTTTACTAAAGAACTCTGTCTTTTCTGTGCCTTGAAATCATTGTATCGACCTAAGTTTTTCAAAACTTTTTTGAACACTGCGGTGAAAACGAAGAGGAAGGAATTCCTCGAGATTTGCAAAACTTTGATCATTTGAGAGAAAGAGAGGCGTGCTAAGCCCTTAATGAATGAAATCATGCTTGATTAGCGTGAGTACTGAGAAGGACCTTGGCTTGATTCAGACTGGTTTCACACTATCTTCAGCGCGAGCGATTTGTCGCTTTCTTAAAAACTTTCAAAAACAAAATGTTTTGCGCGGTCCTGTGAAGACCTGTGTGGAATCGCTCTTGAGATTGTGTAGCCTAGGATCGCTCTCAGCCTCGAGACTCAACCCCTTTCGCTTCCAAACCTTGAACTTGAATTCAGAAGGTTCAATGGCCAACTACGATGTGAGGCCTGTGTGGCTAGATTTGAAGCAGCCCTCGAACAAGAGGCCAGGAAAGTCAGATCAAAAAGATCAGAAGATCAGAAGAAGCTTGCAAAGCTAGAACAGAAGTACCCCTCGAACTAGGGGCAAAGATATCAGACATGCTCGAAGAGCTGAAGATGAGTCCTCTTGCAAATCAACAGCCACTCTCCTGGATACGGATGGCTTCGAAACCCTATAACCATTTGGCATGGACCAAGCTACACTTTTACCCTTGAGAGGCTCGCTGGGCCGAAAACCCGGAAGGGCGACCTAGGCAAAAGTTAGAGCAAGAAAAAGAAGAAAAAGAACAAAAAAATAAAAAAGAAGAAAAAAAAAAGAAAAAAAAAAAAGAAAAAATGCAAAAAAAAAAAAACGAAAGAAAAGAAAAGAATATCAAAAAAAAGAAGAAAAGAATTGAAAAAAAAAGAAAAGAAAGAAGAACAAAGCTCGCAAGGTCGAAAACCCGCGACGGGCGCCTTAGCAAAAGTTAGAGCCTAAAAAGGAGAGGTTAATACCCGAGTGTACCTTAACCCCGAACTACGTAAGGCTTGATTCCCATGTTTGGGATACGTAAGCAACTTCATTCTGAAGTCCAGCCATAAACACTTCCAAAACGACTGTGTCCATGCGATGGTTCTGGTCATCTTTGTCTTCTCTGTATCTGAGAGTCTGGTTGTGTTCGTCGCTCTGAGGACTGACTACAATGCGCTGAGGTGCTATCCAAACAAGGGGCAACTTTCCGTTGCCATTCAAAACGCCGCAGTGTCATTTCAAACAAGGGGCCACTTTCTATTGCCATGCAGTGTCCTTCAGACAAGGGGCAATTTTCCATTGCTATGGATCCAAGGTCGTGCATCTCAAGAGTAGGTTCCGTGCTAGTTGAGCAGTGGTCGTTTTCAAAAATAGTTTTTTGAGAATTTTTACTGAGGTTGACTAATCTTCTCGAAAAGTATTCCATTTTCAAAACTGGACCATTTCTTGGACCCAAAAGAGGAAAATTTTCAGTGCTTATAGCCTGACTTGCATGATTTTAAATCAGAAAATCGAACAAGCGCGTTAATCTAACTCTCATGTTGGTCAAAACTGTTTTAGTAGAAAGCAAAAACAAAAAATGGTCAAAATGATGAACTAGGGGCACAGTTGAGTCAGGTGTTCTGTCTTTTCCCCTTTGTCAAAATACTTGCCAGAAAGGGCACTCTACTTGTCGGAAAGGGCATCGTATTCGCCAGAAAAGGGCACAACAAAGGGCAGAAAGCTCTCATATCCTCCAAGCAACGAGGTATCAAGCAAAGTGCAAAGCACGAACTAGAATGGGGCAAGATATTCCACTCTATCATCTGGACAGATCTTATCACGTCCAAACTCCCCAGCAAAGCATTATCAACTGATGTTAGCTGCAGATTTGCTACACACCCAGTTGTAGCGCAACCCTTCCGTGGGAGGAATTCACTGGCTGTGAGCGGAAGAAAGAGAATCTAGCAGAATGCTAGGGGTACGAGCCCACAATTTGCTGTTTATCCATCAACCACCCAGGGGAAGGATGAAAAATGAGAGATCGAAGAATAGAGAGATGTGCGATGAGAGGAAAAGTGAGAAAATGGCTTTTTCAGAAAAAACAGAGCTTGAGGGCCGAGTGATGTGAGAACCACAAATGAGAAAGGGTGGGAAACACTACCCGGTGAAACAGGCTTCCTGTGTACGTCTGAGTGTCGTGTCTTTTTGTTTTAATTCTTGTTTCAAGTCGTTTTGAGTGTTACTCGACGTGTCTAGGTTGTGTGCCTTTTATTTCCTTGTTGAGTCGTTTTGCTGTGTTCAGTCGTAGGCTCAATACCTGGTCGAAAACTCATCTCTCAATTTCCAAAAATAAAATCGTTTTGTGCTCCGAGTGCCGTGCCGTTCTCCACATTTGTGCAAAACAGAATTGGTTCTTTCATAAAGTCGCGGGGTTCAACCTAGGTCACGTGAGAACAGTAAAACTAGGACCTATCTGAAGCTACATGGGTTCCGGACTGCAAAGCAAAAGAAAAGAGGGAAAATGGAAGCATCTAAGTGTGTTTCACCTTCAGCAAATTTCGTGATTGTATTCCGGATGTACCTTTTCAAAGCCTTGTCAATGCTCCGAAGTATGAGTGTGCCTCTACCTCAAGCGCAAGATCAAGCCTGCTTCAAAGTTATGCACCCTTCCACCTGCATTGTTATGCACTTTTCCACTTGTATTGTCATACACGCCATACTTCCATTTATTTGCATCTTGTGTTATCTTCTCCTTTTTATCCTTTTACGCTGAGCAGCGTTTGAAATCGTTGTCCTCCGGGACTTTCTCGGGTTGCGTTGTGTACGC
Source organism: Camellia sinensis (assembly GCF_055761805.1). Lineage (NCBI taxonomy): Eukaryota > Viridiplantae > Streptophyta > Magnoliopsida > Ericales > Theaceae > Camellia > Camellia sinensis. The sequence continues at coordinate 46,168,367 of NC_138964.1, forward strand.
ACCTGGGCGGTTGTTTTTGCGCCTCCTCTCACGATTTCAGCGTGGTTTGAGTGTCCCATTCCTTACGCGATTTCAGCGTGTTTGGAATTTTTCTCAGGTTGCGTTGTGTACGCACCTGGGCAGTTGTTTTTGGGCCTCCTCTCACGATTTTAGCGTGGTTTGAGTGTCCCGTTCCTTACGCGATTTCAGCGTGTTTGGAATTTTTCGCAGGTTGCGTTGTGTACGCACCTGGGCGGTTGTTTTTGGGCCTCTTCTCACAATTTCAGCGTGGTTTGAGTGTCCCGTTCCTTACGCGATTTCAGCGTGTTTGGAATTTATCTCAGGTTACGTTGTGTACGCACCTGGGCGGTTGTTTTTGGGCCTCCTCTCACGATTTCAGCGTGGTTTGAGTGTCCCGTTCCTTACGCGATTTCAGCGTGTTTGGAATTTTTCTCAGGTTGCGTTGTGTACGCACCTGGGCGGTTATTTTTGGGCCTCCTCTCACGATTTCAGCGTGGTTTGAGTGTCCCATTCCTTACGCGATTTCAGCATGTTTGGAATTTATCTCAGGTTGCGTTGTGTACGCACCTGGGCGGTTGTTTTTGGGCCTCCTCTCACGATTTCAACGTGGTTTGAGTGTCCCGTTCCTTACGCAATTTCAGCGTGTTTGAAATCTTTCTCAGGTTGCGTTGTGTACGCACCTGGGCGGTTGTTTTTGGGCCTCTTCTCACAATTTCAGCGTGGTTTGAGTGTCCCGTTCCTTACGCGATTTCAGCGTGTTTGGAATTTTTCTCAGGTTGCGTCGTGTACGCACCTGGGTGGTTGTTTTTGGGCCTCCTCTCACGATTTCAGCGTGGTTTGAGTGTCCCGTTCCTTACGCGATTTCAGCGTGTTTGGAATTTATCTCAGGTCGCGTAGTGCACGCACCTGGGCGGTTGTTTTCAGACCTCTTCTCACAATTTCAGCGTGGTTAGAGTGTTCTTTTCCCTCACACGATTTCAGCGTGTTTGGAATTTATCTTAGGTTGCATGGAGCCCACTCCTGATTGATTTTCTTTGTTCTTCCTCCACTCACAAGTCCAGCGTAGTTGGCGTGTGTTCACCCTTTGCATCGATTGCATCACATCTATTGCATCATATCTGTTTTATTATCTGGTCTAGGAGACCTTAAATCCCCTGGTCTAGGAGACCTTAAATCCCGCATCTTTATTCGCACTGTCTCGTGCACTTTCCGGTCTAGGAGACCTTAAATCCTCTAAAGGTGCAGTTCCTTTGGTGTTTGTCGTGCCCAAACGACTTCTAGTGGTCTGGTATAGCCACCTGCCTGTGTTTGCGGTGAGTTCCTAGGAGACCAACTGAGACGGTGGAAACTAAAGTTCGAATGGCTTATGCCTAGAACGCAAAGGTTCGGGATTTCTGAGACTAAAGTTTGGTTTAAATACCCAGGGGTATATCCTCGGCTTGAAATCTGTATGGCAGCCCCATAGATTGAGATAGCATCTGTATGCACCTCAATTCTGGATACTGATCCAACCTAGTCTGTCACCCTGTTGGAGAATAGGGAAAGCTGCAACCATAGTCAGGGAGAAAAGTAGTACCTGTGGTTCAACTGAGAAGAAGCGGGAGATCCCCAGCAGCATGAGGTAAGTCATTGCCAATTGCCCCTGTGAGGTACCTTTATTTCCTAGCTATTACATTGCATTTCAGTTATTACATTACAGTGCATTGCATGAATCGTCAATTTTCGAACCGGCTTCGCGTAGCGTATAAGTCCAATTATCAAACCAGCTTCGCGTAGCGTATAAGTCCAATTATCAAACCGGCTTCGCGTAGCGTGTAAGTCCAATTTTCAAACCGGCTTCGCGTAGCGTATAAGTCCAATTATCAAACCGGCTTCGCGTAACGTGTAAGTCCAATTTTCAAACCGGCTTCGCGTAGCGTATAAGTCCAATTATCAAAATCTTCCTACATATCATTTTGCATCTTGCCCCCTACCTGCGGGCATGCCTGCGGGCACATCTTTGTTATCTTGCCTGTTTGTCTAAGTCTTCGGCCTTGTCAAAAATGGGTCGTCTCTGGGCTTTGACATTCACTACCGTCACGTGTGACTTTCGAGTTCTGTCAAAGAGGGGCAACTGTAGACACCCCATTTTTGACCGACCTTAAGACTCAGACGTCACCTATTGAGCGCTCGGTGATGGTGCATATTATATTCGTTCAGAAGTTTCAGAGTCTCGGCTGCGAGCCTTGCCTCCGGACTTCCGGGCTCTTTCGTGTCTTGCCTCGGTTTGCGAACCAGGCTCGGTTTTCTCTGTTTCTCTTCCCGAAGGGAGGGAGAGGTCTCGTAGATCATCTCTCAGTGGCCGTAGGCTACGTTTTGTGGTCATAGGCCATTTTGCCCGTTTGGAGTCCGGTTTCCGATTTTTCGGAGCCGACGGTCGTGTGCCTCTGTTCGGGACCGCTTAACCACCTCCGTTTGCTCCGGTTTTTGGCACACACCTTATTTCCTCCATTTTGAGGGACACTGTGGTCCGAGAGACCAATTTCGTGGTCGGACACCACTTCCGGTGCCTATCAGCCCACTTTCGGGGCCCCGAACTGCGTGTTTTGGCTCCCGAACCTTCATTCTGCATTTTTGGGCTCCAACCCGAACTTGATATAGTCATAATTTGAGGTTCATTTCATGTTTGATTAAGGACCTTTTGCTGTTTGAGATCTCCTCCTATCACTTGCTTCTTTAACGCTCTTTTAGGCCTATTTTTGCACGGTATTTTAGGCTTACGTGTGAGCTGTTTCGGACTTGGTCATAAACTACAAAGTGTCTTATTTTGAGCCCCTCTTAAACTTTGTTGAAGGGCTCTTGGCCATTTGGGTGCAGCAGCTACCACTTGCCTTTATATCCCACTTTTTGGCCTTTTTGGGGGGGGGGGGAACTTGAATTGTTTTCCCCCCCATTTCCCCCCCCCTTTTTTTCCCCCGTTTTTGCCTATATAACAGCAGCTCCAGCTCTGGTTTAAGGGTTACAAAAACCCCCCTCAAGCCCTTTGCATTATATCTCTCTCCCTCTCTATTCCAAGCTCAAAACCTTTCAAGCCCTACACCCCTTTCTTCATCAACCCATAGCCCCACCCTTCCATCCTCCATTCCAGCAGTTTGAGGGTGTTCTTCAGGAGTTCAGATCTTCGGCCGCTCTTTCCAGCAGCACTCCCAGCAGCACTACAAAATGACGCCGTTTTGTATATATATATATATATATATATATTTTTTCCTTTCTTTTCTTCATATTCACCTTTCCCCTTTCCATTTTTGAACCCTAGATAGAGGACACGAAGGAGAGGAGAAGCGGCCGAAGATCTGAACTCCATAAATTCCAGAGAAGAACAAACCAAACCCCCTCTCTGTCGATCGTAAAATCGCCGATTATGGTCAGTTCATTCTCTGTGTGTGTATATGTGTGTGTGTGTGTGTTTGTGCTCCAATTCGATCAATTGTTTTACCATTCAATCTCTCTGATTTTGATTTTTTGGTGAATTATCTATTCAATTTGAATTGCTTCCGAAAAACATTTTTGTTTTGTTTTGTTTTTGTTTTTGTTTTTGTTTTGTGGGTTTTAGTTCTGACTAGGTCTTGTTTTTTGAATGTTGTTCTCTGGAATGTTTTCTGCCGTGACTGTTTCTGTTTTAGTATGTTGTTGTTTTTCTTTTTTGCTTGAAGATTTGCAGGAAGGTATAGTTTGATGATCTTTAGGGTTAGGCTTACCTATTTAATGTTGCTTTCTGATCACTATTTTTCTGTGTATATATATATATATATATATATCCACAAAGATGTGTAGATATAAAGATGATTTCAATTGTAGCAATTTCATAAACACTCACTCAGTTTAAATTTTTAATGGACATGTATACATCTTGTCTTATCAATCATCATATACTACTATCTGTAATTATTAAACTACTGCATTTTAGTTCTCTCTCTTTCTCTCTCTAAATTCCTCAATTGTTTCAATTTCTCTCAATCCGCTTGTTCTTCTTCATTGCTAGACGTTTGGATTCTATTTAGGGTTAATTTGATTGTGCACCTATAACTTGGTCTTGTTTGGTTTCATTGATTTTGATGGAAGATAATTGATTAAATGCATAATTGGTAGTTGTGGCGACTTAAAAAATTATGAGTCTTGAAAAAAAAGAGAAGCAAAAAATTATGGGTTTATGATTTGCTTCTTGTGGTCTTTTCCCCTACCTACACTATCTGGGCAATATTTGCAATTGGATTATGAAGTTTATTTCTAGTGGTTCTAAGCTATCACCCATGCTTTTAAGTCATAATGCTTTTTTTGCTTCTCTTTTTTTTCAAGACTCATAATTTTTTAAGTCGCCACAAGTACCAATTAATTACTAATTGGAACCTAACCATCTTTCAAACTGCAATCTTGATGAGATAGATGAAGATGCTTTGAGAGAATTATTACAATCAAGTAGTCAAACCATACAATTATTGATAAGTGGAGAACCAAGCAATATTGCACTCTACCCGACGGGTCACCCTTGATATGGTTCATGTAAATATACTAAAAGGTAAGGTCAACTAGACATAGGGGTCAACCTGCTCGCTGCTTAACTACGTTTCCTACTTTGGTAATCGTCTTTCCATAAAGATGGCTCTGTTGTTTCTCAAATGCGATTATGAGCATTGACTTATCTCCATGGACAACCTAGGTGGCAAAGTGGCCACCAGGCAGTAAACAATCGATCCTACCTAGCAAAGGTTGTTAGACGATAAATTTCTCATTATGTAAGTATACATACAAATATATGTGGGGAATATGTTTTTCTATCTTGGAATTTTCTGTATTAGTTAGATAGGTAGCATATCATAAACCCATTCATTTTATTATGTCATATGGGTAAACGGAAAGAAGGGTGGGGGTGTTAGTGGGTGGTGGTGCCATGTGGATAAAAGAAAGGAGTGGTAGATAAGGTCATATGTGGGTGGTGGCTACCATGTAAAAGAGATGATTCATAAGTGATGTTTGGATCTTGAAGTTATAAATATGTTTGGCATACATAACTTCAACAATATGTTTGGATCTTGAAGTTATTAATGCAAGTATAGATCCATTTGTCAAGTGCACTTATTGATTAAATGAAATGTGCAATTAATTAGATCTGATAGATATAATTTATGCTTGGATGCATGCATACATATGCAAATGTAAATATAGCAAATTTACCCTAACTTGAGGGAAGTGTCAGAGCTTCCTGTTTAGGGCAACCTAAAAGTTTTTTTAATAACCTTCCTGTTTAGGACAACGTAAGAGGTTTTTTTTTTTTTAAAAAAAAAGAAGCAAAAACCAAAAGATTGAAAAGTAGGTGTATGTAGGAATGATAGGATTCAAGTTGAATGTGTATATAACTTTACTATGAATTGTGTGCATAATTTTGCAGATGTCAAGTTCAACTGTTAACGGAGGTATCTCAGATCAGTTGACGTTCAACAACAGAAATTGCCCTAAATGTCATAAGAAAGCAACTATTCAAATTTCGGAGACGGAACAAAACAGAAACAAATTATTTTATTGTTGTAAAAATTGCGGCGATTTTATGGGATGGTGCTTGCCTACAAATTCACAAGGTAGACGTGAAGGAGTAGTGCAAATGGAAAATATGTCAACTGTCACCGAACAACAACTTCGACTTATGAATGAACAACTTCGATTTCAAAGTGAAGAACTACAATTTATGAGGGCAAAGATGCTTAAGTTGGAAACAGACATAAATCAAAATTCGAGTCGTATTTATGGGTTGTGTATCTTGCTTGTAATTGGGATCGTGTTAGTTATAAAAATGTAATAGTTTTGTAATCTTTGCGACCCATGACAGCTAGTGGCAGGTTGTATGGTTATGTGGTTAGGTAAACTATATGTTTGTATGGTTAACTGGACTTGTTAATTTTGTATGGTTATATGGTTATGTAATGGCAATTGGTTATTTTGTTCATTTTGTCCAGCAGAGCTGTGTAATCTGTGTAATCAGTTTGTATGGTTATGTTGTGCACTTTGTATGGTTATGATTATGTTCAACCTGTCCGTTACAGGGTGTAATGAAAACAGGGAATAAGTGTATTTTGTCCATTACAGGGTGTAATCAAAACAGGAAATAAAATCAAACCTGTCCATTACAGGGTGTAATCAAAACAGTAAATAACCGGAAATAAGTTCAACCTGTCCATTACATTACAGGGTGTAATCAAAACAGGAAATTTTAAAATTCAAATTGACATAGAAACATTGATTTTAGTTTTTAATGATGTCATCCAAACTAAAGCATTATATATCTCCATTCTTATTTTGAATATCCCAATTGTGAGAATTGGTATCATATGGCATGCAAAGTTTAAAGCTGTGCACTTTCTAGAAATTAAGAATGTAAACTAAACAATTCTAGAAATTACATTTTTAAACAAATGTGAAAAATGGCGTGTGAAGAATTTAAATTGAATGGAAAAATAGAGTAAACTATGAATCAAACTTCTGACCGTATTAATGAAGAATTTATCATGTGATGTAAAAAAACATCATCGTTCTTGGGTGTAACAAAAAATGTACGCAAACATTGAAATCCCCACCAAACATGAATACATTAATACTAAACTCTCACCCCTTCTTGGGTGTAATAAAAAATGTCCATAAAAAAATTCAAATCCCACCAAACATTACAAATACATAAAAAATATATCCATAAAAATTATACAAATCCCACAAAACATTACAAATACATAAAAAAAAATTGTCCATCAAAAATATCCAAATCGCACCGAACATAAAAAAAAATACACCCAAATCCACAAATATAATAACATCATCGTTCAGTGCAAGCCTTCCAGGGATGTCCATCCACACGACTGTCAACAGGACTATGTGAGGATTGTGACAGTTGGACTGCAGTACTATCTCGAAGCAATTTCTGAAACGATGTCGGAGTGGGATACAGTAAAGGCATTGAATCAGGCGGCATTGACTGAGGCGTGTTATTTCCCTGCAATAGTGATACATGTATTAAAATTTTTTTAGAATCTATACTACATTTTCAATGTAAAGTATGTAACCAATTACAACTCATATCATATGTAGGATACATGACATGATGTACACTTGTACGACCCATGGCAAATGAAGGTTGAGATTGGGATTCAGGTCCAGATTGGGATTGAGGTTGAGAAATATAGGTTGCACGACCATCACCCTAAAGTAAACCAACGTAAAAAAATAAAGTATGAAATGAAAAATAGTAATAATGTATTTTCATTTTACAAAACATACAATATGAAATATTACCTCGGCATAATTAGTATGACACGTGGCAAAAGAAAGTTGAGATTGGGATTCGCGACCATGACCCTAAAGTAAACCAACACAAATAAAAGAAGAATGTCCATCAAAAAAACATAATAATGTATTTTCATTTTTAAAAACATACAATATGAAATATTACCTGAACGTAATTACTACGACCCATGGCAAAAGGAGGTCGAGATTGACCTTGTGGAGTGTAAAGTAAACCAACATAAAGCAAAGAATAAGACAAAGTTCATAATTCCTTATGAGGTTCAATTTCCCTAACGTCTATGCATGTCAAAGGTAAACACCCTAAATTAAATATTACCTGTATCGAATGTGTCACGACCCAAACCCGGCCCTATGGGTTTAGCACCGTAATCGGCCAGTAATCTGAGATTACCGAAGGCCTGCAGAACAGTAATACAGTAAAACAGAGTACAGGGCCTGGCGGAAGCCAATACAGTAATTAAACAATGTCCAATGAGCTGTAACAGTCTGCATGCCAAAAAGATTTTTCATGCGTTCATACATAAACAGTATAGAACAGTATGCACAATATTTACAGTCACACAGTACAGGGACCTAATCCCTTGATAACAGTACAGTTAGCAACTGACAGTCTATACAGTAATCTAAACAGTATGGAGACAGACGGGGGAAACAAACAAAACACCCCAAAGCCATAGCATGGCAACTCGGAACCTCGCAGTGAGGCACAAAGGCTGGCTTGACAAAACTGGAGTCTAACCCACGCTCCTAGCTCCGATCTGGTGGCTGAGCACCTACATATATATATAAACAGTGAGCTAAAGCCCAGTGAATAACATAATGCGTAAAGGGGTTTAGAATGAATGTCCTTACAGTAATGAAAACAGTTCAATTCAATCAGTATTTCAGTTGTTCAGTACAGTAAACAGTCATATGTGGTACATCCGTTAGCATAACAGTGACAGTAGGTCTTAAAAGACCGAACAGTAATGATGGCCATCAGTCAGTAAACAGTAGTGGTTCCACGAGGGAACCGACAGAGATCTCTGTAACAGTAACAGTAACAGTAAACAGTGGGTACTAAGGATGCCACAGTACAGTTCAGAAATAAAGGACATACATTCATTCAGTAACACCAGTTTAGTAAACAGTTCAGTTCAGTATTCAAAAGATATCAGTTGAACATATCTTTACACAATTGTTACTCACAGAGTTCGGGCTACAGTAAGCTAGAGCGTGTCTCCCCAGTCGCCAACCCTACACAGTTAACAGGTTGAACACACACTAAGCTACACAGTTGGGAAAGATAACAACTTAATCCCTAATGCCTCGGTGTGTTCTACATCTATATCCTCAACAAGATGCCTTAAACTAGGCCTAAGAATGCCTAGAACGGGATGAGGATGCAAAGATGCACATTTAAAAGCATTTTCAAAAAAACAGAGTCTCGCTCGAGCGCATGTTTCCCCGCTCGAGCGGACATGCAACAAAGGTACACGCTCGAGCGTAAACTTTTTCGCTCGAGCGTACTGTAAAAGTACTGGATGGGTGAAATCTCCGCTCGACGCCCGCTTGAGCTTGAGACATGACTCCGCTCGAGCGCCCAATCCTCCGCTCGAGCGGACTGCAAAACAGTGCAGAGAGATGCTGGTTGCTCGGATTCCACGCTCGAGCGTAACTTTCCCCGCTCGAGCGGAAGTGCGAAATCTGGAAAACCCAGATTGCACCTCCAAGCTCAAACTCAAGTTTAAATGCATCAAAGCCGATCCTCTTGGGCTCATTTTCTGGAAAACATTTATAAACACATAAAATAACGTGGCTCAAAGCTCAATTTGAGAAATCAAAGCCCAAGGGTGTTTAATTCAAACCCAATTTCAAACCAATTTCAAATCATTTTCAAGAACAATCTTCAAACATGACATGCATGATCTTAAATCATTTTCAAAGCTTTAATGCTGTTTCAAAAGAGCTCAAGCCTTCAAAAACAAGATGAACTCATGGAGTATGACCAAAAGATGGACATGCATGTGAGGTATGATGAACTACAACCTCAAAACTTCAATATATGTACATGCATGCAACACTTAAGCTTCAATTCACCATTAATGACCCAAATCATGACTTAGCTCTACAATCTAACATGGACCATGCAACAATCAACTCAAAACATGAACAAGAAGACAATGGAGCTACCTTTAGTCTTGTAGTTCAAGAAGGGAGTTCAAATATAGCAATCAACACTTCAATTCCAAGCAAGATCAAGCAAATCTCTCAAGAACAACTCAACTCTCTCTCACTCTCTAACTTGGGTCGGTTGAGGCAAGAAGAGGAGAAGAAAATGTTTGTTTGATCAATACGTGGAGTGTATACAAGGTTCAAGAGATAGTGGTCCACTAAGTGGCGGAACGGTAATTAAATCAAACTATGCGATTAATCGATATTTAATCTAATTTAATCATACCTAATAAATTTTCAGATAATTATACTATAAAATCACATTAATTCTAAGGATCATAGAACACTAATCGGTTTCGGATTCGGCCGCCGATAAGGCCTTCAATTAGCAGTTCAAACATATAAGCATGAACAGATAATCATACAGTCAAACAGATAGAATGCAATTTAACTAACATATACTCAATCAATTCGGTTTCCAATTTCAGTCAGTCAGTTCAGTACTTTAATCAGTTCAATTATCAGTCATAATCAATTCAGTTTAACGGTAATCGATGGTTATCGGTAATCAATCAGTCATCAGTCGGTAAACAGTATGAGGGTTGTTACAGTCTCCCCTCCTTATAAAGAGTTTAGTCCTCTAAACTCGAGTTACCTTCATTCTGGAAGAAAACAGGATTCAGTGGAAACAGTTCAGGATACCGTTTGGCCATGTCATCTTCCCTTTCCCAAGTGGCATACACGCCACCGTGGTTTTACCAGTCAACTTTCACTAACGGGATCTCTTTGTTCCTCAGTTTCTTGATTCGTCTGTTTACAATCTGTATAGGCCGTTCCTCGTAAGTGTAGTCATCACTCAACACTACGTGGGTAGGCTCTATTACATGGAAAGGATCCCGAAGGTAGTCTCTCAACATAGAGATGTGGAAGACGTTATGCATGTGCTCCATTTCAGGAGGAAGCGCAACTTGATACGCCACCGGATTGATTTTCTCAATGATCTCATATGGTCCGACGTATCTCGGTGCTAACTTGCCTTTGACTCCAAAACGAGTCTGGCCTTTCATTGGTGTCACTTTCACAAAAACGTGATCACCCACTTCATACTCTCTGTCCCGTCTTCTGACATCTGCATAACTTTTCTGTCTACTCTGTGCAGTTTTCAGTCTTTGCTGTATCAGTTTCATTTTTTCAGTTGTTTCATACACAATCTCGGGCCCAAGCAAAGGCCCATCTCCAACTTCTGCCCAGCAAATTGGAGATCTACATTTTCTGCCATACAATGCCTCAAAAGGCGCCATACCAATACTCGAATGGTAGCTGTTGTTGTAGGCGAATTCAGCTAAGGGCAAGTGACTTTCCCAGTTTCCCTGAAAATCAAGGACACACATTCTCAATAAATCCTCCAGAGTTCGGATGGTCCTTTCTGACTGTCCATCTGTCTGAGGATGATAGGCACTACTCAGTCTCAGTTCAGTACCCAATGCAGTCTGTAGACTTTGCCAAAATCTCGATGTAAACTTCGAATCCCTGTCAGAAACAATAGACACAGGTACTCCGTGCAGTCTCACAATTTCATCAATATAGATAACAGCCAATTTATCCGCATTATAGATCGTCTTGACAGGTAAGAAGTGAGTAGATTTGGTTAGTCTATCAACAATAACCCAAATAGAATCCATACCTTTTCTGGAGCGAGGCAATCCAACGATAAAATCCATCGTGATATGCTCCCATTTCCACTCTGGTATGGGTAGGGGTTGCAATAGTCCGGCAGGTCGTTGATGTTCAGCTTTGACCTGTTGGCAATGAAGACATTTGGACACAAGGTCGGCAATTTCTTTCTTCATTCCTGGCCACCAGAAATTCTGTTTCAGATCTTGGTACATTTTCGTATTCCCCGGGTGGATAGACAATTTCGAATTGTGGCCTTCTTGCAGAACTCTTCTTTTCAGTTCAGTATCATTTGGTACACACAGTCTTTCTTGAAATTTCAGTACATTATTCTCAAATTTGAATCCCAGCCTTGGTTTAGATTCTCTTTCTTCGATGATCTTTTTCAAGAAGTCATCCAGTTGCTGTTTCTCTTTAATTTCTTCAATCAGTGCCGGTTGAGCAGAAATAGCAGCTAAGGTTCCACCTTGTTCTCTCAAAACAATTTCAATTTCAGATTTTTCAAGGTCACAAAGCAACTCTTTCTGTCCTGTAAGCAAACATGCTAGGTTTCCAATCGATTTCCGGCTCAATGCATCGGCAACGGTATTGGCTTTTCCCGGATGGTACAATATCTGCAGGTCATAATCTTTAATCAGTTCCAGCCATCTCCGCTGTCTCATGTTCAGTTCTTTCTGTGTGAAGAATTATTTTAAACTCTTGTGGTCGGTGTATACTTCACATGTCACCCCGTACAGATAGTGACGCCAGATTTTCAGTGCAAATACTACTGCAGCAAGTTCCAGATCATGGGTCGGGTAGTTCTTTTCGTGCGGTCTCAGTTGTCGGGAAGCATAAGCAATAACCTTCCCATTCTGCATTAAAACACATCCCAAACCCTTATGAGAAGCATCACTAAATACAGTATAACCATCCGTACCTGATGGTAAGGTCAAAATCGGTGCAGTCACAAGTCGAGTTTTCAACTCTTGGAATGCTGATTCCCTTTGGTCAGTCCAGTCAAATGGTGTCCCCTTCTGAGTTAACTGAGTCAATGGTAAAGCAATTTTGGAGAAATCCTTTACAAATCTTCTGTAATATCCAGCCAATCCCAAAAAGCTTCGAACTTCAGTCACATTTGTTGGTCTAGGCCAGTTCACTACAGCTTCAATTTTCTGCGGATCAACAGAAATTCTATTTTTGCTAACAACATGCCCCAAAAACATAACATGGTCAAGCCAAAATTCACATTTAGACAGTTTAGCATACAGTTTCTGTTCTCTTAAGGTTTGTAGGGCAAGTTTTAGATGATGTTCATGCTGTTCTATACTTTTGGAGTAAATCAATATGTCATCAATAAATACAACAATAAAGTCATCAAGGTATGGTTTGAAAATTCTGTTCATGAGGTCCATAAAAGCAGCAGGGGCATTCGTGACTCCGAATGGCATAACTAAAAATTCATAATGGCCATACCTTGTTCTAAAAGCAGTTTTATCAATGTCTTCTGGTTTAACCTTCAGTTGATGATACCCCGATCTAAGATCGATTTTGCAAAACACTTGTGCACCCTGTAACTGATCAAATAAATCATCAATACGCGGTAATGGGTATTTATTCTTTACAGTTACCTTATTCAGTTCACGGTAGTCAATGCACAGTCTCAGTGAGCCATCTTTCTTCTTGACAAACAAAACAGGAGCACCCCATGGCGAAGTGCTAGGTCTGATGAACTTTTTGTCTAACAGTTCTTGCAATTGCACTTTCAGTTCTTTCAGTTCAGTTGGAGCCATTCGGTAAGGAGCTTTAGAAACTGGTTGTGTTCCGGGAATCACATCGACGGTAAATTCAATCTCCCTGTCAGTCAAATCTCCTGGAAGATTATCTGGAAAAACATCTGGAAATTCTCTGACTATAGGAATACAATTCACATCAGTTTTAACACTATCATCAGTAGACACAGTCAGTACAGAACACAGATATCCTTTACACCCCTTTCTAATTAATTTAATAGCTTTCACTGACGAGATCAAATACGGAGGAGGTACTACTCCACTCCCATTAAACACAAATTCAGGCAAACCAGGTGGACGGAAAACAACTTGCTTGGTCACACAGTCAATAGTGGCATGATATTTTTGTAACCAATCCATCCCCAATATTACGTCAAAATGATCAATGTTCAATGGCAGTAAATCAATAAACAGATGCATATCCCCAACAATAATTTCACATGCGTGGTACATATAAGCACATGTCATGGATCCCCCTACGGGTGATGATACGGCTAATAGATAGTTCATAGGTTCTAAGGGTCTATTCAATTTCCGTGAGAAAGCATGCGATACATAAGAATGTGTAGACCCCGAATCAATCAGTACATAAGCATTTTGTGTACAAATAGAGAGAATACCTGACACAACGGTCTCAGTATTCTGCACATCTCCCGGTACTAGTGCGAACACTCGGCCTTGCCTCATAGGCTCTTTTTCGGTAGCTTTAGGGTTAGGCTTTGGTGCTACAATTGATGCTGCTGCGCTTGGTGCAGCTTTACTACTGGCTTGTGGAGCAGAGGGGCAGTCTTTAACCATGTGGCCCACCTTGCCACACCTGTAACAGGCTCCAGATATTCTGTAGCAGACCCCCTTGTGCTTCTTGCCACACTCAGGACAGGGTGGTATGAACCCACTCCCTTGGCTGGGGCTAGTCATTGATCCCGTGTTCTGTTTCTTATTGGCTGGGTTGTGCTTGCCTTTCTTGAATTTGGAACCCTGCCTTTTTCCATGCCATTCAGTTGTTGGTGTTTCAGATTGTTTCACTGCTGCAATGTTCGACTCGGCCATCAATGCCCGGTCGAGAACCCCCACAAAAGTCGATAGTTTCAAAACATTTATTCGATCCAGAATTGCAACATTAAGGCCACCTTCAAATTTTCTGGCCTTCTTATACTCAGTATCCACCATATGCGGTGCATAACGGGCAAGTTCAGTAAATTTTGTTTCGTATTCGGCAACCGACGTGGTGCCCTGTTTCAGTTGCTCAAATTCAGTCACTTTCCTATCCCTGACACACTGTGGGAAGTACTTTTCAAAAAAGGACTCCTTGAACTGAGCCCAAGTCATAACAGCATTTGTATCGCGAATCAACATCCACCACCTTCTAGCTTCTTCTTGAAGGGTGAAGGTAGCTAACAATACCTTGTTCGCTTCCGAGCACGGAAACACTTCAAATAATTTCTCTGTTTCCAGAACCCAAGCTTCAGCTTTTAACGGTTCAAGGCCTCCCTGAAAGGATGGCGGTTTCATTTTGCTGAACTTCTGGGTCAAAGCAATTATGTCCCCATCATTCACATTCGCATTAAGTTCCGGCTGTACCGGAGGGGGAGGAGGAGGAGGCTGTTGGTTCTGTTGTTCAAGTCTAGCAGTTATCAGTTCCATCATTCTTTCCATTCTTTCCATTCTCGCCTCGGTAGACGAGGATTCAGGTTCATTTGCAGTGTTTGCGTTATCCATTTTCACTATAAGCAGTTATAACAGTTTTAAACATAAGCAGTCATTTGTTTACCAGTTTAACACATTAGCAGATATTCAGTCATAACATAACCACACACTTTTCAATTTCATGAAATGCCCTAGTCACTTTCCTAGGACACCCTATAGCTCATTTGGACACGTGTGTGCGGTATAACTCGTGGTAAGTATCGCTCTGATACCACTCTGTCACGACCCAAACCCGGCCCTATGGGTTTAGCACCGTAACCGGCCAGTAATCTGAGATTACCGAAGGCCTGCAGAACAGTAATACAGTAAAACAGAGTACAGGGCCTGGCGGAAGCCAATACAGTAATTAAACAATGTCCAATGAGCTGTAACAGTCTGCATGCCAAAAAGATTTTTCATGCGTTCATACATAAACAGTACAGAACAGTATGCACAATATTTACAGTCACACAGTACAGGGACCTAATCCCTTGATAACAGTACAGTTAGCAACTGACAGTCTATACAGTAATCCAAACAATATGGAGACAGACGGGGGAAACAAACAAAACACCCCAAAGCCATAGCATGGCAACTCGGAACCTCGCAGTGAGGCACAAAGGCTGGCTTGACAAAACTGGAGTCTAACCCATGCTCCTAGCTCCGATCTGGTGGCTGAGCACCTACATATATATATATAAACAGTGAGCTAAAGCCCAGTGAATAACATAATGCGTAAAGGGGTTTAGAATGAATGTCCTTACAGTAATGAAAACAGTTCAATTCAATCAGTATTTCAGTTGTTCAGTACAGTAAACAGTCATATGTGGTACATCCGTTAGCATAACAGTGACAGTAGGTCTTAAAAGACCGAACAATAATGATGGCCATCAGTCAGTAAACAGTAGTGATTCCACGAGGGAACCGACAGAGATCTCTGTAACAGTAACAGTAACAGTAAACAGTGGGTACTAAGGATGCCACAGTACAGTTCAGAAATAAAGGACATACATTCATTCAGTAACACCAGTTTAGTAAACAGTTCAGTTCAGTATTCAAAAGATATCAGTTGAACATATCTTTACACAATTGTTACTCACAGAGTTCGGGCTACAGTAAGCTAGAGCGTGTCTCCCCAGTCGCCAACCCTACACAGTTAACAGGTTGAACACACACTAAGCTACACAGTTGGGAAAGATAACAACTTAATCCCTAATGCCTCGGTGTGTTCTACATCTATATCCTCAACAAGATGCCTTAAACTAGGCCTAAGAATGCCTAGAACGGGATGAGGATGCAAAGATGCACATTTAAAAGCATTTTCAGAAAAACAGAGTCCCGCTCGAGCGCATGTTTCCCCACTCGAGCGGACATGCAACAAAGGTACACGCTCGAGCGTAAACTTTTCCGCTCGAGCGTACTGTAAAAGTACTGGATGGGTGAAATCTCCGCTCGACGCCCGCTTGAGCTTGAGACATGACTCCGCTCGAGCGCCCAATCCTCCGCTCGAGCGGACTGCAAAACAGTGCAGAGAGATGCTGGTTGCTCGGATTCCACGCTCGAGCGTAACTTTCCCCGCTCGAGCGGAAGTGCGAAATCTGGAAAACCCAGATTGCACCTCCAAGCTCAAACTCAAGTTTAAATGCATCAAAGCCGATCCTCTTGGGCTCATTTTCTGGAAAACATTTATAAACACATAAAATAACGTGGCACAAAGCTCAATTTGAGAAATCAAAGCCCAAGGGTGTTTAATTCAAACCCAATTTCAAATCAATTTCAAATCATTTTCAAGAACAATCTTCAAACATGACATGCATGATCTTAAATCATTTTCAAAGCTTTAATGCTGTTTCAAAAGAGCTCAAGCCTTCAAAAACAAGATGAACTCATGGAGTATGACCAAAAGATGGACATGCATGTGAGGTATGATGAACTACAACCTCAAAACTTCAATATATGTACATGCATGCAACACTTAAGCTTCAATTCACCATTAATGACCCAAATCATGACTTAGCTCTACAATCTAACATGGACCATGCAACAATCAACTCAAAACATGAACAAGAAGACAATGGAGCTACCTTTAGTCTTGTAGTTCAAGAAGGGAGTTCAAATATAGCAATCAACACTTCAATTCCAAGCAAGATCAAGCAAATCTCTCAAGAACAACTCAACTCTCTCTCACTCTCTAACTTGGGTCGGTTGAGGCAAGAAGAGGAGAAGAAAATGTTTGTTTGATCAATACGTGGAGTGTATACAAGGTTCAAGAGATAGTGGTCCACTAAGTGGCGGAACGGTAATTAAATCAAACTATGCGATTAATCGATATTTAATCTAATTTAATCATACCTAATAAATTTTCAGATAATTATACTATAAAATCACATTAATTCTAAGGATCATAGAACACTAATCGGTTTCGGATTCGGCCGCCGATAAGGCCTTCAATTAGCAGTTCAAACATATAAGCATGAACAGATAATCATACAGTCAAACAGATAGAATGCAATTTAACTAACATATACTCAATCAATTCGGTTTCCAATTTCAGTCAGTCAGTTCAGTACTTTAATCAGTTCAATTATCAGTCATAATCAATTCAGTTTAACGGTAATCGATGGTTATCGGTAATCAATCAGTCATCAGTCGGTAAACAGTATGAGGGTTGTTACAGAATGATTACCCATGTCGGAAGACGGTTGAGATTGACCTTGATAAGTAGAAAAAGAACCATCCTACATGCATCACAAAAGACCAAAAATAATCAATATAACGCTACTAGTTGCAAGAATAATCAATCCATCAAATTAATACAAGGTTGCACACAATAGTAAAAATTACCTGACTAGAAATATTACCCATGGCAACAGGAGGCTCATATTGACCTTCAAGAGTACAAAAACTATCACCCTGCAAACAACCAAATTATTTAATAAATTATTTTCCTAACACACATAACACAAAATTGATAACACATAACAATCAGACATAACTTCAATTAATTACCTGCTTACATTGCATTCTTTTCTTCTTCGCAATACATTTTTCCATCCCGCCCTTGATCCTCCTTCTTCCCTTAGTAGTTGCTTGTCTTTTCTTCAGTCCCTTGGCTTGGATTGGACAATCTACTTCATCACTCTGTGGGCATGTGTTAGCTGAGGAATTTCTGAATTCAGTGATCTCCACTTGACCAAAAGTGTGCACACTTAATTTGTCTTCAACCATGACACTCAGTTCTTCACCTTTTGCAAGTGACAAATGATAAGTTTCTTCACTTTCGGCGGCTCTACTTGCTATAGCTCTAAACATATTCATCAATGACCTATATCGGTCGCTTTGATGTAGTTTGGCATCAGCCTTGACATCATACCCACGCCTATCTTTCACAGTTTCAGCCCTTGCTTTTTTTGTCTATCGTTTGAGTATGTATTGTGCAGGAAGGTCCTTTGCATTGATTATCTCTCTAAGCACCTTTAAACAATGTTGACACACTATGCCCTTCACTTCAAACTTCTTGCAACTACAACTCAAAAAACCATCTCTATCCATTGTCACATTCTTATCTTTTTTTCCATCTACATCCGTTTGAATTGTGAATATGGTACTCTCACCATCATGCATAGTGCCTACAATGGACGCTTCAATGGACTGCACGTACTCATTTTGGAATTCCTCAAAAATTGTTTTGGTGTAAATATCTGCCATTTGCTTTAACATCACAGTTGGAATGGCAACCCTTGGCAATTTTTGACACAAATTATACTCGGCTTCCAATTCTTTATACCTTTTGTCATAGAGCACCCTCTCAAAATGCTTGAAAAATTCCATCAAGTTATGATCACAATTGAGATAATCCTTAAAAAATGCATTGAATGATTCACTTAGTTGAGTAGTACTCATTCTAGCTGCCCAAGAATTCATAATATATGGCCATCCCCATTTCTCCTTCACACCAAAAGTTTGCGCCAACCAATGATTGTTGTGTGCATCATACCTATGAAGCATTTGGTCCCATTGTATTTTGAATTCTTCTTCATCATCAATTTGATGCATAAATTTTGAAAAGACACCCTTTACCCCAACATCTTGAAAGAGGGAACTCACATGCTTCACGGCATTTTGCATCAAATGCCATGTACAAAGTCGATGGTTTGTACTAGGCATGACAATTGGAATGGCCTTAGCCATCGCAGCATCTTGATCGGTGAAAATAGTTTTTGGAGCTTTGTTTGACATTGCCTCCAAAAAAATCTGAAACAACCATGTGAATGATTCGGCAGTCTCATCATACATCAACGCTGCACCGAATACAACAGTTTCTCGATGATGATTAAATCCAACAAAGGTTCCAAAAGGTCTATGTTCATTATTTAATTTGTAAGTAGTGTCAAAGGTCACTACATCACCAAATTGAGCATAGTCCATTATCATTTGTGCATCCGCCCAAAATATGTTACTTATTTGCTCTTCACAATCTAATTGGACTGCATAATAAAAGGATGGATTTTCTAAACTTTTCTTACGAAAGTATTGCAACACACTACCTGCTTCTCCATATTCCAAATCTTTTTGTCTCTTCGATCTCAAGTAATTTTTTTGGTCCAATTTGGTGAAGCCAAGTGATGCTCTTCCACCAGATTCCCTACCAAATAGCTCATAAGCAGACCTAAGAGGAATTCCAGATTCTGCAGCCAATTCTACTTCAATTGCTTGGGTGGTAGATATTTTTCTTTGGGATGGCAACATATGAATGCACTCTTGAGGCACAAGATCATGATTATGATGTTCAACAAAATCAATGGCAACATATTTTCCTAAATTTCTATCTAACTTGATACTAAATCGAGCACGACAACCACACCTCACCTCTTGTCTCGGAAATTTTACTAGTGGATCTCGCTTGTCAATACCCCGAGTTCCCTCTTTGTAACATACAAAAGTCCGTGAAGTTATTTCCTTAGTATGTTTGTTCTTGTGTGCATATAGCTTCTTAATACTAAAGCCCACCTTTCCGCCATAGGTATTATAAAAATCATATGCAGCTTGTTCAGAATCAAATGACATACCTAATTTTGGCTTCCAACCACAATTAGCCAACTCATTAACACCATTATTTTCTTCGATTACCTGCAATTCGATTTATAGGTTCAATGAATCAATTTATATTACTTCAATCTATTGGTTCAATGAATCAATAAATGAATTTATATTACTTCAATTTATAGGTTCAATGAATCAATTTATAGGTTCAATGAATCAATTAGCCAACATCAAATTTGAACTTATTTTGTTATGGGGAGTGGTTTATTAAGGTAGTTTTATTTTATAATTTTGTAAATCTCTTTGAAATGATGGACCAGATCATAGTTATAAATGATATCTTTCATATATAACTATCATAGTTATAAATGATATTGAAAAATCAATCATAGTTACTAATCACTCTTTTTTATAATTACTAATTTCTGAATTCACAAAATCCTTAATTATATATAAATCCTTAATTATATATAAAAATTAACATAGAGAAATGTATAGAGAAAAATTAATTATTACTCCTTGTGGTTATAATAATATGAAAATGAGAAGTACATTGGTAAAATAATAGGCTTTATTACTCCTTGTGGTTATGAATCTTCTTTGTCTTTCAATCTCTCAACACTTTGATTAGTTCTCAACACTAAAGTGGTAGTCCAAACAGCTATGTTTGATCAAGAGGCATGAAAAAGTGGGCAGTCCAATCTCTGTCTTTCATCCAAAATTTTTTCACCCTACATTGACATTCAAGGTTCTCCAAAAGCCCTAGTTTTCAAGCAGCAGAGAGAGAGAGAGAGAGAGAGAGAGAGAGAGAGGGCAAAGCTGTTCCATCCATCTAACACAAGATAATTTAAAAAACCCAATTCTCCAAGATACCCAGTAAGCATAAAAACTTAAATCAAAACCACAAATAATCAGAAACAGCAAAGAAAAACATGTATTTTTGCCCAATTCTCCAAGATACCCAGTAAGCATAAAAACTTAAATCAAAACCACAAATAATCAGAAACAGCAAAGAAAAACATGTATTTTTGTGGTGTGTAACAGCTTCAGTCAAATGGGTAAGCATTTGAAAAATAAAAAATAAATAACTCGGAAACATTCATCAAGAACTCACTAGAAATGGGTCATTCTCTGTATAAGCCCCACTTTCAAGACTCCCAAGAAGTTTGTTTTCCTTTGAAGTCGAAATCAAACTGAGAAAGAAAGCAAGATCTGCAATGCCTAAAGGCGAATATAGTAGAGACAATGAAGAAAAAGAGATAGAGCTATAGAGCTCCAGAGAGAGAGAGAGAGAGAGTGAATAGGAGAGAGACCGAGAGAGAGAGTATTAAATTGGGACAAAGAAGGGACGACGACTTCACCGTTACAAAATTAAATGCGGTGGTTTTTGGGTTCTATTGTCAGTGCATTTTTTGCTAAGTTCAGAGCACAGTGCACTCTGTTTCAGAATCTGGCAATAGAATAGAGAATAGAATTACCCATTTGAAGAAGAAACAACCTGAAACTGCCTCAATCTTTGGATTAGAGGGGTCATCTTTGACATATTTGTAATGTATACATTGATTATCCAAACAAAATGTAAATATAGAGACTGAAATATACATATATACATAATACAGAGACTGAAATATACCTCGTCACAGCCGGACTCGCGTCCCTCCGCCATCGTCGCGTCACAGCCGGACTCGCATCCCTCCGCCAACCTCTCTCCATTACCGTCGCCTCCGTCTACCATCGTTCTCCGTCTTCGCAGATGGCGCCGAGGAGCCACTCTCCGTTCTCCAGCGCCTCTCTTCTCTCTCTCTCTCTCTATCCAGTTGCGTGGTTTGTTGTTTGTTAGGGCAAAACAGAGGAGATAGGGACGAAGATGAAGTCAATCAGGCGGGAAATTCAAATTTTTCAGAACAAAAAAAAAAAAAAAAACCAACTAAACAAAACGACGTCGTTTTTTCACTCCAAAACGACGTCATTTTGTAGTGCTGCTGGGAGTGCTGCTGGGAAGAGCGGCCGAAGATCTGAACTCGTTCTTCAGAGCCTAAGAGTGCTGCATTTTGGTCCAGAAGGCTGCTAAAGTTTGGTCTTCAAGGGTAAGCAACATTTTCTCTCTTTTAAGCTTGTTTTTGTATCCTTTCTAAGCCATACTTGTTTGCTGTTTTGGGCTCCGACCCTAACTGGAGTTAGGCTTATTTTGAGTTCTTTTTGACTTTTGTTTAAGGGCCTCTCACTGTTTGAGGCCTCCTTGTTGCACTTGCTTCATTATCCCTCTTGTATGCCATTTTCTTGTGTAGTATTTTTGGCCTAGGTATAAATTTTTTTGAGGCATGTCATAAACTGTAAAAGGGCTTATTTTGAGCCCTTCTTTAACATTATTGAAGGGCTCATTTTTGTTTGAGGCTTATATCTTCCACTTGCCTTTATATCCCTTTTTTGGCTCCATTTTTTCATGATTCATTAGCCTCTTGTGCTTCTGTTTTTGGACTCTGGTCCGAACTTAAAAAAGTCTTATTTTGACCCTCTCTTCATGTTTCATTAAGAGTCTGTCACTGTTTGAGGCATCCTTTATATACTTTGTGTTATATCTCTCTTTTTGGCCTTATTTTGTGTAGTATTTTAGGCTTGCATGCATACTGTTTTGGGTCTGGCCATCAACTGTAAAAGGTCATATTTTGGGCCCCTCTTCAATGTTGTTGAAGGACCCTCAGCTGTTTGGGGCCAGCATCTGTGACTTGCTTCATTATCTCACATTTAGGGCCATTTTTGCATGCTAGTTTAGCCTCATTTATCTTCATTTTTTGGCTTTGATGTAAACTGGAAACATGCTTGTTTTGGGACTGCCTTGAACCTGTCTTTACATTTCATGTTCGAATAATGCATGCTTGATGTAGCTACAAGTCATTTCATGTGCTTAATCTTGCATTTCGGGACCATTTCATGCATCAGGTGCTATATTGTCATGTTTCGGGGCTGTTTTGTGTCGCATTTCAGTTCTGAAATTTTCATGTTTGCATATCATATTCCATGCCTTGCCATGTCTCATTAGAGTGGCATTTGGTGCCTTAGGGTCAGTCCTCGGTTTGTGTGCATGCGTGCACGTAATTCGAGAGTCTCATTTTCATCTAATGGCCTCTTATGTGAGTGTGGCTGAGGTCCACTCATGTTGGTGTAAGCCCATTATGCATTGTGTATGCCATTTTATTTTATAGCATTGCGTATGCTAAGTTGTATGTTAGCGCATTGTGTATGCCATGTTACCTCGTGCATCGTGTATGCCATTTCATAGCATTGTGCATGTTAGGTTGTATCTTAGTTGCATTTCATGCATATCATGAATATTGCATTGTGCTTGGGATAGGAATTACCCGGGCACGGGAAACGAGGTACGTTTCGTACTCCGAGTGACGGAACGTATCTCAATTCCCAGTCACCGACACTCCGGATCATCCATGATGGAGTTAGGTTTTAGTTGAGTTTTTATGTGCATTCATTCTATATTGAGTTGCACAATTCGACTCCTCGGCCATCATGTATCAAGATGCGTGATTGGTGGCACGAGGATCGAGACATGCATACATCTGTGAAAATACATTGCTATGCCCCTTTCCTGCTCTCTGTTGCAGCAAATCAAGAATCGGCGGTCTTCCGGAGCTTGGCGCGCTTTCCAAGAATAATTGCAAAACAGAGGCTAATTGGGGCATCCCAGTGGATTTCCGCGCAAGGCAGCCCAAACATTCATCATCCGGAGAAGAGTCAAGGCAGTCCTTGGCTTGCATGCCAGTTTTATTGTTTTCTTAGTTAATTTGGTAATTAATTAGGATTTTGTAATTATTTGGACTGTAATATTTATTCGGGACTGTATATTATTCTTTTGGACCCTCTGTACGCGGGCAATGTTGTAATAAGTGTGCGTGTGTGTGTTGTATGTCTTCCAACCCCACGTCTTTCTCCCTTTTATTTACCAGCTTATGATGGTTAGATTAGGGTATATTTCAATTAGCATACAGTATGATAGCATGTTTGCATTCATTCATCTGTTTTGCATGCACCGGGCTCGGCGCATTATACTAATTGCATTTGTATTTCAATTCCAAGTTGAATACATGTTAGCTGTAGCATCATCATATGCCATCTTAGAATAGCCGAGCCTGCTATAGTTGCACTTTTACATGCGTTGCATTAGGCATTCCTGTATAATTTGGATCATGCATGGATTTCTAATTAGCTTCTTTTTTGGCTTGGAGTACTCGGTGAGTTTTACGCTTTAGCATCCTTGCATGCGTGTGAGTGAATGCCATGATAGCATGCTTACCATGAGGCTATGTGCTTATGTGATATAAACTGCCTGAATGCCTGTGGGTGAAGGTTAGGTTATTTGAATTGGAACAATTCATTAATTGTGAGTTTTAAGCCCACTAGATAGTGGCAAAATCATCTTTTCTAAGCCCACCTGAGGGTGGCAAATCCACGTCTTAGCCTACTTGCGAGTAGCACCATCAAACCATTTTCAAATAAACAAACATGAAATGTTTTGTTCCAATTCAAGCGACCCAGTCTATACTTGTATGCTGTGCGCATCACATAGTAATCTAGGCTAATAACCGGAATAAGAACGCATAATGTTTTCAAAAATAGATATCATGGTTAATAGAAGCCGATCTTTGATCGGGCGAGCGGGGGTGCTCACGAAGTGACCTTCCCCAATCGTACCCAAGTTCCCGAGCCGAGGCAACTTTGGTGATGACAGACACGTGGCCTTAGGCAACGAGTCAGGGTTTCCTAAATTTCTCAAAATAAAATATTTAGGTGGCGACTCTGTATCTGGCAAAGCAGTCCATGTTTGGCACTTCTTTCAAAAATCTGTTTTCTCAAAACGATTTGCCGGATTTGGACTCTTTGGTTCAGATTTAGAACCGTGACAATTTGAGAGTCTTGAGCTGTAGTGACCCCAAATGCACAGAACGGGACTCACCCTCCCGGGGCGTTCGGGGACGTCTACAAAGTGCCCTCGTCCCCTAAAAGTATCACTTCATAGGACTTAAGTATAACACTTATCATGGACTCTCAACTACATAAGAATAATCAGTCTCATCTTTATCTTGGGCCTAAGCCTGAGCTTGAGCTTGAGTCTGAGCTTCGGCTTGGGCCGGGCCTGAACATTTTTTTTTTCTTCTATTTTTTTCACTAAAATTTTATTCTTTTCCACTAAAAATGACACTGGGCCTCGGGTAGGCCGGGTTTTGAGTGAGCCTTGTGCATGCCATGGGTTGGGCCGGACCGGGCTTCAAAATAACGATTTAGGCCCAGGATTAGGGTCCCGGGTTAGGCTCGGGCCCGAAACAAACTGGGCCTAACCAGGCTAAGCCCACCTCGAACCACGGGCCATTTTTATACTCCCACTTGAATGAATTGAACTCATTGTACCATCTATATGTATATATGTATATATAAGAATTGCTTGAGCTCTAAGGGCTTGTATTTTTATCTTTCCATTTTGCCTCTTCTTTTGGTATTATTTACAAGAGAAGTTGATGTTTGTATTTCTATTTTCTCATTTTGCCCTTTCTTTTGGTATTATTTACAATTCTTTGTCGTTATCTTTATCTAATGTATTTAGGATAAATTCCAAATACACCTTCTAAAATTTGATTAAAATATGAATTGTTGTCTACAATACAACAATAAAATTATTAAAATTGTTAATTGAAATATATTTATGATATCATTAAAATTAATAATTGACTTAATGATTAATAAATAAAAGGGATAATTTGTTATGCAATTTGAAATTGGAAAGGGCAAAATATAATTTTGAGAACTATAAGAAACAATTCATATTTTCAGAAAACCTCAATGAGTGTGATTGTAATTTACTCATGAATTTATATATTTAATATAAATAAGGACAAATTACATTTTAAACCCCTCAACTATTGTTCCATATCATTTCACCCCTTTAACTAAAAATTATAACACTCAACCCCCTCATCTATTAATTTTTTTTTTTTTCAATTTGAAAAGTAATGACAAAAGTATCTCACAAAGTTTTTTTTTGTTTTTTTTATTCTAAAATACATTCACTAAAGATTAAAAAAGATCTAAAAAACTCAAAAATAATTTTTAAAAATTAAATCAAACAAATTGATAATATCATTTTAAGTATTCTATTTGAGGTGTCATGCGCAACTCATATGTCAATTTTCCATTTATTTATAAAAAGTCCTTAATAAAATGTTTACATTGATACAAATATATATATATATATATATATATATTTTAGAACAAGATACAAAATAGTATCTAAGGTGAAAGAATGTAGCATTTCTTAGTTGAGGATGTAAAGTGATATTAGATAATAGTTCATTGAGGTAATAATGTGTAAATTGTCATATTGTTGAAATGGTATTTCGTCATAAAGGTTGAGATTGAAAAATAATAATTCATAGATGATGGAGCTAAAGTATTACAATTTTTAATTCAATAGGCAAAGCGATGTAGAGCAATAGTTGACTGAAATAAATTGTAATTTTCCCTACAATTGATGTTGCATTTATTTATCCTTGTGTAATTTTATTATTTATTTACAAAAAAAAAAAATCTTCAAAATAATATATTAACAAACTTGAATGGCAAAAAAATTAATTATTAATATTACATACAAAGCAGGAAACAAGTTTTACATTTAAACATTAAAGATGTATAAAATATATAAAAATGCTTCCTTTAAATTTTGGTGCTTAAAATTTATAAAAAGTTAAGTCATCTATGCTTCTCATAGAAGATAATATACAAATAATCAACTTAAATAATTTAATTAATTTACATTTTCTCATACAAATTTTTTATTTTTAACATTTCGGGGCTTTTAGTTTAAGGTCACTGAATACACAAATAATCAACTTAAATAATTTAATTAATTTACATTTTCTCATACAAAATTTTTATTTTTAACATTTGGGATTTTTTAGTTTAAGGTCACTAATATTAAGATTTTATAAGATAAAGATATACAACAGTTTCATAGTAGTTAAAGTCTCTTAATATTTTGACAGAGAAATTTCGCAGAGAGATTTTTCTTCACAAAAAAAATTTTAGCTCTTCAAAAAGAAAATTTAATTTCATAGAGAAATTTTAACTCGTAACAGATGTAACGAGTTAAAATTTCTCTAATAATATTATTGAGTGATTCTAACTAATAAGAAAAAATATATTATATCTCTCCGGCTACCAAAAGTTAAAGAAAAATGTTTCACAAATTTTTTCAAACATTTGATCCATACCTTGCACGGGCCTTTTTTTTTCACTAATATATATATATATATATATATACATATGCAAGTTCAACATATTCAATAATATAAAATGAACCATTACTTACCTTTCTTGTGCTCTTGTTCTAGCTTTAAAAAATCAAGGACTTCGAAATTTTTGGACAAAGTAAAAAAGGTGTTTATTTCGTGGAACTGTTGAGCTTTGGGCTCAACGATTTTTGCAACATTAGTCTGAGCCACAAGATCAACAGTCAATTTGTTGAATATTAAAGAAGACAAATCAAAAGTTAAATTTTGCTACACCGATTTGTGGATTTTTCCAACTGTAGTTTGTTCAAATTTAGGGGATTTATCATTGTTATCCCAAAAAAAAAAAGTTCAGATATCCTATTAAATAATGGAAAAAATTGCTCTGAATATTAAAAAAAAATTAAAATAACAAAAATTGTCATATGATGGCAAATAGTTGGCTGTCCATCATTTGGATTAAGATCAACAAAATCCATACTTTGTGGGAGAAATTAGCATTCAATGATAATTTCAAAAACTTATTTCAAATTTATGAAAAAAATTAATGATTTAATTATTAATATTTGTAAAGTTTACTATTGATTTATAATTATCGCTTAAAAGTTACAATTAATTGTTATTGGGGTAATTTCATTTCAGTGTATATTTAAAAAAAATTATATTTACAAATTAATGGTAAAATTTATACATATTAAAAAGTAAAAGTACAAACTTTATCATGTATATATATATAATTAATTTTGACAAAAACCACTGACATGTTATTTTCTCATTATTATTTCTCCCAAATTATTTCTTCGAATGTGACGAAGGTCAAGAGAATGGACTCTACATATGTGTGCAGAGACAGATTCAGGATTGAGACTTTTTTAAGGGAATTATTCTATAGTTTAAAAAATTAGAGACTACTCTATATATATAATTTTAAAATTATTTAAAAAAAATTTAGAAATACGAACTCTTATAATCCCCCCCATCTTACCCCCACCCCCAAAACAAAGATCCATCATTGTGTGTGCTCATGCGTAGCCTGGTAATATATCTTTGTTTAGTTTAGTTTTTAAGATTTATTTTTATTTATTTTTTTATCTTTAGTGAGTTGTTGCTATTGTAGTCATTTTTTTTAGATTCGTAAAATAAATAAATAAAAAAAATAAAATTAAGAGAAATTGCCAATCAGTAGTAATTTAAAAAAAAAAAACTATTACATATTTATGAAAAGGATTATGATTTTAATTATTAATATTTATAACTTTATCACTTATTTGTAATTATTTTTTAAATTTTACATTGACATAAAATTTCTCCAAAAAATTATTTAAAAATCTAAAAATAAAAAATTATTAAAAATAAAAAAGTTCATTTGAAAGTTTTGATTTTTTTATTTTATTTTTTCAAATCTAGATTTGTCTCCGAGGCAAGGACGAAACCAGGATTTCATCACCAGAGGAGCCAAAAGACAAATAAAAATTTTCACTATATACATAAGCACGCATGTATGTACAATATGATATATAAATTAGATCTATACACATTAAAAAAAATTCAAATACAATAGAAGCAATTTTTAATAGGATGAAAAAAAAAATTTGGTGTAAAATAAACAGAGAATACAAGATGAGATAAAAATGAGATATGTATTTTTTATACTGAGAGGCTATTTTATGTATAAAATGAGATATATATTTTTAAAATGTCATGACAAATCATATTTTTTTTTATAGAAACAGGGGGACATGACCCTTATAATCTTTTCCTAGTTTCATCCCTGCTCCGAGGCATCAAGATTAAATATAATTCAAGTGAATGATCCATCAGAGTGACTTCTATCAAACAGATTGTGTAGTCAAGCGAAAACGACTTTAACTAATTACGAAAGATTAATTACTAATCATCATAATACTTCATATCCATTAGCCATAATAATATCATATTCAAATGAATGAAGAACTAAAAATTTTATTGAATCACAAGAGCTAATATTATTGTACCAAAAAAAAAAATTAATTTTTTTTTTTTTTATTGTAATGCAAATCTAAATTGCAAAAATGTTAGAGATTGAGAGAGACTTGACTAGGCATTGAGAGGACGCCATTCATCGTCCGGATGTGAATCGCGAACAATAATGGCATAGACGGCGTAGATTATTCCAAGTATATAACCAAAGAGTGTCAGTACCACGCAAAGGAGGAACTCACACTGCAAAAAAATAAAAAATAAAAACAATCAATACAAATTATATATATATATATATATATGTTTTTTTGTTTCACTGCTGGAAAAAAGACTTTTAGTAAACGCCGCTAATTCTTTTAGTGACGCTTATCACCAAACGCCGAAGACGCGGCAGTCGCTGTAAGTTTATGACGCTTTAAAAACGTCGTTAAATTAGTATAGGCGGCGTTTAAAAAAACGCCGCTAAATGTGATAATCAACGGTAACATGACGTCACACAGGCCTTCAGCGACGCTTCAAAAACGTTGTAATAGCTTTTTAGCTATTTTAAATATATAACTACAGTGGCGTTTTGAAAAACGCCGCAATAGATTTTATTTTATTTTTTAACTACTAATTTTGTAAGATTTACCTGTAAAAATAGCAATAATGAATAAAACTTTGTATAGACATATATTTCTGTGAGATTACTATTCCCTCACATCTATAATAGTACCCAATACATCCTTCAAGAAAAAAATCCAATAATTTCAATCCCAACATCATTCTACCTGTGTATGTTTTATCTTGACCAAATGCATTTAAATTGTTTATTGATAGAACATTTCTAAAACACATCAGAGGATTTACAAAGAACCCACAAATCCTTGTTGTATTTTATACAAGTGCATGAATCAATCACAAAAAGAAAAATAAAATAAAATCTGTGATTTCTCAAATCAATGTCTTCAATTTGGAATGTTCACCATCTCAGCTTGGCTGGGAAATACTGCAAAAAAGTTCACTAATAAGAATGCAAAAAATCAAGATAAAAAAAGAAAAAAATAACACAAAAAGTTCGCTCAGGAAGAAATTCGAGTACCTTTTTTTGAATAACACAAAAACTGAATTTAATAGCATCTAACCCATTACCTGAATTGACTGCAGAATGAACATCTAAACACTCAGAATTAATCAAATACCATACCTTCAGTATAGGCATGTTGTCCTTTTCAATTGATGGAAGTGCCTGTAAAGTCAACATAAGCTACAAAATCACAGATTAAACTGTTTTTCAGTAACTAAACAGACAGAATCACAGATTTGAAGCTCAAATAACAAACAATCAACAATCAAATTAAACTTCATAAACACAATCATATACATACACACACACACACACACACACACATATATATACATATGCAATTTGTATAGATCAAAAAGAAAGTAGAGAAACGAAACATACCTTGAAGATCGGCGATCTCGCAGTGACAGTGAGGAACAGAACAGAGCTCAAGAGGAGAATCAAACAACAGAACAGCAATTTCTGAAGGCACATGCACAAATACCCAATAAATATCTTATATTTGATTCAAAACTGTGGGCCTTTCATTTGGGATTCAAATTCCCAATAAATAACCCACATACTCTGCATTCTTTCCCATAACAGAATCAACTATAAAGTAGGTAAGATTCAAATTTTGTTTACTCAGATTCAGAATATGGTATCCACAAACCTAATATATGTATGTAAAGACAAACATATACAAATATACGTCAACATTTATATATATTATAGATGCAACACAGATAAACTACAAAAGGGAAAATCAGATAAACTACAAATTTGTCTATCACTACAACTAGATTTTCATTAAAAAGAAGAAATATAGGAGAGAGTGAAAAACATTCCAAAGCACTTACAGCAAATCTCAGAAGAAGACATGATTTTCCAACTCCAAAATCTCCAATCAGCAAAAGCTTGAACAAGTAGTCATTGCAAATGACAAAAGGAATAATAACCTTTTCATTTTAAACTCAGCTGAAAAATTACAAAATACTTAACGAGGAAATACACCTTCAACATTTAATTGAATAATATAGGCCTATGGTAAATATAAAAAAAAAGAGTAATCATTTTCCACAAAACAGATATTTCCTGTAGTGAAGGAATGCTCATTCATTAATGCAAAAGCAAATATACCAACATAAAAAAATATACTGAGCTCCAAAAGCAACCATAAGTTACTTATTTAGCAGTAGTACCAACATAAATGTGCAATGTCAATGAGGTAGTGCAATGGAAAAGTTGATGGTCAAATGCACCTGCATATATCACATATCATTTTCACTCTCCTTCTCCAGCTGAGTCTCTTTTTCAGCCCACTCACATGGATTAAATGATACAATGATCCCATTTCCACGTATTCAGTCACCATGGACAGCCGAGGAGGCTTTGTGCAGGCACCAAGGAATAAAATAACTGCAAAAAAAATGTATTATTTTCTTCATATCACTACACTACAATTATTCCAAGTTTCAGCACTTTTTGTCCATCCCCATTCCCACACCGTGACCGGTGGTGGAAGCTCCCGACGCTGCGAATCATACGCTGCCAATAGTTCTTCAACGCTTCCAAGAGGAACTAGAGACTGCAAAAGGCATACCCACAACCTCCAGTCAGAACAAAATAAATAAATAAAATATGGCACATCAATAAAGACAAGATCTTATTAGTTCAACATTATAACTAGCATTCCACATTAGTTCCATGTTTTAAATATAAATGTCCAAAGTCGGACCTGTCAAGCTTCAAGATTTGAGACTGCTATCGCTCCAACGTATGGAACACTTTCAATTACAGCATCAGCCAAATCTGAAATGAAAGTGGCACATCAGCCAAAATGAGAAAGATATAATACATATAAAAAGAGTCCTTGCAATACCTGCAGCCATGTTAGGCTAACCTGCACCGCAAGACTGGAGGTGGACAGTACTTTCCACAATGCCATTGTACCAAGTCACAGCTACACTCTAATTAAGAACCAAGAAACAATGAGAATGGAGAAAGAGGTAATTTGCACTGTAGTATTTGAATGAGGCAAGAATTTAATCCAATAAGAGAGATCAATTCTTGTTGCATTCTGTTTCAAACATGAATTGCTCTAAGGAAGTTTCTAATTGTTTAATAGTTGACAAGAAACCAATTTCTTTTGAAGCTTTGTCTTTTGGGAAGTACCAATTTCTTGAAGAACTGAAAACATATATGAATCTATTCATCAGATCAAAATACCTCATTCGCAAAAATCTGACATGACATCATGGAAGAAAACCACTGTAAATATATGTAATAGTAAAATTACTCCAAACAGAACATCATCTTTGCCCGATTCACACTTCACCACACAGTACTCAAACAATGCTACATAAAGAGCTTAACAAACTTCATTGAAACTACTTCATCCCAAAAGGAGGCTAATTATTTATGTATGTAAAAATGTCACAGTAGAAACATACCGTAAAAGTGTGTGGTAATCACACTGTGTTTCCCTGGCAGATGGCCCTCGAGCAAAAGCAATTCACGGAAAGATTGAACAATTTGATCATCTTTTGGATCACGAGCTTCTTTGGGAACTGCTAGCAAGCTTTGGCTCTTTCTAATTCTCTTTAGCGAATCCCGAATCTTGAGTGGGTAAGACAACATGGACTTGCAATTTAAGTTTAATGAAGACAATTTCTGTCCATATCTTCTTTCTCTCCCGCCCACAATGAAAACAGTAGTGCATCAAACTTCAAACAATAGTACAGGGTAATGAAGCAAACAAATCCTCACTCATAAGAACTTCATATCTTCTGGGGCCTCTCATCTGGTTGTTTTCCTCTGTTTCAGTGAAGAACTTCACCTCTCTCTCCTAACAGACAAAGGGGTAAAACACATCACCCATAGAAAATTCAATTAATCAAATCTATATAAATGAGCCAAAAAGCCACAACCAAGTTAAAAGAGTGAAAAGTTTAGTGGCAGTACCATATTCTCATTGAAGCTCAATATTGAAGCTACATTACCACAGCGATAACAATAATTTGGAGCAGACCATACTTGATAAGCCAAGAAGCACACAGTAAAATTAATTAAAATATCACCAAATCTGAAGTGATGTTATATACACTAGTCATGTTACATAGACTCAAGTCCCCCTATCAAGTGTGGATATTATACATCTAAACTCCCAAATTTCTTGGCATGTTTCTCTTATTTCTCAAGGCAGAATACTAACTTTATGTAAGACAGTGTAAAAGCAACAGAAAATGAAAAAATAAAAAACAATTTCTTAGTATTCGTGTTTTATTTCCTAAGGTGGAATGGTGACTTTTCTTCAAGATGGCACTTCACTTGCTCTAAAGCAATCATGTCACAAAGAAACATAATAAGGGAGGTCTATCAATTAATTACACAGTAAATTTGCATAACTAAACATGCTTGTTGGGCCCAGTTTTGACTGGGCATGTCGGACACACAGCCCATATCCTTACTCCAGCCATATGTTTAGAAGTGTCCATGTAACATAATACACTGAGTTAAAGACTTCACAACTCATAGTTACAAGGCCTTTATCTTGAAACATGTATTTAAGACCTTCATGCACAAGTTAATCTGCACAAAGGGGGATTCATTAGCGGAAATAAGGAAATTTAAAATTGTAATTTTCCAACCAACAAAATTACTATATACATCAGAAATTAAAAACTGAGGTGATGCAGTTGGTCAAGATGGATCCTACCATTCAAGATCAATGCACGTAAGCTCAAAAGAGATTTGACCTCATCCATTGATTTAAGCTTATTTTTGCCAGCATTCAGCACCTGCTTCACAAGAACTAGAATAAATTAAATTTGGAAAGTGTCAATTTAGTTTTAATAATTTAAAAACTAAACCAGTGAAAAAGACCACTCTATCAAATTGATTGAACAATCAAAATCAAAAGAGCAGTTTTCCTTCAATATTTGTTGATTATGTAGTAATAGTAGTATATTGAACTCAATTTTGCTTACTTTGAAACATAACAGAATTTCAACCTTTGTAAACACAAAAGGTAAATATAACAGAAAGGTAATATTAGCAACATACCCAAGCAAAACATTCAATTGCTTTTATTAGCAGTTTTCCTTCATATATTCAATTGTGTAATCTAACTCTGTGGGTGAGCTGTCAGGGTTAATGTAATAATATTATTATTTTCTCTGTAAACTTACACTGAAAAAAGTTATGCCAAAGCAGAATTCAAATGTGAGAATCTGAAAAAAGTTCCATAAGCATATCTCACCTTCAGCTATGTCCTCTCACCTCACCCAACATTCTGTCAGGTGCTCAAGCACTGTTCATGTGAATGGTTGAAATCCAATTCTCCACATGCTTGCCATTATGGCAATTCAGATGTGAAGTTTTTATATCTCTGTCAATCTACTTCTTTTGAGAAGGAGATAGGAGCTGGGTCCACAATCTAGCTAACAAAGGGATGATTCCTCAACCACAAGGTTGGTGAACACCTTATAATCCTTCTATTGGCCATCTTTATACCCTGTTGAACTAGTTTGCCATTTTTAAATTTGCCTCTGATAAGGATTGCCTTCCCTCATTTCTCCCCCCCCTCCCTCTTTTTCACTCATCTTGCAAAGCATGCCTCATTCTTAAAAAGGGACATTGACTATCTAGGGCATTCTATAGTTGACAAAATAAAAATGAACTAATCTCTGATCTAAACAAAATTGAACTGGACTTTGTACTAAAAACATGAAAGGTATTGAACATTATTTGACTAGGAAGTGAAGATGCTTCTGGAAAACATTATTTGACTGACATGCAGCAAACAAAACAAATAGATCCTGAAGTGTGCATACCCACTTCCTATTATCATCCTGGAAGAAAACAATAAAAAAAATAAAAAAACTAATTTAGTTATCTACGTATATGACAGGGTGATAGATTCAGAAATCAATCAAATCAGATACATATGTGACAGAGTTACAGATTCAGAAAACAGAGTATAGATTCCAGTGAAAGAACAATCAAGAACTTAATTCACCCAAAAACAATCAAGAACTTGGAATGAGTACTAGAGCTTTCACAGAGAATCGAAATGATTACCATTTATTATTCGAGGCATAAACTCTGCTAGCCAACAATGGGATGCAATCATGAATAAACCTGTTGCCTCTGCAGATTTGCAACCACTAGGGTGGCATCCTTATGGGCCTATTAAAAATAATCTTTTCATAATAAGCAACAGCAATTAAGAAAATTAAACAAAACACAGAAGTATGAGTGAGAAAAAAATATTCATTAACTCAACCATGAAGAAAATAGACAAATAAATTAATGAAGCTAATTCTATTATGAACTTGACATAGTTACCAACCAATTAGATGATATTTCATACTCAATGGAGATCAATGGTCCTTGCTTTTAAAACACACACATAAATTTAAGCTAATTCTATTCTGAACTTGATTTTCTTCTTCACTTTCTAAAGCTATAATCCAAATATTCCCACTTAAAAGCTTTGCTAAACGGCCTCTATGTAATTAGTCAAACAAACATTTCGAAAATATTGGTCCCTAACAAAGAAAATGAAAACTAACCTTGTCCAACTCCGAAGTTGTCTGAACCACAGTGCTTCTAATTGAACAAAGAAAGTTTGGATAAACACAAGATCCACAATTTATACTTAAAAAACACTCGTGTTCCTGTTTTCACAATTCTGAGAGCATTTTTTGCTTCCTGTTCTATACCTTTGTCACATTTTGGATTTATTCCAATTCAGATTAATAGTCCTTTCCATCAACATAATATACCTTATGGTGATACATATTATCACCTAAGAATAGCATATAGCATTATACAAATAAAAATTTCACTGGAAGTACCAGTCAAAATGCACAGGTTTGGAGTTCATGTGCATGTGCCTATGAATTGTACAACATTCGTGCGCCGAATTTTCCTGCAAGAACCAAAATAAGTTGTAAAAAAAGAAGAACAGGCAGAATTTTCTTAATGTCAACTTCTTCCAACCAGAACAATCTCCACGAAAGTAGGAACAATCCAATTTTAGCTGTACAAACCCAAAACTTCAAATCTATCTCAGGTTGTCTAGAAAATCACCACATTTCAGTCCAGATTGAAGGCATGCCAAAAAACAGTAAGCAGCCTCTTCAGCTGGACCCAGATGAACTTTATACATAATTGATTAAATAATTGAATACCCCTGCAACAAAGAAGCCAAAAAAATTTGAAAAAATTGACCTGGACAATGAAGAATCCAGCGAAGTGACTGCCTCTATGCAATCCTCAGGAAGATATACTGGAAAAATTTTACTACATTCTGGCACAACCTCTAGAAGCATAAAAGAGCACTCCTTTCACTATCAATTTTAGAAAAGGATGAACTAACTCATGCTAGATAAAAATAAAAATAAATAGTGCCTGCCACACCTACAAGGGTTTAATCTAACAGACCTCATAATGAACACTTCCTGGGCAAACTCTCTCAGCATATCTTTATTCACAAGATCAGGCTTGAGGACTTTGATAGACACCTCCTGACTGCATTATGTGCCTTTATACCTGAAAAAAACAAATGATACGATATACTGACAGCTCAAACACAATCAGAAATAGGTTGAGAGTGACAAAACTCACAGATCACCAAACTCACAAGATCAGGCTTGAGGACTTATTTTTTTTAAATGCAAATTTAATTAAATATAAAAAAATAAATCATATTAAAATAATTTAAATTCAAACTCTGAGATTACTGTGTTCATTTTCTTTTGATTAGTTTTAATTCAAATAATTTTATATTAGACAATTGGCATGTTCAACAAATTCTAAAATTACTATGTCCCTTTCACTCCTCCATAATTATGTGAATCATAATCACCATAATTCTCCAGATTTCAGAAATTCAAGTAAAATGCAGAGGGGGGAAAAAATCACAACCACCAAAAAGAAAATCAAGTGATTGCTTTGATCAAAACGAAATCACACACATATTTTATACATCATATAATTCATAAATAGACAAATTAAATTGTATGTATATATGCAGATCTTAAAAGCAAAGAAAGAAAAAATCAAATAGAGACAAACTGAAGTGAATCATCGATCATCACCTAATAGTGATTTGAACAGAATAATAAGTAAAACTAGAAACGAAGAAGATAATGATTTAAGCAAAAAGTGAAAACAGAGCACAGAAGAAGAGATTCACGGAGCTGAAGAAACATCTAAGAAGACGAAGATTTCCGAACAGAGCACAGAAGAAACATCTAACCTCTGATCGAAGAAGACGAAGATCACGGATCTGAAGAAGAGTTCCAAATCACGGTGCTCAAAATCGAACTTCGAAATTGCAATCGCAATCGCTCTGTGCTCAAGAAGAATCACCGAGTTGAAGAAGAATCACCGAATCGAGAGAGAGAACTTCATATTGATTCGATCCTCTGAGAGAAAGAGAGAGAGAGAGAGAGAGAGAGAGAGAGAGTGAGGAAGAGATTCGAATATGTAGACGGCGGTGTTCAAAATAGGGTTTCAAGATAAAGGTTTGGAGAGACAGGATAGGGCTTGAGGAGAGACGAATTTGGAGGCGCTTTTCAAACGTCTTCTGATCACAAAACGGCACCGTTTTAATTAATAACAATTGTGACGTTTAATAAAACGCCATTAATTAAACGCCGTTAAATCTCCAAATTCCTGTAGTGTTTACACATGTTTTTGTATTGGCATAATATCATTTTGCTTCTAAAACTATCTTTTAAAAACAAATTTTAACTCTTATTTTAATTAATAATATCAAATTTATACCTAAATTATTTCATTTCGGATTAGTTTTATCTTTACCATTAGTTATCATTTATAATTAAACGGAAGTTGACGTGATACTGAAATTTTATTTGAAAATTTATTTTACTCCAAAAATTATTTTGAAGATATCAATTAGACCCTTAAACTCCATTGTATTCAGGGATCTAATTGATATTTTGAGAATAATTTGGGAATAAAATAAAATTTCAAATGAAATTGGTGTCACATCAATAATATTTATTTGATTATAGACAATAATTGATGGCGGGGTAAAATTGACGCAAAATTAAATAGTTGAAGTATAACATTGATATTATTAAAAAAATATGGGTTAAATCAATTTTTGTGTGATAATTTGGAAGACTAAATGATATCAACAATAATTCATCCCCCCCCCCCAAAAAAAAAAAACACAAAAAAATAAATATATATCTCAGATTCATTTTGAACGTGATTCACACCATACTTAGGGGGTGTTTGGCGTGGATTATAGGGGGTGATTATAACTTATTTTAATTTGGAACTTTGTGTCAGATTGTTTGGTGTAGCTTCTGCTTACTACTTTTTAGACAGAAATAGTTTAAATAAGCTGTGAAAAGCTGATTATTTAGAAGTTGGGAAAGGGGTGCTTCTACTTATAGTTTTCTGATCATCAGCTTTTAACTTATGATAATCCACACCAAACACCTCCTTAAGCATCATTTAACTCGTAGTTCTTTTTTTTCCTTTTTTAGTGAATATATTTTAATTTTGAATCAACATTTTTTTTTTATACTTTTGTAGCCCCTCCAAAGTTAACAATCTTAAAAATTAAAAACAATTTAGAAATTTTTTTTACGAAGTTACCAAAGAATTAAAAAAAATATGTTTTTCAAGCTTTTTTTTTTTATTATAAGAAAATGGATTTTCGTTGCTAAGGAATTTAATTAAAAAAATCCAAATTTTTGAGATCAGCTATATTGGTATAAAATAATTTTTTTTAAATAATCACTAAATAGAAATAAAGCATAAAAGAGAAACAAAACTCTCAAAGGGAATTAGAATGAATGGAGGCTACATCTCTGTTTTTTTTTTTGGGTGATAAATGGAATACAAAAAAAAAAAAAAAAAAAAAAAATTTACAAAAAATTATACATTATCTAACCACTGTCCAATATTATTAATGGGGGATGAGAGGGATTGAGGGCCTAAACCATTTAGGTTTTTAAATGCTTGCGTTCTCCACCCTACCTTTCTGGAGAAGGTAAAATCAGTTTGGGAAAATACTCAGGTGGATGGATGGGTTGGGTTTAGATTAAAGGTTAAACTGAAAGTCTTGAAGGAAGCTCTAAAAGTATGGAATTTTGAAGTGTTTGGGAATGTTGAATACAAGCTCAAAGAGGCAAAGGATGCAATGCATGTTCTAGACTTGGCTGCTGAGGAAAGGCCTTTGAATGATATTGAAATATTCAGAAGAGAGAGAGGTCAAATGGGAGATTTGGAAGCTAAGAAAAATGAAGGAATGGATTTGGGTGCAGAAATCCAGAGTAAATTGGGCTTTAAAAGGAGATAGAAATAGTAGGTATTTCCACATTATGGCTACAAAGAGGTTGAGTAGAAATCTGATGGATTCAATCATAATCAAGGGTACTTCTTACAACAATCCTTAAGAAATGAAACGGGAAATTGCAAGGTACTTTGGAGAATCATTTGTAGAAGCTTGGAGGGTTAGACCAAAGCTTGGAGGGTTAGACCAAAGCTTGGTGGAGCTTTTAGGCCAATTCCACCTTGTCTAGCTGAGTTAATGGTGAAAGAGTTTTCTGAATCAGAAGTATGGGCTGCTATTAAGGAGTGTGATGGGAATAAAGCCCCTGGATCTGATGGATTTAACTTGATTTGCATCTAAAAGGGATGAAGGATAATGAAGGATGATATTCTCAAATTTATGGCAGATTTTCATGAGAATGGGAAGCTGGTGAAGGGCCTGAATACTTCTTTTGTATCCTTAATTCCTAAGAAGGAAAACCCAACAAGTATCCAAGATTATAGACCAATCAGTCTCATAAATTCCATGTACAAGACTCTATCAAAAGTCTTAGCTAGTAGATTAAAACAAGTATTACCAAGTATCATTAGCTAAACATAGTCTGCATTTCTGAGTTGGAGAAGTATACTAGATAGGATATTAGTAGCAAATGAAGTGATAGACTGGTGGAAAAGATCCAAGAAAAGTGGACTAATTTTAAAACTTGATTTTGAAAAAGCATATGATACAGTAAATTGGAGTTATTTGTTTGATATGTTGGGCAAGTTTGGGTTTGAGACCAAATGGGTGGAATGGATGAGGTCTTGCCTAAGTTCAACTTCAGTATCTTGTCTAGTTAATGGCTCTCCATCCGAGGAAGTGTGTCCCCAAAAAGGGTTGAGGCAAGGGGATCCAATCTCTCCATTTTTGTTCATTATCGCAGCTAAAGGGCTGAATATGTTGTTATCAAGATCCAGGGAAATAGGATTGATAAAAGGGGTCATGATTGGTGATGAAGGAGTGAAGTTATCTCAACTGCAATTTGCTGATGACACAGTCTTATTTTGCGAGGCAAATTGGGTAGAGGTCTCAAATGTGAAGAGAATTTTAAGATGTTTTGAGGTAGTTTCTGGGCTAAAGATTAATTATCACAAAAGTGCTGTCAGTGGAGTGGGAATTGATGAGGATACAATTGCTGAGTTTGCTTCCAGACTAAATTGCACAAGTCAAACACTTCATTTTAAGTACTTGGGTATGCCTTTAGGGGCTAATCCTAAAAGAAAGCAATTTTGGAAACCTATGGTGGACAAGTTCAAGGCAAAATTAGCTGGTTGGAAGAGAAGGGTGCTCTCTTTTGCTGGTAGAGTGACACTAATTAAATCTGTGCTATCCAACCTGCCAGTGTATTACATGTCCTTATTTAAGATGCCTTAAGGAATAGCCAAGGAGGTTGATAAGATACAATCAACATTCTTATGGGTGACTCTGATCTGAAGAGGAAGATACACTTAGTGAAGTGAAAGAAAGCTGCAGTGAGTAAGAATCTTGGAGGCCTAGGTATCAGGGACATTAAAACAGTAAATGAGAGTCTATTGGTCAAATGGTGGTGGAGGTTCGGAGATGAAGATGATGCACTATGGAAGATTTTGATTTGTAGAAGGTATAGTGTTGAAGGTGGCAGATGGTTCCCTTTTTATATGGTTAATTGTAATAGCTCCAAGATCTGGAGTGATATACTATCAGTAGTTCATTCTAATATTGGGCTCTTTAATTTTTTTTCATGGAAAATGTTGAAATCAGAGTTGGGAGTGGGAGCAAGATTAAGTTCTGGGAGGATGCGTGGCTGGGCAGATTCTGTTCGAAGGATAAATATCCAAGACTGTTTAGTATTTCCACTGATAAAGGGGTATCACTGAAAGACATGGTGGTTAGAAAAGTTAACATTGATGATTGGATTTTCAGGTTTAGAAGACTTTTACTGGCATGGGAGGAGGAGTTAAGAAAGTTGAAAGAGGAATTAGGCTCAAGACCAAGTCTGTGCCTGGAAAATTTGGATAACATCAGGTGGAAAGCTGATTGTTCTGGGTGTTTCAGTGTTAAATCAGTTTTCAACTGGTGTGAACAGCTTACTGGTTCTAGGCAAAGGCTATCTGGTTTGATCTGGAACAATACAGCAGCTCCAAAAACACAATTCTTTGCTTGATTGGTATGGAAAGGGAGAATAAAGACAATGGACTTTCTACATAATATTGGAGTTGTTGATCCAAGAGTGGGACTTTTATATGTTCTGTGTGGAACAGAAGAGGAGTCATTATATCATATAATGTTGCACTGTCATTTTGTATGGAATATATATGGTCTAGCATAATAAAATGGTGGAGTATGCAATGGGTAGTGCCCGGTACAGTGGAAAGGGCTACTTCAGTGGTGGAGTGACTGGAAGTTTAAAAAAAGGGAATTACAGATATGAAAAGCAATTCATGTAACAATTTTTTGGTCTGTTTGGAAGCACAAAAATGATGTCATCTTCAATGAGGTTCAGCCCAACAGTGAAGATCTGTGTAAGATTATCAAAGTTAGGGTGGCCATGTGCTTGAAGTCAAATATGGTGGGAAGATATTATTCAATTAATCAGTGTGTTTCAATCTTACAACAGATCAGGCGATGTATGAAGTGATGGGTACTGTTGTATAAAGTAGAAAAGTATGATCTTCTGCAGAGAAGTACTAGAGGTGTTAGGTTGAGGATGGTTACTGGACAGACATAGATTCAGGTGAAGGGTGAATTCTAGTTTTTTTCTGGTATTTATGCTCTGCTACTGGTATTTCTGGTATGTATTCCTACTCTGCTGCTGGTGTGTCATTGGATGCTGGAAGTTTTGGATCAGGAGATGCATCAAGTGAGCTGTGTTAGGGTTGTTGATGGATTGGAGTGAACCTAATTGCTGTGCTACTAATGGTTACTACTACTCTTGGATCTGTTTGGGCTACTGAATGCTGCTGCTGTATGTTGCTGCTTTGTGGCTGCTGTATGTTGCTGTATGAAGTAGTTCTGGTCTGTGCTGCTGAATACATAAGGGAGTTGAGGTATGAGTTTGCACTTTTTTTGCTGCTGTTGTATGCTGGAATCTCAGGAAGGTGGCTGTTGTTTGTGGTTGTCTTCTGATGTTTGGGGACTGGTCTGTTGTGATTGTGCTGTTATTGTTGCTTTTGTATTGCAGCTAGAATGGTGGCTGAATGGTGACTTCTGCAATAGATGCTCTGTTTAGATGCTTTGTTTTTTGGCACCAACAGTTGGCTCTGAATTTCAAATGTTTGGTTGCTTTGCTGTTTGAAAGTGTTTGTTGGGTGGTGTTCTTGTCAGCAGGGTCAAAGGCCACTGGTTTCTTGTGTGTGTTGCTGCAGGGCTGGTTGTCTTATGCTTGGGTGCTCAAAGGCTGTCCTCTGGTTGATGTTGCTAGAGTGTTTATTTGTCTGTGTTTTTGTGATCATCTGTTGTGTATATTTTTCATCAGTGCATGCTGCTGCTGTATGCTGCTATTGTATGATGTTGTTGTTGGAGTCTTATTGACTTGGAGTCGGAGTTGTGTTATGTTTTGTTGTGATCTGTTTTTGCACTAGTTTGCCGTCTTAGTTTTGTTTGTTCTCTCTTTGGTTGGTTTCTCACCAACGTCGTGGCTTGAGCTAGCAGATGATTGTACTTTCTCTTTGGTGCCAACCTAGTTGGGATTGGGGAGGTTTACAATGATGCTTTTTGCTCTTGTCTTCCCTCTTTGTTGATGTGTACCAAGATGTAATGTTTGTTTGTTATCATCAATAAAGAGTTTTTTTGCTAATAAAAAAAACTGTTATGTGATCCGATCACTTCAAATTAACAAACCCACTAATGCCTCGTTGGGACATACTATTTTAGTAATTTTTTGACATTTTATGAATAGATGTGCAAAAAAGTAAAAAGAATGATGTAATAACTTATAGTAACATTTTGACTTTTTGGCTAAAATTAAAGGTTACCAAATGAGACCTAAATTTATTTTTACAAAATATCACTCATATCATTTTAGCGACCAATTCTGTTAAAATTTTATGTAGGAATGTTATTTTCCTTTTTTTATACGATGTATACATTTTTATATTAAAAAATATATATTTATAAGCATATAACACTACAGCAACCACGTCTGAAGAAGACTCCCAACGAAGGAAGCAAGATTGCAAGTAGGATTTCCAAGAACATCCCACAATTACTTGCCATTTTCCAATTGCACCACCTAATACAAAAAAGAAGACAGAGAAAGAGAGATCTGAATGATCACTTTGATAGAGAAAAGTTCAAGTGTAGAGTGCTATGGTTGAGGAAACAAATAAGATATATCTGATCTGTAAGCTATATATGTATTAATATTTGACCAAGTAAAAGGTTTATTAGATAAAAAGCTCATGTGAGAGAGTAGATCCATGGATTTAGTTGGTCTTCAATATATACAGTTAGAGTAATATTATATAAACAGAAAATAAATATAAAAAATTTTATACAAAATTGTGTGACTGATTTTTCGATCACATTGCCCAACTCAGTATTCAGCTGGAGAGAACTGGCAGAATAGATGACACCTAGCTGACCTGCAACAGAAAGAGAAGATTCCGACGGTGGTTCGTCCACTCGGGGGCACTCCGACGATCAAGTCAGTATATCTCTCAAAGATAATCAGTAGTGCTAAATTCACTGTCCAGAACATAAATTGCGTACCTTAGACCCACAGGTGTGCCTCTCTTTTATAGCTAACTCAATCCTTGTCCCAACAGGAGCCTAGCTCTAATGTACTTAGGATTACTATTAATCTTGGACTTCCAATAGGATTGGGATAAACTCCCTAAGAGTCTTATCCTTTCCCAACTGTAGTCTTTCCCTTGTCTAGGACTCTTGTGCTTTATCCGCTTATCTCGGATTCCGATATTCTCGCAGATAACCTTGGCCTAACCGAGATCATCTCGACATCATGACCAGGACACGTGACACCTCGGCGTCACCTTAGCCACGTGTTGGTACTCAGAAAATATATCCCCACAACTGCCCCTAGGTTCTATTACCTCGGCATTCTGAGGTGATGGAACCTATATCATTCCTTCCTGCCAGTACATCGGCCTAGCCGAGATCATCATCACAGGCCGATATGTCTTTTTCAGAGATCAAGAATTCCAAGAGCTTCTTCACCCGTATGAGCTGTTATGCATAACAACTCAACCGTTTAGCCACGTGTTTTCTCCTTACTGGATCGTACTCTGGACGCGCTTATAAGTCATTTCGCGCCTACATGCGCTGTCTGATGTATTCGTTGTTCCAGGTGCATTAATTGCCCTATTTTGCCGCTGTTTCAAGTTTTTGACAAAACTTGTTTCCCCCTTTCATTTTTTTTTTCATTTTGCATTGTCTTCATTCAGAACTTTTTCTCTCTATAGCTTCCTCTAATCCTTCATTTTTTCAAGCTCTGAAGCTCTGCCATCGCTACTGTTCACCTCTTCCAGCGTGGTTCTTGCCAGTCTGTTCTACCGCCGCCGTTCTTTTGACTTCGACGATCTCAAGCATCGGCTTCTTTTCTCTGGTAAGTCACCATTCCTCCTGGTTTTCAGTTCTTGTTGTGTTCCATGAAATTTTGCTTCATCATTA
Organism: Camellia sinensis; assembly: GCF_055761805.1. NCBI lineage: Eukaryota > Viridiplantae > Streptophyta > Magnoliopsida > Ericales > Theaceae > Camellia > Camellia sinensis. The sequence goes on from NC_138964.1 coordinate 46,213,286, forward strand.
GTTGCCATTGCTATTTTATTCGAATATTTGATTCGCGAATCATGTATCTGAGCATGTTTATTTCATAATTTTGCTCTTCGTCCATGTCTTGAATACTCGCACTGTTCACATACCTGTTGGTTTCTGCCACTGTTCTTGGCCTGATACACTTGTACAAACTTTTTGTCTTGATTTCTTGATGTCTTCATCACCATTCTTGTTTCTGAAACGGATCCCTATTTTTCTATTTTCCAGATTCGTTCCTTCAATCTTCATCTCCATAGCTTTAGGTTTGGGACTTGTTTGTAGAACCCACAATTTCTAGGAAAAATTGAAAAGAATTCCTTCTAGATCCATACAAACCCTTATCATAGCATATTTTTAGATTTTTAGCCGAGGTCCTTTAAACCCTCCAAACATACTTCTTCCTGAAATCCAATATCTCCATTTAAGCCGACGTCATGGGTATGTGGGAACATAGGGTAAACACCCCGAAAAAATTAGGGAACTTTAGGCAGGAGTTCAAAATCCCGGCCAACGTTCATCTGAGGTTGGCTGGGGAGGATGACTTTATCATGCCCGATGAAAACCTCATGCCTTTCCCAGTGGGTGCGTTTATTGCGTGTGGACTAAGGTTTCCACTTGACCATTTTTTCCGTCAAATCCTTCATTTCTATAAGTTGAACCCAATGCAACTTGCTATCAACTTTTACCGAGTTATTAACGATACCATAGCCTTAGCAAAACAAGAGAATACTAGGATTACTCTTGCCGACTTCCAGCTCTGTTATACCATGTGTCGCCTGAAATCAGAAAAAGGCCACATCTATTACCTTAAGCCGAGATCTACGGAATACAAAATTGTTGCCAACCTCCCTGATTCCAACAAGGGGGCGGGTGATGATTACTTCATCGCTTCGGGTAACTGGGAGTTTCAGCCAAACGATGACCTCCATCTTTATCTCTTAAGTCGAACAGTTTTCGGGGAAGGAGCTGGTAAAGGCCATCCTTCACAAGTTTTTTTGTTTTCTTGCATAAAGTTTTCAATATCCTTGCTCTAATGTCTATGCTTCTTTCTGTTTTGCAGTTCTCCCTCAGCCACCAAAGGGCTTTTGTCAGTCTTTCTTCCCCAACAAAGACTTGAAGAAACTACTGAATTTGCCAGTCCACAAGCGGAAGGCCCCTCTACTTCTTAATTTCATTCCGACGTATAAGTCGGCTCTTCCCGACGTCCCAGAAAAGAAGAAGAAAAGCCTTTCTCCCCCTTCTGCCACAACACCACAAGGTGCGTCCACATCTCGGACAGACCAAGGATCAACCTCAGATCCAGCTGAGCAGCTGTCAACCTTGGCTCCATACTTGATCCCGATGTCCCAGCGACAACGTCAGCAACGAACCGTTTTTCCTGTTGAGATGGGCCGCCCAAAATCGGTTGCTAAAGATCTCTAGCCAGCATTCCCTCTGATGTTGACGCTCAGCCAACACAAACCCAGCCTCCTTCAAAGCCAAAACGAATAAAAAAGGCTCAGCCAAAGGCAAAGGTGCCTCAGATCGATTCTGAGGATACCTTACCAATTTCCAAACTGGCTTCGAGTGAGAAAATTGCCTCTGTCCCTGCGAAGAGGTCCGCTGAAACACTTCAATCTAAATCTACCAAATCCAAAAGGCCGAGGTCATCTTCTGCAACGACCTCGGGGTCTAAAAAGCCTGATGCCCCCTGGGCCCCCGAAATCACTCTGGAAGATAAGCCTGTTATGGCTAGTGATAGCGCCGATGACATCAATGTTGGCGTTGCCCTTAGTACTGCTCTGCTTCTTCCAGGCAATCTGGAGCGAAACGCCGAGTTCAGCGAGTACGAGAACTACGCTCTGATGCTTCAGTGCTCTGTTCAGGTAAGTGTTTTTGCTTGGTACTTTTTCTTTATTTCTCTTCATCTCATACTTAGAATATTTTCTAATACTTCTGTTTTCTTTTAGGCCATCCAGCATGCCCACTCTTTCTCAATGTAATCTTTTGAGAACTGTGAGAAGCTAGCCGAAAAGAAGAGGGAGGTCTCTAGCCTTCAAAAAACCAATAAAAACTTGCAATCCAAGATGAAGACCCTGGAGAATCAGGCCGAGGTCGCTATTAAAGCAAAAGACGAAGCTGAGGAGAAGGTTAGTGCTGCTGAGGCGATAAACAAAGTCCTTCAAGCCCAGCTGAAGGAGGCCGAGGATAAAGTGGCCCAGGCTCAAAAAGAGCTTCAAGACGCCTTGGCCACCAAAGAGGCCGAAATCAAGGACGCCGACAAGAAGGCGTATGCCCAGGGCATGGCCGATGTTACGGAGGCTTATGAAAAGCAAGTCAAGCAAGCATACAACAAGGGTTTCTCCCTTGGTTAGATGACTTTGCTGAAGAAAGTTGACGTCCCCGAGGACTCCTCATTGAGGAACGCAGATGCCATTCCTTTGCCATTCCCTCCAACTCCACCTCCTAGTCAATCTGACAACGAATCTGATTCTGAGGATGAAGCTGAGGAGGAAGTTTTGGTGAGGAAATCAAAAGAGACTACTGGGACCAAGTCCCCTTCTCTGAATGAGCAAATCCTGGACTTGACTCAAGATGAGGAGGGTGAAGAGGTCCCAAAAGATGCTGCAGCTGAGAAGGCATCGGCCGTCGTTCCCCTTGCCGACAAGAGCCTAGATGAAACTCTTACAGAAATTGACGCTGAGCTCGCGGCAGATAAGGCTGCTGAGATGTCTTCCCAGCAATCGTCTGAACTTTAAACTCAACCAACTGCTACTACTGAGGAGTCTTAGCCTTGTGTTTTTCCCTTCTTTTCCTGTACTTTGTTTTTCTTTTTTGAAGTACTGTAAACTTCTTCACATTGCCGATGTGTTTTTAATACAACAATTATTTTGCTTTTGAATGCTTGCATGCTTGCTTTGTATGCCTCCATACTTAGAATATTTTTGCATATCTTTAATATATACTTCAATCCTCGTGCAATCTTCTCGGGGTGACACACCTCGGTTATACAAACTGATGTTTTACCTCGACAAGTACCCAAGCACTTTTCTTGGCATAACTTTGGTTTCACCTTGTAAATTTTTTCATAAAATTTCAACAAGTGTTTAACCTTGCCTTAACTTTAACTTGTAAATTGTCCACAAATTTCAACAAGTGTTTAAGCAATGATTTCGGTTTAACTTCAACTTGTAAATTGTCCACAAATTTCAACAAGTGTTAAACAATGATTTCGGTTTAACTTCAACTTGTAAATTGTTCACAAATTTCAACAAGTGTTAAACAATGATTTCGGTTTAACTTCAACTTGTAAATTGTCCACAAATTTCAACAAGTGTTAAACAATGATTTTGCCTCTCTCTGCCCCCTCATGTGAACCTAAGTTCTACTTGGGTTCTCATTATACATGTATTCTAAGTATCTTGAAAAGAAAACCAAGTTGAATCTGTATTTATTTACTTCGGCAAATGACAAAGAACAAAGGAATTCTAATGATAGAAAAATTTCAAATTGCAAGTGTTCCAAGGTCTTGGCAACTCTTTGCCCTCATTATCTTCAAGCCGATAAGCCCCATTACCTAGTACCGAGATTATTCTGTAGGGTCCTTCCCAATTTGGGCCAAGCTTCCCCTTTCTGGGATCCTTTTTGTTGTCGACGACTTTTCTCAAGACCAGGTCGCCGACTTGGAACTCCCTTGGGTTAACCCTCTTGTTATAAGTTCTGGCAAGCTACTGTTGGTACGCTGCGAGCTGAATCACAGCTTTCTCCCTTTGTTCTTCTAGAAGATCTAGATCTCAGGCTAAGAGTACATCATTAGTTCCGTTCTCTACTCCCTGGGTTCTGATTCCTGGAATGCCGACCTCCAGCGGAATAACTGCTTCTGTGCCATAAGCCATGGCAAAGGGGGATTTCCCTATTGATCTTCTCGGCATAGTCCGATATGCCCAGAGCACATTGGGCAGCTCGTCCACCCACTTTCCTTTTGCTGCCTGCAACCTCTTTTTTATCCCGTCCAGAATTACTTTGTTGGATGCTTCTGCTTGTCCATTGCTTTGGGAAAAGCTTGGTGTTGAAAAGTAGTTCTTGATCTTGAACTTTGCACAGAAGCTCTTAATTAGCTTACTGTCAAATTGTGTTCCATTGTCTGCAACTATTGCTCTTGGAATCCCAAATCTGGTGATGATATTTTTCCAAATGAATTTCTTTACATCTACATCTCGGATTTTGGCAAGGGGTTCAGCTTCTATCCACTTAGTGAAGTAATTAGTTGCCACCAGCAAGTACTTCATTTGCCCAGTTGCTTGGGGTAGTTGCCCAACAAGATCCATCATTCATTAGGAAAATGGCCAAGGATTGGATACAGGGTTCAGGTCTGCTGCTGGTTGGTGTATCAGTGGTGCGAATCTCTGGCACTTTTCACATTTTTTCACATATGCTTCTGCGTCCTTCTACATGTAAGGCCACCAATACCCTTGGGTAATGGCCCTATGGGCAAGTGATCTGCCTCCAGAGTGGCTTCCATAAATTCCTTCATGAATTTCATATAAAAAATCTTCAATTTGTGAAGGATGTACACACCTCAAAAGGGGTCTAGTGAAGAATCTTCTGTAGAGGTGTCCCTCTGCTGTCAGATTGAATCTTGCCGACTTCAATCTGATCTTGTGTGCCTCCTTGTGGTCGTTTGGCAGCTTTCCTTCTTTCAAGAATGTAACAATTGCTTCCATCTATAGACACCCCATTTTTGACCGACCTTAAGACTCAGACGTCACCGATTGAGCGCTTGATGATGTTGCATATCGTGCTTGTCCAGAGGTTTCAGAGTCTCGGCTGCAAGCCTTGCCTTCGGACTTCCGGACTCTTTTATGCTTTGCCTCGGTTTGCGAACCAGGCTCGGTTTTCTCTGTTTTTTCTTCGCGAAGGGAGGGAGAGGTCTTGTAGATCATCTCTCAGTGGCCGTAGGCTACGTTTTGTGGTCGTAGGACATTTTGCCCGTTTGGAGTCCGGTTTCCGATTTTTCGGAGCCGTTGGCCGTGTGCCTCGGTTCGGGACCGCTTAACAACCTCCATTTGCTTCAGTTTTTGGCATACTTCTTATTTGCTCCATTTTGAGGGACACTGTGGTCCGAGAGACCGACTTCGTGGTCGAACACCACTCCCGGTGCTTAACAACTCGTTTTCGAGGCCCCGAGCTGCGCGTTTCGGCCCCCGAACCTTCATTCTGCATCGGTTTTGGTTCATTTTTGGCAGGGACCTCTGTTTCATTGGTAAGAAGGCCGTAGAAGGGTGGGAGGCCAGTAATTGTTCTGTCAGCCAACTTTATCCCTTCATCGCCCTCCGTCGCCCGTTTTTCCTCACTTCAAAGCCAATGTTGAACACCCTTGGGCCATTTTCTTGAACCCTAAACCACATATTTGTGATGTACACATCTGGGAGGCCACCAATATTTGGTGGCCGGCCAGTAATCCTTTCTGACCCTTTTGAACCCCTTCTAAAAGTGGGTTGTTCTCTCTCCTGGTTCACTTTTTCTAGTGTTCAATCACAGGGTTGTGTTGTGCACACATCAGAGGCCCTTTTTCTGTGGTGGCCGGCCACTAATCACACTTGAACCTTTTGACCCTTGGCCGGCCGGCCATGGGAGGTAGCCGGCCAACCACCTGTAACCTAGATAACTGGTCGGCCAGAATCCTTACATCATCTACAGTGCAAATATGCATCTGTTTTCCCCCCAGATTCTGTATCCGGGGGGCTGCATTTTAGAGGGAAACTTGGTTTGTTTTCCCTCAATTTTTCCCCCCTTTTTCCCCCCCTTTTTTCCTTTATAACAGAGGCTCCAGCTCTGTCATTAGGGTACAAAAATTCCCCTTGAAGCTCCCTTGTTGTAGCTCTCTCTCCATATACTTCCAAGCCCAAAACCTCTCAAGTCCAATACCCTTCTCTACACCACCACCTAGCACCACCCTTCCATCCGTCATTCCAGCAGCTGGAGGTGATTCTTCAGAGCTTAGGAGTGCTGCAACTCAAGCCAAGAGGCTGTCAAGACTTGGTCTACAAGGGTGAGCTCCTTTTTTCCCTTTTCTACCCTTTTCTTGATTCATATATAAGTCATACTTGCTTGCTGTTTTGGGTTCCGACCCTAACTGGAACTAGGCTCATTTTGAGCCATTTTTCATGTTTGTTTAAGGGTCTCACACTGTTTGAGGCCTCCTTGTTGCACTTGCTTCATTATCCCTCTTGTATGCCTATTCCTTGTGTAGTATTTTTGGCCTATGTATAAACTGTTTTGAGCTCTGTCATGAACTGAAAAGTTTCTTATTTTGAGCTCTTCTTTAACATTGTTGAAGGGCTCATTGCTTTTTGAGGCTTCCATTTGCTACTTTCCATTATATCTCTCTTTTGGCCATATTTTTGCATGATTTGTTAGCCTCTTTTGCTTCTGTTTTTGGGCTGTGGTCCAAACTATAAATAACCTTATTTTGACCCCCTCTTCATGTTTCATTAAGGGTATTTCATTGTTTGAGGCATCCTTTATATACTTTGTGTTATATCTCTCTTTTGGGCCTTATTTTGTGTAGTATCTTAGGCTTGCATGCATACTGTTTTGGGTCTGTCCATCAACTGTAAAGTGCTATATTTTGGGCCCCTCTTCAACATTGTTGAAGGGCCCCTTTGTGTTTGAGGCCAGAAACCACCACCTGCTTCTTTGTCCCTCATTTTGGCCCATTTCTTGCATGAGAGCTTAGCCATACCTGTGTTGGTTTTTGTGGTTTTCCATAAACTGTGAAATATCATATTTTTGGTCCCTCTTCAACATTGTTGAAGGGCCCTCATCTGTTTGAGGTCTGCAACTGTGACTTGCCTCTTTATCTCACATTTAGGGCCATTTTTGCATGCTAGTTTTGCCCTATTTGTGTTTGCTGTTTGGTCTTGCTTAAAACTGTAAAAATTCTTGTTTTGGGGCTGACTTGAATCTGTCTTCATACCTCATGTACAAATAATGCATGCTTGATGTAGCTACAAGCCATTTCATGTGCTTAATCTTGCATTTCGGGACCATTTCATGCATCAGGTGCTATATTGTCATGATTCGGGGCTGTTTCGGGTCATATTTTAGCGCTGAAATTTGCATGTTTGCATATCATATTCCATGCTTTGCCATGTCTTGTTAGAGTGGCATTTTGTGCCTTAGGATCGGTCTTCGGTTTGCGTGCATGCGTGCGCGCATCTCGAGTTGTCTCATTTTCATCGTATGGCCTCCTATGTGAGTGTGGCTGAGGTCCACTCATATTAGTGTAAGTCCATTGTGCATTGTGTATGCCATTTTATATCATAGCATTGCGTATGCTAGGTTGTATGTTAGCGCATTGTGTATGCCATGTTACCTCGTGCATTGTGTATGCTAGGTTGTATCTTAGTTGCATTTCATGCATATCATGCATATTGCATCATGCTTGGGATAAGGGTTAGCCCGAGCACGGGAAACGAGGTACGTTTTGTACTTCGAGTGACGGAACGTGTCTCAATTCCAAGTCACCGACACTCCGGATTATCCATGATGGAGTTAGGTTTTAGTTGAGTTTTCATGTGCATTCATTCTATATTGAGTAATGCAAATCGACTCCTCGGCCATCATGCATCGATATGCGTGATTGGTGGCACAAGGATCGAGGCATGCATACATTTGTGAAAATACATTGCTATGCCCCTTTCCTGCTCTCTGTTGCAGCAAATCAAGAATTAGCAACCTTCCGGAGCTTGGCGTGCTTTCCAAGAAATCATTGTAAAACAGAGGCTAATCGGGGCATCTCAGTGGATTTCCGCGCAAGGCAGCCCAGACATGCATCATCCATCATCTAAAGAAGAGTCAAGGCAGTCCCTGGCTTGCATGCCAGTTTATTTTTCTTAGTTAATTTGTAAATTAATTAGGAATTTGTCTATATTTGGACTGTACTATTTATTCGGACCCTCTGCGCGAGGGCCTAACTGTAATAAGTATGCGTGTGTGTGTTGTATGTCTTCCAACCCCACGTCTTTCTCCCTTTTATTTACCCGCTTATGACGGTTAGATTAGGGCATGTTTCAATTGGTGTACAGTATGATAGCATGTTTGCATTCATTCATCTGTCTTGTACGCACCGGGCTCGGCGCATCATACTAACTGCATTTATATTTTAATTTCAAAGTTGAATACTTGTTAGCTGCAGCATTTCATATGCCATGTTTAGAATAGCCGAGCCTGCTATAGTTGCATTTTTGCATGTGTTGCATTAGGCACTTCTGTATAATTAGGATCATGCATGGATTTCTAATTAGCTTCTTTTTTGGCTTGGAGTACTCGGTAAGTTTTATGCTTTAGCATCCTTGCATGCGTGTGAGTGACTGCCATGAATAGCATGCTTACCATGAGGCTAATTGCTTATGTCATATAATTGCCTGAATGCCTGTGGGTGAAGGTTGGGTTATTTGGATTGGAACAATTCATCAAATGTGTGTTTTAAGCCCACTAGACAGTGGCAAAATCATGTTTTCTAAGCCCACCCGAGGGTAGCAAATCCACGTCTTAGCCTACTTGCGAGTAGCACCATCAAACCATCTTTCAACAAACAAACATGTAATGTTTTGTTCCAATTCAGACGATCCAGTCTATACTTGTATGCTGTGCGCATCACATAGTAATCTAGGCTAATAACCGGAATAAGAACACACAATGTTTTCAAAATTTGATATCATGGTTAGTAGAGGCCGATCTTTGATCGGGCGAGCGGGGGTGCTCATGAAGTGACCTTCCCCAATCGTACCCAAGTTCCCGAGCCGAGGCAACTTTGGTGATGACGGACACGTGGCCTTAGGCAAACGAGTCAGGGTTTCCTAAATTTCCCCAAAATAAAATATTTAGGTGGCGACTCTGTATCTGGCAAAGCAGTCCATGTTTGGCACTTCTTTCAAAATCTATTTTCTCAAAACGATTTGCCGGATTTGGACTCTTTGATTCAGACTTAGAACCGTGACAAATTTGAGAGTCCTGAGCTGTAGTGACCCCAAATGAACAGAATGGGGGACTCACCCTCCCGGGGCGTTCGGGGACGTCTACACCATCCAGCTTGGTCCCATGTCTACACACATCGCTTCACCCTCTGTGGTCAGTGGTTCGATGCTCGGGCCCGACAGGTAATCAACCGTCATGGTCCTTACTTTTCCAAGTTGTACCGCATTAGCTAGGTTGGCCAACGCATCGGCGTGGCTGTTATCATCTCGACTTACCTGAAGTAGTCGACAGTTTTGAAACAAGGCTGACAACCTGATGACCTCCTTTGTGTAGGCCGACATTCGTTCATCTCGGGCTGCAAACTCGCCTGTTGTTTGATTAACTATCAGTTGTGAATCACAAAAAACTATTACCTCATCTGCTTGCACTGCTGCTGCCAGCTTCAGCCCTGCAATGAGTGCTTTGTATTCTGTTTCATTGTTTGAGGCCTTGAACCCCAAACGAATCGATTGTTCTATTATCTACCCATCTGGAGATATCAAAACTACTCCTGCCCCCGCTCCCTATCGGTTGGAACTTCCATCAACGAACAGTCAAAAGAAGTCACCAATGTAAATGCTGCAGGGTTTGAGTTTTTCTTCTTTCTTTTGTTCTTTCGCCTTTACCTGGGCTTCTCCTTGCTTGTTTGGATATCGTTCATCTTGGCTCAACGGAGCCCGATGTACGATGGATTCTGGCGTGAACTCGCCCACGAAGTCGGCCAGAACTTGGCCTTTGATTGCTATTCTGGGTCTGTACTCCAGGTCATACTGCCCCAGGGCGACTGCCCATCTGGCTATTCTTCCTGTCAAGTCTCCTTGTTGCAGCAAGGACTTCAAGGGGTGTTCAGTTAGCACTACAATTTTATGGCCTGGAAGTAATGGTTCAGTTTCTTTGAAGCCATTACCAAAGTCAGTGCCAATTTCTCTAAGGGTATATGCCTTGTTTCTACATCGACCAAGGTTTTGCTTACATAGTAAATAGCCCTTTGCTCCCCTTTTTCTTCTCGGATTTCCACTGCGCTCACTGCGTGTTCTGAAATCGCTAAGTACAGGAACAGCTCCTCCCCAGGTTTTGGATTTGAAAGAACTGGAGTTGTGGTCAAGTACTTCTTCAGGTCGGCCAAAGCGGCTTCGCACTCCTCGGTCCACAGGAAGTCCGTGACTTTCTTTACTAAGTTGAAGAAAGGTTTGCATTTGTCTAAAGTTCTGCTGATGAACCTATTTAGGGCTGCGGCCCTTCCAGTTAGCATTTGCACCTATTTTGCCAACATTGGGTTCTTCAAATCCAGTATGGCTTTGATTTGATCTGGGCTGGCCTCTATGCCCCTTCTAGTCACCAGGTATCCCAAAAACTTACCAGATCCTACTCCAAATGCACACTTTGCTGTATTGAGTCGGAGCCGATATGTCTTAAGGATGTCGAAGACTACTTTCAGGTCGGCCAGATGACCTTCAGGTTCCTTGGTCTTCACGACCATGTTGTCAATGTACACTTCTACCGTTCCGCCAATCAGGTGTTTGAACATCTTGGTTACTAATCTTTGGTAAGTTGCTCCTGCGTTTTTCAGCCCGAAAGGCATCACTCTGTAGCAGTACAGTCCTTTGGAGGTGATAAACGTAGTCTTCTCTTCATCTGGGGGGTACATAGCGATCTGATGGTACCCCCTGTATGCATCCAGGAAGCTCATCCTCCCATGCCCCGAAGTGGCGTCTACCAGCTAGTCAATCTTGGGTAGAGGAAAGCTATCTTTGGGACAGGCTTTGTTTAAACTGGTAAAGTCTACACACACCCTCCATTTACCGTTCTTTTTCTTCACCACTACTGTGTTCGATAGTCATGTCGGGTAATTTACCTCTCGAATGCCCCTGGTCTCGAGAAGTCTGTCTATTTCTTCTTCCACTGCTTCGACGTGTACCAACGTTGGTCTTCTTGCTCGTTGAATTACAGGTTTGGCCGACCTGTCAACATTCAGCTTATGGCAAGTGACCTCGGGGTCAATGCCTGGCATTTCGTAAGGTGTCCACGCGAACACCTCAATGTTTACTCTAAAAAAAGCTTCCAACTCTTTTTCCTCTTCTTTGTCTAAGCCCGAGCCGAGAAGAAAGAAGCGTTCTTCATCCCCCTCTTGGACGAGGATTTTCTTCAGTGCTTCTTCACTCTTCTCGGCTGGCTCCTTGCCGACATCCTCTAGGACCTCCACGCCCTCATCTTCAATCTCTGCCTTCTCTGGTTCTCGAATGCTGCAGGCGGATTTCATTGCTGCCATGGAGCAATTTTTTGCCTGCAGTTGGTCTCCTCTTATCTCTTCAATCCCATGCTCTGTTGGGAACCGCAATAGTTAATGTAGTGTTAAGGGAACAGTCCCCATTGCATGCAACCAAGGCCTTCCCAAGATGATGTTGTAAGAGGAGGGTGTGTCGATTACAGTGAACTTTGTTGTTACCTTCCTAGTGCCCGCCTGCACCTCCAAGCTGGTTGTTCCCAGTGGCCATGTCGACGTTCTATTGAACCCGACCATTAGGCTATTGCATTGCTCCATATCGTCTGGGTGAAGGCCAAGCTCTTTGTAACATCGAACGTACATGATGTCGCAAGAGCTGCCTTGGTCGATCAGGATGCGTTTTACTTGGCACTCCCCAACCTGGAGGGATACTACCAAGGCATCATTATGCGGATGTTGTATCATCTCAAGATCGGCTTCTGAAAAGGACACTACTGGTCCTTGGCGCTCCTGCCCGATGTCTCTTCTCCCCGACTTGGTAGATATGTTGCAGGTGCTTTACCTTCTGGGTTTCCCCCCTAATTTCGTTCTCGTTGACCTTTGAGTGAATTACATTGACTACCCGAGGTCCTTGTGGCTGCTGTGCTGGGGGAGGCGGAGCTGCTGGTGCCTGAGGCTGTCTTGCCTGTTCTTCCCTTGTCCTGGCCTCATCGATGAGGTCTCTCAGATGGCCTTGCCTCACCAGTTCTTCCAAGTGTGTTTTCAGGGCTCTACAACCCTGAGTCGTGTGCCCATCTTCATTGTGGTAAGCATAATGTCTGCCAACATTCCTTCCCATAAGCTCTCCTGGTGCCTTCGCTGGTGTTCTGAAATAGGGTTGGTTCCGAATCCGGTCCAGGACTTTGGGAATTGGGATTTGGAACACAGTTGTTACTGCCTGTGTGGCCCTCAGTTCTGTTTCTTGTTTGCTCGATCCATTGTTACCTCGGCCTCGCTTTGGCGAGCCGTTTCCTTTCTCTTGCTTTATCTCCTTAGTCCCCGATGTGTCTTCTTCGGCTTTGGCATACTTCTCGATTCTCGCTATGAGCTCTTCCATACTTTGTGGCAATGTCTTTGCCAAAGACTTTCGTAGTGGGCAATTGTCTTTTAGGCCGTTCTTGAAGGATACGACCGCCACCTCTTGATTGCATTCGGGTATTCGATTGAACACCTCATAGTATCTTTTTGCATAGGCCCTAAGGCCTTCATCCTTGCTGATCTTCAGGGCCATCAATGCGTCCACCCTTAATGGCTGCAGCTTGTTTGTCACGAACCTGACCACGAACATCTCGGCCAGGCCTTCCCAAGTCTTCACGCTTCCCTTTGGTAATTTGTGGAACCAATCTGATGCAATCTCCCTGAAAGATGAGGGGAACACTTTGCAGAGAAACGGCTCGTTCCCACTATACAATGCCATTGAGTTCAAATATAGTCCAACGTGGAAGTTGGGGTCTGACTTACCATCGTATATTTGAAACCTCGGTATACTGAATCTCTTCGGTGCCTCAAACCTGTCCAATTCTACAGAGAATGGTGTCCTCGGCTTATCTGGGGAGGTTACCTCGGCGTTGGTATTTTGTTACTTCCTCTTGAGGTAATCTCTTAAGTCCTCCTTCGTCCGCCCAAGAGCTTGGCTATCTCCTGCTTTCAGTCTTTTTGGTGCGCTACTTTTAGCTTCGTGGTGAGTCCTTTTCGACCATTCTCCATGAATTATGTCGAAGCACAATGCTTGCCCCTAAACATGCCAATGTCCTTTGGGGTCTGCCTCCTTTGTGCGATGCGTCCTCCGTGATTCTTCTCTTCTTGACTCTCTTTGTCCGACTTCCCTAGAAGGTCGGTTAGAGTATCTTTCGCTCCCGTTGTGCTGAGGGGCTACGGGGATTATTTTTTACCCTCCCTTCTGGACATTGGCCGCTGGAATCGGCGTGTCCTGCAGTGGGAACGATGGCTGTATGACGTTATTTTGCATCATGAAATTGACGACCGACTGTAGGTCTGTCAATTTGTTTGCCATCTCTTTTACCTCTTCGTCCCTCCGCAGGCACCTATCCTTCCAAACCTGGAGGTCGTCCTCGTTGTAGTATCCACTTCGATTTGGTTTCTTTGGTGCGTCGCCAGTCTGGCCGATGTCTTTCACTCCGTGATTCTGGTTACGAGTTTCTGTATTGCATTCGTCTCCTGTGATATCAAGGTCAATAGGTCTCCCACTCCCAGCAGGAGTGTCGTCCCCAATCTTTTCCTTCTGTCCGTTACTGGCCATCTATTCTCCTTTTGTTCCCATAGATGGCGCCAAATTGTGTGAGTGATTTTCCGATCACACTGCCCAGCTCAGTATTCAGCTGGAGAGAACTGACAGAATAGATGACACTTGGCTAACCTGCAACAGAAAGAGAAGATTTCGGCGATGGTTCGTCCACCCGGGGGCACTCCGACGATCAAGTCAGTATATCTCTCAAAGATAATCAATAGTGCTAAATTCACTGTTCAAAACATAAATTGCGTACCTTAAACCCACGGGGGTGCCTCTCTTTTATAGCTAACTCAATCCTTGTCCCAACAGGAGCCTAGCTCTAATGGACTTAGGATTACTATTAATCTTGGACTTCCAATAGGATTGGGATAAACTCCTTAAGAGTCTTATCCTTTCCCAACTATAGTCTTCCCCTTGTCTAGGACTCTTGTGCCTTATCCGCTTATCTCAGATTCCGATATTCTCGCAGATAACCTCGGCCTAACCGAGATCATCTCGGCATCATGACTAGGACACGTGACACGTCGGCTGACACGTCGGCGTTAGCTTAGCCACGTGTTGGTACTCAGAAAATATATCCCCACAAAAATGATACGATTGTTTTGTAGTTCTATCACTTCAAAGAGAAAAAAAAATGTTAAATTACCCACAATTTCTCTATGAAAGAAGTGTACTTTATTTAATTCCAAAATCTTTTGAGTAGACCTAAAGGTCCTGTGCGCCTTTTTTCTTTTCTTTATTTTTCTCTTCGTGATATCGACGACCAGCGGCCATGCCTTCCTTCTTCTCTTTCTCTTTCTAATACACAGTCAACGGTGACTACCATCGATTGGGGTTTTACCGGCAACCACAAACCAACAACTCCTTGTGTTGATCTACTCAGATCTTAGTTTCTGGGTAAAGAGATGAGTAGATAAGTTTCCAGTGAAGGAGATGTGTAGATCTACTCAAATCTGAGTAGATATGAGTAAATCTACATCAGATCTGGCCAGATCTAAACCAAAATAGTTACTGGAGTATAATCCTCTCTCTATGTTTGTCTCTCTCCTTCAATCTCTTAGTTTTTTTTTTTAATTTTTCTCTGCTACATACTTCTTTTTTTTCTTGTTTTAGTAAAAAAAAATTTCAAGTTCTGAACAAATTTTTTTTTAGTTTTATTTACAAGCGGTGAAAACTGTAAAATTTTACAGTTTCAATTTTTTTGATTCTGAAATGAATCATGGTTAAAAACTGCGAATTTCAATTTTCTTTTGACATGGCTCTGCTCTCTTCCCTCTTTGTTCTTAGTGGTGTAAATGATGATTCAGCTTTTGGGGATAAAAGGGACTGATTCAACTTGGAAGATGGATGAGTTCATATGGCAGAACTGCATTCTTGGTCATTGTTCTGCCTCAGTTTGGCTGGTGTAGGCGGTTGAGTCCTTAATGTTTTTTCAAACCACCGTTTTTTTAGATTTAAAGTAGCATACCAAATACTCAAATAAAAACCTTCTTCCATAGTTTTGCTTATGTTGATCAGAAATTCTCAATTACATTTGCATTTGCACGTAGAAGACAATTTACAATATTTCAAACAAAAGGAAAAGAAATAGAATCTTGATTTCCCAATGCTTTGCATGTGCTTATCTATGAATTATTGTGCTTATGAAGATTATCAAATCATACACATTAAAAGGGCAACCCAATGCATGAGATTATTTTGTATGTCAAATAAAATAAATTAAAAAGTCTATGCAATTCTTTGTTTTAGAAATGATATAATAGTTTGTATGAAGTTCTTCCCAATTCTTATTTTTTGGGTGCAAGCTACTGTTCTTCATTTCATCTTGCATTCTTTGGATCATTGAGGCAGAATGCTACTGGTTTTTTGCTTCTAAATTTTTTAATTTTAAATTCTGATTGTTTTCATTCATTGGTAACAAGTTACCAAACAAAACAGCCAAATGCAATAAAAACCTAATTAAAATATGAAAAAATTAAACCAAAAAATAAGAAAAAAATCATCTAAACACCAATTTAAAAAAATCAAATCCAATAGACATGTGTTTTTTTGTCATAAATTTGTAATTCTTTTTGGGGAAATTACAAAAGAAAAATCTTACAATTTGACCCTTTTAACAAATTAAACTCTGAATTTTTAATTTTATAAAAATTGACTACTTTAGTTGACACAATTAAGATGTTAACACAATTAAAATATTAACAAAATAAAGTCTCAGGTAACATAAATTTTACAAATCATCAAAAATTATTTTTGAAATTTGTCATTTTTTGCATATAAAGTAAAAATTAAAAATTAAAAATGAAATTAAAAATCTTAACAACTATTAATTTCAGTTGTTATTACTATTTCTATATATTCACATTCTTATTATAAATAAATATACACAAGGATAATGTTATATGAGAGGGTGATTTATGATCTGGAGTTGGGCCGAGGTAACGGCCGAGCAGGTGGAGAGCCCAACGGTGCATGGGGCCGAGATGACCGACTATCCGCCCAGACTTGGGCAGGGCAGAACGTGGGCCGAGTGTGTGCCACCCCAGACCATAAAGAAACTGCCCGGCAAGGCAGTGCTCGGTCTGACCGAGCCGCTCGATCAGTGGATGGCCGAACCCGGACAAGTTGAGTGACCGGCGCCAGGAAAGGCGTGGCCAGCCGAGGTAACTGCTTGACCGGCAGAAAGGCCGACCTCAGAGGAGCCTCGGGCTAGGCTTTGCCGAGATGCCGCCTAGCCCGATCCTCCTTGGGCTTAGCCAATGAAGTGCTTGGATATGAAGCACGGCCCGGCATGGCAACGGATATAACAGCTCGGCTACCGAGCTCCAGCTGTGAAGGCAGGCAGTTGAGATTAGGTGATGTTCAGCAAGGTCTATGCTGACAGATGGGATAGCGGAGCCACGTGTCAGGAGATGACTGGGAGTAGATATGGGGCACAGAGGGTATATAAGCAGGTCTGCGCCCCCCATACACGACAGATGAACACTTGGTAAGGAATTTCTTACATTCAAACACCTTGATCTCTCTCTCTCTCTATCTCAAGGTGTGTGCTAACTTGATCGTCGGAGGGTTTTTCCGGCCACACACCGCCGGGTAGCTCACCGTTATTTGCTCGCAGGTGATCAGACAGAAACGGAGCTTGGAAGAAAGGAGTACGGGCTTGTCGGAATATTTGCTTCCCGTAAAATTGGCGCCGTCTGTGGGAAGTTTGACAGACAAAACCTTGTCTTCCTGGTTCCTCTGATCGCCGTTCATGGCAAACAACGACGAGTTTCCGTTGTCTGCCATAGATGGAGTCACCCCGGAGTTCATCCGAAGGAGAGAAGGTCCTCCCACCATCCATCCAATGGCGGACTTGGGGACGCCCACTGGAGGACAGTCAGTAGATGCGCGGGATAAGCGCGGAAGAAGTCATGGTCATTCGCGGAGTCCAGACGGTCACCGGCGGAGGAGAGACTCACACGCCAGGCGACTGGAAAGTAAGTTGAGAGATCAAGATGCTGTCATCCGGCGGATGGCGGTAGAGATGGAGGATCTCAAGCGGCATGTCAAAGAGAAGGGTGTAGTTGAAGTGGGAGACCACAGTGAGCGCACCCCATCCCGCCGTTCAGGCGGTCAGAGTCAGCGGCGTACTCAGTCAATATCCATTACCAGAAGTTACCAGGTTGGTGATTCCGACGCAGGTGCAGAGAAGTCTAGCGCGCAAGACAGCACCTACAAACCCTCACGTCCGGAGACGACGTCGAGGTATTCTTACTCTGCTCAGTCAGAAGATTTGCGGGTGGTCTTAAAGGAGCGGGCTCGCCGGCGCGAAGCTCAGAGAATACCTGCCTTCCAGCGGCTATCCTACGGGGTTCACGCCAGCGCGGAGGTCGGAATGCCTCTACCCCGCCAAGCGGTGCCACTCTTCGAAGATACGAACTTGGCTAGGCTGAGTTCCACCCCTTTTTCCTTGGATATAGAAACAACACCGCTTCCGGCAGGCTTCCACCAGCCTAAGTTCACACTTTACGACGGAAAAACCGATCCATACATGCATGTGAGCCACTTCCGACAGGTTATGGCCGGACATAGGCGCAATGACGGACTTATGTGCCTAATCTTCCTGTCAAGTTTAGGCGAGCTGGGCTTAAAGTGGTTCGAGAGGTTGCCGGAAGGGAGCATTCAAAGGTGGCACCAGCTGGCCGAGGCGTTTGTTACACGCTTCAAAACCAACACAAAGACACCAAAGGAAGTCGACCATCTGCTAAGTGTCAAGATGGAACCGAGCGACACGCTGAAGGTATACAACTCAAGGTACTGGGAAACCTTCAACGAGATCTTGGACTGCCCGGTCAACCTTGCAATCACGCAATACAAGCGTGGTCTCCCGGTCGGACATAGACTGCGGGACTCGCTTACCATGCACCAGCCGACCTCCATGGGCCAACTCATGCAGCGCATCAATGAACACATCCGAGTAGAGGATGACGCGTCCGCTTCTACCGTGAAGGCCACTCCGGTAGCAACAGACAAGAAGACAGCAGGCAAAGTGCACGCAGTTGGGAGAGAGTCCAGCCGCTCAAGTGACCGAGCAGAGGAATCGGACCGTGGCACGAATCGCAAAAACCGGGATAGAGGACGTCGTAATGACCGGGATGACTACCCCCGAGATGACGTAGCAGACGCAAACAGAAGGATGAAGGCAAGGACTGGTATAACCACGGTCTTCAAGATTCCCATCTATCGCATACTTAGTGAAATCCGTGACGAGGAGTATGTCCGGTTTCCAGCTAAGTTGGGCGATGGACAAAAGGGCTACAATCCGCGGTATCGTTGCACATTCCACCGGGGGAGAGGTCATCGGACTGAGGATTGTTTGCCTTTGAGGCAACACTTGGAAGAGCTGGTTGCGGCCGGCCATCTAGACCTTTATATTGATGGCGGCGTGAAGCCGAATCAGGCGCCGGTTGATCCCAGGAGACAGGATGACCGAGATGCACCACCACAGGGAGTTATTAATGTCATCCACGGCATCGTGGAACCAGAGCGTGTTTGCGAACTCCGGGGCATGATAAAAAAGGCAGAGCATATGAGGGAAGTTTTGTCGGTGCAGCCTGCCATCAAAAGGGGGAAGACAGAAGAAAAAGATGTGATTAGTTTCACCTCAAGAGATCTAGAGCGCATCCAGATGCCGCACAATGATGCCCTAGTAGTAACTCTACGCGTCAAAGACTTTGATGTTAAGCGGATCTTGATCGATCAGGGAAGCTCGGTCGAGATCATGTACTATGATGCGTTCAAGCAACTTAAACTCCGGGAGACAGACTTGGCTCCGGCAACTTCGCCACTGGTTGGATTCAACTCGCAACCAGAGTGGCCTTTGGGAAAGATTATCCTGCCGGTCAAAGCGGGATCCGTTGTCAAACAAGTTGAGTTTTGGGTGCTGCAGGTGCCTTCGACGTACAACCTTATCCTTGGAAGGGGATGGTTACACGCCATGCAAGCTGTAGCATCGACTTATCACCAGGTGATGAGATTCCCCTCGGCTATGGGGGTAATCGAGGAGATTTGGGGCGATCAGGTCATGTCCAAGCAGTGCTTCGTGGCGGTCAACGGAAGCCGGGCTGCCAAAGGATTCATCCAAATGATCGAGGGACCGGAGGACCAGGGTGTCTTGGATGATGTGGGCACCAAGGCCGAAGATAAGGCTGTTGAAGAATTGGTTGAGGTGCGGATTGATACAGAGCAGCCGGACAAGTTCTTCTTGCTTGGATCAAGTCTCACGGCCATAGAGAGGACCGAGATGATAGAGTTTTTGATGGCGAATATCGAAGCCTTTGCATGGTCACCTTACGACATGCCTGGCCTCGACCCAAATTTTATCTGCCACCACCTCAACGTCTTCCCTGGAGCAAAGCCAGTCATTCAGCGAGTAAGGAGATTGGCACTGCATCACGCCGAGGTAGTTGCAGAGGAGGTAAAGAACCTGCTTGAGGCACGAGCAATTCAGGAAGTGCACTATCTTCGGTGGATTTCCAACACAGTAGTGGTGCCTAAGAAGAACGGAAAGTGGCGAGTTTGTATCGACTATAAGACAGTCAACCGAGCTTGTCCCAAAGACAGCTTCCCTTTGCCGCGCATTGACCAGCTAGTGGATTTGACGGCTGGACACAATCGGCTCAGTTTCTTGGATGCGTACCGCGGCTATCACCAGATCGCCATGTATGGGCCTGACCGAGAGATCACCTCTTTCACGACTCCAAGGGGACTCTTCTGCTATCGAGTCATGCCTTTTGGTTTGAAGAACGCCGGGGCAACCTTTCAGAGGATGGTGACCAAAATGTTTGCTCCTTTGCTTGGCCGGACAATGGAGGCTTACATCGACGATATGGTGGTTGAATTTATGCAGGGATACCCTCTCAACTAGAAAATCGAAGGTTTGTGAAAGATTTGTCTATATGGAGAATCGTCTCAAAGCTGAAGTTGTAGCTGTAGTAACCTATCGACTAATCTTAGAGACAGGCCATCAGATAGATCTAGAAGACACTTTTTATGTTCCTTCAATTTCTAGGAATTTAAGTTTCGTTATCCAAATTAGATCATGTTGGATATTCAGTTTTATTTAGTTGTGAAAAACTCAATTTAATGTCTAATTCAATAATGATTGGTTCTAGTAATTTATGTGATGGTTTATATAAAATTACCTTAAATCATGAGTTTGCACAATCATTAGTAACTCTGCATTCGAATATTGGTTTAAAGCGTGGTCTAATTAATGAAAAATCCCTAATCTTGTGGCATAGACAATTTAGGCATATCTCTAGAAATAGAATTGAAAAATTGGTAAAGAATGAGATTTTGAAAAACCTAGATTTCACTGATTTTGATATATGTGTGGATTGAATCAAAGGAAAGCAAACCAAACACACCAAGAAAGGTGCCACAAGAAGTAATGAGCTTCTTAAGATAATTCATACAGATATTTGCGAGCCACTCAACATCCCATGTCTTAGTGGTGAAAAATATTTCATCACATTTATAGATTATTTCTCACGTTATAGATATGTGTATCTAATTCATGAAAAGTCTCAAGTTGTTGACATCCTTGAGGTGTACATAACTGAAGTTGAGAGACAATTAGATAGAAAGGTTAAAATAGCGAGATCAGACAGTGGTGGTGAGTATTATGGTAAATATGATGAGTCAGGCCAAAATCCTGGCCCATTTGCCAAATTCTTAGAAAAAAAAGGCATTTGTGCTCAATATACAGTGCCAGGTATGCCACAGCAGAATGGAGTTGCTGAAAGGCATAGTCGTACACTTAAAAATATGGTTAGGAGTATGTTAAGTTACTCAATTGTACCCATTTTACTGTGGGGTGAAGCTTTAAAGACTGCAATGTATATCTTAAATAGGGTTCCTAGTAAGGCGGTCCCAACAACTCCTTTTGAGTTGTGGACTAGTAGGAAACCTAGTTTGAGACACTTACATATTTGGGGTTGTCCAGCAGAGGCAAGAATCTTCAACCCAAAAGAGAAAAAATTGGACTCAAGAACAATATTTGAATATTTCATTGGTTGTCCAGACAAGTCTAAAGGGTATAAATTCTATTGTCCTAATCACAGTACGAGGATATTGGAGACTAGTAATGCTAGATTCCTAGAAAATGGTGAAATTAGTGGGAGTGAGAAAACACGAGTGGTGAATTTCAAGGAAATTAGGGTGGATGTGCCAACATTTGACCCTTATCGAAAAATTGTTGTTCCTCAAACTATTTCACAGGCTGAGGGAAACGAACAACATAATGAAAATCCTTCACCACCTCATGTTTGGGATTCTACTAAATGGGTCAATGCTATAAATGAAGAGTTAAAATCCATGGAACAGAATGGTGTTTGGGATTTCATCGAATTACCTAATAATTGTAAAAAGGTCGGGTGTAAATGGGTCTTCAAGACCAAGAGCGACGCAAAAGGCAATATTGAACGATTTAAAACCAAACTTGTTGCCAAGGGTTTTACTCAAAAAGAAGGCATAGACTATAAAGAGACCTTCTCTCCAGTATCTAAGAAGGACTCGCTTAGAATCTTTCCTGCATTGGTAGCTCATTATGACTTAGAGTTGCATCAAATGGATGTGAAAACTATTTTTCTAAATGGGAATTTGGATAAATAAATTTACATGGAGCAACCAGAAGGATTTGCAAAGAAAGGTAAAGAACATTTAGCTTGCAAATTAAAGAAATCCATATATGGCCTTAAACAAGCTTCCAGGCAATGGTATTTAAGGTTTAATGATACCATTACCTCCTTCGGATTTAAGGAAAATGCAGTTGATTAGTGCATATATCTGAAGGTTAGTGGGAGTAAGTTCATTACTTTGGTGCTATATGTGGATGATATTTTGTTATAGTAATGACCTTGGCTTATTGCATGAAACTAAGGAATATCTCTCCAAGAACTTTAAAATAGTCAATATTGGTGAGGCAAACTATGTTATTGGCATAGGGATCTTTAGGGATCGATCTCGAGGATTGCTAGGACTATCTCAGAAAGGATATATTGATTGTATTTTGGAGAGATTCAATATGTAGTTTTGTTTAGTCGATGATGCACCTATTTTGAAGGATGATACATTAGTGAAAAACAATGTCCAAGGAATGACATGAAAAGAAAGCAAATGAAGGACATTACATATGCTTTGAGGCTACAAATCACGCTTTATGATTGTGAAATTTCATCTCAGGACTTGGTGTTGTTGACTCAATTGCCAGGCCGCTGAAGATATATTGTGACAATACTTCATCAGTTTTCTTCTCTAAGAATGGAAAGTACTCCAGTGGTTCCAATCACGTGGAAGTAAAGTACTTAGTTGTTAGAGAAAGAGTCTAGAAAAAACAAGTGTTAATTGAAAATTTAAGCACCTCTGGTATGATTGCTGATCTATTCACAAAGGGATTGCTACCAAAGACATACAAAAAGCATGTTATCGGAATGGGTCTTTTAAGCAATGTGTATGGTTAATCTTGAGTGCTTATTTTTATTTTGACACTATTTGCACAATAATAATTTTGTTTCTATTTTTCCTGTTCTAAAAGTGTGTGTACACATTAATTTGAATATTAATAAACAAGAAATGTCTTAACAAGACAAATTACAGGGGTCTTTCAGGAAAATAATTACATATCCCAATAATGGACTGGGTTAGTGAAGGTTATCGATGGTGTGGTGCATAGAAGGAAATATGACATAAATAAAATATAACTGCTATGACTCACATTTGTGATATGAAGAATTATAGTTTCTAATATATCTGAACTTATTGGCTATTTTAAAATTTTGTGATCACGTGTCAAAGTTTTTAGTGTGGAATCCAATGAGTCAAATTTTTTATAAATTGCATGTTTTGAAAAAAAAAAAAAAAAAAAAAAAAAACCTCACAGTTACATCATAATCAGCTTAATGAGCCAAGTGGGAGAATGTTGGATTTATTTTCTGGTGTGACCCAATAGTCTACATATCTTTTACATGTTTTATTTTATTTGGACTCCACAACTAGATAAAGCTAATATTTGAGATAAAGTTCAGTAATTATAATTTTAAATATGGGATAATTACTCTTCTAAGATAAGAAGCAAACGTTGAAGGACAAGAATTCTTCTGATAAAGTTTATCTGGCCCTCTTCTCTCCTCTATATAAGGATGGGTGACTCCCTTTACATAATATATTGACACATCCAGAAAAAAAAATTGTTAAAGAAAAAAAAAATTGAAAAAAAAATGTGATAATAATTAGAGTAAATTACAATAAATTCCCTTAAACTATGACTCATTTGTATTTTGTCTACCTAAACTTCAAAACTCATCAGTTATCCCCCTCAAAGTATTATCTTATTACACTTAACTATTTTTGTTAGGATTTTGTTAAAAATTTACAAAAAAAATTAAATCACGTGTAAAGCACATGACATATTTATTAAATTTTTAGGACAATAATGCCCTTATTTGGTGATCCCATTTGCATTTTGCCACTAAAATAAGAGAGACAAAATGCAAATAAAATCAGCAAATAAGAATATTATTATCCTAATACAATAAATTACATGTATCATTATTCTAAAAAATCAATAAATTGTCATTTGATTTATACATAATCTGATTTTCTATAAATTTATCACAGAATCCTAACAAAAAGAGTTAATTGTAATAAAATAATACTTTGAGGGTATTAACTATTGAGTTTTGAAGTTTGAAGGCAAAGTGTAAATGATGGGTAATTCTATTTCCACACACTAATTTTACTCAGTTCACACACTCGATGAAATTTTTTCTTAGTACAATTTTGTCCTAGAATAAATATACCATAATACCCTTATCTTCTTCCATCCAAACCCTAATTCTAAAACATGACAACCATCCCCCCATAGCCGTCGACACCTCTCTCCTCCGCCACCCCCTCCCGTCATCTTTTCCCTCTTCACCTATGGTTCTTCTATAAAACCATACACTCCGACAAGTTTCCTACCGCAAACCACCCACTTTCAAGGTTTGACTATGGAGGTCTGGGATGAAAGGGAGATGAAAGTAGTAGTGATGGTGTTGATGGAGGGCTGAAAGTGGCTGTAATGGCAATGATGGAGGGTAGGTGGATGGATGGAAGAAAAATTAGGGTTTTAAAATTGAAAATGTGGATATTATTGAAATCAAGAGATGTGTGCTAAGATTTTTTATTTTTTTGATATGTGTATTGAGAAAATGTTCATTAAGTGTATGCACTGAGGATAATTGATTTGTGGAAATAGAATTACCAATAAGTGAGTTGTAGTTTATGAGAGCTTACCATAATTTACGCTAATAAGTATGTCTTGAAGTCTTTCATGAAATCTATCTTGAAGTCGTGCCGATCAGTGAGGTGATGGCACGAGTTAGTTATCAATTTCGTAAAAATAATTAAAAAATTACAAATCAATGGCATTTTCACAAAATATTTATAAATTCATTAAAAATTTTATAACTTCAATTATTCAAATCAATAAAATTTACCACTGATTTAAATTTTTTTTAAAAACAAAGCAATTTTTTTTTTTTTTTTTTTTGCTTGATTCACAACATTAATGTGCTATTTATTAATTTTTTTTTTTATAGAAATAGTTACCAAAATCACCTCAAGGTTGGGACAAGACTTATTGCTTGTGATATATGGATGATTTTCATGAAATCCACTTCTTTGGAGACAAAGCGTACAAGGTAACAATTTTATCTTCTCTCTTCAGTTTGGTTATTCCCTTCTGTTTTTGGTAGTTGCCATGTGACACTAACTTGTTATTGAAGGTTCAATTCCCTGTAGTGATGTCTTGTGTTGTGTTGTATTAGTTCATTTTTATTTTGCTGACTAGTTTTGGGTACACTGTTGGGACTAAACAAAGGGCTTGGATGTTGCTTGAATAGGGAGGAAATGACCATGAGATATATGAATCAGAGCGAACCATGGGGCACGCAGGTTTGCTCTATATTTCAGCTTATTTTTGCAGTTCAATACACCATGGAGTTCTCTATTGTCATAGAATCTAGAGAACCAAATGCATTGTTAATATGGTGCCATTTGCAAAGAAATCTAAAATCTTCAATCAAGTCAATTCATTTTGTTTTCAACGGCATCCACATGCATCTATTTCATTTGTTAAAGTTGGATAATTACCAAAGAAAATGGATACATCAAAAAAAGAAATAAAATTGATGATATTTTCTTATAACGTTCTGAATGATTTTGTACATAAAATAGGTTGTACTTGTTTTAAATGCTATGGAAGACAAAACAGATTAAATATTGCAAGTTGAGATGGAACAGCTTCATTTTCATTGAGTACCCAAATGCTTTTTAAATGGACATCAATGTCAATGTTTCTCTTTTGCCATTAGGTCCTCCATAACTACAAAGGCCTTGTCTTGGTTAGCACCCATTTTGGATAACCCATCAACACTCTTGTTTCCTTTTCTCAGAACATGTTGCACTGTGTAACCAAATCTGCTGATGAGAAACTTTGCGTCTTCTACCAGGCTCTTCGTTGGGGAAGTTATCACAAATTCCACTTTCAGTAATTCAATGGCCTCGGTGGAGTCAGTCTCAAAGATGAGGTCTTTGTTTCCCTTCTCGAAAGCAATTGTCAAGCCTCTGTAAATTGCTCATAATTCTACTTCAAGACTTGTACACATATCCATCTTGCCGAAGAATCCACAAAGCCAAATATCCTTCTTATCTCGGATTAAGCCACCAAACTTGCCTTGGTTGCATTTTACACAAAATAAAAGTAATCGATTTTTTCAATTGAAAACACACAAATAAATAAATAAAAATAAATAATTGCATGAATCACCTCCTCTCACAATATTTGTAAGCACCACACTAGGCATGGACACAATTATAGGGGTGCAATTTGGGTGGATTTGAGCGGTTGTTTAGGCTTATTTCGAGTTATTGGGTTTTTATTTGGTATAAAATTTGGATTAGAGCGTTGTTTGGCCCATGAAGTCTATCATAGGCTCTATTTTGGTTATTTAAATTAGAAAAATGGTTGAGAACACTAAAGTGGTGCTCGGTGCCCACAGCCTATGCCTTTTTTTTTTTTTTTTTTTTGGCATTCCTAATGTTTTGGTGCTATTAGTGGTCTTTTTTTTAGTGGTATGAATCATTGCTATTTAAATTATTCATTTTGTAGTGGCCTTTGTGTATATCACCTAAAATAAAAATAAAAATAAAAATAAAATTTAAATCAATCCACTAACT
Source organism: Camellia sinensis (assembly GCF_055761805.1). NCBI lineage: Eukaryota > Viridiplantae > Streptophyta > Magnoliopsida > Ericales > Theaceae > Camellia > Camellia sinensis. Next base: position 46,239,571 of record NC_138964.1, read on the forward strand.
GTAATCAATCCACTAATTGTAAAATTTATTGCATTTATGATTACAAAAATAAACGATTGTTGCATTTTTAAATATAAATCATCTATTATTTTTTATGACAAGTGTGTTATATATTAAATATGTTAATTTTTATGAATGATATCCCAAAAAATCTTGTAAAATGAAAAGTTTGGATAATCAGCTGTGGTGGTCCCACAACCGCTTTGGCAATAGTAATATGTTTTATTTTTGCTAACAACACACTATTAAAACACTCTTTCACTACCTTCAGTGCCTGGTGGTATTTAAATCAGAATTCAGCCTTTCACGCCTCTTTAAAAATGCTCCTCACCAAAATTCCATGGCGGAGGAGGAGAAGGAGAGGATGTCCCTGATCGAAACCCTAGGTTCTTCGTGGCAGTTCACGTCGAACGAGAAAGCTCTCAGGTCCGCCATGAAACGTGCTTGCCTCACTACTGCTTCTGTTCTTTGCAAGGTATTTCCTTGGGATCTCCTCTCTTTACCTCCGTTTGAATCTATGTATTATGTCGTTTTGTTTGAATTCTAAACATTTTCTAACTATTTTTAGTTGAAAAGGTAGTGTTTGGTTTACTGGAATAGAATATGATCATTTCATCACAATGTCCATTCTCACATTTGGTTTGCTAAAAAATGAGGAAAAATACATTATAAATAGAATCATCATTCACCATTGTAAGTGTGAATGGTCATTCATACAGATTATACTGATTGATCATTCCATTTTATTCTACTAGGTATTTGCATATTGATGGAGGGCCTGCTCTCAGAAGTGTGTCAATGTGAGAGAGAGAGAGAGAGAGAGAGAGAGAGAGAGAGAAAGATAGAGTCGTCATGTTTGCATAATTGCATATTGATCATTCACCATTGCCATTTTTTGCGCTTCCTAGATTTATAATAGAAGTAGAGCCCTTGTTATTTTGGAGCATGAACACTGAATATGACTGAAATTTTGTTTTGGATATTATGGTGGGATGGTTTAATTTGATCTATGCTTTGGAAAACACGAGACAATGCAGGCTTGGACAAGGATGGTGGTGACCATTGTTGGACATGAAAATTCTTTTGAACATTAATAGTCTTGAATGTGGAAAATTAAAGATCATGTGTTGTTGGAATACAAAGATAATGGAGAAGACTAAGAGAAACAATAGCTCAACAACATGGTTTGGCAGTAGGCCTAGATTTATGGTCAAACTGGCAAAATGATGATTTAGGGTATATCTTGAATTACAACATAGAAAACCATTTTCTTGGTAACCTGGTGAAACCCAATGATATTTCTCTCACTTGTAATGCGGCCTGCCTTTACTTCTATCAATTTTGTTAATCTTGAATTTTATCAATTTTGTACTTTATTAAGGCATTAAAGATTTACTTTGTGTTGGACGTTGATTGTCTTGAGTAAGTTACATTGTTGAATCTATAGAAATTTGGAGCATGCAAATAATCGTTAGTGGTGGAAAATAGAACTTTTCATTTTAAATGAACTAGAAGGATCTCATTGTGTGATTTTTGAAATTTATTTTTTAATGAATTATTGTAAATGTCTTCATTGATTTATATTTTTATTCTCAACTCATTTGGAAAGAAAAATTCTTACACAAATGAATTAATCATTTTCCTTTGTACTTTTTTGGAAATAAAAAAATATAACGTGTCTTTGGAAGTAGGCTTTACCGAATGGGATGTTGCTTTAATATAACAATATAGATTAGAATGAGTGTTAAGAGGATTTTCTTGGATGCTGCTCAGCAATTTCCATATTGCTAGATTTGCTTTACCATGCAGGTGCAGGTTCACTAAAAGAAAATATTTAAAATCACTCATATTTTGAAGCTAGAAAAAATTATGGATCTTAATGAGCCTTAAACTTAAGAGACTTTGATAAACAAAAGCTACTCTATATTTATTTTCAAAGCGACATTTAATTTGAAAAAAATAAATAAGTTTCTCTTCATCAGTCACAACCCCAGGCTATGCCTCGTAACTGCATTGTGCTTGGCAATGGTTCATCTGCACATCAATGATCCTTAATTGTTTTTTTACTTCAAGAACAATCCACCCTTAGAAAATAGTAAAAGGAAAGCATAACTTGGAACAAAAATTAACTTGATTTTCCGGTCTTGGCTATTTGTTTTCCACAATCTTTTGTTTAAGTTCAAATCAATAGAGGATGATTTGTTGCTCTAGGGCTTGTTTTTGAGTCTCTGTTGGAATTATATGCCTCTAAGGTCCTTTTCTTCCTCTTCCTTTTTAAACTATTGTATTTAGACTTCAGAGTTGTCTTATAGTGATTATTTATTGTCGCATTATCTTGTCTTCTAGACAAAAATATTTACCCAAGTCATCCTGAGCTTGGCATGAATCAAGATAGTTGCGTCATTAATGCTACTGTCCCTGTTAGAATCTTTTATTGCTACTATATTGGTGACGTAATGCAGTCAACAAGTAGTTGTGTGGAGTTGATATTAAAGTAGAATGGCCTCTAGAGCTCACATGAAAATTGCATAATGAAGGCTCATCATAATGCCACTTTGATTAGCAGATAATAGTTGAGCAACCATGATCAAGATGACATACTAGAAATAAGATTTGATTTTGGAAGCAGCCTATAACTGAGACATTTCTTATTTGATAAGATGCGTAGAGTCCAAAATACTTGATACATTTTTGGTGGGGAGAGTGGGTTCGGTTTGTGGATGAGAGTTTTAAATGCTCTACTTGTGAAACAATGCAACCAATCCAATCTTTTGCATGTCACTTGATTGGAAAACTAATCTGTTTTCAAGCTACAAAGTTGAAAAGTAATAGTAGTGGGTGGTACAGAGAATTCTTTATTTTCTTTTGTATAAGATGCTTACATGCAACTTGGATTACGTGGAAAAAAAGAGTAAGAAATTTTACAATGTGGGCTCTAAAGTCATGTCAAAAGTTAACTGAAACTCATGGATTATTTTGTGAAAATTTGGGTCTTGTATATGGTAGATGGAATTACACATTTGAAACTACAGGATAGTTCAAGGACATTTTAGCTGTGCAATAATTTGTTTGGATAAACATAAGCTAGTGGTCCATGAGCTGCCTGGGTGTGACAACCCTCACCACTATTTACTGATAATACCACTGATTACTACTAAACTGTGACTGAACATGATTAAGTAATTGATTTGACTGATATTCTGAACTGATTGAATGAGTGTATTAGTTTAAACGCATTTCTATCTGTTTGACTGTTAATTGATCTATTCATGTTTTAAGTGTTGAACTGTGGATTGAAGGCCTTATCGGCGGCCGAATATGAAATTGATTAGTGTTTCATATTAATTAGAATTTATGTGATTTTATGGTATGTTTAATTGAAATTTGATTTGGTATGATTAAATTGGATTAAATAATGTTGAATTACATTAAATAAGTTTATTACAAGATTGCCACTTAGTGGCCTAGTTCTAGACCAACACTTCTTTTCATTTCATACACATTTGACATAACATTTCTTCAGCCACTTCTAGAGACCAAAACGTGAGAGAGAGCTTGAGAGTTGGAAGAAGAATTGAGTTCACTTAATTTGGCTTGGAGACCTAGAAGATATGAAGAGGTCATTGCATATTTGAGCTCCTAGACTTGAAATTGAAGACCTAAGGTAGGAGAATCATCTTCTTGAACTTGAATTCTAGTTGTATTTTGCATGGTCCATGAGCCATTAGTGATCTAACTCTGGAATTGGTTTTAAATTGTTGAATTGAAGCTTGAGTCATGTATGCATGTACACATTGTTGAGTTTTGAGGTTGATTTCATGGAAATCCTCACATGCATGTCTATATTCTAGCTATGGTCCATGAATTCATCATGTTTTTGAGTGAATTGACTCGTTTGATAATGTATTGGAAGCTTTGTTTTCAATTGAACACTTGCATATCATATGTTCATCATGTTCATGAAATTTTGTTTGGATTTGTGTTCAATTGAACTACTTTTGGGCTTTGGTTTTGCAATTGATCTTTGAAACATGTCATATTATGAGTTTTAAAGTGTTTTTCAGAAAATTAGCCCAAAAGGATCGAATTTGATGTTTGAAATGTTGAAATTGAGCTTGGAGGTTCAATCTGGAAATTCCAGATTTTGGACCCACGCTCGAGCCTAAGACTTCACGCTCGAGCGTACACTCTGAGTACATACATCCCGCTCGAACGTGGAAAGTAACGCTCGAGCGTGAAATGCGTGTATCCAGTACTTTTCATATGTTTACAGTCTGCTCGAGCGAGGGAATTCACGATCGAGCGAGGACCTGTGTCTCATGCCCGAGCGGAGGTCAAGCGCCCATCGAGCGTGAATTGCATGCATCCAGTACTTTTACTGTAGTTTACAGTCCGCTCGAGCAAAGGAAGTCACGCTCGAGCAGAGATCCTTTGTCTGCATGTTCGCTCGAGCGTAGAAAGCCACACTCGAGCAAGACCGCTGTTTTCTGAAAATTTTGAAAAGTGTTTTAAAGTGCATCTTTGCATCCTCATTCCATCCTAGGCATTCCTAGGCCTAGTTTAAGGTATCTTAGCGAGGATATTGATGTAGAACCACACCGAGTCAAGATAGGGACTAAGTCATTGATTCCCAAATGTGTAACTTAGTGTGTGTTCATTCTGTAACTGTAGGGTTGGCATCCGAGGACGCTCTAGCCTATCTGTAGCCCAGTGCTCTGTGAGTAACAATGTTGTAAAGATATATTCAATCATGAATATTTTCTGAATGATCAACTGTACTGCTTTCTGAAATGATATTTCTTACTGAATGAATGCTTGTCCTATTTGCGAACTGTATTCGTGGCATCCATAGCAATTTATTGTTACTGTATTGTACTGCTACTGTCACAGAGATCTCTGTCGATTCCCATGTTTGGAACCACTACTGTTTACTGATATGATGGCCATCAACTGACTGTTCGGTCTGTTAAGACCTACTGTACTGTTTGCTATTGGATGTACCACTTATGACTGCTATGATCGAATAACTGATATACTGTTCAAATGACTGTTTTAAATACTAGAAGGACATTCATTCCTAACCTCTTTACGCATATGTTATTCACTGGGTTTTCGCTCACTATTTATATATATATGTAGGTGTCCAGGCACCGGATCGAAGCTAGGAGCGTTGGGTTAAACTCCTTTTTTGTCAAGCCAACCAACGTGCCTCACTACGAGGTTCCAAGTGTGTTCAAGCTTAGGCTTTTTGGGGTGTCTTAGTTCACCCTTCTATCTTTGTTTGTAATACTGTATAGACTTGTACTGTACTGTTATGGTTGGAATTTGGTCCCTAACCTGAATGCCTGTATATGATGTATGTACATACTGCTTTTGTTCCGAATGTGAATATGTTATGAAAAGTCTTTTTGCATACAGACTGTCACAGCTCATTGGACATCTTTCATTTACTGTTTTGGCTTCCGCTAGCCCCTGTACTCTGTATTAATGTTATTACTGTTAAGCAGGCCTTCGGTAATCACGGATTACTGGCCGGTGTAGACACCCCATTTTTGACCGACCTTGAGACTCAGACGTCACCAGTTGAGCACTTGGTGATATTGTATAATGTGCTCGTTCAGAAGTTTCAGAGTCTTGGCTGCGAGCCCCACCTCCGGATTTCCGAACCCTCTTCTGTGCCTTGTCTCGGTTTGCGAACCAGACTCGGTTTTCTCTGTTTCTTTTCCCGAGGAGAGGGAGAGGTCCCGTAGACCATCTCTCAGTGGCCGTGGGCTACATTTTGTGGCCGCACGCCATTTTGCCCATTTCGGAGTCCGGTTTCCGGTTTTTCTGGACCGTTGGCCGTGTGCCTCGGTTCGGGACCGCTTAACCATCTCCATTTGCTCTGATTTTGGCATACATCTTATTTTCTCCCTTTTGAGGGACACTGGGGTCTGAGAAACCCACTTCGTGGCCGAACGCCACTTTCGGTGCTTAACAGCCCATTTTCGGGACCCCGAACTGCGTGTTTTGGCCCCCGAGCATTCGTTTTGCATCGGTTTTTGTTCATTTTTGGCAGGTACCTCTGTTTTATCACCGGGAAGGCCGTAGAAGGGTGGGAGGCCAGCAATTATCTTGGCAACCAGTTATGTTCCATTTTCGCCCTCCGACACCCGTTTTTCGCACTCCCGGGCCAATGTTGAACACCTTGGAGCCATTTTCTTCAAACCCAAACCACATATTTGTGATGTACACACATGGGAGGACCCTAAAAGTTCATGGCCGGCCACTAATATTGCTTGACCCTTTTGAACCCCTCCTTCCGAGCTAATGTTGAACACCTTGGAGCCACTTTCTTCAACCACAAACCACATATTTGTGATGTACACACATGGGAGGACCCTAAAAGTTTATGGCTGGCCATTAATTCCATTTGAACCTTTTGAACCCCTCCTCAAAATGGCTTGTTCTCCCTCCTGTTTTAGAATTTCCAAATTCGAACCACAGGGTTGTGAAGAGGAGACCTGGGAGGCCACCTTTTTGTGGTGGCCGGCCACTATTTCAACTTGACCCTTTTGACCCCTAGCCGGCCGGCTAGGGGAGGTGGCCGGCCGGCCACCTGCAACAAAAATAAGTGGCTGGCCATGTTCCTCTCAACATCAACTTTACAGCTGTGTAGCTGTTTCCCCCAGAAAATATCCCAATCCGGGGGATATTTTGTGGGGGAAAACTTGCCTATTTTGCCCCACCTTTTGCCCCTCCTTTACTCCCCTTTTCTTGTCCATATAACCAGCTAGTGGCATCACATTTAGGGGTTAGAAAAAATTGTCTTCAAGCCTCAAGATCCATATCTCCCTCCATCCTTCTCATTTTCCTAAAAATCCTTAAGTCCTACACCTTGTTTTCTTCATCACCACCAAGCTCTACCACCACCACTCCATTTCAGAAGCAAGGGGAAGAATTCCAGCAGCTTAGAGTCATCAAAATTGGTCCAAGAAGCAACAAAAGACTTGTCTCCAAGGGTGAGTTGCCATTTCCTCTTTTTTGAGCTTTTCTTTGCAATATTTCTTAGCCTCTCCTTCTTATACATTTGAGCTCCGACCAAAACTGAAAGTACCTTTTTTTTGAGCTCATTTTCATGTCTCATTAAGGGCTCAACCCTGTTTGAGCCCTCCATCTTGCACTTGCTTCATTATCCCTCTAAAAAGTCATTTTCTTGCATGATATTTTTAGCTTGTGTGTGATTTATTTTGGAGCATGTTGTAAACTGATAATAGGCTTATTTTGAGCCCCTATTCAACATTGAAGAAGGGCTCAACACTGTTTGAGGCTTCCATGTTGTACTTCCCTTTATATCCTCTTTTTGGTTCCATTTTTGTATGCCTTGGCAGCCCCTGATGTTGCTGTTTTTGGACCTTGGTCCGAACTAAAAGTGGCTTTATTTTGACCTCATGAACATTTTTTATTGAGGGTATTTTCTTGTTTGGTGAATGTTTTGTATACCTCATGTTATAGCCACTTTTGAGCCTCATTTTTGCATTGCATTTCTAATATATTTGTATACTGTTTTTGGGGCTGCCATAAACTGTACATAGTCCTATTTTGGGTCCCTCTTCAACATTGTTGAAGGACCTTAACCTGTTTGGGGCCAGCAGCTATGAGTTTCTTTTTAATCTCATGTTTAGGGCCATTTCTTGCATGCTAGTTTTGCCCTATCTTGGTTTGCTGTTTGGCCATGTTTTGTACTAGTAAAATGCTTATTGTGGGGCTGCCTTGCTTCTGTCTTTACATTCCATGTACCAATTTTTCATGTTTGGTATAGCTATAGGCCATTTCGGGTGCCAAAATTCGTGTTTCGGGACTATTCCGTTCATCGGGTGTACTTTCGCCTCGTTTCGGGGCTATTTTACCCCATATTTCATTGCTGAAAATCCATTAGCATGCTTGCATACCATTTTTGCCACATTTGCATTGCGTATGCCATTGTCTCGGTTTGCGTGCCCGTGTGCACGCATTTCGAGGCACTTCATTTTCATCTACCGGCCTCTTATGTGAGTGTGGCTGAGGCTCTCTCATGTTGGTATAAGCCCATATCATATTTCCATGTCATTTGCATTGCGTATACCATTGCCTCGGTTTGCGTGCCCGTGTGCACGCATTTCGAGGCACTTCATTTTCATCTACCGGCATCTTATGTGAGTGTGGCTGAGGCTCTCTCATGTTAGTATAAGTCCATGTTGCCATTTCCATGCCATTGCCTCGGTTTGCGTGCCCGTGTGCACGCATTTCGAGCACTTCCTTTTCATCCATCGGCATCCTATGTGAGTGTGGCTGAGGCTCTCTCATGTTGGTATAAGCCCATATCATGTTTTCATGTCATATTGCATTGCGTATGCCATTGCCTCGGTTTGTGTGCCCGTGTGCACGCATTTCGAGGCACTTCATTTTCATCTATCGGCATCCTATGTGAGTGTGGCTGAGGCTCTCTCATGTTGGTATAAGCCCATATCATGTTTTCATGTCATATTGCATTGCGTATGCCATTGCCTCGGTTTGCGTGCCCGTGTGCACGCATTTCGAGGCACTTTATTTTCATCCATCGGCATCCTATGTGAGTGTGGCTGAGGCTCTCTCATGTTGGTATAAGCCCATATCATGTTTTCATGTCATATTACATTGCGTATGCCATTGCCTCGGTTTGCGTGCCTGTGTGCACACATTTCGAGGCACTTCATTTTCATCTATCGGCCTCTCATGTGAGTGTGGCTGAGGCTCTCTCATGTTAGTATAAGTCCATGTTGCATTCTATATGCCATTTTTCATGTTATTTGCATTGCGTATGTCATCACCTCGGTTTGCGTGCCCGTGTGCACGCATTTCAAGGCATCTCATTTTTACAGCATAGTGCATACTAGGTTGTATTTTAGATCGCATTCTGTCATCACCTCGGTTTGCGTGCCCGTATGCATGCATTTCGAGGCATCTCTTTTTTACAGCATAGTGCATCTAGGTTGTATTTTAGATCGCATTCTGTCATTTTCTCGGTTTGCGTCCCCGTGTGCACGTATTTCGAGGCATCTCATTCCCATAGCATTGTGTATGTTGGGATTGTATCTTAGTCGCATTTCATGCATGTCATGCATATTGCATCGTGTTCGGGATAGGAGTTAGCTCGGGCACGGGAAACGAGGTACATTTCGTACTCCGAGTGACGGAATGTATCTCAATTCCCCAGTCACCGACACTCCGGATTATCCATGATGGAGTTAGGTTTTAGCTGTGTTTTCGTGTGCATTCATCCTATATTGAATTGTGCATTTCGACTCCTCGGCCATCATGCCTCGGTATGCGTGATTGGTGGCACGAGGATCGAGGCATGCATATATTTGTGAAAATACATTGCTATGTCCCTTTCCTGCTCTCTGTTGCAGCAAAATGAAGAATCAGCAACTTTTCAAAACTTGGCACGCGTTTCAAGAATAACAGCTAAACAAAGGTTAATTGGGGCATCCCGGTGGATTTCCGTGCAAGGCAGCCCAAACATACATCATTCATCAGGAGCAAGGCAGTCCCTGGCTTGCATGCCAGTTTTACAGTTTTCTTAGTTATTTTGTTAATTAATTAGGAATTTGTATATTATTCGGACTGTAATATTTGGACTGTAATATTCTTTCATTCGGGACTGTATTATTTATTCGGACCCTCTGTGCGAGGGCATAATTGTAATAAGTGTGCGTGTGTGTGTTGTATGTCTTCCAACCCCACGTCTTTCTCCCTTTTATTTATCCGCTTATGATGGTTAGATTAGGGCATATTTTAATTAGCATACAGTATGACAGCATGTTTGCATCATTCATCTGTATTGCATGCACCGGGCTAGGCACATCATACTAACTGCATTATACTTTCAATTCCAAATTGAATACATGATAGTTGTAGCATTTCATATGCCATCTTAGAATAGCCGAGCCTGCTATAGTTGCATTTTTTGCATGTGTTGCATTAGGCATTTTTGTATACTTAGGATCATGCATGATTTCTAATGTAGTTTCTATTTTGGCTTGGAGTACTCGGTGAGTTTTATGCTTTAGCATCCTTGCATGCGTGTGAGTGACTGCCATGAATAGCATGTTTACCATGAGGCTATATGCTTATGTGATATAACTGCCTGAATGCCTGTGGGTGAAGGTTGGGTTACTTGGATTGGAATAAATCATTGAGTGTGAGTTTTAAGCCCACTAGATAGTGGCAAAACCATCTTTTCTAAGCCCACCTGCGGGTGGCAAAATCTGCATTTTAAGCCTACCTGCGGGTAGCAAACCATTTTCAAACAAACAGACATGAAATGTTTTGTTCCCATTCAGGCGACTCAGTCTATACTTGTATGCTGCGCGCATCACATAGTAACCTAGGCTAATAACCGGAATAAGAACTCACAAAGTTTTCAAAAATAGATATCATGGTTAGTAGAGGCCGGTCTTTGACAGGGCGAGCGGGGGTGCTCACGAAGTGACCTTCCCCAATCGTACCCAAGTTCCCGAGCCGAGGCAACTTTGGTGATGACAGACACGTGGCCTTTGGCAACGAGTCAGGGTTTCCTAAATTTCCCAAAATAAAATATTTAGGTGGCGACTCTGTATCTGGCGAAGCAGTCCATGTTTGGCACTTCTTTCAAAAATCTGTTTTCTCAAAAACGATTTGCCGGATTTGGACTCTTTGGTTCAGACTTAGAACCGTGACAACGAAATCGAGTCCGAGCTGTAGCGAGGTCCCCCGCAGGCTTGTTACAGCCGGTTACGATGCTAAACCCATAGGGGCGGGTTTGGGTCGTGACAGAGTGGTATCAGAGCGATATCAAACCAGGAGTTATACCACACACACGTGTCCAAATGAGCTATAGGATGTCCTAGAAAAGTGAATAGGGCATTGCATGAGCATGAAAAAGTGTGTGTGGCCATGACATGAATATATGTGCTAATGTGTTTAAGTATACAACTGCCTATGTTTATTATCATTGTATTGTATATAGTGAAATGGACAATGCAAGGAATGCCGATGAAACTGAATCATCTGACGCTAGAATGGCGAGATTAGAAAGAACAGTTGAATTGCTGACCGAGACCTTGAGGTTACAACAGAACCAACAACCCCCATCTCCTCTGGTACAGTCGAAACCGAATGTGAATGATGACATAATTGCTCTAACACAGAAGTTTAGTAAAATGAAACCGCCATCATTCCAAGGAGGCCTTGAACCATTAAAGGTCGAAGCCTGGGTTCTTGAAACAGAGAAATTATTTGAAGTGTTTCCGTGTTCTGAAGCACACAAGGTCCTATTGGCCACTTTTACATTGCAAGAGGAGGCCAGAAGGTGGTGGATGCTGGTCCGCGACGCCAATACTGCCATGAATTGGGCTCAGTTTAAGGGAGCCTTCTTTGAGAAATACTTCCCTTAGTGTGTCAGGGACCGCAAAGTGACTGAGTTTGAACAACTGAAACAAGACACCATGTCGATAGCAGAGTACGGATCTAAATTCACTGAACTCGCCAGATATGCACCACACATGGTTGATGCTGATTACAAAAAGGCCAGGAAGTTTGAAGGCAGCCTTAATGTTGAAATACTTGACAGGATAAATGTTCTGAAGTTACTGAAATACGTGGATGTTCTTGACTGAGCAATAATGGCTGAGTCAAATATCGAGGCACTGAAACAGACTGAAACACCAGGAACTGAATGGCGTGGCAAGAGACGAGGCTTTAAGTTTAAGAAAGGCTGAAATAATTCATCGAACAAAAAGCAGAATACGGGGTCAACAACCAGTTCTTGTCAGGGAAATAGTTCTACACCGCCCTGTTCTGAATGTGATAAGAGACATAAAGGGGTTTGTTATAAAATTTCAGGTGCATGTTACAGGTGTGGCAAGGTGGGCCACATGGTCAAAGATTGCCCTTCTGCTCCTCAGGGCAATAGTAAAGCTGCAGCCAGCGTCGCAGCATCAACTGTTGCACCGAAACCAAATCCAAAAGCTACCGGAAAAGAGCCTATGAGGCAAGGCCGAGTGTTTGCACTCGTACCGGGAGATGTACAGAATACCAAGACCATTGTGTCAGGTATACTCTCAATTTGTGCTCAAAATGCTTATGTTCTGATTGATTCGGGGTCTACACATTCATATGTATCACATGCTTTTTCGCAAAAATTAAATAGACCACTGGAACCTATGAACTATCTGTTAGCTGTATCTTCACCTGTTGGAGGATCTATGACTTGTGCTTATATGTACCTTGCATGTGAAATTATTGTTGGGGATGTTTATTTGTATATTGATTTACTGCCTCTGAATATTGATCACTTTGATGTGATATTGAGAATGGATTGGTTAACAAAATATCATGCTACCATAGATTGTGTAACAAAACAAGTTGTTTTCCGTGCACCTGGACTGCCTGAATTTGTGTTTAATGGAGTTGGAGTAGTACCTCCCCCATATCTGATTTCGTCTATGAAAGCATTTAAACTGATTAAGAAGGGATGTAAAGGGTATCTATGTTGTATATTGACTGTACCTACTGATGCTAAAACTGATGTGAACAGTATTCCTATAGTCAGAGAATTCCCAGATGTTTTTCTAGATGATTTGCCAGGGGATTTGATCGATAGGGAGATTGAATTCACCATTGATGTGATTCCGGGTACACAGCCAGTATCTAAAGCTCCTTACAGAATGGCACCGACTGAATTGAAAGAGTTGAAAGTTCAGCTATAGAAACTGTTAGATAAGAAGTTCATCAGGCCCAGAACTTCACCGTGGGGCGCGCTGATCTTATTTGTGAAAAAGGAAGACGGCTCATTGAGACTCTGCATTGACTACCGTGAACTGAACAAGGTAACAGTAAAAAATAAATATCCATTGCCTCGTATTGATGATTTATTTGACCAGTTACAGGGCGCCCAAGTGTTCTCCAAAATTTACCTTAGATCTGGATACCACTAGTTGAAAGTCAAGACAGGGGACATTGAAAAGACTGCCTTTCGAACGAGGTACGGATATTATGAATTCTTAGTTATGCCTTTCGGAGTTATCAATGCACCTGCTGCATTTATGGATCTTATGAACAGAATTTTCAAACCATTCCTAGATGAATTTGTAGTTGTTTTCATAGATGACGTTTTGATTTATTCCAAAAGCATGGAAGAACATGAACATCATTTGAGAATTGCCTTGCAGGCCCTAAGAGAACAGAAACTGTATGCTAAACTGACAAAATGTGAATTTTGGCTTGATAATGTAATGTTTTTGGGGCATGTGATCAATAAAGATGGTATTACAGTTGACCCGCAGAAAATTGAAGCAGTAGTGAATTGGCCCCCGTCTTATGTTACAGAAGTTCGAAGTTTCTTAGGCTTAGCCGAGTATTACAGGAGATTTGTGAAAGACTTCTCCAAGATTGCCTTACCATTGACTCAGTTGACTCAAAAGGGGATATCATTTGACTGGACCGATCAGAGAGAATCAGCTTTTCAAGAGTTAAAGACTCGACTTGTGACTACACCGATTCTTACCCTGCCCTCAGGTACGGATGGTTTTACCATATTTAGTGATGCTTCTTATAAGGGTTTGGGATGTGTTTTAATGCAGAATGGTAAAGTGATTGTGTATGCTTCCCGACAATTGAGACCGCATGAAAAGAACTACCCGACCCATGACTTGGAACTTGCTGCAGTAGTGTTTGCACTGAAAATTTGGCGTCACTACCTTTATGGGGCGACATGTGAGGTGTATACTGACCGCAAGAGTTTGAAATACTTCTTCACACAGAAAGAACTAAACATGAGACAACGGAGATGGTTAGAACTGATAAAAGACTATGACTTCAAATTTTGTACCATCTAGGAAAAGCTAACACCGTTGCCGATGCACTGAGTCGGAAATCGATTGAAAATTTAGCCTGTTTACTCACCGGGAGAAAGAATTGCTTTGTGACCTTGAAAAATTTGAAGTTGAAATTGTTTTGCGTGAACAAGGTGGAACCTTAGCCGCTATTTCTGCTCAACCGGCACTGATTGAGGAGATTAAAGAGAAATAGCAACAGGATGACTTTTTGAAAAAGATCATTGATGAACGAGAGTCCAAACCGAGGTCGGATTTCAAATTCGAGAACAATGTGTTAGGATTTCAGGGAAGGTTGTGTGTACCGAGTGATTCTGAGCTAAAAAGAAGAATTATGCAAGAGGGCCACAATTCAAAACTGTCTATTCATCCAGGAAATACGAAAATGTACCAAGACTTGAAACTGAATTTCTGGTGGCCGGGAATGAAGAAAGAAATTGCTGATTTTGTGTCGAAATGTCTTCATTGCCAACAAGTCAAAGCTGAACATCAACGACCCGCAGGCTTACTGCAACCCTTACCGATACCAGAGTGGAAATGGGAACATATCACTATGGATTTCACTGTTGGTTTACCTCGCTCCAATAAAGGTATGGATTCAATTTGGGTTATTATTGATAGACTGACTAAATCTGCTCACTTCTTACCTGTCAAAACAATTTATAATGTGGACAAATTGGCTATAATTTATATTGATGAGATTGTTAGATTGCACGGAGTGCCTGTGTCCATTGTTTCTGATAGGGACTCGAAGTTTACATCGAGATTTTGGCAAAGTTTGCAAACAGCATTGGGTACTGAAGTGAGACTGAGTAGTGCGTACCATCCTCAGACAGATGGCCAGTCAAAAAGAACCATCCAGACTCTGGAAGATTTACTGTGGATGTGTGTCCTTGATTTCCAGGGAAATTGAGAAAGCCATTTACCTCTAGCTGAATTTGCCTACAACAACAGTTTTCACTCGAGCATTGGTATGGCGCCTTTCGAGGCTTTATATGGCAGAAAATGTCGATCTCTGATTTGCAGGGCAGAAGTTAGAGATGGGCCTTTGCTTGGGCCCGAAATTGTACATGAAACCACTGAAAAAGTGAAACTGATTCAACAAAGACTGAAAATCGCACAAAGCCAACAGAAAAGTTATGCGGATGTCCGAATGCGAGACAGAGAGTACGAAGTAGGTGATCATGTTTTTGTTAAAGTGACACCGATGAAAGGGCAGACCCGTTTTGGGGTTAAAGGCAAGTTAGCGCCGAGATATGTCGGGCCATACGAGATTATTGAAAAGATTAATCCGGTGGCGTATCAAGTAGCGCTTCCTCTTGAAATGGAGCATATGTATAATGTCTTCCATATTTCAATGTTGAGGGATTATCTTTAGGATCCCTTCCATGTGATTGAGCCTACCCGTGTAGTGCTAAGTGATGACTACACTTATGAAGAACTGCCTATTCAGATTGTAAACCGACGGATCAAGAAGTTAAGGAACAAAGAGATTCCGTTAGTGAAAGTTGATTGGCAAAACCATGGTGGCGTATTGTAGATGCGCCCGCGGAGGGGGGCCTTATGCTACTACAGTTCCGACTCGATTTTGTTGTCGCGGTTCTTAATCTGAACCAAAGAGTCCAAATCTGGCAAATCGTTTTGAGAAACAGATTTTTTTTGAAAAAGTAGTGCCAAACATGGACTGCTTTGCCAGATACAGAGTCGCCACCTAAATATTTTTAAAATGGGGAAATTTAGGAAACCCTGACTCGGTGCCGAAGGCCACATGTCCGTCATCACCGGAGTTGTCTCGGCTCGGGAGCTTGGGTACGATCGGGGAAGGTCAGCTATGAGCACCCCCTTTCGCCCGGTCCGAAGACCGGCCTCTACTAACCATGATATCCGATTTTGAAAACGTTATGTGTTCTTATTCCATTTATTAGCCTAGAATTACTATGTTATGCACGCAGCAAACAAGTACAGACTAGATTGCCTAATTTGGAAAGAAACATTGCATATCCGTTTGTTTTGAAAATGCTTTGGAACTTGCTACTCGCAAGTAGGCTAAAACACGGATTTCAATTAGTTTTTCCAACTCAAACAATCCAACCTCCACCCACAGGCATTCAAAACAGTTTATCTCATATAAGCACTTAGCCGCATGGCAGGCATGCTGTCATGTTAGCATTCACACGCATGCAAGATGCTAAAGCGAAAATACTTACATCGTACTCCGTGCCAAAACAATAAACTAGTTAGCAAACATGCGTGTCCTAGTTCATGTTAGAAATGGCTAATGCATCACATGCAAAAATGCAATCTAGGCAGGCTCGGCTAACCCTAAACATGGCATATGAAATGCGATCAATTACCACATATTCAATTTGTGAATTGAAGTACAGATGCAGTTAGCGTGATGTACCGAGCCTAATGTATGTAATACAAATGTATGGATGCATGCATCCATAGCATAAGGTATTCTAATTTTAAAGATGCCCTAATCTACCATCATAAGCAGGTAAATAAAAGGGAAGAAAGAAGTGGGGATTGGAAGACATACACACCACCCACGCACACTTATTACAGATTTTCCCTCACTCGGAGGGGGCCAAATAAATATTACAAATTAATTAACTACGCAAGCTAATTAAATATTACAAATTGCCTAATCAACTAAGCAAATTAACTAAAACTAAGGAAAACAGAAAATTGCCTCGGGAAACGCGCTGCCATGCATTGGCTGCCTCTGTTTTCCTTCTTTCACTCCTCTGGAGGTTGCCAAAACCTCAGGACTGCTTCCTTGGGAAATGGAGATCACCATCGGCTGAATGGAATTGCCACCGGCAGTGTGGTATTGTCACCGGCACAAAACAAAGCTATCGGCTGGTGATTTAATGCCGGTCGGCAACATATACTGTCGGTCGGCAAAGAAAGTCTGCAGAACCTGCAACTCACAGCAATAGAGGGCAAGACAAAGCATGGCAGCATAATTCAAGGCATATATGCACCAACCATGTCCCTTATCATGATAATGACTCAAAGGGGCATGTGCCTCGATTCTCGGACCACCAATCACGCATTTCCATGCATGATGGCCCAAGGAACCAAGTATGCAACTTTGATTTCAAATGCATGCAAACCAAATCAAACCAAACAAGGCCCAATTCCTATCACTAAGTCAAGGAACAAGGCATGCATGCAAGATGCAATGCAACCTAAGCATGCAAGCTAAGGATGCAACATGGCATGGCAATACACTTATGCAAGTATGCAAGCAAACATGAGGCAATGCTAGCCAATGGAAAGGTGGTCTTAAACATGATTTGGGCAGCTCTAATAAGGCCCAAAACAGTAGCCAAAATGCCCGAAAATGGAGGCTAAACACACATGCACACATACACATGTTGAAAGGCCAACACTTAGGCATAAATTGAACAACTCTCAAACACATTTGAAAGAGGGAATCATGGACTAATTAGCATGCAACATAAGCATTAAAAATCATGTCATAAAATGATGCCAAATCATGTTTAAACAAGACAAGCAAATGCATGCAAGCATGGTCCAAGTACTTGAGGCAAGTCATGAAGCTTTAAAGCATGTTTATCACAACAAACATGGCATGCATTAAGCAACTAAAAACAGGTTTTTAGCATGTTAAAACAAGGCTAAAGGACTACTTAGATGGCATCTAAGTGGCTCAAATTTAGAGGGATGCACAAGTGCCAAAACAAGGAGCATTGCTACACAAGCTTATGAGGCATTAAAGATGCATCCAAGGTAAACATATAGGCATGCAAATAGGACTGAAATGACATGGTGGATGATCCCAAATCACCAAATCAATGCAAAGATGTCATGCTATACATTCATATGCTCAAGGCCAACAAGCCCAAATACAAAGGAGCTATACCAAGCATGCCAAAATCAACCCAAACACTTATGGACAGACCTAAAACATGTCAAGATAAGCACAAAATCTTCACAAATGTAAGCCTAAAACATGCTAGAAACAAAGGCACACAACCTAAGACATGTTAAGGCATAACAAGGCATTACATGGCAACTATGCTAAGCATGCATGGAGTACCAAAACCAATTTAAAATCATGTTATATTATGGATATATAAGCATGAAAAACAGTCTAAACATGCTCAACACACACTCAAGCATAGGCCCCCTTTAGAGACCAAAACATGTCCTTTTCAAGGACAACAAGGAGAGGGGGTGGCCCTCTCCTTCTTGGGACTTCAAGGCATCATCTTCACCACTGAAATCCCTCAAGATTTCAGTGGTGAAGAGACCTCAACACCAAAATCCCGGAGCTAGCACAAAAGGGCACAAAATGAGGCCTTTCAAGGCCTAAGGGGGGGTCAACCACCCTCAAACAATAAAAACACTCTTAATAAACAATAAAGAGGGCCTAAAAACAGAACTTTTTTGTGTTATACAATAAGCACAAAAACGAATTTAAAACAGGTAGAAATGAGGTGCAAAAATGGGGAATAAAAGGGTGAGATTCTTACCCTTGATGACCCCTTCACAAATGGTGCTCCAATGGCTTTCCTTAGCTTGAATCCAACACCAAAACCTCAAAATCAATCCCTTAGAACCTCAGTTCCAAGAGGAAGGTGAAACACTAGGTGTTTGTGTGCAATAGTAAGACACAAAACACCTAGAGCACAAAAGAGAGGGAAAGAGATATAGGAAGTGTATCTAACTCAAACCCTAGAACCAGAGCTTAACAATGGCTGTTTTTGCTCTCAAAATATCTAAACTCTCTCTCCTTTTTCAGCCAAGAGACCCTCTCTCTCTCTCTATATGGCACTTCTTGTCTTGTAAAGCTTACAAGACAAGCTTCATAAGAGGGAGATCCCTCCATACACGTGTATGGAGGGGAGCAAAAGCAAGACAGCTGTCTTAAAATATCTGCTAAAGCAGATGCACAGTAATCGGCCGGCCAAAAATGCCATCTTGGCCAAAAAGAGTGTCGGCCGGCACTAAAAAGGGATGACCGACAACAAATAGTGCCGGCCGGTGGCCTCTAGCCACTGCCGGTGATGGGTGGGGATGGTCCACAAGCCCTACCTTGCCCTTCCAAGGCAAAACACAAGTGTTTGGTGCAAAACCAGACACTAAACGGTCGAGTTCGGAGATCCTGAGGCAAGGCACGCGAGCCGAGGCCTCCGGGAACTCCAAACGAACACAAACATGGATGATCACCGTGTGTTCAAACAGTGACGTCCAAGTCTTGAGGACGGTCAAAAATGGGGTGTCTACAGTTGCCCCTCTTTGACAGAACTCGAAAGTCATAACAATGACGGGAGTGAATGTCAAAGCCCAGAGACGACCCATTTTTGACAAGGCCGAAGACTTAGACAAACATGCAAGACAAACAAGATATGCGCCCGAAAGCAGGGGCAAAATGCAAGACAATGCACGAAGCCGAGCATAACTTATGATCATGCAAAGAAAGCTGTAACGAAGCATACATGCGACAGTTTTAAGCTAGCATACACCAAACTACACTACAATGCAGAAAGGATGTAAGAGAATTATGTAATTCTCAATACTTCTCACTCGGAGGATACAATACCTGTGCGGCTCGTCTGGTTGCACCAGCTTCAAATGAACCGTACATACAATATCGTGCCTGCAAAGAAAACAAACTTAACAGGTACAATATCGTTAGCAACATGCATAGCAATGCAAAATGGATGCAAAACGATATGCAATATATACAAAACAATGTATAAACAATGCAAATGAAGATGCAATGTAATTGAAACAATGCAAGTTACATGCAAAGCAATTGAATCATGATCCAATCATGAGCGGTTCGAAACCACACCTATGTCAAATAGATTGATGGAGGTAACAAGTCTGTCTACCACAGAACGGTCAACTGAACTGTGAGCATTGTAGACAGACGCAAGAACAAGTATTGGGTGGAATTGACGTAAGTGGGGAAACGACCCGCTGGAGAAAGGACTACGATCCTAATGCCGGATGCAAAAATTACACTACAATGTAAGGATATGCTAGGAAGATGGCAATGGATGTGGCACGCAGGCCAAACCAAATCTTGCCTAGGAAAGGTATGTACGCATACAGGTCATGTGTAACACAGAAAAGGTGCCGCAACCCCCAACCAACATATCAACGTGGAATCGGCGCGATACACATGCAGAACTGTGTTTTAACATGAAAAGTAAGGGCACATACCGGACCAAGCTCAACCTGGAAAGGCGCAAGCCATAGACGGAAGGCGATGCAATGAATGCATGCAATCTATAATGCGATATCTACAAATATGCAATGGGGTGGATATGGATACAATGGATATGGCATGCAAGCCAAACCAAATCTTGTCTAGGAAAGGCATGTACACGTACGAGCCATGTGTAACACAGAAAAGGTGCCGCAACCCTCAACCAACATATCAGCGTGGAATCGGCGCGATACATATGCAGAACTGTGTTTTAACATGAAAAGTAAGGGCACATACCAGACCAAGCTCAACCTGGAAAGGTGCAAGCCATAGGCGGAAGGCGATGCAATGAATGCATGCAATCTGTACAATACGATATCTACAAATATGCAATGGAACGGATATTTACAAATATGCATGACAATGCAGTATGATGCGACCTACTGGGGAAAATACAATGGATGCATGCAAGCTACAATGGAAATGCATGACAATGCACTATGATTTTTTTGTTTTTTTTTTGTTTTTTGAGATGCACATGATGCAAGTGCGGCACGCGTGCCATACAGAATGTAAGACGATACAAATGAGACACGTATGCCTCATAAGATGCGAAAAAAGATTTCGACAATTGGACTTATACGCTTCGCGAAGCCGGTTTGTGTTCAAAACAATGCAATGTACTAACAAGTACAAGTGAGATGCGCAAGATAGCGCGAATGGATACATGCAAGATGCAAGTGAGGTGCACAAAACAGTGCGATGCGCAAAACAGCGCGATTGAAATACAATGCACAAAACAGTGCGATGCGCAAAACAGCGCGATTGAAATACAATGCACAAAACAGTGCGACAATTCGAAATGCACAAAACAGTGCGACAGTTTGAAATGCACAAAACAGTGCGACGGTTTGAAATGCACAAAACAGTGCGACGGTTTGAAATGCACAAAACAGTGCGATGGTTTGAAATGCACAAAACAGTGCGACAGTTTGAAATGCACAAAACAGTGCGATGGATATGCGATATACATGGGGCAACTTTTGGACCTTGTAAAAGTCAAAAGGATACGAAAAGGATACACCTTGCATGGGTTGAAGTGCTATGCACAGCAGATGCAGTCTGAAGTCAAAACGGAGGCCGGTTGACCATCGGAGGTACACTTTCTTGCACTTTCTTGAGCTATGAAGACCAAAAACTCGTCATATGGCCTAAACAAGGCTGTGGGAACATCACCGGCCGGGAGGGGAGGCCACCGGCTGAAAAACAATTCCATCGGCACAAAAAAGTGCCGGCCGGCACAAAACATTGCCAACCGGCAAACAGTTGCTGAATCGGGGCAGATTCGACTTTTCACTCTGGGCATTATAAAATAGGGTTTCAAAACCCTATTCCTCACTTTTCCACCGCCGAAAACTCTTGCCCTCTCTCTCTAGAGTGTTTTTCTTTCATTTTCCGTTCGTTTCTTTGCGTTCTACGCCCATTTCGTCGTCGGATTCGCGATTTCCTTCGCGTTTCGGACATTTTCAACCGATCACATTTT
Organism: Camellia sinensis; assembly: GCF_055761805.1. NCBI lineage: Eukaryota > Viridiplantae > Streptophyta > Magnoliopsida > Ericales > Theaceae > Camellia > Camellia sinensis. Next base: position 46,261,181 of record NC_138964.1, read on the forward strand.
TGTTTCGGTGCCTCGTTTGGCGTTCCCGCCTTTTCGGGGTTTGTTCCCCTTGTTTTCCTCTTCATTCCTGTGCCTTTTCACATTCCGGCCTTTCCGGCCATTTCCGACCCTCTCGGGAGTTGACTTTTCGGTTGACTCTTCACATTCCGGCCCGGTTTTCCTTCCTCTGGCCATTTTCTCATCATTTCTGATATGGCGGACGATATTCCACGTGGCGGGACTCCCCCAGACCACGAGATGGATCCCGGGGTCGAGCTCCTACCACTGAGCGAGCGCTCGTTCGACCCGGCGACCTACCGACCGGCGATCCATGTTCTGCCCCCCGACGGCCTGCGTCAGTTTCGGAGCTTCGAGAGGCACGTGGCGCCTGAGCTACTACTGCGTGAGCCTACCTCCCACCTTTCATTTGGCACTTCCGAGGTAATTCTTTGTCTTCTGCTTTACTTTCCGCAATGTAGGATACAAAAACTGTCATAGTGTAGACACCCTATTTTTGACCGACCTTAAGACTTAGACGTCACCAGTTGAGCGCTCGGTGATGCTACATATTATGCTCGTTCAGAAGTTTCAGAGTCATGGCCGTGCGCCCTGCCTCCGGACTTCCGAACCCTCTTCTGTGCCTTGCCTCGGTTTACGAACCAGACTCGGTTTTCTCTGTTTCTTTTCCTGAGGGGAGGGAGAGGTCCTGTAGACCATCTCTCAGTGGCCGTGGGCTACATTCTGTGGCCGTAAGCCATTTTGCCCATTTCGGAGCCCGGTTTCCGGTTTTCCAGGACCGTCAGGCCGTGTGCCTCGGTTCGGGACCGCCTAACCATCTCCGTTTGCTCTGATTTTTGGCATACTTCCTATTTAATCCCTTTTGAGGGACACTGGGGTCTGAGAAACCCACTTCGAGGTCGAATACCATTTTCGATGTTTAACGGGCAGTTTCCGGGGCCCCGAACTGCGTGTTTTGGCCCCCGAACATTCGTTTTGCATCGGTTTTCATTCATTTTTGGCAGGTACCTCTGTTTCATCACTAGGAAGGTCATGGAAGGGTGGGAGGCCAGCAATTATCTTGGCAACCAGCTATGTTCCATTTTCGCCCTCCGACACCCGTTTTTCGCACTTCCGGGCCAATGTTGAACACCTTGGAGCCATTTTCTTCAAACCCAAACCACATATTTGTGATGTACACACATGGGAGGACCCTAAAAGTTCATGGCCGGCCACTAATGCTTCTTGACCCTTTTGAACCCCTCCTTCCGAGCCAATGTTGAACACCCTTGGGCCACTTTCTTGAACTTTGAACCACATATTTGTGTTGTACACACATGGGAGGACCCTAAAAGTTCATGGCCGGCCATTAATTCCATTTGAACCTTTTGAACCCCTCCTCAAAATGGCTTGTTCTCTCTCCTGTTTTAGAGTTTCCAAATTCGAACCACAGGGTTGTGAAGAGGAGACCTGGGAGGCCACCAATATGTGGTGGCCGGCCACTATTTCAAGTTGACCCTTTTGACCCCTAGTTGGCCGGCTAGGGGGGGTGGCCGGCCGGCCACTTCCAAGCCCAATAGGTGGCCGGCCATGTTCCTCTCTCCTTCCACTTTACAGCTGTGTAGCCCTTTCCCCCAGAAAATATCCCAATCCGGGGGATATTTTGTGGGGGAAAACTTGCCTATTTTCCCCCACCTTTTGCCCCTCCTTTACTCCCCTTTTCTTGTCCATATAACCAGCTGGTGGCATCACATTTAGGGGTTAGAAAATTTGTTCTTCAAGCCTCAAGATCCATATCTCCCTCCATCCTTCTCATTTTCCTAAAAAACCTTAAGTCCTACACCTTGTTTTCTTCATCACCACCAAGCTCTACCATCACCACTTCATTTCCAGCAACAAGGAGGGCTTCTCAAAGGCTAAAGGAGCTGCAAATTGGTCCAAGAAGCAACAAAAGCTTTGGTCTTCAAGGGTGAGTAACATTTCTCCTCTTTTGACCCTTTTTGTTGATCCATTTGTAAGCCCTATATGCTTATTGTTTCAAGCTCCGGCCCTAACTAAAAGTGGCCTTATTTTGAGCTCATTTTCACTTTTCATTAAGGACTCAACCCTGTTTGAGCCCTCCATGATGCACTTGCTTCATTAATCCTCTTATATGTCATAATCTTGCATGCTATTTTTGGCCCATGAGTAATCTGTTTTTGAGCATGATGTAATCTGTGAATGTGCTTATTTTGGGGCCGTCTTCAACATTGTTGAAGGGCCCCTCACCATTTGATGCCTCCATGTGCCACTTGTAGTTATATCCCTTATTTGGCCCCCATTTTTGCATAAATTGGCAGCCCCCCTTGCTTCTGTTTTTGGCTTTTTCACAGAACTGAAAGTGGCCTTATTTTGGCCTATACTTCATGTTTCATTAACATTTTTTTTCTGTTTGGTGATTATTTTGTATACTTCATGTTATAGCACCTTTTGAGCCTCAATCTTGTGCTTTTTTTTTAGCATGTTTGTATATTGATTTGAGGCTTGCCATATACTGTAAACATTCATATTTTTGGTCCCTCTTCAATGTTGTAGAAGGAAATTTTTCAGTTTGGATTTTTCTTATATCACTTGCTTCATTACCCCTCTCTTGGCCCCTATTCTTGCATGCCATTTCGGTGCCTCGTTTGGCGTTCCCGCCTTTTCGGGGTTTGTTCCCCTTGTTTTCCTCTTCATTCCTGTGCCTTTTCACATTCCGGCCTTTCCGGCCATTTCCGACCCTCTCGGGAGTTGACTTTTCGGTTGACTCTTCGCATTCCGGCCCGGTTTTCCTTCCTCCGGCCATTTTCTCATCATTTCTGATATGGCAGACGATATTCCACATGGCGGGACTCCCCCGGACCACAAGATGGATCCCGGGGTCGAGCTCCTACCACTGAGCGAGCACTCGTTCGACCCGGCGACCTACCGACCGGCGATCCATGTTCTGCCCCCCGACGGCCTGCGTCAGTTTCGGAGCTTCGGGAGGCACGTGGCGCCTGAGCTACTACTGCGTGAGCCTACCTCCCACCTTTCATTTGGCACTTCCGAGGTAATTCTTTGTCTTCTGCTTTACTTTCCGCAATGTAGGATACAAAAACTGTCATAGCTAGTTGTATTCTTTAACTGCTGAAAACTGATATGCTGTAGACTGTAGTTGACTGTAAACATACATACAACTGATATCTGCTTGAGACTGACACATGCACACACACTGCACTAGCCCTGAATTACTCAAACACACTGCACTCACTGTATTCTACTGCATACACACTGGCACCCAGGAATTGTCTGAGCCTGTTAAACTTGCACGCATGCTATATCTGTTCTGAAACATCCGAACACGCTGACACATCACACGCTGTAGTCCACTGTAAGCACACCGGCACTCGGTATTTGCCTGAATCTGTCAAACTTGCACACATGCTTTATCTGCTTTTTCAAAACTGCATTTTGAATGTTGTCTTGCAATTGTTATTTTCTGTTTACAGGAGGGTTCCCATACCATCCGTGGGTATGGGAATACTGGCGCTCGGGAGTGGTACGGTGAGCTCCCTGATGCAGTCCGGCGCATCGTGGATCGAGCGGGTTTCGGCGCCTTCTGCCGAGGACTCTCTAGGCTCTCCACTTGTAGGCCTCTCCTTGCCGCTCTGGCGGAGAGATGGTGGGACACCACCGATTCTTTTCATTTTTCCACTGCAGGGGACATGACGATGACCCCTTACGATTTCTCGATGCTGTTTGGCCATGTTTATAACTGTGAAAGTGCCTTTTTTTGGACTGCCTAGCTTCTGTCTTTGCATTACATGTCCATATCGTGCACGCATTGCATAGCTATAGGCCGTTTCGGGTGCCTAAATTCGCATTTTGGGACTATTCCATGCATTTGGTGTCATTTCGCCTCATTTTGGGGCTGTTTTACCCCATATTTCATTGCTGAAAATCCATTAGCATGCTTGCATACCATTTTTGCCACATTTGCATTGCGTATGCCCTTGCCTCGGTTTGCGTGCCCGTGTGCACGCATTTCGAGGCACTTCATTTTCATCTACCGGCCTCTCATGTGAGTGTGGCTGAGGCTCTCTCATGTTAGTATAAGTCCATGTTGCATCTTCTATGTCATTTGCATTGCATATGCCATCGCCTCGGTTTGCGTGCCCGTGTGCACGCATTTCGAGGCACTTCATTTTCGTCCGTCGGCATCCTATGTGAGTGTGGCTGAGGCTCACTCATGTTGGTATAAGCCCATATCATGTTTTCATGTCATTTGCATTGCATATGCCATCGCCTCGGTTTGCGTGCTCGTGTGCACGTATTTCGAGGCACTTCGTTTTCATCCATCGGCATCCTATGTGAGTGCGGCTGAGGCTCACTCATGTTGGTATAAGCCCATATCATGTTTTCATGTCATTTGCATCGCGTTCTATCATCGCCTCGGTTTGCGTGCCCGTGTGCACGCATTTCGAGGCACTTCGTTTTCATCCATCGGCATCCTATGTGAGTGCGGCTGAGGCTCACTCATGTTGGTATAAGCCCATATCATGTTTCCATGCCATTGCATTGCGTACGTCATTGCCTCGGTTTGCGTGCCCGTGTGCACGCATTTCGAGGCACTTCATTTTCATTCACCGGCCTCTCCTGTGAGTGTGGCTGAGGCTCTCTCATGTTAGTATAAGTCCATGTTGCATTCTATATGCCATTTTCATGTCATTTAGATCGCATTCTGTCATTTTCTCGATTTGCGTGCCCGTGTGCACACATTTCGAGACATCTCTCTTTTTACAGCATAGTGCATACTAGGTTGTATCTTAGATCACATTCTGTCATTTTCTTGGTTTGCGTGCCCGTGTGCACGCATTTCGAGGCATCTCATTTCCATAGCATTGTGTATGTTAGGATTATATCTTAGTTGCATTTCACGCATATCATGCATATTGCATCGTGTTCGGGGTAGGAGTTAGCCCGGGCACGGGAAACGAGGTACGTTCTGTACTCCGAGTGACGGAACGCGTCTCAATTCCCCAGTCACCGACACTCTGGATTATCCATGATGGAGTTAGGTTTTATTGTGTTTATACGTGCATTCATTCTATATTGAGTTGTGCAATTCGACTCCTCGGCCATCATGCCTCGGTATGCGTGATTGGTGGCACGAGGATCGAGGCATGCATATATTTGTGAAATACATTGCTATGCCCCTTTCCTGCTCTCTGTTGCAGCAAAATGAAGAATCAACAACTTTTCGGAGCTTGGCACGCTTTCCAAGAATAACTGCTAAACAGAGGCTAATTGGGGCATCCCGGTGGATTTCCGCGCGAGACAACCCGGACATGCATCATCCATCAGAAGCAAGGCAGTCCCTGGCTTGCACGCCAGTTTTATTTAATTTCTTAGTTAATTTGTTAATTAATTAGGAATTTGTATATTATTCGGACTGTAATATTTGGACTGTAATATTCTTTCATTTGGGACTGTATATTTATTCAGACCCTCCGAGCGAGGGAAAAACTGTAATAAGTGTGCGTGTGTGTGTTGTATGTCTTCCAACCCCACGTCTTTCTTCCCTTTTATTTATCCGCTTATGATGGTTAGATTAGGGCATGTTTCAATTAGCATACAGTATGACAGCATGTTTGCATTCATTCATCTGTTTTTGCATGCACCGGGCTCGGCGCATCATACTAACTGCATTGTACTTTCAATTCCAAATTGAATACATGATAGTTGTAGCATTCCATATACCATCTTAGAATAGCCGAGCCTGCTATAGTTTGCATTTTTGCATGTGTTGCATTAGGCATTTCTGTATACTTAGGATTCATGCATGATTTCTAATGAGTTTCTGTTTTGGCTTGGAGTACTCGGTGAGTTTTATGCTTTAGCATCCTTACATGCGTGTGACTGACTGCCATAATAGCATGCTTACCATGAGGTTATGTGCTTATGTAATATAACTGCCTGAATGCCTGTAGGTGAAGGTTGGGTTACTTAAATTGGAATAAATCATCAAATGCTTCAAACCTACCTGCGGGTAGCAAACCATTTTCAAAAAGCGAACATGAAATGTTTTGTTCCAATTCAGGCGATCCAGTCTATACTTGTATGCTGCGCGCATCATATAGTAACCTAGGCTAATAACCGGAATAAGAACTCACAATGTTTTCAAAAATAGATATCATGGTTAGTAGAGGTCGATCTTTGATCGGGCGAGCGGGGGTGCTCACAAAGTGACCTTCCCCAATCGTACCCAAGTTCCCGAGCCGAGGCAACTTTGGTGATGACGGACACGTGGCCTTTTGGCACCGAGTCAGGGTTTCCTAAATTTCCCAAAATAAAATATTTAGGTGGTGACTCTGTATCTGGCAAAGCAGTCCATGTTTGGCACTTCTTTCAAAAAAATCTGTTTTCTCAAAACAATTTGCCGGATTTGGACTCTTTGGTTCAGATTAAGAACCGTGACTACAAAATCGAGTCCGAGCTGTAGCGAGGCCCCCCCGCGGGCTTGTTACAGTTTCTGGCGACTCCGCTGGGGATTTAGAGAACTTGACTCGAACTCATGATATCTGTTTTTGACTACACTTGTGTGTTTCTTTGCATTGCATTTGCATTGGTGCGCCTAGGACACCGTGTTTGCCATCTGCTATTCCTGAACGGTTTGCCGGAGGCTTGTCTTGTCAAGGCATGACCATAAGGCTGACCGGTTGTGGGCTCTGCCAGTATGGGAACACAAACCCCGGTTTTACCGGGGCACCCTTTTTGACCATTCGACCTAGTGCATATTCGGATCCATAGTGACCATTCCAAACTAGGACAGGTTGCTTACCCGATATAGGTTGTTTGAAACCGCTGCGTGAGTAGTGAAACCCTAGCTCCTGACAAAATAGGACAGGGAAACCCTACCCCTTTATAGGGGTGTTTTGGCTCTCACTTATCTGTTATGTGCTTTAGAGTGCGTCTCTACAGGAATGCATGTATCAGTGTATGAGTTTGGGCGTCAGGCCTGCGGGCACCAGTTTGCGAGTTTAGGCATCAGGCCTGCGGGCATTACTATCAGTATTGGGGAGTCAGCTTTACCTGTGGGTATCAGACTCAGATTTGGGGCAGAATTTTGGGACAGAATTCAGTAGGAGGGCACACTCATTCAACTATGCGCGTATCTGTTCAGATGGAATCAGGCTAAGATGCTGTCTGTTTTCTCTTTTGCTAGGTAGTCTGGGAACCATAGCTTCAGAAGGCTCCGATATCCCCGAGGTTCATCGAACTTGTGTTGATAGACTTTGTCAGGTCAGAAATTCAATTCAAGGGCAACCAGTGTTCTTTCGATGAGGCAAGGTAAAGAAAAGCCGGTCAGGGCTCATCTGTTCATCTAATCCGTCAGTCGCCAGTCACATCACCTTTGTTCAGACTCAGCAGACTGTGATGGCACAGGGTTCGGAAGAGTTTGCGGCCGTGACAGCAGCGCTAAATCAGGGAACTACCATGCATGCTGAGACCAGTATTGAAACGCAGCGCCCATCTGGGGCATCTGCCTTACATCCAGCTTTGGGACCCCAGCCGAACTTTGACCCAATTCCGCCAGTTGAAGACTTGCAGTGTCTGAATCCTCGAGAAGGGTTGGCTCAAGCTCAGGTGCTCAGACCCCTGGTGCAGCCTAATGAGAGAACTCAACCCTTTCATGTTGATGAGTTCAATCTGACTACAGTGAAAATTGCAAACCTTGAGAAGCAATTCAAAAAGGCACAGGGCCTTAACTCCATTCCTGGCATTGAGGATGGGCACACCGAGGCTGCCATCCGGCTCCCAGACAGATTCAAAATGCCATATATCGACCGTTTCGACGGGTCTGGAGATCCAATGGTACATATCCAACTCTTCTTAGATGTCCTGAAGCCGATGGGTCTGACTAAGCCACAGAAACTCTCTCTGTATGGAAGAACCCTGTCGGGTGTAGCAGCCACTTGGTACGCTAAGTTGGAGGACAAAGTGAAACAAAACTGGGAAGAACTGGCTGAGGCCTTTGTCGATCAGTATTCCTACAATACCCAAGTCGAAATGACCATCCAAGAGCTTGAAGCAACCCGCCAGAACCCAACAGAGCCTTTTGTGGAATTCGTTGCAAGGTGGAGAGCAAAGGCAGCACAAATGACAGATCGTCGCCCTTCTGAGAGGGATCAAGTGCAGATGATGGTCCGAAACCTCGAGCATGACATGTTGCAAAAGTTGATAGTCGCTCCACTATTCACTTTCAAAAATTTGCATGAACTGGGGGTTCAAGTCGAGAATGCGTTCAACAGCGGGATCATTCCCAGGACAAGGGAACTGACAAGGAAGGTGATTTCAGAGAGTACCAATGCTGGTAGTAGCGCTATTCCCAAACCCACCGAAATCAATACAATCGCCACAGCCGACCCTTTTGCCAAACCAAGCCTACAAACAGCTGGCCCAGCCCGAGCTCAGGGCAGAACTTTCGCCCCCCTCTATAGGAGCCTGACTAGCACACTAAAAGCCTTGATGGAAAAAGGGCATCTCAAACCCCTCGATCCTCAACCTCTTCCCGACCCACTCCCAACCAGACATAACCCCGCCAAGTATTGTATGTACCATCAGCAGCGCGGTCATGGCACCGACCGTTGCTACCGCCTTCGTCATGAGGTCCAAAATCTCATCGACAACCGGACGATAGCTCCACCTTCAGACCCTAATGACCAAACATCTCCTGCCTACCTCAATCACATCCACATACTGCTGTCCACCTTTGACCCCAGCATATACATCACCCCGGCCCATCTACCCAAGCCTGAGGTGTTTATCCCAGAAAGCATGGACTTATGCATGATGGGTGCACCTGAACCTCAACCATCTCAAACCCGTGAACCCACTACTTCTGAGTTGATGGGAATGATTAAAGATCTTCAAAAAACCGTGATGGATCTAGCCTCCGGGACATTGGCTCCATCATCGACCACACCACATACCGGGAACTTCATGTCAAAAGACTCCCCGATGTTGGAACGGGCTACATTTGAGGAAAGCCAATCTCTTGACAAAGTGGAAGCGACTGGTAAGAGCAAGGTAGGGGCAGGCATTGGTCCCCATGAACACCTTCGGTGGGATATTGAGGCTTTGAAAGCCGAGGGACTGAACAAAGAGCAAGTGCTCGCAGTTGTTGCAAAAGCTGTGGACGACACTTTCGCTACTCAACTTAGGGGCAGTTTGAATCAAGGGGCAAGCCAGGAGAAAGGTCATCATACCAGAGGCGATCCTACTAGCTCTAATCATCCACTCAGAAGAGATCAGCAAACCCAGTCAGCGCCTGCCAATCCCTTTGCTGGTGCGCCCAGTAAAAATCCACAAGCCCTGAAGTACCAACCCCGAGGTGGGAGGGTCTTCCATGCCCTCTATATGCCTTTGTCCAAAGCTCTCCAAATCCTTGTTGGACAAGGCCATCTCAAACCCCTTGAGCCTCGGCCTCTCCCGAACCCTCTTCTGGCTACACATGATACAACCCAGTACTGCGCGTACCATCAACAAACTGGCCATACTACCGACACCTGCTTCCGTCTTCGCCACGAAGTACAAGATCTATTTGACAATGGGGTCATCCCCGCACCAAGTCCTACAAAGTCTATCGGCACTTGATCAGTGAACTTGTGGGGGACAATGTGATCTGATAAGAGGTTGAACCAGCTGCGGGTGGCGCTCAATTTACTCTAGACGTGGGAATGGCACGCACTGTTCTGAGCAATGTGCAAATACCAGTTTTTGTGCTTTCTGACTTGGGTATTGGGTCAGTTTTGTTGTTTTGTTTTGAGTCTGTCTTTTGTTTTGAGTCAGTCTCTTTTGTTTTGGGTCTGTCTTGTTGTATCGAGTCAATCTTATTGTACAGGAGTCGGGTGATTCCGGGGGGTGTTACCTCGGGCATCACCATTTTGTTTTGCGTCTGTCTTTTCGCTTCCTTGTGAGTCTGTTTCTGCCTTGGAGCCAGTTATACCAACAGATTTGAATGAAACAGCAGTGGTTTTTCATGCTTTGTGCTTGCTTCTGCTTTGTGCCAGTTGTGCTAGAAAGTTTGAATGAAACAGCAGTACTTTTCGCCTACTCTTCTGCACCCCGAAATCATTGCATTGACCTAAGTTTTTTTAAAACTTTTTGAACACCGCAGTGAAAACGAAGAGGAAGGGATTCCTCGGGTTTTGCAAAATTTTGATCAATTGAGAGAAAGAAAGGCGTGCTAAGCCCTTAATGAATGGAATCATGTTTGTTAGCGTGAGTACTGAGAAGGACCCTGGCTTGATCCAGACTGGTTTCACACTATCTTCAGCGCGAGCGATTGGTCGCTTTCTTAAAAATTTTCAAAAACAAAATATTTTGCGCGGTCCCGCGAAGACCTGTGTGGAATCGCTCTTGAGATTGTGCAGCCTAGGATCGCTCTCAGCCTCGAGACTCAACCCCGTTGCTTCCAAACCTTGAACTTGAATTCAGAAGGTTCAACGGTCAACTATGATGTGAGGCCTGTGTGGCCGAATTTGAAGCAGCCCTCGAACAAGAGGCCAGGAAAGTCAGGTCAAGAAGATCAGATCTCGGCAGAAGAAGCTTACAAAGCAAAACAGCAGCCATTCTCCTGGATTCAGATAATTTCAGGATCTCAAAACCATTTGGCATGGACTAGCTACACTTTTACCCTTGAGAGGCTCGCTGGGCCGAAAACCCGGAAGGGCGACCCAGGCAAAAGTTAGAGCAAGAGAAAAATACAAAAAAGAGAACAAAATGAAGAAAAATGCAAAGAAAAGAACAAAAAAGAAAAATCAAAAAAGAAAAGAATTGAAAAAAGAAAAAAAAAGAAGAACAAAGCTCGCAAGGTTGAAAACCTGCAACGGGCGCCTTGGCAAAAGTTAGAGCCTAAAAAGGAGAGGTTAATACCCGAGTGTACCTTAACCCCGAACTACGTGAGGCTTGATTCCCATCTTTGGGATACGTAGGCAACTTCATTCTGAAGTCCAGCCGTAAAACACTTCAAATTCGATTGTGTCCATGCGATGGTTTTGGTCATCTTTGTCTTCTCTGTATCTGAGACTCTGGTTTGCGTTCGTCACTCTGAGGATTGCCTACAATACATCGCGGTGTCGTCTAAACAAGGGGCAACTTTCCGTTGCCATTCAATGCGCCGTGGCGTCATTCAAACGAGGGGCAACTTTCCGTCGCCATTCAACGCGCCGCGGTGCCGTTCAAACAAGGGGCAACTTTCCGTTGCCATGCAGTGTCCTTCAGACAAGGGGCAATTTTCCATTGCTATGGATCCGAGGTTGTGCATCTCGAGAGTAGGTTCTGTGCTCGTTGAGCAGTGGTCGTCTGCAAAAATAGTTTTGAAAATTTTTACTGAGGTTGACTAATCTTTTCGAAAAGTATTCCATTTTCAAATCTGGACCGTTTCTTGGACCCAAAAAGGGAAAAATTTCAGTGCTCATAGCCTGACTTGCATGATTTTCAAATCAAAAATTGAACAAGCATGTTAATCTAACTTTCATGTTGGTCAAAATTGTTTTAGAACCAAAATAAAAATGGTCAAAATGATGAACTAAGGGCACAGCTGAGTCAGGCTTCCTGTCTTTCCCATTGTCAACATACTTGCCAAGAAGGGCACTCTACTCGCCAGAAAAGGGCACAACAAAGGGCAGAAAGCCCTCACATCCTCCAAACAACGAGGTATCAAGCAAAGTGCGAAGCACGAACTAGAATGGGACAAGATATTCCACTCCATCATCTGGACAGATCTTATCACGTCCAAGCTCCCCAGCAAAGCATCATCAACTGATGTTAGCTGCGGATTTGCCACACACCCAGTTGTAGCGCAACCCTTCCATGGGAGGAATTCACTAGTTGTGAGCAGAAAAAAGAGAATCTAGCAGAATGCTAGGGGCACGAGCCCACAGTTTGCTGTTCGTCCATCAACCACCCAGGGGAGGGATGAAAAATGAGAGAATGAAGAATAGAGAGATGTGCGATGAGAGGAAAAGTGAGAAGAGGGCTTTTTCAGAAAAACAGAGCTTGAGGGCCAAGTGATGTGAGAACCACAAATAAGAAAGGGTGGAAAACACTACCCGGTGAAAACAGGCTCCCCGTGCACGTCTGAGTGTCGTGTCTTTTTGTTTTTATCTCGATTCTTGTTTTGAGTCGTTTCGAGTGTTACTCGATGTGTCTAGGTTGTGTGCCTTTTATTTCCTTGTTGAGTCTTTTTCACCATGTTCAGTCGTAGGCTCGATACCCGGTCAAAAGCTCATTTACCAATTCCAAAATAAAATCGTTTTGCGCTCAGAGTGCCGTGCCGTTCTCCACATCTGTGCAAAACAAGATTCATTCTTTCATAAAACTGCAGGGTTCAACCCAGGTTATGTCAGAACAGCAAAACCAGGACCTATCTGAAGCTATATAAGTTCCGGACTGCAAAGCAAAAGAAAATAGGGAAAATTTTGAGCATCTGAGTGTGTTTCACCTTCAGAAAATTCTGAGATTGCATTCCATATGTACCTCTTCAGGCCTTGCCAGTGCCCTGAAGAATGAGTGTGCCTCTACTCCAAGCTTAAGCATGCTTCAAGTCAGAACGGCAATTAAAGCAGCAGCAGCAGATGTTATCTCTCGCCAACATGAACAGGGTGTGCCCTTTTTGAGCTGAGTGTGTTGCAAAGTTCTCTAAGAGGTAAATCAGAGGCACCAGAGTACATACTTGATGCTCCTCTACTACATAGAATGTGAACTCTTATATACACTATTGTTGCATGCGTGCCACACATCGTTATGATTCATGCATAGAATATGCTTGCTGTCGATTCTGCATAGAATTTGCTTTCAATATTGCATAGAATATGCTCCTGTTTCTTGCATAGAAAATGATCGTATCTTTTGCATAGAAAATGCACTCTTCCATACTTGCATAGAAAATGCACCTCATTTGCATAGAACATGCATTCACTCGCACTATCTTGTGCACTTACACTTTGTATCTCACTAGCACTGTCTTGTGCATCTTGTGGTTGTATCTCACTCGCACTATCTAGTGCATTTCAAATCAATCGCGCTGTTTAGCGTATCGCACTGTCTAGTGCATTTCAAATCAATCGCGCTGTTTAGCGTATCGCACTGTCTAGTGCATTTCAAATCAATCGCGCTGTTTAGCGTATCGCACTGTCTAGTGCATTTCAAATCAATCGCGCTGTTTAGCATATCGCACTGTTTAGTGCATTTCAATCGCGCTGTTTAGCGTATCGCACTGTTTAGTGCATTTCAATCGCGCTGTTTAGCGTATCGCACTGTTTAGTGCATTTCAATCGCGCTGTTTAGCGTATCGCACTGTCTAGTGCATTTCGAATCAATCGCACTGTTTAGTGCATTTCAATCGCGTTGTTTAGCGTATCGCACTGTCCTGTGCATTTCAAATCACTCGCGCTTTCTTGTGCATTGCACTGTTTTGTGCACCTTACTTGCATTTTGCATGCATTCCATCGCGCTATCTTGCGCATCTCACCTGTACTTGTTAGTGCATTGTATCGCGCTATCTTGCGCACCTTATTTGTATCGCACTGTTTTGTGCATTCACCTTGCTCGTACTGTTTTGTACACCTTTAGCATCGCACTATTTTGTGCATCTGTTTAGCACTGTTTTGTGCATTCACCTTATTTGCATCGCACTGTCTTGTGCACTCCTCGGTCTAGGAGACCTTAAATCCTCCGGTCTGCGGAGACCTTAAATCCTACATCTTTATTCGCACTATCTTGTGCACTCCTGGTCTAGGAGACCTTAAATCCTCTAAAGGTGTAATTCCTTTGGTGTTTGTCGTGCCCGAACGACTTCCGGTGGTCCGGTATAGCCACCAGCCTGTGTTTGCAATGAGTTCCTAGGAGACCAACTGCGACGGTGGAAACTAGAGTTCGAATGGCTCATGCCTAGAACACAAAGGTTCGGGATTTCCGTGACTAAAGTCTGGTTTAAATACCCAGAGGCGTGTCCTCGGCTTGAAATCTGTATGGAAGCCCTATAGGTTGAGATAGCGTGTATGCACCTCAATTCTGGATACTGAACCAACCTAGTCTGTCACCCTGTTGGAGAATAGGGAAAGCTACGACCATGGTTAGGGAGAAAAGTAGTACCTGTGTTTCAACCAAGAAGAAGCGAAAGATCCCCAGCAGCATGAGGTAAGTCATTGCCAATTGCCCCTGTAAGGTGCCTTTACCTCTTAGCCATTACATTGCATTTTAGCCACTACATTACAGTGCATTGCATGAATCCTCAATTTTCGAACTGGCTTCGCGTAGCGTATAAGTCCAACTTTCAAAACCGGCTTCGCGTAGCGTATAAGTCCAATTTTTAAAACCGGCTTCGCGTAGCGTATAAGTCCAACTTTCAAAACCGGCTTCGCGTAGCGTATAAGTCCAATCTTCAAAATCTTCTTGCATATCATTTTGCATTTTGCCCCCTTTGACTGCGGGCATGCCTGCGGGCACATCTCTGTTTATTTTGTACGTTTGTCTAAGTCTTCGGCCTTGTCAAAAATGGGTCGTCTCTGGGCTTTGACATTCACTCCCGTCACTTGTGACTTTCGAGTTCTGTCAAAGAGGGACAACTGTAGACACCCTATTTTTGAACGACCTTAAGACTTAGACGTCACCAGTTGAGCGCTCGGTGATGCTACATATTATGCTCGTTCAGAAGTTTCAGAGTCATGGCCGTGCGCCCTGCCTCCGGACTTCCGAACCCTCTTCTGTGCCTTGCCTCGGTTTACGAACCAGACTCGGTTTTCTCTGTTTCTTTTCCTAAGGGGAGGGAGAGGTCCTGTAGACCATCTCTCAGTGGCCGTGGGCTACATTCTGTGGCCGTAAGCCATTTTGCCCATTTCGGAGCCCGGTTTCCGGTTTTCCGGGACCGTCAGGCCGTGTGCCTCGGTTCGGGACCGCCTAACCATCTCCGTTTGCTCTGATTTTTGGCATACTTCCTATTTAATCCCTTTTGAGGGACACTGGGGTCTGAGAAACCCACTTCGAGGTCGAATACCATTTTCGGTGTTTAACGAGCAGTTTCCGGGGCCCCAAACTGCGTGTTTTGGCCCCCGAACATTCGTTTTGCATCGGTTTTCATTCATTTTTGGCAGGTACCTCTGTTTCATCACTAGGAAGGTCATGGAAGGGTGGGAGGCCAGCAATTATCTTGGCAACCAGCTATGTTCCATTTTCGCCCTCCGACACCCGTTTTTCGCACTTTCGGGCCAATGTTGAACACCTTGGAGCCATTTTCTTCAAACCCAAACCACATATTTGTGATGTACACACATGGGAGGACCCTAAAAGTTCATGGCCGGCCACTAATGCTTCTTGACCCTTTTGAACCCCTCCTTCCGAGCCAATGTTGAACACCCTTGGGCCACTTTCTTGAACTTTGAACCACATATTTGTGTTGTACACACATGGGAGGACCCTAAAAGTTCATGGCCGGCCATTAATTCCATTTGAACCTTTTGAACCCCTCCTCAAAATGGCTTGTTCTCTCTCCTGTTTTAGAGTTTCCAAATTCGAACCACAGGGTTGTGAAGAGGAGACCTGGGAGGCCACCAATATGTGGTGGCCGGCCACTATTTCAAGTTGACCCTTTTGACCCCTAGTTGGCCGGCTAGGGGGGGTGGCCGGCCGGCCACTTCCAAGCCCAATAGGTGGCCGGCCATGTTCCTCTCTCCTTCCACTTTACAACTGTGTAGCCCTTTCCCCCAGAAAATATCCCAATCCGGGGGATATTTTGTGGGGGAAAACTTGCCTATTTTCCCCCACCTTTTGCCCCTCCTTTACTCCCCTTTTCTTGTCCATATAACCAGCTGGTGGCATCACATTTAGGGGTTAGAAAATTTATTCTTCAAGCCTCAAGATCCATATCTCCCTCCATCCTTCTCATTTTCCTAAAAAACCTTAAGTCCTACACCTTGTTTTCTTCATCACCACCAAGCTCTACCATCACCACTTCATTTCCAGAAACAAGGAGGGCTTCTCAAAGGCTAAAGGAGCTGCAAATTGGTCCAAGAAGCAACAAAAGCTTTGGTCTTCAAGGGTGAGTAACATTTCTCCTCTTTTGACCCTTTTTGTTGATCCATTTGTAAGCCCTATATGCTTATTGTTTCAAGCTCCGGCCCTAACTGAAAGTGGCCTTCTTTTGAGCTCATTTTCATTTTTCATTAAGGACTCAACCCTGTTTGAGCCCTCCATGATGCACTTGCTTCATTAATCCTCTTATATGTCATAATCTTGCATGCTATTTTTGGCCCATGAGTAATCTGTTTTTGAGCATGATGTAATCTGTGAATGTGCTTATTTTGGGCCCGTCTTCAACATTGTTGAAGGGCCCCTCACCATTTGATGCCTCCATGTGCCACTTGTAGTTATATCCCTTATTTGGCCCCCATTTTTGCATAAATTGGCAGCCCCCCTTGCTTCTGTTTTTGGCTTTTTCACAGAACTGAAAGTGGCCTTATTTTGGCCTATACTTCATGTTTCATTAACATTTTTTTTCTGTTTGGTGATTATTTTGTATACTTCATGTTATAGCACCTTTTGAGCCTCAATCTTGTGCTTTTTTTTTAGCATGTTTGTATATTGATTTGAGGCTTGCCATATACTGTAAACATTCATATTTTTGGTCCCTCTTCAATGTTGTAGAAGGAAATTTTTCAGTTTGGATTTTTCTTATATCACTTGCTTCATTACCCCTCTCTTGGCCCCTATTCTTGCATGCCATTTCGGTGCCTCGTTTGGCGTTCCCGCCTTTTCGGGGTTTGTTCCCCTTGTTTTCCTCTTCATTCTTGTGCCTTTTCACATTCCGGCCTTTCCGGCCATTTCCGACCCTCTCGGGAGTTGACTTTTCGGTTGACTCTTCGCATTCCGGCCCGGTTTTCCTTCCTCCGGCCATTTTCTCATCATTTCTGATATGGCGGACGATATTCCACATGGAGGGACTCCCCCGGACCACAAGATGGATCCCGGGGTCAAGCTCCTACCACTGAGCGAGCGCTCATTCGACCCGGCGACCTACCGACCGGCGATCCATGTTCTGCCCCCCGACGGCCTGCGTCAGTTTCGGAGCTTCGAGAGGCACGTGGCGCCTGAGCTACTACTGCGTGAGCCTACCTCCCACCTTTCATTTGGCACTTCCGAGGTAATTCTTTGTCTTCTGCTTTACTTTCCGCAATGTAGGATACAAAAACTGTCATAGCTAGTTGTATTCTTTAACTGCTGAAAACTGATATGCTGTAGATTGTAGTTGACTGTAAACATACATACAACTGATATCTGCTTGAGACTGACACATGCACACACACTGCACTAGCCCTGAATTACTCAAACACACTGCACTCACTGTATTCTACTGCATACACACTGGCACCCAGGAATTGTCTGAGCCTGTTAAACTTGCACGCATGCTATATCTGTTCTGAAACATCCGAACACGCTGACACATCACACGCTGTAGTCCACTGTAAGCACACCGGCACTCGGTATTTGCCTGAATCTGTCAAACTTGCACACATGCTTTATCTGCTTTTTCAAAACTGCATTTTGAATGTTGTCTTGCAATTGTTATTTTCTGTTTACAGGAGGGTTCCCATACCATCCGTGGGTATGGGAATACTGGCGCTCGGGAGTGGTACGGTGAGCTCCCTGATGCAGTCCGGTGCATCGTGGATCGAGCGGGTTTCGGCGTCTTCTGCCGAGGACTCTCTAGGCTCTCCACTTGTAGGCCTCTCCTTGCCGCTCTGGCGGAGAGATGGTGGGACACCACCGATTCTTTTCATTTTTCCACTGCAGGGGACATGACGATGACCCCTTACGATTTCTCGATGCTCACTGGCATCGGGGTGGGGGGTGATCCGATCCCTTTCGACATCGACATAGATGAGTGGACCGCCGCTCAGGTCCATCTACTGGGGGAGGCGCCACCCCTAGCTCGCCCAGGTTTCGTTCGATACTCTTGGTTTGAGGTACAGTTTCAGGTCCAGCCCATGTTGGAGGAGGAGGCGCAGATGACCCCGGAGGACGTGGAGAGGCATGCTCGCGGCTTCCTCATGTTCCTGTTCGGGACTACCATCTTCGCCGATCGGGCGAACACCGTGCCTCTTTGTCTTCTCAGCGCACTGGTGGACGTCCGGGACATTCTGCACTATGATTGGGGCGGCGCCGCTCTGTCCACCCTCTACGGGTACATGAGCTCGGCTTCTCGCGGCAGCGGCCAGCTACTTGGAGGCTACTGGCGGGCTTGGGAGGTACACTTCTTCTCCGCTTTTCATTTCTGCCCTATACTTTCTGTATTCTGTACACTGCACACACTGTAGTCTGCTTTACACTTGCTGTATACTGTACACCCGGCACACACATACATTCTGCTTTACACTGACTGTACACTGCTCACACTGTACACTGCACACAATACACTGCACAACACACGGCTCTGCCATTTCTGCTTTATAATACATTCTGCTTCAACTGATAAATGTACTGGTATTTATCTTGCAGTTGTGGGTTTACGATTACTTCCCTAGGCTCGCTCCTGTGCCAGTTGCGGAGACTCCTCTGGCCGTCCCCTTTTCGAGTCGCTTCGACGGGAGATGCACCCGGCGACCACGGGAGACATTCGGCTTCTTCCGCCGATACTTCGATACCATTACCCCGGCCGAGGTATGTTTTACTTACAGTTCATTTAAGCTTCGCTTTTTCACCGTATATTTTCAAAACAGTAGATAACAAACTGTCTGTCACTTTCAGATCACATGGCGGCCGTGGGCTCCCTTGCCGGCGGCGATGCGGGATCGGTTCACTGGTGCGGAGGAGACCTCACGTTTCCGGATCTTGCTTGAGGGCCCGGTCTGTCGGGCTTGGTACCTGGGGGAGCGTTTCTTACGCCAGACCCTGGGGTTACCTGAGCAGATAGTCCCGGTTCACCCCCCCGCAGATATGAGGGAGATCGAGGGGCTCACCAGCGAGCAGATGGACGACTACACCATCGGCTGGGAGGAGGCCGGCTTCAGAGGTACCGGCGACTATCAGGAGTACGTGCGGACGTACCTGATGCGACCTCTGAGCGGCCGTCGAGCAGAGGGGGCTAGGCCTGTGGCATCGGCAGCTGGGGCCGGAGCGGGAGTTGGAGTAGGGGCTGCGAGGAGGGCCCGAGTCCGTGGCAGGGGCGGAGTTCAGGGAGGACGGGGGACTGGCTGGCCCGCCCTGCCTGCTGTACTGACTTTCCAGGGGCAGGGTGGGTCGACCTATCAGATCCCCTTCGCCCCTCCACCGGCTGGTCACGAGTTCATCGATGTCCCCGACTTGCCTCCGGTATGTACTACTGCCTTTCTGTACAGTCATTCATTTCAGTTTATTTGATATTCCACAGAATATTGATGCATCTGACGCTTTTGCAGGCTTCTCCTGGGTATACCCGTCAGTCGTTGGCGATGAATGCCTCGATGATGGGGATGCTTCAGCGGACTTTTGATCTCCTAGCCCTCTACAGCATACCGGTATGTCCTTCTGACACTGGCCTCAAACCATTCATACACTGCTTTACATAATCTGATGCACGACACAACACCTGATACACTGATCTCACAGTATCTGAACACTGCATACACTGCATTCTGCACTGTTAAACTATCCACGGCATTCATACACTGTACTCACACACTGCATTCTGCACTGATAGACTGCTCACGGCATTCTCACACTGTACTCATACACTGCATTCTGCACTGATAAACTGTCTACAGTATCCTGATGCATCTCCCTTTTGTGTACCTTTTCAGCCTCCTTTCCAGATTCCCACGGCAGGAGGTGCTCCAGCTGGGCCTTCTGTCCCTGCCCGGGGGAGAGATGAGGAAGGCTGGATATTTCCCCGTACCAGGGGAGGGCGTACTCATGTCGGGAGCAGCTCGCGAGCTCCAGTCCCGGACGATGATGATGACGAGGAGTTAGAGGCGGAGGCAGAGGCGGAGTCCGAGTCATCGGAGGAGGAGTCCGGAGGCGGTTCTAGCTCGGGCTCTGACGATGATGCTGATGATGCTCCTGGACCCTCGTCCAGGAAGAGGACTAGGACGGACTGACGGCCCCCCGGAGTGCTCGACATGGATGCAGATTTTTGCTATTTTTTCTTCTTTGTACTTTTCCTTTTGTTGGTAGTTAGATTACCTTGTACTGCCGCAGGCAGATTTTTGTTTCCAAAACTTGTACATTTGAGAAAGATTATGAAATGAACAGATTTTTGCTTAAAAAGTGTTACATTTACATATCTCATGCATTGCATCGCATCTCATCATGTTATACCTCAATGTAAATGAAATTGATTGGTTATCTGAAAATTGAACACTTGCACTTGTAATAATCAGATAATTAAACAGCCAACAGCAAAATAGCCCAAGAAACCCACTGCCTGATTCCGGATACACGGCCCTTACTCTGTTGGGGATTAATCTGCATACAGCCCATAACACAGCATTCGATTCATTCTGCACACAGCAAATTCTGAACAAACGGCCCAATCTAACAGGACGGACCTCAAAGATGGAACCAGTTGGAGTCGAAACACGTTCAAATGTAGAGAATGGCACAGCATTCCGAGTGTAAATGATTTTTGAAATCAAATGAGGGTTTTTCAAAACGGGATATCGAGCTTACAACTGAACACAGCGGGGAGGACTCAAATATAGGTACACGACCTAAACACAACGAGACACGCTCGAAAAAGACCTAAAACAAAAGATTGAGATATACAAAACAAAAGACACGACATACAGACGCGTTAGCGAAGATGGGGGACCTCGGACCACGAGGAGCCAGTTCAACCTGGGTATTGTTTCCCACCCTTTCTGATTTGTGATTCTCACATCACTCGGCTCTCGAGCTCAGATTTTTTTCTCAAAACCCTTTTCCTTACTTTTCTCTCAACTTACACCTCTCTATTCTTCATTCTCTCATTTTTCATCCCTCCCCGGGGTGATTGAAGGATAAATGGGACGGTGTGGGTTCATGCTCAACACCGTTAGCTCACGGCCATTTCTTCTGACGGGTAGAGCGCTCTTCTGGCAAGTACGTCGATGACGGGGGAAAGACAGAATGCCTGGCTCAACTGTGCCCCTAGTTCATCATTTTAACCATTCTTTGTTTTTTTGCTTTCTACTAAAACAATTTTGATCAAAATGAGAGTCGGATTAACGTACTTGTTCGATTTTTTGATTTGAAAAGCATGCAAGTCAGGCTGCAAGCACTGAAAATTTTCCTTTTGGGTCCAAGACAATGGTCCAGTTTTGGAAAATGGGATAGTTTTCGAGAAAATAGTCAACCTCAGTAAAAATTTTCAAAAACTATTTTTCAAACAGTCAATGCTCAACGAGCATGGAGCTTACTCTTTGAGATGCACAACCTCGGATCGGAGGCAATGGAAAATTGCCCCTGGTTCGAAAAAGGGGGGGGAAGGCAAGGGAAAGTTGCCCCTGGTTTGAACGGCGTCTCGTGGCAAGGGAAAGTTGCCCCTTGTTTGGATGGTGCCGCAGCAGTCTACAAACAGTCTTCATTGGCGGTGGTCGAGCCCTTGGACACAGCGATGACGAAGACGGTCACAGCAAATATATGGACACAGTCGCCTTTGGAAGCGTTGGCGACTAGACTTTGGGATGAAATCGAAACCATTGCATGGACTGAGACGCTATGAAAGCGTTGGGGGCTGGACTTCATGATGAAGTTGCCTACGTATCCCAAACATGGTAATCAAGCCTCACGTAGTTCCGGTTAAGGTACACTCGGGTATTTTAACCTTCACTTTGTTTGGCTCTCACTTTTGCCAAGGCGCCCAATGCGGGTTTTCGACCTTGCGAGCTTCTTATCATTTTCTATATTTTTTTTCTTTCTTTTTGCTCTTCCTTTTTCTCTCTCCTTTTCTCTTTTCATTTCTTTTCTTTTCTTTTCTTTTTTTTTGTCTTTTTTGTATTTTTCTCTTGCTCTAACTTTTGCCTGGGTCGCCCTTCCGGGTTTTCGGCCCAGCGAGCCTCTCAAAGGGTAAAAGTGTAGCAAGTCCATGCCAAATGGTTTCTTGAATTGAAGCCTCTCTGTGTCTAGGAGAACGGCTGTTGCAATGATTTGCGGAGAATCCATCCCGGTTACTCCACGAGCTTCTTCCGACGAGATCTACTCCTTCTGATTCGGCTTTGGTGCCTCTTGCTCGAGGGCTGCTTCAAAACTGGCCATATAGACCTTTCATGGCGTTTGTCCGTTGAGCTTTCTGAACGTTCTGAACGGGTTCAAAGTCGGAAAACAAATGGGTTGAATCTTGAGGCTGAGAGCGATCCTAGGCTGCGCGACCTCTAGAGGGATTCCACACAAGTCTTCACAGGGCCGCGCAAAACATTTGCTTTTGAAAGTTTTTAAGAAAGCGACAAATCGCTCGCGCCGAAGATAGTGTGGAACCAATCTGGATCAGGCCAGGATTCTTCTTAGTACTCACGCCGACAAGCATGATTCCACTCATTAAAAGGCTTAGCACGCCTCTCTTTCTCTCAAAATGATCAAAATTTTGCAAAACCCGAGGAATTCCTTCCTCTTCGTTTTTCATCACCGCAGTGTTCAAAAGGTTTGTTTTTTGGAAAACTTAGGTCAATGCAATGAGTTTGGCGCGCAGGAGAGCAGGCGAGATGTACTGTCAGCCCGATCAAATTCTCTAGCACTTATGCTGAAAGCAAGCATGAAGTTGAGATAGCAACAGCTATTTCATTCGGATTTGATTGGTGTAACTGGCTCCTTGGCAGAAACAGACTCAAAACAAAAATAGATAATAACAAAATGGCGTTCGGGACAACAACCCCAGAATCACCTAGTATTATATACAAAGGGGACTGACTCGACACAACAAGACAGACCCTTAAGCAAAAAAAGACTGACTCAAGACAAAGAGACAGACTCAAACAAAAGACTGACTTGATATCCAAGCCAGGATTTACAAAACTCGGTTTCACCGATGCTCAAAAAATGCGTGCCAGACGCTACATCCAAAATATACCAAATGTTGCCCGCAGGCGGTCCACTTCACATACTCGCAGTATCTGAGCCCTCGAAATCCAACAACTGGGTGGTGACGGACTTGGTCGAGGTGGGTGGGAGGACAACTTTGTTATCGATCAAATCCTGCACTTCATGACAAAGGCGGGAACATCCATCGGTACTGTGACCGGACTGTTGGTGGTACGCGCAGTACAAGGTAGCATCATGCGTGGCGGGGAGATTCTTCGGAAGCGGCCGAGGCTCCAAAGGCTTAAGATGCCCATTCTTCGCCAATATTAGCAATGCCCTAGACAAAGGCATGTGGAGGTCGTGAAAGACCTGCGCCCTCGGGGCAGGTACTTTGAAGTTTGAGGATTCTTGCCAGATGCGCTAGCGAAAGGATCGGCTAGCACTGCCTTGGCTTTTTGAACCTTTCCCGGTGCAGGGTTGGGAACTACAGGAATTGTCTGGGCATGACGGGGCCCATCCCGATTTTCTACCTGGCTTGAACTGCCTTTGATCGGAGCGGGGAAAGCATCATCCACAGCTTTGATCACGATCGCGGATGTTTGTTGCTTGTTCATCTCTCTGACTTTCAGAGCCTCGACTGCCCACAGCAGTTGTTCAATAGGATCGGCGTCTACCTTTGCCTTGTCCTTTCCTCTGGCCTCAGCCTGATCAAGGGTCTGGGTCGGTGCTGGCATGTCGTGGCTGTAGCTGGAAGCCAGCTCTGGCTGGCTGAGCTCTATCACAATCCGCCCCAGTAGCGGGGGCTCCTGTGGTACGAAACTCCCAGCATACGGCGCCGCTGGCGGTGAAGCCGACATTCCATAGGCCAGATCGGCCACGGACCTCTGGAGGTCTCCTATCATTCCCAACAATTCAAAGGTGGTGGGCTCACGAGCCTGATATAACTGGGGAGCCCAGACCGGGTGCACAACGGGCGACCTGGGTGGGTGTGACATACTGATGCTGGCCTCACTCTGCGGAGCGGTCCCCTGCTCCAATGCAGCCGTCATAACCACAACTTCTTCTGAATTTTGTGCCGCCATAAATCCTGCCTCAGCAAGGGGAGACACAGGCTATTCTGTATCAACTCTGCCACTCTCTGAACTGAAAGGAAAAACAGGCAGCATTTCAGTCCAAACTGATCAAACACAGGCGTAGCCAAACAACTGTACCCTACTGCTGATCACTGTTCCCAGATTTCTGTTCCCAAAATACTGAATCTGATACCCGCGGATAACTGATTCCTGATAACTGATTCTCAACAATACTGATTCTGGTGCCCTCGGGCCCGATACTCAAACTCGCAAACTGGTATATGCGTTCCTGTAGAGATACACTCTAAAAGCACATAGCAAGTAAAGAGAGCTCAATCACCCCTATGTTGGGGTAGGGTTTCCCTGTCCTATTTTGTCAGGAACTAGGGTTTCACTACGCACGCAGCGGTTTTCAAACAACCTACCATCGGGTAAGCAACCTGTCATAACTTGGAATGGTCACTATGGATCCGAACATGCACTAGGTCGAATGGTCAAAAAGGGTGCCCCGGTAAACTGGGGTTTGTGTTCCCATACTGTCAGAGCCCATAACCGGTCAGCCTTATGGACATGTCTTGACAAGACAATCCTCCGGCAAACCGTTCAGGAATGGCAGATGGCAAACACTGTGTTCCTAGGCGCACCAATGCACATGCAATGCAAAGAAACACATAAGTGAAATCAAAACAGGATATCACGAGTTCGAGTCAAGCTCTCTAAATGCTCCCCAGCAGAGTCGCCAGAAACTGTAGACGCGCCCGCGGAGGGGGGCCTTATGCTACTACAGTTCGGACTCGATTTTGTTGTCGCGGTTCTTAATCTGAACCAAAGAGTCCAAATCTGGCAAATCGTTTTGAGAAACAAATTTTTTTTGAAAAAGTAGTGCCAAACATGGACTGCTTTGCCAGATACAGAGTCGCCACCTAAATATATTTAAAATGGGGAAATTTAGGAAACCCTGACTCGGTGCCGAAGGCCACATGTCCGTCATCACCGGAGTTGTCTCGGCTCGGGAGCTTACGTACAATCGGGGAAGGTCAGCTATGAGCACCCCCTTTCGCCCGGTCCGAAGACCGGCCTCTACTAACCATGATATCCGATTTTGAAAACGTTATGTGTTCTTATTCCATTTATTAGCCTAGAATTACTATGTTATGCGCGCAGCAAACAAGTATAGACTAGATTGCCTAATTTGGAAAGAAACATTGCATATCCGTTTGTTTTGAAAATGCTTTGAAACTTGCTACTCGCAAGTAGGCTAAAACACGGATTTCAATGAGTTTTTCCAACTCAAACAATCCAACCTCCACCCACAGGCATTCAAAACAGTTTATCTCATATAAGCACTTAGCCGCATGGCAGGCATGCTGTCATCTTAGCATTCATACGCATGCAAGATGCTAAAGCGAAAATACTTACATCGTACTCCGTGCCAAAACAATAAACTAGTTAGCAAACATGCATGTCATAGTTCATGTTAGAAATGGCTAATGCATCACATGCAAAAATGCAATCTAGGCAGGCTCGGCTAACCCTAAACATGGCATATGAAATGCGATCAATTACCACATATTCAATTTGTGAATTGAAGTACAGATGCAGTTAGCGTGATGTACCGAGCCTAATGTATGTAATACAAATATATGGATGCATGCATGCATAGCATAAGGTATGATAATTTTAAAGATGCCCTAATCTACCATCATAAGCAGGTAAATAAAAGGGAAGAAAGAAGTGGGGATTGGAAGACATACACACCACCCACGCACACTTATTACAGATTTGCCCTCACTCGGAGGGGGCCAAATAAATATTACAAATTAATTAACTACGCAAGCTAATTAAATATTACAAATTGCCTAATCAACTAAGCAAATTAACTAAAACTAAGGAAAATAGAAAATCGCCTCGGGAAACGCGCCGCCATGCATTGGCTGCCTCTGTTTTCCTTCTTTCACTCCTCTGGAGGTTGCCAAAACCTCAGGACTGCTTCCTTGGGAAATGGAGATCTCCATCGGCTGAATGGAATTGCCACCGGCAGTGTGGTATTGTCACCGGCACAAAACAAAGCTATCGGCTGGTGATTTAATGCCGGTCGGCAAAGAAAGTCTGCAGAACCTGCAACTCACAGCAACAGAGGGCGAGACAAAGCGTGGCAGCATAATTCAAGGCATATATGCACCAACCATGTCCCTTATCATGATAATGACTCAAAGGGGCATGTGCCTCGATTCTCGGACCACCAATCACGCATTTCCATGCATGATGGCCCAAGGAACCAAGTATGCAACTTTGATTTCAAATGCATGCAAACCAAATCAAACCAAACAAGGCCCAATTCCTATCACTAAGTCAAGGAACAAGGCATGCATACAAGATGCAATGCAACCTAAGCATGCAAGCTAAGGATGCAACATGGCATGGCGATACACTTATGCAAGTATGCAAGCAAACATGAGGCAATGCTAGCCAATGGAAAGGTGGTCTTAAACATGATTTGGGCAGCTCTAATAAGGCCCAAAACAGTAGCCAAAATGCTCGAAAATGGAGGCTAAACACACATGCACACATACACATGTTGAAAGGCCAACACTTAGGCATAAATTGAACAACTCTCAAACACATTTGAAAGAGGGAATCATGGACTAATTAGCATGCAACATAAGCATTAAAAATCATGTCATAAAATGATGCCAAATCATGTTTAAACAAGACAAGCAAATGCATGCAAGCATGGTCCAAGTACTTGAGGCAAGTCATGAAGCTTTAAAGCATGTTTATCACAACAAACATGGCATGCATTAAGCAACTAAAAACAGGTTTTTAGCATGTTTAAACAAGGCTAAAGGACTACTTAGATGGCATCTAAGTGGCTCAAATTTAGAGGCATGCACAAGTGCCAAAACAAGGAGCATTGCTACACAAGCTTATGAGGCATTAAAGATGCATCCAAGGTAAACATATAGGCATGCAAATAGGACTGAAATGACATGGTGGATGATCCCAAATCACCAAATCAATGCAAAGATGTCATGCTATACATTCATATGCTCAAGGCCAACAAGCCCAAATACAAAGGAGCTATACCAAGCATGCCAAAATCAACCCAAACACTTATGGACAGACCTAAAACATGTCAAGATAAGCACAAAATCTTCACAAATGTAAGCCTAAAACATGCTAGAAACAAAGGCACACAACCTAAGACATGTTAAGGCATAACAAGGCATTACATGGCAACTATGCTAAGCATGCATGGAGTACCAAAACCAATTTAAAATCATGTTATATTATGGATATATAAGCATGAAAAACAGCCTAAACATGCTCAACACACACTCAAGCATAGGCCCCCTTTAGAGACCAAAACATGTCCTTTTCAAGGACAACAAGGAGAGGGGGTGGCCCTCTCCTTCTTGGGACTTCAAGGCATCATCTTCACCACTGAAATCCCTCAAGATTTCAGTGGTGAAGAGACCTCAACACCAAAATCCCGGAGCTAGCACAAAAGGGCACAAAATGAGGCCTTTCAAGGCCTAAGGGGGGGTCAACCACCCTCAAACAATAAAACACTCTTAATAAACAATAAAGAGGGCCTAAAAACAGAACTTTTTTGTGTTATACAATAAGCACAAAAACGAGTTTAAAACAGGTAGAAATGAGGTACAAAAATGGGGAATAAAAGGGTGAGATTCTTACTCTTGATGACCCCTTCACAAATGGTGCTCCAATGGCCTTCCTTAGCTTGAATCCAACACCAAAACCTCAAAATCAGTCCCTTAGAACCTCAGTTCCAAGAGGAAGGTGAAACACTAGGTGTTTGTGTGCAATAGTAAGACACAAAACACCTAGAGCACAAAAGAGAGGGAAAGAGATATAGGAAGTGTATCTAACTCAAACCCTAGAACCAGAGCTTAACAATGGCTGTTTTTGCTCTCAAAATATCTAAACTCTCTCTCCTTTTTCAGCCAAGAGACCCTCTCTCTCTCTCTCTATATTACAAGACAAGCTTCATAAGAGGGAGATCCCTCCATACACGTGTATGGAGGGGAGCAAAAGCAAGGCAGCTGTCTTAAAATATCTGCTAAAGCAGATGCACAGTAATCGGCTGGCCAAAAATGCCATCTTGGCCAAAAAGAGTGCCGGCCGGCACTAAAAAGTGCTGACCGGCAACAAATAGTGCCGGCCGGCAGCAAAAACCAGCCGGTGGCCTCTAGCCACTGCCGGTGATGGGTGGGGATGGTCCACAAGCCCTACCCTGCCCTTCCAAGGCAAAACACAAGTGTTTGGTGCAAAACCAGACACTAAACGGTCGAGTTCGGAGATCTTAAGGCAAGGCACGCGAGCCGAGGCCTCCAGGAACTCCAAACGAACACAAACATGGATGATCACCGTGTGTTCAAATGGTGACGTCCAAGTCTTGAGGACGGTCAAAAATGGGGTGTCTACACGTATATGCCACTTGGGAAAGGGAAGACGATATGATCAAGAGATATCCTGAACTGTTTCCTCTGGATCCGGTATTCTTCCAAAATGAAAGTAATTCGAGTTTGGAGGACCAAACTCTTTGTAAGGAGGGGTGACTATGACAACCCTCACCACTGTTTACTAATAATACCACTAATTACTGCTAAACTGTGACTGAACATGATTAAGTAATTGATTTGACTGACATTCTGAACTGATTGATTGAGTGTATTAGTTTAAACGCATTTCTATCTGTTTGACTGTTAATTGATCTGTTCATGTTTTAAGTGTCGAACTGTGGATTGAAGGCCTTATTGGCGGCCGAATCTGAAATTGATTAGTATTTCATGTTAATTAGAATTTATGTGATTTTATGGTATGTTTAATTGAAATTTGATTTGGTATGATTAAATTGGATTAAATAATGTTGAATTACATTAAATAAGTTTATTACAAGATTGCCACTTAGTGGCCTAGTTCTAGACCAACACTCATTTTCATTTCATACACATTTGACATAACATTTCTTCAGCCACTTCTAGAGACCAAAACGTGAGAGAGAGCTTGAGAGTTGGAAGAAGAATTGAGTTCACTTAATTTGGCTTGGAGACCTAGAAGATTTGAAGAGTTCATTGCATATTTGAGCTCCTAGACTTGAAATTGAAGACCTAAGGTAGAAGAATCATCTTCTTGAACTTGAATTCTAGTTGTATCTTGCATGGTCCATGAGCCATTAGGGATCTACGTCTAGAATTGGTTTTAAATTTTTGAATTGAAGCTTGAGTCATGCATGCATGTACACATTGTTGAGTTTTGAGGTTGATTTCATGGAAATCCTTACATGCATGTCTATATTCTAGCTATGGTCCATGAATTCATCATGTTTTTGAGTGAATTGACTCGTTTGATCATGTATTGGAAGCTTTGATTTCAATTGAACACTTGCATATCATATGTTCATCATGTTCATGAAGTTTTGTTTGGATTTATGTTCAATTGAACTACCTTTGGGCTTTGGTTTTGCAATTGATCTTTGAAACATGTCATATTATGAGTTTTAAAGTGTTTTTCAGAAAATTAGCCCAAAAGGATCGGATTTGATGTTTGAAATGTTGAAATTGAGCTTGGAGGTTTAATCTGGAAATTCCAGATTTTGGACCCATGCTCGAGCATAAGACTTCACACTCGAGCGTACACTCTGAGTACATACATCCCGCTCAAGCATGGAAAGTAACGCTTGAGCGTGAAATGCGTGTATCCAGTACTTTTCATATGTTTACAGTCCGCTCGAGCGAGGGAATTCACGCTCGAGAGAGGACTTGTGTCTCACGCTCGAGCGGAGGTCAAGCGCCCATCGAGCGTGAATTGCATGCATCCAGTACTTTTATTGTAGTTTACAGTCCGCTCAAGCGAAGGAAGTCACACTCGAGCAGAGATCCTTTGTCTGCATGTCCGCTCGAGCGTAGAAAGCCACGCTCAAGCGAGACCCCTATTTTTTGAAAATTTTGAAAAGTGTTTTAAAGTGCATCTTTGCATCCTCATTCCATCCTAG
The DNA here is from genome assembly GCF_055761805.1 of Camellia sinensis. Taxonomy (NCBI): domain Eukaryota; kingdom Viridiplantae; phylum Streptophyta; class Magnoliopsida; order Ericales; family Theaceae; genus Camellia; species Camellia sinensis. Next base: position 46,291,280 of record NC_138964.1, read on the forward strand.
GCATTCTTAGGCCTAGTTTAAGGTATCTTAAGGAGGATATTGATGTAGAACCACACCGAGTCAAGATAGGGACTAAGTCATTGATTCCCAAATGTGTAACTTAGTGTGTGTTCATTCTGTAACTGTAGGGTTGGCATTCGAGGATGCTCTAGCCTATCTGTAGCCCAGTGCTCTATGAGTAACAATGTTGTAAAGATATATTCAATCATGAATATTTTCTGAATGATCAACTGTACTGCTTTCTGAAATGATATTTCTTACTGAATAAATGCTTGTCCTATTTGCGAACTGTATTCGTGGCATCCATAGCAATTTACTGTTACTGTACGGTACTGCTACTGTCACAGAGATTTCTGTCGGTTCCCATGTTTGGAACCACTACTATTTACTGATATGATGGCCATCAACTGACTGTTCGGTCTGTTAAGACCTACTGTACTGTTTGCTATTGGATGTACCACTTATGACTGCTATGATCGAATAACTGATATACTGTTCAAATGACTGTTTTAAATACTAGAAGGACATTCATTCCTAACCTCTTTACGCATATGTTATTCACTGGGTTTTCGCTCACTATTTATATATATATGTAGGTGTCTAGGCACCAGATCGGAGCTAGCGTTGGGTTAAACTCTCTTTTTGTCAAGCCAACCCACGTGCCTCACTGCGAGGTTCCAAGTGTGTTCAAGCTTAGGCTTTTTGGGGTGTCTCAGTTCACCCTTCTGTCTCTGTTTGTAATACTGTATAGACTTGTATTGTACTGTTATGGTAGGGATTTGGTCCCTAACCTGAATGCCTGTATATGATGTATGTACATATTGCTTTTGTTCCGAATGTGAATATGTTACGAAAAGTCTTTTTGCATACAGACTGTCACAGCTCATTGGACATCTTTCATTTACTGTTTTGGCTTCCGCCAACCCATGTACTCTGTATTAATGTTATTACTGTTAAGCAGGCCTTCGCTAATCACGGATTACTGGTCGGTTACGGTGCTAAATCCATAGGGGCGAGTTTGGGTCGTGACACTGGGCTCATTGGATTGGTTCAAACTTAAGGGGACCAATACAATGTCCTAGGGGGATGGTTAGGCTTTGATGTTGTAGGGTTGTTGGATGGGTTAGATATGGCTCTAGAACATTCCTCCTATCTATTTGATGTGGAAAGAACCATTTCATGCAGTGGAAATTTTCTATAGTGTTTCTCTTCTTAATTCTGTCTAGCTATTGTGAATTTCATTATTGATCAAGTTTGTTTCTTTAAAGGGTGATCCAAGCACAAATGCTAGGCGTGGCTCAAATTTGACTGAAGACGGTCATGTAGAATGTGATGCTAGTATCATGGATGGTGATTATGGGTCATTTGGGGCTATTGGAGCGGTGCCAAGTGTTCCTGAAGTATAATTAATAGAAACCATACTCTAAACAAGTAAATAAGTTTTTATGTTGTGAGTTTCAATTTCTTCTGTTCTTTGGCTTTGATAATGTTATGGAGCTGTCATTTTCATTTTATGCTCTTCATTTCTGTGAAGTTAATGATTAGCAGGTGTCTGAAATGGTATCCAAGTTGCTACTTTGTTGGCCAAGGAACAAATGTTGGGGTCAACACTACTGGGTTGAATGCCTCCCATGTATGATTACACCTATGTTTATCTTTGAATTTTGATATACAACCCCTGTACTCTGTATTAATGTTATTACTGTTAAGCAAGCCTTCGCTAATCACGGATTACTGGTCAGTTACGGTGCTAAACCCATAGGGGCGGGTTTGGGTCGTGACACTGGGCTCATTGGATTGGTTCAAACTTAAGGGGATCAATACAATGTCCTAGGGGGATGGTTAGGCTTTGATGTTGTAAGGTTGTTGGATGGGTTAGATATGGCTCTAGAACATTCCTCCTATCTATTTGATGTGGAAAGAGCCATTTCATGCAGTGGAAATTTTCTGTAGTGTTTCTCTTCTTAATTCTGTCTAGCTATTGTGAATTTCATTATTGATCAAGTTTGTTTCTTTAAAGGGTGATCCAAGCACAAATGCTAGGCGTGGCTCAAATTTGACTGAAGACGGTCATGTAAAATGTGATACCAGTATCATGGATGGTGATTATGGGTCATTTGGGGCTATTGGAGTGGTGCCAAGTGTTCCTGAAGTATAATTAATAGAAACCATACTCTAAACAAGTAAATAAGTGTTTATGTTGTGAGTTTCAATTTCTTCTGTTCTTTGGCTTTGATAATGTTATGGAGCTGTCATTTTCATTTTATGCTCTTCATTTCTATGAAGTTAATGATTAGCAGGTGTCTGAAATGGTATCCAAGTTACTACTTTGTTGGCCAAGGAACAAATGTTGGGGTCAGCACTACTGGGTTGAATGCCTCCCATGTATGATTACACCTATGTTTATCTTTGAATTTTGATATACAAATTACCTCTTTATGGCAGCATTGTCACAGTATTTATTATTTATTTCTTGGGGATTTTTCATTTGGAATTATAAGCAATGCAACATTATTTTGTTAGAGATGTTACGTAATGCATACTATGTGTGAATAGTGAATATGAATCTGCCTTCTACACGTGTAGTGCTTGTAAAACTCAAATCAAGTGAAACCATGAAGGGTAATGGGTGAAATTAGTTACAGTGATTTGGTCTTTAATTCAAAATTTGAAAGCAATTATTTATTGAGGAGTCCATTCCAAGTTTCTGATAAATTAGTTTCTTACTTCAACATCATGCCAAATTGAATTTCCTCTTTTTCTTGGCTATACTGGTGATCCTTGGTGAGGAGTTAAGCATATCTCACTAGGGCATGCCATTTGTTGTTCTCCCTCAGATTTTTGTTTTCTTATGAGGCATTTTTTGTGTTTCCTAGCTTATTGGTTGGGAAAGGTGCACGTATGTGGGCAAAATCCAAGGGTATTCCTTTGCCGGCAAGTATACCGGAGGCTGATGAAGTAAACTCTCCTAGTTTTCTGTCGTATCTATCTAAATTTCCATTTCCCTACATATCAATATTTTTTCTTGAATATGTTGGTTTTAAATTTCTTTAGTAATTTGTTCTTTATTCTGGAATTAGTCATCATACGTGTTGTGCATCTTTTGGAAATAGTGGCTAGTTATAGAGAGGGCAAAAAGACAGTGGGAAAAATACAAATCAATGCTCGATGATGCAAAATCCATGAAAGCAGAAATTGATGGAGAACTTTCTTCTAGCACTCAAGAGGATGCTGCTGCATCAGGTACTCCATGCCATTTAGATTTTAAACAGAACATTCTTGTGCCTTCCAAAGCTGGCAATAATTAAGTGGTGTACCATAACTGAATATGTCAATTACTTGTTTCATGATAAATATATTTGAGAGAGAAGGATATTCATGCTAAATATGTCGATTTCATTATTTTTTTGGGTATCCACAACCACGGGGTGTACCATAGTCCCCCCCCCCCCCAAAAAAAAACAAAAAAACAAAAACAAAACAAAACAAAACAATTCTTGTCACATATGACTTTATCCCCTTAAACTAAAATTGTAACACTTAGCCCCCCTTATCTTTTCTTTCCTTTTTTTTTTCTTTTCAATTTGGACCTCAAGTATGAAAATACCCTTTCAACTATAGGGGTAAATTACACTTTACCCCCTTCAACTATCACTCAATATCACTCTACACCCCTTAACTAAATTTTTTTATACTTTGTTTGGTTTTTAAACTCAATTAAAGTTTTTGAGTTTTTTGTTTTTTGTGTTTTTTTTTTTATGTCTTTAGTAAATTTTTTTCGTATTTAGTATAAAAAAAATATTTAATTTTAAATGTACCTAAAAAGTTAAATATTTGTAAGGAAATCTAAAGGAAGTTTACTAAAGATGAAAAATAAAAAATAAAAAACAAAAACTGGTATGTTAATGTATTTTCATTTTTAATGAACTTTTTTCAGATGCATCTAGATTAGATGTACTTAAAAAGGAAAAAGAAAAAGAAAAAAGAGAGACTAAAATTTGAGAAGTTTCACTGAAGACCAAAAAAAATATGAAAAATAAGGGCTCAAAAATAATTTTTAAATACTAAACCAAACAAATTGATGATGCCATTTTAGGCATTTGATTTGAGATGTCAAGTGCAAATCACACGTCAAATTTTCATTTATCTAAGAAACAAATTGTTTAACTCTCTCTCTCTCTCTCTCTAGCTGAGAGCTTCTCTCTTTATTCCTTCTCTTAGGGTTCCTCAGAGTGGCGCTATTTGGGGAGGGGGTTTTGGCCTCCAGCCAACTCTCTCCTCTCCCTCCCTCCTTTTTCTCTTTCAGGTTTCTCTTAAATAAGTTTGGGAGCATTTCTTCCCAACCTCTGCCTCTTTTTTCCCATGGTAGAAGTGTGCTGGGTTCTCCTCCTCCAACCCGATGGTCTGGATCTAGTACAGATATGGTTCAAGGTTGAGTTTTTTGGTCTTCTTTTTTGTTTTTTGTTTGTATTTTGGTTTGGTTTGACTTTGGAGTCCATCAGTGCTTGATGTAACTTACCCACTTTATGGTTGTAACCTATGATCTATCCCCGGCATGCTTTACGATCGTTTGTTGGCCTCTGTTTGCAGTACGAGCACAAGAACATGTTGTGTAGTTGGGTTTTCTTCACAGATTTACTCCTGTGTATTGTTTGTTTTCATCTTTCCTTTGCTGGTGTAAGTTTATTTTTGGATGGATTCTTCTTTGTATATGCCATTTGGCTACTTTAATGGAAATTCTTCTTCTAGTCCAAAAAAAAAAAAAAAAAAAAAAAAAAAAAAAAAAAGAAGAAGAAGAAACAAATTGTTTACATTGATACAAATTTGCAAATCAATGTGGCAAATGTAGCATTCTTTAGTTGAAGGGTAAAGTGATATTAAGTGACACTAGTTCAAGAGGGTAAAGTGTAATTTATCCCATAGATAAAAGGGTATTTTCACCATAAAGGTTTAGATTGAAAAAAAAATTAGTAACTAAGGGGGGTTAAGTGTTACAATATTTAGTTCAGGGGGTAAAGTGATAGGTGACAATAGTTGAGGGGGGTAAAGTGTAATTTTATCCTTGCTGAATATGTCAATTACTTGTTTCATGAAAATATGTTTTGAGAGAAAAGGATGTTCATGCTAAATCTGTCAACTGATTTTTTTTGGTATTCACAACTAAATATGTTACAATGATAAGTATGTCAATTACTTTCTTCTCTCTCTCTCTCTCTCTATATATATATATATATATATTATGGTTGGGCTGTTTTATTAAAGTTTATTTTTAATTTATGAATGCTTTTGCATTGTGAACTGGGCTGTTTTATTAAAGTTTATTTTTAATTTATGAATGCTTTTGCATTTGTTTCACAAGTAGATGTTCTACCATGTGATCATTTGAACACAAATGGAGATCATGATCAATTATGTACGTTGAATGTGCCAAAAGATGACTACATTATGGACATTGTTAGGGTTATTTGTGTTGACACTGAAGGACATATAGCATTTGGAGCTTCGAGTGGTGGCATTGCACTGAAGGTGATTATCTGCTTTGTTTTTGTGGCATGTTCTTGTTATATATGCAAAGAGTTTCTATATTATTTGTCTCAATTCCTTAAATTGTATCATTATTTTTCTAGTGTTCTTATCCGTGTATGAAGAGTTGTGTGTATGTGAAAGAGAGAGAGAGGAGGGGATTCAGAGGCTTTGATTTAAAAAATAAAAATAAAAAATTTAGTTCCTCTATGACATTTTGTCCTCCCAAGTTCCCAGCAACCATGCAAAAGAAATGCTTTTCTTGGTAGTGAATGAAACCTTGAAGTGGTTATTGGGTGTTTCTAAGGGCCTATTTGGCATCATTTTCATTTTCATTGCTTTTCTGGCTTGTCTTTTATTCAGATTTGATGCCTCTGTTGATCACAATTCACACCTAAAAGTTGAAATTTGCCTGACGTCATTTCTAAAATGGATCATTATTTAGTTAAACTTGAAATTTATTCTTCAAATATTTTTAACAAATAACTGGACGTGTGGGATTAGCAGCAATGTATGGCTCCGGTTGTTGGCCATCCTCAAAAGGTCCATTTGGGCTCCATTTATAGTTGGTTGTTGCATTAGTGGTGCTGGTGAGTATTTAATGAAAGGATTTGTTGCTCAGGAGTGCTGTGTCTCATCATCACTGTATGTATCCTTTTTGTTCAAAAATGTTATTTTATTTTATTTTGGGAAGTATAACTAACAGAATTAAAAACAAAACAAAACAAAACAAAAAAAAAAACAAAAAAACAAAAACCAAAAAAAAAAATTGTATCTTAGAAATGTGCAATTTTAATTTATCTTTTACTACAAGGAACATTATATTTTCTTGGTACGTGGCTAGTTTAATAGTGGAATATTTTTGTAAAGATCTTCTTGTTTTTCTGATTGTTGTTTAGTTTAGTGCTTTCTTCTATGTATTTAGTTTTCATTATTTATTTGTGTGTTAAACCGACAAAAATCATCTTCTTTGTTTCCATTTATGTATACCCCCAGCTTGTGAATCTAACATGGTTATTATTTTTGTTGCACAGGTCGCAGGCAGGTCTGGGCTCTGCTTGCATGATAGTTTTGTGCTCTGTTATGCAAGATAGTAGCCAACATGGTACTGATAAAAGTGCCGGAACTCTGGTTGTTCAAGCTCAGGCTCCTATAACAGTGAGAGCTCCCACTCCCGACCCTCAACCTTAATGATTTTTTTAAGGGACAAAATGACTTAATATTTGTTTGTTTCCTATTTAGCTTCGCAGGGCTTCACCTAAACTGAAAGCTATAGAGATTGTAGCAGCCTACACTTCCCTGTCTTTTGGAATAGGTTATTTTGGAAGCTCTATGGAGCACCCCAAGGTAGTATAATCTGTTTCGAGTAATATTTCAAAGCCTTTATTGTTGCATATGAATTTTCTTCTTTAATTGATATATTTAGATCAAATTTTAAGATCACAGTGAGTTTAGTCAATCCCTGGAGATGACATTTAATGGAGAATCATCTCATTGAGAGTAAACCAATACGTTGTGTATTAATTAGGTGTGAAGTGTTTGTTAACATTTACTATATGTAATGATTCCTTGTTTTATAATTGAACAAATATTTTATATAAGAGTATATCATAAACAGACTGGAAGAGATTTACATTTCGTATTTGAATTGTGCATTTCGTATCAGTCATAATTGTAATGGTGACAAGTAATAGTTTGTAGTTTGTCCTGTTAGGTTCTTCCTTTTTTTGCCTTTTCGTGTCCATATCACGTTATATTATGTTGGTTTACATTTATCGATTTTTTTTTGTTGATTCCATGAAACGAGGCAAGCATGCCGCAATCAAACCTAATTATGTGTTTAATTTTTTACTTAATTGTGTGTTTAATTTTTTATTTATATGAAATGTATTTGTTTTATTCATACGAAATGTATTTGTTTTATTCATCTGTTTTTATGCAAGTCTCAATTTTTAAGACTACAAAATAGCAAAATAGGACCAGCATCGATTAGTTTGCCACACAAATTGATATTAGTGAAAGTAAAAGACAAAATATTGTGTGCGCTAAGATTTTGGTAAGAAATTTAAAATTTGGAAGTAAATAAAACTAGTTTATTTGTTTTCTTCTTTCAAGTAACTTATCATGTTTCAAATGGTTAGTGAGGCAAACCTAAAACCTGAAAGATGTTCATTTTTGCTCATGAGAGAGATTAGCACGATTATTTTATGGACCATTCTTTCGCAACATGATAATGGGCTTTTTGGTGTAGAAAGTTTGTGAAGTCTCTTTCATTGGGTTACGGGCCAAAACATTAAGCCTAAGTGAGCTCGCATGGTGGACTGATGAGTGGGCTAATAGGCCATCTCTATGGGCTTGTGGCTTGGCCTCCAAGCTTAGCCCAAGATTTGAGCCTTTTAAAATAATTTTTCTTCACTTTTTTTTTATATTATTTATATTTTTCATGGGTTGGGCTGAGCTGGGTTTCAAATTTAAGGTCTAATTTCACTCATCCTAGCATGTGGCAGATTCTATTTGAATTCAAAATATGTCGCAATATGCCTAATTTAAATTTATAAATTTTAATTCTTATTATATCCTAATATGAATTTACTAATAAGGACAACACATTAAATTTTAAAATAATTTTTTTAATAGTACACCCTAATTAGTTATTCTAATTTAAATCTCGGTATCTTTTTTCTCAAGAGGTCAAAGTTGTTTTTTTTTTTTTCTTCTTTTTCATCCTCCCTCCAAAACTCCAATCCATCCTACCAAAACTCATCATTATCATCATCATTATTTTTTATTATTTTGAAACCCTAAACCCTAGAAGAAAATTTGAATAAAATCAAATAATGGATGAGAATAATAATCAAAATAATTTTTTGAAGCAACCCATCAAAAAGGAGATAAGTATTCATGTAAAGAGGTTTCACAATTTTTGTAAAGTATCATCAATTATTTTTTATATCATTTTTTTGACAAAAATTAAAGGACCCAGTAATTAGATTAACAATAACATATTGTTCTTATTTTGTCATTTAAATAGTACATTATTTGAGAACTACCCTTTCTTGTTAGTGTCGGATGCTTATGTGCTTATAAGTTTGGTTTTACTTTTTCACGAGTATTCTTGTGAATAATTTATAATGTAAATTTTTTTTTTCAATATTGAAAAGTTTTATAATACTTACATAAAAGTTTGATTTTTTCTATTTTTATAATGCTATGTGCTTAAAAGTTTGGTTTTTTTTTTATTCTGTATTTGAGAATTATTTTCTTTTTTGAAAAGTTGTTGAAATAATTTAGTTTTTTTAGTTTGTTTATTATTTATTATTTGAGTTTACCTTGAGGGTAATTTGGGAAAAATAATAGGGTGTAGTGAGAGTAAAACAAAATTCTAAATAATTAAGCAAGGTGTACTTAGAAATTAGGAGTATAAAATGATTTTTTTGGTGTAAATAGAATCCCCCGCTAGCATGTCCAGGATTTGGGCTTTGTTTCAGTAAAAGCCCAATGAGCTTGGGGCAAGTTGGGTTTCAAGTTCAAGGCCCAATGTAGACGTTCCCCCGAACGCCCCGGGAGGATGAATCCCCCCCCTCCGGTTCTGTTCGTTTGTGGGTTTACTACAGTTCGGACTCAAATTGTCACTGTTCTTAATCTGATCTCACAATGTGCAATGTGAGATTGATGAATCACCAAAGAGTCCAAATCAAGCAAATCGTTTTGAAAAAATAGATTTTTAGAAAGAAGTGCCAAACATGGACTACTTTGCCAGATACAGAGTCGCCACCTAAATATTTTTTATGGAGGAATTTAGGAAACCCTGACTCGTTTGCCTAAGGCCACGTGTCCGTCATCACCAAAGTTGCCTCGACTCGGGAACTTGGGTACGATTGGAGAAGGTCAGCTATGAGCACCCCCGCTCGCCCGATCCGAAGATCGGCCTCTACTAACCATGATATCTAGTTTTGAAAACGTTATGTGTTCTTATTCCGATTAATTAGCTAATCTTACTATGTGATGCGCATAACACAAAAGTATAAACTAGATCGCTTAATTTGGAACAAAGTATTGCATATCCGTTTGTTCGAAAAATGGTTTGAAATTTGCTACTCGCAAGTAGGCTAAAATACGGATTTCAACAAGTTGTTCCAACTCAAGCAATCCAACCTTCACCCACAGGCATTCAGGCAGTAATATCACATAAGCATGCTGTCATGTTAACACTCACACTCATGCGAGATGCTAAAGCATAAATACTTACAGCGTGCTCCGAGCCAAAACAAAGAACATGTTAGCAATCAAACGTATGATCCAAGTCCATGTTAAATGGCTAATGCATCATAGGCAAAATGCAATCTAGAATAGGCTCGGCTAATCCTAGGATGGCATGTGAAGTGCAACAAGTAACATGTATTCAAGTTAGATTTGAAATACTATGCAGTTAGCATGATGCGCCGAGCCCGGTGCATGCAATACTGATGAATAAATGCACGCATGCATAGCATAAGGTATGCTAAATTAAATATGCCCTAGTACTAACCATCAAAAGCAGGTAAGTAAAAGGGAGAAAGAAATGGGGGTTGGAAGACATGCACACACACACCCACACTTATTACACATTTACCCTCGCTCGGAGAGACCAAAAGAATAATACAAATTAATTAGCCTACAAGCTAATTAATTATTACAGACCACCTAACTAGTTAAGCAAATTAACTAAGCTAAGAAAGCAATAAAACAGCCTCGGGAAGAGGGTCCAATGCATGCGTGCTCGGGTTTGCTCGGAAATCCGTCACCATGCACAAGCTGCCTCTGTTTACCCTGCTCTCCTCTTCTGAAAATTGCACAAGTCCCAAGGAACACTCTCTGAACACTGTAGAGCATCACCGACCAAGGGGAAACATCACCGACCATGGTAGAAGGGTCATCGACCAAATATCCAGCTCTCGGCCATCGATCATTGGTCGATCGGCACTTTATGCAGTCGACCGGCCATATTTATTTGCAGAATCTTGTTTTAACAGCAGCAGAGGGCAAACATGGCATGGCAATGCATTTCAAGCAAATGTTTGCACAAACACCCTCCTCATCATGTTCATGACTCAAAGGAGGATGGTCCTCGACCCTCGGGCCACCAATCGCGCATTTCAATACGTGATGGCCAAAGAGGCCAAGTTATGCATTTTGATGTCAAATGAAATGCAAACCAAATAAACACATAAGGCCCAACCTCTATCACTTGATCAAGAGACAAGGCATGCATGCTCAATGCAATGCAACCTAGACATGTGAGCTAAGTATGCAATCATGAGCATGAAAGCAAGTAATGTGTACTAAGCACACGACCTAAACAAACAAACATGCAAGGCATGTAACAACATGTGCAAGCTAACAAGCATGCAATATGCAATGCAAACATGCAAACACGCAAGACACGTAACATGTTAAGAAACCAAGACAAAAGGAAGAAAACATGCTAAATGCAATGTGATTCAAGCATGCAACACATGCGATAGGCCAAGTATGCAACAATATGCAAGGCAAATGTACACACAAGCATTCATAGATACATGGTTCAAGACTTAAGCATAAAGAAGCAACTTTTAAGCGCACTTAAAAGGGACAAACATTGGCATATGGCAAGCATACTAAGCTCTGAAAATCATGTTAAGGATGGTGCCAAACCAACTAAACAGGACAAACAAGGCATGCAACTATGTCCAAAACTCAAGGCAAGCCAAGGGGCTTAAACCATGGCTATATAAAGCAAGTCCCAAAGGGCCATTGTAGACACCCCATTTTTGACCGTCCTCAAGACTTGGACGTCACCGCTCAAACACTCGGTGATTACTCATGTTTGTGTTTCGTTTTGAGTTCCCGGAGGTCTCGGCTACGCGCCTTGCCTCAGGATCTCTCAACTCGACTGTTCTGTGTTTGGTTTTGCACCAAACACTTGTGTTTTTTTGCTTCTGAGGGTAGAAAGTAGCTTGTTAGCTACCCCTGACACCCACCGGCCTTGGTTTAAGGCCACCGGCTATGTTTTGAGGCTACCGGCTATTGGTGAATTATACCATTGGCCGGTCGGCATTCAGTATGGCCGGCCGGCCATCTGTTTGGCCGGTAACCTCCTTTTCTGGCCGGTAACACCTTTTTACCTTCTTCAGGCATGGTGCATGCCAGCTGTGCCAGCTGGAATGCACCAAACCTACCCCGAGGCATACATGTGGCTGTTTTGCCCCTTTTGCCCCCTTTTGGTCAAAGCATCTTGAGGAAGCTTGACCTTTTGGCAAAGCTTCCTCAAGAAGCTTGCCAGCTGTCCTAGCTTCCTCGTGAAGCCTTGCCCCCTTTGCCCCCTTTGACTCTTTTTTGTTTAGCTTCTTTGAGAAGCTTCAAAGCTTTCCCTTGTCTATATAAGAGCCTCTCCTCCTCCTTTGTTAGGGTTGAGCAAAAAACCCAGACCTATACACATATATATCTGATATATATCATCCACTCTCTCTATATCTCCCTCTCTCTCTCTCTCTTCATTTTGTGTGGTTTGAGGGCCTAAAGTGTGTGTTTGTTCTTAGTTTTGCACACAAACACACACTACTACACCATAATTCGAATTTGAGAGGCTTTGGGGGTTTGTTCTTGAGGTTTTGGACTGGTTTTGATCAAAAGAAGAAGGCTGCACTTGCTGTTCATCAAGGGTTCTTCAAGGGTAACTCTTTTACTTTAGATTCCCCAATCTTGCACTAGACGTTTGCCTATCTTTTTCATTGTTTTAGACTTTGTGTATAACTGAAAAAAGGCTTGTATTTGCATGCTCAAGATATCTCATTAAGGTTGTTTTGGTATTGGGGGTCGACCTCCCCCTCTTAGGCCTTGTTTGGCCCCTTTTTAAGCTTCCTTTATTAAGTTTTGATTTCTTTGGTGTATTAGCCTTCTCACCACTGAAATCTAGTGGATTTTCAGTGGTGAAGAAGGGGGTTTGAGGTCTTGCATAGGGGAGGGACACCCCTCTCCCTTGGTCTCTCATTTTGTTCATGTTTTGGCTCATAAGGGTAGCATGTATGCTTGGTTGTATTTGGCCCTATTTCAGAGGTTTTTGGGTGTTATTTGGGCATATCTTACCTCTGTTTTTGGTCGGATTTGTGGTCCCATACATGCATAATATACTTGTTTTGTATTCCCTCATTTTGTCTAGAAGTGCATCATGCATTTAGCCTACCATGCTCTTATGTTTTGGCCTAACTTTGTGAAGTTCTTAGCCATGTCTTACCATGCTTAAGGTCTGTTGGGTGCTGTTTTGATCGTATTTGCCATGTTTGGTATAGCCCCTTTTGTATTTTGGCTTGTGACCCTTGAGTGTGTGAGTCACTGCATGCTTTAGTTGGGTTGTTTCAATGATTTGGAGTCATTTCATATGCCATTTCAGTCCCTAATCCATGCTTGTATGCTCACATTCATCATCACTTTCTTGCCTTGAAAGGTTGTTCTTTTGTGCCTTGGAAAAGGTCATAATGCATGCCTTGTGATTAAGTCATTTGGGCTGCCATATCAGTGGATTTTGGGGGCTCATTTTACATATTGAAACTCTGATTTGTATTGAAAAGTGCATGCCATGAGTGGTTGGGGTGGTTGTAGTAGGATACTCTCTTTAGTGGCCTTGAATGCCTCCTCATCCGTATCCATTTCCTAGCATGCTTTGGTGCCATCTTTTGCATGCATTTTAGAGTCTAACATGAGTGTTTGGTATCCATGTACCTCACCTTTGGGTGCTCTTGAGAATAGCCCTCCATGCCTTACCTTTAGGCCCCTTTGATTTGCTTGTTTGGTATACTTGTTGTCCATCATTTTGGCATCTTTGGCCATTGTTTTGGGGTGTGGCCGGGACCTCCCATTTCAGCCTAAGTCCACTCTTGTATATGGTTGCATGCTTGACTTGTTACCTTTAGTTGCATGCTTGCATTGTGCCATGTTTACATTACGTTCTAGGTTGTATTGTAGCATTGCATGCTTGGCACATTGCACACTTGCATAGTAGCTTACATTGCATTTGGCATGTTTTGTAACATTAGTCTTTTGTACACTTGAGCCATGTTTGTATACATGCATTACATTGCTTGGTTTGGGGTGTCAAACCAAACACGAAGATTGAGGAGTGTTCGTACTCAAGGTGATGTAACACGTCTCAATCCTCGGTCGCCGACCCCCTTGACCTCAACATGATAGGGTGTTGGCATTCATGTGTTTTGTTTGCATGCATTTACATCAAAGTTGCTAACTTGGCCTCTTAGGCCATCATGCATCAAAAATACATAATTGATGGCCCGAGGGTCGAGGGTCATGCTCCCTTGAGTCCCTTGCATGATAGGGAGTGTGCCCATGCTCACATTTGCTTGAGAATTCCATGCCATACACTGCTTGCCCTCTGCTACTGTCAACTATAGGTTTCAGCAGGAGGATTTGGCTGGCCGGCAATGTTGAGTGCCGACCGGCAAAGAATTTTGGCCGAGAGCACAATATTTAAGCCGATAACCTCATTCCCATGGTCGGTGGCCTTCTGATCTGGCCGGTGGCACTCCACTGCACTCAGAATGAAGTTCAAAGCAGTTCTGGAGACTTTCATAAATTTCAGACGGGTGAGGCAGTGTAAACGGAGGCAACAGTGCTATGGCAGCGAGTTTCCGGGTGAGACGAGTCAAGCATGCATCATCCACGCATCCCGAAGTGGGGCTGTGGCCACCTTCTTTCTGCATTTAATTTGTTAATTAATTAGAAATTCTGTAATAATTAATTTAGTATTATTTATTCGGACTGTAATATTTATTCGGACCCTCCGAGCGAGGGCAATTGTGTAATAAGTGTGCGTGAGTGTGTGTATGTCTCCCAACCCCACGTCTTTCTTCCCTTTTATTTATTAGCTTTCGATGGTTAGCCTAGGGCATGTTTCAATTAGCATACAGTATGATAGCATGCGTGCATCATTCATTAGTCTTGCATGCACCAGGCTCGGTACATCATACTAACTGCATGAGTATTTCAAATCTAACTTGAATACAAGCTACTTGTGCATTTTCACATATCATTTATAGACTAGCCGAGCCTACTCTAGTAACATTCTGTATGCGTTGCATTAGCCACTTAACATGGACTTGGATCATGCATTGATTGCTAACATGTTTTTGTTTTGGCTCGAAGTACTAGGTAAGCATTTATGCTTTAGCATACCGCATGCGTGTAAGTGTTGCCATAATAGCATGATTACCATGAGGCTAGATGCTTATGTGATATAAACTGCTTGAATGCCTGTGGGTGAAGGTTGGATTGTTTGAGTTGGAACAACTCGTTGAAGTCCGTACTTTAGCCTACTTGCGAGTAGCAAATTTCAAACTGTTTTTCAAACAAACGGATATGCAACGCTTCGTTCCAATTCAGGCGATTTGGTCTATACTTGTTTGCTGAGCGCATAATGTAGTAATTCTAGGCTAATAACCGGAATAAGAACACATAACGTTTTCAAAATCGGATATCACGGTTAGTAGAGGCTGATCTTCGGATCGGGCGAGAGGGGGTGCTCATAGCTGACCTTCCCCAATCGTACCCAAGCTCCCGAGCCGAGGCAACTTTGGTGATGACGGACACGTGGCCTTTGGCACCGAGTCAGGGTTTCCTAAATTCCCCCATAAAAAAATATTTAGGTGGCGACTCTGTATCTGGCAAAGCAGTCCATGTTTGGCACTTCTTTCAAAAATCTGTTTCTCAAAGCGATTTGCTGGATTTGGACTTTTTGGTTCAGATTAAGAACCGTGACAATTTGAGAGTCCTGAACTGTAGTGAACCCAAAATGAACAGAACTGGGGGGGGGGGGATTCCCTCCCGGGGAGTTCGGGGACATCTACAGTTTCTGGCGACTCTGCTAGGGAGTTAGAGAGCTTGACTCGAACTCGTAATATCCTATTTTGATTTCATTTATGTGTCTCTTTGCATTGCATGTGCATTGGTGCGCCTAGGACACCGTGTTTGCCATCTGCCATTCCTGAACGGTTTTTCGGAGGCTTGACTTTGTCAAAGCATGCCATAAGGATGACCGGTTGTGGGCTCTGACAGTATGGGAACACAAATCCCGGTTTTACCGGGGCACCCTTTTCGACCATTCGACCTAGTGCATATTGAAATCCATAGTGACTATCCCAAACTAGGACAGGTTACTTACCCGATGTTAGATTGTTTGAAAACTGCTGTGTGCATAGTGAAACCCTAGCTCCTAATAAAAATAGGACAGGGAAACCCTACCCCTCCATAGGGGTGTTTTGGCTCTCGTTTACTTGCTATGTGTTTTTAGAGTGTATCTATGCAGGGAACACGCATACCAATTCGCAAGTCTGAGTGTCAGGCCTGCGGGCATCAGTGTTTTTGGGAATCAGTCATCTACGGGTATCAGATTCAAACTTAGGGGTAACAATTTGGAAACAGTGATCAGTGACTAAGGAACAGTACATTCAGCTTGTTGGCAGTTTGTTATGATACCCAACTGTGTGTTGTGTTTATTTTACGTTGTTACGCTGTCCAATTGTCTGTTTATTTATATGCTTTATTTATCTTTTTTCTAGGGTAGTCAAGCACAATTGCTTCTGACCCAGTAGATATTCCCCAAGCACTCTGGATTAGAGGTCGTCGACTCCATCGATCTGAGGATCTGGTAGACGGACAACCAGTGTACCACTCTCTACCCCCGGTTACTAGACGGAGGACAGCTAGGCAGAGGGCATCAGTTCAACAGTCAGTACAGAGGGCTTTATCTACCCCATCTGTGTACAGTAGGGATCAGGATTCTGCTTCTCCCACAGAAAGGGAACATATACCAATAATTCAGTCAGAGCAGAACAGTATGGCCAATTTAGAGAAGATGGTGCGCCAGCTCCAAGAGAGTATGAAAATGATGCAGCAGGATGCTGTCCGACAAGCAGAGTTCGCCAAGCAACAGGCCACGGTTATGAATGAACAAGAAGAGTTAATCGTGAGGTTACAGCAGCAAACCGGAGCATCTGCTTCGCAGCAAGTTCCTCCCCCGCCAGGAATTCTCACCCCCGAGGAGACAGCTAATGTTCAGAATGATACGGACATTCCCACGGGACCACCTCTACCCCCGATCCTACCCTAAATCCAACCTCAGTTATCCAAAACACCCACCAACCTACCAGACTCTCCCTTTGAGTTCGAGACAGACCCCACAGCATTGAAGTTGAGCAAGCTCGAAAAGCTGTTCAAGAGATCCCAAGGAGTCAAGACTATCCCAGACATCGAAGATGGATATACCGACGCAGCTGTGACGCTGCCTGACAGATTCAAAATGCCGCACATTGATCGATTTGATGGGTCCGGGGACCCCATGGTGCACCTGAGATTGTTTTCAGACATCTTAAGGCCAATGGGCCTCAGCAGACTCCAGAAGCTGTCTCTGTTCGGCCGAACCCTGTCGGGTGTGGCGGCCATATGGTATGCCAAATTAGAAGATGATGTCAAGAGAAACTGGGACGAGATGGCCGAGGCCTTCATTACACAATACTCATACAATACACAAATCGAGATTACAACTCGTGATCTCGAGACAACAAGGCAAGAGCCTAAAGAGAGTTTCTCAGAATTCGTGACTAGATGGAGGGCCAAGGCTTCGATGATGACCTTAAGGCCTACAGACAAAGACCAGATTCGGATGATTGTGCGCAATCTTCAGCCGAAGTTGATGTAAAAGATGATTGTACTCCCCTTCCCTACCTTTTCTGATCTACATGAAATGGGGGTGCAGATTGAGGATGCCTTAAAGCAAGGCTGAATTGATAATGACCGGGAGCAACCCCGAAGAACTTTCAACCGCAACACTAATGCAGGCCCGAGCGGTACTACAACTACAAGAGCCTCCGAAGTGAGCATGGTCACCATCAACCCCCCTCCAAGAACCATGACAGCTGCGCCATTCTTCGGCGCGTCCGGAAGCCATACCCAAACAGCCAAATACCCACCCAAAAACATAAGAATCTTCGCTCCACTGTATATGCCCCTATCCAAAGCTCTGGGGGTTTTAATCAGAAAGGGCATTTGAAGCCCCTAGAATCGCGGCCCTTACCAGAAAGACTTCCCCCTACCCACAACCCAGCCAAATATTGCGCATTTTACCAACAGCACGGTCATGACACTGATCTGTGCTTCCGATTACGTCATGAGATTCAAGATCTCATCGATAACGAGGTGATTCTGCCTCCCGAGAAACCCAATGTTACAACAAACCCTCTCCCCACACATAACCAAGCCCCACCGCCTAAAAGGATCAACTTCATCCAAACTGGGGTCGTGCCTTACGATCCTAGCATCTATATCACTCCTTCCCACCTGCCTAAGCCGGAGGTATTCCTTCCCGACTACACCAACTTGTGCATGATGGACATCTCCATGACCCGACCTAAGCCAACGGTGGTGACTATCGAGAACATGAGAGAGGAGATCCCAGAGGAGACAAAGGTTGTTGAGTCAGAGTCTGCAGAATCTGGGAGTCGTATTGAGAAGACATATAGTCCGGGTGACTACATTTCATCAGCAGGCCAGGATGGGCCAGATGTGGAATTACCAACAGGGGGAGAACTGTGTGTGATCCAAGGGGATAGTCTGGGACAGAGAACAGATGATTTAAGGGTTGTGGAAGAGGACCTTGCCAATCTCCAGTTTTACAGTAACCAAGATCCAGAGGGCGCAGCAGTCAACTGGTTTGATTATGAGGAATCAGCAGAGGCTACTGGGTGGTTGGATGATCAACCGGATGTGGTGGAAGAGTTCCACCCAGGACAGGGTCCGGCAGGGGCACGAATGTCGGTGACAGTCGAGAGAGTCGGAGAATAGAATGCATCGCTGGGGAGCACCGGTGTTAAGAATTTTGCTCGGGATTAGAGTATTTTGAATACAGGAATTATTGAGCAGCCAGCTGTGTTGATACGGTCGGAACAGGAAAGATTTGAAGATCCCACAAGAATTAGAAAGGCAAAGGCCCATGTGGGGATTGAAACTGTTGTGTGCATAGGAACAGAGGATGTTGTGAGCATAGGGATGGAAGGTACCGCAGGTACGAGAACAGTCATACCAGAGCCAGACAGGTGTCTGTCGGCTGCTGATGGAATATGGTGGGAAGATGAGGATTTATGTCTTGCCCATACGGACGAAGATTGGGGAAACAACCAACCCGATGACACCTGGTACCTTGGAGAAGTCGACCATATGACACAAAGTGGGTGGTATTTCAAGCCCCCACATCTAGATCAGCCAGAGGCATCTGGGAAAGATAAGGAGGCAGAGAAGCAGAAAGAGAAACAACTTGAAGAGGAGGCTGTGCTCAAACAGTTAAAAAAGATACAAGCAGACATCTCCATCTGGGGACTGCTTATGGCATCACGAGTGCACAGACAGGCTGTCTTATCAGCCATGGACAAGGCAAAGCTTTCGATAGAAACTACGCCAGAATAGCTAGTAGGATTAGTTTTTCCGGGAGGGGCTACCCCGACGCTGACTTTCTCCGACAAGGAACTGCCACCTGAGGGGGCAAACCATAACAAACCACTCTACATCTCTGTGGAGTGTGAAAATAAATGGATACCGGTGGTTCTCGTTGATACCGGATCCGCCATCAACGTCTGCCCGACAAGGACAGCGTATGCGATCAGCTTGAAAACCGCAGACTTTTTACCAACAACCCAAGTAATTCGGGCATACGATAACACAAGTAGAGAGGTCATGGGGACGGTGAAAATTAAGACTAAAGTTGGGCCAGGACAGCATGAGGTAGATTTCCATGTCTTAGAAGTTCCGGCGACTTTCAACCTGCTTTTGGGGAGGCCGTGGCTGCATCGAGTGAAGTCCGTCTCGTCCAATCTCCATCAGATGGTGAAATACCCCTATGAAAAGGGAGTAGCCATTGTTTTCGAAAATTCATCGATCCACCCACCTCCAGAGGTATCTACACCAGTCTTAGAAATTGAGCACGACATGGAGGACGTGTTTATATCAGGTTTCACCCTTGCTGAGGCTCGGGTTGTACAAAACATCATGGCTACTAACGAAGGGATATATGTCAGTGCTCAAGCGGTATACCTCATGAACAAACTCCAACACATCCCCGGGATGGGGTTAGGAAGGAACGGCGGGAAAGGCATCACAGCATTGGCCGAAGTGCCACATAACCCTTTGGCTTGGGTTATCTGCCCACCAAGGAGGATTGGGTAAGGAAAGGAAAGGAAATGGCTGGAAGAGC